>NC_140363.1:2877500-4077500 GCF_054491055.1 Hypomesus nipponensis | reverse complement strand
ATTTACAAAACTATCTCCCCCAATAATTTTTGTTCGATTCTCGAACCTGGCTCATACTACTAGCTTTTTCATAGAATAATTTTTCCTGATTTTTGCTAAGATTGAAACCAATCCGAAACGGGTAAACTAGCAGCCCATTTATTTGCTTACGTCAAGAAAATTTGCCTGCAAATGTGCCTGCGGATACTAACAGGGCACAAGCACAAAAGTTCACATTGGCCGATAGCCGATTTACATTGAGCTGAATGAGCCATAGACTTATATTGAATGAGCACAGGGAGAAATGGCTTGAGTTGCCTGCCTTGTTGTAGCAAGTTTAGCAAATCGTTGTCACTCATAGGCCAACATGTAATGTTGTTAATATAGTTTATTCCCGTTATTTTCAAACAGATTTGATTTTTCGTAAAAACGTTCATGACATGATGGCAAATATATTATGTTAAGCGCAAGCATAGATTGTTGACATGTCTATCTGGAGCAAAGACGAAGATTAATACTTTAACTGTTAACCACAATAGGAAATTATATATATTTAAATAATATTAGTCTTGCCTTCAGAAGCTTTTGTTAAACACACCCATTATTCTTTTTTTGATCGTGTCATCAAGCCAGACGGCTTTTGTGGGACAATGTTTCACCCCCACTTACATCTGATGGAAACGTCTTGTAGCCTATGGTTCTATGAACATGCCCCTTTCAAAGGCAAATGTTCAATAAAGTATATTTTAGACACACTTCTCGAGCTTTTATTTATTACATTATTAACACGTCTTGTTAGATCACGTTATATCCATTAATAGACGTTTGGTTTTCTAGGTTGAGCATGTAAAAAACAGGTCGCATTTCGACACTGATAGGAAATTGAAGGCAGTGTGAATTTTGTGGCATTTCGTTTGAATATAAAGTTGACAGTAAGCTTTGGTAAGTCTGCATTATGGAAGATTTCGGTTACCAAAATAACTATTAAGCCTTCTTTGCCTGGTGAGAACAAGGACAGAGCTGTTCATGTTAACAGTTTATTTCATCCGATACAATGCGTTGTAAATCATACTCATATCACAAAGAAAAAAAGCAACATATGTGATGAGTTTCATCTAGAATAGCCCTATATTTAGCCATATAGCCTAAAAAACAAGTGAAAGGAATACTATACAGTGACAGAATAGTCTACATTTCCGTTAAGTTTGCATCATGTGTCTGATTCTTATTGGACTTGTACCCCATTCTGCCCATAGATTCTGAAACTGCAATGCCCACACGCTCGTAACCATATAAATCTATGCTCGCGACTGGTTGTCGCAAAGTATGACGTGTGCAGCTAGTTGCAAGCGTGCACGAGGTCTCGGAGCTAGGGAAAAAAAGAGCCACTGTTTAAAGCTAGACCGAAAGACACGGAAGTGGAAAAATGGCTGCGTCCAGTCTCGCGCTCTCGCTTGCCTCACTGCGGCACTGAGCACTTTCATAGAAATGAATGGGGACGCCATCTTGGAAGACAGAAGTAGCTGTCTCTATTTATATCAACTCCATGGTTTCTGCCAATGTCGTTGTGTTTTGTGCTAATGCTGCGGTGTTCTCGGCTAATGCTGCGGTGTTCTCGGCTAATGCTGTTGTGTTCTCGGCTAATGCTGCGGTGTTCTCGGCTAATGCTGCTGGGTCGGCTGATGTTGGTGGTGTGAACCAATGCTGTTGTGTTGTAAGTAGTAGATTGTTTTTGAAATGTAGCGTTTTAATAAATGTTTCGTTTTTGTTAATGTCGTTGTGTTGTGTGTTAATGTTGTTTTGTTTTCAACATGTGTTTGCTTCACTAATGTTGGTGTGGTCTGCACCCGTGGGCCACCATAGAGTCGGGATTCTCTATTTTGCACTATAAAGTCATCCTATCCGCAGAGCCTGTTTAAGGAGAGCCTTGCCACTCCCTATTAAACCCCATTGTACCTAATTTGGCTGCAGTTCCACCAGAGTTCCACTGGGGGTGATCGCGAGCGAGTGCATGTTGAATGGGAGTCTATGGAGCAAAACGGCTAAATTTGTCTCTTTCGCTCGATTGTCGTTGAAAAATCTCCGATTTGATTGTAGTTTGTGCATGTTCAACATGGATTATAGGTCGAAAATTGAATGAACGAGTACTTATGTCCTTTTGATTTCTTACATGGTGAGTCGTTGTTGCCCATAACACGCTAGCATTCTGCTACTGAATGCTGACTGGTTAGTAAAGGACTGATACGACCAGAGCTCCCGCTTGATGGCATCCGAAGCGGAATCAGAATGTCGGAGCATTAGCAACATCAGCAACAACATTAGCAAGCCAAAACTCTTTCAAGCATGTGTATTGACAGGGAGAGCCTAACCTGTCAGCTGTGTTGTCGATGCCCTGAGAGAAAAAAGTAAGTGACCAGAGCTTGCCGTCAAGCAGTAGCTCTGGTTGTACGATGTGTATGACGTCAATGACATTCTCAAAAGCTTTTTAGAACAGAAAGGCGACTTTCAAAAAATCTAAAACCTGGCAGTGTGTATTTTTTTGGCCTCCCCTTTCGAATTCAGAATTCAAATTACTGAACAAAAAATTATATCCTGAGAAAAGTGGATTTTGAGGGGTACCGCTCCATAGACCTCCATTCATTCTGCACTCGCTCGTTAGCGCCCTCACATGGAATTTCAACCAGTTCAGAACCCGGAAGTTTCCCGAGAGTGGCAGTTCTCTCTATATTAGACATTCTCTGCTATCCGTTAATTTCCAGAACTGCAAATGAGGAAGCCTCCGGCCCCCCCAGATCCCCCCGTGGCTAAGCTACTGGTGTGTTGATGCTATAACAAAATGATGTTCGCAAATGCATGTTCATATTGTAACGGCGCAATAATTTGGATGTATCCAATCTATGACACAGCTACACTCAGTTGACCAGTTATTGAAATCAAGTTGTCTTCCTCACTTTGTAGTTGGCAAACATCAAGCGAAACACTTTTGAATTGTCAGATGATATGGAGTTTGGAGGGCACATTTTCCCTGTGGCCAAGTAACAGAGTTGTCACAACCTTTATCTCTGGTGTTATTGGGTTGCTTGTTGGTGAAGTGACTGCATCCCTGAGTAGCTCTATTATGGTCATAAAAGTGATTAAGTCCAATACCTTTGAAAAGCTAAAAAGACAAAAACTACATTAGATGTTTCTAAAAATTTTACCTGCGGCCATTTTAGGTTTGTGATTTGTCTTAGTGACTTGATAACAATTTGGAAGCTTCTTTGAGCCTTAAGATGTTTTGTGAAAAGGGCCCAACTTCATTCTCATCCAAAACCACAACAGAGGACAACTGACGCAATAACTTATCCTGTCATTGCCTGCATGATAATTTTGACTTGAAGACCAGCAGCAACAGCTGTCCTCTGTTTTAAATGTACTTACCCTAGAAAGGGCGCAGATGGCTTTAACACATTGTATCAATCTGTCCCAACTAATGATGGTCAACAAGGCGGAAGGCATTCAAATAATTTGTTGAGTGCTGCTCAGTGAAGACATTGAGGGGTGACCTATAGCATGCTGTCGTTGACATATTTGAGAGGTAGAGAGAGAGCGAGCGAGAGAGATGAGGAGTGCATAAAGTGTAAACATGTTTATCTCCTGGTATTGGTGTCCTTTGGTGGCATTGTGTGTCAAAGAGAGAACTGTATGTGCAGTGGTGTGTGTGTGTGTTTTGAGGCTGTGATAACAGGAAGGGAATAGGGGTGAGATAGAGGAATGGTCACCAGAGAGGATTACAGGGGAAAATTATGGGAAAGAAAGAGAGTCCGGTGATAAGTTACAAATGGGCTTTTCAGCACATTTTCTCAACACCTTCAACATCAATATGTTGCAACACATACAGTTCATACATACACAGACACACACACAAATAAAGGAACGTATCTCACCTGTGTTGGACATTTGAAATGACTATTGTACAGCTGACTGCTCCTCAAAAGGAGGGTAACACAAAGATGGATAAGACAAGAAAACTCGAGAATAAGAGGGAGTAAAGAAGACCGATCACAGTTAAGATGTTTGTAATAGAACATAACTACTTAATCTATAGATAAAGATATATCAGGAGTGTGTGTACACATCGGACCAAACACAGCCGAGCCAACAAGTACTGTACAAAGGTCCAGATCAGAGGGGGTTAAGGAAAGACTGGTATTTTCCTTCCTCCATATCCATCGCTGCTTTTTCAATGCATGGACACACTCTGATAACCTCTCACCCATACTTACATATACACACACTCTTAAAAAACACTAAAAAACACACAATACACACATATAATAACCCCCTAACACAAAGACCCAGTAGTGTCATTTGTCGTTTCTTAAGAGATAATGAATGAGACATGAGCGTGTACAGTAAGAGGACACTCTTTACATGCCTTCTCTAAACTATAACACTACAAGTCAAAACAGGTAGGCCCAGTCAACATTGAAGTCAGAAACACATAACCCCTCACACACCTGCTTCTATGAGTTAAACACCAGAGTTACAAAGACACGAGGGATGCTTAAGGAATTGCATATAAATACATATCCATAATTGTGAAAATGTAAAAATGTATACACCCGTAGCAAGGCAGGTCCGAATGAGCCTGGCTTGACTGAACTTTTATTCTACAGAAGGCTACATTTGGTTGCAGTTAGATTTCAGTACCAAAATTGACGCAACATGCATCCAGATTCTTCAAAAAAAATAACGTGTGTGTGTACGCGCGCGCGCGTGTACTGCACCCGTCCTATAATCTAACTTGTTTACAAAAACGTGTATCATAGGTTTTTCTTTCAAAAAGGTTAGCTATCTAGACTTATTTGTATAGAATGATGACACGCGTGTAGGATTAACACTGTGCTTGAGTCTGCCTGTGTTATTGTGAAGTAATACAAATAATATTTCAGCCATGTTGTGGTGAAAAGGGATCACTTACCAGCAAACACACAAAGAACATCCACTACAATCAACATGATCTTCTTTCCCTGGTCCATCATGATTCGTCTCCCCTGTTCTACCTTCAGAATATCAGAACTACTATGAAATGATCAAGTTCAGTTGTAAAGAAGAATGCAAAACTGAGCAACCCGATTTGCTCGTTCTTCCGGCTCCACTCCTTTACCTGTGCAACCTTTTCCTTACGCTAGGTGAGCGGCAGAGTAGGCGACACACAGCAGCGACCCTACTGCGTCCTGGCTTGGCCCCTTCAACGCACGGAAATGTCGGGGTCGCTGATTGTCCTAACACACTACTGAACACTGACAGATATTTAAAAACTACGAACCCATTCCAAATGGGCTGGGGAGTATTCCAGGTAGCGGGTTTAACAAACGTCAGCCTAACCCTGAACTCTGAGTTGATCTCTAAAATGGGAAACTCCGACTTTTCGGTTACAGAAAAGCTGATTTGTTAAATCAACTCTGAGTAAGCTACGTCCACTCTGAGTTAACCCTGTAAGACCCTTTGTTGTAATATAACAACGTCACCTTTAACTCTCCAAAAAACACATTTTCCCCCAAATCTTTTTTTAAAGACCACATTTTCAAAGCCATTGGGTGTTATTGTATTGCCTTGCAATGCCACTTGGATACTGTGTATATAGATCTGGCTGTAAGGCCATGAACTCATCCCACCAGCCAACTTTCCTGGAAGCAAATTCATTTGACTGGATAGATCGACATTGAAGTAAGTAAATTCCATTAAATAATTTTTTGGGTGATTTTTTGGGGCGAAGTTATTGTGGAATTCATGCATCACTTTTGATTTTCAGCTTGTTTTGTCTTTGTTGTAATTTTACAACGTTGGGTCAAAATGGTAGCTAAAATAGCATGCACCTTGCACTCTACATGGAGACACACTTTTCGAATATTCAGATACAGGATACATACTTACAGAAATATAATGTATTTGATGATTCACACTTTACAAATGGGCTATTTGTTATACTTTTCAGTTTAAACCAGATTTGAAGATTGTTAGTTCTATGTTAGCAGTGAAACATAGTCAACTGTTTTTTTAAAATCTGGACTTTGCTTGTTTGCACAAATATCTGCTTGTTGCACGAGGCAAATACTGTTTGTGGAATGCTTTGTAGGATGGTTGTTCAGGGAAAAGTGTAAATGTTTTGGAATGTGGGGGTTGCATGTATGGTGCATCGTTCAGGGACAGGTGTGAATGTTCTGCAATATGGGGATGTAAGAGATCTGGGGGGTTGTATCTTTCTTTTAGAATGTTAAGTAGAGAGCACATTAGGCTAGTCAGACAGTATTGTGTGCCTTCAGTGGAATGTATTGTATGAATAAGATTCATTTGCATTGGAATTAGGTATACTTGAACATACTCTAACTATTATTTCCATTTCAGAATGACCAGCAAGGACAGTTTACTTCAGTGTGCATGATGTAATTGATGCTATCCAAAATGGAGAAAGTGATGTTGACATGGAATCAGACACCAGTGATTCGAGTGAGGAGGAGGTGGTTGAAAATGTTGAGGAAGTTGAAAAAGAGAATCAGAGACCGACTGATTGTCCAACTAATGATGATGATGGTTAAGACATCGAGCAAACCAACACAAGCCAACCAAACCACAACATATGTGCTGTCAAGTGGTATGACAACAGGGCAGTCACACTTGTGTCATCCTTAGCTGGCATTGATCCTGTGCAAAAGATTCAACGCTCAAACAAAAAAAATCCTACATTGAAGTTGAGAGACCTCATATTGTGGTGCATACTACAAATACATGGGCGGTGTGGATTTGCTGGACTCATTTGGAGCCGTATACAAGTTCCTCATGAAATTGCGCCGCTGATACAGATTCATCTTCTGGCACACATCTTCATTATATCGGTGAAGACAACGAGAGGACACTGCGAACAATGCATAAAAGGATATTCTAATACGCTCTGCATAAAGTGCAATCTCCATCTCTGCTTTTCAGAGGAAAGGAACTGCTTTTGGGACTACCATTGCACGTGAACAATGGACCAGGGGGTCTTTGAAGTTTTCATCCTGTTTTTGATGATATTTATCCATTTTTTTATACATACCGATTCATCAAAATATGACTGTTGGGTGATTATTATTAATGAAATGTACTGTTATACTGCTATTTAAGCAATACACACTCCAAATTAACCATTAGTTGTTTTGTGTATTTATGTAAATGTACACATTGGCTCTATATCTTTTTGTCAATAAATCAAATACCATTTTGACTGATGGTTTTTCAAACCTTATTGGCTCGAGATGACATCATTCTGAAGTAGTACCATGTGCAATTTCATGTAATTTGTCATTTCAATGTCAACCATTTCTTAACCTTTGTCCCAAAGCTGACCAAAGGTAATACTCTGCCATTTCTATTCATAAAATCAAAACAGTTGGTGTGTAGCAGAAAGGATAGAGAGACTGACTTGTAACCTTATGCTCATGAGTTCAAATCCCCATTCAGCCTATTGTTGTTGGCCAAACATGAAGTCGTTTTGCTCTCTTGTTGTCCAACTCTTGACATTCTACATTGTACTTTTAATATTTTGCCATTTTGCGGAGGAACCCGCATCGCTGCTTGCAGCTATATATATATATATATATAATTTTTTTTTTTGGGGGGGGGAGGCACCATCGTAACTTTAAAAAAATATATCACTTGTTCTGCCTGTTTTGTGATATACATGCCTAAAAGGTGCCTAATATTTTTATACTGAAAAAATGTCGGCATTATAATTATAACTATGATAATTTTTCAGTTGTCAATTTTTTGGTGCCCCCTCAGGCCTTGGTGCCATACGCACAGCGTGTATAGTGCGCATTATGGGAGCGGTGGCACTGGTTGTTACCCAAGCAACTTATAGGCCTTTTTTGATATTGCATACAATTATTGGTAATTTAAGTGGTGTTAATGCACGTTTCTGCCAATTCACTATTAGTGTACTATATTTGAACTAAATAGTGCCTCTTGCCTTTAGACCATATATAATTCATTTTTTTCCCATTTTATACCGTTTTTTACAATCACTTTGACACAAATTTCAAAACCTTGATGTCCTTTTTCAGAACTCTAGACACAAAACTCACAACTGATAGATCAAAATGCACATTTTTCTAAATCCCAAAACAATTTTAAATTGATTGTGAAAAATTGTAAATTGATTGAACAGATCTGTGACCTAACAGCTGTTTAACCACAGGTGAGCAGAAGTCGATATTTACATTTAGTCATTTAGCAGACGCTCTTATCCTGAGCGATATGATCCTTCAATAATAACAATTAAATACTGCTCACCTGTTGGTCTGTCTTGCTGCTGGTAGGCTGTTTCGTGACGCCAATTGATAGGATGAAATCTGTCAGTCGGAGGCGGAAAGAGTTGCACGACAATGGAAGATTGTTGACTTTGTTTATTAGATTAACTCGGATCATGTGATTTTTTCACAACAGAGTGGTCAGCATGAGTGAAGAACATGTCTCACAGACGTCCTTTATATAATGGATGGACAGTACAGATATAGGATCCAGAGAACGTTTCCTTACAAAGTCAAGGAAAGTACAGCCCATGCGTATAGTAGAACAGACCAACAGGTGATAACGTCATAACTCATGTAAATACCGTTTATACATGATTCCTTCTGTCTCCCAAGAGTCTGGACAGTGCATTCCTATTCTAAATATGTACTGTGAGGAGCCTCTCTATGGCCTCTTGACCTCAGCAAAGGATAGTCTTATGTAAAACTTCTGCATATCAACAGCCATTCAGTCATCCATCTAGCAAGAGTGCATGCACCTGACTACAATGTGCAGTGTTAATTTAGCAAACATTCTGATGACCATGGACCATTTAACAATTTAATTGTCAATTTATGTTATCAACACATTTTTTGTAGAGGTTCTGATCAGGTTTTGATCCTTTTAACCATCTTTGTGAATACACCCTGAAGTCAATACAGATATCAATGAAGAATCCTATATGATCAGCATTGTAATAGTCAAGAACACAGGAAGTATTTCATAGGTTGGTTTATTTGTGACATGATTAACATTGAAATAAATTATACAAGCGATGAAGGTAGACTAATTTAACAGACACAGACATTTGTCACTTTTGTTTTTGAAAATATCTTAAATATTTCCGGCCGCTTGCACATTTTCATGTAGTTTAGTATAAGTCAGGAAAGCATATTATTCTGAGCATGTACACCATTTGTTGTACAAATCTGTAATGCACACAGTAGTTAACTTATGATATAACTCTGACTCGAGTGATGAACAACTCTGCTGCTGCATCCTCAAACTCTTTGGCGTCCATATTGATTCCTGATGCCTCTCCAGCTGTGTGTGCCTCAGCCATGGCCTGCGCAAGCTTGCAGGGTGAGATCTTAGCACTCGCCTCCAGATAGCGATTAGCCTTAGCATTAGCTTCTAGGTAGGAATTAGCCTTTGTGTTAGCATTTGCATTGGTGTCACATCCCTGGGAGGTCTCCAGGGCTTCCTGTAAGGTCCCCAGCACAGCCAGACACAGAGCCCGGCCTGCAGGCCCCTCGGCTGGGCCACAAACCTCTGCGTACAACCGCTGAACACGCCGTATGTAGTCACAGAACACGGCACACGTCAACACGCCTTGCCCGAACACATCGTAAGGTACTGCTTCGTGATTCTGGCAGTGAAGGCGCCTTAGAAGCGGAGCAGAGGTGGAGGCAGGGACTCCACCTTCGCTACACAGGCATTGAAGAGTCTGGGTGTAGAGGCCCCCTCGCACACCGCCACCGGTTGGCCTATTGGAACTACGGCCTCCAGGGCCTCCACAGAACTGTTCTCTATACCTCTGGGGGCCCGCCTGGGTCAGTAGGTCATATGCCACACGTACATTATTGCTGAAGGCAGATCTGTAAGGAAACATTAAAAAAAGAAGAAAAAAGAGGCATATATGGGGTGGTTCAAATCGCTAACACATATTTTCATAAAAGTAATATCTAGCCAGGCATACAACACGAATGTCAGTGCCAACAATTCAATTATTGATGTATCAGATGACTGGTAGATGGCATTGAAGTCTGCATAACTCAAGACAGCTATCAACTCGGCAGAAAAAGGCACAGGCATACCCTCCGTATGCCTGTGCCTTGTCCATTCCTTTCACAAGTTATTCTTTACTTCTCAGAGTGAGAAATACAAGGTATGGCTGTATTGATCTTGACTTTTGCGCAAGTCCTTCTACAACTTCTCTCACTTCAGCTTTTGCTTCTCTCGCTGTTTTTGTCCTAACATGCATTGTAAACTTTCACTTTGATTGTCTGAGTTTTGTAAAGTGATTTAAATAACTCATGAGATTAGACAACACATTGTAGTTGTCTGGGACTTCCCCAGTTTCAGCGTTCATTGAAAATAATGGTTGATTTATTTAATTTAACAATTATATGACAACCTTTGCTGGTTTGTATTGGCCACCTCCAGTTTTCGCTTTGTTTAGCCATATTTGTGATGTTGACTCTAAAAGAGACCGACATACCTTGCAGCCATATACTTGTTTTCCACGACAACAGGTGAGTCATTTAATCGTTGCGGGTGCCATTCTGACAACTGTTAAACAGACTTTCAAAATTAATGTATTTTTTCTACTACAGTTGGAAAATACTTGTGAGAGCAGACGCTTACTGTTAGCTAGCTAACTCTGATACATTTTTATTAAATTCTGTAGCTAGAACGGGGTAGTATTTTTCTGAATGATTGACTTTACTGACCAGGGCTGCATTTCCCAAAAGCGTTGTAAGCCTAAGTTTATCGTAGAATCCATCGTACAACGAATCTTACTTTTACGGGCTGTTCCCAAAGACATCTTAGCTAAAGTGTCTCTTGAAAAGTTTTAGCTCTTGAAAGCGCATAAATTAGCCTACTCTATGAGCATGTTTGGGAAACGCACGTAAAAAATATCGATGGTTTTGTTTTTTGCTCAATCGTTGCTACGATCCATCATTATTGGGAAACGCAGCCCAGGCCTGCACTCATTAACTCAGGTATGCACTCACTCAGTTATCAAAATGTATCAGAATTCATTTAGGCTGAAGAGACTAGGCCTAGACTTGAATTTTGTGAATTTGTAACTTCCTAGCCACTAGTGTTGCTTTCATCAACGAAAATTATAACTAAATATCGTCGTCAACGGACCTTTATCACGTGATGAAAACTAGACTAAAATACAAATTGTGTCGACTAAAACTAGACTAAAATGTATCAGTTTTCGCAGACTAAAACTAGAAGAAAATAGTCATGGATAAGTCTGACTAAAATAAGACTAAACTGCTCAAACCTTTGGTCGACTGAAACTTGACTACAATAAAAAGAGTATGAATGTGACTAAAACTATTTAAAAAAACGACAGCTTGACACAAAGACTAGACTCAAATTAAAACAGGCCGCCAAAAACAACACTACCTACAACGTCCAATTCACGTCTAGGCCTAGTCCTGAAAAAACATGAATTTTGCAAGTCTGTTCAACAGTTTTCAAAATAGCACATAGCCCCCTACCAGTGGCCCGGGTCACAAACGTCAAAATACATTATAAATAGGGCTGAACGATTCAGGAAAATAAGCCTATTGCGATTAATTTCTAATATTGCGATTTAATATGATTTTTATTATGATATCATTAATAAGGAGCAGCTTCACAAATATGTGATCATTCAAATGTGGGTCCCACAGCGTAACATCAAATATGTGAGTACAAAAATTCCAATTGAATATTTTCCAATAGACAAAATCTATGCGACAAACGCTTTAGTATGGCTTCAAAATGTACTAATGAGAAGGCTAACGGTGCGTGTCCACTACAGCGGAGCGTCGTCTTCCAATTTATTTTCTATGAAGCCCGGTGTTAACGCTCGTATAGTGCATTGTGGGAAGGCGAGCGGAGCGTTGCGAGTTGAAATTTCTCAACGTCATGAGGAGCGTTAAACGCTAGTGTTGGCCAATCGGATTGATTTCTTGTTTCTTGTAACGTAGCAACTGTTGGTCATGATAAACATTTCTAGGTTTCACAGTTTCAAGATGGAGGAGAAATGTATTTTGTGTGGCTTCACATCCAGTCCCGGTCAGAACACAAAGTTACGTAATGTGACGAGACTGAATTTAAAGATTACATTAAAATAATATTGCATGGTGCAGGGTTGTTGATGTTGTTAGTGTCCCTGGTGTGTTTTTTATTTTACTTTTAAATTCAGTCTCGTCACATTACGTGACTTTGTTCTGTGCCACAAATATTGTGTAAAATTTGTATTTTGATTGATATTGGGAGTACATGAACCCAAGTCTGCATGCTTGGCCATGACTTCAACAGTGACCTTAGAAAACTACAACTCTGTATTAACCTGTCAGACATGCTTATTTGACACACTGGTGTACTGCATTTTAGCTATGCTTTGTACATGGCTTTGTGGTGTTTTTTAAGGGCTGAAATAGATTGGTGTGGTTGTCCCATGAGGTAGCAACGTTGGCCAGGTAGGTTTTGCACAATACTTGACACTGCACAGCATCTTTTTTAAGGGCGAAATATCCCCACACAACTGACATACTGTGCCTTTTTGACACACAAATGTCTGTAGTGTCAGGTTCTGTCAAGCCCAAGGCAATCGTCAAGGTAAAGTGTAGCGTGCAAAATTGATCCTTCGTCTACAAACTGCTCTACATTTAGTCATTTAGCACATGCTCTTATCCAGAGCAACTTACAGTAAGTACAGGGACATTCCCCCCGAGGCAAGTAGGGTGAAGTGCCTTGCCCAAGGACACAACGTCATTTGGCACAGCTGGGAATCGAACTGGCAACCTTCTGATTACTAGCCCGATTCCCTCACCGCTCAGCCACCTGACTCCCATTTGTTTGTCACGCGTGTCACGTGACCAAAGTAAAATCGCAGCATTTGCGATTACAAAATCTTGTTTTGTCACATCACAATATTATCAATGCAAATAATCGTTCAGCTCTAATTATAACAATATCATTCAAAGTCAAAATATTAGAATCTGTGGTGTTTATTTGTCTCTGTCAAAAAAAACAATTCATTATCAACATAAAAACAACAATATAACAGTAAGCTACCAACGGCCAAAACAACAAATATGCATCAATAACAATATAGGGGGTCAGATGGCTGTTCGGCGGTTAGGTACGGTGGCCCTGAAGTGCAAACCACACCCCCTAATGAGTACAGCCCCCAAATGAAAACACTCCCCCCAAATACAAGTCAACTCCCCCCAAATAGGATGACTTGCTCACCTCCCCCCAATACTAAGACACGCTCCCCCAAATGGGAAACAACATTACATTAACTCAAAACGGAAATGGTTGGTACTGGTACAACATTTTGTCGCTGAATGGATGCAGTAACTAACAAGAAATAAAAAATTGATCGACAGAAGTAGAAAATGCAATACCCTAACAGAGTTACATGCACAAGGACATTTATTTGGGTATTGAAGCATGTAGCAAATAGTAGGCTACTTATGCAAAAGCATAAATTGCGTGCTGGAACGTAAAAATCGATAGCCAAACAACTATCCTGGTCCACGTAACTTCGTTGATCTGTCATGGACTATTAGTTTTTTCTTCTGAAAAGTCCTGCTTCCTTCCATATAATACTTGCTTTTAATATTGTGAAACGTTAACAGCATATCTAAGATTATTTCATAGGAATGACCCTAATTAAAATAAAGAGTAGTGCAAGTCATGACTGAATTGTTAACACAAATGCTTCTTTCCTTCCAACCAAAACGATCAAGTTCATGATAATGACAGAGTTACATGTCAAAACACTAGCCTATATGTAGCAGCTGTGAATCAAATAAACTTATTATAAATAAAGTTATGTCATTTTTTTTACTCTTGTATTTTTACTGAATGTTTGCTGCTTTAATCCAGATGAGTATTGAAAAGTATTTTCCAAGACTGAAAAAGGCACGTGTTAAAGATGAAGACCAGCCTGAACCAGTCTGAAACAGAGATAAACAGTCCGACCAGTGTTAGTAGTTATGTTATTAATTTGTACAATATTTTCAAGCTTATTTAATATAATTAAGTTTTGTGTAACTAATTATTATTACAACCCCCCTCCCCGGTCTGCCAAGGAATTCTGTGAGCAATATAAAAAAGTTGTCAAGAAAAGCCACAGTATCACAGTTTGATCAGAGAAAATGAATAACCACAACCAAGACCCTGATACTGTGGCTTTTCTTGTTGTCCCCGTCAGATCCCTACTGCGATTGTTTACTAAATTTGCCCAACCATATAATAACAGTGCCAGTGGTTACATCCTCCTACACAGTTGACTGATCCTTGTGTTCCTACCAACTTTCAAGCCAAACCTACGCCCTTGGAGGGACCGCAAGGTATTCCTACCTCTGGGAGTGATGCGCTAATTTCAAGTGCCACAGTGCTTTGTTGAGAGGTTGCTGTTCTTGAACGCCTGCGGTGAGTGTGATACTTTGCTCTCCGTCGCTGTATCCCGCTGTGCCGTTCTCTGACTCGGATGCTACATTACAGAAGTGATCGGCTAAGACCCCGATAGGGTCATCCGATCTAGCTTCAACCATCTTAAGCAGAGCGCCTCGGAGCAATTCTCCCACCCCCACCTGCGAAAGAAATTCCCTTTCGCTGTCCGTTTTAGTCGACTTGGTTTCTGACATCGCTGCAGGGACAGCGGGGCGACGTTTCTCCGCCATTATTCTTGGTATTAACAACGGAAGTGACTCGTTGCTCAGGAACGATTTGTTTGGAGCATGGAATCGTTTGGAATGCTCGCCCCGATCCTTCGCGTAGAGAACTGGGGGGTATTCCATCAACGTAGATTAAGGAAAAGACAGACTATTTCCATAAGTCTCGTTTATTTCAGTGAGGGTTCCGTTCCATTAAGTAGACTTATTATAGCCCTAGCTAAGTAAAATAGGCAACTTATACCTCTAACAAGCCTGCTCCGTGTCAGGCTGAAAGTCGAGCTGAATTTAGCTGTGTTGCAAAGAATTTCAATCAAGCGGAAACATAATCTTAAAAGATAGTTCCGTCGAGTGTGTTTTGTTCGTGTCGGGAAACATAAGTGCAGACTTTCTTTTTCACAATATGACCCAGCATGAATTAATTTACGTGTTTGCTTTATCTCCAAATAACGTATTAATTTAAATAAACAAGTTAATTAAGAAATCATGTCACTTCAATAGTTTTCAAAAGCCATTGGCTAATTGACATGACAAAAAGCCTAAGCAGTGCGTCTAGACAAGTTACAACCAATTATGGTGTATCTGTTTTTCGACGACCCTGTGGATGAAGGTGCACAGGTACCAAAGAGCGTTTATTCCACCAGCCCCAAGGGTTTTCAGAGACAATGCACTGTGCTTCCCTGACCAGTATTTGTGGAAGAGGTATGGTTTGAGCAGGCCCAGCATAGTTTATCGAGATTGACAAAAAATAATCTTTCTTTAAAAAAAGTATAGGAGAATACTTTAAGGAGTCATTGACCGCAAAACCGAATTTAGCTTGTCACTGTTGAATAACGACAGTTCAGTGGGTAAAATGGACATACAGTGAACCTCAAAGTCCATTGACACCTCTTTCCTATGCAAATCTCACAATTAAAAAATGTAGCTGTAAAACAGTCGGTTTTTACATTTGGTCATTTAGCAGACGCTCTTATCCAGAGCGACTTACAGTAAGTACAGGGACATTCCCCCGAAGCAAGTAGGGTGAAGTGCCTGTCCCAAGGACACAACATCATTTAGCTCTAACCTTCTGATTACTAGCCCAATCCCCTAACCGCTCAGCCATCTGACCCCCTATACAGTGAGTGTGCCTCTTAGTTAATAGGTTTAAACCAGAGCACTATTGGCCCTTACAGTTCTACAACATTTTACTTTAGTGTTGGTGCAATCAATGGTGGGTAATCTGACATTTTCTGATTCTAACTATAAATTTGGTTTTGAAATAAGGTCAAAATAATTTGATATTTGACTTTGACATCGTTAAATGGTATATTTGTCGATAGAAAGTGTATTTGTAAGAGGACAAATCCCCGCTGTCCTGTTATCGTTGTCTCTGCAGACTGCCACCTGTCCACTGTCCACCACTGCCACTCACATAATCTTGTAACATTTTTTTGTTGTTGCACAAACTGAATATTTGTCGATTGTATGTTTATCATCCAGTATTTTTAAATTTTCAAAATCACACTGGGAAAAGCTAGTTTAATGCTATTTTATCCTTTTTCTGTTAAGTTGGTGCTGGCTGCACATTCAGCCATTTTCCACCTTCCTTTCAAGGCTGCGATTCTCTTTTCTTTTTGATGTTGCAAGGGCTCCTAAGCTAGCCTGGACAGTCTGGCCTCGCTCCATTGACAAGCGTTGACTTCCTTGTAGGCGGGTACTCTGTTGAAGTTAAAAACTAATTGGATCTGCCCAGAGCCACTCTGATCTGCCATAACCAATCGCTAGTGTTCGCCTTAGCCAATTCCTTCACCACTACTGTAACAGAGCTAGCTGTAGTAGCTGGAAAATCAATCATCTGTTCCCAAACCCTGTGGGGAGGAGGGCCCCAACATCATGGCCACCAACAAAGCTCAGCAAAACTTATTCTTGCTCTGGCTTTAGTTTATAGATATTCGGCAGTGTTGCCACAGCGGATCGAATGGCTTTGCTCGCATCTTTCTCCGCCGCCGTTACGGAACTACAACACAAACTAGCGCTAGGCACCACATCAACGTTCTCAGCCACTCCCTCTGTTTGCTGATTCGCCGGTAGAAAATCAACTTGCAAAATCTGACTCACGTACCAAATGGCCAGACCGAGTACAGAAGCAAAATCCAAATTGAGCGGAAGTACGTAGGAGGGCAGAGCCAGGCTACTCCAAAGCAGACATGAGACCGAAAAATGGCCTTGGACTTTGAAACGCAGACCAGCCAACTATCGTGTATTATTATTATAGGGCCTATATATATTTTTGTTGCATTATGCTGCGGCTGTTTAACCGGCCATTCGGGAAATCTCCCGACAGCCAGTCCGACTCTGCTCCCAAGTCTTTCATTCATTAGTTAAATAACACTGTATGTGAAGCAAAATATGTATAGTTTAAATATAGCATATAATTATGTGACAATATTCTTTTTTTCAATTCTATAAAGTGCATTTGCTTCACTACATGGGTATTTGTGTGGGCCCCTGTCTGTGACTCTACAAGGCGGCTACACTTTAGGTGTTTTCGACATCGGCTGCGGCTGCATGAACGACTGGCGAGCAGGGGCGGTTTTAGGCACGGGCGGACCGGGCAGCTGCCATTTTTTCATGTCACGTGGGGGGCGCACAAGCATAAAAAAAAATTATAAACTCGCCCAGGGTGTCCAATGTGCTTGGACTGGCACTGCTGGCGAGAGTTGCAGCTTGCAGTTGGGAGGAGTTAAAAACGGCTCTGTTTTTTTATTATTGGAGAAAGATCAATATACAAACAAGCAGTATACAAACAAATAACTATTAGATATGCTAGGGGGTAAGCCGGACGTTCCTGCTTCCACAGTGACCAAGCCTCGAATTAAGTCAAACACACCTTTTGTCTCCACAGTCTTTGCACACAGCTTATTCCTTCACAATAAAAGTCATAATTTACTATACACTGCCTAACATAACAGGCCACTCAATAATATATCCTAAAATGGGACCCCTATTGTGCTGTGAGTGAATCAATAAACTTCTGAGAATCAGAAATGTAGTTCTTTTCCATGGTAGACCACCTTGTCATTGGATGGGCATAGATTAATTGGTTCAGGTGTGATTCATTGTCACATTGCTAATTGAACATTCTTGTTGTGTTCAGGGTCTAAGCCAATATTCAAATTCAGCTCACCCGACGACTTGCCTTTTGGGGAAGATGACTGCAGGTACTGTTGCACTCGGACAGCAGCATCTCAACAACATTTCAAGCAAAGGCACATTAAGTATGCTGTGTATTTTATAGATGTTGGCAAAGGTAAGCCTGTTTTCTTATTTTCTTTCCTCAATTTAATTTGGTCACACTAAATCCCATTTTAGCCTAGTTTGACCTTAGTGGACTGTGGGAGATCCCCCAAAGAGCAGTCTAATAGGCACCTTGATTGACCATATACATTTTCATAAAGTATACAAATAGTTTATCTATGTTTAGATTATAATTATTATGGTCACTAAAGTACATGCTTTTCTTGGCAGTTATGAATCATTTGGTTAACAACCTAAGCAAAATAAAAATAAAAATCAATTTCTCAACAGAGAAGTTCACAATTCCTTGCCTTTGTGAAAAAGAAACAGATCACAAACGGAGCCACTGGCACTGCCCAAAGTGTGAGAAAGTGATTTCCAGATAAAACAATTTAAGTCCACCCTGAAAAACATGGTAATTTGCCTAATGCATTATTGCCTACAGGCAAATGTTGATTGACAAATCTGAGTAATCTGTACATGCATGCAAAATAATAATTTAATGGCAACTGTCTTATAGGATGTCTGCTTGGTGAGACCACTGGTAAACAAGGTATGCCCTATCTTTACCTTTACTTTATCTACTTCAACTTATTCACATAGAATCCACATAGGAAACATCCAAACAAGTTTCTTGCATTATTTATTTTCCTGCCACAAATCAAAGCGTTTACTTTACTTTTCTTTAAAAAAAATACAGTTACAGACACATCATAAATGAAAAGTCAATATTGCATGTACCGTATTTTTCGGAAATAAGCCGCACCACACCAGAATGGGAGCTTTGTGTTTGCAAATGGGAGTATAGGCCGCACTTTAATCGGGAACAAAGATACCGTAGCACCGACTAGCATTGAGTAGAACAATGCTCTCGACAGTTTATTTCCCCAGAAGCACTTTTCCATTGGACAGCTTGGATATCCATCTAACTACACAACACTCCCAATCAGGGTGAACACTCAAATTATCTAAACTACAGACCATTACACATATCAAAACAGAACAAACACAACAATAGAACTCCAAACAATGCTTATCTAACTAAGCTAATGCCCTTAACTAGGGTGACCAGACGTCCTCTATTACCCGGACATGTCCTCTTTTCGAGACCTAAAATATGCGTCCGGCAGGTATTCAAAAAACATCCAGGATTTTGTCTTGTCAGATGTTTGTGTTTCTCTGGGTCTTTCACAAACAAATTATTACGCCCTTACAAGTTTTGGAAAGTGTATCTCCCTTACCTCAATTAACTTCTTGGGCGAGCTCTTGACTGTAGAGAACTGTCATAGGTCGACCGCCTTCTCAGTGTTGCCAGATGCACGATCATTATCCTCCAAATACGATAATTGAGACTTTGGTACAATACTTCAGCATTTTCAATCTGGCAACACTGAGCACCTTGCCGCCTCCACTAGTTGCATAGTTTACAACAGCACATGACACCTGCAGCCATGCCGATATGTAAATGTGTCTTTATTTTCTTATTGTAATATGTGGCCATATAAATTATGTATTATTTGTTACATTTATTGCTTTAATATATGGACAAGACACATTAAAGGTTTTTATTCATTCATTAAACAACCACTGAAAGCCACAGAAGCACTGGACTAAATGGCACAAAAAGATTTGTTTACATTTGTATTTTGCAATTTTGTTAAGGTTTAAATAAATGATCATATAGCCTATGTCATTTGTGTCATTTCATTTGTGACACTTGTATGCATTCCCCCCCGTAACTAAGTGTCCTCTTTTTCACAAAGTCAAATCTGGTCACCCTACCTTAACTTTGTAGCATTCTGGGTACCAAGAGCATGAAGTGTGCTCGACTTCATGCAGCACCGGCTGATTTGAAGCAGTGAATTCTGGTTAGAATTTTGAGGCTAGGTCACGGTCACTGTGATGTATCCATCAAAGTACCGTGAGATCAATTCGAGAACAGCCGGCTGTGTAGCCGAGTGCATTTTCTAAAGAGCAAGTGCTCGGGTTTTAATGACGACACAGCTATTTCATGATTAGCCAGACTAACACACAACAACTTTGACGATGTTTGGTATTTACTCTAACACCTTCAGTTTCGCCAGTGCTTAACTTTGGACCAAACAGTTTAATTGAATAAAATATTTTTTGAAGGGTTTTAGTCCGCCTCTTCACTAAAGGAAAGACTACGTTTAATTGAGTTCTGGTTGTTATCAATCTGCAGATTGAAGAAAGAGTTTAACATAGCCCAAAACATAAAATGACAAATTTCAGCTCAATTATTAGAACAAAGGTGTTTACAAGAAAGGTATAATTCTATTTCAGTCCAAATAAGCCAGTAATTCGAATCCATGTAACCACGGTGACTGTGAAGCACACTTTTGGATGGCCCATAATATGCGCTGTGCCTTGAAAGTAAATACAGACAATGGATTAATTATACACGCTGGCCCAACTTTTGTATGCACAATGTGCCATCGCACCCTTTTCCCAACCAAATAAAGTGTTGCAATCGCAGCACTTACAAGAAGAATCCACACGTTGTTGCTGTCTGTTTGACAGGGCAATATGTCCATGTGTGCAACTACCAATGTCAAGGCCCTGAACAATGCACTGTACTGGAAGAAAGGAAAAAACTGTGAATTTGTCACAGCTGTCATTCCCATTTGAAGGCAGGAAACAAATTATCCATCGCTGTGGCTAACAACCTGGAGCAAGAGCCCATTCCCCCAGAGCTCTGTGATTTGAACTTTTGGCCAAAATACTGCCATTTGCCAAGATTGTCACACTTTCTAAAGGTCGACAAGCAGCTATACATAATGCTGTGGGGTGTAACCATCCGAAGTGGAAACAACGGTAAATACAGAGTGAAGCTGAAAAGACGTCTGGTTTACAAAGGCCACCAGCTGTTTCACACTGTAAACATGAGAAATGTAGTAGTGGGACTTTCAAAGCTCATTGACACACCCTGACTACAGGAACATTACAATCATAGCTGATCTGACGATGATGTTGATCGGATGGACCTTGATAGCGATGATGAAACTGAAATGATGGAGGTACTTAATTGCATAGAAAGTGCTGATCTATCAGAGGCAAAGTCTGCAGCTTTACAGCCTCCTTATGAGCAACAGGAAGACCATGACCAACAACCTCCCAATGCAGAGACTGAGAAAGCTGCACTGAGACCTGGGGCCTATTCCATAAAGGCCGCTCAAAAAAGCTAGACTTAAAGTCCTAAACCAGACTTGAATACGTTTAATTAGTCAAGCGGGGCTTAAGCGGTTCCATAAAGGCCAATTTCAGCTCACGTAGTCCTACTAATTCAAGTCAGATTTGCGTAGTCAAGCTAATTGCGCGTGCACCCTATTTTTTAACAGCCCGAGAGGTAAAACATGGATCATACAATCCACCACGGCAAAAGCAATGCACACGGCCACATGACTTCTTCCAGAAAGAACGTCCCCTTTAAATCGTGTACAATGACAGCTCCCTCATCCACCACTTCAATCAATGTAAAATGACACGCCATGATTGACGTCGTGAACGTAGACCTTCGTTGATTAAAAAATACCCTCTAAACTAATCTAAATCGACTTTTTTGACATTGTTTAAAATAAATAGCCTACTATTAATAAAACATTATCCAGTAGCCAAGTGCTAACTTTTTAACATGGGTTTTGTGTCGGGGAAATGGGGGGCGGATTTAAGTTCGTTTTGCAATTGTAGGCTACTGTTAACAATTATATTGCTATGATAATTATACTCTGATAATTTAGATTGAGATGTAGGCCTATGCCTGATGACTAAACATGTGAAATCACAAACTAACATCCATACATTTAAAGGCTATGGTGGGTAGCCTATCAAAGCATTATTCATCATTGTTTAATCCATTAGGCTAAATGTTGTAGCCTATGTAGTCTATTTACGTAGATTTTCTATCAATGTTGAACTGATGACAATAAGAAAATGAGAATATATGTGGTAAATCATCGTCTTCCCGTTGGGTCAGTGTTACAGGGACGTCTGGTTAAGCACCAAGTCACGCTAAGCCTGACAGTTAGTCTGACCCTGACCAGACTAGTTTCGTAGCCTAAGTTGCCATAGTAACCGAGTTCGAACTACGTTGAGCTAGCTTTATGGAACCAAATGTACAAGAAATGAGGCCGACTAACTGACATAAGTCTGGCTTATTCGGTAAACTCGCTTTATGGAACAGGCCACTGGGGACTCATGTATAAACGTTGCGTACGCACAAAAAGCTTGCGTACGCTGGTTTTCATGCACACTTTGTGATGTATAAAGATTTACTTGACGTGGGAATGTAAGGGCCGTCACGGAAAGTTTTGAGCAGACGTGAGAATGTTGTCTGGCTCTGTAACATGGCCAATTATAACTGAAAAGTGCCGAAACTCACCTAACATTACAAAATAAAGTTTCCACTACTACGTTTATGACGTTGACTATTCAAAAAAACGTACAAAAGTTTGATAATTAATGTGGATGATCACATCAAAATGCCAAAACCCAAAACGGGAAATGCTGAGAGACTTGATGCTCTTGTGGTTAGTGGTAACTGATTTAGATTGTTGTACTCGCTGTGATATTGTTTTTATTGTAGCTTGTTTTTCTACATATACACAAGCACTTATAGCGGTTCATGTTGTTTAATTGTAACTTGCTTAACTACATGCTCTTATGGTTCTTCCCTGGCACTTATTTTGGTTGTTCACAATATGTGCTTCATGTTTTGGCTACTTGCAATGTTTTTGGGGCTATCTTGTTGTTGTTGTTATCAGTGACCTATGCACTTTGGAAAGCTCTCTTTTGGAAGTCGCTTTGGATAAAAGCGTCTGCTAAATGAATAAATGTAAATGCTATATAGCCTTTTGTTTAATCCGACACTACTTAATAACTTCTGTTAAACTTGAGGGTGTCAAATGAACGATAAAATCACTCAGGAAATGCTTGTTACGTTAACCCTATAGCTGCCATGCTGTTACGATGCACCACCACTCGTTTCTCCTTTTTAAAAGTTTTATATCGGACCATTTCTTCTTAATTTCTGCCATGGTCCGGTTCTCTGAACCCACAGCATTTATGGCCCTATAATAATGATTTCATTTGTAATGCACTTTACATTTAGCTAAATCTCAAAGTGCTACAGGTTAAAATCAAGAAAGTGTGCAAATAGTGACAGTTTTCCACACCGCCCACTTTCTTTTGTCGCTAATACCTGATGAACGGCTGCCAAACAGGACACATTTTCTCGCCTCCACCTCTGTTGTCAGAACCTCGGTCTCACAGTCACCGTATTTCTTTGAATAAACGCAGCAGCGTTTAACGTTCATTTTTGGTGCAGCGTTTATTCGAGGGCAGCATTTATTTGCGGAAATACAGTAATTCAGACAAATAACTGACCTCAGGAGCGCATTTATAGTCCATCTGGATATTCATTTATTGGAGGAGGCAAGGCGGGGTCAGTGGCTCGTTCACGTGCGGTCAATCTCACGTTGATTGTGATTTATAAAGGAAAGGTGCGCAGGTCCTGGCGTACAACCGGTTTTATACATGTAAATACATTTACATTTATTCATTTAGCAGACGCTTTTATCCAAAGCGACTTCCAAGAGAGAGCTTTACAAAAGAGCATAGGTCACTGATCATAACAACGAGATAGTCCCAAACATTGCAAGTAGCCAAAACATGAAGCATACATTGTGAAAAAGCTAAACAAGTGCCAAAAGGGAAGACCCATAAGAGCATGCAGTTATACAAGTTACAAATTAAAACAACATAAACCGCAAAAGTGCAGGACTGTACCTGTAGAAGAACAATGAACCGTAAAAATATTTCTCAGCGAGTACAAATATTTCTGTGCATAGGTACTTTTCGAGTTTTGGCCGTATGCCATCTTCTGGAATGAAAGCTGAGCGATCCTTTATACATGAGGCCCCAGGAGACTGGGCAGCTGGGGCAGCCGCAAGCACACCGTCACAATTTCCCCAGAAATTGTATCCTCTCTAGTTACTAATTATTATTACTGTTGACAATGTTGAAGAATCCTCAACATTTGTTTTCTGGGCACTGTATAGACCTACCTAGTCTCGAGCGTGCCTAGTGCTGCTTCTCTGGCAATGTGTGATTTGTCTGTAACAAGAAGCAGTGGCTTTGTTCCCTCTATGGCTCTGGTTCAGAAGAGCGGTAAAACTTTGAACCAGTTTGTGACGTTTGCAGCATTGAAAGTCATCTATCACGTTATTATCGTAATTTGATACAAGCTCCAAAACACTTTTTCAAAACTGTGCATATTGGTTTTGCGACACAGCGAGTTTCCCGGTCCCTTCCTATATCTACCAATTGAACAATGGATTTTGGTGTCACAAAGCCCATTGACACTTACCTGCTGTATGACTACGTTAAGCCTGTGTTCTGCTCCCCTCACGTGAATGTTAAAATCACCCATAATTGAGATGTTATCAGTATATGCAGTGCCGCTGCTAGCCATTTTGGTGCCCTAAGCATAATTCCTTTATGATGCCCCCACCCCCACCCTCCGAAAAAAAACGATTGTTTTTGCCAGTTTAACTTTTTATTACTATACATATACCTCAATACCAATAGCCTAACACAACAGCAGCATCACAATGTAACACCTATTGAGAGGTGGTGGTTCTCTGCTGTGTATCTGTCCATAAACAGCTGGTTGAGGGTGGTTAATCAGGGCTTGGCAGGGACGGACTGGGAGTAAAAATAGGCCCTGGACTTTGATCCAGAACTGGCCCCCCAGAACTGGCCCCCCAGAACCGGCCCCGTATACGCCACTACAGCTGCCCTGCCAGTCAGTGTTGCCAGGTCTGCGGTTTTCCCGTGGAATTGGGCTACTTTTGAAGTGTTGTCGCGGGTTGATTTTTTTTGTCCGCTGGTTCGGGTAGACATATTTTGCATGCAAATTACATTAATATCTTTAACTATAAATTTATATTTTAAATGAAATAATTTATTTATGCCCAAATCCTACCAAACTGACTCCAGATCAGCACATACACACATGGACATGGGGCACGCACACATGCACACACGCACTGTGCGTGTGCAGACGTGCCTAATGCACTCAGTCTTCTGAGAATCTTCTAAAAACTGGTTTTAATGCTGGCATACTAAACATTTGGTGTTACTTTGTAGATATTACAATAGATTTGGCAATGAAAGCAATGCTGTTGGACTTTAAAAGCAGTGTATATGGTTTAGCAGGGGCATATTTCGAGTTCTGATATTGGGCTAGTTTTGATTGGCCATTGGGCTGGTTTTGTCACACAGACCTGGCAACCCTGCTGCCAATGCATCCACATTCTGTGTTTGATGATGCTAGTTACGGAGTTCCCGACTTAATGCGAGCGCGCAACACGCGCAAGCGTTGGCCTTTATTTCAGTGCAAAATAGTTTTTTGAGCTTCATGTAAAATAAACAGCCGATTTTAAATTGGTAAAACCTTGTCTAGTAAAGTTGATGTATTTTTGTCTCTAAATTTTTCAGCCCCACCCTTACATTTCTTAGCCTGTTTTTCCAAAACATTTACAACTGAAAACAGCCAAGGAGCTCTCCACCTTTTATTACTCATTTTAAAACTATTTGATACATTTTATATAAAAGCATCATAGAATGTAAAGTAAAGTAACAGCTAGCTGGCGTCAGTTACTTGTAAAATGTATAGATAATGTTTAACAGTAAAATCTCAATTTAGCTTGCACCTAACATATTGGAGTGTGCTAACATTAGCAATAACGTCAGCTAGTTCGAGGTGTATGCATAGGCTAACCATTAAATTAGCAGCACATTTCCCATATTTAACAATGAATAAACATGGACTTACCTGAAAGTGATGCATGGGCATCATCTCGCAGTTTCTTTCTCTTTCTTTTTTCTGCCCCTGACTCCTCTTGTCTTTTTGAGGCAATTTTCGAATAGTTGACCTAGCCTACTGTCAAAGTTCGTCAGGCCACTGAGATAGGAAAGGGCACCCACGGCGAGCTTGGGAAGTTTATTTTTTTGGGGGGGGCACTGTTATGGAAGAATTTCAGTGGCACTGTGTAGATCTGAATAGTCAAGGGATATGGTTACAATACAATTTATTTAGACTATACAATACATATGTTTTAAACAAAGTACTTTGTGATCAGTCATTAACGAAGGAGGTGCCGTTCACACAGATCGTTCGTAAGAGTGATAGCCAACTATCACACATGCTCAACCTTATATAAACTTTAGATGAATGGCATTCTGTAAGATCAATCAATCAATATAGCAAACTCTGTGATTGGCTAACTCAACTTAGTGACAGCTTGAAACAATACATCTCCACCAAGAGTCCCAAAGTTCTTTGTTGTCTGGCTCTCTCCAGAGCAGTAGATCCACAGGGGTTGACCAGTCAAATGGTCGACTGTCCTTTGTGTGACCATCTTCAAACAAGAATTAGACTTCCTGTCTCCTAGACTTCATGTCTCCTAGTTAGGTGTTATAAAACTACAGGTGGCATGTCTACCAAATGAAGTCGAATCAACATACATTGTATCAAGCTTCTTATCCAACTGGAAACTTTTCCTAAACACATACATTGTACATAGGCCCAAAATTTCTACAACAGGCACCATCGTAACTTTTTTTGAGCAAATAAATATATCTCTTGTTCTGCCTATGTTGTGATATACATGCCTAAAAGGTGCCTAATATTTCTATACTGAAATAATATTGGCATTATAATTATTATAACTATGATGATTGTTCAGTTGGCAATTTTTTGGTGCCCCCCCAAGACTCGGTACCCTACGCACAGCGCGTAGTGCGCGTTATGGGAGCAACACTAAAATCAGAAAATTCCTCTAGGAAGAGGGGGTACGGGCCAGGGGGACCCAACTTCCCGACAATTTTTTTTTGCGGGCGGGGCTAAGTTGGGCTGGCAGCCAGGCTAGAGGTATAGAGAAACTATACAAAAAGAGGGAGGAGGGGCAGGAGTAATAACATTAACATTACTCCTCTTTAATGTAGTTGGTGGTTTCATGCACATTTTTTCAAATGTTTTAAAGTTGTTCACAGATTTTAGGCTGAGGTTTAAGCTGGCTTCATATATCATAGCAACACCACCACCTTTCTTAGAGACATGAGGAATGTGTGAGTCCTGTCCTTCCAAAGACAGAAGTACTTAAATAGTATATTCAAATACAAATAAGCCAATTTTACTACAACCTTTTTGAGAAATTAATAAGTTTGTTTGTAGTACTTGCTGTTAAACACTTACGATCACACATGGGCTGGTTGTTTACCCTGGGCCGGTTAGGGGTTGCCATGCTCAAGTTTTGTCTGGGGACACTTGTAGCAATGGCTGGTCTGGTGGGAGTTGGAGGAGCACTAACTGGTGCAGGGGGTAAACTTAAAGGTGCTCTGGTGTTTACCCCTCTGGGTTGCTCATGTGTGCTGTCATCTTCATTCTGAGGGCCTAATTTACTAACAGGATTGCGCCCATTTCAGGCGTGAAATAGCGGGTAAAGATATAACACTGTATTTACAAAGGCAGCACACTTAAGTAAAAACCGATTACCGCTGCTGGGAGGGTATAAGGGAAAAATGGTGTGTATATTTCTAGCTCTTGATTGCTTAACTTTTTTTCCTCAAATCACCCTAGGTGGCAGTAACATGCAGGCAATTTTTCCCGTCTTTTAACGGCGCGCTAATTAACACTAATGGGCGCTGATTGCCTGACAAGGATCTGGTTTGATAAATACCACGCAAAATACGGAAATTCCCCGTCCGCTATTTGCGGTTAGGCAAAGGCGCAGATTAAGCTGCGGTCGCAATGTTAGTACATGAGGCCCTAAGTCCTAAATTCAGTTTTGGCCTCTATTGAACAAAATAAGTTGTGTTTTAATTTCTGGATTTATGAATCAATAGTTACTACCTCATTTATAATTACTAAGAGAGCAAACTCCATCTTACCTTCCCTTCCTTCTCTTATAAGATGGACGTTGGTCCTCCTCATCTTCAGTTTGAAGATCAGATGTAAGCAGTGCCCTTGGTAGCAGCGGCCATGCCTCACTAAATGTATCTGCATTAAAATGGAAACAATTAATTTAATTAATGTAATTCTTAAATAAATCTAATGCCAATTGTGGTTGCTAACACTTTAATCATAATGAATTAAATTATACTTTTAGTGGCCTGGATCCTGACGTTATGATTTGCCCACGATTCTTCAGGTGGGTCCGCTCCCATTAAAGCCCTGTTGCATCGCTCCCTGGCTTTGTAGGGAGGCCAGTAACTTCTTCCATTAGCAACCCAAGAGGCTGGAACAACTTCTGTGTCTCCCGTGTCCAGAAAGTCAACAATATGGTACATCATCTATGAACAGAAAATAAATTAGTCTACAGAATAAGGTCCTACTACAGCTAAATGTATTTGTGGATCAAGTAAGTGATAATTGCCCTCCATATAGTGATGTGAACAGAACTCACCGTTTAAAGTGGGCGCCTCTGACTTGAGCGCGAGTGTCCTGCTCAAGAGGACATTCTCGAGCAGTTTTGTAACCAGAACTCAAGTCAGAGGCGATTATGTCTACCAACACATTATACAACGAATAGGTCTAGATGTGATCGTTTTAATCCGCTGCTTTATCCAATACTCACCCTAGTAAGTGGACGAGCTGGAAATGTTTCTTGGTTCTGCGTTAAATCTGTTAGAAATCGATTTACAGGTGGCTATCAACACATTATTGTACACAATCAATAAAAATCGTTTTCACCCGCTTCTGTAATAGATTGACCAAAAAATAAGCTGCATCTCAAAAATGAAAAGTAAAGTAGCAAAGTAAGAACATTTCAAACTGTATAATGAATTCAACTATTGATATCTCTCTATTAGAGAATGGTGGTACTGTAACAAGAGTCCAACCTGACACATTATAGCCTTTACAGTAGCTAGCTGCAACACATCATTAGACTAGGCTAGCTAGGTTACTATTACTAGTAATTTAAATATCGTAAACATGATCTAACGTAAGCTAGACTTAACAAATTATTATTTTAATATTAAATATCCCGAAAAGTATCACAGTATATTTTTCTATTTAAATTGACTTGCCTGATAACGACAACTGCACCCTCTAATGACTGTTAACAGGAATGACAGTGATGCCATTTGCAGGCCATAAGTCCCAAAATTCGGAAATTTAGTACATATGCCTTACCTCTTACGAGGAACAAAAAAGCCTCAAGAACCTATAACGGCCGCCATATTGGATTTTTCTTTTCAATAAAGATTAAGGATAAACGTTTTTTGCTACTCCCAGGGGCGATTCTAGGATCAGACCTTTAGGGTTGCTCAGCCCCCAAAGAAAATGCGACATGAATACAGTGCCTTGCAAAAGTGCTAAACCCCCTTGCTAATAACAGTCGTGCAGGTGAGGCTCAGTGCAGGTGAGTTTCAATGCCTGTAATAAATCCCTA
Source organism: Hypomesus nipponensis (assembly GCF_054491055.1). Lineage (NCBI taxonomy): Eukaryota > Metazoa > Chordata > Actinopteri > Osmeriformes > Osmeridae > Hypomesus > Hypomesus nipponensis. Next base: position 4,048,039 of record NC_140363.1, on the reverse strand, counting down.
ATTTCACTGGATAACAATGAATACATGTATGTATTATTATGCAAAATATTGAATAAAATAAATAAATAAGGATGTCCCTTTCTTCATGAACTACCAGCATCAAATGATAATAAACAATAATATTTGTTATTTTTTATTTTATTATTATTATTATTTTTAGGGGTGCTGAGATGAAATTTAGGTGTGGTTGAGCACCCCTAAAAAGGGTCTAATAAGGGTCTAGTAATTTGAATTCTGAATTCAAAAGGGGAGGCAAAAAAACACACTATGCCGGGTTTCAGATTTTTTTTAAGTCTCCTTTCTGTTCTAAAAAGCCTTTGAAAATTGCATTGACGTCATACACATCGTACGACCAGAGCTACTGCTTGACGGCAAGCTCTGGTTACTTCCACTTTTCTCTCGAGGCATCGACAACACAGCTGACAGGTTAAGCTCTCCCTGTCAATACACATGCTAGAAAGAGTTTTGGCTTGCTAATATTGTTGCTAATGTTGCTAATGCTCTGACATTCTGGTTCTGCTTCGGATGCCATCAAGCGGGGTCTCTGGTCGTAGTCAGTCCTTCACTAACCAATCAGCATTCGTTAGCAGAATGCTAGCGTGTTATAGGCAACAACGACTTACCCTGTAAGAAATCGAAAGGACATAAGTTCTCGTTCATTCATTTTTTGACCTGTAATCCATGTTGAACATGCAAAAACTACAATCAAATCGGATATTTATCAACGACAATCAGGGGAAAGAGACAAATTTAGCCGTTTAGCTCCATAGACTCTCATTCATTTCATTCAAAATTCGGTACAATGGGGCTTAACAGGGAGTGGGCAGGCTCTCCTTAAACAGGCTCTGGGTAAAATGCTGTGTTGGCCAAGGCCATGACCCCCCCCCCCCCCCCCAGATGAGGAGTTTGCATGCCTGCAACGTATTATTGATTGTAATAGTTGATAATATTTAATTTCAATTTCACAATACAAAGAAGTAACCTAAAAGATTTAGTCTGAGTGTCATTCCCAATTTCAAAATGAAATATAACGTAACTCATTTGAACCAGACCACCGTATTTACCTTCATAAATTCCTCCTCAACGTCCTCTGCCTTGGTAGACCAAGTAGGTGCTAAGCTAAAACTAGCTGTTGCTAGTGCCATATTTTCAGATTCTAAATCTGCAACTATTTTTAATTTTTTGGTGGTTAAAACCTAAACTTATCAGGGCCAAATATGAATTTGGCGCAGGTGGCCTTTTTTAGGTGGCATGACTGACAGTGATATTTATATTGAAGGTGTATTGTGTTATTTACCTCAAAAGCACATTAAGCTAAAAGCAAGGTGACTTCTTTGGACTTGCGAGTGCTGTCAAATCGATTGTATGCGGTTTGCTCACACATAGCCCAGTGGTGTGGTAGTGAACTGCAGTCATGGTTCATGATTGTGGGGTAGGCTCAGGTCTATGTACGTCCCGTAGTAGCCTATATTTTAATTTAAGGTCTTTAATGGTAAGAAACCGCAGCGCACATGGATGGATAATGTATGACAGGGGCGTGGCCAGAAAAATATTTTGGGTAGGCCTAGAAAAATATGGATAGGCATCTTTTCAGTTTTGTTTTACTTCTTTACTTTGTAATGTGCACCCAGAGCATAATTATTCAGTGATATTTTCATTTTTGGGTAGGCCTTAGAACAAATTGGGTAGTCCTGTGCCTACCCAGGCCTACCCGTGGCTACACCCCTGATGTACGGTGGCTGACGGGTGCACACCACAGCAACATTAGCGAAGCAAACAAAAGTTGAAAACGCAACAACATTAACACACAACACAACGACATTAACAAAAACTAAACATTTATAAAAACGCTACATTTAAAAAACACTACATTTAAACGCTACATTTAAAAAGTGGTCTGGAGAACGATTCGGTGGGAACTTGAAATTCAGCGTTTCTGCAAATGTTGTGTTTTGTGCTAATGCTGCGGTGTTCTCGGCTAATGCTGCAGTGTTCTCGGCTAATGCTGCGGTGTTCTCGGCTGATGTTGGTGGTGTGCACCAATGCTGTTGTGTTGTAAGTAGTATATTGTTTTTTGAAATGTAGCGTTTTTATAAATGTTTAGTTCTTGTTAATATTGTTGTGTTGTGTGTTAATATTGTTGTGTTTTCAACTTTTGTTTGCTTTGCTAATGTTGCTGTGGTGTGCACCCGTGGGCCACCGTAATAATGAGCATTGTTTAAGATGAAATTACAATGCAACATATGGTAGACACCTTCAGATATGAGAGACCCCTTCATATTTTGGGGGCTCGGCTCCCTCTGGCTCCCACGTAATTTGAGCACTGTTTTAAGACCATCTTTTGAAGACCATTATGAATGCAATTTAAGACGTAAATGATGTCCTTACTGGCAAACAAAGTATGAAGGACATGAAGTACAATTAGAGTCCCAGAATTAATGGGTGAAAATCTGATATCAATTTGGGGGGCACAATTACAAAAAAAACCTGTTCTGAAACCGTCAACTTTCCCAGCTCTGTCAACCCAGAGTAACGGTTTGAATTCAGTTTAGGTTAACCCTGCTTCCTGAAATACCCCCATTATGTAGTGCAGGGGTCCCCAAACTACGGGCCGAATACAGGCCGCCAACGCATTTGGACCGGCCCTCTGAACGATGCCAGATACTTTTTTTCTGTGTATTTTTATTTTTATTACACTGATTAATATGCATAAGTAAATACATGTTTTCATTTCAATAGCAATGAATATGAAAAAAGGTCATTACGATATTAATAATGATCTTTTAATAGGCTATATATCCTTTGATATGTACGGATGTACGATGCATAACAAAATAATAAACTAATCTAGCATCATAAATACATTTTAAATCATAATAACATCTCCACAATAATACTGGTAGTCACTGCGACCCATGTAATTTACTGTTACAGACCGACCCTGCCCAAAATTAAAGAAAAAACCCCACGCAGAAAAAAGTTTGGGGACCCCTGATGTAGTGAATGGCACGTTTATTACAAAGAATGTATACAATCCCAACAAACAAAAAACAGATACAAAGTCGAATAATGAAAAAGAACAGTTCATGGTACAACCCTTGATTACTTTGCTAAATTGAGATGTTATTCCACTAATACAGACTTCCCTTGCGAGTACTTCATATATGTTGTCATTATAGCAGTTTTTTTTGTTAGATATTATTGTTGTCACACTGTGTCTGGTAAAAGACAATCCCTTGACACCTACCTCTGTAATGCTAATTGATTAAGTGCAGCAAATAATCAAGGACAAAAACTAACTTGTTTAACTACATGCTCCTATGGTTCTTCCTTTTGGCACTTATGTTGGGTGTTCACAATGTGTGCTTCATGTTTTGGCTACCCGAAAAATTTTTGGGGGCTATCTTGTTGTTATTATCAGTGACCTATGCACTTCTTAAAGTTCTCTTTTGGAAGTCGCTTTGGATAAAAGCGTCTGCTAAATGAATAAATGTAAAGAGTGCAGAGGTCTTTAAACTATGAGTGCAATGTTTAAAAAAATAAGAAAAAACATCACTTTCAGACTATAAGGCGCACTGTTATATAAGCCGCAGCAGCTAAATTGAATTATGTGTACAAAAATAAGCCGCACTGGACTATAAGCCACAGGTGTTCTAATGTTTAATTACCATATGTAAGGGTTCGTGGACAGAGGGGATTGTCGGGAAAGAGATGGCTGCTTGAGGAAGCTCCCATGTATTAACCGTTAGCCGTAAAAATCCATAGATTAGCCGCACCGTTATATAAGCCAAAGGGTCAAAAAATGCGACAAAAGGCGCGTCTTATAGTCCGAAAATTATGGTACATTTGAGGCAATAAAACATGATTACTTGCCTGAGCATTGAGGTGGTTGGCCACTCCAACCATTTTCTGTGCAGACAATTTTTACATTACCCTTTAAAGTATAACCATGGTAACAAGAATACAAAGCCACTAATTTGTTTGGAGTGGATGAAAGTATGTAATCACCATGCTCTATCTTTCCTGGTATGCCACAGTGTACATGTGCTGAAATAAAACAAAATTATATACAGACCATATATATCTAAATATATTAATTGTGTATTCATTCACGTAGTTGGAGGGAGCTTCAATAGTTAAAACAGTTCCAGTAGTTCCTAATATTATAAAATTTCAGTCAATAATTATTACAATTGCTGTCAAATGTCAGACGTAAACTGAACTTAAATACAATATTTTGATTACATTATTATTGGAGTAGATCAAAGTAGAGAAGTAGAACAAAATTACATGTTCCTAAAAGTTGTATTTGTTGCTTACAACACATTCAGTACGTTTCCATTATGGTATCAATTTGAATCTAGCTTTATTCAGATAATGCAAATCTTTGGGGCAACTGCTATTATTATTCATATATATATGGCAGTGAATTAACCGAAGCCTTAAAAATTGAAAATACATTATGAAAAGAGACTTGTCTTACCTTTACTAGGAACCTCTCTCCAGGCCTCCAAATTTGATGATGGAATGTCATTACATGAGAGAAAATTGTCTGGGTATTTCCTCATTCTAAAGGAATCAAGAGGAACCTCCCACACATCACTGTTATCACAGATGACTCTTGAGAGAGAATGCTTTTGAAGCTCTGCCCTCTGACGCTCTGTAAACACATCTTCATTCTCCCACCAGAACCTGAAAATATAAACAATTCATATCAGTCAGTCATGCCAGCTAATACAAATGGTAAATCACATACATTTTTGCTCTGGACCAGCAACTGATCAGTAATTTTGTAACTAATGTTCAATATTTTGTTCTAATTAATGATTAAGCTGCACATCAGTTTACATTTTGAGTGGGGTGGGTACTTGCCATGCTGTAGCTTAGTTTGTGCTAGCTAAACTGTCAGTCTGTCTTGTCAATTAAAATGTAATGCAATCCACATACTTTGGGGTCTATCTTGCTGCGGCTCTTTGAATAGAATAAGTGAAATTCTTGTAAATTATTTTGTAATTCCTGTAACTTCCAACCTCAAAAGTTCATTCTAACAAAAGAATGTGTGTAATCGTTTTTTTTGCATCGCATGTCGGTACCCCTCGGTTCTCATATAGTAGGCTTTTGATCACTTCTTTACTTTAAAAAAAAGTTTTAAAATATGTGATTTGATTGGTTTTAGTCCTTAGGTAGTTATATTTGCCTCACTAAACAAAGATTTGCAATAATTTATCTTATAAACTTTTCTCTAACTTACCCAACAACACAAAATCTTAGCAGAATAAAACTAAAAATCTAGATAATGATCAATTCACATCACAAGAAGTGTGGCCCAGCAAATAAATACACAAACTTTTTGGGGAGGCAGGTTCAGGGGGTGACAGTCCCCTATGCCAGGCCAGATTAGTCCCCCAAAGAGCCCCCAGGCATTGAAGCTCATCCCCCCCCCCCCAAAAGGGAGAATGTCAGAGCATTAGCAACATTAGCAACAACATTAGCAAGCCAAAACTCTTTCTAGCATGTGTATTGACAGGGAGAGCCTAACCTGTCAGCTGTATTGTCGATGCCCTGAGAGAAAAAAGGAAGTGACCAGAGCTTGCCGTAAAGCAGTAGCTCTGGTCGAACGGTGTGTATGACGGCGATTACATTTTCAAAAGCTTTTTAGAACAGAAAGGCGACTTTAAAACAATCTAACAGCCAGCAGTGTGTATTTTTTGCCTCCCCTTTCGAATTTAGAATTCAAATTACTAGACAAAAAATTATATCTTGAGAAAAGTGGATTTTGAGGGGTACCGCTCCATAGACCTCCATTCATTCTGTACTCGCTCGTTAGCTCCCTCACATGGAACTTCAACCAGTTCAGAACCAGGAAGTTTCCCGAGAGTGGCAGTTCTCTCTATATTTGACATTCTCTGGTATGCCTGTCCAATTCGATAAACCAAGTACTGCCATCTCACTCACCAATCACAAGACGATGATACAATTAATTAAATCATCTCAAGGCAGTGTAAGGCTCAAGTCTATTGCAATATTGTTCACTAATATTGTTCACTTCCAAGCAGAAGCCCACCAGTAATTCTGAAATGTGACTGACTGAAGATACAACAGTGCCATCACACTTACACAGAACAGTCACGTGAGCAGAGCAACACACTGCAAAAGACAATACTGAACTTGACAAACAAAGTCTCATACAGGCCTATAGCAACATCACACAATATCATGCAATACACCTATTATGCAAACAGTGTATCAAATAAACTCAGGAGAATACATTATCTGGCCACAGAATTACAACATATTCCTGTATTTTTCAGAAATAAAGCCGTGGCTTGTACCCCGATTTTACAGTTTTCTTGTGGTTGTACGGCTTATATTTCGAAGCGGCTTATAGCCCGGTTTTAGAACAAAAAAGTGGCTTTGTCCCAAGATCTCTACAGACCGTGCAGCTAATTTAATGCTCAACACTTGAATTAGTCGTGTCAGGGATCGCATGCTGGCCTTATAGATTAAATTGATCAGCATGGCTTGTCAGGATATATTATTTCGGCACACATTGTAGGTTTTGTAGAGGTACTTTGGGCGGGAAAGTGCTCTACAGAACATAGATATTGAAGTCTTGCCATTATAGGAATATGTCTGTGCTGCCTGCCGTAAACAGCCCTGACCTGTTTTCAGGACCAAGCTTCAAACTTGTTAAAACTATTATTTAAATTATCACAATTTTTTTAAATTTCTTTTTCTACCTTTTGTTAAGTACATCATTATAGTTTTTTGTTTAAAATACATTTGATGGAACCAATCAAAATGTCATCATTTATTAGATGTTTTCCACTAGCCAGTCACAAAGGGAAGGTCCAGGCTTGGCTTATCAGGTACTAGAAAACAAGCACTGTATGTTGCAAGTGAGAAGATACCAACAAGGCTGTGGGAAGCAGGATCCATAAAATTGATATGATTGTAAACACAAAACAGTTGTGTGGCAAGTAGTTCACTGAGAGGGAAATATAAGTTGAATTCTGGTAGCAGGTACCTCTATCTGGCTGTGAGCAGGGGCCTTTTTATATAAATGTTTAAAATAATGTAGCTATACTCATTTACCAGACAATTCTATCACAATTGGCATATAGTACATTTAGTAAGTAGCCTATAATAGCAAATACAACGTAATCAAGAATCAGAAGTGAATAGTTCTACTAACAGTAATTTGTACAAATGAATACAAAGAGGATGCTCACTTTTACCAGACAGTGACATAACAGCAGTCGCAACTACAACATTATACACATATTACCTCATTCCGATAATAGGACAGTGTAGCACAACATCAACATTGTTTCTCAAGTGCAGCTCAACATTTAGTCTATTTTCGTGAGACAATCATTCAGATTTTACATGTAGCACGACATACGAATCGTATAGGCTTTTAAATGCAGCGCAACATGACTTATGTTAAACACCCCCATTATTCTTTTTTTGATCGTTTCATCAAGCCAGACTGCTTTTAAGGGACAATGAAGGTCCTCAGTGACTCTGTTTCACCCCCACTTACATCTGATGGAAACGTTGTGTAGCCTGTATGGTTCTGTGAATATGCCCCTTTCAAAGGCAAATGTTCAATAAAGTATAGTTTAGACACAGTTCTCAAGCTTTTATTTATTACATTATTACCAAGTCTTGTTAGATCACGTTATATCCATTAATAGGCGTTTGGTTTTGTAGGATGAACATACAAAACACAAGCCACATTTTTACACTGATGTAAAATTGAAGGCAGTGTGAATTTTGTGGCATTTCGTTTGAATATAAAGTTGACAGTAAGCTATGGTAAGTCTGCATCATGGAAGATTTTGGTTACCAAAATAAGAAAGCTATTAAGCTTTCTTTGCCTGGCGAGAACAATGACGGAGCTGTTCTTGTTAACAGTTTATTTCATCCGATAGGCCTATAATGTGTTGAAAATCATACTCATCACGAAGAAAAAAAGCAACATATGTGATGAGTTCCATCTAGAATAGCCCTATATTTCGCCCTATAGCCTATTTCTAAAAATCAAGTGAAAGGAATACTATACAGTGACAGCATGAAATAAACTGTTAACATGAACAGCTCCGTCGTTGTTCTCGCCAGGCAAAGAAAGCTTAATAGTTATTTTGAAAACCGAAATCTTCCATAATGCAGACTTACCATAGCTTACTGTCCACTTTATATTCAAACGAAATGCCATGAAATTCACACTGCCTTCAATTTATCATCAGTGTAGAAATGTGGCCTGTGTTTTATATGTTCATCCTACAAAACCAAACGCCAATTAATGGATATAACGTGATACAACGTTCCTCCAGAAGCTGCATGAAACAACACAGAAATACATGAGACTACATAGAACTAAATAAGACCTACACATTTTTACAGTGCACGTACAAACATGAGCAACAGGACAATAAAGACTGTACAACACACAGTGCAGTGCCAACCAGCCTACACTATTCTAGTGATGAGCCATTTGCTTTAAAACCGGTTTCGGGCGTCTAACAGGCAGTCTGTATGCGGGGAAAAGCATAACAAAAATGTGTTTTTTTGTAGCCGAAGTGGGGGCAGATTGAGCAGTTTGTTGATGGCCCTATTCACAGAGTGCTTCCTTAACGTTTGCACTGGGGAAAATGTAGCCTCACAGGACAGTTGTAAATTCCAGTGGTAAATAAAAAAACTATGAGTACAAACAAAGGGTGTGTTCCCACTTAGTTTGGTTTGATGAAAACCAAAATTGATGCAATTGCTGTTAGCAAACCAGGACTGAATGTAGGTTATAGCCTCCCAAAATGTGGGGGTCCAGACCAAGTGATCCAAGACTCAAGAGAACCGAACTACAAGTGTGAACACAACGTTCATAAGCTCCACCAGCGATGAGCAGAAGCCTAATAAGAAACTAGCATCAAGTTTTTGCATTTTGTGTGGATGTAAACACACAAGCCACAGTGCAATGTATTGTTCAGGGAGCAAAGAATTGAGAGCAGGATAAACGGGAGACGAAGCAGAGATCGTAGCTTCTAGCTTAAAAATTCCAAACTAATACACTTCTCTCATTTTTGCAATACTTGGACCGTGCCCTGTCAATAAATAAAGAACAATAACTGTTTTGCCAGGATGACTGGATCTATCAGACCATTGAATGTTTATGATGTCCCTGTGTGTAAGTATATGCTACTGACAGGCTGACCCGCTAACAAAAAACTCCCTTTGCTGGGTCGCTACACTACTTTTGACTGGAGACAACAAAGTGCCATCTACTGATCATTACATGTCAGTAACAATGCCACTGTCTGTAGACTCATGGGTCAATTAGACACCTAACAGTGCTATAAGTAGGGAAATGTGGCTCCGCACTTCTAGTGTTAAACATAGGGGAATAGTTTTGGTTGTTTGGCCAACAATTAAACCCCAACGCCAGCCTAAATTATTGTTTCAGTCCACCCTTGGTCACCTGGAAACTACTCTAAAATTACTATTTAAATTTTGTAGTGAATCAGTGGTATAATCAAAAGGATGACAATAACCTATTAGCAACTTGGCTTCCCAATATATAATTGTTCTAGTAATATCTCCTTGTATTTACGTAACAGCTGTATATCATCATTCATTCCTGCCGTAATGCCAATGTGCGGAAATAAGAATTGAATAACGACAATATGTTATATTTAGTTTTTTTTATGTGTTGGTTTTATTTCCCAAATAGCCTACCTGTCCCCATCACGAAGCATCTTCATCTGCTTTGCAATTAAACATGAAAATAGTGGGCCAGTCCTAGAACCAGGTAATAAATCTTCGACGAGTCCTCCCAGCCACACGTCAATGTTGTCAGGGTGTCCATAAAGTTCCATGATCCTCTTTACAACACTTGTATTCCGTATAGCTTTTCTCAGATGGTCTAGAGTCTTTATTCTGCTAAGACCGCAGAATATCCTCCACTCATTATAACCTAGTGGAGAGAATAATACACAGTGGTATGTGCTCTGAATAAGCAAGGTAGGTGTCAAGATAGTATACAGGTGCCAAATGGTGTCTGAGTGATATAATAATGGTGTTCAAATGCAACAACCCGTTTTACAGAACCTGCTACTTCTGGGGGAGTTCAAAAGGCATTAATCACCTGTCCATGACACCTCAAACATTTGGAATGAAAAGTTATTTCGGACCACAGACTCCTGACCAATTCTCTCATACTCAATTACAAAAAGTACATTATAATGTCGCTCTTATTTAAAAATAGAATCAGAATGAGAAGGGATTTTATTCGCCATGAATGTTTGCACAAACAAGGAATTTACTTTGGCAGGGAGGTGCATACATTAAACACATAGGAATATTGAAACTTAAATATGTGGACTGACTATACAAAAGGAGCTAAGTCTAGCTAATACTAAGGGGATTTAGAATACAAAATAAAATATAAGTAGCCATGATTTACAATCTAACCAAAAAATACAGATGGTGCAAAGAGAAGGATACAATAGTGCAAATTGCAATGTGCAGGGTGTTGGCCTTGTTAAAGTGGCCAACAGCGGATGGGAAGAAACTGTTCTTGTGGCGTGAGGTTTTGGTCTTGATGGACCGCAGCCTTCTGCCGGAGGGGAGCAGCTGGAACAGGGAGTGTCCAGGGTGGGAAGGGACGGCCACAATCTTCCTTGCTCGCCTCAGGGACCTCGAGGTGTGCAGATCCTCAAGGGAAGGCAGATTGCAGCCGATCACCTTCTCAGCAGTGCTGATGATACTCTGCAGTCTGCTCTTGTCCTTGACAGTGGCTGCAGCGTACCAGATGGTGATAGAAGAAGTGAGGATGGACTCAATGATGGCTGTGTAGAAGTGCACCATCATTGTCTTTGGCAGGTTGAATTTCTTGAGCTGCCGTAGGAAGTACATCCTCTGTTGTGCTTTTTTGGTGAGGGAGCTGATGTTCAGTTCCCACTTAAGGTCCTTGGAGAGGATGTTGCCCAGGAAGCAGAAGGACTCCACAGTGCTGACTGGGGAGTCACTCAGGGTGATGGGGTGAGTGAGTGAATACTAACTCAAAATATATTATTGTAATGTTACCTTGATTTAAAGGTAATTTAGAGAACCTACCTTGATCATTTACATTACCACTACCTTAGTTTGGAAGACCTTTGGCATTCTAGTTGTCAATTTGTTGAATTAATCTGAAGCACCTCTCGCAAGTTGGATTGGCTTGATGGGCACTTCTTGTGCACAATAGAGATCCGGTTGATGTACTCCAAGTTGAGTTAAAAAAATTCCCATAAGCTTTTCTGGACCTGAGTTTTCGGAGTTTCCCATTTTAGAGTAACTCAACTCAAGGTTGGGAGGAATGGCCCCCCCGATCTGAACCCGAGTGGTGTTCTGTTGTTGGACTTCTGTGCTAAACACGGCTTGTCCATAACGAACACCATGTTCAAGCATAAGGGTGTCCATATGTGCACCTGGCACATGGACACCCGAGGTCTCAGTTCGATGATCGACTTCGTAGTCGTGTCGTCGGACTTGAGGCCGCATGTCTTGGACACTCGGGTTAGGAGAGGGGCGGAGCTGTCAACTGATCACCACCTGGTGGTGAGTTGGCTCCGATGGTGGGGGAGGACGCTGGTCAGGCCTGGCAGGCCCAAACGTAATGTGAGGGTCTGCTGGGAACGGCTGGCGGAACCCTCTGTCAGAAGGAGCTTCAACTCCCACCTCCGGGAGAGTTTCGATCATGTCTCGGGGGGGGCCGGGGACATTGAGTCCGAATGGGCCATGTTCCGGGCCTCCATTGTTGAAGCGGCTGACCGGAGCTGCGGCCGCAAGGCGGTCGGTGCATGTCGCGGCGGTAACCCTCGGACCCGGTGGTGGACTCCGGAGGTGAGGGATGCCGTCAAGCTGAAGAAGGAGGCCTATCGGGCTTTATTGGCTGGTAGGACTCCTGAGGCAGCTGATGTGTACCGGCAGGCCAAGCGGAACGCGGCTCTGGCGGTCGCGGAGGCAAAAACCCGGGCATGGGAGGAGTTCGGCGAGGCCATGGAGAATGACTTCCGAACGGCTTCAAAAAGGTTCTGGACCACCATCCGGCGACTCAGGAGGGGGAAGCAGTGCTCTGTCAACACTGTATACGGTGGGGACGGTGCGCTGCTGACTTCGACGGGGGACGTCCTGGATCGGTGGAAGGAATACTTTGAAGACCTCCTTAATTCCACCAACACGCTTTCCGACGTGGAGGCAGAGTCTGGGGACATCGGGGGGGGCCCTTCTATCTCTGGGGCCGAGGTCGCCGAGGTGGTTGAAAAGCTCCGCGGTGGCAGGGCCCCTGGGGTGGACGAGGTCCGCCCGGAGTTCCTTAAGGCTCTGGATGTTGTAGGGCTGTCTTGGTTGACACGACTCTGCAACATCGCGTGGACATCGGGGACAGTGCCTCTGGACTGGCAGACCGGGGTGGTGGTTCCCCTCTTTAAAAAGGGGGACCGGAGGGTGTGCTCCAACTTTAGGGGGATCACACTCCTCAGCCTCCCTGGGAAAGTCTATTCAGGGGTCCTGGAGAGGAGGGTCCGCCGGATTGTCGAACCTCGGATTCAGGAGGAGCAATGTGGTTTTCGTCCTGGCCGTGGAACAGTGGACCAGCTCTATACCCTCCGCGGAGTCCTGGAGGGTACATGGGAGTTCGCCCAACCAGTCTACACATGTTTTGTGGATTTGGAAAAGGCGTTCGACCGTGTCCCTCGGGGGCTCATGTGGGGGGTGCTCCGAGAGTACGGGGTACCGGATTCCCTGATCGGGGCTGTCCGGTCCCTGTACGACCGGTGCCAGAGTTTGGTCCGCATTGCCGGTAGTAAGTCGAACTTGTTTCCGGTGAGGGTTGGACTCCGCCAGGGCTGCCCTATGTCACCGATTCTGTTCATTACCTATATGGACAGGATTTCTAGGCGCAGCCAGGGTGTTGAGGGGGTCCGGTTTGGTGACCTCAGGATCGGGTCGCTGCTTTTTGCAGATGATGTGGTCCTGTTGGCTTCATCGGGCCGTGACCTTCAGCTCTCACTGGAGCGGTTCGCAACCGAATGTGAAGCGGCTGGGATGCGAATCAGCACCTCCAAATCTGAGGCCATGGTTATCGACCGGAAAAGGGTGGAGTGCCATCTCCGGGTCGGGGAGGGGATCCTGAACCAAGTGGAGGAGTTCAAGTATCTCGGGGTCTTGTTCACGAGTGAGGGAAGAATGGAGCGCGAGGTCGACAGGCGGATCGGTGCGGCATCCGCAGTGATGCGGGCTCTGCATCGGTCCGTCGTGGTGAAGAAGGAGCTGAGTCGAAAGGCGAAGCTCTCTATTTACCAGTCGATCTACGTTCCTACCCTCACCTATGGTCACGAACTATGGGTAGTGACCGAAAGAACGAGATCGCGAATACAAGCGGCCGAAATGAGCTTTCTCCGCAGGGTGTCCGGGCTCTCCCTTAGAGATAGGGTGAGAAGCTCGGTCATCCGGGAGGGGCTCAGAGTAGAACCGCTGCTCCTCCGCGTCGAGAGGAGCCAGCTGAGGTGGCTCGGGCATCTGATTAGGATGCCTCCTGGACGCCTCCCTGGTGAGGTGTTCCGGGCACGTCCCACTGGGAAGAGGCCCCGGGGAAGACCCAGGACACGCTGGAGGGACTATGTCACTCGGCTGGCCTGGGAACGCCTCGGGGTCCCCCAGGAAGAGGTGGTGGAAGTGGCCGGGGAGAGGGAAGCCTGGGCCTCCCTGCTTAGGTCGTTTCCCCCGCGACCCGATCCCCGGACAAGCGGCAGATGACGACGACGACGAGTAACTCAACTCAGAGTTCAGGGTTAGGCTCAGAGTTTGTTAAACCCGCTACCTGGACCCCCCAGAGCCCCCCATGTAAGGGCTGAGAATGTTGCTAAAAATAAATTACAGATTGTGAAACGGTAATGGTAACGTTAATTTAGGTATTCATCAGGGAATTAAAGCACATCGATTTGCAGTATTAAAATCCTCTCCCGATGTACAACTAAGCAAATTACATTTTGTTTGAGATTGGTCAGCTGAACCAGGAAAGGATATCCAATGTCTGCGAACGCCATCAGGCTCAGAAAGTTGGAGGGGATAGGTAGAAACGCAGAGTTAGTCATGACAAACCTGCTAGCGAGCAGGTTAGGTAAGTTAGGTAAGAGTAAGTTACAAAGGACACTGACCAAAAGTATGCCTCTTTTCAAGGTTAACCAACTCAAATTTTTCACTAAACCCGCTACCTGGAATACCCCCCAGTAGTGTGATAATCATTAATAAACACAGTGGCTGTTTGTCAATCCGAAGAACGCTAACGGTACGTTCACACTGCAGCAGAGCTGGCGGCACGGGGAGTCGGCTTCCAATTAATTTTCAATGAAACCAGGCTCTGACGCACGCGTAGGGCATTGTGGGAAGGCGTGCGGAGCGGAGCATTGCAAGTTGTATTTTGTCAACTTTATGTAAATGAGGAGCTTGAAAACGCTAGCAAATGTTCCTGGAAAAATGTATGAAATGCTGTATAGCCTAGTTGACAAAATCATGCAACATCTATTCAGCGTATCTGATTCCTTGCATCATGACATGTAAAAGCTGTATTTTGAGACAGGCGCACCTAATATTTATATCAATAATTATATTGTATGTACATGAACCCAAGTCTGCACTTGTCCATGACACTGTTTTACACAAACTACAACAGTGACCTTAGAGAACTACAACTCTGTATTAACTTTTCTAACATGCCCCCGAGCGTGGTGCACTGTGTGAAGGCGAGCGGAGCAGAGCATTAAAAAACGCTGCAGTGTGAATGCACCATAAGAACCCTAACCCGTCTTGCAAGACCGCGAGGACGGAAAATGAATTGAAATGCAGGTTTTCTTGGCTATTGTGCAATACCCTGGACTCGCTAACTAGGTTATTGAAAAGTTGGAGTAAATTTACAAATTAGCCATTCATCAATAAAATAAGCACATTTTCAGCAACTACACTGCCCATTTTTCGTCACATTTTATTTCAGATGCTGATTTTCACGTACCGTTTATGGAGGACCAAACCTGCCATATTTACAAATGAAAAAATGTCTATATCCATGCATTTAAACAGAAATAAACAAATATATGTATTAATTAACCCGTTAATTAGTAGCGTCACGTATATGTGATCGTTCGAAAGCGGGCCCCACAGAGTACAGTCACACGTGATTCTGAACATTCCAACCGACTATTTTCCTATAGACAAAAACTATATGACAAACGCTATAGTATGGCTTCAAAATTTACAATTAGGAGGCTAACAAGTAACACTAGCAGGTAGTAGCATTGCTACGAGTATTATGCTAGGTTGCTAGGTAACGGAAGCTAACGAAAGCTAGCTAGCTTTCGTTTAAAAAAAATAACTCACTCTGGTGGCAGCGGCGGTAATATTTAGAACTCACTCCTCTAAAGGTTAATGCACAATTGTCAATCAATAGTTACATATATTTTACATTTATGTATGTATTTATTTTTGTATTCATTTATTTATGTATTCATTTCTTGATTGATTTCTTGATTTATTCATTCATTTATATATTCATTTATTTATTCATTCATTGATCCCAATATGATAATGAAAGGAGGCCAGTAGGCGTGGAAACTGATGTTCAGACATTGCAATCAATCCAGAGCCATAGATTCAATCTACCTAACACCTGGGACACACTGGCTGCGATGCACAATGGCGCAATGCTGTTCACACTAGACGTGCATTTCTCCATGCCGGTCACCAAGCCTTTCACCTTCTCTGAGTTTCCTTTATACATGTAAAGCTGACATGGGACATAAACATGGCATAGGGTATAGGCTATTTAGGCAACTTGCTGCTCCAACAACCGTCGCAACAGCATCCCATTCCCAACATAACGTGGCAACGTTTGGCTTTTGTTGCCGTAGTCTTTGTAAAATACGTGCTGTGGGGCATACAACTCCATGTAGGACTAAGCTACATTTAATCTTCGATGATTAACTTTGGCTGTGTCTACTACCGCTCACTTTACGAAGTACGCTGCAATACACTGCCGTGCAAAGGCAAAAGACCGTAACTTCAATTTTGTCGAAAATTATTTTTCTTCATTTTCGGAACAGTTAAGGTCTGCTTTATCATGTGGCCAAATATCTTAAATGAACTCGTCTGTTTTTCAGAGAAAATAAGGTTGTTGTCTTCACCGTACCTTCCAAAAGCCTGCTTTGGCTTTAGAAATCCACTGCAGAATGCCGTAACATCAGTTACGGTTCTTTGCCTTTGTTTTGCGGCACTCAAACGGAGTTATGGTTTCAATTGAACTAATACGTAACCTAGCAACAATAAACACATCTAGCATTAGCTTAGCCTACTCGCTGGCATTCAACACCAAACATCCCAAACATGAGTCGTTTGTAAGTATCTTACCCTGGCAGTTAAATCAAAAACACTCTTGTCTTGTGAGTCTTGTGACAGGTATCCACTGGATGTTACATTGGCTTATAAAATACAGAGTTTATATCGTGATAAGCAACTAAGTGAGCGAAGAAACGGAAGTTACTGTATTTTGCCTTGGCATGACCACTTACGATAGACTATGGTATACTACTGTAACTTCAAAATATGGGTCAAAAGTGCAGTTTAAGATCAACAATTTCAAAAATGTCTAGTTTAGATAATGTGTAATCACTAAAACATCAAACTGCTAGATTTCCAGTGTCCTACCTAAAATGCATTTGGCAGGACAACTACTTTGAAAGTGCAAAAACTTTGAAGTCGTTTTTCTCAGTTCTACACTTCGGCGAGTTACGGTCTTTTGGCTTTGTAGGGCAGTACAGTGCACTGCAAAACAGTGCACTTACATATTCAGTGCACTTCGTCGCTGATAAGTGCTGTCTGAAATGGAACACTTACGTTAAACACTTGACGGAAGTGACAGACGCAAATCTGCTCGCGACACCCGCCAAAATGAACGCGCTTATCCACCCCAAGTGGAAAAAGCTGCCGAAAGGACTCCTCCTCTTCCGCTACGTAGCCAAGATGGCGCCCATTTAGGGCGAGTAGTGTCCATCGTTGTACACTGTTTTTTTGGACCGTTTGCAGTGCGCCATCGGGGTACTTTCAGTGCACTGAATTCTGCTGGTTTTGTGAGTGAAGCGCCCAAAGCACTGAAAGTCAGTGCTCGAAGTGCACAAGTGCATGGTAGTAGACACAGCCTTTGTGTCGTCAATCTTCATAAATGTATCTTCTGCTTGATTGGCACTATGACAGATCGTCTATCTCGCTCTTACACACAGGACAAATATGTTGGTTTGACAATCAACAAATGGTTGGCCGGTCAGCGTAGTGAAGTTGGGTGTTAAGTGATGTGGACATTTATTTATTCATTCATTCATTTGTAAATATGGCAGGTTTGGTCCTCCTTAATTGTTTAGCTGAAGTAGTAAAAACATAGTTATGAAGTTTGTCCGCCTCTCCTGACATCTTGCAATGACTTCTCGGAAATCATATGCGTCCAAGCTGCTGGCCAAGTCACCATTCGATTTTCCAACACTTCCGGGTATTTTTGACGTTCTTGGTTACTTGTGTTCTTTGGATTGGAACCGTATTTGCCAATGAAATATGACGTAAAATGAGTTCGCAAGAACGGAGAAAAACATGGATTGATAAACAACCAGTGTTAATTGTGTATCAGGGTTGGGGTAACAGTAGTGTAATAGCTGCCCCCTTGTTTACATTTTACATTTACATTTATTCATTTAGCAGACGCTTTTATCCAAAGCGACTTCCAAGAGAGAGCTTTACAAAAGAGCATAGGTCACTGATCATAACAACGAGATAGTCCCAAACATTGCAAGCAGCCAAAACATGAAGCATACATTGTGAAAAAGCTAAACAAGTGCCAAAAGGGAAGACCCATAAGTTATTTGTGCATGGAAGATTTTCTGGAGTAGTTGTCCATCAGTTTCCTTTGTACTATCGAGAATATAATATATCTTTGTTATCCCTTTTTTAATGCAGAAAAAAATATCAGATTACTTACACAACTACCTTTCATCCAACACCCTCTCAAATGTACTCCAATGCAGCCTACAATGAAGAACGTGACTATCTCAAAAAAATGTGTTTGTTGGTGTGAATGAAAACAAAAACTGAATTCATGATATTGTTTCGGATAAGTATCAAGTACGATTACTTCATTGTACATGTTCTCAGGAATGTGCATATTAATGCAAATAATGTCTGCCAACAAAGACCATATGTAACAAAAAGAGGATGAGCGCAATGCGTTGAGTGACAGAACACTAAGGAATTTAGTAAGGTTGCAATTTTGCCATAATACATATACTTAATTGTAAATATTTGAAATTTGGGACTAGAAATGATCAGGTTTAGTTAACCAATTTATCATTAAACAATTAATTATTTTATTACTTTCATTTATAGTGCCATTTTGTTCTCCTGTTCACCCATCATCTCCTTTCATTGTTTTCCTTTAAACACCCACTACCACATCACAGTACTCACCAGTCTTGTCCAGGGGATGTATTGTGATTCCTCATGTTATTGAATAAGAGCTTTCTACCTTATTGGCCATCATGGCATGGATATTTCATCACTGTGTCTCACCTGGTAGTGCATGATCTCTGCCACGCTGTAGGTTGAGTGAGGCCAGGTCCAACTTCTCTGGTATGTTTAGCACCACAAGTCGTTCTGTCACCTCATCTGTCAGTAGCTTGTCTGTGGTCATTATCACAGCAGCCGTCCCCAACATACCTCGTAACACCGGCTCTATTCCACCTTTTGGACAAGAGAAATGGCAGTTATTTTCAAATTAACTGTTATATATTGTTTGATTGAACCAATATATTTATGTATTACAATATATTTGGGAAGGCCTTCATAAAGCATAAATATAGCTGCAAGCAGCAATGGCGGATTCCTCCTTGAAAATGGCAAAATGTTGTAAAATTGACAAATAGACAAAAAAGTTTATACCTCTGACTGGATTCAAACCCACCACCCTTCACACACCAGCACTGTGTCTCATCTTACTAAGCCATTCACAGATTTAAACATTAGATCATTCAGTTTTTGTATAAGAAAATAAGACATTTCTTCAATGGCACCCATTGTCAGATTTGGTTAAAGTTCACACAGGTGCAATTTAGTCCTATTTATATATCTGGGACATAACAACGGGACAACGGGATGACTGGGTTGCTGCTGTAAAGAATAGCTTACTCGTAGTGCTTTAAAAAGGTTTCTTTGGGTGCCATAACTTGTCATGTAATGGAATTTCAAATCATGCCTAGCATCAGTGGCGATTTGTCCTGGCACCCCACTGTGCATCGGGGTGTTATTTTTGGATGATGACCGACGGACTATTGTCCGTCGGTCATCATCCAAAAATAACACCCCGATGCACAGTGGGGTGCCTATCATATCATTATCCCTATCATATCATATTGTACATTACATTTCAAAATGTTTTTTTTTTTTTTATCACAATGTTAAATCAGTAAATGGTTATCACCCTGGCCTCTTTGCTTGTGGCGTTTCTGCAGCTGTCTTGACGTTTTAGGTAATTAGCCTAGCTATCTACCAGAAGTTAACAAGTTGCTAAACTAATGTGCTACTACAGGTAGTCGCGCATGTGTTTGTGATGATGATGGCCGGGTTTCCCAGATTCATTAAGAAGCTCTTAATGCTAAGATCTTCTTAGGAACGTTCTAACAGTGCTCTAGAACGCTCTTAGAACGTTCCTAAGAAGCTCTTAGCGTTAAGAGCTTGTTAACGAATCTGGGAATCCCGGCCAATGACGTTAGTGACTTTGGCTAGCTAGTTAGCCACCATTAGCTTAACTTTTTACCACAAAATCTTAAATCCAGCCTAAACCGTGGTGCACTGTGGGAAGGCAAGCGATGGCAAGCGATTTGTGTCGCTGCAGTGGACACGCACCGTTAAGGGTGGGAAAATAATAAATTATAATAAATTATATATTTAAAAAAAGTGAGATTACAATAGGTTATGTTGCCAAAGGCAAGCACACCTAATAATATGAAAAGGTAGAAACCCTTAAGGTGTTTTTGCAGCTTCACTGCTTCGCCATCAATAATAAGAAAAGGTAGATAAACACTTAGGTGGCTTTGCTGCTTGACCCCCAAATATAGCTGCAGGCAGCAATGGCGGGTTCATTTTCACCATTTCAAACTTTTGATATGATAGACATGTATAACATACATAACATTTCAAGACAAATGAAGCAATGGGTGATTTTAAGTTATTTCTAGAAATTCTTCACAAATTATCACTGTAGAGAGAAATCAATGCTGCCGACATTATGGGTTCTTAAGACTTTTTGCCCCATGAGCAATAAGGCATGCGTACCAAATTAGACCTCTTGGCCTGACAGGGTCAAAATGCCACCGTTTTGAAAGTGACAACTTTGAAGCGTGTCCTTTACTGTAAAATACTAAATGCTTGTAACAAGCTTCAAGTTCATGAACAAGCTTAGGGGGTGATGAAGTGTTTTTAACAGTTGGCAGTATGTTCTGTTCTTCTGTAAATTGTTACTGTAACTGTACAAAAAAGAAACGATGCCAGTGTGATGATTGTATTTGTTTTATTTTTGGTCAGGTATAGACAAATGTGCGTACTTTTTTTTGACAAATAAAATAGCTTTTTTCTTTGATTTTCTGCCTATCATTTTTGTTTTACTGTACTGTAAAGCAGCGGTTCTCAAGTTTTTTCCCCTGGCGACCCCCCAAATTTCTGTGGTGACGTCTGGCGACCCCCTATTAATTTTTTTTAATATTTTAAAACCTGTGTATTGCATGTTCCCACAATTGTACAAACTGAAAGGAAAATAATCAGAGAAGAAACAATTATATCAAAGGAAAAATTACAAGATGCCTAGTTTATTTATAACAAGAACTTAAACACGACAGAACAGTGCATCTGCAGAACTGTTTACACCATATTGAAGAGGAGAATTAAGGGATTTTTATGATATTAATAAAAATACGATCACTTAAGGAAAATAATGTTTATCAAAGTGATTTCAGGCAGCCATTTTTTACATACACGTCTCCATCCACCATACCTCATCAGACAATTTAATACATTTTTAACCACTTTATTTACAAGATGGAGAAATACTTTGAGTAGTTGGAATATCCACAAATCTGTGGGAAATGTAGAACAGAAGACAGATTAGAAATGTTATATTTTGATTAAAAGTTATGACCATTCTAGTGACTCGTGGAAACATGGGGGTAACCGGAATTCTCATCCCCCAAAAGTAGATAGTGCTATGGCTGGATACTTCTCTCGATAACTAAAAACCGTTTGAGTTTCTTCCACAATCAACCAAATTGGCCAAACAAGGCATGTACATTTACATTACAGTGTACATAATCTAGCTAGATAATGTTGTTTTTCCAAGTTTTCTAGAAATCTGCTCAAATTGAGGCTTAACAGTGCTACTACTACCGTCATAGCTGCCTGTCCGGTGTTGTATTACCCGATGCATGACTCTCTGGATTGGCACCCCTTCGCGGGAGCGCTAGCGATTCAAGGAGTGAAGAATTTCGTCTTGATATCGCATCCAAAAGAAAGGGAGACAGAAGTCTCACATTATACCGTCTTTGTTGTTGAATTCAAGAGAAGGATGTCTGTTATCTGTGTAAATATCAGATGATATTTTCAACACAAAATCCTTAAAATTCGACATTCAAACGGTATAGTAACGAACGCGAACCAACATTCTTGCTCCACGACATCGCATTCTGAGGAAATATACCCCAGTATGATCATGATTATTGCTACACAAAATGTATTTTGTTAGCAGGTTCAAAGTACTTCACATGGCATGGCTCTTCATACTAATGCATAGGTTCAAAGGCATGCGATTTTAATGCAGTTAGCGTGTGCGTATAGGGTGGGTTACTCAGACAGGTCGAAAACAGCAGCCTTCTGATCCAGAATAGGATATCAGCTGTCCTGAAAAGGGACCAAAGGTTCACATGCCTAGCCTACAAAAGACAAGTACTAAAAACAATGTATTTACCATGTATCAACATCAAAAGAACCATCAAATCCTTTTTTAAGATAGGAAATATTAATTCTTATTGTTTAAGTCAATGAAATAAAATAAAACATAAAAATCCCTCACCGAGCATGGATTATTCTGTTTGCAGACCTGTCCACCCTAAACATACACATGTATTGGTATTCAATTTATGCTATTAAATGTACATAATGCTGGCGTAGAAGGATAGAAAGTATGCGGGGGGAGAGCATTTCATGGCAGGTTTTCAATTAGATGTAAGTGCAATGCACCCCCTGCTAACACTGACTAGGAAAGTGTCACATGCCTGAAACTTACTGTGCTTACTCATACTAGTGCCCTCAGTGTACAGTAACAATCATTTGATGCAGGGATATACAGAACAGACACTAGAGAGGGGGTGCATCTAACGACAGGCTTAATGCACCCCCTGCTAACCCTGACTAGGAAAGTGTTACATGCCTGAAACTTACTGTGGTTACTCATACTAGTGCCCTCAGTGTACAGTAAGAATCATTTGATGCTGGGATATACAGAACAGACAATAGAGGGGGGGTGCATTTCATGTCAGGCTTAATGCACCCCCTGCTAACCCTGACTAGGAAAGTGTTACAGGCCTGAAACTTACTGTGCTTATTCATGCTAGTGCCCTCAGTGTCCAGTAAGAATCATTTGATGCTGGGATATACAGAACTGCCTTGACATAAAGAAGTACTTTGTGAAGATGTACCTCAATAAACATTAGTAACAAAGAAAATAACACAAAAAAGGAGTCACATATTTATCATACACTAGATTGTATTGGTTATGCATATACTACAACACAACAGGACAGTGGTTGTCCTGTCACCTCATTTGCACTGTTTCCCCAAATCAAAATACCTACCAGCAAGTAATATGGGACTGCAACTGCATTGAAAATAATAAAAGGTTTATATTATTAAATTTTATTCAAAATCTTTAATTTTATAGTGTCTGTTATTCACAGAGTGTGTGCAGTGCACAATATGGGGCTAGTATGAGTAACCACAGCAAGTTTCAGGCATGTAACACTTTCCTAGTCAGGGTTAGCAGGGGGTGCATTAAGCCTGTCGTGAGATGCACCCCCCCTCTATTGTCTGTTCTGTATATCCTAGCATCAATTGATTCTTACTGTACACTGAGGGCACTAGTATGAGTAAGCACAGTAAGTTTCAGGCATGTGACACTTTCCTAGTCAGGGTTAGCGGGGGGTGCATTTCGTGACAAGAAGGAATGAAACAAGCCTGTCGTGAGATGCACCCCCCCCTCTATTGTCTGTTCTGTATATCCCAGCATCAAATGATTCTTACTGTACACTGAGGGCACTAGTATGAGTAAGCACAGTAAGTTTCAGGCATGTGACACTTCGCTAGTCAGGGTTAGCGGGGGGTGCATTTTGTGACAAGAAGGAATACAACAAGCCTGTCGTGAGATGCACCCCCCCTCTATTGTCTGTTCTGTATATCCCAGCATCAAATGATTCTTACTGTACACTAAGGGCACTAGTATGAGTAACCTCAGTAAGTTTCAGGCATGTCACACTGTCCTGGTCAGGGTTAACAGGGGGTTCATTGCACTTACATCTAATGGGAAACCTGCCATGAAATGCTCTCCCCTTGCATACGTTTCTATCCTTCTACGCCAGCATTATGTACATTTAATAGCATAAATTGAATACCAATACATGTGTATGTATAGGGTGGACAGGTCTGAAAACAGAATAGTCCATGGTAGGTGAGGGATTATTATGTTTTATTTTTTCATTTATTTCATTTATTTAAACAATAAGAATAATATTTCCTATCTTAAAAAAGGATTTCGATGGTTCTTTTGATGTTGATACATGGTTGATACATTGTTTTTAGTACTTGTCTTTTGTAGGCTAGGCATGTGAACCTTTGGTCCCTTTTCAGGACAGCTGATTCTGCATCAGAAGGCTGTTGTTTTCGACCTGTCTGAGTAACCCAGCCTACGCACAGGCTAACTGCATTAAAATCGCATGCCTTTGAACCTATACATTAGTATGAAGAGCTATATAAGTGAAATACTTTGAACCTGCAACACAAAATACATTTTGTGTAGCAATAATCATGATCATACTGGGTTATATTTCCTCAGAATGCGATGTCGTGGAGCAAGAATGTTGGTTCGCGTATACCGTTTGAATGACGAATTTTAAGGATTTTGTGTTGAAAATAGCATCTGATATTTACACAGATAACAGACATCCTTCTCTTGAATTCAACAACAAAGACGGTATAATGTGAGACTTCTGTCTCCCCTTCTTTTGGATGCAATATCAAGACGAAATCTTTCACTCTTTGAATCGCGCGCGCTCCCGCGAGGGGGTGCCAATCCAGAGAGTCATGCATCGGGTGATACAACACCTGTTTGGATCAAAGTCCAGGGCCTATTTTTACTCCCAGTCCGTCCCTGTCAGTAGGCTACATGGACGGAGGAATTTAATGTCTAATCAGCAAGCCGCATCGACAATCCCCCCGCCCCCCCAAAAAAAAATCTCTCGGATTTTGGTACTCCAATGTTGACAGGTATGCATCGACTCAACATCGATTTGGCTACAGTGCCGGCTGTGTAGCCGAAAACATTTTCTCGGGAGCAACTGCACGGGTTCTAATGACCACACAGCTATTTCATGATTGGCCAGACTCACACACAACAACTTTGAAATAAGACTCATATCACCAGTCCAGTAATGCGCGTCTGGTGTGAACAGCCTTGAGCCAGTCGTAGCCGATCAAGGCACTTCCAGGCGCTTGGCAGCCAGTGTATCCCAGGCGTAAACTTCACAGCCAATCAGAGGCAGCGTGGGGAGCAGAAGCGATTCTAGAATCAGACCTTTAGGGGTGCTCAGCCCCCGATGAGAATGAGACATGAATACAGTACTTGGCAAAAGTGCTAACTCCCCTTGCTAATAACATGCAAACAGGTCAGGGGTAAAGAAAGGTGAGAATGAAACGGTGAACCCCCTGACCCTCTAGAGATGTCTGGGGGCATGCTCCCCCGGAAGAAAATGTATTACATTTAAGTTAAACGCATTAAACAAACGGAATAACCTGTGTTGAACTACTTTAAAAAGCAAAAGTCAAAAGCATCACTCACTGTTAAGCTAACACACATCCAATAGACATAATTTTTTATATTGCATTAAAATTGTACTAGATGTTGTAAGATCGAGCAGTAAACATCTCCCCACTCTGCTTCTAATTTGGCTGTGAGGTTTAGGCATTAGTAGTGACAATTGGTTCAGAACAAATTGTAAAGTTTGGAAACACGGGTAAAATGCTGTGTTGGCCATGGCCACAACCCGCCACGCCCCTCCCCCAAATAAATAAATAAATAAATACAAATTCTCATCGGATCTGCACGAATCACGAAGGTTAGCCATTTTGGTTTCAATACAGTGAGTCTCACCTAAAGGTGAGGAGTTTGCATGCCTGAAATAAATCCCTAATTTCACAGGATAACAATTAATACATCTATTATTATGCAAAATATTGAATAAATAAAAAAACTAAGGACGTCCCTTTCTTCATGAACTACCAGCATCACATGATAATAAACAATAATAATTGTTATTTTTTTATTATTATTTTTAGGGGTGCTGAGATGACATTTAGGGGTGCTTGAGCACCCTTAAGAAGGGTCTAAAATCGCCTCTGGTGAGGAGAGGTTTTTTTCAAAGTCTGCAACACTGAGCAGTCCGTCAACTGAACCGAACTGAAGTTGATCATGGCAGAAAATGTCCATCGGAAAGCAAGCTTAATCTTAATTTTGCTCTCAAAGTGCACCAGATTGATGCGTTTAACTTTTAAAATAAATAAATGTCCTTCCGGGGGAGCATGCCCCGGACCCCCCTAGAGGGTCGGGGGTTCGCAGTATCCTATCACCTTTTTTACTCCTGACCTGTTTGCATGCCTGTAACTTATGGTCTGCACCTCTCTGTCACCAACTGTCTCTGGGGTGGGGGCTTGGTCAGGGCAGTTTCTCAAACTCCTGGCACTATAATATGGACACATGAGACAATGACAAGTTTTGAGTTTGTCTAACTTAAGTACAATACAGCAACAGTTTATCAAATGTTGCACTGGTAATGCCAGTGTTGTCATACCACTGCTTAATTGAGTCCAGGGTATTGCGCAATAGCCATGAACAGATAACGTTTATTTTCCAGCTACAGCTGCAGCTAGCTCCGTTACAGTAGTGGTGAAGGAGTTGGCTAAGGCAAATGCTGGCGATTGTTTATGGCAGATCACAGTGGCTCTGGGCAGATCCAATAGTTTAAAACTCCAACAGAGTACCCGGCTTCAAGGAAGTTAATGCTTGTCAATGAAGCGATCCCAGACCCTCTACAGTAACATTTTGTTTTGGGTTCATCGAAAACAACTGGTTACCATGGGCACACCAGACAATACCCAAATGTAGGCTAAACACGTATTTGGGGTTGTCTCAAAACAACAGCGAAAAGATTAGCGAAGCTGATAGTGGTCATGCTTGTTATATCAGAGGTGGCGGGTTTGATCCCGAGTCGACTCATACCCCCTTTCTACCAAAGTGAACCAGGAGCCAGTTCAGAGCTGGTTCAAGAACGGAGCCTTCGAAGAACCGGTTTGCTTTTCCACGGGCTAGAGAGCCACCACAGAGCCACGTAATTACATCACTGTATGTCTCATCTTTCCCAGCAACGCTAGCGCGGCAGCGCCAAACACAAAGCAGAGCCCGTTTAAAGGCTGTTTATCAATCCGAAGAACGCTAAAGGCCAATTTATACTTCTGCGTTTTTACGGACACACACACAGGGAACGCCCTCTCCGACGAGGAACGCCCTCTCCGAGCCCCTCGGAGAGCTCTACATGCACTTCCTGATTTTCCTGACTATCCGTCCGTCCGTCATTTTACATCCATTGGCTGTAATTGGTCTGTATTAAGAACCGCTTGCGTCAAGGGTGGGGGCGGGGTTGCTGTGACCAACAAGAGAACAGAATCCTTTGACCGCCATTGTTGTAAGTTTTTACAATTCATATTTCAGATAAACAGTACATGTAAATGGACAGTGTAGTTGCTGAAAATGTGCTTATTTTATTGATGAAACGGCTAATTTGTACATTTGCTCCGACTTTTCGATATCCTAGCTAGCATCGCAGTGCAGCGCCACCTACTGTTCTGGCAGTGAATTGCTTTCAGCACGCAGAGCCGTCGTAGTTAATTCGTATAAATTCAACCAATCTGTCTGACTCCGTGCGTGCATCTCTCCGTAATGGAGTCGGAGAAGTATAAATCGGCCTTAAGAACGTGAGGGTGAGATGCGTGTTTTCTTGGTTATTGTACAATACCCTGGACTCCCAGCAGTGTGACAACACTGCATGGGCGTCGCCGCAATGTAACTGGGGGGGGGGGGGTCACGTCCCCCCCACTTAAAAAAAATGTGTTTGGACCCCCCCACTTTTGCAATCAAAATATTAGTGCATGACTGGTCTACTAGTTCAGAGATCTTTCCATTGCTTCACAATCAAATCTGTTCCACTTTTTCAGTAGGGAGAATAGCCATAGCGATAGAATTCCACTCCACGTTTCTAGACAAACGGCATCATGCACGCAGATTCAACTCCCATACTCTTTGATCGACGCATCGTGCTTTCAACTAGCACTTCACACACGACTGTTCCACAGACGAGATGGACATAAGGAGGTAATAGCATTAGTTAGCGTTAAGTCACAAAGATCCTTCTGCAAACATTAGGATTATAGCTAGCTAGATAAGCAAGCTCAACCATTAAAACCATATATCCTCTGAAAGCTTATACCCTCAGGATATTGTCTAATGAGACAAGAGACATGTCGTTCTCTCCATATTAGTATGCTGCCCATGCATAATAAATTTGGTATTGGTAAATGGAGTATATGGCTTTTTTGGGCTGTGCCATTTAGGGAAACGGATTCAACCACCTAAACCATTTATTTTCTGAGAGCTTACATCCTAAGGATGTGATCTGTGTAAAAGACTACAGGTTTGAACACACATTTGACCATTTCTGAACTGTCAAGTCATGCTTTAAAGAAATGCTAATTTTTTATGTAGCCTACATAATTTTTTGGCTTCTAAACCTATACCAATTGTGAATTTGATATGCTGATAACATGATTTACATCTCAGAAATCTTCATATGAACAATCTACATTAAGCTTATTTCAATTATCAATATGAAAGAATGCTCAATGCATCTCCATGTCTCCTGATATAGCTTAGCTGGTTTTTAAAATTGAGAGTGAGTCAGAGGCAAGGGCAGCATGCAGGGGCAGTGGAGACGGCTCTGTAGCTGAGGTGAGTGTTGAAAGGTGACAGGTAATAGTTGAAGATGTCCTATTGCTTATTGGGAAGTTTAGTTTTCAAAATATTTGAATGTCCAGCCCCTCAGTATATGTATAACAACTATGGTAGTAAAAGTTGTGGTAAATGCACCAGAATGCGGGAAATTGCATCTTGAAAAAATTGGTCGAAAATTGGACCCCCCGGCAAAATGTGTCTAGCCTGGTCCTAACCAGACCCTTGTACATTTCATTTGTACAGAGGGTCTGGGATCGCTCCATTGACAAGCGTTAACTTCTTTGAAGGCAGGTCCTCTTTTGAAGTTTAAAACTATTGTAGCCACTCTGATCTGCCATAACCAATCACAAGTGTTCGCCTTAGCCAACTCCTTCACCACTACTGTAACGGAGCTAGCTGCCGTAGCTGGAAAATCAAACTTTTCCCGAACTCCGTGGGGAGGAGGGCCACGACATCATGGCCGCCAACAAAACTCGTCAAGGAATGTTCTTGCTCCGGCTTTAACTTATGGATATTCGGCAGCGTTGCCACAACTGCAGAATTGCTTTGCTTGCATCTTTCTCAGCCGCCATAACTGAACTACTCAAACTAGTGCACGACATTAACGTCATCGTTCTCAGCCACTCCCTCTGTTCGCTGATTGGACCTACAAAAAATGTGTTTCTGAAAACCGACTTCAAAGTCAAACTCCCAGATCTAGTACAGAAGCAAAATTCAAATTGAGCGGAAGTACGTAGGAGGGCAGCGCCAGGCTAAAATGTGTCCCCCCCCACTTTCAAAATGCTGCTGACGCCCATGCAACACTGGCATTACCAGCGCAACATTTTATAAACTTTTGCTGTTTAGTGCTTGTGTATTACATTTGTGTTAAATATAGGCGCAATAGCACATTTGTGTTTGTCATTTCACTCATTTGATAGGATTATGATAAAACGCAGCAACTACTGCACTGAACTGCGATGCTAGCTAGGTTATCAAAAAGTCGGAGCAAATTTACAAATTATTTTCAGCAACTACACTGCCCACTTCTCGTTACATTTTAATTCAGATGCTGATTTACAAGTACCATTTAGCTGAAATTTGAATTGTAAAAACGTTGATCAATGGCGGTCAAAGGATTCTGTTCGTCTTGTTGGTCACGGGAACCACAGCCCAAGCGGTTCTTATTTGGTTCCCAATCTAGCCCAGCGCCGAAATTGTTATTTCCGAACCACGTACGAACCACTTACAAACCACTTTTCCGATTCTCATTCTGTCAAAAGAGAAAGAACTGGTTTGCGATTAAGCACCGGCTCCGAACCGGCACCCAAAATACGTTGGCGGAAAAGGGGTATAAGTGTACCTCGACGGGGACGTGGCCACGTCTGCTACATGTTTTCAACATTTTTAAGTGAAATGGTAAGTAGTTAATAGGGGACAGATAGAAAGAACACCAACCTTCTTTAACTAATCTCCATGGGCTGAAGAAAGTCTTATGTAGACTCAAAGAAGGGAAGCACTCGTGTTCTTGGAAGCTTTCATTGAGTCTCCTGAGAACAGTGGAAATTGTGGCATGGCCAAAACGGAATGCAGCCGTAGCAAAGACATTGGAGGCTGAGGGGTCTGTTGTCGGATCATAGCCCCCATAGGGACCAATGTAATGATCAAAAGCCTCACTGCCAATGATTTTTGGAACATAATCCCTAATGGTAATAATCTGTAAATTACAGAGGACAATAGGAGAGGTTTAGATTCATTGCATGAATTTAAAAAAAATACATTTGTCTCTAGGACACACTGTTAACTGTTAAACAATGACATAGCGTACAAATACAAAAGTATGTCACCCACACGCATGCACATACAATACCTACAGTACATGCACATAATACCATCAACCAACCAATTTCACACTGCTAATGTGCCACACTTGAAATCATGATGGCATACAAACATTTGCGGGAACAGTAAAGCAGCCTCATCAACAAAAATAACCTCATAATGGGTACATATATGTACTGTTGTGAAGTTTGAACGTTTTTAAAGTATATTGAAAATGGACCATCGTAAATGCAGTGTTCCAGGATGTACTGGGAATGCTGACACTTTACATAATCTTCCCAAGGAACCAGACACCTGACGTGCATGGCTGATGTTTTTCTATGAGAAGATCCCTGTGAAGTTCGACACTCATTTACTCGAACTATTTCACCAAAGACAGTTTTAAATCAAAACCTTTGATGATTTAAAGAATTTCTTAAACCCAATTTAGGCGGTTTTCACGAAGATTCTGGCGTTTACCAATGTTCTTATTTGGGATTTGTTCTCAGGTAAGAAGAGAATTTACGCATACCCAAGAGCACTACTATAAACATGTCAGCGACACAATTGAGAGCTGACATGTTTGCCCAAAATAATAAGGTATACCGTTTTTGTCGGTTCTTATTTAAAACTGAATAGTTCTGTCTTTTATAATTTTGCAGCTAATAATTTATTATTTTACACATAATTATGCTTGTTTGTTTTAATAAATACATACTACTACTTACACTTCTGCTCATTTGTAAAGCTCTTTAAATTGCCATTAGTATGAATTGTGCTCGGCCTATATAAACAAATTAGTCTTGCTTTGCCTTCAATTCACATTAATTATGTTAATGTTTACATGAAATGCTGTTTTTGGATGCTTTTATATAGGCCTTAGTGGTCTCCTAATACTGTTTCTGAAGTCTCTTTCCCGAAATTCAGCTTTGGTGCAGAATTATAGCCACTGCGAGTAGTCCCACAATGAGCTTTCCTCAGAACGCGCTGTTTCTGTAGCCTGGCTCTGCCCTCCTACGTACTTCTACTCAATTTGGATTTTGCTTCTGTACTAGGTCTGGGAGCTCGGCTCTGAATTCGGTTTCCAGAAACAAATTGTTTGTAGGTCCAATCAGTGAACAGAGGGAGTGGCTGAGAACGATGACGTTAATGTCGTGCACTAGTTTGAGTAGTTCAGTAATGGCGGCGGAGAAAGATGCGAGCAAAACTATTCTGCGGTTGTGGCAACGCTGCCAAATATCCATAGGTTAAAGCCGGAGCAAGAACATTCCTTGCTGAGTTTTGTTGGTGGCCATGATGTTGTGGCCCTCCTCCCCACGGGGTTCGGGAACAGTTTGATTTTCCAGCTACGGCAGCTAGCTTCGTTACAGTAGTGGTGAAGGAGTTGGCTAAGGCAAACGCTTGCGATTGGTTGTGGCAAATCAGAGTGGCTCTGGGCGGATCCAATAGTTTTAAACTTCAACAGAGGACCCGCCTTCAAGGAAGTTAACGTTTGTCAATGGAGAGATCCCAGACCCTCTGTACAAATGAAATGTACGAGGGTCTGGTTAGGACCAGGCTACTGTTTCTGTAGCTTTAAATGCTAAATGAGGAGGAGAGAGACGGCACCATGCACTAATGTTTACAGTGGATGTATCGCAATGGCTCGTAGACCCGTTGCTGTAAGATACTTCGAATTTGCCCATTCTCATCTGATAACCCTGGTTTGCAGAGCTGCACACTCAGTCACTTCAATGTGGGGAAAGGCGGATATCGCGTGCGCCATAACACGCTTAGTTGTTATGTGGATAACGTTCTGCTGTTGGTGTTATGGCGCACGCGATATCCGCCTTTCTCCACATTGAAGTGACTGAGTGTGCAGCTCTGCAAACCAGGGTTATCAGATGAGAATGGGCAAATCCGAAGCATCTTAACTGCGTTACAGAATGTGTATTCACACACATATTTGATGCTATCTACCTTTACATTAGCGACAGTACCTCAGCTGATAGCTGCAGAGCTAATGTTACCAGATTCTAAGGGTAGCAAGCTAGGTAACCATATAGTAAGCAACAAAATGCTATAGCGTTAGTTGACTTACTTGTCTGAGGTTTGTAACTGGACCAAGGAGTACTGATCCAGAATCTAATTTCAGACGGTCAGCAAAGCCAACTATGTATTGGCTCAAGTTAAGGAAACAGTGGTGGCTGAAATGTTTGGCGCAGACATGCAAAACTTTGAGAGGTTGTGTCGGTGCATTTCCAGTGAAAAAAAAATTAAGATAGGCTACTGGTTGTGCAGAGGCTCTTTGTGACGTCACAAGAAGCAGATTTTCAAACAGAGCGTTTGAGCCTTCATTTTCTCAAAGGCGGAGAAGAACACCCAGGGCTTGGTTTACACCTATCGAACATTCTAGCCACTGGGGGACCAAAGGCAGGCTAGGGGAACCCATATTAACGTTAAATAACCTCCTAAAGTGAAGTTTTCATGTCATGTGACCTTTAACGGGGAATCTTGCCATCCAATAATAAGTGACTTATCACGGTTATAGGTAGGCCTGTTCCGCACACTAGGACTACACCACCCAAAGGTGTATTATTGTTGCTGCAAAACTTTGCAGATCGTGCCCTGAGGAGGGAACGCATCTTCCGTGACCATACCAATTTATTTGCAGAATGACAACTACCGTATTTCTTCAATTATAAGCATTGTGTACTATCGCCCTAGATTAAACGCTGCACCAAAAAAATCTGAAAACGGTTATTTAATTTGTTAAATTTATACACAGTATTTATTACACAAGTAAACCACAAGTGTACTATAATTCCCTCGAAGCACTGGCAGACACAGGTGGCTTTCTTGCTACAGGTTTATTTGAAGCTTGTTTTCCAAATCCACCATGAAAACGAGAAAACAAAGACCACATTAGCTTAATATTAACAGACAATGACATGCACAGCATGTAAATAACATTCACCGAAGTAAAATACAGACACAAAACAACATACCTCGTTGGCTGCATGTTGTACACAAGGGAATAGAGGTTTCCTTAGATGGCTAACATCAGCTATAACAACCTTAAAGGGGTGATTGACTGTTTTTTGGGGGTATTTCACACTGTTCCTTAAGGTCTCTGAATAGGGTATGTAACATTGGTTGGGCTGAAAATGGCCCGGGTGCTGTTCTATGCCCCCTAATACATCCTGGGGAAAAAACGCTAGTTTTTCTCCTTTTAAGGTATGCTCATGAATATATAGATGAGCTGCGCGCTGGTTGGTTGGCTTACAACGAGTGAAGCTGCGGAGCAAAGACGCAACACGGCCAACACTCACTGAAACAAGAAGGTGAAGACTTTAAATAAAAACGTACAAATAAATCTATTGTGTCTACACAACACTGTTTTCAACATATTAGAAAACAACTGACTAGAAATTATTACGTTAGTTGTTTCCACTTCTGTTGTCGAAGCAAACAGGATTGCCTTAGTTGGATAACATTAGCACTACAGCTTACCAAATAAACTATCGTGATTCAATATCTAGTACCCGCCTTTCTCCAGTTCTTTCAAATAGATAATCTAGACAGGCGTTACAGCAATAGACTAGACTGCTATTTGTTTTCTGGATATTTTTTGGGAAGCTTCCCTTCTAATGCAGACTACAGTGAGTCTAGCTAGAGTCATTTGCTAAGTAAGGTATGTTGATGTGTTTAAAAATGTATTTAGCATTGTACCTATGCTAGATACAGGAGACTTTAGCATTGCTAATAGGCTAACTGTTAGTTACTTACAGCTTGCGTTTGTGATGAGCATATGGTCGGAACAGCACCTCTTCAGCAACAGCTTCCTTCCAGCAAATCCTTCTTTAAATTGTCCTTGGTTTTCAAAACTGTCTTTGGTGAAATGATTTGAGCAAATGCATAACTGATGGTCGAACTTCACAGGCATCTTCTCATAGACAAACATCAGCCATGCCCGTCGAGTGTTTGGTTCCATGGGAAGATTATGAAAAGTGTCAGCATTCCCAGTACAGCCTAGAACACTGCATTTACGATAGTCCATTTTCGATATACTTTAAAAACGTTCAAACTTTCTACTTTGTTGTTCGCTTGGAAGTACACAGAGCAGCGCACAGCTAAACTAGTGTCTGAGATCCAGGGCCAAAACCCAAGAGGACTGGTCTGTATGTAAATGTTGGGCAAGACAAAGGCGATACCTTATTTGTGACGTCACAAATACAACGTCTTCAAAACCTATCATTTTGCAGCTGCAGTTTCAAGTTGTGAGACTTAGATCAGAAAGAGGTTTCAATGGACTTTGAGGTTCACTGTATGTTCATTTTACCCACCGAACTGTCGTTATCCAACTATGACAAGGTAAAATCGGTTTTGCAATCAATGATCCCTTTAAACTTTCATTGGAGCATTAAATTGTCTGTGTTTTGCTTGTTGTTAGCTTGTCAACTCTCACTCACAAGTGTTCCAAAGTCTCAACTTGAAGGCACTGTACTCTTACAAAATAAAGTAACTTAATAATACTGAATGCAATTATATAATTTTAAATTATGACATTGGTTGAAAACAAATGATACATTATTATAATGTAATTGCGACAATTAGATGTACAATATAGCGAGGTAGCTGACTTCACCACTTGCAAATTCACCTTTCATCAGCCCCAGATTTGCGTGCTACACATCTGTTGCTGCTGGTGAATGCTTTCTGCACAGCTTTCTGTTTAAAAGCTAGTGCAAGAACGTTTCAGCATGCTGCTTCAGATTTTCTACACAATGTAGATATGTAGGCTTTTACACTAGGCTTTGTGTTTGACCTCCTTGCGTATTCTTTATTTGTCTATGGCATATTCACCATTGTTACAATTCGCGAAATCTCTCTTACTAATTAAACGCCGCCCTCAAATAAACGCTGCACCAAAAATTATTAACTAGAGTGAGGTAATGCCTGGAAATATCAAACTGAGGCTTGAACGTATGGACCAAGCGATAGCAAGGTTGATACGGCAAAGCCGAAAGGTCGAGGTTAGTAAGTTGTTTATTATATGGCATTTTTAGCTATTTTTATTTTGTAAATGAAAATAAATGGTAGGCTAATTGTAGCTAGCTCTCAAGTCTTCTCACGGTGTGTTTCAGGTGTTGCCTATCACCCAATTACTTTTGATAAAGCGGACAACACGGTTCTGCTAAAATGGCTTTAATTCCAACACAAATAACGAAAGTTAACAATTTCTTCATCGCTGTTGATGTCTTCCGTATCATCTGGATAGTAAACTCACCTGACTCCTCGATATCGCTCATTTTGAAGATTATGTCAGAGGAGGGCAATAATAATCCGTATCAGACCGCAGACCGGCGATGAGGTCAATACACGGCTGGCATGACTACCGATTAGAGGAGGTGTCCTGGGTGGGTCGTGAAGGGATGGTTGCAAAAATTGCATTCTTTTCATGAAAAGAAGAACAGTTTCTCTGCAGTAGAGATCTGCCTACCACTACAACGGCATACACAATTTTAAACTGTGGATTTGTACTTGGGTTCTGTGGGCCTGAGCTGGGACAATTGCGTTGGGATTACAACTGATGGTGCTAGCTGCCTGCGTGACTGGCAGGCATTTGGAAGTGGTGAAAATAATTCTTGAGAGGGCACCGAATGCATCCTGGAACCATTGCTTTCTCCATCGGGAGGCATTAACCGCAAAAGACATGGTTCTAGTGCTTGATTGCACGTTGAAAGATGTTGTAAGAGTGGTGAATCACATTCAATGCAGTGCCAAGAGTAGCCGGTGTTTCAAAACTCTGTAAAGACCTGGGTGCAGAGCACTTGCAGTTGTTTAATCACAAGTTTGCTGGCTGTCTAGAGGAAAAATGTTGACTCGGTTTTACGAATTGAACAAGGAAATAGCAGATTTCCTCTCTGAGACTAACTCGCTTTATGCTAAGCTGTTTGACAGTAAGATCTGGCTGGCCCACGTTGCCTATCTTGTTGATGTGTTTGAGCACCTAAACGCACTGAACTTATCTTTGCAAGGGAATAGGGATGGGAAGATTCACCGATTCGCATCGGTGCATCGGCATAAAAGTTCACGATGCGATGGCCCGGATCAAAAAAGTGTGCACCGGATACAATGTGGGATGAAATCGCGATGCATCGTTTCTAACATCTTTGCATCGGTATAATCCGATGTATTTATATAGAATGATGTGTATGCGAACACCTTTAGTATTTAGAAATTTGACTAATGATTTGTGACCATTAATTTTATAATTAGTTAGTTTCTTAAGCACGCTCTTATCTCCACTGCTGTCAGTGGCCGATTATCGTGAAGTCTCTCGGCAAAGTTTCGCGCGAGTTGGAGGCGTGTTCGGGCGAGTGTTATCATGGCGGAGGAAGAGTTACACGTTACTACAAATTGCAATAAATCCAAGGTTTGGCAACACTTCGGATTTTACAAGAAAGCTGGGCAATTTGACAAGACCCATGCAATTGGCAAGATATGTTGTGCTGCTATAAAGTACACAGGCAGCACGGCTAATTTAGGTTGTCACCTGAAGAGGCTACATGGTATTTGTGTGGAGACGTCTGCCTCCCCCTCGGATTCAGCTGGCTACTGTCAGTGGCTAGCTCCATCGGTACCCTAAGCAAGAATAGGAAGCTATTTTCCGACAAAACAAATCCCTGTTGTGTACGACAAAGTAAGACGAGAGATAGCTGAGTCATTGAGAAAATGTTTAGGGAAAAAGTAGGACGTATGAGTTCAATTTAGTGTGTTGTATTATGACAGTGTTTACAGCAGCTTGTGACTGCCTGTAATAGTTTACCCTTTTTTACATTCAGAGAACACATACAACAGGAAAGAAGGACTGGTTTAAGGCAAGGTCCAGGCCTGATGTTATTTTATCTATTGTCAGAGACTTTTAATATGTGAAATAAAACTTTCACTTGTTTAGTTAATTGACGATTTGCAGTCTGACAAAGAAATAAATCATAGCATAAATGTACATCAATATACACCATATTAAATTGCATGGCATCATATTCCCTTTGCATCGCATCTCATTGAATCGCATCGTGTCGAATCGCACTGCATCGCAATAGGGGTGAATCGTATCGTATCGCATTAGTAGTTGCTTTTATGTATCTTTAATGTATCGGATCGTTGGCAGTGCATCAAAATGTGTATCGCATCGTCCTCAGTGATGGAGATGCACATCCCTACAAGGAAAGTATGGTGGCCGACATGTGCAAACGCACTGCAAACTAAGAAGACACGTGCATATAGACAAAACACAAGCAAATTAAGAAAACATCTTCATTAATTTGACAACACATGCACAGCATTTGGCAAACGCGCTGCAAACACACAAATACATAAACACGTTGCAAAAACGAAAGCACGCAAACCAAAAATGCTGCATCCATTTTTCACAACGGAAGTTTTCCAGGCCTCTGGGGGGAGAGCCAAGTGGAACATCTTGATTTGTGGCCCCATGGAGCGAGAGAGAAAGAGAGAGCATATGTAAAGTTTGGACCAACATCGAAGTAAAACTGTAAAAGAGGAGGGGCACATGTAAAAATGAATACTAATCTTTTTATGTTGCCTCTTTACTTCGATTTTGGTCCCCATTCCAAAACAAACTTCTCATCTGCCCTCTCTTGTTCAATAATCACGCTCTTCCCCTTAGCGCTCCCCCTAGAGGTCTGGAGCACTTCCGTTGTGTTATCTGGATGCAGCGTTTTTCTGTTTGCATTTGTTTTCGGGGTTTGCATGCTTTCCTTTTTGCAGCGCGTTTATATATTTGCAGCGTGTTTATATATTTGGTTGTGGTGTGAGTATTTGCAGTGCATTTCTATATTTGCAGCGCGTTTGCTGAATGCTGTGCATGTGTTGTCAAATACATGAAGATGCTTTCTTAATTTGCTTGTGTTTTGTCAATTTGCTTGTGCTTTGTCTGTTTGCAGCGCGTTTGCACATGTCGGCCACCGTAGGGAAGGGTCATAATAAGCTTGAGCAGTCTGATAAAGTGAATGCGTTCAAGAAGAAGATCGCACTGTGTGTGTCCAAAGACAGGCTGGACATGTTTCCCAATGCTCATCGTGAAATACTTCAGCTGGACATTTCCGCGGACAAAAATGCCCTGAAGAGCATCATTACGGTGCACCTCGGGAAACTGCAATTGCGGTTTCATATGTAGCCAGGTGAACTATGGGAAGGGATTGTTCAGCGGTTCAAATACTATTGTTTGTTTTGATGGAGGTTTGGTGCTTGAATAGCGGCAGAGAATGTCTAATATAGGGAGAACTGCCACTCTCGGGAAACTTCCGGGTTCTGAACTGGTTGCAATTCCATGTGAGGGCGCTAACGAGCGAGTGCAGAATGAATGGAGGTCTATGGAGCTATACACCTCAAAATCCACTTTTCTCAGGATATAATTTTAGGTCTAGTAATTTCAATTCTGAATTCGAAAGGGGAGGCAAAAAAATACACACTGCTGGCTGTTAGATTTTTTTTTAAGTCGCCTTTCTGTTCTAAAAAGCCTTTGAAAATGTCACATTGTACGACCAGAGCTACTACTTTACGGCAAGCTCTGTTCACTTCCTTTTTTCTCTCAAGGCATCGACAACACAGCTGACAGGTTAGGCTCTTCCTCTACACATGCTAGAAAGAGTTTTGGCTTGCTTATGTTGTTGCTAATGTTGCTAATGCTCAGACATTCTGATTCTGTTTTGGATGCCAGCAAGCGGGAGCTTGTTGTATTAGTCCTTCACTAACCAATCAGCATTCATTAGCAGAATGCTAGCGTGTTATGGGCAACAACGACTCACCCTGTAAGAAATCAAAAGGACACAGGTACTCGTTCATTCAACTTTCGACCTATAATCCATGTTGAACATGCAAAAACTACAATATAATCAGAGATTTCTCAACAACAATCAGACGAAAGAGACAAATGTAGCCGTTTAGCTCCCATTCAACATGCACTCGCGATCACCCCCAGTGGAACTCTGGTGGAACTGCAGCCAAATTCGGTACAATGGAGCTTAAAGTGGAACTGAACTGCGATTAGTCTCTTTCCCGAAATTCAGCCATGGTGCAGAATTATAGCCACTACAAGTAGTCCCACAATCAGCTTTCCTCAGAACGCAGAAGAACAGAAGTTTCTGTGTCTGTAGCTTTAAATGCTAACGAGGAGGAGAGGGGCGGCAACATGCGCTAATGTTTACAACGGATGTATCGCAATGGCTCGTAGCCCCCGTTGCTATAAGATGCCTCGAATTCAATAGGGTCCAAATGCAGTGCTCCCTCCTCAGGCCCCTCTAAACCGGAACTCTCTCCTCAGGACCCTGAAGCCGGAACTCTCTCCTCAGGCCCCTTGTTTCATGTGTATCCGAGGTATTAGCGCCACCGCTGGTCGGAGGATACTGTAGGCTATTTATATTAATAGGCTAACTTACATTGAACTTCGGTTTTAGCATAAGTCAATAGTGTTTAACAAAGCGGAAATTAGCATTGCGGCTAGCGTTACGTATTGCTAACATTACAAACATGATCACTGTTCTAACCCTGGCAAGCATAGAAAATAGGTTTGGCAGTTTAGCGTCATCTAGTGGTCATTATAGAATATCACATTTTTTCCGTTGGTCATTTGCAGCAGCAACAGCTGGCTCGTGTTATTGTTTATTGTTTCCACGGCAACAAGAGCCGGCTCTGAAATAATTCATTTTTTAACGTTGATAATACAAACAACACTACTCTCTTAATCTGAAATCAATATCCATCCTTGTATTTATGTTAAATGTTGCTTCATCAATTACCACTTCAATCATAAAGATGTGTAATAGCACTAAACATATATTCCATATTCCAATAACGTAGGATTACGGTGTTCATGGGAAACTTAGGCTACTGCAGGGGGATAAATTAACAATAACCATGCCGAGAACATAGCCTTATGTATCGTTGATGAAATGCCTCATTTAGGCTATCACCGGCCAAACTGGCTAGCGAGTTTTTATTATGAAAATGAAATTTAGCCCGCATTTGGAGGGTGTTAATTTAGAACTCTGTACCTAACGCTAGCCGCAATGCTAATTTCCGCTTTGTTAAACACTATTGACTTATGCTAAAACCGAAGTTCAATGTAAGTTAGCCTATTAATATAAATAGCCTACAGTATCCTCCGACCAGCGGTGGCACTAATACCTCGGATACACATGAAAAGAGGGGCCTGAGGAGAGAGTTCCGGCTTCAGGGGCCTGAGGAGAGAGTTCCGGTTTAGAGGGGCCTGAGGAGGGAGCACTGCATTTGGACCCTTCTCCTCGAATTTAGCCATTCTCAACTGATCGCCCTGGTTTGCAGAGGTGCACACAGTCATTTCAATGTGGAGAAAAGCGGATATCGCGAGCCATAACACCAACAGCAGAACGGGGGGTTCTGTATATTATACCACCTAATATACAATTATGAAATGAATTGATTTCAAAAGATATAGCGAAGAAACACTCAGCAATAGGCTACACGAAATCGCATAGGAAACGAATGTTTCCATGTTGTGTTACGCGTATTTTGATCGTATTGTCTGGGTTAGCAGCGACGTTCTTAGTATGAATTTGTAATATGTGGTGTCAGAGGGAGCTGTGATGTCGTGGAAAATACGGCTATTGCCTCGAAACAACCCCAAATACGTGCATAGTAAGCCTACATTCGGGTAGTGTCTATGGGAACCAGTTGAATCAGAAGAAGCCAATTCAAAATGTTACCTGAAGGCCAATGTAGTTAAGAAATACCTAACGATTCACTCACATTTTGTGAGCTGATATAGCTCGTGGTGTTAGTCAACGGACTTTGGTGCGTTGATGTTTTTACTCTAGTGCGATCGAATCCCACTTCATGCGAGTCTGCAAATGTTTTATTTTGTCTCCATTTATTTTGTCGCGAATGGTAG
Source organism: Hypomesus nipponensis (assembly GCF_054491055.1). NCBI lineage: Eukaryota > Metazoa > Chordata > Actinopteri > Osmeriformes > Osmeridae > Hypomesus > Hypomesus nipponensis. Next base: position 4,006,856 of record NC_140363.1, on the reverse strand, counting down.
CCTAATGTAGTGCGCACGTAGCCTATAGGCCTACTTTCATATTTGCCGCAGCAAATATGAGATCCGACTTGAAAATCGCCAGTAATATGTTTGTGAATTTGTGACGAATCTGGTGACAGAGGCAGACTGATAGGTGCACGCACAGCTGGGGAACCAGTTAAATTGGGAACCAGTTGGGAGGTAACACCGGAAAAGTAAACCGGATTTGAGCATTGGCGAAACTGAAGGTGTCAGAATAATTACAAAACACAAAGTTGTCGTGTGTGAGTCTGGCCAATCATGAAAAAGCTGTGTCGTCACTTGAACCTGTGCAGTTGCTCTTGAGAAAATGCGCTCGGCTACATAGCCGGCAGTTCTTGAATCGATCTCACGGTACTTTGATGGCTACGTCACAGTGACCTAGCTTTGGCGCCGTCTCCAGTCGGACAAAAAGTCTAACCAAAATTCACTGCTGCAGCCGGCTGCAGCGCTGCATGAAGTCAGTCCATGTCGAATGCACCTACTGTCACCTTAAGAGCAGTTCATGTTTAGCTTGCTAGGGTTTTGAAATCGCGCTTAAAGTCACAAAGTTAGCGCGGGTAGAAGACTGCAGAGCTATAGCTTCCAATACAAGTGTGTATAGCCTACTTGCCGACAAAGTTAGTTAGAAATAGGGATTAAATACGTTTACTTTACAAAAATTAGCTATTGATGTTAGTGAATGACAACACTGTGAATGTAACTGACCAATATTTGTTGTTGATGCTTATAAATTGATGTAGATTTAGTCTGGATAGTGACTGCGAGTGAGCTGGAAGAATACTTACCACAACGTGGAATGTATTGAGCAGCGGGATAGCGATACAGACAGTACATCAGAACATATAATTGTTCAATATTGCATGATCCGTTTATATACTAATAAATTGGGTTTATTTTTATGTTCTTGCCTAATCCAGAGGGGAGATATTGTTGGTTGGATTTCTGGTTTCCATGTGCGATTTAGCGCACAGGCTGTATACCGGTGTGAAAGTGAGTTTTTATATGAAGGAATATGTCATGAATCATGGCTAATTGTCAACAAAATGTTTTAATTAACCAATGTACTAATGTGGCTCACCTTTTTTTCATTATTCAGAAGAGCCACTACTGTTGCCTATCTTGTGCCTATTTTGTTTGTTCTTCCCACATATTGAGCTAAATTTACAGAATACGAAGTCACAGTATAAGAAATAAGAATTTTAGTTACAAAAGCTCCTAAAAACTGAAAGATTAATACTGTTAATACTGTTCTCATTGAGTGCAGTCAGGGAATAAAAATCCACAAATAAATATAAATAATCTAAATTCCTATGTCCGTTCTTACTATTACCGGGCCACACAATTAGGCTACTTCTCAGAGACATGGAGTGAAGATGAACAGTGTGTGCGATCCCTGAATCGTCCTCGAAAGCGCCGTGTTGCCATGTAATGAAGAGAATCAGCTGATTGAGCTTTCATTCGACCAGACGCTGAAAAAGACATTTGGAGAAGTCAGCCTCTCACTTCTGGTGCAGCAGTGTCATGGCTGAGTATTCCTCCTTGGCTATCCCTGCAATTAAAATCTTACTGCCCTTAATCACTAGTTATCTCTGTGAAAGTGGATTCTCCACTCTGGTCCAGCGCAAGTCCAATCAAAGAAACAGGTTGGACACTGGAGATGATTTACGTGTAGCTCTGTCTACCTGTGCCTGATTTTCAGTCTCTGATCAGATCTAAAAAGCATTCGAAGTTCTCTCATTACTTATCCTAAAACAGCCTAGGCCTGATTTGCTCATTGTTAAAACTGCCTGTTCAGGTTTCATTGTAAATTTGGTCATTGTAAAAGGAGGTAGGTCCATCTCATTTTTTGCAGTGTTCACATCCAGTTAGTAGGCTACGTATGTCAAATCTAAATGGATGACATTTTATTTTGTCAGTATTAGAGTATCAGAGTATTTTGCCAATGAATATTTTACTAAAAATGCCAATATCAGGCGTACAGTAATATTTTGCCCAGTTCTCTCATTATTGACCCTAAAACAGCCTAGGCCTAATTTGCTGAATTCTTGAAACAGCCTGTTCTGGGCTCCGTTTCCTGATAACGATGGATCGTAGCAATGATCGAGCAAAAAACGAAACCATCGATATTTCTTACGTGCGTTACCCAAACATGCTCGTAAGGAGTAGGCTAATCTATGCGCTTTCAAGAGCTGCACATTTTCAAGAGACATTTTAGGTACGATGTCTTTGGGAACGGCCCATAAAACTAAGGTTTGTTGTACGATGGACTCTACGATCAACTTAGGCTTGCAACGTTTTCGCGAAACGCAGCCCTGGTCTTTTCATTGTAAATCTGGTCAATGTAAAAGGTGGTAGGCCCACCTCATTATTTGCAGCGTTCACATACAGTGTGATGTCAAATCTAAATGGATGAAATGTTTACCAATGATTGAATATTTTAATACAAATGCCAATGTTATATAATATGTGCAGTAATATGTTTGAGAAATAAAATAAGTTCTCTTCAATGTAAAAAAAAGTGGGTCGCGGCCAATCACCTTAACAAATTGTGGGTCCCAAGGCCAGGGCTGCGTTTCCCGATAACGATGGATTGTAGCTGTTACGAGGGTTCCCTATGATCAAAATAACGATCCATCGTTATTTCTTACGTGCATTGTATGATGCTACATGAAGGCAAAGACATTAAGGTGATCGTGCAAACTGTTTTACACCGGTGTCAGTTCCCTGAAATCACCGCGATGAGTATAAAAATGCTCAGGTGACGCTCAAACCATTTGATGAAAGACCAATGGCGTCCGAAAAAAAGGCTTCAAGCCTGACGAAATGGCCATTCTGATAGAAGAAGTTGAAAAGCATAAAGTCGTACTGTTTTCGAGGTTTAAAGGTGCCCACACCAATAAACAGAAAACTAAGGTGTGGGAGGACATTGGCCAAAAACTGATGGCAGTCAGTGGGGTCGGGAAGCGACATACGGAAAAAGTGGCAAGACTTCTCCAGCCTCTCAAAAAGAAAGGCAGGTGCAGTGAGGGCTTCCCTGAGCCAAACTGGTGGTGGCCCAAGCTCTGCCACATCCCTGACACCCGAGGAGGAGAGGGCAATTCATATCATGGGTGTCACGTCCACTGACAGAATCACTGGGGGGTTGGATATCCGCAGGGGTGTTTTGCCCACAGCCAGCACCTCAAGAACACATGACCTCGGTCCCCCCGGGTCTTCCCCGGTCCCCCCGGGTCTCCCCCGGGTCTCCCCAGGTCCCCCCTGGTCTCTGGTGTGCAGCAGCAGCCTCAAACACACCCAGGTTCGAGACCACCTGTGCCTGCAGCCAGGATCTGGTGGAGAAAATCAACATCCTCAAATCCATTCAGCAAACCCTTCAAGACTCAGCGGCCAGGGATGCACATTATAAGGAGGAGGTCTTGCAAATCAAAACTGCTCGCCTCCAAATTGAGGAAAATAAGCTATTACTGGCGCAAATGAAATTTGAGAGGCCCTCCATTTCTGTGCCAATTCTTCTGCCCAACCAACAAGGTAGTGTATAGGTTAACTTACAGCCTAAGCATACAATGTTTATTTTAATTAAGTAAAAGCTAAATTGTGTATTGTAGTCTCATATATTCAGTGTTGCCTGTCCCATCCTTACATGCTTTTGTTTTTTCATCTTATAGATCCAAGTGAGGAGCAGGGAGAACAAACTCCAATAAAACAAATATTTCTTTGATATCTTGTGCCTTGGTTTTGAACTCTTCTTGATACTCCACTTTCCATGGGCATCTATAGTTGTTTGATGAACGTACTTTAATATGATGCTAGAAATCCTAAAGATGACCGTCATATATAGGACATACATTAATGAAAAATACATATGAGATAGGGTATGTTTAAGATATGTTATATACTTGCACATTTGCTCTCTGTTGGTTAACCTTAGGGAAATTCCTCTACCTGTATCACTATTTATATAGGCCTTGTTCCTACACCTGGATCAACAAAAATCTTTAAAAGACACTGTACAGACAACTGTAATGTAGTTGTACCCAGACAACCTGCAACATATTGCAGCATATTCTTAACATAACACATTTTTCACTGTAGCTGTAACCTCAGACAACAGACAAAATCAAGATGCCTTATAAAACTTTGTCTCAGTGAAACTTCTCTTACCTTTTAAAGCATATACTACTCTAAAGTGAATTTCATTCAACTGGGTAAATTGCCTTTTTTGCCTTTATTTCTTCGATTAAACGCTGTGGTTACACAATTATCATTTTTGGTGCAGTGTTTGAGGGCAGGGTTTAAATAATAAGAGAGATTTAGTGAATTGTAACTGCAGTGCGGCCATAGACAAACAAAGAACAGACAAGGAGGTCAAACACAGTGTAAAACTGAAGCCACGATCTAAGGAAACCTCTATTCCCTTATATACAGCATGCAGCTAACGAGGTGTGTTGTTTTGTGTCTGTATTTTACTTTGGTGAATGTTATTTACATTCTGCGCATGTCATCGTATGTTCATGATGCTAAAGTGGTTTTTATTTTCTCGTTATATTGTGGGTTTAGTTTTCACAGTGGATTTGGAGAAGAAGCTTCAAATAGACCTGTACCAAGAAAGCCACTTGTGTCTGCCAGTGCTTTAAGGGAATTATAGTACACTTATGATTTACTTGTCTAATAAATACTGAGTTTTAATTTAACCAATTAAATAACCATTTTCGGATTTTTGGGTGCGGCGTTTAATCGAGGGCAGCGTTTATTTGAAATACGGTACGTGTCCATTTGATTTGTATAAATTTGTCATTTAGTGTCAAGTTAGACATCAAGATACCAACAATGCTGTCTGACTATGTTGCTTTACATTGCTTTCACAACATGAATTGGAAGAGAATAGTACTTTATCAAGAACTGTACATTTAATAGTAAACTTGTTCAAGAAAATTATTACCTGATGCAGAGCTCCCACTATTTTGCGGGCTTCTTGGTATATGTGTTCTGCACTCCAGTGGGCATTGAAACTCTTTAGAGTCTTAGCAATTCGGTTGTGTTCTCTCACCCATAGTGTGTGCAGAGCAGACAGAGTCAATATCTCATTCACTCTGCTGTCTCCAGCCTGGAAACAATCCACCCTTTCCTCTCCATGGGGGTTCTTAGGATCTTGAAAGCACGCAGATGGACCAGTGTGGACAAAAGGCAGGTATGATCGACCCCTTTGGTCATAAAATCTTCTATTGATGGCCATTTGGCCCTCTGGACTAGAGAGGTTACGGATGAAACTCTGTAAATCTGGGGTGCTGCCATATACAGAAGATGCGTCAATGAATGATGTGATAGAGTTCATTTGTTGGCGCTTTAACCCTTGTCTGGTGCCCCCAATCACAGACTGTGTATTACCAGCGAAGCAGGATGGCGAGGAGCGGAAAAAAGGCAAACAACTTCTGTTTTCAGAAAACAAGTCATTGGGGACTTTCTGCAGCGGGAAGAAAATGATTGAAAAACATAAACTTCAGAAAACCTCATGACATACAAGCCACATAACACTGCTAAAAAAGTCAATATTTCTCATTGTTCAGTTTACTGTGCAAAGTGGGCATGATGGGTTCTATGTAGTGAATGTGGTCGATGTAGTGAAAATAAATATTAAAAAAATAATATAATTATAATTTGATGTTTCTTGTATGCTTCTATGCTTGTATATGGTTATGAAAATCACCCACATTCCTTCACAAATATAGGCATGTGACAATTGTACACTGTAATAGTTGAAGAATTACAGTACCTCAATAGGGAAGCATGGATTTATGTTCTCACATGTGCTTAAACAGTTCAGTCCTCCCAAAAATGTGGCTTTGCTTGTGCTTTGAGGAGAGGAGGACATATCATGGTCTATGTACTGGCCCCAGTCCACAAGCATTTGAGAGTAGACCTCATCTTGTGCCATATGTTTGGAAGACCTCTGCATTATATTTTTGCTGACCTCATGCACCTGAAATACAATCGTAACATGAAACAAACAATAAAAAAATGACAATGGTAATTCTGCATCAGTATTGGTTAGGAAAGTGCTGACAGACTTTTGCAATAAATTAAATAGAAAGTGGTTTCTTTTGTTTTAGGCTCTTAGATTATACCTACATTATATTTGGATGGGTCCAATTTAGCACACACTAACCATCCATTAATCACTTTTAGCAACATATTGGCAATAAAGCCTAATTTATACTTATGTCGCCGACACTTTTGAAATGGTCACCGACAAAAAAAAAGTGTCGCTCAGGCTGCTGCAATTATACTTCGGCAAACAGTTGCCTGTGCTCAAGGTTCACAACATCAGCGCCAGTAGAAATTTCTCCTGGTAGGCGACACTTCCAAGCGACGGTTAAAAGTGTTGACCGTGACGTCATTTCTGTCGGCGACCTTTTCAAAAGTGTCTGCGACCTAAGTATAATTTGGTATTAACTGTTAGTAAAATAATTTACAGGACAAGATACATAGTAACTACTCTAGGAGACAGCAATATGTACAGCCATTTTCACATTCTGCATTGGTGCATAATTGCAAATCTATTTTGGTTTCAAACACATGTATATAAATGTATTTGTGCATCACCCATAACAGTTATAGAAAAATGCTTGTCCAAAAAGTGGTCTCTTTGAACAACTCTGTGGTTTTGGGTCATCAATTATATAGGTTGTGGCAATGACTCACATTGACCTAAGCCAAATGGTAAAATGTTTACCTCAAATCAACAATTTAACACTAGAAGCGCCAAGCCATTTTCCCCTACTTATAGCACTGTTGGAGTCAAATGACACCCGTGAGTCTTCAGACAGGGACAATGTTACTGACACATAATGTTCCCTAGATGGCACTTCTTGCACGGAACAAAGGCGCAGTAGGAAAATTAATGTGCCTTCATCCATCTTTCACTGCAGTTGGTCTTAAGTAGCCTGACATTACCAATATTTTATAGTCGGCTGACAAGATTGCGTTGTTGTCCTCAGTTAAAAGTATAAAGACACAGGGACATCTTTCAATGTCGAGGTGAAGAAAATTTTACATTATGCCTGCTAGGTGGTGCTCTTCAGTAGCAAATAATCAAATTTCAAGAGCATAGGATGTACCAGGCTGTGTTAGCCAGCTACAGTAGCCAGTATTGTGGTGGGATTGATAGATTATTAAAGCAAGTAACCACGAGAGGGGTATCTAATGATGATCATAAGTCCTGTAGAACAATCAATGCCATTCGATATCCAAACAATTAGAGCGGATAAGCGCCAGGCGGTTTTCCCCACATACGGTCACATGGCTCCAAAGTCTCCAGACAGGGACGTTGTCACTGACACATAATGATTACTTCTAGTAAACTTGTTATATTAGCCAGCTTTCCCAGAAATATATTTCAAGCTTATTTACATTTTGGGGGGCATATTTTCAGTTTGCAGATGGAACTGTTTCAATCACAATCCCAGCAAATATAGCCGCAAGCAGCAATGGCTGATTCCTCCTTCAAAATGGCAAAATGTTGTAAAATTGACATAAAAGATAGTTACACTGGGATTAACCAGAAGACTTGGAAATGTAATTTCTGTCAGAATAAAAGAAAAGTGTTTGTACTTCTGATTGGATTTGAACCCACCAGCCTTCACACATAAGCACTGCATCTCATCCTACTAAGTCATTCACAGACTTAGACATTAGATCATTCAGTTTTTGAATCAGAAAATATTTCTCCAATGGCACCCATTGTCAGATTTGGTTAAAGTTCAAACAGCTGTAATTTAGTCCTATTTATATATGGGACATAAAAAAACAGGATGACTGGGTTGCTGCTGTAAAGAATAGCTTACTCGTAGTACTTTAAAAAGGTTATTTGGGGTGCCATAACTTGTCATGTAAGGGAATTTAAAATCATGACTAGCATCAGTGGCGATTTGTCCTGGCTTAGGTTCCTGAAATTAATTTGCGCAATGGACAAGGGATCCACCTGAACAATCAATTCACTTCATTAGAGATAACCATTAGCGTTATCTCTAGCATGCGTAGACTACAAGTAGCGAGCTACTGTGGTGAACCTGGCTTGTTTTGTCTTGTTAAACAGATGATTGGAGTGTTGTGATGGGCTCGAATAAACACGCATTGCTATGTTTTACAACCGGAGGATTTATCAGAAGACTAGAAACCGTTTTGTCAGAATAAAAAACTATGCCCCTGACCGGTTTTGAACTTATAACCTTTTGCTTACCAGCACAATATCTCAGCCAATTGAGCCATTCTCAGGCATGGAATACACAAAGTTCAATAACTGGATAATAAAAAAAGCTGTTTCTCCAATGGTAGCATTGTCAGATTTGGTCCAAGTTCAAACAGCTGTAATTCAGTCATATTTTTACATATCAAGGTGAACCATCCTTCAAAATACATTTGATTTAGTGACACAAACATTGAGGCAATGTGGACATTTACATAAATACACCCCTTTCAGCCATTTTGTACTTGATTCAATTGCCTTAAGTAACATTTAAAATACGTCAATGATACATGTCTGTACAAAAGTTCAAGTCAATTAGACCTTTGGTTCAAGAGAAGAGGAATTTTGAATGTTTTCCAAAATTATTACTGTATAGGAAAATCCATAATGGCGGACCTTATGGGTCCTTGAGGCTTTTTTGTTCCTCATGAAAAAAATGAGACATGCACACCAAGTTTCAGAAGAATTGGAGCAATAAGGTGGAAATGCCATCACTTTGGAAATCGGACTTTTGGGCGAGGCCTGTGGCGCCCCCTATGGTCCGATGTGGCCCATATTTGGTATGGGGTACCCACTTGGATGTAGTATCAATGTGCCATGTCCTCCTACCGGAGGAACCCTAATAATACCAACAATTACAATAGGGTTCCTCCTGACGGAGGAATCCTAAAGATACTACCAGTGACAACATTGTTGGAATCAGCTTGTTTCAAAAGGGGTTCTTTATTTATTACATCTTATTTCTGGTTATCTTATTGAATCTAATTGCTCATCCAAAAATCGTTCAATTTGTTATTTTTCATAGTGTCCTATCCCATATGTGTTTTCTGATGTGATTCAAAAAAGAGGCTTTTCCATCTGACCTAAGGGAAGTCAACTGGTGGTTCACCTAAATCAGGGATAAATTTGTTTTGTGTGTCACAGGATTTAATAAAGACCCAGAGACCCAGTTCTCCTGCCTAATATCTGAGCAAACCAGAACACAACGCACTGCAACATCACAGGCGTGGAACACAGCGGGTTACACATCAAATAAGTATTTGAATTCATGTTTACTGACTAAATAGTAATAAATACTTTTGTCTCCTATGGAACAAAACACGTTTCAGAAAAAGTATTCATTGGATCACACATTTCTGATAAAATATTACAGTGTATTACCAGGGGTAGTTGGAAGCCATTATAAAGCCGTCCACGGTTCCAGCCCTTGGGTTGTCTTTCTCCATCTTCATATTCTGCTGGTAGCCATCTAGCCAATGCAGTGTTGGCTGCTCCCCAGAGAGGGTTTTGTCTGAAAAAAGTAAATCACATGTTTAGAGGCCAAGCCGCAAAACTGCAAATGCACCTATTGCTGCTTTGGTTTGTATTATAATTGGGGGCCAAACAGAGAAGCTGCGAAGTCACCTATTGTGTCTACTGTTATACTTTTTTATTGGGTGTGCTTGCCTTTGAAAAAGCATAACCTATATTCGTTCTCATATATATTTATTATTATTATTTATGTTCCCACCCTAACTCGTCCTTCAGTTGTAGTACATAAACAATGTTGGTCGTAAAAGGTTCGTCTTGGTCGGGATTGCGTTGCTTGTATTGGAATTTACGTTCCGTTGCACAGTTTAGGTTTAATTTAAGTTTTTGTGGAGAAATGTTAAGCTAACAGTGGCTAACTAGCTAGCCACAGTCACTAACGTTACAAACCACCGTGCAATTACCTATAGTAGAACATTAGTTCAAATGGCAAAACTGCTGCAGAAACGCCACAGGCAAATGCCAGGGTGATCACATGTAGCTAGCTAGCAGGACTGTAGACTGGGACCAAATGGTCGCATTTTGTTGATGTTGTTACTGACAATGATCGCTTCCAGTAAACAATGATCGCTTCCAGTAAACTACAAAAAGAACTTTCAAGCTTAGGCTATATCTGTTTTTGGGCGCATTTTTTCAGCAGGAGGTACTAGAATTAGGGTTGCCACCTTCAATACAGAAAAATAAGGGACGCCTGCCGCAGCGGGGGCCAACCCCTCGGGGCCACAAGGACCACAGGCCCAATGACGTGCCAGTGGTGGTAAATCACAACTTAAAACATGTTTTCATAAAAATATTAAGATTGATACATGGGCATTATAAAAAGATTTCTGCTATTGAAATCAGTTTGAACAGATGCACTCAGTCTATCTCTATACCACAACTCAAGTGGTCATATCGTCATTGCTGAATACACATCTATGACGATAATAAACATAGGCCTACAAAGTTTGACAGTGAGACCACAAAAAATAGGCTTTGGAGGAACTTGTGACATGTGAACCATACTTTAGAACTTATTAAATTAACAGATCCATAACTTATTAACTTTAAATTAAACAATTGTTTTGATACTCAAAAAGGTCTATTGGAAAATATATATATAGTGCAGGAGACTTGCAAAGGATCTTCCATGAACATGATAACATGAGAACACGATAACATGAGAATATAATAAATAACTTAAAGTCACAAACCAGACTTAAATTACCTTAACAAGTCAAGCGGGGCTAAATCAGTTCCATAAAGGCCTATTTCAGCTCACGCAGTCCTACTAATTCAAGTCAGATTTAAGTAGTCAAGCTAATTGCGCGTGCACCCTATTCTTAAACAGCCTGAGAGGTAAAACATGGATCATACAATCCACCACGGCAAAAGCAATGCACACGGCCACGTGACTTCTTCCAGAAAGAACGTTCCCTTTAAGCCTTGTATTATGACAGCTCCCTCATCCACCGCTTCATCAAAATGAAATGATACGCCATGATTGACGTGAACGATAGGCTACGTAGGTCGATTTTTTAGACCTTTAGTTACTTCGTTGATTAAAAAACAGACACCCTCTAAACACATGTAAATTTACTTTTTTGACATTGTTTTAAATAAATATCCTACTATTACTCAATACATTACCCAGTAGCCTAACTTTTTTACATGGTTGTGTCGGGAAAATGGTGGATATAGATGTAGCCTATGGATTTAGGTTTGTTTTGCAATTGTAGACTACTGTTAACAACTATGTAGCTATGATAAGTACACTCGGATAATTTAGATTGAGATAGGCTATGCCTGATGCCTAAACATTTGAAATCACAAACTCGGCAAGCCATAGACTACGTTTAACGTAGTGTGTATCAAATCATTGTTCATCATCGTTTAATGCATTAGGCTAAATGTTGTAGCCTATGTTGGCCATTTAAGTTGATTTTCTACAAATGTTGAACATATTGAACTGATGAGATTAAGAAAATTAGAATATCCGTGGTAAATCATCGTTTTCCCGTTGGAGCAGTGTTACAGGAAGGTCTGGTTAAGCACCAAGTCTCACTAAACCTGACAGTTAGCCTGCCTAGTTTCGCAGCATAAGTTGCCACAGTAACCGAGTTCTAACTACGTTGAGCTAGCTTGATGGAACCGAATGAACTAGAATTGAGTCTGTAACTGACAAAAGTCTGGCTTATTCGGTAAACTCAGTTTATGGAATAGGCCTCAGACATGTGCAAAATCAAGAAGACCCTGTTCTGCTTATCTGTCTCAATGTTCTGTATTAACAGACATATTACTCATATAAGTAAATATAAATTTGAATACTTATTATTGCACACGCCAGATATGGTCCGGTACTTGTCGAATAGGTGGTCCTGACGACAGATGACTGAGGACATAGGTGGAGGACATCCTGACATGTCTCCAATCAGCTCCATATCCTGCCATGAAAGGATTTCTGGAAAAGTGGCAGCATCAAGTTCACTAATGCAATTATCCCATGCAATTCTGTTTCTAAAGTGTGTTCACTGCAAAGAACATACATGCATAAATAATGTGCACATGCATTTTACCTGACATACGAACAAACAACTCACAAAAAATGTTTATGACCATTTTTCAGAAGAATGTCGAATTGCAAGATTGGTTCAGACTGGTTTTGTCTATATTTTTTGATAGCTCGGAATTAAAATGTGACTGTACCTGTTAAAGTGAGATCCCTTTTATCTCTCTGACTGACTCTGTGCTTTAAAATATGAAGAGTAGTTTCAAAGACTTCTGCAGCTGTGGAAATCTCTTGGGTTTTAGACTCGGCTTGCCGGAGAAAAGTATACATCTGCAATGGTGACTGGTGCATGCTTTTCCTGTAACTCAGAGGAATGGGTAGAATTTAATTGACTTTTTTTATTTGTTTATCTCATTTGAAGCATATAAAGATTATAAGAAAAAGTTGATTACCGTATCATAGTCTGAAACAATGCATTGTTTACCATCTCAAGGCCTTCTTGAAATGAGGAAACAATCAATTCCTTTTTGTTGAGTACACCTAAAATAAATTACGGAATGAGAAAAAAGACAACAAGCAAATAATTTAATCCTGTAGAAGTCTGGAACAAACAAACAAATTATGCAGCAATTACTCAAACTATTGATATACTGGTACCCTTTGGTGCTATGGAACAAATTCATGTCAGTACTAGCACCGTATTTTCCAGACTATAAATCACACTTAGTTTGGCTGGTCTTGCGACTTATACTCAGGTGCAATTGATATATTAAAATATATATAATTTAACATGTTTATAAATGTGAATTTATACTGACTGACATGAACCAACAAGTTCAACGGATTCCGTGATGTGGAATGAGATCGGGAGCTTGGTGAACTAGTTTACCAGTAACTTGCTTGTTGGACTCGCTAACTTGTTATGTTAATATAGCCTATTCAGTCTGCCAGGTATGTTCTTAAGATATTGTGTAGTTGAATAACTGTTAATGTGTGTTACGTTAACATACCCGACACCTATTCAGCCTGTTGTTCTGCAATTGTGTGGTTGAATAATTTGCCTTTCCAGATTAAATGTCTGTTCTTGATCTTGGATTTTGTAAAATACATTTCTAAATAAATGCAATTTATAGTCCAGTGAGATTTATATATGTTTTTTTCCTCTTCATGACAATTTTTTGGACTGATGCGATTTATACGCCAGAGCGATTTATAGTCCACAAAATACGGTATATTTTATTGCTAAGTATTAATAAAGCAGAAATACGGTGGGAGTAAGGACATTTAAAAAGTGCCATGATGTTACTCTAGATGTGATGTCCCAACACTTGAATTAACTAGTGAAGACGTATTTGATAATACCCTATTGCTGTGAAAGTACGAAGTCAATGAAGGGAATATGTAAGTACAAGTTCAGGACAAAATCAACGTATTTATTATATATGTAAGGTGCAGGTGTCTGATACACTCAGGTTAAGTATCTCAGAAGACTGGACATTGAATAAAGGTAATCAAGGGAGTTAAATAGTTTCACAATATGGGAGGATGCGCGATGATTAGCATAGCCATCGCAAGCACAGAAATAGGACACTGCATAACTTTTGTTATGGTATTTTAGATAGGGATCCCAGAAATGGCCTTGACATTCCTTCTGTTTTCCTAGCTCAAAGTTGCATGGCATTATACACTTTGGTAATATTGTGACCTCTGACCTACGCTAGTGTCACAGGTCTTTCTTAGTCGCACCTTACAAAGAACTAACTTATGGCTATTCAGGCATAAGAAAACAGCATAATAACAGTTTATCAATGATATAAGAAACATCATTAATAGATGTGCATTTTTCTCTTCTGGACATTACCAAGGATTATGTACTCATGAGCTTAATATAGCAGGGTATAGATGGTTCTAGTGGGCCGGTCTGGATCAAAGTCCAGGGCCTATTTTTACTCCCAGTCCGTCCCTACCAAGCCCTGATCAACCACCCTGACAGATACACAGCAGAGAACCACCACCTCTGAATAGGTGTTATATTTGTGATGCTACTGTTGAGTTAGGCTATTGGTATTGAGTTATATGTTTGGTAATAAAAAAGTAAACTGGCAAAAACAAGCGGGTTTTTTCGGGGAGGGGGGGGCATCATAAAGGAATAATGCTTATAGGGCACCAAAATGTCTAGCAGCGGCACTGTGAATAACTGTTAATGTGTATTTCATTAACATACCTGACACCTATTCAGCCTGTTGTTCTGCTATTGTGTGGTTGAATAACTTGCCTTTCAGATTAAATGTCCGTTCTTGGTCTTGGATTTTGTGAAATACATTTCTAAATAAATATAATTTATAGTCCAGTGCGATTTATATATGTTTTTTTCCTCTTCATGACAATTTTTTGGTCTGATGCGATTTATACTCCGGAGAGATTTATAGTCCAGAAAATATGGTATATGGTATATTTTATTGCTAGGTATTAATAAAGCAGAAATACGGTGGGAGTAAGGACATTTAAAAAGAGCCATGATGTTACTCTAGATGTGATGTCCCAACACTTTAATTGGTCCCATTCCTACATATGCTGATGTAACTAAAAATTCCAATCAATGATGTCTTTATTTTTAGTTCATTATAGTTTGCAGGAACTAGAATAATCTGTTACATTCTTTTAACTAGATTATCGCAAGTATTTACCAATACACTTTGAGAGACATTAGGATGTAACTCGCCCTACTGCTAAAGCCTTTTGCTATTGTATTTTCAATATTGTCCAAAGTTGCATTTGCCTTAATAGTTGTTCAAATAATAATTATAAAAAATATTTCATAACATCGTTTCTATTTGCGTTGCATTATATGGCATTACATGGTCCATCTAATACTTTTTTTGTGCTGTAAAAACAGCATATTGTTGTACTTACCATTTGTATTCCATGTAGCATTACTTGGAGAACCAATTTCAGCAATACAACAGAATAAAACTGCACAACTAATTAAGTTTAAAGATACTGACATCTTTTGTTATCACTTCAACATACGCTATAGCAACCTGCCTGCAAAGAAAGTCTAATCCTCAATAATTGTTTTTACAGTTGTTTTTGTGTCAGCGATTATTAAAGAGTCCTTTATAAGTGGTTGATTGACCAAGTTGAGAGGACCCTTGAACTTTTGTTGTTGTCTTGCGCTCTTGTTTGCATAGATATCTACATTAAGTCCTTCTCTAAATCATATAATCTTATCGTGAGCCACATTTAGTTGGCAATAATATAATTTGGGTTACAAAACTAATCACATGACTAGAAGTAAAATGTTTTTCTTTACAAATGCCATGTCCTAGATAGGAAACATATCTTAGGATTCAGTGATGATGATTCAACTTTATTGTCATTGCACAGTATTGCAAAGTACTGAGACAACAAAATGCAGTTTTTCATCTAACCAGGATTGCAAAAAAGCAGAAATGCTCAGTGGAAGCGCATATATCTAGTGGTAATATATAAATAAATAAGATATATACAGTATGAAATAAGATATATGGAGTATGAACAGTATTGACAGTAAAGCAGTGGTAAGACTATGAACATGAGCAGCAATGAGCAGCAAGCAGCAGTAGGTAGTGCAGATGTGATATAAGTATATATAATGTGCAGGTGTAAGTACAGGTGATGGTAGAAGTTATATACAGAATAAGGTAAGAGGCATCATATGATGTAAACACAATACATTTGGAAAATATATGTATTTAAATAGATATACATATGAATACACTATAGGTGAGAACTGTACAGTAGTTATAAAAAGTCTAGTGCAACTGTACAGTGGCTGGAGGAAGTTTTGTGGCAGGCCAGGGTGGAGTGGTCAAGATTTTGGGAGAAGGAACAAAGAGAGGTGGTCAGACTGTCCAAGGTGGGGGAGGGGGACGGCTTTGTTAGCATCAGCCATGTTGATGCAAACACTGTTCAAAGTGTAAACACGGCCCTCACCCCCCTCTGTTGTTTGCTAATGGCAGCATGCAGTTCTTTCATTGCAAGCTTAGCATTAGAATCTGGGCAGATATAAGCTGCAGTTACAGCAGTAGATCTCTGGGCAGAAACAAAGGTCTACACTTAAGCATGAGATACTCAAGGTTAGCAGAGCAGTGAGTCTCGATGATAGCAGTGACTTCTACTTGCTACTTGAGATCCTATGCCAATCAAGTGACTCTAGGTCTTTGTTCCATCACGGCTGTGGATGTGGATATACTCAATGAACTGATGAGGAAGGCGAGTTCACTGCTGGGGATCATGCTGGACAGCTTGACAACTCATCTCATCGGATCCCCATAGTGATGATTCAATGGAGAAGCCATAGCCACAGAATAGACAACCAAAATAATAGCCCAGTATAATCCATTAACTAGTGAAGACGTATTTGATAATACCCATTATTATACCCATTGCCTTCGCAAGCACAAACCATTGTTATCTCACATATATATACAGTCATGGCCGAAATTGTTGGCACCCCAGAAATGTTTCCAGAAAATCAAATATTTCTCACAGAAAAGTATTGCAGTAACACATGTTTTGCTATCCACATGTTTATTCCCTTTGTGTGTATTGGAAGAAAACAAAAAAAAAGGAGAAAAAAAGCAAATTGGACATAATGTCAAACAAAACTCCAAAAATTGGCTGGTCAAAATTCTTGGCACCCTTTCAAAATTGTGGATAAATAAGATTGTTTCAAGCATGTGATGCTCCTTCAAACTCACCTGGGGCAAGTAACAGGTGTGGGCAATATAAAAATCACACCTGGGAGCAGATAAAAAGGAGAGAAGTTTACTTAGCTTTGATTGTGTGTGCCACACTAAGCATGGACAACAGAAAGAGTAGAAGAGAACTGTCTGAGGACTTGAGAACCAAAATTGTGGAAAAATATCAACAATCTCAATGTTACAAGTCCATCTCCAGAGATCTAGATGTGCCTTTGTCCACAGTGCGCAACATTATCAAGAAGTTTGCAATCCACGGCACTGTAGCTAATCTCCCTGGGCGTGGACGGAAGAGAAAAATTGATGAAAGGTTGCAATGCAGGATAGTCCGGATGGTGGATAAGCAGCCCCAAACAAGTTCCAAAGAAATTCAAGCTGTCCTGCAGGCTCAGGGAGCATCAGTGTCAGCGCGAACTATCCGTCGACATTTAAATGAAATGAAACGCTATGGCAGGAGACCCAGGAGGACCCCACTGCTGACACAGAGACATAAAAAAGCAAGACTACAGTTTGCCAAAATGTACTTGAGTAAGCCAAAATCCTTCTGGGAAAACGTCTTGTGGACAGATGAGACCAAGATAGAGCTTTTTGGTAAAGCACATCATTCTACTGTTTACCGAAAAAAGAATGAGGCCTACAAAGAAAAGAACACAGTACCTACAGTGAAATATGGTGGAGGTTCAATTATGTTTTGGGGTTGTTTTGCTGCCTCTGGCACTGGGTGCCTTGAATGTGTGCAAGGCATCATGAAATCTGAGGATTACCAAAGGATTTTGGGTCGCACTGTACAACCCAGTGTCAGAAAGCTGGGTTTGCGTCTGAGATCTTGGGTCTTCCAGCAGGACAATGACCCCAAACATACATCAAAAAGCACCCAAAAATGGATAGCAACAAAGCGCTGGAGAGTTCTAAAGTGGCCAGCAATGAGTCCAGATCTAAATCCCATTGAACACCTGTGGAGAGATCTTAAAATTGCTGTTGGGAAAAGGCACCCTTCCAATAAGAGAGACCTGGAGCAGTTTGCAAAGGAAGAGTGGTCCAAAATTCCGGATGAGAGGTGTAAGAAGCTTATTGATGGTTATAGGAAGCGACTGATTTCAGTTATTTTTTCCAAAGGGTGTGCAACTAAATATTAAGTTAAGGGTGCCAAGAATTTTGACCAGCCCATTTTGGGAGTTTTGTGTGACATTATGTCCAATTTGCTTTTTTTCCTCCCTTTTTTTTGTTGTTGTTCCAATACACACAAAGGGAATAAACATGTGTATAGCAAAACGTGTTACTGCAATACTTTTCTGTGAGAAATACTTGATTTTCCGGAAACATTTCTGGGTGCCAACAATTTCGGCCATGACTGTATATTTTTTTATTATTATTGTTTATTTTCGCGCCCCTCAGGCTCAGTCAATATTTGGACTACATAGACAACGTCGATGTCAAAAGGTTCGTCTTGGTCTCGATTGCGTTGCTTCTATTTGCATTTACGTTCCGCTGCACAGTTTAGGAGGTTACAACGTTTTTGTGGGGACAAAGTGCCTTTTGTCAACAAAGGGTAACCTGTGCTAGCTACTTCACCACGCTAACACACGTTAGCAACGACGCATGGATACAACGTGATAGACTTTCTAGCTTGCAAATTGGAGCTTGGATTACGAGTGAAAAATACCACCACATAGAAAGCGTCATAGTAGTATTTTTTGTAGCTTTCATAGTTCAATTTTACACAAAAAAACTGAAAGAGGGAAATGTTATGACGATATGACTATTGTGAAAACAGCCAGGTGGTGAGAGCCACCTAAGTGCTAAGTGAGAGCCTGTCAGCCTCCATTGACGATTGCGGCAGCAACAGTGTTTTCAACAGGTTGACACTGTCGATCTGCATCTGGTGAGTATTTTCTTAAATTTGTACCAGGGTCAATTTTACATCTAAATGGACAGCAGTGTTTTAAAGATATGGCAATTGCGAAGACAGCCAGCGGGTCAGCATAGTTTGTTATTTGTTTAAAACTTGGAATTTGAGTGAGACTGCGTCTTGTTTTGACGTTAGCCACAGAGTCACAGACTCGGCTCTCCCACTGGCAGTGTAGTAGACTACTACAGTATGCCACAGCTATGGCTAAACTTTTTTAACTACTTACTAACCGAGAGTGAGGTCATGCCGGGAAATATCAAACAGGCAGGAACATATCAGGAACATATCGACCGAGCACTAGCGAGGTTGATACGCCAAAGCCGAGGTTTGATATTTCCCGGCATGACTGAACGGTCGAGGTTAGTAAGTAGTTAATAAAGTTTAGCTTCAGTTTAAATTATCTGTCCATTCTATTGATCATCATGAAAATGATGATCATAAATATGATCTTTGTTACAGTGTCCAGAAAACTAATGCTGGATGATGCATTGGTCCACATGATTGTGAAGGATGCCCAGCCTTTACAGTGGTAGAGGACGACGGGTTTAAGGCCTTTGTCCACCTTTTGGACCCTACCTACGACATCCATGGGAGAATGGCCTTAAAGAAAATGGTGGAGGCCAAGTACAAGGCCACTAAAGAGGAGGCCATGGCTGAGGTGAGGAAGGCCTCTGCCGTTAGCCTGACGACTGACGTGGACTTCCATGAACATGAGCTTAACTGGCTGTACCATGTCACTACATTACAGACCAGGCAAAGCTGTCCACAGTTTGTTTAGGTGTAGGAAAGTTTCCCCAAAGCCACACAACAGCTCAGCTTGCTGAGGTAAAACACACCCTGATGGTAGAGTGGGGAATCAGAGGAAAGGTGAGAAGCCTGGTCACAGATTGTGCAGCCAACATGATTGCCTCTGAAAACCAGCTCAGAGTGCGGCATGTGACTTGTTTTCCCCATATCCTAAATCTTGTGGTGAAAAAATCCCTTTTTCAAACCCCAGAACTGGAAGAGATCCACACTCGGGCACGCAGAATTTTGGGTCATTTTAAATCCAGCACCAAAGCCAAAGAGAAGCTGTCGGAAATGCAGGTCAATATGGGAAGAAAATAACTGAAATTGATCCAGGAGGTGGACACCAGGTGGAACAGTGTTTTTGCCATGCTGGACAGACTCTACAATGTCAGAGAACCACTTGGTGCCGCTCTCACCACTTTGGGCAGACTTGAGTCCCATCACTGCTGAGGACTATGAGACAATCCGTCAGTGCCTTGCCGTTTTGGAGTTGTCAGAAGAGAAAAGGGTGTCTGGATCCAAAGTCATCCCACTAATCAAAATGCTGAAGCACACTGTGGTGGGACAGTGTGCCCAGATAAGGCACAACGTTGCTGCCAAACTTGTTACGAATTTGAAAAACAATTTGCTCGACAAGTTCACTCTCCTGGAGAAGATATCGACACTGTCTTTTGCAACACAGCTGGATCCCAGATTCAAAGCAGCGGGGTTCTGCAGTGCCACTTGTGCACAGGGTGCCAATGTGAGGCTGACCAGGGAATGTGCCCACTTCTTAGAGACCGATGTCTCAGAAGGTTCTGCTCCACAGGAGTCTGCAGCGACACCGGGTACCTTGGGTCAAAAAGCTGAGGACAACCTTTGGGCCCTGCTGGACTGCGAAGTTGGATCACAGCAGGTGACCAACCCAACTGCCAGTGCCACTGTGGAGGCTCAAGGGTATAGTATTTCCAATTGTATTGTTTGCTGCTGAATTACAATTGGTTGAATTAAATGACGATGCTTATTCTCTGTAGAATTAATACAAGTACATTTCTTTCTATACAGGTATTTGAAAGAACCAAATGTGGCCAAGACGGAGGGCCCTCTGGACTACTGGGTAACACGCAAGGCCCTTTACCCTCAGCTATTTAAAGTGGCCATGCAGTTCCTGTGTACACCATTATCCTCAGTGCCTTGTGAGAAGATCTTTTCCAAGGCTGGTGAAATTGTGAGCCAGAGGAGAAGCTGTCTGAAGCCCAGCACAGTTGAACAAATCCTGTTCCTAAATAAGAACTTATAAAATCAGACTGTTGCACAAACACATTCCCGTGAACCCCGTTATGGTACACTGCCTTTTCATATTGCACAAGCACATCCCCACTGTCCCCACAAGTATTCCCCTGATTCACAATACATATCACAAATGTGAGGAATGAGACACCTATATAAGCAGTGGTTGTGTTGGCTATGTGTTGTCTGTATCCGCGGTCATTTAATACTTCCATACACAGCATTCTACCGCCCTTATACAGTTTGCCGAACATTACAAAGTGTGGTGTAGATAAATCTCAGATTTGATTGTAGTTTTTGCATGTTCAACATGGATTACAGGTCAAAAGTTGAATGAACGAGTACTTATGTCCTTTCGATTTCTTACAGGGTAAGTTGTTGTTGCCCATGACACGCAAGCATTCTGCTAACAAATGCTGATTGGTTAGTGAAGGACTGACTACGACCAGAGATCCCGCTTGATGGCATCCGAAGCAGAACCAGAATGTCAGAGCATTAGCAACATTGGCAACAACATGCAAGATGTAGTCAAACCAGGTTCTTGCCAGCTATGGATGGGTGGGCTGTGGAGAATGTTTTCTGATTTAACTCTTTATAACTCGGAACAACAATCATCTCAATATTTACCACACACGTCTAATTAGTGATCTCCGATTTGGCGTATATGGCACGCAAAATAGATGTGTAAACCCGTGTCATAGATAAGCAGAAGTATGAGACAGGGTTGGCGGAGCAGACGCCATGCCGACTGCCGGGTCTTCTGCCTCTTTGTTAGGCTGTCACTCATAATTCCCGCCTCTGAGTTGCCTCGTCTCGTCTCGTCTCGTCATCTGCCGCTTGTACGGGGATCGGGTCGCGGGGGCAACGACCTAAGCAGGGAGGCCCAGGCTTCCCTCTCCCCGGCCACTTCCACCACCTCTTCCTGGGGGACCCCGAGGCGTTCCCAGGCCAGCCGAGTGACATAGTCCCTCCAGCGTGTCCTGGGTCTTCCCCGGGGCCTCTTCCCAGTGGGACGTGCCCGGAACACCTCACCAGGGACGCGTCCAGGAGGCATCCTAATCAGATGCCCGAGCCACCTCAGCTGGCTCCTCTCGACGCGGAGGAGCAGCGGTTCTACTCTGAGCCCCTCCCGGATGACCGAGCTTCTCACCCTATCTCTAAGGGAGAGCCCGGACACCCTGCGGAGAAAGCTCATTTCGGCCGCTTGTATTCGCGATCTCGTTCTTTCGGTCACTACCCATAGTTCGTGACCATAGGTGAGGGTAGGAACGTAGATCGACTGGTAAATAGAGAGCTTTGCCTTTCGACTCAGCTCCTTCTTCACCACGACGGACCGATGCAGAGCCCGCATCACTGCGGACGCCGCACCGATCCGCCTGTCGACCTCGCGCTCCATTCTTCCCTCACTCGTGAACAAGACCCCGAGATACTTGAACTCCTCCACTTGGTTCAGGATCTCCTCCCCGACCCGGAGATGGCACTCCACCCTTTTCCGGTCGATAACCATGGCCTCAGATTTGGAGGTGCTGATTCGCATCCCAGCCGCTTCACATTCGGTTGCGAACCGCTCCAGTGAGAGCTGAAGGTCACGGCCCGATGAAGCCAACAGGACCACATCATCTGCAAAAAGCAGCGACCCGATCCTGAGGTCACCAAACCGGACCCCCTCAACACCCTGGCTGCGCCTAGAAATCCTGTCCATATAGGTAATGAACAGAATCGGTGACATAGGGCAGCCCTGGCGGAGTCCAACCCTCACCGGAAACAAGTTCGACTTACTACCGGCAATGCGGACCAAACTCTGGCACCGGTCGTACAGGGACCGGACAGCCCCGATCAGGGAATCCGGTACCCCGTACTCTCGGAGCACCCCCCACATGAGCCCCCGAGGGACACGGTCGAACGCCTTTTCCAAATCCACAAAACATGTGTAGACTGGTTGGGCGAACTCCCATGTACCCTCCAGGACTCCGCGGAGGGTATAGAGCTGGTCCACTGTTCCACGGCCAGGACGAAAACCACATTGCTCCTCCTGAATCCGAGGTTCGACAATCCGGCGGACCCTCCTCTCCAGGACCCCTGAATAGACTTTCCCAGGGAGGCTGAGGAGTGTGATCCCCCTAAAGTTGGAGCACACCCTCCGGTCCCCCTTTTAAAGAGGGGAACCACCACCCCGGTCTGCCAGTCCAGAGGCACTGTCCCCGATGTCCACGCGATGTTGCAGAGTCGTGTCAACCAAGACAGCCCTACAACATCCAGAGCCTTAAGGAACTCCGGGCGGACCTCGTCCACCCCAGGGGCCCTGCCACCGCGGAGCTTTTCAACCACCTCGGCGACCTCGGCCCCAGAGATAGAAGGGCCCCCCCCGATGTCCCCAGACTCTGCCTCCACGTCGGAAAGCGTGTTGGTGGAATTAAGGAGGTCTTCAAAGTATTCCTTCCACCGATCCAGGACGTCCCCCGTCGAAGTCAGCAGCGCACCGTCCCCACCGTATACAGTGTTGACAGAGCACTGCTTCCCCCTCCTGAGTCGCCGGATGGTGGTCCAGAACCTTTTTGAAGCCGTTCGGAAGTCATTCTCCATGGCCTCGCCGAACTCCTCCCATGCCCGGGTTTTTGCCTCCGCGACCGCCAGAGCCGCGTTCCGCTTGGCCTGCCGGTACACATCAGCTGCCTCAGGAGTCCTACCAGCCAATAAAGCCCGATAGGCCTCCTTCTTCAGCTTGACGGCATCCCTCACCTCCGGAGTCCACCACCGGGTCCGAGGGTTACCGCCGCGACATGCACCGACCGCCTTGCGGCCGCAGCTCCGGTCAGCCGCTTCAACAATGGAGGCCCGGAACATGGCCCATTCGGACTCAATGTCCCCGGCCCCCCCCGAGACATGATCGAAACTCTCCCGGAGGTGGGAGTTGAAGCTCCTTCTGACAGAGGGTTCCGCCAGCCGTTCCCAGCAGACCCTCACATTACGTTTGGGCCTGCCAGGCCTGACCGGCGTCCTCCCCCACCATCGGAGCCAACTCACCACCAGGTGGTGATCAGTTGACAGCTCCGCCCCTCTCCTCACCCGCGTGTCCAAGACATGCGGCCTCAAGTCCGACGACACGACTACGAAGTCGATCATCGAACTGAGACCTCGGGTGTCCATGTGCCAGGTGCACATATGGACACCCTTATGCTTGAACATGGTGTTCGTTATGGACTAACCGTGTTTAGCACAGAAGTCCAACAACAGAACACCACTCGGGTTCAGATCGGGGGGGCCGTTCCTCCCAATCACGCCCCTCCAGGTCTCACTGTCATTGCCCACATGAGCATTGAAGTCCCCCAGGAGGACGAGGGAATCCCCGGGAGGAGCGCTTTCCAGCACCCCCTCCAGAGACTCCAAAAAGGCTGGGTACTCTGAGCTGCCGTTTGGTGCATAAGCACAAACGACAGTGAGGACCCGTCCCCCCACCCGAAGGCGGAGGGAGGCTACCCTCTCATCCACCGGGGTGAACCCCAATGTACAGGCACCGAACCGAGGGGAAACAAGTATTCCCACCCCAGCTCGACGCCTCTCACCAAAGGCAACTCCAGAGTGGAAGAGAGTCCAGCCCCTCTCAAGGAGACTGGTTCCGGAGCCCGTGCTGTGCGTCGAGGCGAGGCCGACTATATCTAGCCGGAAACTCTCTACCTCGCGCACCAGCTCAGGCTCCTTTCCCGCCAGCGAGGTGACGTTCCACGTCCCTAAAGCTAGCTTCTGCAGCCGAGGATCGGACCGCCAAGGCCCCCGCCTTCGGCCGCCGCCCGTCTCACACTGCACCCGACCCCCATGACCCCTCCTGCGGATGGTGAGCCCACTGGAAGAGGGTCCCACGTTGTCTCTTCGGGCTGTGCCCGACCGGGCCCCATGGGAAAAGGCCCGGCCACCAGGCGCTCGCCATCGAGCCCCACCCCCGGGCCTGGCTCCAGGGGGGGGCCCCGGTGACCCGCTTCCGGGCAGGGGCAACTGGGAACCATTGTTGTGTTTCTTCATGGTTGGTTTTTTGAGCCACGCTTTGTCTGGTCTTTCACCTGGAACCTGTTTGCCTTGGGAGACCCTACCAGGGGCATAAAGCCCCCGACAACATAGCTTCCAGGATCACTAGGACACGCAAACCCCTCCACCGCGGTAAGGTGGTGACTCATGGAGGGGCCTCTGAGTTGCCCCCTAGGCAAAATCGGGGCCAAAAGTCTGAAACTGAAAAAAAAAACTGAAACTGAAGAAAAAAAACCTGAAACTCAAAAAAAGAGTTTTGAATCTGAAAACATGAAATGTGAAACTCTGTGAAAATATGAAAATGAAAATTAATAACTTATTCAAAATAATTCCAGAATTTAATCGAAATTTTATTCAACCTGAAAAAAAAATTGGTATGCTTATTTTTTCTTTGAAAACATGGTTTTATTTTTCAGGTTTTCTACCAAAACGTACATTTAAAATGTCAAGCTTTAGTTTTTCGACTAAAGATTTTTTTTTTCAAATTAACAAAACATTTGGCCCTGATTTAGCTCCATATAGTCCAATTATTTGTTTGTAAACATTCGGGATGCGCGTGCAATCTGGTTGCAGAAAACCGGGAAAGGATAGCATTTTAAATGGCAAAAGGACCACGCAGATTATACAAATAGTTAGATTTAAAAAGACCTAAAACGTTGAGGAGGACAGCCTTTAAGAGAGAAAGCGATTACCCATTGATCTGTCGTATCAGAATTTTTAGGTCACGAAAGTTTTGAAACTTTGAGTGGGAATGTCGCCCGGGACACACCGTTTGGTCAGATTATTTTTCAGATTTGTTTAAACTGGCAATCTGAGTGAGACTGCATCCCCGTTACACTGTTTTGACGTTAGCCTCAGTCAGACTCGCCGACTGGCAGTGTGCACAATGTTGTATTTCACTCCATTCTACAACAGAAACGTCAGGAGGACTGCCTAATGTAGATACGAGCCTGATGGAGATAGCCAGCATCTCGGATTTCTTTAACCAAGCCTGTTTCATTCGTCATTTGCCTGAGAAAGCGACCTCCATTAGCCAGGCTAGTTTTGTCCGATCACTTGGTCAGGCTTTTTAAGGGTATTGGGGTCAAGTGACTTTTGTGCATAGACAAGTGAAAAGTAAATGTATTTGTCCAAAGGCCAAGAGCCTCAAAAAGTTAATTTCAAGCCCTGCAATCCAGTGGCCAGAGATGTATGATGACCTGATTGACACTCCAAGTGTAATAGAGAGAAGTTCGTCTTTTGCAACCGACATGCGCAGTTGAGCCTGCTTGACAGTTGTGTGACCTATGGTGATAGTTGGTCTATATAGCTCCATAGACCTCCATTCATTCTGCACTCGACCGTTAGCGTCCTCATATGGAACTTCAGTAGAACTGCAACCAGTTCAGAACCCGGAAGTTTCCCGAGAGTGGGAGTTCTCCCTATATTTGACGTTCTCTGATTACAAGCGAGCTGATTGGATTGTAGACGGAAGTCTTCTCATTTGACTGTAACTGAAAACTTCCGCCTTGTTGAGTTGTGAAGAAACCATTGCAGCTAGCGACTATTCAACAATCGCCGAACGAACTTGCCGATTGAAGAACTAAAAAGAAAGGTAGACTAGTTACATATGGAACAATAATCATAACTATTTACATATATTGTCACGTACCCATAAAGTAATTTGTCACTCACTAATTTGTCAATCGTCTTGTGTTTAGCTTGGTAGTTTATACGCGCTAGCTATCCAGCCATCTGGCTAGAGCTAACTACAGTAATCTAACCAAAGCCATTGCAGAGCAGACGAGGCCTCGGCTTGCTAACTTGCTAGCTAGCCAGTCAAATCGTACCTGTCATGTGTGTTAATGCTGTATTGATTTAACAATATTGTCAGAATCGTTGTCATGCAATTCTAGATCTTATCCACTCAATTATCAATAAATACAGCAAACGTCTAAGTTGTTAGATCTGAAGCATGTCAAAGTAGCATTGGCTCATCTGTCTATGTACGTAGCTAGACAGCTACTACTAAGTATCCCAGCAGCTGTGGTAGTGGTAATAGCTAGTGGTAGGGTTCTCATGAACAGTACTCAGCCGAAAAGGAGATCCTGACAATGAATACTGTTCTCTATTTGTCCAGGTTGCTAACGCTCTGGGGCCTGTTGGATTCACGGTCTGTGTGGGTGGGTGAGTGTATGTTTGAGTGTGTGTGTGAGTTGCTGCCTGCTTGTGCTGCACCTGTATATTGAGCGCAGTTCCTCCTGGAGGATGACAATGGAGGAGATGAAGAACGAAGCGGAGACAAGCTCCATGGTTTCCATGACGCTATATGCTGTGATGTACCCAGTGTTCAATGAGGTGAACTTTATGTTCTGTGTGCCTGTCTGTGTGTTTGACGTTGAGAGCCAGAGATTCACTGCTGAGCCTTTACTAATGGTTAGGTTGTATGGTTTTCTTCTTTTTGTTATCAGTTGGAGAGAATCAACCTATCAGCTGCTCAGACATTGCGGGCAGCCTTCATCAAGGTAGAACGTCATAGTCATGGCGTGAAACACAACCTCAAACAATCACACAGTTTTTTTTCCACACAGCTGGATTTTAGACACTGCTTTATTTACTATATCTGTAATGCATAACAAACTCTACACAGAGGTTGGGAGATTTGTCTGTTCGGCCATTTGTCATGAGTAATATCTACATGGACACTGGGTCTTTGACTAGTAGCCTATTACCAGGCTAATCTTTGAGTTTGTGTGTCTGAGAGAGTGTGAAGTTTAGGATGATTTAAAATGGGATTGTTGTGTTCTTTCACTAGGCCGAGAGGGAGAACCCAGGTTTGACCCAGGATATTATCATGAAGATTCTGGAGAAGAAGAATGTCCAGATCAACTTCACTGAATCCTTACTGCGCATGGCTGCGGACGATGTGGAAGGTGAGTGAGCACGCATGAGATATGCCTGGTGTAAGTAGATTATTGAAACACTCTTTCTCTGTTCATTCTTTTCAGTGCACCTATTCTTTTTATTTACAGAGTTTATGATCGACCGTCCCGAAAAGGAGTTTCAAGACCTGAACGAGAAGGCCAGAGCTCTGAAACACATCCTCAGCAAGATTCCAGATGAGATCAATGACAGAGTCCGCTTCTTACAGACCATTAAGTAAGGTTGAACCCTAAACAAACTCAGAACATACAGGATGCATTAAATCTCATACTCAAATGATATGTAATATTTTTACTACTACACATTCTTGGCCCACAGACATCATTATTAATGAATTATCCATTCTGGTTTGATGTTTATTTCCTGCAGAGACATTGCCAGTGCCATAAAGGAATTACTGGACACAGTCAACAACGTCTTTAAAAAATACCAGTACCAGAATCGCAGAGTGAGACACACAAACACATGTTAATCTTGTTAGTCAGCCACATTGTCTTTGTCAATGCTCTTCAATTTTCTGACCTTACCCAGGCCTTGGAGCATCAGAAGAAAGAGTTTGTGAAATACTCTAAAAGCTTCAGCGACACCCTCAAAACATACTTCAAAGACGGAAAGTGAGTAGGCAGAACTTGGTTCCATCCCATGTGAAATAGTTTTGTTTAACATGCACAACATCGAGATCCTCATCTTCAGTATGTTTGTGTGTCAAGCCATGTCTACTAATGTTGTTGTGGGGAGACAAGAAAACGATTTTTCATTTGTTAAAAGACTGTTAATTACACTGCTCCCTACTGAGAATTGTTGCATTGTAGATTGCAAGTGTTTAGTGTTAGTCCAATTGTTACTCCCTGTCTTCCAGGGCGATAAATGTGTTCATCAGTGCAAACCGGCTCATCCACCAAACCAACCTCATACTGCAGACCTTCAAAACTGTGGCTTAGCCCAGGAGACCACATCCCAGCTTCCCAGAAGGCAAAAATCCAAACTGGTGGCCTGTTGAAGCATACATGTATGTAATATAGAAGAGTTGATTTTAGGGCAGGGGTTAGTTTTTATTCCATTCATTCAAATTCCAGAGACTGAAAAGTGCAATTTGTTTTTGGCAAGGCTTTTTTTTTTTTTTTTTAAGTCTTTAGATGGAATTGAACTGCCCCTGTCTGGTTGATTTTATTGAACAGTTTTAATTTATAACCCTGGTCTAGTTGGGAAATAGGCAAGGTGTTTAATTAAATACTAATTGCCATTTTTCTAATATATTCATGTGATTATTTTACTTTTAGCGTTTTAATTGTGATTTCAGTCACACACCCGTGGGAGAATGTTTGGTCAAGTGCTATCCTCCACTCGGCCCCCTCCTCCTTCCATTACACTGATCTGTTAACACAGGATAGGAAAAAGTAACGGGCTCAGTATCCACTTGTTACGCTGTGTCCCGTGACTGCAGTGCAGATGAAGGACAGGAGAACAGGAGAGGATAAAACAGTAGGCTTAACTGATGAAATTGCTTCCCTTTATCCAACGGCGGAAAGCTAGAATACTTAAGCACAGTGTGCGCCTTACCAAGTCCTGTAGCATTCCCTTCT
Source organism: Hypomesus nipponensis (assembly GCF_054491055.1). Lineage (NCBI taxonomy): Eukaryota > Metazoa > Chordata > Actinopteri > Osmeriformes > Osmeridae > Hypomesus > Hypomesus nipponensis. Next base: position 3,977,563 of record NC_140363.1, on the reverse strand, counting down.
CTCAGGAGAGGGCAATCAGTCCCTGCTGTTCAAAGACAGCAAGATAAATGAAGTCCTGTATTTAATTGATATCTGATTGCAAATATTCAATAAATAGTTTCCAAATCGTTTTTGAATGGTGTTTTTTGGAGTTATGTTTTGGGGAAAGCCATGGAGGGAGTTTGCAGAGTGTATATTTTCATATTAGTTGAGAGCACAAGGAAAATAATTATTGATGGGTGTAGCAGGATAGGATATAGCTTTGGTCATGAACTCTGAGACATTGAGTGTTATAATGATGTTTAGGAATTAATATGGCATGACTACAAGTTTGGCAAATGTCCTTTTTCTTATTTTGTTATTTGTTATGTTCTTGAAATGTCTGAATCGTCACTTCGAGTCACTTTGCAAGAGATACCACCTTTTTAAAACATGGATCTACAAGACCAAGTCGCTCAGGTACAGTGCAAGCAAATAAATGCAGATTTTACAGTGAAGGGATGAAGCAGCACTTGTTCATCTTAGTAAGTTTATTGGCATGCACACAGGCATCAAGAATGTACGGACTTGTTGGTTTCATATTGGACAAAAGGAAATCTACTTAACCATACTGGACAACATGAAGCTCTAAAATAAACAGCTTGTAAGCTTGATCTGGAATATTGTTCCAAGAACTACAAGAGAATAAAAAATGATCACAAAACTTCAAAGCAATTAACTTGAATTACATATAACAAAATTATACAACCAATGAATAGTAACAAGCAGTAAGCAAATAAGTTTTCTTAGGATCAATTTATAGAACTTGGATGTTTATACAAGATATATAAATATATATATATATGATTTCATATGAGTTATTTCATTGTATAAAAAAGTTACAATGGATACCGCTTGGTATCCACAAACCCTTTCACTTCAGGAGCCCTGCCCTCCTGAGGGCCTTGTCCACGTTGGGGACCAGTTGTCTGTGGTAGTCCCATAATCTGGTGTCCTGATGTAGTTCATTCTTTGTCAGTGCATTTTGCAGGGCAGCTCTGACATGGATGATCCGACACACCTCTGGGGGAACCTCCACCACATCCTTGAAGGTGTGCAGTACGCTGTGCACTGATGTCTGCTCCACCGCTCTGGAGACACACAAGAAGGTGTAAGCACATCGATAGTGAATGAGTGATTTCTAATGAATGCAAGTCCATGGGAAAAAACAGTAACTAAAATTACACATTGGAAGTCAGAGACCAGAAAGTTTGCTTTGCAGATTGGATGAACATTCTTGTATGATTTCATACAATGTGTACATAAAATGACACTGGCCCCAACACCTGCCTTGGCTGCACTACCATCTTGAATGGGTGTGATGTTTTTGATGTTTGCTTCCAGTTTGGCTCTTCTCTGTAGATGTGCTCCAAAATGTTGACACCTGGCACCCCCTCCCAGTAGGGTACATGGTACCTTCCACTCAGATCAAACTGGGTGTTAGGGAATATATGGTTCTGGATCATGAAAATTCCTGCCTGTGCAAAGGGATGGATGGAGACAGTTTACAGCAAATGTTATAACAATTATATTCCCACAAGCATTTTCACATACACTCACCTGTGGGTACTGTCTTTGCAGCATGTCGAAAGCAGACTTGAGGCTGGTGTGTTGATACGGTACTATGATCTCATCTATATCATTAAGTAAGACGTAATGCGAGTGATACATGTATCTGTACACACAATCGTTGAGTGTTGCCAGCTGGCCGTAGTAATGTAATTCACCTCCTTGGTCTGGTGTCCAGCCAGGCGATGGAGTGAGGTAAAGTTCAATGGGCCAGGGCAGCACCTCCACAAAGCCCTCCTGACTGTAGCTCTTCAGCAGCATGTCTAGCTCTAGTCCACAGCTAGTGTTATACACCACAACCCTGCCAACACCCAGCAATCTGGGAGACAAAGAGCATGGAGGTCCTGTATTGAGGGTGCATTATGCTGCCAGACACTTGCAGACACACAGTGCTTCCATCATCAGTGTAGACACTCACCTGTACATCTCTAGGCTCTGGGTAAATTGAAGCACATTGTTGTAGTTCCCAAAGAGGTTGGAGATGCAGACGGTGAAGTTAAACTGATAGTGATAGCCCTCCTCCCTTTTCTGTCCACTCTGCAGATTTTTGATGGGGAGGAAGGTCTGCTCCAGCGTACTATTGACATTGGCATGTGGTATCAACGTGACATATTTCACAATGCTACAGTAAGCAGGAATCTTACAGAGGATGTCAGTGGTAGCAAAGGGGAAGCCAAAGTGATCAGAGTGCATCAGCACCTGAGCGGGCAAGGTAGTCGACATATTATCCATGCAGCAGAACACACAGAAGAGATCCTGGACCGAGTCTCTCTTGAACACACTGATAATTCGCACCACGTTCTCCTCCAACCTGCGCTCCAAGTAGGCGGACACCAGTAGATGTTTGGTGCCAGTTAGAGGGGTGAGGGTCTCATTTGACACGTGAAGTGAAAGACAAAGATCTTCTGATTTGGTTGGAACAGCATAAGACTTCATACGAGTTATGAATCCAAAAATGACCATACATGCAACTGCATATATGAGAATGAGAATAACCTTCCATTGTAGTTTTATTCGTTGCATTTGGGTACGATGAGATGGTCAAACCTGAGACAAAGTTTAATCTAGGCTTATTAACAAAGGGGATACATCTTGAAAACTGTACAGGTATGCACTTTCTATTACAAACATCCATAAGAGACAAGACTAGACAAACTGCAGTAAGTTGATACAAATGAATTCATACAGTTTAGGCTTGTTTTGAATTTACAAGAACTCACCTAATCACTGAATTATTCTTTTAATTGGAGGCAATCATATCCAATGCATAGTCATGTGAACAGTCACACATTCGCTGCACCCTGCACAAACAGAAATTATTTCACAATTAACTTGGGAGTAAACAATGCTTACATTTAATGTTTAATATAACTAAATCTGTGCGGGTGCACACACAATCATACACATTGATTTAGTTCAGGGATGCACAATTTTGAACTTTTCAAGTATTACAGCACTATTTATTGGGTGTGCTCACACCTTCGGCGAACACAACCATTGTTCTCTCACATATATATTATTATTTACCCACCTCTAAGGATCCCTGAATATTTGGACTACATGCACAATGTCAGAGTCAAAATGTTTGTCTTGGTCCCGATTGGTTGCTTCTATCCACCTTATTCCTAGCTCCCATGATCCATTTCCTGAATTATGGTTGCGTCTTCCGGAGCTGGCGATTGTCATGGTGCGCTTATAAACTGTCATTGCGGTAAGCTAATTCTGATGCGAAATAAAACATGTGGGAACACAGCCTGTTACACCTGATACTGGACAATTTGATCATACCTCTGCCTTCTACTATCGAGGGATGGGAGGACGACCTGAAAAAGTGGCCTCAATTAACGTACACTAGCATATTTAGCCACTTTATTAACTCTGTTGCTACGGACGATGAAGCGATGAATAACCTGAAAAGCTCTGAGTCTTATCAGTAACTAGGCACCTCCACAGCAATAAAGTTGGTCGCGTTTTAATAAAGGAGGTGGGACACAACCGTGTCTACCTTAAAGCAGATATAGAGCCTGGTCAGACCCTTACAAAAAAGAAGTATACTTCAAGTTTATTTTGTAAGTATACTTAGTATAAAAAGTATACTATTATCATGTTACTTAAAGTATACTAGCAGTGTACTTATTTATATACTTTTTTTGTACTAAGTAAACTGAATTGGCCCACTTTTTAGGTCATTTAGTACACTTTAAAGTACACTTGTAGTGTATTTCAAGGTTTACTTTTGAATACTGCAAAGTAGCCTGTGTAGTGCACTTTCAGTTCATCAAGTATACTTCCTAAAGTACTTCAAAGTATACTTTGGAATACTCTAAAGTAACCTGTGTAGTGCACTTTGAGTTCATGAAGTACACTTCCTAAAGAACCTCAAAGTATACTTTGCAATACTTTCAAGTGCACTTTCATTTGATGTATGTACATAAACAAGTAAACTTCTAAATGTAATTTTACTATTATTTATTTATGTTAAAATGTTTATGGGCCCCTCAAGCATCTCAGATCTTCAGTCACTCGGCGAGAACATGGCCCTCGTAACAATTTACTGCAGATTCATAACTCTTAACTACGTATTCATTAATGTTCCTAGAATCCAGCTGTGGTTATCAAATGTAACAGTCATTTAACTCATGGTTACAATGGTACCAGCACAACAATGACAATTACCACGCAACAAAACTCTACATTCTAAGCAGACACATTTAAAAAACGAAATTCATGAAGTTACATTTGTATTTCGAACAAACGGCAAACTTATCAGCAAATTTTAACACTATTTGCCGCCTTGCATCATGGGAATTGACTAGCCAATGAGCCACACTATCTTCATTATTTCACGTCGTTATTTCGTTCTTCAGTCAGTTTGACAGTATAACCTTCAAATTTTCAAGTTGCTTTTTCGTTTTTTTCCATTAATACTCCAATTGATAATTATTAGTATAAGAGTATAGGGTTTCAGAATGTTTTAGCAGTAATTAAGGTTACAGCTTCAGTAACAAAAAAAGATTCAATGTGCAATGCATTATATTTTCATAGAAATGAATAATTAGAATGAGATGGATCTAAAAAATGTAACCTGTAATGTACTTTAAAATTATTTTGACTGTTTTTGCTGTATAATAATCGAAAACATACATCCTACTCCAGAAAAAAATGTATACCATTTTCTGTTTCTAAGCATACTTCTTAAAAGTATGTTAATGAGTACGTAGTGAAGAGCTACGAATCTGCAGTAAACTTTTATGAGGGCCCCATTCTCGCCAAGTGACTCAAGTTCTGAGGCGTTTGAGGGGCCCATAAACATTTTAATACATTAGTAAATAATAGTAAAATTACATTTAGAAGTTTACTTGTTGACGTACTTACATTAAATGAAAGTGCACTTGAAAGTATTGCAAAGTATACTTTGAGGTTCTTTAGGAAGTATACTTGATGAACTCAAAGTGCACTACACAGGTTACTTTAGAGTATTCCAAAGTATACTTTGAAGTACTTTAGGAAGTATTCTTGATGAACTGAAAGTGCACTACACAGGCTAATTTGCAGTATTCAAAAGTGAACTATTTTCAAAGCATACTTAAAAGTATATTAAAGTAAACTATGTTCTTAGTATACTTCTTAAAAGTATATTAAAAGTTAACTATTTTCTAAGCATACTTCTTAAAAGTATATCAAAAGTGAACTAAAAGTGTACTATCCATATTTTAGTATACTTATAGTATACTTTAATATACTTCTTTTTTGTAAGGGGATCCTCAAAGTCCCACATCACCGGTCCTGGGTTTTAGTTTCATTGTCAGGTGAAATACAAACGGCTGGGTGCCCATGTGTTGCTGGACCAGGGCACTACTAACCCACAAAAATTCATACCTTTACTGGCAGAACTGTGACTAAATCTGTGGAGGTCTTTCGTAGCCCAAACACAAAGTAGAATGCGGATTTCCTCCGTCGGTTTATTGTCCACAAAATGAAATGAGTACCTTGGGTTAAATTCGTTTTCAACAAACAACATATTACGTTGTTCTGATTGGTTGTAGGTCTATCCAATTGAGCGAAGAGGCATTTGTTTTACATTTACATTTATTCATTTAGCAGACGCTTTTATCCAAAGCGACTTCCAAGAGAGAGCTTTACAAAAGAGCATAGGTCACTGATCATAACAACGAGATTGTCCCAAACATTGCAAGTAGCCAAAAACATGAAGCATACATTGTGAAAAAGCTAAACAAGTGCCAAAAGGGAAGACCCATAAGAGCATGCAGTTATACAAGTTACAAATTAAAACAACATGAACCACAAAATTGCAGGACTGTACCTATAGAAGACAATCAACAGTAACATATTTCACAGCGAGTACAAGACTTAGCTTCGTTATATCTAATCTAAAAGAGCAATGAGTCACTTAATAAGAGTCATTGTGATCCTGGAGGAAACAAACTGACAAGTCCAGCCAAGAATTCTTAAGTGCCGTTGTACTCCCGGAACAAGTGCGTCTTGAGCCTTTTCTTGAAGGTGGGGAGACAGTCAGTGTCCCTGATGGAGGTGGGGAGCTGGTTCCACCATTGGGGGGCCAGGCAGGAGAAGAGCTTGTTTTGGGACCGGGCAGTCTTGAGCGGTGGGACCACCAGGCAGTTGTCTGAAGAAGACCGTAGGTGACGGGTGGGGGTGTAAGGTTGCAGGAGAGACTTGATGTAGACGGGTGAAGTCCCGTTCACTGCTCGGAAGGTCAGTACCAGGGTCTTGAATCTGAAACGGGCGTTGATGGGTAGCCAGTGGAGAGAGATGAGTTTTTCGAGTTCGGTTGAAACACGCCCCATAGTCACAGCCCAACAGAGTTTTCAGACTCATATTCTGACTAGAATTATGAATATGACAACGTCAGGCTACCGTTTAAGAGGTTACAAAGTTTTAGTGGCAAAAAATGCCTTGTGTCCACAAAGGGAACTCAATGCTAACGTCACAACTTCAGCACACGTTAGCAACGACACATGGATAACCCCCCCCCCTGTCCTCCTTTTTGACCCTTTGTCCTCCTTTTTGGACCCAAGTGTCCTCCTTTTCAGGGTCATGCTTCTGGTCACCCTACGTGCATATATGTGCTGTTGCACAGCGAGTATCATGTTGCGCCGTGGTGTACATGCAACATCATACATTTAAGCAAATCAAGACTTGCATGTACAGTAAGTAATGTCACATTAAATAATTTATTTAAATTCAAGCTTGTGTGGTGCATCGCTGTTGTCAATGACACAGCCTAAACTTTGTCAAAAGAAATGTTTCTCATTTCCGGCGCATTCAAACAATCCCCTCACTGAAGTTTGGCTATAGCAGCAGCAGCTAGCTTGCTCGTAGCACAATTTACCGGGGTTAGCTTCTCCACACAGGGCTCTAGACTGAGGCCAAATGGTCGCATTTGGCATTATTACTGACAATGATCGCTTCCAGCTAACTTTTTATGAATTAGCCATTTCCCCCTAAACAAATGTCAAGCTTATACGTTTTTGGGGCCATATTTTCAGTTTAAAGATGGTACTTTTTGAATCGCGATTCCATCTGAAATACTGCCGGTGACAACCCTTACAAAAAAGAACTATATTAAAGTATAGCCTACTATAAGTATGGATGGTACACTTTTAGTTCACTTTTGATATACTTTTAAGAAGTATGCTTCGAAAACAAAAATTGTATACATTTCTTCTTGAGTATTATGCACGTTTTCTGTTATTATACCTAGCAAAAACAGTCAAAATACTTAGTACAAAGTATTACGGGTAAACAAAGTACATTACGGGTAAAATGTTTTAGATCCATCTTGTATATTCTAATTATTCATGTCTAGGAAAATCTATTATGCATTGCACATCTAATCTTTTTTGTTACTGAAGCTGGAACCTTATTTACTGCCAAAACATTTTTAAGTCCTACACTCTTATATTAATAATTATCAATTGGAGTATTAATGGAAAAAAGCTACTTGAGAAAGGAGCAGGCACAAGGGTTGCATTATGCATTGAAATGCAGTGAAAAAAACAAGATAGCATGGCTCATTGGCTGGTCAATTCCCTTGATGCAAAGTGGTAAATAGTGTTAAAATTTGCTGATAAGTTTGCCGTTTGTTCCAAATACAAATGTAACTTTTAAAAATGTTAAATGTGTCTGCTAGAATGTAGTGTTTTGTTGCGTGGTAATTGTCTTTGTTGTGCTGGTTAACCATGAGTTAAATGACTGTTACGTTTGATAAGAAGAGCTGTATTGATATTACATGAGTTCATACTCATTCATACTCGTTTCTTTCAGCTAATAACCTGCAGTGTCCCATGGCAAGGGCCCCGTTCGTCAAGTGTCGCAAGAATGGGGGCGTTTGAGGAGCCCCTAAACATTTCAATATATTAGTAATTCACAGTAAATGGACATTTGTTAAGTTTACTTCTTGAAGTACTTACACTAATTGAAAGTGCACTTGAAAGTATTCCAAAGTATACTTTGAGGTACAAGTATACTTTGTATACTTCATGAACTGAAAGTGCACTACACAGGTTACTTTAGAGTATTCAAAGGTATACTTTGAAGTACTTTAGGAAGTATACTTTATATAAACTAAAAGTGCACTACACAGGCTACTTTACAGTATTCAAAAGTAAACCTCAAATACACTAAGTGTACTTTAAAGTGTAGTAAATGACCTAAAAAGTGCGCCAATTCAGTTTACTTAGTACAAAAATAGTATATAAATAAGTACACTGCTTGTAAACTTTAAGTACCATGATAATAGTATACTTTTTATACTTAAGTATACTTACAAATTAAACTTGAAATATGCTTCTTTTCGTGAGGGAACGTTGTTACAATAGCTTGTTTCAAAGGGGGTTCAGCTTGTTTCAATGGTGGTTCTTAATTAATTAATGCAATATGAGTAGGCTAAATGCTTGAAAATATCACTAGAAGGGTATAACTTTAGGGGACAGCCCCATTTGCAACCGACGCAAGCAAACCCTACAATTTCCCTCTCTAGTTTATATATTTGTCTTACAAGGAGTTTTTTAGTCTCACACCATACATTAATATTAGGGCACTGCACGATTAATCGAATTTTGATCACAATTTCGGCTTCCTACGATCAAATCACGTGATCGAGCAATATTTAAAATGCGTCATTCCGTTAATAGAACGCTCCATATCAAAGTTACTTTTTGCAAAGCCAATCTAGCGCTCCGTAAACCAATAGGTGCGTTCTAGTTATAACGGCTCTGTAAAGTCGGAAAATTTGTCATTTTATGTTTTGAGCTATGATAAACTCTTTCTCCAATCTGTAGGCTGCAGCCGGCTGCGGCGCTGCATGGAGTCGAATACACATAGTGTCTGATCACAAGATGTTCCCTGCACCACGCAGCTTACTTTTTAGATGTAGACGGTTACAGAGGAAAGAGGCCCCGTCCACACTAGCCCGAGTACATTTAAAAACGCATACATATGTCTGCGTTTGCACCTCCTGTCCACACTAATACGGCGTATTTGGACACTGAAAACAGAGCTTTTTGAATATGCTCCCCTAGCCGGAGACATTTAAAAACGCTTGGTTTGTGTAGTAGTGTGGACGGGGTCCACAAAGCTTTTTAGATACGATGACGTTCAGTTGCTATGGCATTGGGGATAGCTTTCACTCTATAGCTATAATGTCAAGATGAACATGGAAGCTGAAAGAAATATGCTGCTCCATCTTTATAATTTATTAACCAGTTTAGTTAGTGTACTTCAGGTACAAGTATTATCACTTAATAGCGTTACTCCTACGCAGAAGGCGAGTGTTGTACTCGGTGTGCTTGAACGATAGGGGGACAGGGCAGATAAGACGGTTTAAACCAAACATAGAGCGGCGGTTCTGGGTGAGACCTGGCTGAACAGCTATCTGGTGGCACAATTTTAAAACACCAAATAGTATCGCCAGAGGAGTATGTAAACAGGGCACTGTGGCGGGAGGGAGGGGCAGGAGTGGCGTAACCATGACAACGATTGTCACGTACCCGTGTAACAGTGCGTTCACACTGCAGCGACGCAATGCGAGCGACAACATGTTTTCCATTCATTTTCTATGGAGGCAGGCGAATCGCTTGCGTGGTGCATTGTGGGTAGCGAGGCGACTCGACAGAGTTGAGATTTTCTAAACTTTATGCAAATGAGGAGCGATTTTCGCTAGCGATGGCCAATTGGAGTGTTTTCTTATTTCTCGTAACGTAGCAACCATGGAAAACATTTCTAGCTTTCTCGGTTTCAAGATGGAGGAGAAACTAATCGTTTGTGTGGCTGCTTACCCAGTCCTGTAGATACATGGCTGTATTTGTACAGAGATGTTAATTTAAAAAAAAAAACATGCATGGCGCAAGGTTGCCGAAGTTGTTGGTGATTGTACTTTCTAATTCAGTCTAGTGACATTACGTAACTTCGTTCTGTGGTAACTAGCCTACTGTAGCTAGCTAGCTAGCCCGGCTGGAACTCCCTGTCGTATCGACAGATTAGCAGAGACTTTGAGTAATATAATAAAACGTTTTATACACATGTCAACGTGTATGTCTATTAACCCAAGTCTGCACACTTGGCCATTACAACTACAACAGTGACTTTAGAGAACTACATTCTAAATGAATCTGTTTGAAACGCTGTCAGAAATATTAATCTATCAAGCATTGCACAGTCAGTCGATGAACAAGTTTAAGAAAGTTTAATGCTTGCGGCCGGCCCACAAAGAGACAAAAACATCACACGCCATTGTGCTACAAGTTTGTCCGCTAACATGTTGTGCTAGCTAGCTATTTAAGCAGAACCGCTCTTTACAGTCATTGGTTAAGACAAAGGCATGCAAATTTTCCATTGCTCTTCTTCATTGGCTCCTTGCATAGACCTGGCGCAGGCGTGTGTGCGTACGTGTTTGAATGTGTGTGCCTTTTGACCCCTGTAAGCTTGACCACATGATTCACCCAACACAGATAAGGCCAGACATCTTTTATGGCCTCTCCAGTAAGAGAGTGGTCCGCCCAGGTCACCTTGTTTACATATGCCTCGTGTTCCCCAAAGTTCAGATTTGGGGGTAGGCCTCTCTCTACACACAAGGAATGCTGAACACAGAATCATTCTTATACAGGATAAATGTGTTACATCTTCAATTTTCCCAACAAACGCCCCCGATTGTGGAGAACTGTGGGAAGGCGAGCAACGGCAAGCGATTCGTGTCGCTGCAGTGTGAACGTAGGGTTAGTGTGGACGGCAAACATTTGGAAAACAATATGAAAACGCTAGTGTGGACGGAGATCGTTTGTTTTTTATTGATCGTATATTTTTATTTTATTCACATCCATTCTGCAAGTACAATGCATTGTGACAATCAAATTTGATTAGGTTAAAATCAACAAATAATAGTGATAATTAATAGGATCTCAATATTGATCAAAATAATCGTGATTATTATTTTGGCCATAATCGTGCAGCCCTAATTAATATATAAGCATGCAATTGCAGAACGGTAACTAATTGTCTAATTAATTGAGTTTGAAATATAACAGTATGGAGGAAGATCTGTGCCTAAATTAAATAATTAAATAAATAAATAAAGAATAATAATCAAATACATATAATTATTTGTTCCCTTAGTTCATTATTTATTTCGGTATTTATTTAGGAAATAAGTCAATTGCTTCCATCTGTTCTTGCTGTACTTGAAAAATTACAGCTTGGTTTTGAAATAATGAAAGTGAATGTTTCTCATGCAATCGTGAGGGGCATATTGACAATGGGGGACGAGTTAAATATTTCCTTTGCTAATCCAGAGTTAAATATAGCTGCAAGCAGCAACGAGGGGGCCATGCAGATCAACTGACCCAAAAAATCAAAAATCTATTGATGATTTATGTGTTTTTTTTTTTATGTGGTTGCTCCGAAGATGATCTGTGCCACTTTTGGGGAACATTGGACAAAAATTGTAGGAGGAGTAGCAAAAAAACAGTTTTTCATGGATAGAAAATGACGGCTGCATCAATTTGGCTAGTATCACAAGTTAATAATAGGTCCATGATTATTACATGATTAAGTGTAGCAAGGTCAGCCAGACCACACAGAGCCGACACCTGTGGATTCTCCACATTAGACCAACCTAACCAGCCTTCTTGAAACCCTCAGTATGCTGATTACCCACCAAATGCCAAAAGTGACCATAGAGTGTGGGGTGAGGGTACCTTCCCACTCTGCATATGATGCCCCCCTGCTGGCTTACAAGCTTTGAAGGACTTGTTTGAGACATACGTCTCCAAGCAACTATTTGTCTCTCCGTTTATGGCGGGAATTCAAAAAAAGAACAAACCTTGCTAGAACTTAACATTGCTTGTGCTATCAAGATAGAAAGATTAAGCAAAAAGCGGTGTAATGCCCCACAGCTTGCTACAACTGTAAGTGTAAGTCCAATCAGAAGATACGCCATCTGCAAAGTGTCCTGTGAACGAAGCCAAAGCTAAGTACCCACAGAACTGTTAACAGAGTTAGCTGAATTTAGGACAGGTGCAGCTTCTCTTTAAGGTCTCAGTGCATAGATAGCTCAGATCAAAGAGACATTACAGCAGCTTATGTTTCAGTCACCACCTTATGCGTATTCCCCACCTAAACATAGGGGAAAAGGCACTTACCAGAAGACTGACTCTACCAGGGAAAAGTTTTCCTGCCCAGAGGAAAATCCCCACTCCTTACCAACCCTAGCTCAAGTTTGCCACCCCATAAGGTCACCTCCAGAGATGGGCAGTATTTCAATTACTTGTATTTGAAATACACATTTCAAGACTTTTGAGTATTTTTGGTGGCCAAGCCGCGAAGCGGCGAAGCCACCTTAAGTGTTTCTACGTATTCTTATTCTTATTCTTATACAATGTGGCAGATGTCAACTAGCTTAATGTATAATTTATGTCTGGGTCTGGCTACATAGCCTATTATATATACATGGTGAAGGTTATAATGTCAAGCTAGTGATGCTGGCGATGCTAACATGCTTTTGAAGCTTGCATGCTGTCTAGGCTAGTGCATAGCCAGTGTTTAGCAAGTTAACTTATCAGTTGAGTAGCTAGCTATAGGAAGAGGGAGATTGGGAGCTTGTTCATAACCTTATATAACCGTAATAGCCCTGTATTACAAGTTTTGCTGTATCTTCTCAATGTGAATGTCATAATGCCATATCAATTACTGGCAGATGATATAGTTCACAGTTAGCCAGTCCATGACAGTATATGTCTATTTGTAAAAAAAACATTAAATATCCAATTTATTTGAATTAAAAGGCATATTATGAAAGTATTCTTAGTTGTATTATTTCATACATTCTACAGTTGGCCAGGTGGAAAACATGTCTCAGTAACATGATATTCAAGGACCATCAACAAGCACAGATTCCCTGCAATCTTGGATGGGAAGTTCTTCAGTATTGTCTCTCAAACACCAGATTGGAAAGTCCAGGCGGAATGTAAACTCTGCACCAAAAAGAAAGCAGTAATATCTGGAACTCTTTTAAATACATAACATTTCAAAACTCACCTGAAGAGACTTCACCCTGACAATCTTGATGATTCTGAAAAGCACAAGACAGAGTGTAAGCCTAATTATAGTGTCAAAAAGACAAATACCCCCTATAGGCAGACCTGCCTTTTTGAACACAATGTAACACAGGGTAAACTTGATTCTCTCATTACTTTGTACATAGTGAAGGGAATGCATCCGTTGTATACAGTTGAACAAACTGAATTTGTGGAATTGATTCATTGATTCAAACCCCAATCTGATGGTGATTTCCAGACGTACACTGCGAAGAAAAATAGAAGCAGATTTCAATGCCCAAAAAAATAAACTGAAAGAGAAACTGAAGACGGTGCAATATGTTTGCACCACTGCTGACATCTGGTCCACTAGTAAGACTAGCTTCATGGGCGTAACAGCTCACTGGATCAAGCCAGATTCAACTGAACGTGAATCAGTCATTCTCGCATGCAGACATTTCCCAAGTCCACACAACTACAACCGTATTGCTGAGATATTGGAGGAAATCCACTCAGAATTTGGCCTGTCAAATGAAAACCTCATTGCAACAGTGACTGACGATGGTCAAATTTTGTAAAGGCATTTAAGGAGTTCAACATATCTGTTGTTGCAGATGAAAACGAGAATGATTACACCGAAGAGGATGGCCATCCTTTGTAACCATCAATGCTTCCGAAGAGGAAGTGTCTGAAGGTGCAATCCCCCTACCACCTCATGTGAGATGTGCCACTCATACACTGAGCTTTGTGTGTACCACTGATGCGAAGCAGCCGATGAAGGACTCTCCCATACTCTCCCGTCTGAACCACACAGCCATGGGAAAGTGCTCAGTTTTGTGGAATCCATCAAAAAGACTCAAGACGGCAGAGCTCCTGTCAGAAGGGACAAAAGAACAGTTGAAAACACCATGTCCAACAGGTTGGAATTCTATGTATGACAGTTTGAATCAGCTGGCCTCTTTAAGAGGCAAACTTCCTTGAAATGATTGAAAAACTTCAGCTGCCTCCATTCTAAGAGATGGAGCTTGACCAGCTGGCTGAGTACTGCAAAATCCTGAGACCTATTGCAGTAGCCATAGATCGGCTACAGGGTCAGATATCCTGCTACTATGGTGAACTTATCCCTACCCTTTTTACTGTGCAATACAAACTCCAGGACCTACAAGCCTCCAACCTATGGCACACTTCTCCCCTTTAACAAACCATCTTGGTAGGTTTTGAGAAAGGGTTCATTAGCTATCTGGAGTTAAAGACGGATGTGAACGAAGTAATCTTGGCAACAATCACCCACCCATTCTTCATAATGCACTGGCTACCACAACAATTGTCAGGAGAAAGGAGGCGAATCCACCAGCTTATGCTCCACTCAGCTGAAGATCTTGGCCTGGTGGCAGAGAGTAAAACGTCTTCCTCCAACCTCCAAGATAATGAGGAAGATGACTTCTTTGTTTTCTCAGCTGAAGAAACTCAAGTCCAGGAAAGACAGGAGATGAGCAAAGCTGAGTTAAAGACCCTTTGTTTTCTGGAGGACACCAGAAAAGTGTGTGTGTGTGCCTACTCATCCTCTGATGCCTCTGTGTGTGTGTGTGAGAGAGATAATTTTTTGAAGAACATTATCAGATAATTTTGAGACAATATTGAATGAATAAATATATCGAAGTGAAATGTATCAATGTAAGTTTATGGGCTGTTAATTCTCATTAAAATAAAATACAAAATACTGGTGCCAGAAAATGTAACAAAATACAATACATGTATTTTGTATTTAAAATATAGGAAATACTTTTTCTGGATTTTCTGTTTTCTCACAATTTGGTATAGCAGAGCATTCAGGTTTGGGCTATGTAATGTACACAAAGCTTTGGTGAACCCCACAAAAAGAAAGAACAGTCAAAGAATGTCAGTGTAACTAAGCCAAACTATTAAAAGACAACAACTTGATTGATTATGTTACATAATCAAAACATATACATAATTCATGTATATATATTTTTAATAATACATTTATTTGAGGGGTATTTTGTATCAAAATACATTTTGATGTATTTTTACCCATCTCTGGTTACCTCGCTAGTTGGCAGACAGTGCCTCGTTGAGTGTCACCTGAATCGCCACCACCTCCAAGCTCTATGGGACACAGGCTCTCAGGTATCGGTCATTAATGAATGATGGAAAGAGGAATCCCTCCCAAACGCAAGGCTGAGGGATGTTTCATAAATCCTGGACTCACCTGATGATCTAAGATTGACTGCAGCAAATGGGACTGAAATGCCGTACCTGGGATGGATTGAAACAACTGTTCGGCTAGCCTCTGAAACTTAACAAACAAATGAATTGATCATCCCAGTGCTGGTAATGAAAGGCGCCACTTATCTCATCCCATAATAAGTTTCAATGTTATTGAGCACATCCTGACAATGACCGAAAAGACTAAGCAGTACAGTACAGTGAGAAAAGCTTCCCCAAGCCTCAAAAGAATGAAGGTGAGGGCTCTTATACAGGCTGTTAGCGCAGGACAGGGGAATATGGGGTGAAAACCAAGAAAGAGAAGGTTGTTGTACCAAAACACAGTAGTATTCAGACTGAATGCTGGGTAGTTTCCCAGCCTTTCAAAGCCTTTCATTTTTCAGTCAGACCTGAACCCTCAGTGGCCAGATGGACTTGAGTTCATTGACACACTCTTCAGAGTCAGGAAAGGTGTTTTCCCAGTTATCATGCTTGATGTTACTAACCCCACTGACCATGACATTGCCCTGCTAGGAAGCACAATCATCAGTACAGTACAAACCATTATGACTGTGCTACCTACCCAAGTCTTTGAAAAAGCTGTCACCCTAGTCATAGTGAATCACACCAGTGTTTGAACCCCATGTAATGCTACGGAACAGTGGGTTCCACCAGTAGCTTTAAGTCACTTAACCGAAGAGCAGAGAGAGATAGTTTGGCAAATGCTTAGAGACGTGTCACTCCTTCTCCAGATCAGACAAAGACATTGGCTGCATTGAATGATTGAAAATGACAGTTTCTGTAAAGGACTCTGAACCAGTAAATTGCACATGTCAGTGCCCAGGCCACTGTATCAGGAGATGAAAAGTAATCTTCAAGACCTCATTGCTCAGGGCTGGGTTAGGAAGTCAAACTATTCTCCAACAATTCTTCACCTGTCGTGTGCGTTAGGAAGAAGGACGGGACGCTCCAGTTGTGTATAGATTACAGAAACCTGAACAGGAAGACACATCCTGACCACCAGCCCATCCCTCGGGTCCAAGACATCATGGACAGTTTAGTTGGTTCTCCCTCTTAGATCAGGGGAAAGCATATCACCAGGGGTTTATCTCTTAAGAAAGCAGACCACTGACAGCATTTGTGACCCCCTGGGCACTCTATGAATGGGTACGTATGCCATTTGGCCACATGAACGCTGCTGCAGCTTTTCAGCATTGTATGGAGGAATGTTTGGATCTGGACGATACACTGGTTTTCAGTAAAGCTTTTGACAGCCATGTGAATGATGTGCAAAACGTTTTGCAGCGCCTCAGAGAGTATGGCATCAAACTGAAGCCAAGTAAGTGTGATCTCCCCAGGTCCCCGATGTGGGCAGAATAGTGTCTGCAGAGGGCAGCAGAGTTGACCCAGTCAATTTTGAAGCAGTAAGAGCATTGAAAGAATTCAGACCAGAGACTGTGGGCCAGCTCAGAGAAATGCTCGGTTTACTTACAGACAGTACATCAAAGACTTTTCTAGGAAGGCCAGCTGTATGTATGACTTCTTGAAAGCAGATTCAGAGAAAGTACCTGACCACCAGAGCCGCCGGCACACGTGTGGCGAGCATGCATTTGACCCACTACAGGGCCTCGATCCACCACTTTCGACTCAGCGATGTATTGTGCGCCTTAAATGTATCTACTATTAAAAACAAAACTTTTGCAACTTTATTAGGATTCCTCCATCAGGAGGAACCCTATTGAAATTGTTGTTAGTATTCTTATTAGGGTTCCTCCGGTAGGAGAGAACCTATTGTTTTTGTTAGTATTCTTATTAGCGTTCCTCCGGTAGGAGGGAACCTATTATTTTTGTTAGTATTCTTCTTAGGATTCCTCCGTCAGGAGGAACCCTATTGTAATTGTTGGTATTATTAGGGTTTCTCCGGTAGGAGAGAACCTATTGTTTTTGTTAGTATTCTTCTTATTATTATTAATATTAGGGTTCCTCCGGTAGGAGGAATATAGGAATAATAGTATTCCTATTATTATTTTTCTTCTTTGTTAAATGGCTCAATAGCTCAAAAAGTCCTGTACCCAATTTTTTCCAACTTGGCCCAATGATTCAACAGGTCACTCATTACTCCCAGACGGCTAGTGGCCCATAGGTGGCGCTATAAAACACGCCCAAAGTCTGTGATTTCCCCAGTGCCCCATGAGTCCTAAATGCCTGTAAATTGGTATGCATGCCTTATTTCTCATGGGAACAAAAAAGCCTCAAGGACCCATATTGTCAGACTTTTGAATTTTCTTGTACTGTCCAAATTTGGTACAACCTTTAGAACCCTTCTCCTGAACCATTGATCCAATTGACTTGAAATTTGTTACAGATGTGTAGAATATATGTTTTTATAAAGGGTCAATTTGAATAAGAAATGCAATACAAAATGGCTGAAAGGGGTGTATTTATGTAAATGTCCACATTGCCTCAGTATCTCGGTGTCAATAAATCTAATATAATTCTGACTGGTGGTTTTTCAAACCTATTAGGGTTCAAGACGACATCACTCTGAAGTACCATAAACAATTTCACCTTGGTATGTCTATATATGATTGAATTAATTTGAATTGGTCCACAGCGCACACACCAAATTCTCACAGGCTCATCCTGCTCCTTGACACTAGGGTGACCACCTGTCTCGCTTTGCGTTGTGTTGCACAGCATTTTCAACCCTTGTTGCGAATGTTGCATATTGCATATGTTGCGTATCGCTGTGCGATACAGCGCTTAGCGGGATAGGTGGTCACCCTACTTGACACACGTGCGAGCTTGGCGAGACGCACACACATTCTTCCTGGAAATGGTGTGCTGACCAAGCCCCCACCCTTGGGCTCCTGTTTCATTTTGCTTCCAATCGCAACTCGCTGTTACGAATATAAATAATTTTTGGCGGCCATTGTTGTTTTCAACTGGAATCGCCTGATAGCCGTGTTGGAGGCAGCCACGTTCGGTGGGTCTTATTTTTACACATTTGAAGCTAGAATCAATTATTGGGTTCGTGAAAGTACACTACTCTTGAATTATGGTGAAGGTTTGAGCACTTTGAGACCTTTAGATCATGAGTTTGAAGTGACGGAAAACCGCATTCGAAAAGTAGCTAGCTTTTTCCCTCTGTGTAATTAGTGAATCGTTTAGCCTCTCGGCGAATTCATCAAAAAGGTAGAGGAGGGCGGCTTTTAGGAGAACAAGCGATTCCCAACAGACCTGTTGGCTCAGAATTTTGGGTTTGGGTCGTGAAAGTCTTTGTAATTGGAGTGACTTCGGATGCAAGGGAGACCACATAGGCTTAGGTGGCAGCCATGCTTTGGTCGCGTCATGTTCATAAATTCACCATTTTACAGTTCGGTCTACACCAAAAAAGACGAGCAGGGCAGCTTTCAAGAGATGTGTGAATTGTGCTTTTAGCCAGATTTTTTTTTGTGCAAAACTTGCAAGTGGAGTAAGACTGCGCCCGGTGATACTGTACATTGTATGACGTTAGCCTCAGAGTCAGACTCGGCTCGCCCACTGGCAGTGTGTAAACTATTTTGTATTTCACTCAATTCTACTCCAGAAACGCCAGTATATAGGATTTTTTAAGGCGAGTCTGTTTCATTTGTCAATTGCCTGAGAAATAGACCTACGTTAGCCAGGATTGATCTGCCCATCCTTACTATTCTGCTGAACATGAGCACTGCCCTAGCCCAGTTGCCCACATGACTATTGTTATTTGTGCATTAACTGAGATTCTGGAAAGAGGCATGGAGGCATGTTTTTGGGCTACCCCTAAACCTCATGCCTTGGCATGACCTGTGCTGGGAGAGAGGGAAAAAGCATGGATGGAAGTTGTGTGTGGGCAGATGTGTCTTTATATAGGGGGAAATGGAATAAGAAATGCAAAACAAAATGGCTGAAAGAGGTGTATTTATGTAAATGTCCACATTGCCTCAATATCTTTGTGTCAATAAATCAAATATCATTTTGACTGAGGGTTTTTCAACCATTATTGGCTTCGAGATTACATAATTCTAAAGTAGTACCATGCACAATTTCATGCAATTTTACCTTGAAATGCTGACCGTTTCTCAACCTTTGTCCCAAATCTGACCAAAGGTAAAACTCTGCCCTTTCTATTCATAAAATCTCAACAGTTGGTGTGTAGCAGAAAGGATAGTGAGACTGACTTGTAACCTTTAACGTTTTTCTGCAAAGCACAACAACCGTTGCCTTAAGCTTTCCTTAAAAATATTGGGGACTGTGGAAGAAATTGCGATTTCCTGTGTGCTTACATTATTCACTAATCAATAGAACTAGTCATTGGATACTAGTTAGTATGTTCTCATGTAAGCTTGCTATTAATAAGAGTAGATTGTGTCTATGTGTCAGGGTTAATAGATGTTCGGGGTCAGGAGAAAGTGCTGGCTAAATGTTCCTTGTTATGGCTACAAGGAGAGCTCCAACTATGAACTCTCTAGGCTGAGTGGTCATGTGTTGGGAGCTGTGAATCTTTTCCTCTGAGACTGTTGTAACGTCATTACTGCCTGACTGTCACTATCTATGTTTACATTCTTGTGCCCTATAAAAGATGGTCCTCCAGCCTTCAGGGCTGAGAGAGACATGATTGAGACCTAAGCCTGGTGTTGTGTTGTCATTTATGGTCAGAGGTCCGATTTTCTCTCCCAATCTGCAGATTGATAATACTTATTGAAATCCAGAACTCAACTGAACTTAGTCACTCCGTTTATGAAGAGACGGACAAAACACTTTCTTCATCAATTGGCGTTGTCGAGCAGCAGGATTGCAGAACCAGATCCAGGAGAGACCCACGGCGGCACCAGTATAAAGCAGAACCCGTGACGCGCAAAACCAAAAAGGTAAGGGGATCCTTTTTTCTAAAAAACCCCATTCACGGACTGCTTTGTGCTTGGTGCGCCTGCTGTCCCTCTGCGATACTGGTAACGTAAACAATTTAAGAACCTTTTTTTTATTGTGACGTTCAGTTGGGAGCCTGGTCTTAGCAGAGCAGAGTCTGCTAGGCCTCAACAGGAGGAAGATAATAGAAGGTTTTAGTTTAGGTAGAGTTTGGTTTAGTAAATTTGGGTCATTGTTTGACTTGCTATTTTTACTTTGTCTTGGTCAGAGTTGGCAAACTCTGATAGCGTACAAGAACCCTGGTCGCGGGAAGTATTGAAAAAGTATGTAACATATCTGTATTCTTGATCTGAGGCAAAGGATCTGTTAACAGAGAATACGGACCATATACTCTTGATCTGAGGTAAAGGATCTGTTAACAGAGAGTTATGGTTTTACAGATACAGACCAGGGGTGAACCAAACAAGGAAATGTTATTTTCAATGCATGTTAAAAATTTTCTCTTTTGAACAGAGATCTTATTGGGATTTTATTTCGTTTGAATTGTAACTGTATTAAGTGTTGTTTGGGTTTTTCTTCCTTTAGACCAAGCACAGTAGGTGGGCGGTCATAATGTGTTAGGGTCAAAGGCTTTATGCGAGAGACCGACTTTTAATGGTAAAGTGGGTTTTAAACAAGTTAGGGATACTTTGTCAATGTAAAAGGGACAGTTAGGAGGTTAACTGACAATCTTGGCACTTAATGATCAGCGAGGGACACAATCAAACACTAAGGGAAATATAGACTGGCAGTTAGCCTATATGATTTAACTCGTTTTTTTAAAGCACAAAATTGTGGTTATTTTGTTACTCATGAGGTAACGGAGTTTTGGAAATGAGTGTATGCGCGTTCCCAAAGAGTCGGGTCTTTGTATGCGCGTCCCATGATCGAGCGCCGGAAGGCGAGGATACTTTGGCTTGAAAAGGCCATATTTGTAGTTCACCACCACCACACTTCTTGTAGTTTATTCTTAAGAGTTTGTGTGACTGTTCTAAAGTGCTGTCTGATTATTGCTGCAGTAAATCAATTAAGTTGGTTTCATACCGTTATGAGATTCGTTACAGATAGCCTACATTGTAATTCAGTATGGGTAATCTAGCGTCCAATACGAAAGCAATAGAGACGTTGTTACCTGAGAATAGTCCAGCGCGGTATATGTTTGATTTACATGGAATTCAAGCAGTGTCAAGCGTTGAGAAATGGCATGCATGGACTAATCATGACCCGACACATTGTTTTCCGTTGGAGGGAACATTTGACGTAAAAGTATTGGAGAGCTTAAAAGTGGTTTTGCAAGACAAGGAAACAAGTCGGATGACTAAACATTTTGTCAACTGGCCAATGTTTATGATATGGTTAACTGAAGCTACGAGACGACGTGGAGTTGGCTATCTTGAGAAAATACGGTCCGAACAAGCTAAAACTGATT
The DNA here is from genome assembly GCF_054491055.1 of Hypomesus nipponensis. Classification (NCBI taxonomy): domain Eukaryota; kingdom Metazoa; phylum Chordata; class Actinopteri; order Osmeriformes; family Osmeridae; genus Hypomesus; species Hypomesus nipponensis. Next base: position 3,955,825 of record NC_140363.1, on the reverse strand, counting down.
CTGATAGAGAAGCTAGGAAAGAGTTGGAACGTTTCGAGCGAGACAAACAAGAGACTGCTAGAATCGAGCTAGAGCACTTTGAGAAACAGAAGATGCGGGAGTCATTGTTAAAACGTGATCAGACTGAACAATTTCGGAGAGTGAGGGAACTCGAGACATTGCTTGAACATGCTAACATGGAGTTGCGTGAACAGACTAGTGCGAAAACAAATTGTGAGAAGTCAGTAGTCGTGAAAAAGGCTGAAGGTAGCGCAAATTCCCTAGGAAAACCACTACCTAAGATTTGTAGCTTATTTACCGAAGATGAAGATGATGTTGTTGCTATGACTGTGGCTATGCAAAGGAGAGCCAGAGACAGGGAAAATGCATTGTTAGGTGAAGCATCGGGTCAGGAGCAGCCAGCACAGAAACTACCAGAAAAGGTTGAAGGGTTACTTGGTGCTACAAGCACCACAGATGTGATTGATCCGGTAGGCCTAACTAAAGATGAACTAGCCCTGCTGACGAAATTGAGACAGTTGAGCAGCGACCCACGGCGAGAAATAGAGAGGGCAATCTCTAGAGGTCGGGGTTTTCAATCAGCTCGGGGTTCACGTAACTCAAGCAAAGAAAGAGAGCCCCATACATATCAAACACGCAAGACATGTAACACTGACCAGTTAGACCCTCCAGTGCCCATGTACCCTATGCGAGCTTATCCAGGTCCTGATGCATTACAGCCTGTGTACCTTTATCGCCCGTGGTCAGTGACTGAGCTGAGGGAGTTAGGTAAGGGTTTCCCTGACATAAGAGAAGACCCAGCAAAATTTATTAGAGAGCTGCAAATAACTATCAATGCACACAGACCTACTTTTCTAGATTTGAATCAATTGTTAGAGGTAGCACTCCAGCCTGGAGTGTTGAGAAAACTGAAAGCATTGATTCCTAATGAGGATAACGCAGAACTAGTTTGGCCTGCACCAAACGCTGAACTTGAAAATGCACCATATGAAGCACTTAAACGCCGTTTGATAGCTGTAATACCAAAAATGGGAGTTGGTGTTCTGGACTGGAATAAAGTGTATGATTGTAAACAGAGGAAAGACGAGGAACCTACAGACTACCTAGAAAGGCTTACTAAGATATTTGACAAACACTCTGGGTTTACTGCGGCCGCTTCCCCTGTGCCACTTTGTCATGTGTTCATGTGTGGTTTGCTCCCTGAACTCCAGGTAGAAGTTAAGAAACAAGTTCTGCATTGGGAGAACAAAACAGTTGATATGATTATGGATTATGCAAAGCATAATTTTACATTAATGCAGGCAAATGCAGGAAAGAAAGTTGAGAAACTAATGGCTTTGCAAATAAGCTCTTTAGAACAACAGGAAAAAGGATTCAAGGGTAAAGGTAAAGGTAAAGGAAAAGGGAGAAACTCGAAGGGGGGGAGACAGACAGATGAAATGGGCAAGGATGTTTGTCAACGCTGCGGGAAGAAAGGTCACTGGGCCCACCAGTGCCCTGAGACGTATGCGCAGTTTGGTAAAAAGACCCAGCATTCGTATGGGATCCAGTCCCCTCCTAACCAACAGTATCGCCTTGAGTACAATGGGTTTTCACAGCCCCAGAATCACCACCCCCAACAGAGACAGTTGACTTGGCCTGATACTGAGCCGTTCGAGCCGCCGCAAGGTCAGAGACAGCAACAACAATAGGGAGGCCTAGGACTCGAAACATCAACATGTATGCCGGTAGTAACTGTGTCTAGTGATAATGAACCTATGATTACGTTGAAGGTGGAAGGCAGAGACCTTCCTTTTCTGATAGACACAGGAGCAACTAGATCTGTTATTGCAGCACAAAACTATCCAAATTTTCCAAAATCAAGACACACAGTCAATGCAGTGGGGGTATCTGGGATTCCTGTTCCACCAGTGGTTAGCAAGCCGTTAAGAGTTGATATTGGTCCATTGAGTGATGAGCATGCGTTTCTTTTAACTAAGGGGGGGGAAGTAAATCTTTTGGGAAGGGATTTGTTGTGCAAACTGAATTGTGACATTAAATGCACTACTGATGGAGTGTTCTTATCTATTCCTCAGGAAAAGGAACACTTGGCCTATCACATTCTGTATTCCCACACAGATCCATTGGTGGACTGCAGAGATTGTTCAGAGCGTTCCACCACGGATGCAGCCTTATTAGCAGCAGTGCCCGAGCAGTTATGGGCTGAGCATGCAAATGATGTAGGACGCATTAAGAACGCTATCCCAGTAGTTATCACTGTAGATCCCAGAAAACCTTTGCCGAACAAACCACAGTATCCTATCAGTAAGGACGCAGAAAAGGGAATTGAGCCAGTAATTGCATCATTGTTAGCACAAGGAATCATTGTATGTTGTAAGAGCAAATGTAATACCCCAATTTACCCTTTGAAGAAGGCCAGTAAAAACACTGAGGTTTATTATGGATTTGCGAGCAGTCAACGCATGTGTTATCCCAACACATCCTGTCGTGCCTAACCCTGTTACAATACTCAGCTGCATTCCAGTTGACACAACTCATTACTCAGTAATTGACTTATGTTGTGCCTTTTTCTCTGTTCCCATTGCAGAAGAGAGCCAGTATCTGTTTGCATTCACGTTTCGCCAGGTCCAGTATAAGTTTGCAGTTCTGCCACAGGGGTACACCGAATCACCTACGTTGTTTAGTCAAGCCTTACGAGAGGACCTCCAGGATGTCACCTTAGCAGCCGGCTCTACTCTGGTGCAGTATATTGATGACCTTTTGATATGTTCTAAGAACCTTGCTTCCTGCCAACAGGACACTATTGCTGTGCTACAGGCACTGGCTGAGAAGGGCCACAAGGCCTCAAAGGCAAAACTGCAGTTATGGTCCGAGGAGGTCAAGTATCTGGGCCATACACTCAAAGGTACAGAGCGGCTATTGACTCCTGATAGAGTGGAGGCCATCCGGTTGATACCGAAGCCTAGAACAGCAAAACAACTAAAGTCTTTTCTAGGTTCAGCGGGGTATTGTCGTCAATGGATCCTTGATTATGCTTTGTTGGCTAGACCTCTCCTTGATTTAATGAAGGGCCAGGTTGATACTCATTTGTTGTGGAACACTGAAGCTGATAAATCATTTGTATCTCTCAAACAGGCCTTGGCCCAGGCGCCAGCCCTCGGTCTGCCGGACTACACCAAGCCATTCACACTGTACTGCCACGAGGCCAAAGGGTTTGCCCAGGGTGTACTGACCCAGCAGCATGGTAATCTTAGGAGGCCTATCGCCTATGTGAGTTCGTCTTTAGATACTGTGGCAGCAGGTTTTCCCCCGTGCTTACGAGCAGTCTGTGCTGCGGCAACATGTGTGGAAGCAACTTCAGATATAGTGCTGGGGTCGCCCTTGGCAGTGATGGTTCCTCACGCAGTAAGTGCTCTTCTGTTACGCACCAAGACTCAACACCTGTCAGCCACCAGAGCTACAAAGTATGAACTGATTTTGTTGACTCAAAGTAACATTACAATCCATAGATGCTCCCCGTTAAATCCAGCTTCATTGTTGCCCACCCCTGATGATGGTGAACCACATGACTGTGAGATGGTTGTCGATAAAGTGCTAACACCCAGACCTGATTTGTTTGACAAACCTATGGAAAATGCTGAACTTGTGTTGTACGTAGATGGATCTTCGTCCCGAGCATGGGATGGCTCTCTAAACTCTGGATATGCGGTCTGCACGGACAGTGAGACATTCGAATCTGGTAAACTGTCTCCACAATGCACTGCACAGCAAGCCGAGTTGTTTGCTCTGACAAGGGCATGTTGTTTATCAGAAGGAAGGATCGTAAATATTTACACCGACTCAAGATATGGATTTGGAGTTACTCACGATTTTGGTGCCATATGGCGAGAAAGGGGTTTCATAAACTCCTCAGGTGGAGCAATCAAGAATGGAAAGATGATTGATAATTTGTTATCTGCAATACTACTACCGAGAAAGCTAGCTATTGTTAAGTGTGAGGCTCATACTAACAATACAGATGATGTTTCAAGAGGAAATGCTAAAGCTGATTTAGCAGCAAAGGCTGCGGCCAAATCCTCTGATGTGTCCCAGGTCTCTATTTTTTCTGTGTCTCAGCAACCGGAAACACACACTCCCTCTTTTCATGATGTGGCGGACCTTCAAGCCGCTGCTGATAACACTGAGAGGGATGGTTGGTTATCCGTAGGCTGTGTGAAAGATCCTACTTCAGCAGTGTGGAGCCACCCCGACGGCCGCGTGGTGGCGCCACGTGCATTGTTCCCTTGGTTGGCTCGCATGGCGCACGGCTGTGCCCATACGAGCAAGGGGGGTATGGTCTCAATAGTAAATACTGATTGGTTTGGCCTGGTTTTTCCACAAAGGCTGAGCAACATTGTGCTCAGTGTCATACCTGCCAGCAGCATAATCCCGGAAAGGGACCAAAGAGAAGAGACGCAGCCCACCCACCTCCAAGTGGTCCTTTTATGCATTTACAAATTGATTTTATTCAGATGAACAAGTGTTGTAATTTTGAGTATGTACTTGTAATTGTTGACATGTTTTCGAAATGGGTAGAAGCCTACCCATGTCGGAAAGCGGATGCTACCACGGTAGCCAAGATTCTCATGAGAGATGTGATCTGTAGATATGGGATCCCCACAAGACTGTCCAGTGATAGAGGTTCCCATTTCACAGGTCAGATTGTTCAGGAACTTTGTAAAGCGCTCCAGATCAACCAGCATTTCCACTGTCCCTACCACCCACAGTCTGCGGGGGCAGTGGAGAGGCAAAATGGAACTTTGAAAAACAAACTAGCCAAGATATGTGAAGAGACTGGCCTAAAATGGCCTGATGCACTCCCACTAGCTCTTATGGCCATGAGGTCCACTCCCCAAAGGAGGAATGGACTTTCTCCACACGAGATAGTTTTAGGGAGACCCATGAGATTGCCTGTCTCTCCCCCACTATCATTGAAACAGATGAATATCCACCAGATGGATGATACAATGTTAAACTTTTGTTACGCCCTAACTAGAGCAGCCAGGGTTGTGCATTCACAGGTGAAAGCTGCCCTGCCTGAACCTGCTGGGGAGCCATGTCATCCCTATCAACCGGGAGACTACGTGTATGTGAAAGTGCACAAACGGAGGACTGCCCTCTCACCGAGATGGACCGGTCCATACTTGGTTCTCTTGGTGACTCACACAGCGGTGAAAGTGGAGGGTCGTCCGACATGGATCCATGCGACACACTGCAAAACGGCCCCTCCACCGAACAACACGTTGGAGGGTCCCAACGGAGAGCAAGGGGCCGGTGGAGGAGCAGGTGCACCTCCAAATGGTGCCTGCTCCAACTTGCCATTTGTCTCATCCCCACTGGGCTGCTCCTTCGGGAGTACACCAAGGGGGATGGAGACCCGGTCGCAGCGGCTGATTCGGGAGCAGGTTCCAGTCCAGCGGACCGATTTGAGCCAGAACCAGGACCCTGCCGTCCAGCACTCCAATCCAGGGGCGCCGAGACGGAGGTCCCAAAGAGCACCCACCCGGAGGTGTTGAAGACGTCAAAAGGTGAGTCACATGTGGTGAAAGCCAGAGAGGGGCTGCTGTTGCTACCATGCCTCTCTCCCCCATGTGTGATTCATGAAGCAGATGAGAGCACCCAGACAGGAAACCAGAGAGAGGAGCCTGGAGAGGGGAAGACACTTTCAGTCTTCCTCCGGCCTCTACATAAAGCAGGTGACAGCACCCAGAACGGGAACGAGAGGATACTGAGGCAGAGGACCTCGGTTGTTTCAAGGAAACCGAGCCCGCTGCCTGAGCTACGACGAGAGATGATATCCACAGATAAACTGACGCACACACCTGACAGACATTTACTGATAACGGACGCACGAGTCCACAGATATCGCAGACATGAGCCACTACCAGAGTCAATATTACATGCTCCCAAAGAAACTGATTTGAACATTGACACCCATCACCTTGGAGTACACATGAAGACTGAATACTTCGCCAACACCTTCCTAAGAACCGCCAAAATGACTGCACGGAAAATGAGAGGAAATGGGTCTTGTTGGGTGTGTGGTATGATTCCCCAACATGCAGGAACCTATCCTTGGATAGCGGTCCCACTCTCTAAGGCAGATATGTGTGAGATCTGGAGTTGGCAGTGTATCGGGTTGAATGTGAAAAATGTTACTGTACACAAGCGACACATTCCTAAAGGAGTTACCTATTCGCCCCCATTGTGGTTAGCCTATGCTCCACAGGCGTGGTTATGTGTGACTCATAACGGGACAGGGAGGGCATTGGGGAACAGCACGTGTAATCATACTGTGTCGACATATGCTTATACAAAGTTGTCTGATTTGCCTGTTAAAGGTGGACCGATAAGTATTACAACAGATCCATTTGGGGTTCCTCTGCAGCTAACAATGGCACCATGTGGGTATGTGGTAACAGGGCTTATTATTTTCTGCCAGCCAACTGGTCAGGAACATGTTACCTTGGGTTTATTGTAGGAGCCCTCAGACCTGTAGATGGGTTGCCCCTGCACCCCTTGCCAAAACATTGGTGGCACCGCCACAAGAGAAGTATTGTTAATGCAGATGCTAAGAAGCTGGGATCACATCACTTGGAATCAATAGTGCACAACCACTTTTCACGTTTCTCAGCTGCCATTCTCCCTGCGTATGGTATTATCACTGCCTTTAGAGATATTAGGAGCTTAGCAGTAGGGTTGGAGTCCATTGGTAATGAGACAGCCGACGCCTTAACTGCGGTTGCTTATGAGATGAAGGCTATGAGACAAGTAGTGCTGCAGAACCGGATGGCACTGGATTATCTGTTGTCAGCTCAGGGAGGTACATGTGCTGTGATAGGTCATGACTGTTGTACTTTTATCCCAGATGAATCTGCTAATATCACAAATATGGCTGCGCACATTAAAGAGATCATTTCCGATTTGGGGGAACCTGAACCTTGGAATTTTGCTGATTGGCTGACCTCCTCTGTGGGGGGTTTCTTTTCGACTATCATTCAAATGGGAATCACTGGATTGGGCATGTTAATCGTTGTTGTGCTGATTGTGGTTTGTGCTTGGAAGATGTGTACTGCCTGCTGTGTACAGTGCTGTGCAGTGGGCTCTCGGAAGGCTGCCAGTAAGATTATGGTAGCCCAAATCAAGCCACAGACAAAAGCAAGCAAGACTGATGATTACTTTATTGCCCTGGGAATGATTGAAATGTCTGATATTTAATCTCAAGTACCAAGTGTCTACTTTGCCATTGTAATAAAGATGGCCATTTGGCTCCTTTCTATGTTCCAACTGATATACAATGCTGTATGCAATGTGAATAGATCTGTCCTTGACCACAGATTAGTTAACAATAATTAAAGGTGGTTACTTTATTACTTTAATACTGTTTGAAATACTCTGAATTTAATGAACAGTGTTTGATCGATACCCTGCTGTGTTGAGCTCACGAGAGCATGACCAGGGGGTATGTCCAGCAGAGAAATATGCCTATGTTTCTAGAATCATTGATGAACTGTCATTATGCTGTTCACTTCATTGATTTTGTTTTACCTATGATTGGGTACTACGTAATACTTTTAAATCCTATAATCATGTATGCTGCGTTGGGTAGTAACAGATACGGTATTGTTTGATTGTTAAGGTTTTGAAATGTTATAAAACTTATGAAATGTAAGGCACCATAGCAGGCCCCAGATAAACAGTTGTTGTGTTGACGTTAAACGTCAAAAGGGGGGGACTGTGGAAGAAATTGCGATTTCCTGTGTGCTTACATTATTCACTAATCAATAGAACTAGTCATTGGATACTAGTTAGTATGTTCTCATGTAAGCTTGCTATTAATAAGAGTAGATTGTGTCTATGTGTCAGGGTTAATAGATGTTCGGGGTCAGGAGAAAGTGCTGGCTAAATGTTCCTTGTTATGGCTACAAGGAGAGCTCCAACTATGAACTCTCTAGGCTGAGTGGTCATGTGTTGGGAGCTGTGAATCTTTTCCTCTGAGACTGTTGTAACGTCATTACTGCCTGACTGTCACTATCTGTGTTTACATTCTTGTGCCCTATAAAAGATGGTCCTCCAGCCTTCAGGGCTGAGAGAGACATGATTGAGACCTAAGCCTGGTGTTGTGTTGTCATTTATGGTCAGAGGTCCGATTTTCTCTCCCAATCTGCAGATTGATAATACTTATTGAAATCCAGAACTCAACTGAACTTAGTCACTCCGTTTATGAAGAGACGGACAAAACACTTTCTTCATCAGGATCATGGGTCATTTGTGGACTGAAATTTTACGTTTTTAATTGTAATAAGTCAGCTACTTGAGTATTGTCTGCTGTTTTATACTTGTAGTCCACTGCATCTTGGACACAATTATTAGGGGCCAAGCTGCAGCGAAGCTGCTGTGGCACCTATTGTTTTTGTTAGTTTTATTATTGTTATTATGCATAGCCATTGGTGCGAAGTTTTGAAATTTGGCATACTGATTTGGAACTGTCTCCTGATTATCGTCAGTAAAGTTTCATGTCGATCCCTGAAGCTCTATAGCGCCACCAAGGTGTCAAAGTTAGAGGTGCATTTACGCCCATAACCTTTGAACCGTGAGACCGTTTTTCTTAATTGAAGTATCATTGGATTCCTTGGATGCAGACGATTCGATTGAACCCTGTGACGTCATTGTCGTCATGATGGTTTTTCCGTCATTTGTATTTTAAGAAATGCCAACTTTTTCCAATTCTTCCTAGGCCGTTGCTCCGATTTTCATGAAAATTGCAACAGATCATCTTCAGACCATGCCGACAAAAAGTTATAAAAATGTTATTGATAAGTCAAACCGTTAGGGTTAGGGTTTTGACAAAGAGGACACCAAAGCGGATGTGAGGCCTTGACTCTGTGACGGTTTACTGTATGGAGACGAAACTTTGATAATGTCATCACGAGCATGTCATCTAATCATCTTCCTACCACAATCACCTTGATATGTCAAAATATGACTGAATTACAGCTGTTTATTCTTGGGTCAAATCTGACAAAGCTCGCCACGGGAGAAACAGCATCCTTTTTTTGAATAAAGTAACCAAACACAGCATTTCCCAGCAGCCAGAATAGCTCATTGGGATAAGACAAGCTCCTTTGAAACGTGAGGTCGTAGGATCTAATCCAACCACAGTCATCAAGCATCGTGACACTGGATAATCTGTTTAGTGATGCTATAGTAGCTGTCGAGCAATATAATCATAATGGTAACAATAATGTTTCATTCTCAGGACATTTATACTTAAGAAGTGTCAGATTTATTGTGCTTTGTAGCAGTGTTGATTTTGGCAGCTATTTTTGAGTTAGTCTTAGTCTTTAGACGAAAATGCTTATTAGTTTTAGTCACATTTAGTCATTTCGATCCTTCTTAGTTTTAGTCTAGTTTTCGTCGATGAAAACTCAAAACATTTTAGTCTAGTTTTAGTCGACGAAAACTAATAACATTTTGGTCTAGTTTTAGTCACATTTAATAGCCATATTAGACTCCTTTTCTAGGAGTGCATCTCCATCACTGAGGACGATGCAATACACATCTCGATGCATTGCCAACGATCCGATACATTAAAGATACATAAAAGCAACTACTAATCCGATACAATCCGATTCACCCCCATTGCGATGTAGTGCGAGTTGACAAGATGTGATTCAATGAGACGCAAATGAATATGATGCTATGCAATTTAATATGGTAGCCTTTATGTATTTCTTTGTCAGACAGCAAATCATCAATTAACTAACCAAGTTAAAGTTTAACTTCACATATTAAACAAAGTCTCTGACAAAATACATAACATCAGACCTGGACCTTGCCTTAAACTAGTCCTTCTTTCCTGTTGTAGGCTGTGTTCTCTGAATGTAAAAATGGTAAACTATTACTGGCAGTCACAAGCTGCTGTAAACACTCATTTAACACCACACACTAAATTGAACTCATGTCCTACTTTCAGGTTTTTCTCAATGACTCAGCTATCTCTCGTCTTACTTTGTCGTACACAACAGGGATTTGTTTTGTCGGAGAATAGCTTCCTATTATTGCTAAGGGTACTGGTGGAGCTAGCCACTAACTGTAGCCATAGCTGAATCCGAGGGGGAGGCATATGGAGGACCAAACCTGCCATATTTAAAAATGAATGAATGAATAAATAAATGTCCACATCCATGCATTTAGACATAAATAACTGAATACATGTACTAATTAATGCACAATTGTCAATCAATATTACCTTATAATTTACATGTATTTATGTATTTATTTGTGTATTCATTTATTTATTCATTTATTTATTCATTCATGTATTCATTCATTTATTAATTCATGTGTTCATTCATTTATTCATTCATTTATTCATTCATTTATTCATTCATTCATTCCTGTATTTCTTCTTCTCAATATGTTAATGAGATGTGTCAATCAAAATAGGTAGGCGGTATTTGACACACCATTGGTTAATCGTTTTTCACGCTTTGTATTCGATTATGTAGCCTTACATTCATCCTTGCTGTCATGGACAACATAGCCTATTTGGACAGGCTGGCCGACCTTGTTGAAAACAAAGATTTAATTCACCATATATGATATTTGGATAAACAAACATGTTATAAAGATTTTACTACGTTAGTTGTGGGCTATCACTTAACACCCAACTTCACTACACTGACCGGCCAACCATGTGTTTACCCCGATAAAAACTTAAACATTTTAAAATAAAAAATCCTTGTTGATTGTCAAACCAACATATTTGTCCTGTGTGTAAGAGCGAGATAGACAATCTGGCATATAGCCCCCAATCAAGCAGAAGATAAATTTGTGAAGATTGACGACACAAAGTTAATCATCGAAGATGAAAAGTAGCTTAGTCCTAAATGGAGTTGTATGCCCCATAGCACATATTTTACAAAGACTACGGCAACAAAAGCCAAACGTTGCCACGTTATGTTGGGAATGGGATGCCGTTGCGACGGTTATTGTTGGAGCAACAAGTTGCCTAAATAGCCTGTAGCCTATGCCATGTTTATGTACATGTCAGCTTTACACGTAGAAAAGAAAATCTCAGAGAAGGTGAAAGGCTTGGTGACCGGCGTGGAGAAATGCGCGTCTAGTGTGAACAGCATCGCGCCATTCGTAGTATATTGTGGCGCTCCAGGGCGCTTCGCAGCCAGTGTGTCCCAGGCGTTAGCTAGATTGAATCTATGGCTCTGGATTGATTGCAATGTCTGAACATCAGTTTCCACGCCTACTGGCCTCCTCTCATTATCATATTGGGAACAATGAATGAATGAATGAATGAATGAATAAATAAATAAATGAATATATAAATGAATGAATGAATAAATAAATCAATACATAAATGAATACAAAATAAATAAATACATAAATGTAAAATATATGTAACTATTGATTGACAATTGTGCATTAATTAATATATATATTCGTTTATTTCTGTCTAAATGCATGGATGTGGACATTTATTTATTCATTCATTCATAAATATGGCAGGTTTGGTCCTCCATAGAGGCAGACGTCTCCACACAAATACCATGTAGCCTCTTCAGGTGACTACCTAAATCAGCCGTGCTGCCTGTGTACGTTATAGCAGCACCGTGCACGACATATCTTGCCAATTGCATGGGTCGATAACACTTGCTCAAACACGCCTCTAACTCGTGCAAAACTTGGCCGAGAGACTTGACGAGAATCGGCCACTGACAGCAGTAAGGATGAGAGCGCGCTTAGTAAACAGAGAGGAGGAATTTATCTAAATATAAAAACATTTGGGAAAAAAGTATTGTGACTTTGTCAACCACCAACATTTTCGTCTCGTCTCGTTAACGAAAGCTGTAATATATTTAGTCATAGTTTTTATTTTCAGAGATCCGTTTTCGTCACGTTTTAGTCATGGGAAAAAGGTCGTTAACGAACATAGTTCGTCATAGTTTTCGTCGACGAAATTAACACTGCTTTGTAGATATAACGCTGCTACATCTAGCCAGCGCATTTTGTCTCACAATGACATGAATGTTTTTTATGATTTTTTTCTTTAGCTACTGAATTTCAATATCGAATGCTGCTTGGCCCCTTCATTGCTGCTTGCAGCTATATTTGTACTTTGAATTTTAATTTAGCTTTTTATACTTTGAATTTTTAAAAGATGCACAGTTTTGTTTTGTTTGAACACATGGGCTCAGGCCCTGAGTGGTCATTGGAAGAATTGGGAGAATTCCTGGTGGGCTGCTCTGCCAGCTCATAAATTGGGCCAGCAGATCTCTTACTTTGTCTTTGTTTTTTTCACACACTGAATAAAACGATGTGTTAAGTTTGTTAAGTTACTGTGTGACTGATAAGTAAGCTAATAGGCTACACTAGGTTTTAATTTAAATAAGCGCATGATCAGACTGTGCATTAAAAAGTGCTGTTTTCAGTTGTTGCACATTCTCTCTTTCTCAAACACAAGTGCGTGTACCAAGGTTGTTGCCAATTTTTGTTTGTTTTGTTAAAGCCATTCACATATAGGGATTCCCACGTACCGTTTACCCATGCCAAGACCTCTTGCCACCCCATGTACAATTTTCTAGATCCGCCATTGAGTACATGAGTGAATACTACATGTTCAATAATGTGCAGTACAGTTTGAGCACTAGGAAAGTGAGCTTCACCCCCATCCCCCAAGTAATAGGCCAGCTTCCAGGTAATAGGTTTATACATTGTTTCTTCAGTCTTTTCCTTCTTTATTCTACCTTTAGTCAGATCTATATTCCATTCTTTCTGTACCAAATCTCCAGAAGGGCCTTCTTTTGCTTAGAAATGTCACTGTGTTACATTTTTCACAACCAGCACAGAGAACAAGTGAGCTTGTATAGAGAGCATGAGAGACAAATAAAGAGAGTTGGTCCGTTTCTAATGGGACACAATAATATAATACTCTGGCCAAATACCTTGACGGCAACTCACAATATGACAAACACATTAAGGCTACTGTTGATAAATAGATTGTATGCAGTGTATTCATACTAACTATAGTAATTTCACTTACCTACAGTATGGGATGTTACTAAAGCCTTCTCTTCTTTTTAGTTTCTTCTTTCTTCTATGTTTTGGTTTTCCACTCTCTTGTTACTCCTCTTTCAGTGTTATGGACCTGTTCAATTAACTAGAACCTAAGTGTAACCAGAGTCTATTGAAGTATATTGATTCCATTAAGTCCACACTGGAACTTATTCAGCTACAATTTTAGCTCTATAGTTAGCCAGATATCAGCCTACTGAGCCAACATTTAAGAATGAGCAGACAGCAACAGTGTTGTGTGTATAGATGTGTGCAAGTGTATGGCACTACCAACAAGGAACTAAATTGAAGCGAGGAAAAACCAGACAGGTAAGATATCTATTTCCTAGTGTGTGTGTGTTAAGGGTATGTCTAACCAGCATGTGTGTGAATGTAAAGAACTGCCAAACAGCAGCTGCAACATAATAGTAATAGTAAAAGCCACAGGGTTATATTTCTTCGTGTGTGTTATGTGTTTGTTTTGCAGCTTTGTTGAACACTTTAATCTGGTTGGTCAATCACGGCATTATGTCGTTTTTATTCCTGAAAAGCAGGCCACCACATTGAATAACAAACCATTGCTGTGGAAGCAGTTCCGCCCAAAGTCTCTGGAGGACCACGTCCAATCATATCAAGCCACAGGAAGAAATTGGATACATTTTGTTCCAGGTGTATCAACTGCAAAGCCCCAGCAAGAATTCCTACTGTACTGTAATAAACATCGTCATTAAGATTCCTCAAAGAAGTCCCTTTCACTTCTACATCGCATTACATTTAGTCATTTAGCAGACGCTCTTATCCAGAGAGACTTACAGTAATTACAGGGACATTCCCCCGAGGCAATTAGTTTAGGTTATTGTAATAGTCTTTTTACCTGTTGAAACAAGAAGGAGCTCAACTGTCTCCAGGCCGTTCAAAACTCTGCTGCAAGGCTTTTAACACACATTAACAAAAGAGCACACATCACACCTGTTTATCTTCACTCCACTGGTTACCAGTCCAGTACAGAATTCAATTTAAAATTCTGGTCCTCACCTTCATAGCACTGCATGGAGAAGTTCCTCCCTACATTTCTAATTTAATACCAACTACTTACTAAACGAGAGTTATGGAAGCAAATCGTGACTCAAATTCAAATGCATTTCCAGAAATGCATTTTCATTTTAAGAATGTGGCTGCATTATTTGACTCAAAAATGAAATTAGTAAATAATCATCCATTGAATTTTTTTCTTCAACAGTGCTCAATCTTTCACTCAATTAAAATGAAAAATAAATAGACATTTGAGATTTAATTTTCAAAATATGCCCCGGCATATTTTTCAGACTGCACATTTTATGCCATAATCAAAACGAAAAAAGAGCGGACATTGCATTTTCAATTTTGTGTTCTGCCCGCAAAGAACTGGTCACGATTTGCTTCCATAGAGATTGAGGTCATGCCGGGAAATATCAAACTGAGGCTTGGAGGTCGATACGGCAAAGCCGAGGTTTGATATTTCCAGGCATGACCAAACGGTCAAGGTTAGTAAGTTGTTTATTATATGGCATTTTTATCTCTTTTTTTTTGGTTTGTTTTAGAGGAACGAGTTGTAACGCGTTGCACACAACACACACATGCGTGCAGACATAGCCTACCGAGAGAGAACACCCAAGACGATTAATAAAATCAGCAAGAAATTCAAGATAGTAGATAGTTTCACCTCCCCCCAATACAAAAACACGCTCCCCCAAATGGAAAACGACATTACATTAACTCAAAAAAACATTACATTAACTCTGAACGGAAAGGGTAGGTACTACACTTCAGCGCTGATTGGATGCAGTAGGCTAACTTACAAGAAATAAGAAATTGATCGACAGAAGTACAAAATCGGCTGGCAGAGTTACGTGCACCGGTGTTACGTCCCAACTGGTTCCCAATTTAACTGGTTCCCCAGCTGTGCGTGCACCTATCAGTCTGCCTCTGTCACCAGATTCGTCACAAATTCACAAACATATTACTGGCGATTTTCAAGTCGGATCTCATATTTGCTGCGGCAAATATGAAAGTAGGCCTATAGGCTACGTGCGCACTACATTAGGCTACCATTCGCGACAAAATAAATGGAGACAAAATAAAACATTTGCAGACTCGCATGAAGTGGGATTCGATCGCACTAGAGTAAAAACATAAACGCATCAAAGTCCGTTGACTAACACCATGAGCTATATCAGCTCACAAAATGCGAGAGAATCGTTAGTTATTTCTTAACTACATTGGCCTTCAGGTAACATTTTGAATTGGCGTCTTCTGATTCAACTGGTTCCCATAGACACTACCCGAATGTAGGCTTACTATGCACGTATTTGGGGTTGTTTCGAGGCAATAGCCGTATTTTCCACGACATCACAGCTCCCTCTGACACCACATATTACAAATTCATACTAAGAACGTCGCTGCTAACCCAGACGATACGATAAAAATACGCGTAACACAACATGGAAACATTCGTTTCCTATGCGATTTCGTGTAGCCTATTGCTGAGTGTTTCTTCGCTATATCTTTTGAAATCAATTCATTTCATAATTGTATATTCTGAACAAATGTACTGAGCACTACATTACAGCCATTCACGCCATAATAAATGGAAACTAAGAAAATAAAAGATTCGAGTGGTCTTCGATCCCACGAGCAAAAACACATACAAAGAGACAATCCTGTGCATTACACCGTAAGCTACTGGAGCACGTGAGTAGTACAGGAACTCAGTCACAACTTGATTAACTACGTTGGCCTTCAGGCAACAAGTTGTTTAGGTTCTTCTGAATCAACTAGTTACCGTAGACACTACCAGAATGTAGGCTACTCATCACGTATTTGGAGTTGTCTCAAGGCAATAGCCATATTAACCACAACCACCATTTGTTCAGAATATACAATTATGAAATGAATTGATTTCAAAAGATATAGCGAAGAAACACTCAGCAATAGGCTACACGAAATCGCATAGGAAACGAATGTTTCCATGTTGTGTTACGCGTATTTTTATCGTATTGTCTGGGTTAGCAGCGACGTTCTTAGTATGAATTTGTAATATGTGGTGTCAGAGGGAGCTGTGATGTCGTGGAAAATACGGCTATTGCCTCGAAACAACCCCAAATACGTGCATAGTAAGCCTACATTCGGGTAGTGTCTATGGGAACCAGTTGAATCAGAAGACGCCAATTCAAAATGTTACCTGAAGGCCAATGTAGTTAAGAAATAACTAACGATTCTCTCGCATTTTGTGAGCTGATATAGCTCATGGTGTTAGTCAATGGATTTTGATGCGTTTATGTTTTTACTCTAGTGCGATCGAATCCCACTTCATGCGAGTCTGCAAATGTTTTATTTTGTCTCATTTTTTTTGTCGCGAATGGTAGCCTAATGTAGTGCGCACGTAGCCTATAGGCCTACTTTCATATTTGCCGCAGCAAATATGAGATCCGACTTGAAAATCGCCAGTAATATGTTTGTGAATTTGTGACGAATCTGGTGACAGAGGCAGACTGATAGGTGCACGCACAGCTGGGGAACCAGTTAAATTGGGAACCAGTTGGGACGTAACACCGGGACATTTGTTTGGCTATCGAAGAATGTAGCAAATAGTATGCTACTTAGGCGAAAGTATTTAGTGTTAAATGTAAAAATCGATAGCCAAACAATAACTATTCTGGTCCACGACTCTGTCGTTGTGGCATTTCGGTCTTCTGTAGTGGACTATTAGTTTTTTCTTCTGAAAAGTCCTGCTTCCTTCAACTGCGTTTTTAGCGTGCGCATAGGCTACTTATTGTAATATTGTGAAACATTAACAGCATATCTAAGATTATTTCATAGGAATGACCCTGATTAAAATAAAGAGTAGTGTCATGAATTGTTAACACAAATGTTTCCTCTTTCCTTCCAACCAAAACGATCAAGTTCACGATAATGACAGAGTTACGAGGACTAGTTGTTTGGCTATCGATGTTTACGTTTAACACGCAATTTATGCTTTTGCACAAGTAGCCTATGCTACATGCTTCGATACCCAAATAAATGTCCCGTGGCACGTAACTCTGTCAGGCTATTGCATTTTGTACTTCTGTCGATCAATTTCTTATTTCTTGTTAGTTAGCCTACTGCATCCAATCAGCGCTGAAGTGTAGTACCTACCCTTTCCGTTCAGAGTTAATGTAATGTGTTTTTGAGTTAATGTAATGTCGTTTTCCATTTGGGGGAGGTGAACAAGTCATCCGATTTGGGGGGAGTTGACTCGTATTCGGTGGGAGTGTTTTCATTTGGGGGATTTACTCACATTATGGGGGGTGTTTTGCACTTCAGGGCCAGCGTACAAAACCCATACCGGAAATGCTACTATTTAATCCACCAACACTTAATAACTTCTGTTATAGGCCTACTTGAGAGTGTCAAATGAACAACAAAATCACTCAGGAAATGCAAGTCACGCTAACCCTATAGCTGCCATGCTGTTACGATGCGCCATGACTCAATTCTAAATGTGCGTTTTACATCGGATCCATTTCTGCCATGGTCCGGTTCTCCGAACCCACAGCATTTACGGTAAATGGACTGCATTTATATAGCGCTTTTCTACCTTAGCGGCACTCAAAGTGCTTTACAGTGTTTGCCTCTCATTCGCCCATTCATACTAACACTTACACACCGACGGCAGCGAACTACCATGCAAGGTGCCGGCTGTTATTGGGTTAACTGCCACCTAGCGGTGGGTTTTGTATGCAATGCTTTTGGACCGGAACCAGACTCGTGCAATGCAGTGACACGACTTTATACGTTCAGTCATACAGTTCAGTAAACTCCATACTGTAGTGCATACTACGACTCCGAGTGCTTTATTGTACATACAAACATGGTGTCAGAAGTGAACTAGGATAGTTAATGACTACTGACGAGAGTATCAAAGTTTTTATGGGCTGGATTCAAGGTGGCTAGAAAACGGACGAAACGTGCTAGCGCTAGCCCAAAGATGACCATAGCGAACACGATTCCACCACCAGCAGAGATGAAACTCTCCGGCGACCTAGCAGCCAACTGGGATACGTTCAAGGAAGATTTACAGGATTACATATTGGCGTCCCGGAATGCAGGCCCGGATGCAGCCTGCTTTGACTGGGGGGGCAGTGAACATTTCTGGGGGGGCATCATGATAACGGAAGGGGGTTGTATAATTTTTATATAACCATTATGTTAGTATTTTTGAGTCTGCTTCACGAACCGAGTGTTAATCAGGCACGGAGCCATACGTTATAAACATTTGGGGCTTAACCCAAACCCATGACATATCCTGGGTTTGGTATGATGCTGGATATAGGATCGTCCACAGTGCGTGAGCAAAATTTTTGAGCATTCATTTGAGTGCAAAATAGTTTTTGGAGCTCTATGTAAATTAAACCGCCGCCGCTTCCTTTGGTAAAAACCTTGTCTATGAAGGTGATGTCTTTATCATTTCTGTCTCCAAATTATCGACAGGGGAAGCAGAAACATGCATGTAGCTTGGCTGACTACTCTAACCAAGTATGACTGTGATGCCTACCTTGGCTAAAATGTGCATGTATGCAGAACAGGCTGCATTGGATTGCTGTCATTCAAACCATGCTCGCCTTCAACCACAGCAGCGGTAACGTTGGTACCGAGACACAGGGAAGTGCTTCCACGAGGACCAGCACTCTCTGCCTGCTCTGGAGTAGGCTATGAGTTTAATATCCCTTGTCGCAGAGGCAGTAGTAGATGGTTTTGGGATCAGAAATCGATGCATGATAAAAGGTTTTTCTCTGTAGGTACAAACACGCACGCAAAGAACAAGCTAACGAAGCTAAAAGACTAGCCTACTGTAAACGTCTTTAACCCGTGTATCTTCTACGAAAACAAATAAAGATTAAAACTGAAACAGAAGTATGAAATTCCAGGGTTTAACATTAAACACCAATGCTAAACTTTACTATTCGTCAAAAATCCTCCACAAAAGACCGATATACAATAACTTTGAGAACAGTGGCAAGAGATTCGAGATGGATTTCACTTTTATCGGTAAACGTGGATGCGGAGCTCTAACCTACGTTGCCCATTATCAACCAGACATCACTGGGGAATCTTTTCAAAAGATTGGTAAAAAAAAAGCATACTACTGAAAGCACTAACAGACTTTTTCATAACTTCAACATGTAACCATATTGGCTGAAGTCAGAAGGAGCTTGGGGGGGGGGGGCGCGGCAGAAATCTGGGGGGGCGCAGCCCACCCCAGCCCCCCCACTGGATCCGGCCCTGCCGGAATGAAAGATAAAGAGGTACAGGCAGCGACACTGAGAAGGGTCATGGGCAGTGAATGTAAGCATATTTACAAGTACAATCTGCATTTGACTGTAGACCAGCAGAAGGACGTGCCGAGTATTCTGGATGCGCCAATTAAGTATTTCAAGCCCGCGAAAAATGTTATATTCGAGCGTTTTGTTTTTGGAAGCCTGAAACAAGAAGATGGGGAAGTGATCGATGTATTTGTGACCAGGCTGCGAGAAAAGGCTGCTACTTGCAATTATAAGGGAGCTAAAGGAAGAACTCATAAGGGACAGGCTTGTCCTCGGAATAGCAGATGAAGGCACACGCAGCCGTCTGTTAAGAGAGAAAGACCTCACGCTTGCCTCAGCTGTTGATATGTGTCGTGCTGCCGAACTCACAGATGTGCGCATGAAGGCTCTGGCCCATAAATCTGACGATACAATTCACACAGCTGACTCTAGACAGCCTATGCGAAATGGAAACAAGTTCACCAAACCGCGAGCTAGAGAGGGTGAAAGAAAATGCAAGTATTGCGGACACCAGCACAAACCAGGGAGGGATGCATGCCCTGCATCTGGTAAGACATGTCGCTTCTGTGGAACGCCCAATCCCTTTGCTAGCGTCTGTCTAAAAAAAAACGTGGACACTGTTGCAGAAACAGTACAGGATGATGAGGAGGCAGAGGCGTACTTGTATATAACCTCAGCGATTTCAACATACAGGACACAAGGAAAGAAGTGGTTTGTGAACCAAAAAATTTATGGTGTCAGGCAAACGTGCCAGTTTGACTCGGGTGCCACTTGCACTGTTATGAGCCTTAAAGTAAAGATGAGGGTGGCACCAAAAGGGAAAATGACACCAAGCCACACCAGACTGAAGCTATACTCAGGTGAGGCCATGACTTCACTCGGACTGTTCAGAACACACTGCACAATAAAGGGACGTACTTACCCGTTAGACTTTGAGATTGTGTATACAAACCAATACCCCCTTTTGTCTGGCTCAACGTGTGAATCCCTGGGTCTGATGCACTTCACCATACCGGAGGAGCTGCACAAAGTTGATTGCATGCCTCCAGGGTCTCTAACTAGGCAACAGCTTATCAGCAGATATAATTACATTTTTACCGCACCCATTCAGTCACTCCCAGGCGATGTCCACTTTGACTTGGATGAGACCATCACACCTGTCCAGTGCCCACCACGCAATGTCCCAATAGCCCTCAAAGCAGCTGTGAAAGCAGAATTGGATAGACATAAAAGAGAGGGCCACCTAACCTCAGTAATAGAGCCTACTGATTAGTAATATGGTGATTGTTAAGAAGCCTGATAAGATTCGAATCTGTATTGACCCAAGGCCACTAAACAAAGCGCTCAAGAGATCTCACTACATCATGCCTACGCTGAATGATGTACTTTACAAACTGCCCAAGGCCCGCATATTCTCACTAGTGGACGCACGTGAGGCCTTCCTTCAATGCAAACTTGACAGGGAGAGCACCTTACTCACCACGTTCTGGACTCTGTGGGGCCGGAAGCGCTTGCTTAAACTTCCTTTTGGCATCTCAGTCTCACCAGAAGTCTAGCAAAGAAAACAACATGAGCTACTGGCTGGCCTAGATGGGGTGGAGCCGATTGCAGACGACATATTGATTGTTGGCTGTGGTGACTCGAACGACGAGGCCAACAGGGACCACAACACAAAACTCCTTGCACTCATGGAGCGCTGCAAGGAAGTCAGTCTGAAGCTTAGTCTAAAGAAGCAGCAATTTAAAGTTCAAGAGGTGCGCTTTCATGGCCACGTGCTTTCAGCAGAGGGCCTCAGGTCAGACCCCGAGAAAGTGAGGGCAGTTCAGGACATGCCATCACCAGGTGACTTCAAAGGAGTGCAGAGGTTCATAGGGTTTATCACATACCTTTCCAAATTTATGCCACGCCTCTCTGAGGTGTGCGAACCATTGCGTCGTCTCATGGACAAGGAAGTACCATGGCACTGGCTTACAAAACATGAAGCGGCAGTGGCTGAAATTAAGCGCTTAGTGTCGGCAGCACCAGTTTTGAAATATTATGATGTCAACAAGCCAGTCACAGTGCAGAGTGATGCGAGCCAAAGCGGTTTGGGATGCTGTCTCTTGCAAGATGGACAACCAGTGGCATTCGCCTCTCGGGCACTTACGCCGGCAGAGCGCAACTACGCTCAAATCGAGAAGGAGTGCCTGAGCATAGTGTTTGCCTGTCAACGATTTCATTATTACCTCTATGGCAGAGGTGATGTGACTGCAGAAACAGACCACAAACCACTCATTGCTATCTTTAACAAGCCCCTCCTCAGTGCTCCAAAGCGACTCCAAAGCATGCTGCTCACTCTTCAGGGCTACTGCCTGAATGTGGTATACAAACCAGGCCCTGAGATGTATCTAAGTGACACACTGAGCAGAGCCACGACGCCCCCACACAGCTCAGACCAGCTTTATATACAGCAGTCAGTATGCTCTGTCACGCAGCAAGGACAACTGGACGCTGAACTGATAGACCAGGCTGAATACCTTAATGTTACAAGCCAGCGCTTGGCCAAAATCAAACAATACACAGAGACAGATGAGCACCTTCAGCTTCTGACTTCAGCAGTTCTGGAGGGCTGGCCAGACCAGAGAGGGGAAACGGCTGTCGCTATCAGAGAGTACTGGACCTTCAGGGATGAAATTAGCATGCAAAATGGGGTACTTTTCAAAAGTGACAGGGTCATCATTCCCAAGAAGCTGCGTTCAGAAATGCTGCGCCGTATTCATTGGAGCCTTATAGGCGCAGAGGCCTGCTACAGACAGGCTCGGCAGACACTATTCTGGCCCAACATGCAAGGTGAAATCAAGGACTTTGTGGGCCAATGTGCTACATGCAATGAGTTTTCTCATGACCAGCAGAGAGAGACAATGATGTCACACCCACTTGCTAAGCGGCCTTGGAAAATCGTAAGCATGGACTTGTTTGAC
Source organism: Hypomesus nipponensis (assembly GCF_054491055.1). NCBI lineage: Eukaryota > Metazoa > Chordata > Actinopteri > Osmeriformes > Osmeridae > Hypomesus > Hypomesus nipponensis. The sequence continues at coordinate 3,933,411 of NC_140363.1, read as the reverse complement.
TATGCAGGGAAGGATTTCTTGCTTATCGTGGACCATTTCTCAGACTTTTGGGAAATAGAACACCTTCCTGACCTATCCGCAGAAACGACCATCAAAAGGTGCAAGGCCCAATTCGCCAAATATGGTCAACCTGATCGTGTAATCACAGACTGTGGCCCACAGTTCGACTGTGGCCGTCAAGATCGCAAAAAACATCTGTTACCGTGCTTCGAGAGCCGGGGAAGATGCATGGAGAGCCATCCTGCTCTGGAGGAACACACCAACAGTGGGCATGGATAGCAGCCCAGCACAGCGGCTCATGGCACGCAGACTTAAGACACCTCTACCAGTGATTGATGAATTACTTGAGCCATGTGTTGTTCCAGATGTGAAGGAGAAAATTCAGTGCAAAAGACAAGTTGCTAAACACTACTATGATAGATCTGCCAAAGACTTCCCAGAGCTACAGATTGGGCAGAGTGTCAGGATGAAATCTCTTCCAGGTGATAGAACGGGAAGGTGGCGCCGCGGCATATGTCTCCAGCAGGTGACACCGCGCTCATATCTGGTAGAGATAGATGGCACCACATACCGCCGCAATCGAATAGACCTGCGGCCAGGGGAGCCCACTCCACCTCAGGTCTATGTGCAGCCTGAAAGAATGGCGCCCAACAACACGTCCAGCAGGGATAGTGCACCCGTTCAAGAAGACACACCAGTGCCCAATAGCACACCACTGAGCCCTACAACCCTTCAACCCACTCAGGCTGCTGTTCAGGCACATGTGAATCCCGCAGAGACTCCGGTGCGACCAGTGAGCTACACAAGGAGTGGCAGGCTTGCCAAACCCCCAGAGAAACTCAACCTGTGAACTGTGTACTTTCACACACTACACTGGTTACAAAAAAAAAAAAGAAAAAAAGAAAAAAGGGACAAGTTGTATGTTGTTATGTTATGCTTGTGCAAATGTGTTTATAGAGCTAGTTAAAGCCCTGGGGGGTATTCCAAGTAGCGGGTTTAGTGAAAACTTTGAGTTGTTTAACCCTGAAAAGAGGCATACTCCGAGTTCCGCGTTCCAGAAAGAGAGGTAACTAAACCTTTTGGTAAGTTTCCATGGTAACTTACCCCTTGAAACTAACCTGCTTGCTAGCAGGTTTTCCATGCCAAACCCTGGTTTCTACCGATCCCCTCCCACTTTATGAGCCTGATAGCGTTGGCAGACAAGGCATATCATTTCCTGGTTCAGCCAAGCGATCTCGAACAAAATTTAATTTGCTTAGTTATACGCCGGGAGACAATTTTAAGACTGCGGTTTGATGTACTTTAATTCCCTGATGAATACTTAAGTTAACGTTAGGCTACCGTTTCACACAATCTGTAATTTATTTTAGCAACATTCTGAGCCCTTGGGTCTTCATCGATAGTGTTACTCGCCGTGGACTCAGAATTGGCCAAATGCCTTTTCGCACTGAAATAAAGACAAATAATTGAAATTGTATTTGGTCTTCTTTATTGCCTACAAATAGAAATCTAACAATGAGTAGCATATTTCTATCGGCTATTGTTCCTACAATTTACATGATTCATATGATTCCTACAATTTACATGATGTAGGCTACAGTCCTGTAACTGTTGTTTCAGCAAATCTATTTCAACATTGTTGGGGGTCAATATATTGGCCAAACAACCGAAACTAATTCCCCTATGGTTTGAAGGAAGATGGGAAACTGAACAGTGTATTAACATTAACCAAATAATGTCAATACCACTGGAATTACAGTTATTTGACTCTTTGGGTTACATCAGAGCAAGAATGGTCAAATTAAGGTTAAATAACATAATTATTTTATCATATTGCAAATGAATGCAATCAATGAAGTTAACTCTTATGCCTACTCTACCATGATTATTGTAAACCAGAGATAGAAAGCATGAGGTGAGGAAGAAGGAGTAGGACTAGGACAAGCCAGAGCTGAGGAGGTCTCAGGAGATCAAGAATCCACAGAACAATGCTTCACAATTCCGTCTATACCCAAGAACAACTACAATCACACCAGAATCTTGACCCTTGCTTATCAACATGTCTAGCAATGCTACAGTAAGTTACAAAGATGTGAGAGACATCAAGTTGAGACTCCATCCAGTAACTCCATATTCTACCGTAAGAAAGGTGGGGGCAGGTGGATAGCCTTACAAGATCAGCCTTTATTCTTCTGCCCTATGTATGAGATCTCTTGGTCAAAATGGAAATTCCGAAAATTCAACTATTAATATTCATATAGGTTATTGTTCCTACAATTAACATCACCTGTGACCATGCATCCTCTCGTAACTGGTGTTCCAGTCAATCTTTTTCGAGATTAGCCTTTATTTTTCTACCCTAAGTGGGCCTACACCATCTCTTGGTCAGTTTTTGGAACTTTCTTCACGAGGTGCAGTTTGTACAACTAACTTACTTGTAACTGGGTATACATGAGATTACATTAGCTACATTTCACTGTTCCACATGCAAAATTCACCTGCCATTAAATGAACATCTCACTGTATACAGCATGCCCTGTTGTCAGAATGTGCAAATCGTTTTTATATTCAGTATTCTCATAATGTCAGTGGCGGCTCCTGAAAAAATTCTCAGGGGGGGCAATTTTTCTGATGATTTAGGTGACCTACACACATTTAAAAAAGATATGTCCAGCAATAAAATGAAGACAGGGGCAGCATATAAGTCAATACCAGAAGCATTTATTGACTGATCTCCAAAGTGTTGGCTTACAAAAGCAAAATAAGTTATCACAGTAAAAATAATCAAGGGTGTTCTTTCCCATTCCTCAACACTGCATAAACAATATGCATTTCCATAAACAAATGAAATATCAGCTGAAAATACAGCATCTTGGTATTTGTTCAGATTGCAGGATCAACAAGAGCTTTTGTTTAAGAGTAAAAGAGAAATCCACACTTACACAATAAATAGTAACAGCATGGCAATAACAAGTAGACAAATTGTTGAGAAGTGGATCTTTAGAACTACATTTTGTGGAATGTAGGATATGACCAAAGTGCTACTTAATAAAAGCAAAGTAACGTTGTCCCAAATAGGGGAGTGAACAAGTGAGGCTTGACCTAGTGTGGTCTGGGCATCTTGGCTTTACACATTGAAGACCAAACCAGAATGATGAGGTGCTGCTAAGTTTAACTAAATAATTCTGATATACACATTACTTGCTTCAAAAAGGCCTCATTATTGAATTGGAAATATGTGCACTTGAGCATAATTCACAACAAGTAAGCAGGAGCTTTTGATAGAGGCTACTGACAACATTGATGCAAGTTATTGGTAATAAGAAATGTTTATAGACTCCCATATTCTGCTCTCTTGTATAGATTTGTGAAAATGAACAGTCATAGACATTTTGCCTGAAAACAGAAATTTGAAAATAATTTCTAGAAAAGGTAAACACAGCTATCTGTATGGCTTTGTAAAAAATGAACAACCACATTTTGGCCATTTGTATAGATTTGTAAATATGAACAACCATATTCTGGCCAATTGTATAGATTTGTAAAAATGAACATGAACGTTCAGTCTCTCCAAAAGCACACTGGCGATTGAGACTGAGGTTGATTCCGAGATGGGAAGGAACTCAAAAAAGCGCTCCTGCACTTTGTGGTTGCTATCTATGTACCTCAGCACAAGCACCAGCTGTGTCTGTGTAGAAACGTCAGTGGCCTCGTCAGCTTGGATAGCTACGAAGTTCGCCGACTTCACCTCCTCCACAATATGTTCCCTCATGACCGCTAGCATACACTCCAGTAGCTCGTTTTGAATGGTCTTTGATGTGCCCTTGAAAACTTTAGCATTTTTAAGATGGTCATCAAACACCTCATCTAAGTGTGCCACAAAGTTGACAAGTCCAAGAAAAATACCAGGGTTGGTGGAGCCCTCAGTTTCATCTTTGCCTCGCAAAGCTAACTCAAACACTCCGCAAAACTTCACACACTGGATTAGCGGATGTACATCCGCCACGTGGCGGTTCTTGCTAACCTCATCGTTGTGGCGGCGGACAGCTAGCCTGTATCTCTCATCCAGTTGAGTGGCAATGTTCACTCTCCCCAAAGCAGACAATCTCAAACAGCTATCCATGTGGGTCTTTGACAGCTCATGTTTCTTAATCTTTTCTGAAAGATGGTGCATGTCCGTTACACCAGTCGCTGTCCAAGCGGTGCTGTCTGCCGTGCCGCCTTCAGGGTGAAAGAGTAAGCAGGGGTAGCAGAAGACTGCATTAGCTACATCGCAGCCTGCTAGCCAGATTTTTCGTTCATACCAATTTTTGGAAAATCCTCGGGTGGAAGACTTTCCCCCTTTAGTAGAAACCTGTTGAATTATTAAATTTGGTCTGGGAGGTCTACCTGACTGAAATCGCCCCAAAAGGGGCGGGGCCATTTGAAGCACGACTTTAGCCTGATTGGACATTAAGTGGCAGATCAGACGTCTAGATTAGAACACTGATAACGACTGTTGCCGTGATATAATTGATTAGAAAAAATCCCTTCCTTTTCCCGTTTGGCAGTGCGTCGCCCATATCGCCCTAATGAACACACCGCCCCTGAGTGTAACTGACAATTACAAAAAAAGCCTGTAAATGCAAGTAGCCTACATGGAGAGAGAACTGCAGTAGCTATATGAAAATAAAACTTAGGTTATATGTTCAATCCCAACCAGGGGGGTATTCCAGGTAGCGGGTTTAACAAACTCTGAGATTAACCCTGAACTCTGAATTGAGTTACTCTAACATGGGAAACTCCGAAAATTCGGTTCCAGAAAAGCTGATATGAATTTGTTAACTCAACTCGGAGTTCGGCAACTCTGAGTTTAGCGCGTGCATGAATACTACCAAAAGCCAATATCTATGGAGCTCCGATACTCGGATTCACCATGGCAACGACGACAAAAAACGTTGTCATACTTCACCACACTTTACATTTTATTTTGTGTTCATGGTCAATCTGAGGATATTCCGGAAAAGAGCAACACGGCTGTAGCTGCGTAGCCTATAGCTACAATTGGCGTGGGCAATTGCTGCCGAGTCAATGCATTTACTATTTGAATGCAATAGCCAGTCCATACATTGAACATTTAACCCCACTGTCCGTTACTGTATCATTACAGGAAAAAAAGTGTTGTACCTAATAAAAGAGCATGTTCAATGTTATATTACATATAAAAACATACTACGAACAGGTATATTTTGCTTATAGGTTACGCTTGTGATTGTAGCCTCGACGTCACCATGGTTTTAATCATATTAGACATGATACAACGTTTAAATATCAATTGGTGCCTATTTCAACTTGTTAGCAGTTTCCCTCAACATAATGCTTTTTATCAAAGGATGAAGAAGAAGATTAAGATGACGAAGAGACATTAATGACAGCTGCCGCAGAAATGGATGCAGAGAATAATGTATGGTAGCCTATAGGCTTGTATAAAAGTTTATTGCTGGGCTTGACTGGTAAGAAACTGTTAAAAGGGGAGATGTTATTGGGTTAACTACCACCTAGCGGTGGCTTGTGTATGCAATGCTTTTGGACCTGAACCAGACTTGTGCAATGCAGTGACACGACTTTATACGTTCAGTCATACAGTTCAGTAAACTCCATACTGTAGTGCATACTACGACTTCGAGTGCTTTATTGTACATACAAACACCGGCCTGCCCATCGGGATCAGTGTTTACAGTAGTCAGACTACTTTTGTTTGGTAACGAGTAACTTAACGCGTTACTTATTTAATTGAATGAATCCGTTACTAGTTCCCTGTTCAAACAATAACGCATTACTTAATTTAGTCTTTTGGTCGAGAGCACTCAGCATGTAGCTAAAAATCTAGGAAAGTTGAGGCTACTTTTCGCTAAGTACCTACAAAAACGTCTTAATCTGCTAGACAGGTGGGTTCCCCTTCGTTCTTTTGGTGCGCAGTCTCACAAGCCCAATATACCCGGCGTCATGGAGCCGACCAGCTAAATTGTTATTTAAGACTTGCATGTACAGGCCTACGTAATGTCACATTAAATAATGTGACATTATTTAATGTGACATTACGCTTGTGTTATGTGTTGCTGTATTGTTCAGTGGTTTCGGTTTAGTATTATATTATATTACAGTAAGTAAAATAGTCTGGTTCAGTACCTAAGTGAACACCATTTTGCTACCATATACCTAGCTATAGCTTAGCTTCGTTATGCTCCATGATTCAAACCTAACCCTTGTAGAGCTAGCTAACTACTAGACTTCTGCCTGACATTTTACAACATTATTCTTATCATGTCTGACCTACTTCCACACCCTTTTCAACTTTTCAATAAAGTAAAAAAAATGATTAAAAAAATCACTAATCTCAAATCCTTGCTAATCTTAAATATAGACCAGATAATTCTAATAATGCTTTGCCTACACCACACCACTCCTTTTGACGCAAATGAGCAGGGGCTCTACTCCGAGCTCCTCACGGATGACTGAACACCTCACCCTATCTCTAAGGGAGACACCAGCCACCCCCCTGAGAAACACACTTCAGCCACTTGTACTCGCAACCTAGTTCTTTTGGTTATGACCCAACTTTCATGACCATAGGTGAGGGTAGGAACTAAACTTGACCGGTAGAGCTTTGCCTTTCGGCTCAATGATTCAACCGATTCTCTGACCAACCTCCCGCACCATGCTCCTCTCACTCGCGAACAAGACCCTGATGTCCTTGAACTCCTTCACTTGGGTAAGAACTCATTCGCTACCTGGATTAAGCACTCCATTGGTTTCCTGAGAACCATGTTCTCAGATTTAGAGGCGCTGATCTTCATCCGAGCCGTTTACTCTCAACTGCGAAATGATCCAGTGAGTGCTGAAGGTCACAGACTGATTATGACTGAAAGACCACATCATCCGCAAAAAGTAGCGATGGAATCCCCAGCCCACCGAACCGCAGCCCTTCCCCATCCCGATTACGGCTCAATATCCTGAAAATATCACAAACAGGATTGGTGACAAAGGACAGCCTTTGCGGAGACCAACCCCCACACGGAACAAACTCAACTTTGTGCCGAGGACCTCGACACAACTCTCGCTTTGGATGTACAGGGATTGAATCGCCCAAGAAGAGCAAGAATCCCCGGGCTTTGCCACTGTGGAGTTGTTTGACTACCTCAGAGGCTGCATTTCTCCACCGGCTTCAGCAATGGAGGCTTTGAACATATGCCCACTCCGGTTCAATGCCCCCAACCTCTCAGGCATACCTGAGAAACTCCACAAGGGGTTTTTACTGCACTAAATCACACTTGACTGGTCGTGAACTCACCCATACTGTTATTGTAACTGCTATTTGTTGCTTTGCATTCTCTAATTATACTTTCTTCTCTCTGTTGCCCATCTAACCTCCCCTGTGGTGTGGGAGCGTTGAGCAGATGCAGATATCAGAACAGACATACCTGCAGTCTCTGAGTGTTTTATGCAGGGCTCCAGACTAACCTTTTTCACTAGGAGCACAGTAGCCCCTGACTGAAAATTTTGCGCAAGCAGAACATTTAGGGGCACACCTTATATTGACCTGCAATGCATTTATTAATGTAACTAGAGAGGGTACAATTCAGTGGCAATTTTAGACCCTTTTTAGGAGTGCTCAAGCACCCCTAAATTTAATCTTAGCACCCCTACAAATATATATTTAAATATATTGTTTATTAACATTTGATGCTGGTAGTTCGTGAAGGGACATTCTTAGTTTTTTAATTCATTCAATATTTTGCATAATAATACATAAACGTATTAATTGTCATCCAGTGAAATTAGGGATTAACATTACCAAGGGGGTTTACGTTTAGAACTTTTGCAAGGCACATTTCTGGGGAAATTGTGGGGTGTGCTTGCGTCGGTTGCAGATGGGTCAGTTTTTTTACTGTCATTTTTACAACTGATATACAGCGACGCACCATATAAGCTTGAGTTTAAATACATTATTTAATGTGACATTACGTACTGTACATGCAAGTCTTAGCTAAATGACTTGTAGTATGATGCACTTTTCGATCAGTCCTCCAACACCACAACACATACTTGCTGAGTATAACAACATAACAGCTCAAACACAGGCAGGGATACAGTAGGAACGCTAGTGCTAAATAAGTAGCTGCTAGGCTCCATGACGCCGGATAAGAAGGGCTCGTGAAACTGCTCACCAAAAGAACGAAGGGGAACCCACTTGTCCGGCAGATTAAAACATGTTTGTAGGAACTTCACGAAAAATAGCCTAGACTAGACTTTTAGCTACAGTACTAATGCTGAGGGCTTGCTGATATTGCTGTCTTACTAGAACGTCGTATCTATGCGTCGTTGCTAACGTGTGCTGACAGTGCACACCCAATAAATTCCAAATTTGTAGGTCGCACATGCGCGAGTGCTTGTAAAAAATGCTCGCACTGTTTCAAAAACTGGTCGCAAAATGCGACCATTTGGTCGCAGTCTGGAGCCCTGGTTTTAAGTGTTAATTACTTTGTATTTGTATTGTACCAGCTGAGTAACAGAATGCAACCGTCTGTGATATGACGTAGCTCAGTTGATGTGAGGTTGATCGGTTGGGTTTTAGCTCCGCCTTTAAAAAACCTGAGCTGAAAACGGAAGACAAACTGTTCAACGGTCTAACTCCACATTCAGTGTGTCAAATTTTTTGTGCAAGATTTCCCTTTTTGTAGTCTGATTTATTTTTCAAGAAATTCAGATTGCAGTATAAATCAAATCAACATTTATTTGTATAGCCCTTTACAAGCAATGTCACAGAGGTTTTCACAAACCCTCAAGGAAGACAAGGAAAACCTCCCAGAAAAACTCACCAGAGGAGAAAAAATTGAAGAAACCTTGGGAGGTGCAATTCAGTGAGGGATCCCCACCTCCAGAGACGGTTAGTGAAAGAGAGGTGCAGAATACAGGCTAAACATAGTCATACAGCAGGGAAGTGTCAATGGGTGTTGAAACACCAACATCCAGTGTTCAACTTGGTTCAGAGTTGGTAAATGTCAGTTTAAGTAGAATTACCCACAGGGCTGGGGACTGATCGGCGTAGCATCACAGGCGTGCGGAGGGATGAGGAAAGGGACCGGGAACTCACTGTTGTCCGTCAGGGAGACTGGTGTCCACTTGACGACTAGATCCAGCTTTGGCAGACTGTCACAGATCAATATCAACTGGCGACCAGGTCCAGCGTTGGCAGACCGATGATCAGGCAGGTGCTGACAGCTCAAACCCTTCACACCAAAGGGGATGTGTGGAGGGGGGACAGAAAGAGAAGAGCAGAAATTAGAGAATGCCAGGTGTAACCAACAGTTACTGTAATATTAAAACGAGATCCCCACCGGTCAAGTGTGGACTAGTCTTCATTGAACCCAGACAGGTCACCCCAGATCTTGCATGGGCAAGATTGTATCCTTGCTGTGCTGCCTTCTGAGGGTTTGCTAGGGGAGTGAGAAGGTATGTCTCACAGGCATAACCCTTGTCTCCCAGAAGAACTCCAGAGAATTCACCTGAGAATACAAAATGTAATCATTACAACTACACTTAAACACAATTGCGTCAAATGGTTTACTTATCACCAAAATGTGTGTGGCCTACCTTGTGATAGTTGCTGGAAATGGTACTCGACCTAAAAACTCGGGAGTCCTGGACAGACCCAGGCCACTTTGCCATCTAAAAAGTGATGTTGCCTGTTCATTACACATTTAACGCACAAAATACATTTTGGCTATAGTTGACAGTAGAGCTAATTAAATAATTTTTACCTGAACATTGATACTGTGGAAGGATTTTCTGTTCACATAATCTCCCTCATGGGCCCCTGAGGGGCGTTTAATGCGAACATGTGTGCAGTCCAACGCACCAATGACATTAGGGGAACCTGTAACACAAAATAGTCTGAGTATCTAGTGACTGTTCTAAAGTAATGATTTTTTTTAATCTATAATTCATGTTACCTGCAATTTTGTGGAAATCCTCTTTGATGTAGCATGTTCTTCTGTGGCCAGGGAAGGTAATGAAGATGTGTGCCAAGGACTTCAGTGCCAAACACACACCTCTGACCGTACAACAAATAGTACCTTTATTTACCGTTTCGGCATCTCCCACGGAATATAAAAACATGCCACTTGCAAAAAAGCGCAGTGCCATACAGACCATCTGTGGGATGGTAAGAGCATGGCTTCGCCCTGTGCGGTGTTGAATTTTGGGACCTAGCAGTTAGCCCAAATAACGGATCCCATCTCCAGAAAACCTATATCTCTCATGCAGGTACTCGTCCGAAAAAGCTTAAGGGTCAGATCTGTCCCGAAACACCCTCTCACGTCTGAAAGCACGTCTCAGTATCAGTTCTTCGTCGTCCAACACGTCGTTAAGAAATGGGAATGCCATGGTGCCAGAAGAAACACAGGTGAATAGGACTTTATATAGCCTATCGCCCTTATCACTGACTTTATTAAAATCACTGTTGCAACTTCGTCAACCATTTAAAACCATCTAAACAACTCCAATAGTAGGCTAGGGTTTAAAATCAAACTTGTGACAGCAATAGGGACAAGTAGGCCTAATGCATGTTAATAAAAATAAATCCAAACACAGAAGACAACGGAATAACTGTTAAAAAGTTTATTTCGGATCAGAGCGGCACAGGCGGTCGCATTTCTCTCTCCTCCCCTCCCTGACCATCCCTGCTTCACTCTGTCTTGTCTGTCTCAAGATACTCTCTCACCATCACTCTCCGAAACTAGAAGCATGGAATTAATTAGCTGGTCTCTCAATGCAATTGACACCATGTTCTCGAAGAGAAGCTCGGGTTCGGGGGAACCCAACTGTCCTGACGGGACGTTCGCAGCTGGCTACACGATGGACGAGTGGGCGAATTGGCGTGTCGTGTGTCTAGCGGCGCTTTCCGTTGAGGATGTTGAAGACATCTTTATTTTCGGAACCGTGATTACAGGCTTTCTGCTGTTTGGAATAGGCGGTTGGCTTGTATATCGGAAAGTCAAGGAAACGGCTGCAGCCATCAAAAGCCCCCTTAGGCTGCCCGACCTGATTGATTCGGTGGGTAGAGCTGTTGGAGCTCTGACTGTGAACTTACAGCGCAATATGGATTACACCAGGGATAAGTTTTCGGCTCTGCAAAGGAGGATCGAGGAGTTGGAGACCTTTCTGAAGGGTGGACGTGAAAATTGAGTCGCGTCTACTCGTCAAAACAACTACACCAATCTTATCTACTTTCGGCCCCGTAACCAGCACAGGCCTTTGCCAAGGCCGTTGCTGGAAAACAACTCCCCTGGAGAGCGCTGAAGCGAGACTATCTTGCTCTTCCCCCTCCCCCACTAACATCTGTGGCTTGGTCTCTACCCGGGTCATGACCAAGGATGTGTCCTTGCCAACACTATCTGCATAGGGAGACTTGGACTGAGTGTGGCCTAGGTCGAGGGCGCCAACCCAGACCTACTCACACATTAACTTTCACCTACTACAGATACCACCACCCCCCCACCCCCCATCCAATGCCTTAGACTGTGTCCAGCGCCTACCATGGCTGCAGGTCCAGATGCTGCTTGTCTACCCCCCCCCCCCATTCCCCATTGCAAGTGTCTTTGTAAATGTTGTTGGGCTTATGTGCTGAGGTTTTTGCCTGTTCCCACACTGTACTCCTCTAGGAGCATTGTCTAGGGGTTGCCTTTTTCTCTCCTCCTCTCTCCTCATGTTATGTGCTGTAATCTTTCAGTTGGCGCTGAAAATGGCTGCCTAGTTAGGCTCTCCTGCCAAAGTAAATTCCTTGTCTGTGCAAACTTTCATGGCGAATAAACACCAATTCTGATTCTGATCTCACACTGAAAAGGCAACGCCAAACAAGTAGCCAGGCTAACGTTGTAAACAGTAACAAACGACGCTCAGGTTAAAAATCTCACGCCAAGATTTTTGGAAAAGTTGGCAGCCCTGTCACATAGTCCTGTAAAGATGTGTACTCATCTCTCAAATACCATTTATATTTGGAACTGTTCTGTTTAAAGTGTTTCTCAACAGCCCGTCTAATTTTCAGATGCTTCTCTTCATTTTAACATATGCTGTAAGATAGGCTACGATAGAAACAGTTTCCATCCGGGAGTACAACGGCACTTACGAATTTTTGTCTGGACCTGATGTTTCCTCCAGGATCACAATGACTCTTATTGAGAGACGTTGCTCTTGTTGGTTAGTTGTAACTGACTTAAAACTGTTGTACTTGCTGTGTAATATATTTGTGTTGGAGGCCGGTTTGGGCTCACCCAGGTTGCTTCTTTAGAAAAAAGGCTCGGGAGAGGTTGGGCTCAGTTTTCAAATGCAAAGGCTCTTTATTTTGTCAAACAAGAACATTCGCTAGATTACTCTTTGCTCAAGAGTTAACCCCTTGACATGAGATTCACTACACATTTTATACAGTTTGATCGGACATCCCCCAATTGTACATTGACCCTGGGGCCCGTTGCATAAATTTAGTTTAAGACTAGTCTTAGCCTTAGACTGTCTTAAATTGTCAGGTAAGACTAGTCTAAGTAGTCAAGAGCGTATAGCGTCCTGCTGAAGCGAACATCGAGACCACCACATTGACTGCGAGTGATGAAGGCTGTAGTATAATATTGAGTTGAGCTAAAACTTCGTCTCTTGGGTAGAGCTGAAGGGTCAGCAGTTAGATAACCAGTTTAAATGGTCAAAGAGTAGCTAGCCAGTGAGTCATTTTTGGTCAAGGCAGACTTCATCCCGGCGTTTGCATCCCATGCTTCTCTTCATGCCCTCGCGCATACAGAGACGTGGATCCGCCCAGAGAACACTGCAACTCCAGCTGCTCTATCCGTCAACCACTCCTTCACTCACTCACCCCACTCAACCGGGCGGGGTGGTGGGACAGGTTTGCTTCTTTCCCCACATATTATATACACATCCACTCCACTCTGTTACTGACAAATCATTTGAACACCATTATGTGATAATAACTGATCCTATCAAAGCATGCTTAATTGTTCTTTATCGCCCACCAGGACCGCTAGCCGACTTTGTGGAGGAGCTGGACATGCTCCTCAGCGTCCTCCCGGATGATGGAACCCCCCTGATAGTCCTTGGGGACTTCAACATCCATCTCCAAGGAACGCAGGCTGTCGACTTCTTGTTTCTCCTGACCTCCTTCGACTTGACGCTGCTGAGCACACCGGCGACCCACAAGGCAGGCAAGCAGCTAGACCTCATCCTGATCCGTAACTGTATCACTGACTTAACCTCTGTAACCCCACTGCACATTTCTGATCACTACTTTATCCAATTCTCTGTCTCTCTCCCTCCAACTCATCCTACCTCCCCTCCCCTTGTAACTTTCCGACGCAACCTCCGCTCCCTATCCCCCTCCCATTTCTCCTCTATTGTAACATCCTCCCTCCCTCCCATTGACAAGTTCTCGTCCCATCCCACTAACATTGCCACCGACACCCTGTTAACCACTACATCATTCTTAACTGCATCACTTGACTCTCTCTGTCCCCTGTCTACCAGGCCTGCACGATCTTCTCCCTCCTGCCCGTGGCTTACGGATGTTATTCGTGAAGAATGGTCCACCCTTCGAGCAGCTGAGAGGAGATGGCGCAAGTCCGGAAGATCAGGACCCTCTACTTTCTTTTTTTTTACTCTGCTTCAAACCCCCACAAACTTTCTCTGCCTTCTCCACCCTTCTTAACCCACCTCCCCCACCCCCTCCCTCCACCCTGACAGCAGACGACTTCTCCTCCTTCTTTGAGAAGAAAGTCGCCGACATTAGCAGTCAGTTCCCTAAACCCACCTTTCCCACCCCCTCACCCTCCATGACTGACCCAACTAAATGTCTAAACTCTTTCTCTCCCCTGTCCGAGGCAGAGCTCTCTGACCTCAATCTCTCTCATCGCCCCACCTCCTGTCCCCTTGATCCTGTCCCCTCCCCTCTCTTTCAAACCATCTCCCCTCCATCATAACTTTTCTGCTCCATGTCCTAGACTCCTCTTCTACCTCTGGCACCTTCCCCTCTACCTTCAAACAGGTCAGATTTACCACTCTACTCAAAAAACCCTCCCTTAACCCTGCCGTACTCCAGAACTACAGACCGGTATCACTGTTACCCTTCTTCTCTAAAACAATTGAATGTGTTGTATCTAACCATCTGTCTAACTTTCTCTCTCAGAACAACCTGCTTGACCCCAACCAATCGGGCTTCAAGACTGGCCACTCCACAGAGACTGCCCTCCAATCAGTCACCACTGCCCTCCAGTCTGCCAGAGCGGCTTCGAGGTCATCCGTCATCATTCTGCTGGACCTTTCTGCAGCGTTTGATACGGTTAACCACCAGATCCTGCTCTACAGACGTTCTGAGATGGGCATCACTGGCACTGCACTCCAGTGGATCTCACCCTACCTGTCGGGAAGATCCTACCAGGTCTCCTGGGGAGGCAAACTGTCAGACCCTCGCCAGCTCTCCACTGGTGTCCCACAGGGCTCTGTCCTAGAACCCCTCCTCTTCTCTCTGTACACCACCTCACTTGGGCCAATCATCACCTCCCATGGCTTCTACTACCACCGCTACGCTGATGACACGCAGCTGTACCTGTCGTTCCCCCCAACCGATACGGGGATCTCAGCTAGGATTGAGGCCTGCCTCGCAGACATCTCCGCCTGGATGACCGAGTACCACCTCCAGCTGAACCTCGCCAAAACAGAACTTTCATCATCCCGGCCAAACCCTCCATCTCCCACAACCTCTCAATAACCCTGGGATCTGCGACGGTGACCCCCTCATCATTTGCCAGGAACCTTGGGGTTACCATGGATGACGAGCTCTCCCTCACGGCCCACATTGCTGCAGTCTCACGGTCATGTAGATTCACCCTCTACAAATCCGGAAGATCAGGAGATACCTATCTGAGCACTCCACCCAGCTCCTTGTCCAAGCACTTGTCCTCTCCAAGTTGGACTACTGCAACTCGCTGCTCGCCGGTCTCCCAGCATGCGCAACCCGCCCTCTTCAGAGGATTCAGAACGCAGCGGCCCGCCTGGTTTACAATCTACCCAGACGCTCCCACGTTACCCCGCTCCTCATCTCCCTCCACTGGCTACCCGTCACGGCCCGCATCAGATTCAAGACCCTGGCACTGACCTTCCAAGCAGTGAACGGGACTGCACCCAACTGCATCAAGTCTCTCCTGCAGTCTTACACCCCCACCCGCCTAAGACCTACGGTCTTCTTTAGACAATTGCCTGGTGGTCCCACCGCTCAAGACCACCCGGTCCCAACACAAGCTCTTCTCCTGCCTGGCCCCCCAGTGGTGGAATCAACTCCCCACCTCCATCAGAGACACAGACTGTTTCTCCACCTTCAAGAAAAGGCAGGAATGGTTTGCTGAACCCAATGATAGTTTCCTCAAGGATCACAATGACTCTTGTTTAGAGACTTGTTGCTCTTGTCGGTTAGTGGTAGCTGAATATTCTATTTTAGTTTTTTTAGTTATCTTATTTTACGTTTGCTTGTTTTTCTACAGGTACACTTGCACTTAGAGATTCATGTTGTTTAATTGTAACTTGCTTAACTACATGCTCTTATGGTTCTTCCCTTTGGCACTTATTTTTTGGTTTTTCACAATGTGTGCTTCTTGTTTTGGGGCTATCTTGTTATTATCAGTGACCTACTGACCTATGCACTTTGTAAAGCTCTCTCTTGGAAGTCGCTTTGGATGAAAGCGTCTGCTAAATGAATAAATGTAAATGTAGTTAGTTTTTCTGGAAGTTTTTCCTTGTCTTCCTTGAGGGTTGAGGTTGGCTGGGTGGCAGTTCTATCAGCGCATGTGAAGCCCTCTGTGACATTGATTGTAAAGGGGCTATACAAATACTGTGCATTTGATTTGGTTAGAAAATATTAAAGTAACCATCACAACTTACAGTAATGCTGGCGTACTAAACAATGGTGTTACTTTGGAGATATTACATTCAGATAATACATTTGGAAATGATAACAATGCTGTTGGACTTTAAAAGCAATGTATATGGTTGCTCGTGGGAATTTTCTTTACTCAACGTTGTCCTGAGGGCAGAAACGTTTGTGATTGGTGCAATTTGACAGCCATTTGACGGGACCTCCATTTTGAAGCATTTTAAATCTTCTGGGCATTTTCAGTTGCGCACAGCAAAGATCGGAACTGGTTATCATTTCAAAGCATTCATAAATTCAAAAAAATCGTAATCTTTTAATACCTGCCAGTGCTATCAACATAACGTGTGCCCATACATGTTAACCATAAGCGCTAGCTAAGCTAGGTAGCTAGCTAAGCTAGCTAGTCAAGCCATCAGGTGAGCAAGAAAGCTTAGCTAAGCTAGCTAGTTAAGCCATCAGGTGAGCTAGAAAGCTTAGCTAAACTAGCTAGTCAAGCTAATAATGTGAGCTAGAGCTAGAATGCTTAGCTAGCTAGTCAAGCTAATCAGGTAAACTAGAAAGCTTAGCTAAGCTAGCTAGTCAAGCTAATCAGGTGAACTAAAAAGCTTGTTAATGTACATTGCATTAAGCTTTACTGTATTCGTAAACAAAAACTAAAAAATGGCTATTTAGGGCAGTGTAGTCTAATTTATATATTTGGCTTTTCTTCATGGCTGTTTAGTCTCATCTGGTCCCAGGGCAGTGACTATGGTTTCCCGCAATTTGGTCTGAGTGAATCTTCTGGTCTCAGTGCAGGTTGTCTGAGGGCAGGTGAATCTCCTGGTCTCAGGGCAGGTTGTCTGAAGTTTGACTCCCTGCCCTGAGAACAGAAAAATACAACTTCTGTATGAGATTCACCTGCCCTCAGACAACCTGCCCTGAGACCAGGAGATTCACCTGCCCTCAGACAATCTGCCCTGAGACCAGGAGATTCACCTGCCCTCAGACAATCTGCCCTGAGACCAGGAGATTCACTCAGACAAAATTGTGGGAAACTCAATTCTCAAGTCTCTGCCCTGGGACCAGATGAGACTAAACAGCCATGAAGAAAAGCCAAATTTTAAAAAATTACTACACTGCCCTAAATAGAAATTGTTTTTTTGAAAACGAGTACAGTAAAGCTTAATGCAATGTACATTAACAAGCATTCTAGTTCACCTGATTAGCTTGACTAGCTAGCTAAGCATTCTAGCTCTAGCTTACATTATTAGCTTGACTAGCTACCTTAGCTTTCTAGCTCACCTGATGGCTTGACTAGCTAGCTTAGCTTTCTAGCTCACCTGATTAGCTTGACCAGCTAGTTTAGCTAGCTACCTAGCTTAGCTAGCGCTTATGGTGAACATGTATGGGCACACATAATGTTGATAGCACTAGCAGGTATAAAAAGATTACACATTTTTTTAATTAAACATTTTTTTAATTACACATTTTTTGAATTGATGAATGCTTTGAAATGATAACCAGTTCCGATCTTTGCTGTTCGCAACTGAAAATGCCGCCTGAAGATTGAAAATGGAGGCCCCGCCTCTGCAATTCTCTCCTCTTTTGCGATTGGTTGTCAGATTAAACCAATCACAAATGTTTCTGCCCTCAGGACAACGTTGAGTAAAGAAAATTCCCATGAGCTATATGGTTTGGCAGGGGCATATTTTGAGTTCTGATATTGGGATGGTTTTTGGGCTGGTTTTATTGGCCATTGGGCTGGTTTTGTCACACAGACCTTGGGCCCGTTTTCCGTACGTCGCTAACTCAGGTAGCTGGATTTGATTGTTGACGATTTGTCATTATCTTGGATTGTTCGGTTCTTCGAAGCTCATCCTGGACTTGCTGTCATAGCAACAGGTCCGTAAGCTTGAACCTGCTCAGGGGCAGGTTTATTTGATGTAAACACGATTAGATTGAGGCTTTATAAGCAGAGGTGATACAGGAAGTCTGTCACAGACACGTCTTGTCCGTTTTTATTACAGGAACCTGTTGCGGAAGATGCAAGAATAATTAGCAGAATTTAACATGAAACCAAATTAATTGTTCATTGCGTGATAGATAGGCTAGATCTTTAAGCACAGCGCAATATGTTATTAGCCAATACTTTTAGAGAGATAGCCTATCGTTTTTTTTGTTGTTGTAAGGGTGTCATATTCATCATACATTTTTTGAAACCACATTATATGTCATTAAAGAATAAAACAAACTTGCAGATTAGTGCCATGTAATTGTTTGCCGTGATAATTAAATGCTAGTGTGATAATATGACCAAATCACAAAATGTCATGATACACTATTCTAATGCAGGAATTTCTTTTAAAATATTATCTGCTGGTGCACATGCACTAACCTACATGAGAATATGATACGTGTTTGCAGTGGACATATAGCCCCCCCCCCCCCCTTGTTATGAACAAATGACTCGAAAAAAGAGTTGTTCATTTTACTGAACGAGATTCAAAGAACCGAATCAGTAAAATGAACCGAACTTCCCATCACTAATAGGGAGAACATATAAGGGTGCTAAAGGTTGGGTGCAGAATGAATGGAGGTCTATGGAGCTATACTCCTCAAAATCCACTTTTCTCATGATATAATTTTCTGAGTTCGAAAGGGGAGGCAAAAAAATACACACCGCTCGGTGTTAGATTTTTTAAAAGTCGCCTTTCTGTTCTAAAAAGCTTTTGAAAATGTTATTAACGTCATACACATTGTATGACCAGAGCTACTGCTTGACGGCAAGCCCTGGTTACTTACACTTTTCTCTCGAGGCATCGACAACACAGCTGACAGGTTAGGCTCTCCCTGTCAATACACATGCTAGAAAGAGTTATGGCTTGCTTATATTGTTGCTAATGCTCTGACACTCTGGTTCTGCTTCGGATGCCATCTAGCGGGATCGCTGGTCATGGTCAGTCCTTCACTAACCAATTAGCATTCGTTAGCAGAATGCTTATGGTTAACAACGACTTAGCCTGTAAGAAATTGAAAGGACATAAGGACATAAGTACTCGTTCATTCAACTTTTGACCTGTAATCCATGTTAAACATGCAAAAACTACAATCAAGTCTGAGATTTCTCAAAAACAATCAAGTGAAAGAGACAAATGTAGCCGTTTAGCTCCATAGACTCCTATTCATTTTGCACTCAACAGCGATCCCTCCCAGTGGAACTCTGGTGGAACTGCAACAAAATTTGGTACAATGGCGCTTAATAGGGAGTGGCAAGGCTCTCCTTAAACAGGCTCTGACGTCTCTATCACACTGTATCCATGCGTCATTGCTAACGTTTGCTAATGTAGTGACGTAGGCTAGCACTGAGTGCGCTTCGTTGACAGAAGACACTTTTTGCCACAAAAACGTTTAAATCGTGCAACGGAATGCAAATAAAAATACAAGCTACTCATTCGGGACCAAGACAAAACTTTTGACACCTAGGTTGTCTACGTAGTCCAAATATTGACTGAGGCTTAGGGGTGGGAAACTAATAATAATATATATGTGAGAGAACAAAGGTTTTGCCCTTGCCGAAGGCAAAGCACACCCAATAACTTATAAATGTTTAATAAGGCATAGATAGTTCACACTTTCGATTAGGCCACGCAAAAGCCTTAAAAAAGTCCTTGGATATAGTCCTTAGAGCCTTAGAAAGTCCTTTATAACTTAAGTTTAAAACAAGTTGCATCATTAGTAAGTGTTTATAAAATAGTTGTCAAGATATCTGCCAAGTATTAGTGTTCATCATGGATTCGACTTAGCGTACATTAATTAAAGTCATTAAAGTAAATATGTATTTAGTTATTTACTCATGCTTTGAAAAGGTAATGTAATTGGTTTGTTCACCATTTGCTAATGCTTTCTATACCAGCTCATGTAACATTAACAGACTATAAACTACTGGTTTGCAACTATATTAACAAGCCGTCTATAAAGTATGGTAGTGCAGTTATAAAACACATTATGAATTGTATTATGAATCAAATCCCAAATTTTTTACAGTGTTTTTGAATGATTAACATAGCGTTTATTAATACGCTTATTAACTATTTAATAATGTATTGTTAATGTTTCAAAATGATTTATAAAGGATTAACTAACTATTAGTTAACACTATTTAAATGCCAAAAAGCATTGACTTATTATAAAGTGTTACCTTGTTTCAGGGCCGGATTCAGGGGGGGCTGGGGTGGGCTGCGCCCCCCCAGATTTCTGCCGCGCCCCCCCAGATTTCTGCGCGCCCCCCCCCCCCCCCCAAGCTCCTTCTGACTTCAGCCAATATGGTTACATGTTGAAGTTATGAAAAAGTCTGTTAGTGCTTTCAGTAATATGCTTTTTTTTTTTACCAATCTTTTAAAAAGATTCCCCAGTGATTGTCTGGTTGATAATGGGCAACGTAGGTTAGAGCTCCGCATCCACGTTTACCGATAAAAGTGAAATCCACCTCGAATCTCTTGCCACTGTTCTCGAAGTTATTGTATATCGGTCTTTTGTGGAGGATTTTTGACGAATAGTAAAGTTTAGCATTGGTGTTTAATGTTAAACCCTGGAATTTCATACTTCTGTTTCAGTTTTAATCTTTATTTGTTTTCGTAGAAGATACACGGGTAAAAGACGTTTACAGTAGGCTAGTCTTTTAGCTTCGTTAGCTTGTTCTTTGCGTGCGTGTTTGTACCTACAGAGAAAAACCTTTTATCATGCATCGATTTCTGATATCAAAACCATCTACTACTGCCCGTGCGACAAGGGATATTAAACTCATAGCCTACTCCAGAGCAGGCAGAGCGTGCTGGTCCTAGTGGAAGCACTTCCCTGTCTCTCGGTACCAACGTTACCGCTGCTGAGGTTGAAAGCGAGCATGGTTTGAATGACAGCAATCCAATGCAGCCTGTTCTGCATACGTGCACATTTTAGCCAAGGTAGGCATCGCACTCATACTTTGTTAGAGTAGTCAGCCAAGCTACATGCATGTTTCTGCTTCCCCTGTCGATAATTTGGAGCCAGAAATGATAAAGACATCACCTTCATAGACAAGGTTTTTACCAAAATTTACATAGAGCTCCAAAAACTATTTTGCACTCAAATGAATGCCCCAAAATTTGTGTGGACGATCCTATATCCAGCATCACACCAAAACCAGGATATGTTATGGGTTTGGGTTAAGCCCCGAATGTTTATAACGTATGGCTCTGTGCCTGATTAACACTCGGATCGTGAAGCAGACTCAAAAATACTAACATAATGGTTATATAAAAATTATACGACCCCCTTCCGTTATCATGATGCCCCCCCAGAAATGTTCACTGCCCCCCCAGTCAAAGCAGGCTGCATCCGGGCCTGCCTTGTTTTATGTTAATCATTAAAAGCATCGAGTGCCGGCCGCAGTGAAGAAAAATAAAACAATATTTGCACCATCCCTACATATGTTTTATCAGTATGTTTGCACTGACTACATTGCACTGTACCTGGCCCATTTATGGTTGAAGTCAAGTTGTTGGTGCAAATCACATCTTCCAAAACAGCCTGAAAGATGTAGCCTATTCATGGTTTACCAGGTCAAACAAATACATTAATCCTGTTTACAATGCAATGCCCGAGATTAGCCTATTAAATCTATTTAGTCCGTGGATGTAGGCTAAAACGAATGTATGACAAAAAAAATTGGCAGAAGGCATGCTTGAAAGTTGACACAACTACTTGTGAAATTGCTACACTTTGCGCATGGTTAACCAGCTTCAAAGAGAACACCTTTTTTGTTTGTTTTCAGGAAATCTGTACACTTACATGTCCATCTGTTGCGAGCACAGACTCATCCTATCATTACAGAACCCGTGGATGAGATGGCAGCCTGGTTCTTCACACCTATGGAGTCTGCAACCAGACCACAGCGACCCCTTGGTCCAAAAGCAGGCCGCAAAGCCTGGCCATGGCAGTGCCCTGACAGCCCGCTGAGCTGTCTGGATGGTGCCTCACAGAGCACCAGTTGTAAGAGACAAGGCAGCTTTTATATATAATAATGGAATTAGATTAAACGAAGACAAGGTATTATGAATTTGGAGAATAAAGTATAATGGATTTAATGTAATTTTTATGAGGTTGTAGGATGTGGCGACACGTACACACACACATTGTGGCAATCAGGAAGCTCACTCGGGCTTTGTATAATTTTGATAGTCAGATAGTCACATAATCAGGGACAGGTTTAACACAAAAAAGGTCTTTCAAACGTAGAATCTTATTCACTGGTGGGAAAAGTCCAGAGCCAGCTCATCGTGGTCCTGGTGGCTTTTAAGCCTGGCAACAGAAAGTAGGCAGAGTACAGGCACATGTCATCGGGGTGAGGCTCTCACCCTTCTTGCTCCTTCGATCCTGTCCCCTAATCTCTGCCCCGTTTGTCTTTTAATTCTGTGCCTTGCCCCAATTTGTTTTTGTAATAACAGATTAGGTGAAAAGTATACAGTTGTGTGGAGAGTGTGTGCCCACTGCTTCTCAATGCTAGATCATATGGGTTGTGGTATTAAGCTGATAGGGTATCGTGATGTATCAGCTTCCACAGGCATTCAACAGCACAGTGTAATCCCCATAACCATGGCATCCTGACAGACTGGAGCATCCTGGTAACAGGACAGCCAGCCAGGCCTCCGTACATAGGAGCTGCCCCTCCTCTCTGGCTCTCTAATCTTCCTATTGCTATCGTCCTATTGCAGCACTAAAGGGTGGAACCTGAGAGCACACACAATTCCCATAATTGAGCTGAAGTGTCTCATTCACTCACTTGCTCACACACACACACACACACACACACACAGTTATACAAAGACACATACATACAAAGAGCAATACATGTTGTACATGAGGGGTGGTAATATTACCCCCTTCTCTGCTATCTTACCGTCTTCCTATCAGAGTACAGTAATAACATAATAACTCCAAACAGACATAAATCAGATTCTGGCAGGAGGCCGCAGGACAGTAATCCTACAGTAATCCTTCACCTGCAGCATTGTAAATGTGTTCCATATGAAGGCAGGACTTTTTTCGTTGAGTGCTTACAGTTAATTCTCTCTGCACCTTGTCACAGTGCTCAGGTATGGATTATCTGTATCCCACCAACACACAAACAAGCACATACACTCACACACAAGCACAAGTGCTCACCCGCAAATAGACAAAAAAGCACACTCAAACATATAAACACACTCACACACACTCTTTATGTGTCTCTGTCACATACACAGTCACCCAAATAAGTGAGTTAAAGCCTCAAGCCAAAAGCACCAACTCCCTGATCTCTCTCCCCTTTTCTTTTAATCTCTGTCAAACTCGCCTCCCTTCACAGCCTTTCGCTCTCTGTCCTTTTTTCAGCCCTATCTTGTTGCCTTATTCCTTAGCCTCCTTCTGTCTCCTTCTCCCCCCTCTCTTGATCTTCCCCCTCTCTCTTTGTCCTGCTGTAGGTATATTTCCATGGATGATGCTGTCTATTGAGAGTCTGATTATCTCTGGGAGAGAAAAGAGAGCAGATTACTGCAATGCAGAACAACTATACATCTCCTCTATACCGCAGCATGGTCTATTTATTTATGTGTTCATACTATGTGTAAGAGCAGCGATACACACTCTCCATATGATTGTTTTTATGTTTATGTATGTGCATGTAAGAGTGTTTATATCAGAGTATTTTTTTATGTTCAATGATAAGCATTTTGTATAGTTCAGTTACAGTTCCCAGCATCATGTAACCATAGGCACACTAATACTGCTTTTAAAGGACACAGTGGTGCTAAACATATGGTAGCAGGCAGAGCGGGGGGGGGGGGGGGGGGGGGGCATCTTAACCACAGGAACTGTATTTCAAGTCTAAAGAGTCTTTCATCAACTGGGGGAAACTATTGCTGTTTTCACAGTGACAGGACAGCTCAGAGAAGACAAACACATGAACCATAACGGAACTGTCAGGTACTCACATGAATGCTCACATACACACTTGCATGGACATACATACACACAGACACAAGCTCATACTCACATCTGACACTGCAAAATGTAATTGGTGAGATAACAAAAGAGTGAAGGAGATAGAACCAAAAACACAGGAAACAAGGGGAAAGATGTCTTAATTGGTCACATCCGACCACTAATATTCAGTTTCAATGCTGTTTTTTGTCTGTAGACTCAATGGGGGTGATGTGGCATGCGCAGACTACATTGGAATGGGAAATTAACACATACACACTCACGGGCACACACACACAGGGTTGAAGACTTTAACAGTCAGAAACTTTCATTGGAATTAAAGGGAAGGAAATTGAATTAATGGGAATTAGTGGAAATAAACTGGAAATGTGCTAAATTGCAGGTTAACCTATAACCTATCTAAAATGTTGTTGAAACAAACCCATTTTGCATTTTTGTTAAAACAACCGTATTAAATGCAAATTCAGTTAAATTTTTACTGTGCATTCCTCAATCACACTTACACAACACACCACTTACTTGTGGCCACACCACCTGCATGCACTGTGCATTCCTCCATCACATGCACAGATCATTTATGGAATCCTGCACACAGCAGGACTATTGAATTGCATTTGAGCCCAAGGACTATATCCAGTCAAGTAAGTGTTGATGATATTACTAGGATAAATATATTTATGTCTACGGTATTAAAGTTCAACTAGCAAATAGTTAATAAAATACAAGAACAGGGGTTATAGTTTAATTTAGCATGGTGATGAGGAGTGTCCCTCTGAGTGATCAACATTTCAAAGATTCTGCAGATGGATTTTCCACTTCCCATGGAAAGTTTCCAGAATTGTACAGAAATGTTTTTGCCCCTTTGCAACCCTACACACACCGCATATCTACACCACAGCACACACACATCACACTCCTGTCGGCCTGCAAGTATGGAACTCAAACGGTAGACAAATTCCCCACACTGCCCGAGGACACCAACCCATGTTCTTTATCTTTACAAATTGACTGTATTGATTTTGTAGCTTAAAAGTTCATACCATTAAGGCTTATCTTTCCAATCAATCGTTTTGTTCTGTGTGTTGAGGAGACTGGGCTCTCTCTTTTATCATGACTTCCCTCTCACCTGATCTTTATTACACACTGTGGGGAT
Organism: Hypomesus nipponensis; assembly: GCF_054491055.1. Taxonomy (NCBI): domain Eukaryota; kingdom Metazoa; phylum Chordata; class Actinopteri; order Osmeriformes; family Osmeridae; genus Hypomesus; species Hypomesus nipponensis. Next base: position 3,908,299 of record NC_140363.1, on the reverse strand, counting down.
GTGCTCATCAAGTTAGCACAGAGTGAACTGTTGCTTTCCAGCACAAGTACTGTTAATGGGATGTTGGCGTGTGCATGTTGAAGTGTCTGACCGTGTGTACTGCACTATATGTGTGTGTGTGTGTCTGTGTAATATACAATAAGTTTGTGCATGGGGGTGTTATACTGCACGCCTCCAGATTTCACAGAAGCAGCCCTCTGTTGTATCGTAGCACCCTTTATTGTATTCTTGGGGTTTGCGGTAAGAAGACTAGACCAGATGCAGAATCGTTCTATACATGAATATAACTCTATCCCATACAAGAGAGTTCCAACACACAGAAAACTAAGAATAAATATATTCACAATTTCCTCTAGTGTAGGAGATGAAAGCATAAAAAAGGTACCTTCATAAAAGAGAAATTGATAGCTGATTATTTTCCTGTTTCTGAATGATTCATCCTGGGTTTGTTCTGTCCCTTTCTCTCTCTTCTCAAGATTTCTCACAAAATATTTGTTGTAATCACTTGAATAAATGCAGTGCCAGCAATAATCCCAGAAGGCATTCCATGTTGTGTAGATCGTGTTCTCACTATCCAAAAGTGATCTTCACTTCCTCCTGAGCTCACATACTCCCAGAGCCATGTCCAATCTGATCCTACTGGCTGTTCCTGCATAAGATAGATTGTACGTCCTTGCTTGTGCACTGCCCAGTAAGAAATTGGTCCGTAGGCCCATGTGGTTTAATGAGTAAGATCTTAAAATAATACTTAAGATTATTAGAATTAAGATCATTATAATAATAAAAAATGTCCATGTACACAGTCCACCCTTCACCCCCCTTTCACAATAGTGCAGTTGTAAATTAAGTGTTAAGGAATTAGGGAAAGGCCAGCTAGCAGATCAAATTGGTTGGGATCCAGTCATTATCAACATCCTGTCTGTTAGTTGTCAAACCACTGTTTAGATAAATAGATCTGTATTCATAGAAAAATAAGCGTTCACCATGTTGCTGGCTGCTTGTTACTAAGGCACTTGGCTGTTTTCTGTCAATCTGTTCGTCTGTCCCTCTATCTGTCCATGCGTCTGTCTGTCCATTTGTTCATCCGTCTGTCCACAAGTTTGTCTATTTGTCTCTCCCTCTGTTTGTTCGTCCATCCATGTGTTCCAGTAGACGTTATGTGTCAAAATAGACACAGCTGTGGCTGATATCCATGTGGAAACTGGGAGCTGGTACAGTATATTTATCCTCCCATGGTCTTGGAGAGTACCAACGCCCGGATTTCTATGTACAAAATTGATACAAAAGCATTGCTCCAGTTTGAAGGTGCCACTAAAGCAGAGAGAAATGGTAAGATCACACCTAAGTCCTGACTGAAAACATTGGTGGGAAAAATTGAAAACTGGACCTCAGTTCAGTGCTTCTCCTCTCAAACACATTCACTAGGACTGAGAGTAAAATCCATCCACGTTTGTGTGTTGAGGGTGCAAATTCCATACCAGCATCTCATTGCACGTATGTAGGATCTTGTTTTCTTGTTTCAATAAAGAAAGATTAAAATGTGAGGAGGAAGGCTAGAACTGATAGGATCGGTCAAGAACCTCCAGGTAGTCAGGCTTGGTTCTGTGTCGGGACCTCAGCTCCCCTGATTCCTCACTCTGGTTCTGGCTGCTACTGCTGTTTGGTCCTGCCATTTCCCCAGTAACTACCGGTAACTGTCCGGGTCCGGCATCCTGCTTGGGGTCTGGGGGGTGGGGGTACCGCGGGGGAGGGCGGGCGTACCTGTCTGGAAGGTCCTGGAACTCTGGGGCGGACATTCCGAAGAGGCAGTCCACCAATCCCACTTTAGGAGTCGGGCCCTGGCTGTCAATCATGGTGGGGCACAGGATTCCGTTTCCATGGAGACCAGCAAGGGGTAGGATTGCGATGGTGCTGATAGGAGAGGAGGACCGCTCTAGTGTCCACTCCCTCTCTTTCTCTGCCATAGAGGGGTATCCTTCCACACTCTTTCTCTTCTCTGGGCAGCGGAATTTACCCTCACTCCCTATAGATCTGCACAACTGCAGATGACACTGCTGTTTCATTGTCACACCCTCGTCTTCCTCTTTGTAAACGGGGTTACTGCACATGGGCGTGGAGGAAGCCCCGCCAGCACCACCAATGTGGTCTGAGGGGAGGATGGTGTTATAGACGTGGCTGTGCTCAGCTGTTGCAAGGGGTGGGGGCTTCAGCAAGCCATGGTGGTGGTGATGTGTCTGCTCTGTGAATATCCCGCACTCCATCTGGATGCCTGCTAGGTCCACCTCGCCCTGCCTGCGGAACGGCAGCTTGTCCCGCCTCCTAAAGGCATAGGCGATGAGTGCCGCAGCCGCGAAGAACGAAGACACAAGCAGGACCAGTAGGCTGAGCACCAGTACAGACAGGGGAATGGAGCCCTTCCCTTGGGGCAGTAAGGGGCCCAGGCCTGGCCCAGGGAAACCTGCTGACACCCCTCTGTCCAGGTCCACGGAGGGAGGTGATTGGCTCCCCTTGGCCCCATCCAGGTCCCGATACGGATCTTGATCCTCCAGCTCTGGGCAAAGCAGCTCCATAGAGATGGAGCGCAGGTCCATCCCAGTGGTCTCCTCAGGGGAGTGGCACACTACTTCTCCCACCACCACCACAGCGCTCAGGCCCTCCAGCCAACACTTCAGAGGTGCCGCCTTGCAGGTGCACTCCCAAGGGTTCTGCTGAAGATCCACCTGAACCACAGGCAATTAGATGGACAATTCCATTACAGATCAGTATGTTCACGATAACTTCATTCAAAATGACTTTACTTAAGATACTCCAGCGCAGTGTGCAGGACAAAAAAAAGGACAAACAACATTTAATTACTACTTAACAACTTTTAACACACATATGATTTCAAGGATATGTAATCAACTGTAATTTATAGACAATTACATTGTTATAACTAAAGTGTAAGCCCACCAATATCATATATGTCTCAGACTGATTGACAGACTGTATGGTGTATTATCCCAACAACCACATCCCGCACATACCTGCACCAGTCCGGTGAGGTGCTCCAGCACGCCCTCTACAGGCAAGGTGAGGAAGTGGTTGTTGCGGAGGTTCAGGCGGGAGAGGGAGATGCCAGAGAACACGCCTACTGGGAGGGTTCTTAGCAGGTTTGCATTGAGAAAAAGGAGCTGTAGGGACGGCATGGTGTTGAAAGACCCTGCCTCCACTTCACCGATCTCATTGTACTCAAAGTAGAGGTACCTGGGAAAACAGAAAAGGATGGGTAATCAGTCAAATTAACAGAAATAGAAATAGAGACTTAGATTTAGAATAGTTTCCACTAGCACTAAAATGCAGGGGCTGAATGAATAAATAAATAAATAATAAAAGGTGAACAAAATCACTATGCACAGCAACTAATTTATTTATGTTACTTGTGGTTTCTTTAAATGTTTCACTTTGTCATTACTGGGCTCATCTAGAAAAGAGACTTAGGTCTCAGTGTGACTACCCAGAATGAAGAAAGGTTCAATTAAATATATAGCACTGTCTAGAATCTCTCATTCCAGGAGCTAAGTCATGCCAGTTTTCCAGTACCTGAGATTTTGCAGACCCAGGAACATGTCTGGGCCTAGCCTCACCAGATTATTCCCATTCAGGTAAAGGCTCCTAAGACTGGCCAAGCTGGAAAAGGCCCCCTCCTGGAGGTAAGATATCCTGTTGTTACCCAGGTGTAGCAGGTCCAGGCTAGAGAAGTTCCAAAAGTCTGACCTGTAGATCCTCTGGATAAGGTTGCCGCTCAAGTACAGCTTGCGTCCATTGAGAGGACGGGGTGTGAGCTGGGATACGTTAAGGAAGCCATTCTCCTTGCAGTTGACTGTAAGGCCCAGGTCTGTGATATGCAGGTTGCAGGTGCAGCCCAGAGGACAGATGATGGGAATGGGTGGCCGTGTCTGGTAGCCTGCCATGGGTGGAGGCTGGTTGGGGCTGCGAGTGGGTGGTGTCCTGGAGGGCCTGGGACGCTTGGTGGGCCTGGAGGACCTCTCCCTCTCCTTGCGCTCAGTTGAGGAAGAGGAGGAGGTTTGCGTGCTCTGGTGAGGCCCATGAACCATGGAGGAAGGTTTTGTGGGCCTAGCTTGATCAGGGTAGGAGCTTGGCGCTTTGGGGTTGAGGGGCGTTTGCGGGGGCTGTGGCACTTCAATCCTGTTCCCTTCGCTCTGTATTTCCTTGTCAGGGAGGTCGGCACACAGCTCCTTGCGTGGTGTCTCCCTCAGGTCCTTGCCATGTAGTTGGAAGGGGTACTCGCAGGTGACCTCCCCCACCACGGCCGTGTATGGAATCTGGTCCAGCCATTGCTGCAGGGGAACTGACTCACAGCCACAGTTCCAAGGGTTCTCCTCCAGCTGCAGCTCCATCAGGGAGCGGCCCACGTACTCCAAGGTTCCACCATAAGACAGGCTCTTCAGACGGTTCCCCCGTAGGTCCAAGTGGGTCAGGGAAACCGACCTGGAGTCGGCGGAAAAAGAGTCAACATAACTGGTTTAACATATTACATAAAAAATGACAGGGAACTGAAAAATGAGCATTGTTATTCAGAGGGGTCATAAAGAGGGGAAATAAAAACTGATGCAGGGGACAACATTAGTCTTTCTATGGAGCCCAAATGGCCTGGGTAACTCACCTTTATGTGTTGTCTATGTTTAGGCTAGAGTCTCTTTCTTAATCTTTTGGTTTAATGTATTGCTTGCTGCCAAATATTTTGTCATACAGTTCTCCGAAATGCATGACCTTGTGTGTCTAGGTACAACTCTGCAGCTGTCATGGGGTAGGTGTCAAGCTATAGATTTAGGATAGCAATGACAATTTGAACAGGTATGATGTCAAAGCAATAGACAGGTACCTGAACAGGTGAGGTGGCAGAGCAGGTATAAGGTTGTCGTTGAGGATTAGAACTCGCAGTTTGTGAAGAAACCGTAGTGCCCCGCTATCTATGCGTTTGATGACGTTGTAGTCCGCCTGCAAAAGGAGATTGCAAATAATAATTACCCCATGAACCTGTAATTATTAAGAAACAAAAATAACAGGCGATTTACACAAAAAACACTGAATTGGCTCTTACAGGTACTAAGCGTACCAGAAAATAGTGGCCTACATATAATTTACACCTAAGACCATATGAAATGATGAACGTAAGAACGTAAAGATCAGGGCTAATGTATTTTACATTCCATTAGTTCATCTAGAGAACATATAAACCACAGGGTGATAGCTGATTGCCAGCACCCCAGTGGTTTTTGATTATTGCAACCAGAGAAATTGTATTATCATCATCATCATCATGTCTCATTAAACTAGACGCACCTGCAGGTATTCCAGCACCTCGAGGCCTATAAAGGTATCGTTGCGGAACACCTCCAGCTTGTTCTCATGCAGGTAGAGCCTCCTTAGGGTGGCCAGGCCGTGGAAAGCGCCCACTTTGATGTCCTGCAGTGCATTGTTGCCCAAGTTTATGGACACGGCATTGCTAAGATGCTGGAAACCATTGCTGTAAAGACGCCTCAGGGAATTTCGTTGCAGGTTGAGCTTAAAGGGGCGGAGCCAAGACTGGAACACCTGTGTGATTGATAGGTTATGAAAATCAAGCCATAGGATCATGAACATGGACTTACATGACACAGTTGGTACAATCAATGAAGACTAAGGGCACAGTGAAAAAACGTACATCAGCTCATCTTTAGTCACGTACCTGGCTGACATTGGTGAAGCCGCGCCCATCACAGTGCACGTGTAGCACACCCTCTTTGACCTCGCATGTGCATGGCTCAAAGCACGGCTCATCCCCCTCCTCCACTGAGACATCCACCAGAGGGGTGTGTGTGAAGGTGGGGGAAGGGATGGGTGTATGTGTGGACCAGGACAGACCCACAAACCCAAGGGCCGCTAGCAGAGTGATCCACTGCATCCTCCTACCTCTGCCTTTTAGCACAGCCCAGGGCATCAGCCCAGCTGGGAGCCCTCACCGTACTGCATACACACGCACGGACACACACACCATATTTGAATTGCAGTACATTGAAGAACAGTACAATGGGATATAATTTAAATAAATAACTGGTATGTCATAGACATAATCAAAGCCTGATTGTTAATTGTCCTAAAGGAAGCACTACTGTGAATGGCTCACTGCAGAATATGGTCTACAAATTACAGTTCTGTCGTAGTGTTTAAGCCAGTTTTTTGTGTGTGTCATAAACATTCTTATTATAACTTAAAGCTGTTCAGAGGAGCTGAAGTATCACTCTCACATTGTAATGAATGCATTATGAATATGACGTAATGCAAATCAGAGTCATAATGCCAGCCTGAAATGAATTTGTAGAAGACCACATACTTTACCATCAATCAAAGAGATTTATCAACAACCTTCCCATCTTGTAATATGGATGATTGTGATCATGATAATGCAGCAGCAGCATCATGTGGGAGCCAACATTCACTTCAAAACATAAGAGGCTGATTCTAATCCTTTGCAATGACAGCCAGGAACGATGCTGGTGATACTGATGATGATAATGCACATGCTGATGAGAGAGCTGCTCTGGCAACAAAGACAGGCATCATTTCATATGGTCTTACTCTCTCTCTCATCAGGTCAAAATTAGATCTAAATTGGACAGAAAAAGGCAGGGGTTGGCTCATGTAACTGGGGAGCCATGAAAAATGCAATCAGAATCATCATCAAATGGCAATGATCTGAATGAGTGAGAGAGGCAAAGATGCAGGACAGAAAACATCACAGCCTGAGGGATGTAGAAAAGATATTGGGATTGAGGACAGGCGAAGAGATGAGGATTTGAGTGGAGAAGAGGTATAGAAGAAGGGAGAGGTATGGATGAAATGAAAGAAATGGTGGGCTCTGGGAAGGCTAGCGGTTCTGAATAGTATGACTGCATAATCTGTCAGAGAACCACCAGTCAGTCAAGCCGGTGCTCAGGAAAAATAGCTGAAATCTGATATTGATTATATGAAAGCCCTCCATTCTACATGCACACTGGATACCCTATTGCAAGGGACATAGTGTGTGTATGTGTCTGTGTGAGAGAGAGACAGAGAGAGAGAATAAGAATAGAAAGACTAAAACAGTTGGAATTTCTGCCAGGTAGTAGTGTTAATAATATTTTATCCTTATATTGAGAAAGCCACCACTATCTAACAATATGATTTTATCTCTACCTGGTCATCAAGTATACTAGCCATGGCCTGTTTGACTTTGACTTATCTTTATCCAAAATAACATGTTTTTTTATACTACAATCCTTAAGACTACATAAACAACTGATAATCAAGATGTATTAGTGTTAAACAAGAAATACTGAACCCATCAAGCCTTACAAAAGCAGATTGTAAAAACGTTAATCTATCTATCTATCTATCTATCTATCTATATTATCTAGGCCCTTATGCAGGTGTGGTTAAGACTTGGCCTCTGTGAAGACTCCGAATCCGAGCCTCCATTCTCTGGACCTGCTCACTGACGCAAAAACCACTGAGGTGACCGTCACCGTTTATTCCTCCCCCTATTCATGTCACATAATTTCAGTGTATATCATCCTCACTCTCCGATCAAAGCACAGTGCCGCTACCGGGATCCCATCTATTTCTAACACAGCCCTTTGCTATTGGATATAGCCTCAACGATCAAATGGATGGGATGGTTACATCCGTCAAAGGACATTAATTACTAGTCATTACGACACACAATTTGGCTGAAAAAAAACGATGTCACAAATTAGACAACAATTTCTACTTATGAACACAGTAGGCTGCTGACTCAACGCAGTTTGTGTGTGTGCGTGTGCTCGCCCGCGCGCGTGTGTGTGAAATCCTTGAAAGTGTAACGCAATCCCATTGCTAAACCCACTCATTGTCTGTCCTCTCCCCATCGTTCTGAACCATGCACCGACCGTAGCAGAGCAGGGATGCGGGCTATACTCACTCATTTCACCGCCAAGGAATTATAGAACAACCAAGGAAACACTTTAAAAGCTGTCTGTTGACATGTCGTTCGCATTCATCCGCACTCCTCTTTCTTCCCTCTCTCTGTAGCGGTTGAATCAGATGGGGGAGCAGAGTGACGTGACAAGACTGCAATGTGGTGGAGGTTATAAAAAACGGTATAGAAAAACGATTGGCTTTAGGATGCAGGTCGCTTCCCTTTCAAGAGCTCAACAGTGCAACCCGCGGAATCTGCGGTAATAGACCACTGAACACCCACCTGATGTAGCTACTATCAGCAAATAAAGCCCTTCTAACCTTCTCAAATAATCTGGCAGTTCAATGGAAAAAATAAGTGTGTAAGGTGGAGTAGGGAAAATGCAGTCGCTGTGATCTAGATTCGAACCAATGCGTCTCTCACAATTTCACAAGGTGGTCCGCAAATGCAAATACCGTAAATAAGCCCTGAACCGCAGTGTGGATCTACGTCTTCCAAAAAAGATAGAAGTCTCGCAGCCTTTACTCATGCGGAGCTTTTTGAAGACGACAAAAAGTGCCTCCCACATTTCTCTTCAGGCTTTGCCTTTCGATCGATACCAACAATAATTAATTTATAATTTCATTCGTTTATTCATCTTTACCTTTGACCTTAAGCACAGACGGATTTTGAGAAACCGGTGTGTTTCCATAGCGATCCGTGCCAGTTGGCATCATTGCACGCAGCATCGATGGGGGGGATGTGCGGTGGCTTCAGCAAGAACGGCGCCTATGAATTTTTCTGGCTGTCACGTGACCTGTGTTGCCCCATTGCCAGCAACAGATGTCAGAATCATTGAGAGGACTATGGCTCATTCTGACTGTGGCATAACGGTGAGCCTGTTGTCAGCTGCCATTTCAATATTGTCACTATGTAGGCATGCCTATGCTTACTCTGCAAGCCCTAGGAGACTCCATCAAGGAAACAAGTTCATCTGGGCTACCCTCTATTCCCATCAATTTCCAAACCAATTTATTGTGATAAAAAAGTCACCTGCATTCCTGAGCCCCAAGTTTTGTTTTCACTTCAATTTTGCATCAATTCTAGTGTACATTAATGTTAATCACCAGGTGATGGAGAGGTACATTTGTCTCTTTTCTCTCTGTCTGCCACTTCCTCCCTCTTTGTCCCTGCGGCAACGGAGAAAAAAGCTTTCCCTTGAGATTGCATTTGAAAGACAGCAACCAAAATGGTTCCAGTAATATCAGATGTAGATGATGGTGATAGATTTCAGCACTCTCAAGTGCATTAGACTGTGATGGCAGCTTCCCCACAAACTACTTGAGGCCCATGGCAATGGAAACACAGGGCATACACAACCTCCACGCACACCCCGACCCCCACACACAAACAGGTTTCAGGTTGAATTAACAGGGGTTCAAATCTCACTAATGTAGGTTGGGATTGAAGAGAATGGATCCCAGATCTGAAGTGTTAACATATTAACTTGAGTTTTCATGCCAGAGGACCCATTTGGAAAACTGCTCCAAGCAGTTTACTCTGTGAACTGTGGAGGCTCCCTGAATTAGGAGAACAAACCGTCTGGAAGGGAGATGGTTATCAGGCCCCATCAGACACCTACATTGGTTCTACTGGGGCAGAAGCTGCACTGTGAGCTGAGAGTACTTTTTGGAGAGGTGGAGAGTATCTAAAACAGGAGCTCTATGTATAATGCCCTATTGCTGTCTAAAGAGCTGTCCAGTGCTGAAATGGATGGGACTATAGAAATGTACTCTACCTTTATCCTTGTGTCTCCTCTTTTATGTCTTGTCTTTGTGCTTTTCTTTATATTTTGTATTCCTTTTCTCCCTCCATTCTTTCTCCCGCCTCTAGCTATCACTCTTACACTTCCAAGCCAGAGACCAGACCAAGCCCCTGCCCCTCTGCTTGAGGCAAAAGCCCCGGTGGATGCTGGTGGTATTGCTTTTGCAATTAGGTACCCAGCTCGTCCCGTCGTTTTTATTAGGGTTCCTCCGTCAGGAGGACCCTATTGTAATTGTTGGTATTCTTATTAGGGTTCCTCCGTCAGGAGGGCCCTATTGTAATTGTTGGTATTATTATTATTCTTATAATTTATCTCATGAACATATTGGTAAAAAGTTTTGAAATTTGACATATTGATACAACATGCCACAACTACGGCGCCACAGGCGATGTACAAATGTCCACTTTTCAGAGTGGTTGCATTTCCACCCCATTCCTCCAATTCTTCTGAAACTTGGTGTGCATGCCTCATTTTTCATGAGGAACAAAAAAGCCTCAAGGACCCATAAAGTCCGCCATGATGGATTTTCCTGTACAGTGATAATTTGGGAAAACGTTCAAAATTCCTCTTCTCTTGAACCAAAGGTCTAATTGACTTGGATACATATATGTATCATTGACGTCTTGAAAAATGTTACTTAAGGCAATTGAATCAAGTACAAAATGGCTGAAAGGGGTGTATTTATGTAAATGTCCACATTAACTCAATATGTTTGTGTCACTGAATCAAATGTCATTTTCAATTATGGTTTTTCAAACCTAATAGACTTTAAGGTGACATCACTCTGAGGTACTGTACACAATTTCACCTTGGTATGTCAAAATAGGACTGAATTACAGCTGTTTGAACTTGGACCAAATCTGACAATGCTCACCATTGGAGAAACAGCTTTTTTTTGTACAGTAACTGAACATGCCAATACTCAACACTGAGATTAGCTCAACGAGCTGGAATGGTAACCTGAAAAGTACAAGGTCGTAGGTTTGAATCCAGCCACACTGAGTCTGTCTTAAATTTGAATATATGTTTAGTTAAACAGGATGACATCGTTCTGAAGTACCATGCGCAATTTCACCTTGATATGTCAAAAGATCATTGAATTACAGCTGTTTAAACTTTGGCCGAATCTAACAAGCCATGCTACAGGAGATACGTTTTTTTTTTTTTTTTTACAGAAACTGACCATAAGTTCTCAGCCTACAGGGTAGCTCAATGGGTTGAAACATTGTCCTGCAAAGCGCAAGGTCACACGTTCAAATCCAGGCATAGTCTTTTGGCCTGTCATAATTTTGATTACTTGTTTAGTTAAACAGGCAGATATCATTCTGAAATACCATGCGCAATTTCATGCAATTTAACCTTGAAATGTCAACCGTTTCTTAACCTTTGTCCCAAAGCTGACAAAAAACTAATACTCATATCACGCGGTCAGAGCACAGCAAGATAATCAGCGTCAGCACCCTTGGGTACCCAGCATGCAGTGTGGCATGTCTAAAAACACAAAGACTTTTCTCCCAAGTAGTTGAATATGAGCGCTGCTTTAGCCCAGTTGTACACATGACTATTGTAAGTTGTGCATTGACTGAGAGTCTGGAAAGAGATCAACTCAAGAAGAGTTTCAATATCCTATAAAAATGTAATACTTAGCCCTCAGTAATTGGGGTGTGCTTGCCTTCGGCGAGCACAAACCATTGTTATCTCACATATATATTTATTATTATTGGGTGTGCTTTATGGAAGCAAATCGTGACCAAAATTCAAATGAAAATGCATTTCCAGAAATGCTTTTTCATTTTAAGAATGTGGCTGCATTATTTGACTCATAAATAAAATGAGTAATCAATCATTCTATTTGCATTTTGATTTTCTTCTTTAAGACTGCTCATTCTTTCACTTAATTAAAATGAAAACGAAAAAGACATTTGAAATTTAATTTTCAAAATATGCCCCAGCAAATAGATACCAAAATTCGATTTGAAATGTAAAATTCGAAAATGAAAACGCATTTCCAGAAATGCGTTTTCATTTTAAGAACGTGGCTGCAAAATCGTGACCACAATTCAAATTCAAATGCATTTCCAGAAATTATTTTTCATTTTCAAGAACATGGCTGCAAAATCGTGACCACAATTCAAATTCAAATGCATTTCGAGAAATGCATTTTCGTTTTCGTGTTCTGCCCGCAAAGAACTGCCCATAATTCGAAAACGAAAATGCATTCTGAGCGGCGCAGCAGAGTGACGTCAGTAGCCTCTCTTCCTCAGCTCCCTGCTGACCGAGCTACCCATCTTGTTCGGTAGGGGGCAGTGTGCACATACGCATTGCATTACATGACCAAATTTGCCTAGAAATTGACTGAATTGCCGGGTCTTTAGAGGACGCATCACAGATCATGGCGCTCCCTCAAATTGTGCATACACTGATAGAATTAGCTGAGCTGGTAGAAACTAATAATATATCTGAGTCTGATGCCCGTGACCGAGTAGAACAAACTGAGTTGCTAGTTGCTTGAGGAAGACCCAGATCATCTGGGATAGCACACATACTTTCTGCCGACGTCGGCCCTATGTGTATAAGATACGTCGGCAAGATGTAGTATGGAGATAGTTGGTATTTGATCGAAACTGACTTTCAGATGATGTGTGGACGATGAATCAAATCACACCCGGCCGCACTACAGATATATTCTGATAGATAACTCCTTATATGCTGTTAAATAGGCTATGTCCGATCTCTCAGAAAGCAAATATTTCACTAACCATAACCGATATGAAATGTCACTTAGCAAATGAACATAGCCTATAGGCTGAACATTGACTTTGATAGGAATAAGGAGACAATGAAAAATATGGTTGACCATCCAAAATTGGCTATTAGCAATACAGTACTTGATTCAACCTGGATTTTCTGTGTGGGTATTATAATTAAGAGACACAATTGAAGTTCATGATTTTATATCAGGCTGGATGTTGATGGCATCAAGCTCTTAAAAGAACTCCAACACAGAAAAGAAAACAACGAAACATAAATATAGGCTATTAGCTTTGCCAGTTGTTCCACGTCTTCCATCGGTGTCCGCCGCCCTCCGAGTCTGTCTCGACTCACTTGGTAACAGTAACTGCCGATTTTGGCAAAGGAGAAGACATAAGTGTTTACAAGTTTCATAAGCACTTGCTCAATACTGTTCCTCCAATGAGCAACTGAGCTTTTGTTCTGAGGTAAAGTTCGGTCGTTCTGAAATCGTCTGCTTTTCCCTGTGAAGGCAAGCTGTTTCACCTTTGGCCTATTTCAGAAAAAATCTGAATTTCCGCAATCTGAATCTGAATTTCAGCAATCTGAATTTCAAGAATCTGAATTTCAAGAATCTGAATGTCAAGAATCTGAATGTCAAGAATCTGAATGTCAAGAATCTGAATTTTTGAAATGTGTATTTTTGAACCAAATAATTCCGTTTAATTAAATTCGGCATACAAATAATTCAGATATTATATATTAAACAGCAAAATATTTCAGTTTTATGAAATTCGACACACAAATATTTCTTAACTTTTATATTCAAATTCAGATACCTTTGTCAGCTTTAGCTCCATACACTTTGTACATCTTTACTGTATCTCCCCCACACATAGCATTTCACTCCACTCACTTTCTTCCAACGTCAGAACCAATAGTCACAATAAAAGCACACAAGAAAATACCTTACAAGTATCTGCACAATTAGAGGGAGCGCCATAATCTGTGATGCGTCCTCTAAAGACTCAGCAATTCAGTCAATTTGCCGGCAAATGTTGTCATGTAATGCAATGCGTATGTGCACACCGCCCCCTACCGAACAAGATGGGTAGCTCGGTCAGCAGGGAGCTGAAGAAGAGAGGCTACTGACGTCACTCTGCTGCGCCGCTCAGAATGCATTTTCATTTTCGAATTATGGGCAGTTCTTTGCGGGCAGAACACGAAAACGAAAATGCATTTCTGGAAATGCATTTGAATTTGAATTGTGGTCACGATTTTGCAGCCATGTTCTTGAAAATGAAAAAGCATTTCTGGAAATGCATTTGAATTTGAATTGTGGTTACGATTTTGCAGCCACGTTTCAAATGTCTTTTTCGTTTTCATTTTAATTAAGTGAAAGAATGAGCAGTCTTAAAGAAGAAAATTAAAATGCAAATAGAATGATTGATTCCTCATTTTATTTATGAGTCAAATAATGCAGCTACATTCTTAACATGAAAAAGCATTTCTGGAAATGCATTTTCATTTGAATTTTGGTCACGATTTGCTTCCATAGTGCTTTGCCTTCGGCAAGGGCACAACCATTGTTATCTCACATATATATTATTATTTATTTATTTTCCCACCCCTAAAACTTTGTCAATATTTGGACTACATAGGCAACCTTGGTGTCAAAAGTTTCGTCTTGGTAGCGATTGAGTTGCTTGTATCGGGATTTACGTTCCGTTGCACGGTTTAGTAGAAATTACGTTTTTGTGACGAAAAGTGAAGCTAACGGTGGCTAACTTGCTAGCCACAGTCACTGACGCCACTAACGTCACTAACGTCCCAGTCACTGACGCCACTAACGTCCCAGTCACTGACGCCACTAACGTCACTAACGTCACGAAAACTCGCGTGACTATCTCTAGGAGAACATTAGTTTAGCAGCTCGTTAACTTCTGGGAGATGGCTAGGCTTAGGCTAACTTCTTTACAGCAAGGCAGCTGCAGAAACGCCACAAACAAAGAGACCTTGGTGATAACTATTTGCTCATTTTACTTTGTGATATGACACACAATTGTGATGTGTAATGTACAATATAAGGTCATATTATTAAGGAAGTACATCTACTTTCGGAAACGGTAGTCTACAATTTCACTGAAGCATTAGCATCATGACATTAGCCTCTGTTGCCCGGGCAACACATCTTACTGCGGTTTATGATGCATCTGTTTTCAATCGTTAAAATAAACATTCCTCACAAATACATTTTCGTTGTAGGATTTATTATGACATTAGATTACAACTAAACGATTTGTTGGTGAAATTATCATTACCTGTGGTTTCAAACCAGTGTAGCTCACTGCAACGCTGTACTGTAGCCTAGTCTAGAAGTACGCTTGTAGCGTAAGCTAAAAAAAACATCTCCACACTGCAGCTGCCTGTTAACAGCTCGTAGGATGTCAAACGGCGGCTCATGTTCGGCACTACCCCTTACTTCAAAAGTCTTTCAATAGGTGAACCTATCTGACTAGTGACTACTAACCTGAACTCCATCGCCACAACCTAAACTTTGTCAATCTGTTAATGAAAATAATTCATTTCAGCCTAGACCGTACAACGGAAGTAACGTTAAATCGAATTAAACCAACGCAATCGCTAGCTACCAAGACAGGCTAGTAAGTAGTAGTAGCCTACAATTTACCGGGGCAGCTTCTCCACACAGCAGGGCTATATCGCATTTTGCCTTTTTACTGACAATGATCGCTACCACTGACATTTTTATGAATGAGTGATTTTCCCCTAACTAAATGTCAAGCTTATTCACGTTTTTGGGGGCATATTTTCAGTTTGCAGATGCTACTATTTTCATCGCGATTCCATCCGAGATAGCTACTGATGGTACGTCGTTGTTAAAATAAGCTTCAAAGGGGGTTCTTTATTAATGAATGAATGCAATATGAGTAGGCTAAATGCCTGAAAATATCACGAGAAGGCAAAAACTTGCAATGACATTTAAGTCATAGAGATGAGGTCAATTTTTACACCGGTCTGCCAAATGTTTTCGTTTTACATTGTGATATGAAACACGTTTGTGAAATGTAGCTAGCTAGCTACATATGATAGCTCTATAGCTACTACGCTGATATTATTAGAGCTAAGCTAGTAGATCTACTTTCGGAAACAGTGGCCTGCTATTTCACAGAGGAGTTAGCCCTAGCTGTTACCCCAGCCCATCTGCTAATATCTGCAGTGTTACCAAGTGTTAGACCTAGCTACAGCTTGCTACCTTGTTAGTCTTCCGTTCCAGACCTCTTCTGGGAGGTACTGTACAAATCGTCCAGCCACCAGCTAGTGCCGTAGTGATAGTCAGTTAGCAACAAAAAAATCTAGCTAGTCTAATCAGCTTTGTTGTATTTGGTAGAATACAAAGTGATTATTTAAAGTCAAGTAGCTAAGTGAAATGTTCGGTTTACACATAACAACAGACCAGGATGGTTTACAAAGATGCCTTTTCCATTCATACGTCCCCAGCTAACACAGTTACGTTGCCCTTACGTTGCTGCAACGTCACTCGTTGACCAAACATACGTTGCCGCAACGTCTTTGGCGACGTTGCGGGACCGAGTGCGAGCGCTTAAGTACACGCAGCGCTATGACGTACATCCTGTCTTAATAGGCTGTTCGAAAACAACGGTTTTTAAGATACCTTACCCCGAAGAGAGCTGTCTCGTTAGACACCTGTCTAGTAAGACATCAAGGATTAAGACAGCGTGCATCTGTGGGGCGCCAGTAGGTTGCCGCAACGTCATCCGTAACCGCAACCTCCTAGCAACGTGACTTTCCGACGTTGCCAGTCCGTAACCGCGACGTCGTCGCAACGTAATTTTCCGACGTTGCCAGTCCGTAACTGCGACGTTAATTAGTAACCTATATTTCTCAGTTCTTTTGCGTATATTGGGGCGGTTCATATGCAGACCTCTTTTGCCCCAAATGCTACTTGTTCTTGTATAATAGGCTACATAGCCAACTTCAGGAGGACTATGTTTGTGTGGTGTGTTGCCTAACTCAAGCTAATCATAAACAAGGCAGCATTTCCATGTAACATTCAGTCATTTTATTTCAAACAAAGTGCCAGTGAATACAGTGAATGAAACAGTGAATGAACATAGCAGTCTCCTAGCAGTCTCCTAGCAATATAAATTATCAGAATGTCTTCAGGACAAAGGACAGTGAAAATATGATTGTTTTTAAAAAAAAGTGGTCTTGTGTCTCACTTTACCCCAGCTTAGGGATAAAGTGAGACAGACCAGAGAAATCAAGGGGGTAAAGTGAACCAGCTATGGGTAAACTGATCCACTTACATTTTCCACTTTAAAACTACCATAACAACAGATTTTGTTATCGTTAAAATCCTGACAGCTAGATTGACAACCGCACATTCCAAAAGTAATATTGGACTTGTAACAGCATCATGGGGATTGGTCAATTAAGCACATTTATTTTAACACTTGAAAGTAACTCAGAACAAAATCATATACAACATAATATAATTCAAAATGTTTTAATTAACATTTATATCTCTAAGATTTAGCTTTGTGGCAATATCAGTTGGCCTAAGTTAACCTACAGAATTATGTGATCTCTTGCATACCCTAGCCTACCTGCACATTGTTTCTCTGTCCAATTGGCAGGGACAGGGATATAATTTTTCTCTGCGTATTCAAATGCCAGTTCACGACACTTAACTGGAGAAAGGCCATGGAACTGGTCAGCTAGTTGTTTCAAGTGTTTGGCAAGCTCCTCCTCCATCTCATCTGTGAATATTCTCTTTGCCTCAGCTACTGCACCCCAGGCTACTGATTTAACTTTCCCTTTCTCTTTTTTTTGTTTTTTGAATCTTTTGAGGGTTGACTTGTCAATATTTCTATCCCTTCCAGCTTTTCTTAAGGACTTCATTCCTTGCATGACCTCAGCGGCTGCACTCTCCATCTCTGCGAGGGGTGTTTGGCCCCAGGTTGTCTTCCTGGTGTAGTTCCTTGGCATGATGGCTTTTCTACAATGTTTATGACATAAAAATAAAACATATGTCATGTAATATTACACTAAATTATGTTTAAGACTAAACTTAACTTGTGCTTCATGGTGGGGTAAAGTAAGACAGTGTCTCACTTTACCCCATAGCATTTGTCTTACTTTACCCCATAGCCACTATTTTAGAAAAAACAACATCTCTTAGCAATTCAGGCTAATGTTCAGCTAGCATCAATCACATGGTTTTATATGTTGGAAGTTCATTGACATGTATGATATAAGTTTTTCTACCTGAATCATTTTGTTTTGACACAACAGTTGATTAAGTTCACAGCAAGAAAATTTACTTTTAAATGCAAAAACAGAGGAAGAGTCTTTGCGACAACCAGTCGCGAGCTTGTGAGCTGGAGCTAAGGCATTGCAGAAAACTGTAAGAATGTGGTACAAGTCCGATCAAGAAGCAGATAGCCTACATGTGAACTTTAGGAAAATCAATACTATTAGTACTGTAGTATTATACGTCCAGGGCCTATACGTTGTTCTTTTTGCTTTGTGTTTATAGTTTAACTGCTTATGTATTGTGTCGGATAAATAAACTTTAAACCTGAATATCTGGCTCCGTTGTTGTTCTAGCTTTGCAAAGCAAATTAAGCCTATACCTTTACTATTATAATGATGATGAGTGTTGTTTACAATTACTAGCTTATTGTTAATGCCATCGTTGTGGTGTTAACTGACTTAAAGTTCTAACAATATAACGACCATAACAATGTTGACGTTATCAGACATGATTTATTCATCTTTGTCTTTGCCTCAGAATAACATGTCAACAATATATAATGAAGCCGTAAAATGCCACGATATTATAACTAATTAGATTAGGCTATAATTACGTTTGTCATGCCATGTGCATAATAGCGTTCATTACAAAATGGTTAAATCTGCTTTAAAATAACTTAAATTAACTCTACAAACAACCGTCATGTATGTGCAACCATTTGTAAAACTACAATAAAGGCAGGCAGTAGATTATCAAATCCTTTCTCTTTGTTCTCATTCAGCTCAGGTAAATCAGCGATTTGCTGATGCTCCCTTTTGTGCTCGTTCATTGTTCGTATCCGCGAGCACGTTTCCAGGCAACTTTTCTTGACGTAAGCAAATAAATGGGCTGCTAGTTTACCCATTTCGGATTGGTTTCAATCTTTGCAAAAATCAGGAAAAATTATTCTATGAAAAAGCTAGTAGTATGAGCCAGGTTCGAGAATCGAACAAAAATTATTGGGGGAGATAGTTTTCGATATGTTGACTGGAGTTAATAGAATAAAAACGACCGGACGAGCCGGGTAGAAAATCGGAAATGCAATACCAACTACATCCACCGGGGCTGTTGCCTCAAGCCGAGAGTCGAGGGGTGGGGGCTTGAGTTGCAAGCATGCATGAGTTTCGGAGCTAGGAACAAGCTTCTGCGCAAGACCGGACGAGTCGGTCTGGAAAGATGGCGCGGTGCTCTCGCTTGCCTCACTGCGCCAATGAGCACTTTTCATAGAAATGAATGGGGACGCCATCTTGGAAGACAGAAGTAGCTGTCTCTAGTTATATTAACTCTATGGGAACTCCCACTCTTGGGAAACTTCCGGGTTCTGAACTGGTTGCAGTTCCACTCAAGTTCCATATGAGGGCGCTAACGATCGAGTGCAGAATGAATGGAGGTCTATGGAGCTATACCCCTCAAAATCCACTTTTCTCAGGACATAATTTTTTGTCTCGAAATTTAAATTCTGAATTTGATATGGGAGGCAAAAAAAATACACACCACTGGGTGTAAGTCGCCATTCTGTTATAAAATACCTTTGAAAATGTAATTGACATCATACACATCGTATGACCAGAGCTAACTGCTTGACGGCAAGCTCTGGTTACTTCCACTTTTCTGTCGAGGCATCGACAACACAGCTGACAGGTTAGGCTCTCCCTGTCAATACACATGCTAGAAAGAGTTTTGGCTTGCTAATGTTGTTGCTAATGTTGCTTATGCTCTGAAATTTTTGTTCCGCTTCGGATGCCATCAAGCGTGATCTCTGGTTGTAGTCAGTCCTTCACTAACCAATCAGCATTCGTTAGCAGAATGCTAGCATGTTATGGGAAACAACGACTTAGCCTGTAAGAAATCGAAAGGACATAAGTACTCTTTCATTCAACTTTTGACCTGTAATCCATGTTGAACATGCAAAAACTACAATCAAATCTGAGATTTCTCAACGACAATCAGGCGAAAGAGACAAATTTAGCCGTTAAGCTCCATAGACTCCCATTCATTTTGCACTCGACCGCGATCACTCCCAGTGGAACTCTGGTGGAACTGCAACCCAATACGGTACAATGGGGCAATGGGGAGTGGGCAGGCTCTCCTTAAACACGCTCTGACTATACTCACGCCGGTAAATGCAGTGTAACTGTTGATCTCATTTTGATCTACTAGTTACTTAAGAAGTAGGCTAGCTCTCACTTAAATGCTACTGTGTAGCAACAAGACCTACGAGTAAAGTTGATATCACCAGTTTTATTGTACTCCCTCCTGAAATTGGTTATCTCTTATTTGGACGAGAGGTGCACCGATCCGATAATAAGATCGGATATCGGCCTCGATATTGACAAAATAGCTGGATCGGGGATCGGAAAATTTAGCCGATCCACTGGCCGATCCATCCTTTTTTTTCACAGCATATTCTATGTCATTTTACAGCAGCATGAGTTAACCGGACCTTTAGATGCTTGAGATCTAAATATTTCCGACGGTGCCCACAGCAAGCATAATACTCAAAGCAATGCTACTAGCATGCTAGTGTTACCTGTTAGCCTTCTCATTAGTACATATTGAAGCCATACAGCGTTTGTCGCATCGTTTTTGTCGATAGAAGGATGTAGATTGTTTGTGTCTATTCCAATATGTAATGATGGTATTCAATGACACAAGTCTGTGTTCTAGAAAGAGTGGTCTGGCGTCGCAGAGGTCCGATAATATCAGCTTTAATGCAGCAGTTGGAAATCAACAAGTACAGAGCTCTGGGGCTGTCTACATTTCCCTACCCGCAACAGAGTTTGGGCTGGTTCACGAAGTCCAACTGGCTATCTGTCCCTGCCCTAGCATATATTATACAGTGTTTTAAGCCTGAGCACACTTCTAAGTTCATAAGACATACATTTAATAAGCACAATACATCATTTTAATACATCCATCCTTTATAAAGTCTTATGAGCATTGTTCCCGTTGCTATATAGTGCACAGTGCCCGTGATGCATTTGGTGATTAAGTTGCCACAAATATTAATAACTGGGATTATAGATAGTGCCATGCCCGTGATACAGCTAATGATTATAGTTCTAGAATTGTATTGTAATGTATTATAAATTCTTTAATATCGGAAAATATTCAGTTGGAATTTTCGAAATCGCATATGCAAGCTGTGAGACCCGCATTCGAACGATCACATATGTGCGACGCTACTCGTTCTACCCTGTAGATTCTACAGTAGCCTATAGTAGAGCCTTTAAGCTGCAGGAATTTGGCGTGCTCCTAGCACTGTGCTTGATTAAATTGGTACTATTGTACTTTGCAGTACTACCACCACCCCTCAAAATATTTACTTTGCAGACATTGCAAACAGCCAACGAACTAGTTGGCGTTGCAAACGTGAAATATCTCCACACAGCCAACTCTTTGGCTCGCTCCATGTTGCTTTTAAGTTTCTGTCCAGTGGTTGGACACGAGCTGTAAACCGCACGGTGCAATGCTTCAAGCTAAAAACTTCCATGGTTCACACACCAGCGACAACAAATAAATACAAATTCAAATATTTTGTACAAGTTTACAATGTTCGGTAGCTGTTTGATTAGCCTACTATTGTATGTTTGACCAATACACTGTTTTGTTTCTACTGCTACATTTTATTTATTTTAATAGGCCCTACGTTTGATTACATTCTATTTTCACATTTTGAATGCACAATTGTTTTTTAAATAACAAATAAATAAGAATGCAGTAGATTACATCTGTTACATCTGTTTGTCTTATTAGGAAAGTCTGGTGCCTTTAGTATTTTCTACATGGTAGAAGGAAGGTATAAGGTGGGAGGTATACAGTTTATTATTAATTCAACAACGGTATCGGATCGGTATCGGGTATTGACAGATACACAAAGCCCAGGCATCGGTATCGGTATCGAAAAAGTTGGATCGGTGCATCCCTAATTTGGACATAAAGTTATCATGGCTAGCTCTATTTTTAATTTCTTGAATTGACCGCTTCACCAAACTTCTTGAGGTTTATTTTTGATGCAATTTCGATGCAACTTCGTCCTTCAATTGTAGCCTACGTTTCCAAATAACACCGTTGTTTTTTGTTTGCAGTTATTTGTGGATCAAATTTACGTTTTAGTATGTGCTTTCTTTTTTGTAGTCCTTTACAAGCACAATATTTTCCTCCTCTGACCAATTTGGTTTTCTTGCCTTCTTTTCGTAGGTCTATAAGCTAGCTATCTAGCTCTAGCTACAAAGGTGATGCACTAGAGATACAACTAAACAACGCGGTCACCGTGGAAACGGTCAAATTTTACTGCTGTGAAATCACGTTCAATGTAGTAAATCCCTTAACGTTTCACCTTAGCTAAGGAAATCATTTAAGGGATTCTGTGCAACCCCCTTAAGTAAATCCCTTAGCTAAGGAGAAATTAACCCTACTTAAGGACAAAACTTAAGGTGTTTTGTGCAACCGGCCCCAGCTCTTCACTGTAAATTATAGAAAAACTGAAATATACCGTTTTTCTGGTTTACAGACTATTACCATAAAATCATTTTACATAGGCCTACGTATACAGTATAAAAATAACGGTATATTGCTGGTATCTCTGCTGCCAGCTCTTTACTGTTATTTTACGGGACCATTTTTTACAGTGTAATTCTTATAGATTTTTCCATCCTGGACAATCTTCTGCAAAGTCATTGAGAGGCAAGGATGCAATGAAGGGGAGAAGTGGGAGTTATGGTATGTTGCTCAATCCTGGCCTTCCCTTAAGATCCCAAAGGGGCAAAGTTCCCATGGCAACTGATTTAAATCCTAATTAAAACCAGAGATTTGATTAATTAGCTCAATGTTGAGCATGCTTATGTATGTGCGGGATGTCAGTATTTGTGTGTGTGTGTGTGTTCAAGAGCTTGTCAGCCTTTGGGTGTACTTGTGAGTCACCCTGCATCTTCCAAGGCATGTGCTTTTGTGTGTGAGCGTGTGTGGTTGAGTGTGTGTGTGTAAGAGTGTGTTGGTGGTGTGTCTTGTGTGCATTTGTATGTGACGTGTGTGAGGTGTCATGTTTCATCTGTCCTTGCCTGTGATACAAGATAATGAATCTTCCAGTGGCCTCCATTAATCTTGAACCATTAGAAGCACCCATCATCATATCACCTATCCCACTACTTCCCTTCTTCCCCTCTACACTATCATGTATTTTTCTGTTTGCTTTGCTGTCTTTTTTTCATTGATTCTCTTCCACCAACCATCTTGTTCTGTACTTCTATTACCCCCCACCCACCAAGCTCAGCAATCTCTCTCTCTTTCCTCCCTATCTCTCATGCTCTCCTTTACTGCTCTGTTTCTGGCAACCCACACTAGCCCCTCTCCTCTACCTTGATCTACAATACAAGCTCTCTCGCCTTTACTCCATCTTTCCCCTCTCAGAGCTGGGTTCAGGGTGCCCTTGCTTGACTGGCATCAATGACTGCTCAGCTCAGTAAATAATTAGGATCAAAGTGAACCCCAGAAAGTATATTCATGAACCAGCATAATTTCAGCCACATGTGATATGAGGTATTAGAGGTATCCAGCTTGTTCGGGCTTGCGCAGAACAGTGGCTTGCCGTGTCCCTAGCTCTGAGGCTCATTCACGCTCACAACTAGCTGGACACGTCATACTATGCGACAACCAGTTGCGAATGTGTGACCTTACACTACACTAACTGTGTTCAACCTAGAAAACTGTTAACCGACATAATGCTGCATAACCATAACAATATTGTGGTTGTCAGTTAATACAATACACTACATTACACTAACTGTGTTTTCTATAATCAACCTAGAAAACTGTTAACTGACAATGTTGCATAAACGTAACAATATTGTGGTTATCTGTTAATGTATTATTCTTCGTCTTTGCTCCAGATTGACATGACAACAATCTATGACACAGTGCCTCTGCTGCGCATCAGACGGTTCACGCCTCCGCTTTGTCCATTATTGGATGATATGGGACACCTTGTCTGGCATTATCCCTTGCATATAATTGCCTTTCTCATGTCGTAAAAACTTAAACATGTTATGAACTTAAAGACGTTCATAACAAAAATGTCAAATCTGCTTTACAATAGCGGGAATAAGCTCTATAAACAGCATTTCATGTATGTGTGCCAACCATTTGCAAAACTGGCTTCAGCAGGGCAGGCAACTGTAGATTATCAAGCCCATTCTTTCTGTGCTCAGTCAGCTCCAGGTAAAACGGTGATCAGCTAAATTTCTACAGGGTAAATTTTTAAATTTAAGGCCTTAAAACATCTTAAAAACAGACAGATTTTCATCCGAGTTCTTAAATTTAATTTAGTCAGGTCTAAAAAAGGTTTTACCTTTTAACTATAGCATGGCTGATGTTTGTCTGTTCCGTAACTCTAGCGTCGGGTGGTTCGAGCAAATGTGTAATTGAGGGTCGAACTGCACAGATGTTGTGTGCTATAATAGATCTAATAGGTGTGAAGAGGACATCACTTTAGAATAGGGAACCTATATGGGTTAATGTTTCACTACTAGTTCAATAGTAACTAGAGAGGGTACAATTTCTGGGGAAATTGTAGGGTGTGCTTGCTTACTTGCGTTGGTTGCAGGGGTCCGTATTTAAATTACATTTCTGTATATTTTATATTAAAATGCATAGCCTACTTATTATTTATAAAGATTACATAGATTTAAAAGCATATTTTTTTCTGCTCATTTACAACTCAAAATACTAGAGTGAAGAGTCGAATAAAATAGTTGTCTACTCATTTCCCCTGCAAGAGGGAATGGTGATCAGCAACCTCATAGTTGAATCAAAACGAATACATTTGGCAGACCGGTGTAAAAATTGACCTAATCTCTATGACTTAAACGTCATTGTAAGTTTTTCCCTTCTCGTAATATTTTCAGGCATTTAGCCTACTCATATTGCATTCATTCAATAATAAAGAACCCCCTTTGAAGCTTATTTTAACAACGACGTTACCAGCAGCTATCTCAGAAGGAATCGTGATTCAAATAGTACCATCTGCTAACTGAAAATATGCCCCCAAAAACGTAAATAAGCTTGACATTTATTTGGGGGAAAATCACTCATTCATAAAAATGTCAGTGGTAGCAATCATTGTCAGTAAAAAAGCAAAATGCGATATAGCCCTGCTGTGTGGAGAAGCTACCCTGGTAAATTGTAAGCTACAACTACTAGCTAGTACTACATTAGACTGTCTTGGTAGCAATTGCGTTGGTTGAATTCGATTTAACGTAACTGAAGTTTAGGCAGTGGCAATTAAGTTCAGGTTAGTAGTCACTAGTCAGATAGTTTCACCTATTGAAAGACTTTTGATTTAAGTAATGGTAGTGACGAACATGTGCCGTTTGACTTCCTACGTAGGCTACTGTACTGTAAACAGCTGTGGAGATGTTTTTTTTTTAGCTACTGTACTAGACTAGGCTACAGTACAGCGTTGCAGTGAGCTACACTGGTTCGAAACCACAGGTAATGATAATTTCACCAACAAATCGTTTACTTGTAATCTAATGTCATAATAAATCCTACAACGAAAATGTAATTGTGAGGAATGTTTATTTTAACGATTGAAAACAGATGCATCATAGACCGCTGTAGTATGTGTTGCCCGGACAACAGAGGCTAATGTCATGATGCTAATGCTTCAGTGAAGTAGTAGACTACTGTTTCCGAAAGTAGATATAACTACTTCCTTATATCAGCTTATATTGTTCTTCATATCACAAAGTAAAATTAGTAAATAGTTATCACCCTGTCCTATTTGCTTGTGGCGTTTCTGGAGCTCCCTTGCAGTACAACAGTTAGCCTAGCTATCTCCCAGAAGTTAACGAGCTGCTAAACTAATGTTCTGCTAAAGGTAGTTACGCGATATTTCGTGACGTTAGTGACGTCAGTAGCGTCAGTGACTGTGGCTAGCAAGTTAGCCACCGTTAGCTTCATTTTTGCCACAAAAACTTACTTAAAACCTAAACCGTGCAATGGTACATAAATCCCAATAGAACCAACGCAATCGCGACCAAGACGAACCTTTTGACATCGACTTTGTCTATGTAGTCCAAAAATTGACTGAGCCTTAGGGGCGCGAAAATAAACAATAATAATAAACTAGAAAAGGCTGTTCCTGCGAAACAGCAGTGAGAATGCTGAAAACCTGAATGGGGATAGCTGACCATGCTAAAAAAGCTGAAAATAGTGAACATTTAGTAGAAAGTTATAAGCTGAATGTCTTGTGAACATTTTAAAGGTTGAATGGTGTCTCTATCTGAAAGTATGCTGAAGAAGTAGTTAAGTTTGAAAGAGGAGGACTGAAAGTATGCTGAAGAAGTTAAGTTTGAAAGAGGAAGCTTTTTTAATGATTTGAAAGGATTTACCATTACTTTTAAAGGGAAAATAATTTGCACAATAACCTTAACATTTTTTTAAGTATAAAATGGAGAAATACCAAAACACAGCACACATCTCCTGAAGGAGCTGAACGTTTGTTTTATTATATAATTATTTTTTTTTATTGCTGAAAATACAGAAATGAGAAAATACCAGCAAGCTGAAAGCTGAAATTAATTTCAAAAATGTGTGAGTCATACAAAAGAGGCAGTGTGGAAGCTGAACTGCATGATCTAACAAAGCTAAGAGCTAAAATAGCCTACAATGAGGGAGAAGCTGGAAGCTCAACTGTTAAACAGAGAAGAAGTAGGATAGCTAGTCATAACAAGAATATTATCGTTTTAACAGCTGAAAATATAGTTGAGATAGTAATAGCAGTAGCAGATGTAGCCTAACATTGAGTGCATTTACTCGGCTTTCTTAGTAGGATTCAAACATACAGCAGTAGGGCCGATACAAGAAGACATGGCGACACTTTGTTGCAGAAGGATGATGGTGCAAGTTTCGTCCGTGAAGCATACAACGATTAATAAAAAAGAATCATGTAGACGTGTTTATTGAGTAATCGCATAACTAATTACACATGTAAACGGAGTAATTGTATTATTGGCATGAACCGACAATTGCTAATAATCGGGTTTGATGAATGATGAACTTTATTGGTTCGTCGAGAATAACAGAAATTTGCCTAGCATCCATACCTCAAACAAGTTAAACTACACGCAAAACTACACGTCCAATCCCCTAAAAAACGAATATTTTCCGAGACCCAAGACTCTGCCGAAACCATTGATATCCTTTATGTGTCTGTGCGGTAAGAAATACAACTCTTTTTGCAGTTTCCAAAACGTTACCCAATTCTGCTTTCATGGTGCGTGTCTGTTTGGTTGCCACTGCAATGGAGCAGCTGTACTCGCTAACGAGCTGAGCAGAGAGAACGACACATTTAGCTAGAATCCACACCTCAAACAAGTTAACCTAGACGCAAAACTGTACGTCCAATCCAAAACAATTAGGATATTTTCCGAGACCCAAGACTCTGCCGAAACCAGAGATATTCTTTATATGTCTGTACAGTCAGAAATAGACTCTACCTGCAGTCTTGAAAACGTGTTCCTTTTGGTTTCCTGGTGTGTGTTTGTTTGGTTGCCACGGCAATGGAGCAGCTGTGCTCGCTAACGAGCTGGGCAGAGAAACACGAATTTAGCTGGATTCCACACCTCAAACAAGTTAACCTAGACGCAAAACTATACGTCCAATCCAAAAAATGAGGATATTTTCCGAGACCCAAGACTCTCCCGAAACCAGACATGTCCTTTATATGTCTGTGCGGTCAGAAATACGACTCTACCGGCAGTTTAAAAATACGTCTACTTTCGAAATTATCTGACGAATTTTACCCACCTCTCCATTGAAGTTAGTGAGAGAATTTGAAAGGCTGCTCTCGCTTCAAGCCTCAAAGCTGAAAATCTGTAAATGTGAGCTCTTTAGTAGTTACATTGGCTGAAAGAGGACAAGTTTTCCTACATTTTAAGGTATAACTTGTTTCTGTAAGTTAAACTATATGAACGTCAGAGGAATTTGTTTGACAATTTAGTTGAATACCAGAAAAAGAGCCACTCTGCTGGCTGCTCAACCAAGAAGGAGCTTACCATTACTTTTAATGGGAGAATAATTTGCACAAAAACCTCAATTGTCTAAAAAGTTTAAAAGTGAGAAATACCAAAAGTCATAGCCATCATCTGCTGAACGTTTTGATACCAAAATTGTAGGAATCGGTGAAAGTATGCAGGACTAGTTAAAGGCCAAAAAACCTACGGAAGAATTAAGAAGTTGGAATAATAATAATAAAGAGAAACAGAAAAACAATAGTGAGAATGCTTAACAGCATTCTCACAATAATAAAGAGAAACAGAAAAACAATAGTGAGAATGCTTAACAGCATTCTCACAACTAGAAAAGGCTGTTCCTGCGAAACAGCAGTGAGAATGCTGAAAACCTGAATTGGAATAGCTGACCATGCTAAAAAAGCTGAAAATTGTGAACATTTTCAGAAAGTTATAAGCTGAAGCTTCAAAGCGACCGAAAGGTATTTTAAATAGGGGCTGGAGCCGGACAAAGGCATAAAACTACAGAAAAGAGAAGAAAAATGCTAAACAAAGTGAAAACAATCTGAACATTTAGCAAAAAAATATTTGCTGGAGGTTCAAAAGGCCTGAAATGTATGTTAGAAAGGACCTGCAGCAAGATGAAGGCAGAAAAGTACAGAAAATAGGGAAAAAATGTTTAAGTACTGGCAGTTGGAAGATACTGCTGTGAAATGTATTTTTGAAAGGACCTGGAGCAAGATGAAGGCAGAAAACGGAAGAAAAGAAGAAGAAAAATGCAAAACAAAAAGGGGAACATTTGAAGATGAGCTGCAGGAAAATGTGAAAATTGAGCAGAAAACCAGTTGCTCAAGTCTGGGTTGAACGAATTTGAAGGTAAAAGGACAACACTGGAATGACTTGAACTTGCTGGAAAAACGTAGCAACCGCTGGTCATTGGCAACAGACTGGCAACATTTTAAAATATAATCTAGGTTTCAGGTTCAAGACGGAGGAGAAACTTATTTAGAGTATAAAGATATTTAGAGTAGAAACAAGTTACTTAACATCTGTGTTCAATATCGTCAATTCAAAGTAAAAACTTTCCAGTTACGAAACGTTTGTTCGTAGGATTAACACCAGCTGCAGCAAACACTTACCCCAGCCCCTGGTTTGGCTGTTCGTGATGGTCAGCTATGACTGTCTTGAGCCTCGATTTTTGCAGCTTTCTGTGAAACTTGCTAAAATAAAAACGATCTAGCTAGATTATGTATATTTACGCTAAATGTACATACCTTGTTTCCGAAACGTCACCCAATTCTGCTTTCATGGTGCGTGTCTGTTTGGTTGCCACGGTGATGGCGCAGCTGTGATCGCTAACAAGCTGGGTAGAGAGAATCAAAAATTTAGGTGGAATCCACACCTCAAACAAGTTAACCTAGACGCAAAACTATACGTCCAATCCAAAAAATGGAATCTGTGAAAGTATGCAGGACTAGTTAAAGGCCAAAAAATGGCGGAAGAACTGAGAAGTTGAAAAGCAATAGTGAGAATGCTTAACAGCATTGCATTCTCACAATAACTAGAAAAGGCTGTTCCTGCGAAACAGCAGTGAGAATGCTGAAAACCTGAATGGGGATAGCTGAAAAAAAATAAGCTGAAAATTGTTTTTTGAAAGTTCTAAGCTGAAGCTTCAAAGCATCCGAAAGGTATTTTAAATAGGGGCTGGAGCTGGACGAAGGCATAAAACTACAGAAAAGAAAAATGCAGAACAAAAAGTGAAAAAAATCAGGAAGAGGAGAAACAACGCATACAAATGTGAAAATGTAGCTGAATATTATTTGCTGGAGTTTTAAAAGGCCTGAAATGTATTTTTGAAAGGACCTGGAGCAAGATGAAGGCTTGATGGCTTGAAGATGAAGAAAAGAATAAGAAAAAACAAAAAGGGGAAAATTTCAGAAAGATGAGCTGCAGGAAAATGTGAAAATTTAGCAGAAAACCAGTTGCTGAAGTCTGGGTTGAATGAATTTGAAGGTAAAAGGACAATACTGGAATGACTTGAACTTGCTGGAAAAAAGGCAGAATTGATTAAATGGCTGAAAAAAAAGTTATAAGTCCTAGCAGAAAATGTTGAAGGTTTAAAGAAGATGGGAGATGAATTATGTTCATATTTTGAATTATTTTTCAATCCTTATAAAATGAAGTCACCTAAAGATGCTAATTAAATTGAGAAAAGGGAAAAATTAGCGGAAATGTACTTGCTGGAACTCTTTTCAGAGCTGGAAAGCACTTGTGGAAGGACAGTGGAACAGTGAAGAGCGTTGGCCAATCGGATTTGTTCCTTGTAACGTAGCAACCGTTGGTCATTGGCAACATTTCTAACCCAGAATCTAGGTTTCAGGTTCAAGACGGAGGAGAAACTAATCATGTGTGCCTGCACACCCAGTCCTGTTCAGACACTTAATTTAAGATGACATCATAATAATAAATAGTGCAGGGTTGCCGATGTTGTTGTTGTCCCTGGTGAGTTTTTTTATACGTAAATAATAAGATCATGCTAAATCTAACCAGCGGATCATTTCTTGCAAGTGTGTCAAAGTGGTATTTATTAACACCGTACTGTAGGCATAACCGGTAGAGAGAGGATGCAATGGAAGATTTCCTACATAAGCTACATCTACTGCTTCAAATTGAAAACGGAGACCATCTTTGGATTAAGGACAAGTTCCTTAACCTCTGTTGTCAATATCGCCAATAAAAAGTAAATACTCTTCAGTTACGAAGCATTTGTTGGTAGGATTAACGCCAGCTGCAGCAAACACTTACCCCAGCCCTGGGGCCTGTAGCCTACTACGAATCAAGATTTGGCGTTAGCGCGGTAACTTCAGGTTTAACCCAGGGTTTCCTGTACTACGACGGTGGATCACTTGTTACCGGGGTAGATCGCCATGGTAACACATGCTGAACGGCTAACCTGGTCGGGAGCAGGATAAGTTGGAGATCAGAGATCAACCGGTATAAAAACCCCGCCCACTAACTAATTCTTGACGTTAATGTCGTTACCGTTTATAGAAGATCCTGTGCAGCTTGGTGCGATTGGTGGAAGTGAGAGGTGCGCTCAGAAGAGCCAGAACATTTAGAGACCGACAAAATCCTTTCGCATTCCCTCATGAGTATCTTTCTGAAAGATATAGATTCTTAGCAGAGGGAATTATGTATATTGCCAGCTTCTTGAGCCGTATGTTGCAAATGCGACGCATTGAAGCTGTGCACTCAGTCCCACAGACTGAATGCATATAGCGTTTCGTTATTTCGCTATGGGTAGTTTTAGTGTGGGTGATGCGGAGAACCTGAGCAAGAACACGGTCTGCCGCGCAATTTTGATTTTATTTAATGGCTGTTGCCACCATATTCTGATTAATGGAGTGATAAAAAATAGATATCCAAAGTGCCCTTTGTAAAAACTTTGGACTCTAATATGTTGACAAAATGAAAAAAGGTTTTTCAGTCAATGTTCTGATTTCCGTTCTGGAAATGTATGCAAAGAATATAATATTTTACAACTTAATCATTTGCTCATTTAAACATAGGCCTACATTTACAGGAAACTAGTAATGAAAACATTATTTTACCTACTATTAGTTATCAACTTGGGAGGTTTCATGTTGATATGTTATCCCTATTCACTGGGGTGTCTCCCCTTAACCCTTTTGTCCTTGGTTGCTTTAACCCATTTTCTAATCATTTCTATGTCAGAAATTGGGGTTTCTTTCAAACAAAACCTTTCAAACCAAAAACAACAATGGGTATCTGTACAAAGCTCTTCACAAGTGATACATAAATGATCATTTCACTACTTTCATTGAATTTTGATGTTTCATTCACTTTTATAGCATTTGTCAAAAATAATAAATAGGACATTGAAAGAGAGAAGTGGTGAAAACCCCCACAAAAGATTCAAAAGGCACAACAAAAAAGCCACAAAAAGGTATAAAAAGATCAAAACGTAGACAAAAGTTTAACAAATACATCCTCATGTGTTCTCCCTCCCCTATAGGAACAGGAAAAATATGTCAGTGTAACTAAGTTTAATGTCATTCATTCAGTCATGTACTATCTCTTCTCATATTCCAGTTTTTCTGTCTCCAGCCTTGTTTTTTTAATTAAAAGCCTCTTATAATCGAGCTCCAGGGTTCTTTTATACAGGGCCCTCACACTGTCTGCTCCAACCTGAAACAAATGAAGAACATTGTCCCTTGGCAAGGCACACTTGGAGAAAGTGGAAGGTGTCCATTTGACTACTGTGGTTCATTGCTTATACCTTGTGTCTTTGTCTTGGCCTTAAAGTGGAGGCCCTGGGCTCAGGGGGAGGAAGAAGTTCCTCTTCCTGCTGAGTTTAACACCATAGAAATGTAATCAATTGAGTCATATTTGAAATGAGCACTTTAAGGACTTGTGGCTTATGTTGAAACCACCACCATTAGTAAGTCATTACAGACACTTCAATCACAGCCACACGTTCACACACTCTCACCATCTGTGTTGCAAGTGGTAAATAAAACTCAAAAGTGTACCCCCAAAATGAGCAGGCAGACACAGTTTCCTGATCATCTAGGACCTCCACTTGAGAAAGTAAATGGTATATTTGATCAATATTCAGCAACCACATATGGCATACATACTGGCGTATGACTATTAGTTTCACTGTTACCTCTGTATGGCACAGTGGGACGACAGTCACTGCAGAGAACAGTAATACATTTCACTCCTATAATATTCATAAATAATTGTTGAATGAACATGGTCACATAGATTACTTGAAACATACATATGCCTGGGCTTCCAACCTGCTGCCACCAGGGTCTGAAGAAATGCCCCCTTCCACTCCTTCCATCATGGGGTGACCCTGATAGATATCCTAAAAAAGGGACTAGTTCAGGCAATTCAGCCTTGTACTTGTTGGCCTTAAAATATGTACAAGTATTGGCTTACCGTTTTGAATTATGGTTTTATTTTTTATTTGCTCCCACAATCGTTTGCCACTGCAGGGTTGCCACTGCATGGTTGCAACTAAAATAATACAGCAACAAAAGTTTAACGTTGTGGAATGCACACGTGTAATTATGATCACATCTTCAATAAGTCATGTAGCTTACGCATTTACAGCGTCTGCTATTTTCTGCCAGATTGGCAGCAGCGACTTTGTTGAATTTTGCCTATATTATATGTCTGTATTCTTGATATGATTGTATTACAATATTTCACGCAGGAGGAGCAGACAAAGTTTGTAAGATTGTCTGCTCCTGCGTGAAATATGCGGCTCTTGTTTCGTCCATGTTTGCGATTGGACATACGGTTCAAACACGCCCCTTTATGTGAACGCGCACGTCTCTATATTGGAAAGATCTGGGTTGAGTTAGAGAATTGATAACCGCCGTCGTGGTACCGCTTATCGTGACTGCGATTGTTAGGCTTCGCATAGCCGGGTAACTGAAAGTAATCCAGAGCATGTTGATCTTGATTCGTAGTACAGGCCCCTGGTTTGGCTGTTCGTGACGGTCAGCTATGACTGTCTTGAGCCTCGATTTTTGCAGATTTCTGTGAAACTTGCTAAAATGAAAACGATCTAGCTAGATTATGTACACTTTAAACTCAATGTACATACCTTGTTTGGCCAATTTGGTCGATACTGTAGTTGAAGAAAAAGTCGAACCGTTTTATGGAGAGCCATACAACAAACATTTACCTAGCATCCACACCTCAAACAAGTTAACCTAGACGCAAAACTGTACGCCCAATCCAAAAAATAAGGATATATTCCGAGACCCAAGACTCTGCCGAAACCATTGATATCCTTTGTGTCTGTGCGGTCATAAATACAACTCTTTTTTGCAGTTTCCATAACGTCACACAATTCTGCTTTCATGGTGCGTGTCTGTTTGGTTGCCACGGCAATGGAGCAGCTGTACTCGCTAACGAGCTGGGCAGAGAATGACACATTTAGCTAGCATCCACACCTCAAACAAGTTAACCTAGACGCAAAACTATACGTCCAATCCAAAAAATGAGGATATTTTCCGAGACCCAAGACTCTCCCGAAACCAGACATGTCCTTTATATGTCTGTGCGGTCAGAAATACGACTCTACCGGCAGTTTAAAAACACGTCTACTTTCGAAATTCTGTGACGAATTTTACCCACCTCTCCATTGAAGTTAGTGAGAGAATTTGAAAGGCTGCTCTCGCTTCAAGGCTCAAAGCTGAAAATCTGTAAATGTGAGCTCTTTAGTAGTTACATTGGCTGAAAGAGGACAAGTTTTCCTACATTTTAAGGTATAACTTGTTTCTGTAAGTTAAACTATATGAACGTCAGAGGAATTTGTTTGACAATTTAGTGGAATACCAGAAAAAGAGCAGCCAGCAGAGTGTGCCACTCTGCTGGCTGCTCAATCATAAAAATCAAGAAGGAGCTAAATGTTTAATTTGCACAAAAACCTTAATTCTTTAAAAAGTATAAAAGTGAGAAATACCAGAAGTCATAGCCATCATCTCCTGAAGGAGCTAGGGTTAGGGTCATATATACAAATATATATGTGAGATTACAATGGTTTGTGCTCGCGGAAGGCAGGCACACCCCAATGAGCAAGACACACTTTAGAATGGGGTACACATTCTTAGTTAGAAATGCTTAATTTTGAGCAATTTGGAGTTTTGTGTTTATTATATTTGAATTTACAACTGGGCCTTAATTAAGGTATAATTGTGAGAATGCTGTTAAGCATTCTCACTATTGCTTTTCAACTTCTCAATTCTTCCGCCGTTTTCTGGCCTTTAACTAGTCTTGCATACTTTCACCGATTCCTACAATTTTGGTATCAAAACGTTCAGCTCCTTCAGGAGATGATGGCTATGACTTCTGGTATTTCTCACTTTTATACTTTTTTGACAATTAAGGTTTTTGTGCAAATTATTCTCCCATTAAAAGTAATGGTAAATCCTTTCAAATCATTAAAAAGATTCCTCTTTCAAACTTAACCAGTTCAGCATACTTTCAGCTAGAGACACCATTCAAACTTAAAAATGTTCACAAGACATTCAGCTATTCCCAAATGATTCAGCTTTTTCAAATATTCAGCCAATTTTCAATCGTGACAGTTTTAAATACATGAAACATTTAGCTCCTTCTTGGTTGAGCAGCCAGCAGAGTGGCACACTGCTGGCTGCTCTTTTTCTGATATTCAACTAAATTGACAAACACATTTCTCTGACGTTAATATAGTTTAACTTACAGAAACAAGTTATACCTTAAAATGTAGGAAAACTTTTCCTCTTTCAGCCAATGTAACTACTAAAGAGCTCACATTGACAGATTTTCAGCTTTGAGCCTTGAAGCGAGAGCAGCCTTTCAAATTCTCTCACTAACTTCAATGGAGAGGTGGGTAAAATTCGTCAGAGAATTTCGAAAGTAGACGTGTTTTTAAACTGCCTGTAGAGTCGTATTTCTCATTTTTTGGATTGGACGTATAGTTTTGCGTCTAGGTTAACTTGTTTAAGGTGTGGAATCCAGCTAAATTCGGTGCGTGGGTTGGTCCAAGATAGCAACCTGTGTAGACGTTTTACCCTGAGCTCCGAGAAACTGACCGAGTACCAGTTGTTTAAAATGAATAATTAAGATTATATTATTAATAAATGAAGGAGTGAACGGTTGCTCTTGCTTCCAGTAAATTGGTCATATTGAGTGAATTAACAACTAGCTAGCTAACTATTCGCTGTTAGCCAAAGTTTTGCTAATACCAAGACACGTGCGATAAGATGTCAAAGAGCGATGCCAAGAATGTGAGAAAGGGAGGTTTGATGATGGATATAACTGATGAAAGCTCGTTTCCCGGTTTATGTACTCCTCTGCCTCATACTCCATTGAAAAGCCCAAATCCCAAGAAGATCTGCACGAAAGAAGATTTAACAGTATCAAATGCCGACATCCTAAAAGCCATTAATGGTTTGAATGACCGTTTTTTGAAGTTTGAAGAAACTGTAATGAAGAATACAGCCGAGATTGCCAGAGTGCAGGAAAATGTGAAAGGGCTGGAAATCCAGTGGAAAGGGACTGATGACACAGTGAAGAAGATGAGTGACCAGATGACAACCCTGTGGGAGAAACAAGAAGAGTCGGAGCGGTACAGTAGAAGATGGAGTCTTCGTCTTCTGAATCTTCCAGAAAGCAGCAACGAGGATGTGAGGAAGGAGGTGCTGGAGATTATCGCTGAAATCATCCCAGAGGAAAAGAGCAAGCTTGGATTTATGGTGGACACTGTGCACAGGGTCGGATGCCCAAGAGAAGATAAAAGCAGTCGTCCCATCATCATTCAGTTCACTATGCGCACCTTTAGAAACAAAATATGGAGAGCTTCTTTAAACGCTGACGTCATCAAGAAGAAGAACCTCCAGATAGCTGAGGATTTAACTCAACAGGAGAGACAGTGCAGAAATAAACTGTGGCCTCTTGTGCAGCAACGGGAAGAAAACTAAATGGCAGGGTCCTGTTGTCTTCATTAACGGTGTGAGACACACGGCATGACTTGTTAAAATTACCTTAACGTTAGGCACATTTTTCAAGTTCGATATACTCAAACTTAGTGGGTTGATTTGCTCTCCTTGTATGAAACTAATAGGGCAACAAGAGTTTCAGGAGTTAATTTACATTTAGTCATTTAGCTGACGCTCTTATCCAGAGCGACTTACAGTAAGTACAGGGACATTCCCCCCAAGGCAAGTAGGGTGAAGTGCCTTGCCCAAGGACACAACGTCATTAGGCACGGTGGGGAATCGATCCAGCAACCTTCTGATTACTAGCCCGACTCCCTCACCGTTCAGCCATCTGACTGAATTTAGCTATCCGTGTTCAGAACGTTCTACTTGGCGGTAAGCTAATCTCTTATTTTCTATCTCAGAGTGTTTTTTCTTTAACTAACTCTAGTTCATATAACCTTACAGACATCCAGTTAAAACGTATTATTTTCTTTATTATGACAGACTTCCATTTTAGTTCCTTAAAAATATTATCTTTTAACGTCAGAGGTATCCGCGACAGCACCAAAAGGAAATCAATTTTTTTGTTCAGT
The DNA here is from genome assembly GCF_054491055.1 of Hypomesus nipponensis. Lineage (NCBI taxonomy): Eukaryota > Metazoa > Chordata > Actinopteri > Osmeriformes > Osmeridae > Hypomesus > Hypomesus nipponensis. The sequence goes on along the minus strand of NC_140363.1, from coordinate 3,871,339 downwards.
AGACGACAAAATGCCGATTTGATATTTTTACAAGAGACTCATTCGGTCGAAAGTGATGTGAAGTTTTGGAAAGCGCAATGGGGCGATCACTGTTATTTTTCTCATGCCTCTCAACAATCAGCAGGTGTTGCCATTTTCCTTAACAAGTTTAAAGGAGATATAGTTGAATCAGTGATCTCAAATGAGGGTAGGTGGATAATCTTGGTTTTCAAATTTGACAATTCCTTCTTTATAGTTTGCAATTTGTATAATTATAACAATGTAGCTCTGGCCAAAATAATGTTTATACAACTTTGTACTAAACTTGACACCTTTAAAAACAAATATAAGGATGCACACTTGATTATTGGAGGCGATTATAATGATGCTCCAGATGATCTTGTTGATAGAATGCCTGTTAAATCAATCCCATGTTCAAGATTTAAAAGTACAGTATATATTTGTGAACAACTGTCAATTATAGATGTTTGGCGATATTTAAACCCCGACATTAACAAATTCACCTGGAGCAATGCCAGTGGAACCTTACAATCTTGGATTGATCTATGGCTTATATCTCCCTCTTGTTTGCAGTTTGTGACAGACTCATCACATAGTTATGCCCCACTTTCTGATCACAAATTAATTTCAATCCATTTAGCAGGAACAAAACAACAGAAGGGTAATATACGTGGTTATTGGAAACTAAATAATAACTTATTGAAAGACGATGAGTTTTGTGATTTAGTCAAAGAAACAGCAAAAAGCATATTTGGTAATAACGAAATGAATCACATACAAAAATGGGAATATTTCAAGTTTAAAATCAGAGAAATGGCAATTAAACGAAGTAAAGTAATAAAAAACAAAACTTAGCCAAAGAAGTCAGTGTTATGGATAAATTAAATATGTCAATGAATAAGGGTAATCTTTCAGAGGAAGAAGAAACGACAATGAAAAAATAAAAAGAGGAAATAGATCAAATGTATATTGAAATGGCTAAAGGGGCATTTGTAAGGTCCCGAGCAAAATGGCTGGAACAAGGGGAAAGAAATTCGAGTTATTTCTTTGCTTTAGAGAAGCGAAATCACAAAAGAAATAATTTAACTACTCTTAAAATTAATGATAACATCACCTCTAATTCTTTGGACATTTCAAGACATGTTGGTACATTTTATAGCAATATTTACAAATCAAATATTCAATTTAGTGATTGTGATAAATTTATTGAATCAGTTAAAGAATTTACACCAACTATATCTGATCACTTTAAGATGGAATGCGAACGTCCCATCACTAATGTGGAAATCTCAGAGGCTGTTAGTGCAATGAAAAAAGGGAAATCTCCGGGTATTCATGGGCTTTCAGTTGAATTCTATTTGCATTTTTGGGAAACCATTGAAAATCCTTTATTTGATTTACAGTCATGGCCGAAATTGTTGGCACCCCAGAAATGTTTCCAGAAAATCAAGTATTTCTCACAGAAAAGTATTGCAGTAACACATGTTTTGCTATCCACATGTTTATTCCCTTTGTGTGTATTGGAACAAAACAAAAAAAAAGGAGAAAAAAAGCAAATTGGACATAATGTCACACAAAACTCCAAAAATTGGCTGGTCAAAATTCTTGGCACCCTTTCAAAATTGTGGATAAATAAGATTGTTTCAAGCATGTGATGCTCCTTCAAACTCACCTGGGGCAAGTAACAGGTGTGGGCAATATAAAAATCACACCTGGGAGCAGATAAAAAGGAGAGAAGTTCACTTAGCTTTAATTGTGTGTGCCACACTAAGCATGGACAACAGAAAGAGTAGAAGAGAACTGTCTGAGGACTTGAGAACCAAAATTGTGTAAAAATATCAACAATCTCAAGGTTACAAGTCCATCTCCAGAGATCTAGATGTGCCTTTGTCCACAGTGCGCAACATTATCAAGAAGTTTGCAATCCACGGCACTGTAGCTAATCTCCCTGGGCGTGGACGGAAGAGAAAAATTGATGAAAGGTTGCAATGCAGGATAGTCCGGATGGTGGATAAGCAGCCCCAAACAAGTTCCAAAGAAATTCAAGCTGTCCTGCAGGCTCAGGGAGCATCAGTGTCAGCGCGAACTATCCGTCGACATTTAAATGAAATTAAACGCTATGGCAGGAGACCCAGGAGGACCCCACTGCTGACACAGAGACATAAAAAAGCAAGACTACAGTTTGCCAAAATGTACTTGAGTAAGCCAAAATCCTTCTGGGAAAACGTCTTGTGGACAGTTGAGACCAAGATAGAGGTTTTTGGTAAAGCACATCATTCTACTGTTTACAGAAAAAAGAATGAGGCCTACAAAGAAAAGAACACAGTACCTACAGTGAAATATGGTGGAGGTTCAATTATGTTTTGGGGTTGTTTTGCTGCCTCTGGCACTGGGTGCCTTGAATGTGTGCAAGGCATCATGAAATCTGAGGATTACCAAAGGATTTTGGGTCGCACTGTACAACCCAGTGTCAGAAAGCTTTTGCGTCTGAGATCTTGGGTCTTCCAGCAGGACAATGACCCCAAACATACATCAAAAAGCACCCAAAAATTGATAGCAACAAAGCGCTGGAGAGTTCTAAAGTGGCCAGCAATGAGTCCAGATCTAAATCCCATTGAACACCTGTGGAGAGATCTTAAAATTGCTGTTGGGAAAAGGCACCCTTTCAATAAGAGAGACCTGGAGCAGTTTGCAAAGGAAGAGTGGTCCAAAATTCCGGATGAGAGGTGTAAGAAGCTTATTGATGGTTATAGGAAGCGACTGATTTCAGTTATTTTTTCCAAAGGGTGTGCAACTAAATATTAAGTTAAGGGTGCCAAGAATTTTGACCAGCCCATTTTGGGAGTTTTGTGTGACATTATGTCCAATTTGCTTTTTTTCCTCCCTTTTTTTTGTTGTTGTTCCAATACACACAAAGGGAATAAACATGTGTATAGCAAAACGTGTTACTGCAATACTTTTCTGTGAGAAATACTTGATTTTCCGGAAACATTTCTGGGGTGCCAACAATTTCGGCCATGACTGTATTCAAGGAATGCATTTTAAATAAAGAAATGTCCACAACTATGAAGCAAGGTTTAATATGTCTTCTCCCTAAACCTGATAAAGATCACTTAATGATAGAAAATTGGAGACCTATTACACTCCTAAATATTGACTACAAAATTTTATCATTGATTTTTGCTAAACGGTTAAAAAGAGGTCTTCATGAGATAATACATGAAACACAAACAGGGTTTATGTCTAACCGTCACATTAGGAATAAATATAAGACTGGTTCTTGACCTGTTGGACTATTCTGATAACATCAATACTGGTGCACTGGTACTATTTCTTGATTTCTATAAAGCATTTGATACGGTAGAACACTACTTTTTACTCAAAACACTTCAGATTTTTGGTTTTGGACAACATTTTATATCTTAAGTAGAAATGCTTTATAAAAATATTGACAGCTCTATGATATTATATCCAAACACCACAGAAAGATTTCCTGTACTGAGATCAGTTCGCCAGGGATGCCCTATTTCACCGTTCTTGTTCTTGCTGGTGGTTGAATTATTGTCATTACATATTCGATATAATCCTATCATTAAAGGTTTATCTATTTTTGGTAAGGAAATTAGACTAACTCAACTAGCGGATGATACAGCTCTCTTTTTGAATGACAAACATCAGATTGAATATTCTATAACCCTAATTGACCAATTTTCAGCTGCTTCGGGTTTAACACTTAACAAATCTAAATGTGAAATGTTATTATGTTATGTTATGTTTGTATCAGACAGAAGAGGAAAACATGTTTAATATACCTGTTAAGAAATGTGTTAAATATTTAGGCATTCATATTTGCAAGGACCACACGGAACGTCAACAGCTTAATTTTTCATCTAAATTGAAGAAGACTAAAACAATACTGAATTTATGGCTTCAGAGAGACATTTCTATTTTGGGAAGGATTCTTTTGACGAAAGCAGAAGGGATTTCAAGATTTGTCTATCCTGCACTTTCTCTCAATGTTCATGATTCAACATGCAAAGACATAAATACTATGTTTACAAACTTTGTATGGAAAAATAGACACCATCATTTAAAAAAAGCGGTGCTCTCTGGTTCTAAGGATGAAGGTGGATTTGAACTTCTGAACTTTTGGGACTTGAATTACACCTTTAAGGTAAAATGGTTGAAGGAATGTCTGAGAGCGCCAGAGTCTTTATGGTACTTCATTCCGAATAATATCTTTCGCAGTATAGGAGGTCTTAAATTTATATTGAAATGTAACTACAGTTTGACAAGATTGCCGTTGAAACTATCACAATTTTATCAACAAGCTCTTTTGGCCTGGAAGCTGTGTCATTCTCACAACTTTTCTCCACACAAATCTATTTTATGGAATAATGAATGCATCACTAGGAGGAACAAGTCACTCTATCTGCAGAATTGGATTGATAGAGATATTATTTTCTTAAAAGACCTTTTTGATTGTAATGGACAATTACTTAAATATGAATCCTTTCTCGGAGAGAAGTCATTCCCGATAACATTTAAAGAATATAGCTCGGTTTTCAAATCTATACCTACTGGCATATTAGAATTAATGAAAGGTTATAAAAAACTAAATGAGGTTTCTGGATTTAATTCTACTCTTTATATAAACGGTATTGAAATTATGAGCAGCAAATGTACTAATAAGCTAATTAGAAATTGCTTCCAAAATTCAAAGAAAATAACACCTTGTGGAAAGTTTTTCTGGAACTCTCATTTTACTGATATTAAATGGCATAGGGCGTGGCTTGTTCCTTTTAGATATTGTATCACAAATAAAGTTAGGGAATTACACTTGAAAATACTGCATAATATATATCCTACAAACTTGTTTATCTCAAAATTCATGCCTGTTGATAATTACTGTAGCTTTTGTAAAACAGAACAAGAATCGTTGACCCATCTTTTTTATGGATGTTCATTCTGTATTACATTCTGGAAAAGTCTTGAAGATTATATTTTATTTAAAACGACACACACAGTCTCACTTGAAGGGAAACATATTATTACTTATTTCGAATGTACAGATAGCAATTTGGGTAATAGTGTTAACCTATTTATTTTGTTAGGTAAGTTCCATATTCACAAAGCAAAGTTCTCCAAATCAATCCCATGTTTTAAAATGTTTCTAATTGAAACTGATATGTACTTTGAGTCTCTTAAATTGGTAAAAAAAAAATAAGAAAGGTAGTATAACAATGGTTATCTGCTCAAAACTATTAAATTAGGAATTATTGCTGTCAATGTCTTTAAGGAAGTTTGCAAGTCTGTCACCTTGTAAAAAAATTTATTTTCTTTCTCATTTTTTATTTTGCTGCAAATTGTGAAAATTGATTAGTTGTAAATTGAATTATACTATTAAAAAAATAAATTTAAAAAAGCATCCAGCTAAATTCGTGATTCTCTGCCCAGCTCGTTAGCGAGCACAGCTGCTCCATTGCCGTGGCAACCAAACAAACACACACCAGGAAACCAAAAGGAACACGTTTTCAAGACTGCAGGTAGAGTCTATTTCTGACTGTACAGACATATAAAGAATATCTCTGGTTTTGGCAGAGTCTTGGGTCTCGGAAAATATCCTAATTTTTTGGATTGGACGTACAGTTTTGCGTCTAGGTTAACTTGTTTGAGGTGTGGATTCCAGCTAAATGTGTCATTCTCTCTGCCCAGCTCGTTAGCGAGTACAGCTGCTCCATTGCAGTGGCAACCAAACAGACACGCACCATGAAAGCAGAATTGGGTAACGTTTTGGAAACTGCAAAAAGAGTTGTATTTCTGACCGCACAGACAACTAAAGGATATCAATGGTTTCGGCAGAGTCTTGGGTTTCGGAAAATATCCTAATTTTTTGGATTGGACGTACAGTTTTGCGTCTAGGTTAACCAAACAGACACGCACCATGAAAGCAGAATTGGGTAACGTTTTGGAAACTGCAAAAAGAGTTGTATTTCTGACCGCACAGACAACTAAAGGATATCAATGGTTTCGGCAGAGTCTTGGGTCTCGGAAAATATCCGTTTTTTTTGGATTGGACGTGTAGTTTTGCGTCTAGTTTAACTTGTTTGAGGTATGGATGCTAGGCAAATTTCTGTTATTCTCGACGAACCAATAAAGTTCATCATTCATCAAACCCGATTACTAGCAATTGTCGGTTCATGCCAATAATACAATTACTCCGTTTACATGTGTAATTGGGGTGTGCTTGCCTTCGGCGAGCACAAACCATTGTTATCTCACATATATATTATTGGGGTGTGCTTGCCTTCGGCGAGCACAAACCATTGTTATCTCACATATATATTATTTATTATTTATTGTTTCTTTTCGCCCCCCTAAGGATGCCTCAATATTTGGACTACATAGACAACGGCGATGTCAAAAGGTTCGTCTCGGTAGCGATTGCGTTGGTTGTATTGGGATTTATGTTCCATTGCACGGTTTAAGTAGAAATTACGTTTTTGTGGCAAAAAGTGAAGCTAACGGTGGCTAACTTGCTAGCCACAGTCACTGACGCCACTAACGTCACCAACGTCACGAAAACTCGCGTGACTATAGCAGAACATTAGTTTCCCATCTGTTAACTTGGGGGATACTAATCTGCAAGGCAGCTGCAGAAACGCCACAAGCAAAGAGGCCAGGGTGATATTTAATCATTTTACTTTGTGGTGTGAAACATAATTGTGAAATGTAATGTACAATATTAGCTGATATTATTAAGTAAGTAGGCCCACATCTACTTTCGGAAACGGTAGTCTACTATTTCACTGAAGCATTAGCATCATGACATTAGCCTCTGTTGCTTGGGCAACACATACTACAGTGGTCATGATGCATCTGTTTTCAATCGTTAAAATAAACATTCCTCACAAATACGTTTTTGTTGTAGGATTTATTTTGACATTAATAAACGATTTGTTGGTGAAATGACCATTACCTGTGGTTTCAAATCAGTGTGGCGGCTCACTGCAACGCTGTAGCCTACCCGAGACACTAATGAGTAGCTAACAAAAACATCTCTTTAGAGATGTTTAGAAAGTCAAACGGCGACGGAACATGTTTGGCTTTCCCCTTACTCAAAAGTTTTTCAATAGGTGAAAGTATCTGACTACTAACCTGAACTTCATTGCCACAGCCTAAACTTTGTCAATGTCAAAACGTTGTCTGTTCATGAAAATAATTAATGTCAGCCTGCTTCAGCCTTGCTTAGCTGTAGGATATACATTTTACTGGGTCTTGCTGCGCTGCTCGATTTATTGAAATTATTATGAAATGTTATGTTTTACTAGCCATTTGCCTTCTTAAGCAAATCACAGTATTTCCCACCCCTCATGGTGTAACTGAGACGACCGTAAATAGCCTAATTCATCTTTCAAGTAATAAGCCCCCGTTGAAGTGTTGAGCAGGAAATTAGCTGGTCTGTAGAGATCTTGGGTTGGTGGTTTTACTGATGCAGAATTCGCTCAAATAAAATCGATAGACGTAACAAGTGGCACATAACGTGAAGTAGGCCTAACATTGCATTTTATTTTGTTTGAGTTTTAATAACTTGTCCCGTGCATCGGGGCAAGTAGCACTAGCCTAAATTGATCTTCCAGACTTGCCGTAAAAAAAAAAGTACTCTTCCCGGACAAGCCTTAGCTACATGGCTAGACTGTTGATCCAGATCAGAATCCATCATATCTTGGACACTCAAAATCAGCGAATCTTGCAGCCAAATCAAGTAGCCTATATTTATAGGCCTTTATATGGCTACAAACTTCTGCTCGGTTTCTAGCTGGCTACTTGTTACCAAGTTACAACTTTGTTGCAGGGGCATTCTTTGTCTACATTGCGAGCTAACAGTGTCCGGTAATTATGTCGCTATAAATAATGATGTTAAACCGAGACCACTAAGCCCTCAAAGAAAATGTAAGGTCAAAGAAACAAAAGAAAGGTTTGAGGTTACTCTGAAAATTATTAATAAAATAGGCTTCTAATATTAAACTGCTAAATCCTTCTCTAACTAGGCTCCTCTATGATGCATAATGAAACTTAACGTTTTTTAAGTAATCAATAAGCCTACGCTTGCCCTCATTACTCAAATGATGCCGTTCAGGGCGTTCAAATTACATAATAGGGCGATGATAGGAGGATAATAGGACATAATAGGGCAACCAACAAGTTGTTTATATCTGATTACAATTTAATAAGTTATCTAGCGCTGCATCTTCATGAGCTACATTTGGCCTCCTTCTCTTCCAACCAACCAGTATCACCTCTCCTCCATCTGAGTGATGCATGTCATTTTTACAAACGTATTATCAAGGGAACACAATGGTCAGAACTGTAGTCATACACTTAAATGCTTTTTGAAATATGTAAACACCAGGAGTGTATGGAAAGCTGGGGCAGCCACAAGCACACCCTCACAATTTCCCCAGAAATTGTATGCTCTCTAGTTAGTTATGCGATTACTCAATAAACACGTCTACATGATTCTTTTTTATTAATCGTTGTATGCTTCACGGACGAAACATGCACCATCATCCTTCTGCAACAAAGTGTCGCCATGTCTTCTTGTATCGGCCCTACTGCTGTATGTTTGAATCCTACTAAGAAAGCCGAGTAAATGCACTCAATGGTAGGCTACATCTGCTACTGCTATTACTATCTCAACTATATTTTCCGCTGTTAAAACGATAATACTCTTGTTATGACTAGCTAGCCTACTTCTTCTCTGTTTAACAGTTCAGCTTTCAGCTTCTCCCTCATTGTAGGCTATTTTAGCTCTTAGCTTTGTTAGATCATGCAGTTCAGCTTCCACACTGCCTCTTTTGTGTGACTCACACATTTTTGAAATTCATTTCAGCTTTCAGCTTGCTGGTATTTTCTCATTTCTGTATTTTCAGCAATAAAAAAAAAAATATATATAAAAAACAAACGTTCAACTCCTTCAGGAGATGTGTGCTGTGATTTGGTATTTCTCCCTTTTATACTTAAAAAAATGTGTGCAAATTATTCTCCCTCTAAAAGTAATGGTAAATCCTTTCAAATCATTAAAAAAGCTTCCTCTTTCAAACTTAACTTCTTCAGCATACTTTCAGATAGAGACACCATTCAACCTTTAAAATGTTCACAAGACATTCAGCTTTTCTCCTACATTTTCAAATTTTTATGCATTGTTTCTCTCCTTTCTGATTTTTTTCACTTTTTGTTTTGCATTTTTCTTCTCTTTTCTGTAGTTTCATGCCTTCGTCCAGCTCCAGCCCCTATTTAAAATACCTTTTGGGCGCATTGAAGCTTCTAACGTTCTAGACATTTTCACTATTTTCAGCTTTTTTAGCATGGTCAGCTATCCCCATTCAGGCTTCCAGCATTCTCTCTGCTGTTTCGCAGGAACAGCCTTTTCTAGTTACTATTGTGGTACTATCGCCTTATAAAGAAGACCATACTGAGCAAAGCATATTAAGATCTTAATTAATGTTTAGTAGTTGTAGAATATGGTCATGCATAATATGTCATTAATAAGTGGTAACTAATGACTAATAAAGTGTCAAGTTGCAACTAATATGCATGCTAATAAGCAGTAAAGGGTGAATATGCGTATCTAAATATAAAGTGTTACCAAATTTGTTTTTCAGTCCTCCATCTTTTATGTTTATTTGACACATGGTTTCAAATCACAGTATGATTTTGTTAGTTTAAACAGTGCACTGCAGACCTTCAATAACGCTCATGTAAGAAGTAATTTTAAACACAGTCCATTGCCCAGTCAACACCCCACAGGAAGAACAGAAAAGTTTATTTTAAAATAAGAGGTGAAGCAACCCGGGAAGCTCAAAAAGTCATCAAGTCAGTCAGTCAGAGCAGTGTTTATTGTAAAATCTTGTGGTAGGGGAAGAGGGGCAGACTATGGGTGAACGCAGGAATGTCGATGATGGCTGTAGATCCGGCCATCTTTGGTGAGGTGGGGAGTAAGGTTAGTTTGGACACCTCCCCATAGGAAGAGTTACAGCACTCCTCCACCCTGCAATCCTCCTCTTCCTCATCCTCTTCCATCTGCCGACAATCCTCCTCCGGGGAGTCATTCTCCTCAGTCCCAAATCCCACCACCTAATAAACATGGCAATGTTAAAAAACATACACATGCAAATACACACAAACACACACACAAACACTTACATGTATGCTGAGTTTCCTGCAGTTGTGTCCACGGTGCTCCAGATACCAGGAAACCAGCTCTGCTCTGGTCATCTGCTTCAGGGCCTCAACCTAAACACACAATGGATAGATAGATAGATAGATAGATAGATAGAAAGAAGGAAGGAAGGTTGGTCGGTAGGCAGGCGTGAGTGAGTCTCACCTCTCTGTTGAGCCTGTCGAAGATATACTGCTGAGTGACCACCTCAGCCCAGTTTCGGTCCACCTCCTCACCCAGGTGTGTGTCCTCACACTCCTTCAGCTTGACCAGTGCTGTCACCTTGGGGGTGAGACACACATATTGTTACAGGTTTAGAGATTAGTACGCACAACACAAACTACTACCAAGCACACAGAAACACACACCTGTGTGTGGAATGCGCCTTCTGTCAAAGAATTAATCTTCTCCCCAAAAGAAGCAAGAAACTCTTCTATCTTCAGCTCCACCAGCTCAGTGCTGAGAGAGAAGGTGTAATGAGTACCTATATGTGTATAAGATGAGCTGGTTAACGGGATGGTACAGGCAGAGTGTTTTAGATACTATGCTTGGGGGCTCACTTAAACTTGTTAGCCTGTGTTTCCACAGTGACAGAGAAACCCAGAATGCCAGAGGTGTTTCTGCAGGTGGGGTAGACATGGTACCTGGAGAGGAGGGAGAGGTGAGTTAGTAAGAGATAGAGAGGGAGTGAGACAGAGGCTATAAGAAACTCACCCTAGGGTCTCTTTGGTTCTGAGGAAGTCAAAGCAGGGCTCCTCCATGTGCATCTACAATACAACATCAGGGGTCAGGGAAGACAGGATGAGTGACCGCAGGAAATTGTTAGTAAAGGAGATTTTGGTACTCACCACCAGCAGCTCCATAAGAGTGTGTTCTCTTAAGTTCTTAAGTCCAGACTATAGAAAAGGTGAAATCCCTCAGCAAAAAGAGTGAGACAGAGAAAGAGAAAAAACATCAAAAACGGAAAGGAACAAATGGTGGTCTGAAAAGGTACCTGGGATGAAGAGGTACAAATGGCAAGCTAGTGGGAAGATTCATAGTGTGTGTGTACCTGGTAGTATACTGTGACCTCTGAGTTGGCATCTCCCTTGTGGAGTGATTTGACTTTACAGAGATGGTGTTTCTGGGGCAGTTGCACCACTCTGAACATCACTGGCACCTCCTGTGTCAGCTTAGAGAATTGCAGTTTACTGTGAGGAGGAAGAGAGAAAAATCTATTGTTGATAAATCAACAGAAATGGAAGGAAGAGAAAGTGAGGGACAAAGAAGATAATCACTTATACTTACTCTGTGACATAATGCAGGAACTGGGCAGATTCCTGAAGACAGAAAACTAAAATGTTTTGCACACACAAAGCATAATAAAGGCATAATTTAGGCATGTGTGAAGTGTCCACACTTGCCTGCACTGGCAATAGATGGCACAATTCTTAGGAACTCTTCTCATTCTGGAAGGTTCCAGGTTCCAGATGTGTTCCATCTGTTGTATATCTGTATGTGTATGTAAGACCTGCATTTTCTGTGTTCTGTGTAGAATCCTTTTTCATGGTTTGTTCTCTTACCTTGCTAGCTATTATTATTATTATTAGGACCCAAGCAGCAAGGCTGCAAAGGGACCTATTGTTTTTGTTAGTTTTATTGGGGTGTGCTTGCCTTTGGCGAGCACAAACCATTGTTCTCTCTCACCGTTTCTGAGATTTACATGGCTGTGTACGTGAAAGCCTAGAGTCCAGACTGAAACGCTTAGAGTGGAGGGGAGCTTCGAAAATCAGTCAAAAAGTATTTCTAGTTTGCCAGCATTGCCACAATTTTCGCTCTTCATGCTTCGATTTTGGATCAATAGATAGCTAATGTTGTGCTGGTCATAGACAGTTGTCTGTGGAATCCAAAAGACTTACACATTTGTTCAGAGCCCCACGAAAGCGAGACAAAGTCCAACTCTCGCCCCATAGAGTCCAATGCAAATCTGGTGACAAATTTGTCAGAAAAGGCAAAAATAACAAGATTTAAAAACTGCCGGTCGAGTCGTATTTCTGACCGCGCAGACATATAAAGAACATCTCTGGTTTCGGCAGAGTCTTGGGTCTCGGAAAATATCTTTATTTTTTGGATTGGACGTATAGTTTTGCGTCTAGGTTAACTTGTTTGAGGTGTGGATTCTAGCTAAATTTCTGGTATTCTCTACACTCAGAACGTTAGCAATCATAGCTGCACCATCACCGTGGCAACCACACAAACACATGCCAACACAGGTGATTAGCTTATTAGTGGTGACACAAGACAAGCTTTTCAATCAACACCAAACAGTTTTCTTGTGGTTGTACGGCTTATATTTTGAAGCGGCGTCTAGCTTCTAGTTTTAGAACAAAAAAGTGGCTTTGTCCCAAGATCTCAGGCTGTGCAGCTAATTTAACGCTCAACACTGTAACGGTGGATTATTGAAAGAGGAATTATTTACTGTGTTGTCTCAGTTACACTATTGTAGTAATTGGATCGAGCACTCTGTGCTCGACTGTGTTGGACTGTCAATACAACTGGTTTCGGGGATTGACTGTTATGGTCTAGTGGTGTGATTAGCCGCCAGTATGAACTGACTTGAACTACATCCTCGTCTCCGTGTATACATATGTGATAAACTATGGAGTCAAATTAGGGTCAATAATAATTAGCAGTTGCAGAAAAAGAGTCGCAGAAAAAAGATTTGTAGTCGCAGAAAACGATTTGCAGGAGCAGACAAAGTGTTTGTCGAAAATAATTTGCATAATACAACACTTTTATAAGGATGCAAAACTATTTCTGCTCCTGCAAATCTTTTTCTGTGACTGTAAATATTTTTTTGCTCCTGCAAATCTTTTTCTGCTCCGGCTAATCTTTTGCCATGTCAAAATCTGGTCAAAAAGGTGTCCTATCAGCACGTTGCTTGTTGAGTAGCCAATCAGAATTCTGCTCACCAACCATCGCCAAGGAGGTGAGGCTACTGAGGAAAGAGAAGGAGGCGGCCCACAGGAGCGGAGACAAGGACGCGTACACCAAAGCCAAATATGCCCTCAGCAAAGCCATCTAGCATGTATAAGGCTAGAAGGGTGTATAAGGCTAGCATTGAACAACAGGTCGGGGACAAGAACATCAGTGCTGTCTGGAAGGGCCTACAATCTGCCACGGGCTACAAGAAGAAGCCCCCCCCCCCCAACACCTCTAACGACCCAAATCTACCTGACCAGTTCAATGTGTTCTGCACAAGGTTTGAAGCACCGCGTGGGTCAATAACATCACTCAATTAGTGAAGAAAGATCAGCATTTGTTCTTCGGAGAACACGAGTTTCAAACCGGAAAACACGAGTTACGAAATCCTTGCATTCGTTGGTGTAGATTTGTGGAACTTTCCTGACACGCTTAGATTCACAAATGCATTTTTTCTCAAATATATCCTTTGCAGCCTATCAGATGTCTCCAATTTTAGCCAATCACATTAACGTGTCTATGTGGACTTCAATAACCTGCCATAATAACGGACATAGTCTCCTTCAGATCACGAGCAATGTCGTCTGGTAGCTTGTAGGTGAAATATTGCTTGTTAATCTTATTAAACCGATGATCATACGTGATTGAATATTCTTGAGAATGGCAGGATTTATGTTCAGTTATTTTAAGTATTTCCTATGCTAACGCAGAGCCTGTCTACCCATATTAGACATTCTCTGGCTATCGTATAGCAGGCTAGCTCTGATTGGCTAAAATTGGAGACATCTGATAGGCTGCAGAGGATATCTTTTAGAAAAAATGCATTTGTGAATCTAAGCGTGTCAGGAAAGTTTAAAAAATCCACACCAACAAATGCAGGGATTTGTAACTCGTGTTTTCCGATTTGTAACTCGTGTTCTCCGATTTGTAACCTGTGTTTGTCAGGTTGCAAACAAATGTAATGAGGTCATTTATTTGTGAATCACGTAACATTTGTGAATCACAAAATACATTTGTGAATCGCGTTATATTTATTTGTCAATCATGAACTACATTTGTGAACGTGTTACGTTTGCTTGAATTTTGAAACTAATCTAACTCCATACAACTAATACTCATACTAATGCATTGAATGAGTGAGTTAAAACAAAGCCAGAAAATCAAGCAAAATTGAAGAAAAAAAAATTATAGTTTATATTAGTTTATAGTTAATATTTTCTGAGCAATAACACCCTTCTTTAAAAAAAATGGGGTCCATGGTTCGCTCCTCTTTTGAAAATGTGCATGTAACGTTATTGCCCACGAACTGCAGCAGCAGCCAGCTGGTTATCAATAGAGAACTGACAATGCCAAAACAGAACATAATTCGGGACGCCAAAAAAGAGAGGCCAGGAACATATCAGACCCCCAGAATATCAGCGATTTGTTTTCGAAGAAAGTTGAGAGTGTTAAGCTAGTTGCACAGGCGCCCTGGGGTTCACGAGAAATACCATAGCTAGCCTCGTCCAACGTCACAATGTTGGAATGACTAATGTTAGGAGCTAACGTTTAGCCAGCTGCACACATTACTACGTTAACCGAATGACACGTTTAACAACGTTTAACGTTACGTGTGGTCAGCAGCGTAAAATAATTGCCTGACAAGGCTGATATTACAAAATTATCCATTGAATATCATCCACAGAAAAGATCAGTAAGGTTATAATTTGCCAAACTTTATAATACGCTGTCAAAAAATTCCAGTTGCAGTAGGACATAATTTTCCATTCTTACACGGGTATTTACTGAAACTAAACTGCTATGGTACAGTAGCCTGTTGACATGAGTCTTGTTAATGTTAAGCAGGAGCTAATCTTACAGCTTGCCATCCTCATACAATAATAAAGTGAAGCTGTTTCTCTAGAGCTATGGCAATGATAAGTCAATTAACATTTTTTGATGTTAATGCCGAGACTAGGTAGCCTATGTTAGTTCTTCATCAGTTGTTCCATAAAACATAACCCTAAATATGTACAAAAGCAATATGAAATTAAATACGATTTTAATATTTTTAAGTCTTCTTAAGTCACTGACTGTCCAGGGCTGCGTTTTCCGATAACGATGGATCGTATTAACGATCGAGCAAAAAACGAAACCATCGATATTTCTTACGTGCGTTTCCCAAACATGCTCGTAAGGAGTAGGGTAATCTATGAGCTTTAAAGAGTTACGAATTTTCAAGAGACACTTTAGCTACGATGTCTTTGGGAACGGCCCGTAAAACTAAGATTCGTCCTACGATGGATTCTACGATCAACTTAGGCTTACAACGCTTTCGGGAAACGCAGCCCTTGCTGTCTACAGAGCCAGACCCCACCCAAGAACAAATACCAGAAAGTAGGGCTACTATAGATACTAGTGAAGGGGATAGTGAAGATGCCGATGATGGTGAGTGAGTGTTGACACTTGTTGGCTGTTTTGACTTATTAGTGAACTGCTGTACCATTGGCAATTACTTACACATAGATTTTTACATAATAATACCCAGTGACTCTTTGTTGAGTGGTTAATTGAAAAAAAATTAACAAATTGGATGCATTTCGTCAGGCACTGTCAAGAACATAGAGAAACAGAAAAATAAAGAAAAAATTGTAATGCACATAGTTTAAGAAAAAAAAGTGGTGTAAAATTGATCTTTGCCGATGAAAAGTTGGGGGGCGAGGGACCACACCAATATTCTTTCAGGGGGCCCTAATTTCCTAGCAACGGCCCTGGACTTAAGTCAGTGACACAGGTGGGTTAAATACAGGTTAATTACATCACGGAACATGCCAATAAAGTTTTATAGTTAGCTACATACAAGTAAGACACCATTGCGTGCTTCCTAGCCTGACATTGTCATACTCATAATTCTAGTCAGAATATGAGTCTGATACCTCTCCGTTGGGCTGTGAGTATGGGGCGTGTTTCTACCGAACTCATAAAAAAATACCTCTTCACTCAATTGGATATACCTACAACCAATTAGAGCAATGTAGTATGTTGTGTGTTGAAAACGAATAGACCATTTATCACCCTACGTCACACGACTGTCAAGCAGGTTCGGTTGCAAAAGACAAACTTCTCCCAGGTCTATTACACTTGGAGTGTCGATCAGGTCATCACATTTCTCTGGCCACTGGATTGCAGGGCTTGACATTAACTTTTTGAGGCACTTGTCCTTTGGACAAGTACATTTACGTTTCACTTGTCTATGCACAAAAGTCACTTGATCCTGATACCTTTAAATAGCCTGACCAAGTGATCGGGCAAAACTAGCCTGGCTAACGGATGAAACAGGCTTGGTTAAAGAAATCCGAGATGCTGGCTATCTTCAGCAGGCTTGTATCTACAACAGGCAGTCCTCTGTGACGTTTTTGGGGTAGAATGGAGTGAACAGGCAAAACTAGCCTGGCTAACGAAGGTCGCTTTCTCAGGCAAATGATGAATGAAACAGGTTTGGTTAAAGAAATCCGAGATGCTGGCTAGCAGGCTCGTATCTACAATAGGTAGTCCTCCCAGACGTTTCTGGTGTAAAATGGAGTGAAATACAACATTGTGCACACTGCCAGTGAGCGACCCGAGTCTGACTCAGATTGCCAGATTTAAACAAATCACAAAAATAATCGGACCAGCTGGCTTAAAGCAGAATACAATAGGTGTGTTTGACATCATGCAGCATCGGCAGCGCCTTGAAGCTGAGAATGCCTTTGGCTGCTTCAAGTCAGCCGGCCTGCAGGCAGCTGCAGGCGACGACGGCGCTGCATTAAGTCTAATGCACCTATTCTCTGCCCAAGCGCTCTTTGGTGACATGGTTGATCATCTGTCCATCATCGTATAAAGCACGCCCTGACAATTACTTTTTCCCCAACCGAGCATCCCAGACCCAACTTCCCGTCACAAGTTGGAAAACAAGCTAACGTGGGCTACTTTATGCTATCATTAAATAAACTATTCTAGTGGAGTTTGTGGGCTCAAAAGCGTAGCCTTTTGAACTTGTATTGGATTCGGATTTATGTGTGGTTGTCTGTCTGATATATTGCGGCCTTCCAAAATATTCTTGTTTCAATTGACTTTACTGGTAAATTTAGCAAAACACTGGTGGTGGAGATGCAGTTTATAATTTTATGTAGGCTATACAGAATTGTTCATGGTATAATTAAATTAATGTATTTTCTTTACAATTTTGTCGGTGGGGAAGTCATCTTCTCAACAGACTGCATTCGAGATTGGAGCAGGCCTCTCAACGACAGCCCATGGATCTGGACTATTGTAGTTTATTTGTTCAAGTGAAATGACTGATAACTTCACTCTCTGCTCACATGCAGTAGGTAGATCTCATGGTCTTTGTTCCATGTGCCTTGATAATACCAAAGCATTGCAGATATAGACAACACGCAGATATAGACAACAGATATAGACAATCTTACTTGATAGAGTAAGGTTAGCATTATGTGAAGTTGTTTGCAATATCCATGCTGCATAACCAGTACGCAAGAGGAGAAACGTATTACTCACACAATCACACACTCAGAGCACAATTGGGGGTAAGGTTTTGGGGATTTGGCACGTTATTGGGTGTGAAAGGTTACTAATGTGATTAACCTGTGTAAAATTAATGCTTTTTCAATAACTGAATTCATTTAAATGAAATGATTTATCTCAGAATTTCTTTTATTTGAATTTTGGTAATGCGTCGTGTAGGTCTTACATTTCGATCTTTATGGTCTTAAATTTGACTTACTGAAACCTGCAGAAACCCTGATAAAAGACTGTAAAACATGCGCTGAAGAAAGCAACACAGACCGGCACTGACCCACATCTGGTGTTGCTGTCACTGAGGAACACACCGGTGACTAACCCTAAGTGTACTAAAATATGGATAGTACACTTTTAGTTCACTTTTGATATACTTTTAAGAAGTATGCTTCTTACATTTTAATAGTTTAGTACGTCATAGTAAAATTACATTTATTACGTTTACTTCCTGAGGTACTTACATTAATTGAAGGTGCACCCGAAACTATTGCAAAGTATACTTTGAGGTTCTTTAGAAAGAATACTTCATGAACTGAAAGTGCACTACACAGGTTACTTTAGAGTATTCAAAAGTAAACCTTGAAATACACTAAAAGTGTACTTTACAGTGTACTAAATGACCTAAAAAGTGGGCCAATTCAGTTTACTTTGTACAAAAATAGTATATAAATAAGTACACAGCTAGTATACTTTAAGTAACATGATAACAGTATACTTTTTATTAGTGCTGTCAGTTTAACGCGTTATTAACGGCGTTAACGCAAACCCAAATTAACGGCGTCAATTATTTTATCGCGCGACTAACGCTCTTTTTGGCCTAGCAAACTTTGTAGTTTTTTTCACATGCTGTTGCAACAACTACCGACGTTAGAAAAACTACAACACCACACCGGATCTAGCTAGACCGGAAACAAAACAACAGGCACGCCAAACACTCGTTTGGCTTGCGAGCTGGCTAAAGAGTAGTAGCAGAGCCCGTTTACGGATATTAGACATTCTCTGGTCGTAGGCTAACGTTACGTTTTGAGTGGATGACAAGCGCGAGATGCCGAAATGGATGCCAATAAGATTCTGAATGGAAAGTTTGCTTTTAAAAAGTTGCCAAATGGTTCTATTGACAAGACCAGTGATCTGTGTGTTTTGTCGTTGTAAACTGATCTATCATCTATCAACTATCATCGCAGCACGTCCAGTCTGAAATACCACTTGATGGCCAAGCACACAGCTGATGCGAATTCTCTGCCCCCTCGTCAAAGCCAGGCGATTGCAATGTTGTTTTCAATAAAAAAAATATTTGCACAAAGCAATCCGAACCACTTTTCTATGTTGATAAGAGCATTAAAATTTGAAAAAAGATTGGGACAAAAAGAAATCAGGGACATTTAGAATAGATAAAAATGTGCGATTAATTGTGATTAAACACGAGTTAACTATGACATTAATGCGATTAATCGCGATTAAATATTTTAATCGTTTGACAGCACTACTTTTTATACTAAGTATACTTACAATATAAACTCGAAGTATACTTAATTTTTGTAAGGGACAGTATGATGCAAATAAAGTAGCAAATAAAGTTATTAGCAATGCTAACATGTCCTGTAGCATAGGTAGAATGCTAAATAAGTTTCTACACACATCAAATGACTCTAGCTAGACTTACTAGCTGCCCTTACAAAAAAGAAGTATATTAAAGTATACTATAAGTATACTAAAATATGGATAGTACACTTTTAGTTCACTTTTTATATACTTTTAAGAAGTATACTTTGAAAATAGTTTACTTTTAATATATTTTTAAGAAGTATACTTAGAAAATAGTTCACCTATGATATACTTTTAAGGAGTATATTTAGAAAATAGTTCACTTTTGATATACTTTTAAGTATGCTTTGAAAATAGCTCACTATATAGTTCACACATACGATTAAGAAGTATGCTTAGAAACAGAACATGGTATACATTTCTTCTGGAGTAGGATGTATGTTTTCTATTATTATACAGCAAAAACAGTCAGAATAAGTACATTACAGGTTAAATTTTTTAGATCCACCTGATTCTAATTATTAATGTCTATGAAAACCCATTATGCATTGCACATTGAATCTTTTTTTGTTACTGAAGCTGTAACCTTAATTACTGCTAAAACATTCTGAAGCCCTATACTCTTATACTAATAATTATCAATTGGAGTATTAATGAAAGAAAAAAAAAAAAAAGCTACTTGAGAAAGAAGCAGACAGAAGGGTTGCATTATGCATTTGAAGGTTTTACTGTCAAACTGACTGAAGAACGAAAAACGACGTGAAATAATGAAGATAGTGTGGCTCATTGGCTAGTCAATTCCCATGATGTAAGGCGGTAAATAGTGTTAAAATTTGCTGATAAGTTTGCCGTTTGTTCGAAATACAAATGTAACTTCATGAATTTCGTTTTTTAAATGTGTCTGCTTAGAATGTAGTGTTTTGTTGCGTGGTAATTGTCATTGTTGTGTTGGTTTACCATTGTAACCATGAGTTAAATGACTGTTACATTTGATAAGAACAGCTGGATTCTTGAAATGTTGATGCTCACGCAGTGAAGAGCTAAGAATCTGCAGTAAAATGTTGCGAGGGCCCCGTTCTCGCCAACTGACTTAAGATCTGAGGCGTTTGAGGGGCCCCTAAACATTCTAATACAGTAGTAAATAATAGTAGAATTACATTTAGAAGTTTACTTGTTGACGTACTTACATTAAATGAAAGTGCACTTGAAAGTATGGGAAAGTACACTTTGAGGTTCTTTGGGAAGTATACTTCATGAAGTGCACTACGCAGGCTACTTTGCAGTATTCAAAAGTAAACCTTGAAATACACTACAAGTGTACTTTAAAGTGTACTAAATGACCTAAAATGTGGGCCAATTCAGTTTACTTAGTACAAAAAAGTATATAAATTAGTACACAGCTAGTATACTTTAAGTAATACGATAGGCTAATAGTATACTTTTCATACTAAGTATACTTAAGCTTCCAAAAAAATTGCCAGAAAACGAACAACAGTCCGGCTTATTGCTAACGCCCGTCTAGATAATCTATTTGAAAGAACTGGAGAAAGGCAGGTGCTAGATACTGGATACGTTAGCATTGCTAGTAACTGTTATTATTATATGGCAACGACGGTACAAGCTTTCTGATTGGCTAATGGGTAGTCATGCCAGCCGCGTATTGCCCTCCTCGCCGGTCAATACGGATCCGTATTGCCCTCTGACATCAGCTTCAAAATGAGCAATATTGACGTTAGTCAGCTGCTGAGTTTTACTATCCAGATGATGCTGAAAAGATTTGTCATCAAAAGTGAGGATGAAGACTAGACTCACTTACGTCGTTATTTTGTGTTGAAATTAAAGCCATTTTAGCAGAACCAAGTTGTCCGCTTTCTATCAAAAGTAATGAGTTGCTAGGCAACACATGAAACACACCGTGAGAACACTTGAGAGCTAGCTACAATTAGCCTAGAGGTACCATTTATTTTCGTTTACAAAATGAAAAGCTAAAAATGCCATATAATAAAATACTTACTAACCTCGACTGTTCGGTCATGCCGGGAAATTTCAAACCTTGGCTTTGCCGTATCAACCGAGCAATAGCGAGGTTGTTACGTTCCAGCCTCAGTTTGATATTTCCCGGCATGACCTCCATCTCGGTTAGTAAGTAGTTACTAGTAACACCTAGACTGTAGTAGGCATGTAAACTAGTTTAGCTTGCTAACGCAAGAGCATAGGTAGAATGTGTGATAATTTAGCCTAGTTTATTGGCAATGGGGCTAACGTTGTTTCATGTTCCTGACTGTGTTTCATTCAAATAAATAACCCGTGTCATGTAAATCTACAATTAACGATGCATGTTTGTCCAGATCTTTGTCAGGTTATTTTTCAGCAAGATATCTAGAGCTAGCTAACTGAAGCCGAGTTGAATCAAGATATGGTTTGGTTGCTAAGCCTAACGTTCTACCCACCAAAGTCAATCCTGTTTGCTTCAACAACAGAAGTGGAAACAAGTAATGTTATCATTTCAAA
This sequence comes from Hypomesus nipponensis, assembly GCF_054491055.1. NCBI lineage: Eukaryota > Metazoa > Chordata > Actinopteri > Osmeriformes > Osmeridae > Hypomesus > Hypomesus nipponensis. Next base: position 3,849,543 of record NC_140363.1, on the reverse strand, counting down.
TGATATGTAGTCAATCTGTTGAAAACAGTGTTGTGTAGACATAATAGATTTATTTGCACAAGCTTGGCCCGTGCGCACTGCTGGCGATGTCAAGGTCCTCTTTCTGCGAAGCTACGTTACATTGTTTGATTTATGGCATGTTACATTTCTTCAATGATTATAAAAAGATTTTCATGAGAAATCTCTATGTATGTGAACTTGATTTGTAACAATTGTGGTCATTTCCTCCCACGCCTGTTTAACCGAAGCTTATTTGGGTGGGGTTTTTATTCTCCCATCTCCATCAGAATCAGAACATGGTTTATTCGCCATGTAGTCTATGTTACACAAACATGGAATTTGCAGCTATTTATAGACACTGACGAATTAGTGTGGTATTTTGATTGGTTGTGTTTGAAAAAGGAAATCGAGATGCTTCCTCCTATTATCTGTCCTTAGATAAACCCCAAAACCAAGAGGGGACACAATAGCTGACGTATACTTAACAAGGGAACATTGGCGGGAGCAAACCTTTAGACTTTAGGCCATGCCCTGGCCACTTATATTTGGTAAGGAGCAATAAGCAACCATACACCATTTCCAGTCCGATAGCGGAGGAGATATGGAGCTTGTACCCACCACTCATGCCAGAATAAGGAGACGGAACACTGGCAAAGGGAACAAACAACACATACCCAGCCCAAATAAGTAACCAAACACTGCCAAATGCAACAAACATGCAACAACGGGATGTTTTTCTACACAAGATTAGGTGGGGGCGGTGTTTTAAACCATGCTTTAAGCTTTGATTAAACAGTTGTATTTGATTCAAAAGAATACTCGTTTGAAAAGCCTCTTTGAAAAACCTTCTGAATTTGGCTCCCACATAACCATTTTTGATACCAAAGCAAACGCAAATATATATATAACACAATGACAATGCATGTAGGCCTAAAGTCAAAAAACCTGTGTGGAGACTGTGGACAGTGTAGACATTAAGTGAACTCAGCAGATGACTTGGAGATCATTTATAGAGCTAAAAAATATAAATATTGATTTGAACATAATTTAGAAGTAGAAAGAGTGGATTCAACACGCTTCATGGGGCTCTTAAAATGTTGGTCGCGCTACAAGCACCAAACGTAAGTATAGACCTACATCCAAAACACACATTTCGGCAAACTGTGCAATCTTAAAGCCTCTGTGAAGATGTGTTAAGCCTGTTGTGCCCTCTCCTTTCAGGTGCCCCAGTATTACATATTGTATTTGCAGTCTGCTGCAAACCATAAAGGACATGAACGGTCTGGGCTTTCAAGTCTCAAACATTTGCCGTGAGAGTCATGCCATATATTACATGTATGGTAATCTAACGCCAAACTTTTTATAAAACTTGAGAGCTCTGAACAGTGACGTTTGCCAATAGTTTTTTCTAGTGATCGACGATGTTCTCATTGTCATCTGCCTTACACCAGAGCTATTTCCATAAGTGGCTATTCCACTTTTCTTGTCAACTTTGAGTGGAGCCTGCTACACCATTACCTGCTTGTCCAGTGTTGCCAATTTAACTGGTGCCCAAAAATCTCATCTAGCTACTTTTAGCAATATTTTTGGGGCAACACTGTGCTTGTCAGCTTCCAACTCTGCAACACTGTACTTCAGAAATTCTGGTATCATACAGTTTTTTGTTTGTTTGAGCACTGACTTGGTACCATGGTACTGGTTTTTGTAACAACACTACATGTCAGTGTTCGTTACTGTGTGTTTGTGTGTGTGTGTGTGTGTTGTGATCCCCACCGCACTGGTGAAATTTCCTTGCACCAGTCCCTCTGCGTAGAGATGGGCTTTGAAGGTTCTGCTGAATTCCATAAGCTTCTCCACAGTTAGGCTCCCACACAAGACCTGGTACTTCTCCACCATGGACCAGCGAGAACTCTCCAGGATCAACAGACGCACATCCCTGATGGACAGGTTGAGGTGGTGAGACAGGGTGAGGTTATAAATATGATAAAGTGGGGGGCTGGGTGGTACTACTTTCTTTACTGGTGAGAAAGAAAACGTGTGTTGCGGACACTTGCACAGACACACACAACTCACTTGTCAAGCTTCCCTGGTGTGATGAGGAGGTTAAAGTAGGCTTTCTTAAGCTGCTCTGAGAACATGCTGAAGACATCGTCAGAAACTAAGAAGTCAGCCAGGTAGTCTATGATTAGATGCAACAGCAGCTATGGTAGGATGAAAATACAACACCGCCATCATAAATATCACTACATTCACCATCATAAATATCACCTCCACCATCATATTCACCACCCACCATTAGCATAACAATAACTGACTCACAGGAAGCTTGTGGTTAAAGCCCTTGACCTTGATGACCAGGCCATGTTCCCCAGCAACCAGTTTATAATCCAGCTGGGCAACATCAGCGTCATAGGCAGGCTCTGCAACATTGTGACCCAGGATGTTCACCATGAGGTCAAACAGAACCACACTGGGGAATGGGAGGAAGGGGGAGAAGAGAGATGGGGGGGGACACATGATGGTGTGTGGGGGAGGAGGGGGATCCAGGTGAGAAGAAAAAAGGGTGATGAGGAAAAGAAAGGATTAGGGGAAACAAGAGAGGGAGAGTAAGGTGGGGGAAGGGTAGATGTGATAAATGGGCAGGGAAAGAGAGAGGTACCAAATAGTTAACATTGAGTTTGTTAACAGAAAAACCAATGAGTGCTAGTAGTGGTGGAGTAGTACTTCTTAGCAGACGTCTGGATGACAGGAGATATTAGGTGGAACCGCACATAGCCTACAAGACAAGAAGAAATATAGTTATATTGGTGGTAGTACATCTCTAGCACACATACAGACACACACATGCACACACTCTCTCACCTTTGGGGATCTTGAACTTGTTATCCTTCTTGTACCAGATGCAGCCCAGGTCGCTGGTGGCAATTCTGATTGGGACGTGAGAATTGGGGATGTCAGGGGGCTGCAGGGTGAAGTCAGTGGCTAAAGGCACCCCAGCACAAGGGGATGGGGACAGGGGAAGGAGGAGGTACACATGTAAGAAATATAAATCTTCATCAAGTATTGCACAGTCAGTTAATGAAGAAGTTAAGAAAGTGTTATTGCTTGTGGCAGCCCACAAGGAGACAAAACATCACATGCCATGGTGATACAAAGTTTGTCTGGTTCTCAAATCTTCATGTAAGACCATTTAAACATATTGGTGGGAAGTGTCTTCCCCTGCATATCACCTGTCAATGTGATCGATCCCAGAGGTATTGCGAGCGTGCACGTGTGTGCGTGCGTCCCTAGCAGTGGAAACTTACAAAGTTCTCTGACCCCTCCTAGGCTGACCACATGATTCACTTACTGCAGATAAGGTTAAACATATTTTATGGCCTCTCCAGTAAGATAGTGGTCAGCCCAGGTCACCTTGTTTCCATAAGCCTAGTGTTACCCAGAGTTCACATTTGGGGGTAGGCCTCCCTTTGCACACAAAGAATGCTGAACACAGTTTCATTCTTATACAAGATAAAAGGTTACATCTTCAACTTTTCTGACAACACATCAGAGGGGAAGGGGGTAGGGGCAGGTAGACCGCAGAGGGGAGGGGGTAAACAGTAGTGGGGAGGGGGGCAGGGGCCGGTAAACAGCAGAAGGGGGGGCAGGACATTCAATCTGACATTCTGATCAACAAAGCCTTATAATCACTATTACCATTATAATCATCCAGATCATCATCCTCACTCACCAATATATTTGTTTTCAGCAGGAAGGTGCAGCTCATTGTTGGGTTCAAGCCCTCCTGACCAGTGATCCTTCCATTCCTGCTGGATATCTACCACAGAGAACCGAACACCTATCAGTGTGTCTGTCGTTCATGTTCCAAATTTTGGGTTAAATAAATATAATGTTAGTTCCCTTGATCCTGTCTGCGTTTTCCTGCATTTGGGTCCACCTCATGTACCACGTGACACACAAAATGTGTGTCCTTTGCACAAATGCATGTAACAAACACACTTTGTCTCACCCTCCATGTTGTAGTGTGTTCCAAACCACTTCTCTCTCAGAGGACAGAGTCCCTCATGTTGTGGAGAAAGCAGCATGAGGTTGGCTCTCTCTGGGGTCAGGAAAGATAGGGCTGCACTAATCACCTGCTGGACTTGATAGGGTTAATAGACACTCACACAAACACACACATACAACCATAATGTACAGTACACACAAACATACATATTCTGCATAAACACACACACAATGCCAAATGTGTGACTGCCCCCACCTCTGGTTGGTACTCAAACATGAGCTGGTCTCCCGTAAGGAAGTCCTGCTTGGGGAACAGCTGCATGTTCTCACAGATGTCTTCCACGTGTTCTATAGGATCAGTCTGACAGGAAACATTTGCACATGTGTTAATGCAGCAGCTATTTTCTACCTTCACAGTGGTGTGCATTACAGTGATTACCTGCTCCTGGTAGTGGAACTCATTGAACTCAATCTTCTGAATCTCCTCGTATACTCTAGAGAGAGGGAAGCATGACATGTTCACAGACCCAAAATTCGGGCTTGCTTCCTCCAAGTTCCGATATTGAGTCCCATGCCATGGTGATACAAAGTTTGTCTGGTTCTCAAATCTTCATGTAAAACCATTTAAACATATTGGTCAGAAGTCTCTTCCCCTGCATATCACCTGTCAATGGGTCAGAATTACCGTTGCTGAGGGCCCAGGTCCTGCAGCATCTTGAGATACTGAAACACCAAATGAGCCACCTGGAGAGGGAGACAGAGTCAGGTCAGTCTACAGCCCCCAATAGTGACTCGATACAGGAAATACAGGAAAGAACATCCACTGGAGACACACAGCTATGACAAGGCAGACACAGCAGACACGGCTGAGTCAGTAGCGCAAAGAGAAATACAGAAACAGTTAATCCAGGTGTCCAAGTCTGTTCCTTGATAGCTACAGTACTGTCCCTTCCAGTAGGTTTTCCTATCCCAGGAAGAGTACTTGGAGAAACATACTAAAAGAAACAGTGATAAAGGGAAACAGAGATGCAAAGAGAGATACTCATAGATCTGGAGACCCACAGGTTGAGTATTAAAGAGATACAAAGATAAAAGATAGAACAAGAGAGATGATTAAACCTGGTAAAGGTTCTGGAAGCCCACATCTGTGAGAGTGATGGAGATCGAGAAGATGGAGTAGGTGGTGTTCTGGTCAAAACCTGTCTCACTGTTCCCTCCAAACAGGGCCAGGGCCCAGCACCTTCACACAGGGCAGAGATGTTTATATTTACAGTATATATAAATATACAAATATACACACACACTGATCTCAGTCACCTTTTCCTGAGCACTGATAGGATGCTGCCAGTGCCCTCGTGACCAATAAGCCATGAAATATAGTGGACAGGCTTCACCCTGGAAGAGGTAGAAAGATAAAGAGAGAATGTGAGACAGCAGGTGAATAAGAGAAAGTTGTCTTAAGTTTCTTCTGTGTCCCTGGTGGCAGTGTGACTCACCTGTAGTGCTTTTCCTGGGGGGGCAAAGCCCAGGTGATAGTCAGGGTATGCATCTTCCTCACAGGAACCACTGTAATACACATTAAACTTACCAATAATCTATAAATAAGCTTGTGAGACAGTTATAGAGTTTTTTAGACTGTACCTCTGCAAAGCTTGTTGAAGGCTGGGGTATCAAAGGGTTCCACCTGCTTGGAAAAGTCTGGTTTGGGCAGACCGCTATCCCCATGGTAGCAGATAGCAACATTAAAAGTGAGATAAATGGCATCTAATTAACAGCCCATTATTAGTAATGACTCCTACTCATCTATGTAAGTGTGTTGGAACTGGGCGAGGACAATAGGCATGGGTATACAGTGTTTCCCACAGAACGTGATTATATTTGTGGCGGTAGGCAGTGTCAACCCAAACCTATGTCCTAGTATTGGTTACATGTGATTGTACATAGGGACGTCAACAAGTTTGAGAATGTTTTTTGCATTATTTGAGTGCAAAATAGTTTTTGGAGCTTTACGTAATATTAACGTTATGTTGGACTCATATGGTTATATTTACTGTATGTGTTTAACTTTAAATATTATATTTTTCTTGAACGTATCCGTTTTGGACAGATTTGTGTAGAGAATTATTATACTAACCGTTCGTACGCTCCGATTCTCTGAAAAAGCTGTTTGTCTCAGCATTGATTCGGAGTGTGCACGGAGAGAGGGGGCCATTCACAGATGGGTCCGTTGTAGTGAGACAGAGAGAAGCAAGAAGGGGCTGAGCAAATCAATGCGCTGCGCAATTTTTTTTTTATTGTGACGGGCCGTCACAAATAAATCAATGTTTGGGAAACACTGGTATAACAAAGGCCTATTATGAGTGAGAGTTAAGGCCGATTTATACTTCTGCGCCTCCGTTAACGGACAGACGCACGCACGGAGTCGGACGGACTGGTTGAATTTATACTACTCCGACGGCTCTGCGTGCTGAAAGCAATTCACAGCCAGAACAGTAGATGACGCTGCACTGCGATGCTAGCTAGGTTATCGAAAAGTCGGAGCAAATTTACAAATGAACCATTTCATCAATAAAATAAGCACATTTTCAGCAACTACACTGTCCATTTCTCGTCACATTTTAATTCAGATGCTGATTTACATGTACTGTTTAGCTGAAATAAGAGTTGTAAAAACGTACAACAATGGCGGTCAAAGGATTCTGTTCTCTTGTTGGTCACGGCAACCCCGCCCCCCACCCCTGACGCAATACGGACCAATCGTAGCCAAGGGGTATCCGTAAAAAGACGCACGGACAGACGGATAGTCAGGAAAATCAGGAGGCGCACGCAGAGCTCTGCGAGGGCTCTGCGAAGACACGCAGAGGGCGTTTCTTGAAGGAGAGGGCGTTCCCTGTGTGCGTGTGCGTAAAAACGCAGAAGTATAAATCGGCCTTAAGAAAGAGGGGCAGGTGGTGGTCAAAATAAAAGGAAAAAAGGAAAATAGGTTTTACTTGTTGGGTATGTCGCTGAAGATCTCTCTCACCCACTCCTCAAGAGTGTTCAGCTTCTCTGGGTGGGGGAGGGGGGACAGGGAGACGGACATGGAGAGAGGGACAGGAGTAAGGATCAGGGGGTCTGATCCTGGTCCATACACTAGACTGTGGAACTCTCCCATAAACCATATTCAATTACTCAGGTATACAGTGAGTCCAATATGTATTTGATCCCTTGCTGATTTTGCCGGTTTGCCCACTAATAAAGACATGATCAGTCTATAAATTTATGATAATATGTATTCAAACATGGAGAGACAAAATATCAAAAAGAAATTCCAGAAAATAACTTTAAAGAATATATTTTAATTAATTTGTATATCATTGAGGGAAATAAGTATTTGATCCCTCTGGCCAAACACACTCAATACTTAGTGGCAAAGCCTTTGTTTGCAAGCACAGCAGTGAGACGTTTTTTGTAGTTAACCACAAGTTTAGCACACACACCAGGTGGAATTTTGGCCCACTCTTCTTTGCAGATCCTCTCTAAATCATGAAGGTTGGTGGGCTGTCGCCTGGCCACTCTGACCTTCAGCTCCCTCCATAGATTTTCGATCGGATTGAGGTCCGGTGACTGGCTGGGCCATTCCATGACCTTGATGTGATGTTTCTTGAGCCAATCCTTTGTTGCCTTTGCTGTGTGCTTCGGGTCATTATCATGTTGGAAGACCCAACCACGGCCAATTTTCAGCTTCCTGGCAGAGGGGAGGAGGTTGTCCTTCAGGATTGTACGGTACATGGCTCCATCCATCTTCCCAGTGATGCGGTGAAGTGGCCCTGTACCCTTGGCGGAGAAACACCCCCAAAACATTATGCTTCCACCTCCATGCTTGACGGTGGGCACAGTGTTCTTGGGGTCATAAGCAGCATTTTTTTTCCTCCACACATGACGGGTAGAATTGAGGCCAAAAAGCTCAATTTTGGTCTCGTCCGACCACATAACTTTCTCCCAATAACTTGGTTCATCTTTCAGGTGATCATTGGCGTACTTAAGGCGCGCGTCCACATGTGCCTTTTTGAGAAGGGGTACCTTTCGGGCACTGCGGGATGTTAACCCATTGCTGCGCAAAGTGTTGCCTATTGTTTCCTTGCAAACTGTGGTCCCAGCTGCCTTCAGGTCATTTGCCAACTCCTGCCGAGTGGTTGCAGGATGATTTTTGACCGTTCTCAGAATCATTGCTACCCCACGAGGTGGAATCTTCTTAGGAGCACCGGACCGAGGTCTGTTGATGATCATGTTATGCTTTTTAAATTTTCTTACAATTGCACCAATGGTTGTTACCTTCAAATCCAACACCTTGCTAATCTTTTTGTACCCCATTCCAGCTTTGTGGAGATCAACAATCCTGACTCTGAGGTCCTGAGACAGCTCTTTGGTCTTCCCCATGGTGAACAGTTTGGAATCTGTCTGATTGTCTGATTCTGTGAACAGGTGTTTTTCACACGAGTGATTAGTGAGAACAGGTGGCTTCAGTTCAGGTAACAAGTCGATTGGGAGTGTCTACCTGGTCTGTAAAAGCCAGAACTCCTAATGAATACTAAGGGATCAAATACTTATTTCCCTCAATGAAATACAAATCAATTAATATATATTCCTTAGGTTCATTTTCTGGATATTTTTTTTGATATTCTGTCTCTCCATGTTTGAATACATATTATCATAAATTTATAGACTGATCATGTCTTTATTAGTGGGCAAACCGGCAAAATCAGCAAGGGATCAAATACATATTGGACTCACTGTAGATTGGCAGTCCTTGCTGCAGTCCTTGCTGCATGTGCTGCAGTCTATGCTGTGGACGGAATTGATTGCTCAGTCTGACCTTTAGACTGCACTGCCAGTGTCATGTAGTGGGCGGAGTAGTGTCTATTCCAGAAGGAGTGCATACGCTTGTACACGTTGATCTTCTTCTTCCTTGGTTCCTGCTTCAGGGTCTGGGCGTTGCCTAGAAATGCAATTTCTAATTCAGTATAATAATCTGTAACATTTACATCATATTTGTTACATCAAATCGACATATTTGACACATGACAAGGATTATGGAGATGTGACTACACACCATGTGTGTATATGTTTGGACTACAGTGTGTATTACCCCCAGGTGTGTGTAGGCTAAGACAACAATGTGCCTGACTGTCTCACCCCAGCAGAACTTGCCCATGGGGTGGCCGGGTTTGGCCAGACTCCCAAACAGCATCTCCTTCCTGTGGGAGTCAGACCGTTTGGCCCGCTGGAACTCTGTCAAAAAGAGAGCAACAGATGCCGCTTCACCAACTCACAGACATCCTTATGTAAAAAATGCAATCCAGAGCAGAATAAAGTACATTAATTTACACAGACATAATTTATCTTTAGTTTTAGCTTTACTTTTTGGGAAAGGGGGGTTGGATTGGGAGTTCCTCAGAATGCTACTCACCACTGTCCACAGCCTCCACCTCCCTGTCAATGGCGTCTCGGATCATCAGGGGGCAGATAAAGAACTGGGCCCACCTGTGAAGAGATGGAGAGGGGTGGAGATGTAGAAAAAAATGGGTGAAGAGAATGGTATGCCAATCAGCACTAGGACACTGCAATCACCTTTAGACCGGCACAAGAAGATTGATCAAGATTGTGGTCATTCTGTCTCTCCATGTTTAACCAGTGAGGAAGTCTCTTATTTTACCCAATTGCTGTGAAAGTCAATTAAGTCAGTTGCCAAATACAAGTTCAAGACTAAATCCAAGTATTTATTACATATATGTAAGGTGCAGATGTCTGATACACTCAAGCTGAGCATCTCAGAGGACTGGACAAAAAATACAGGAATGAATAGAAGTTAAATAGTATCCCAATATGCTAGGGGGGTGACAATCAACAAAGCCTCACAAGCACAGAAAGAAGATCAAATTCATGGTACTATATAGCTTTTGTTTAATCTTTAGATAGGGCTCCAAAAAATGGCCTTGACATTCTTTTTATTTTCCTCATTCAAAGCCTGGCACTATACACTTTGGTAACCCGTGTAACCCAGGTTAAAATCTGATATCCATGGATTTGATTTACACACTATTTGTATTTGATGTTAGTCTAAAGTGGAGTGATGGTTTGATTTTGTTTTAAAAGAAAATAAATAAAAATACTTATTTTATAGATTATTTTCTAATTGGTTAGCATGAGTTAGTAGAACTAATCAAAAACCTCCAATTCAATGACCAATCAGAAACAGGTCCCTAATAAAACCCGTGTGTGCTCGTTCTCCCTTCCTTTTCATACCAAGACGAGGATGACAGCAGCCACGCTGGTCAACAGATTGATTAACATAAAATCATTCCAACAACAGAGTTTAAAGAATACGTTTTTACATTGAGTTTGGTTACTATCGGAGTGAAAATTGCGAGTATCGTGGAAATTCTGCAGTCGTGATTTTGTTTAAGTACCGCATTGGTAAGGAGCGCCGTTGCTAGTATTTTAAGTCATAACCTAGCTGGATGTTTTATTTGACTTATTTGAGAATTATATTTTGTTAAGTTATGCATACTTTTGAGATGTTTTATTTGAATTTGGGAACAGTGTTGTGTTAATTGGTAGCACAGGTGGCTGGGTAGCCATAGCTATTAGGGATGGAAAGATTCACCGGTTCTATTTTGTGGAGCTCCGCCCCATAGGGGAGCTCTGCTCCTAATGGTTTACCTGCTGCCTAGTGCAGCCAATGTCTAAAGATCAAAAGTATCCGCACCTGTCACTCACACAGGTGCCCTATATAAGGGGGTGACAGCCGTTTTTGAATTTTCAGTGGCTTGAAGGATTGAAGAAATATCTACCAGGAGATTTCAACGCGCAAGGCTCTTTAAGAGCCAAGTTCCGGTGCCATTACCTGGAGGCTGAGGGAGACCGGCACAAATTCTGTTTCTTGTGCTTGGGACCTCGGCATGCCAGGGACGGGTTGGTGGACTCCCGTGTCTGCGAATCATGCGCTGGCCTCTCCGTTTTGGAGAGGCGGTTGCGCTTAGATTTTTGTCAGGTGGAGGAGCAGTTGAAGATGTGGCCTTGGCCCTGCTCTCCAACGAGGAGAGTTTGGAGTTTGAGGACCACATCGAGGCGGCAAATGAAGCGCAACTGGCTGGACGGGACCCTCCTGTGGAGGTTTTCCTGACAGACGCGTTGAGCACAACTCCCCTGTCCTTTTCTGAAGTGAAAGGGCGAGCGCTGAGTTCAACCTCAGAGGATGATGAGGAGTTGGATCCCGCCCCACAGCAGCAGTAATTTTGGTACCGAGAGACAGGGAAGTGCTTCCACTGGAACCAGCACGCTCTCCCTGCTCTGGAGTATGAGTTTAATATCCCTTGTCGCAGGGGCAGTACGCTAGTAGATGGTTTGGGGATCAGAAATCGATGCATGATAAAAGGTTTTCTTTGTAGGTACAAACACGCACGCAAAAAACAATCGATGGCTAACGATGGCTAACAAAGCTAAAAGACTACTGTTAACGTCTTTAACCCGTGTATCTTCTATGAAAACAAATAGGCTAAAGATTACAACTGAAACAGAAGTATGAAATTCAAGGTTCTAACATTAAAGACCAATGCTACACTTTACTATTCGTCAAAAGCCATCCACAAAAGACCGATATATAATAACTTCGAGAACAAGTGAAAAATTCAAGGTTGATTTCACTTTTATTGGTAAACATGGATGCGGAGCTCTAACCTACCCCATTGTCAACCAGACAATCACTGGGGAATATTTTTAAAAGATTGGTTGAAAAAAAGCATATTACTGAAAGCACTAACAGACCTTTTCAACATTTAACCATTTTGGCTGAAGTCAGAAGGAGCTTGGGTGGGGGGAGCGCGGCAGACATCTTAGGGGGCGCAGCCCTCCCCAGCCCCCCCACTGGATCCGGCCCTGAATGTTAGTAAATGAGGCCCAGAGAGAGGGTTATGCGTAGGGATGGGTATCGTAAATTTTTATTGATATCGATACCATTTTTGAGACTGCTTAACGATTCGAGTCTTTATCGATACCACTATCGATACTTTTCTATTTCTTAAGTAAAACAGATAACTATAAAATATAAAATATAACTGCAAGTAGTAATGGCGGATTCCTCCAAACACTGCGAACCATTGAAAAATGTTTATTCTTGACAAATTGTAACTGTATAGAAAAATGTATGCTGCAGAATTACCAATGGCATACCAAATCTGAAATGCAATACCATCAAGATCCACAAGGGCCTTTATTTCAAGCCAGTAAGTGAAGGAAGGGGGCTTGGTGAGCTTATCCATTCCAGAAAGCCTTGTATCTTTATTAGTGCTGTCAGTTTAACGCGTTATTAACGGCGTTAACGCAAACCCAAATTAACGGCGTCAATTATTTTATCGCGCGATTAACGCTCTTTTTGGCCTAGCAAACTTTGTAATTTTTTTCACATGCTGTTGCAACAACTACCGACGTTAGAAAAACTACAACACCACACCGGATCTAGCTAGACCGGAAACAAAACAACAGGCACGCCAAACACTCGTTTGGCTTGCGAGCTGGCTAAAGAGTAGTAGCAGAGCCCGTTTACGGATATTAGACATTCTCTGGTAGTAGGCTAACGTTACGTTTTGAGTGGATGACGAGCGCGAGATGCCGAAATGGATGCCAATAAGATTCTGAATGGAAAGTTTGCTTTTAAAAAGTTGCCAAATGGTTCTATTGACAAGACCAGTGATCTGTGTGTTTTGTCGTTGTAAACTGAGCTATCATCGAAGCACGTCCAGTCTGAAATACCACTTGATGGCCAAGCACACAGCTGATGCGAATTCTCTGCCCCCTCGTCAAAGCCAGGCGATTGCAATGTTGTTTTCAATAAAAAAAATATTTGCACAAAGCAATCCGAACCACTTTTCTATGTTGATAAGAGCATTAAAATTTGAAAAAAGATTGGGACAAAAAGAAATCAGGGACATTTAGAATAGATAAAAATGTGCGATTAATTGTGATTAATCGCGAGTTAACTATGACATTAATGCGATTAATCGCGATTAAATATTTTAATCGTTTGACAGCACTAATCTTTATGCATTAAGGCGTGGCCTGTAGCGCCACCTATGGGTAATGGTGGGCCATTTGTGGTGTGGTAGTTACTCTTGGCCTATACTATTAATGTTTCAGGATTTTAAAAACTTTTTACCATTGCATATAAAATTGGAAATGCAATACCAACAGGATCCACATGGGCTTTGGGTAAAGTGTGGTAGTTACTCTTGGCCTGTACTGTCAATGTGTCAGGATTTGGAGACCTTTTTACTATTGCATACAAAGTAGGAAATGAAATGACACCAAGGTCCTCAAGGGCCTATGCTGATATTCAAGGAATGAGTGGGGTCAGCCCACACAGTCCTGATATGTTGCGTGTGTGTCTTGCCAAGCCTTTCATCTTAGAGTCAACTTTTTCTCAGATTTGTGTACCAAACATTCTCAAGAGTCTTCATATGAACTTGTTTGACTGGCTTACGTGTAAAGCATTGCAAACCATTGAAAAATGTATATTCTATACAAGATCCACATGGGCTTTTGTTAGTGTTGTTGTTACTGTTGGCCTTTACTATCAATGTTTCAGGATTTTGAGAACTTTTTACCATGGCAAACAAAATCTGAAATGCAATACCATGAAGATCCACAAGGCCTTTGCAAAAGACCAAGGAATGAGTGGGGGCTTGGTAAGCCCACACTCTCCTGAAATGTTGCGTGTGCGTCTTGCCAAGCCCGCGCGTGTGTCAAGGGAAGACCTATGGGTAATAGTGGGCCATTTGTGGTGTGGTAGTTACTCTTGGTCTATACTATCTATGTTTCAGGATTTTTAGACCTGTTTTACCATTGCATACGAAATCGGAAATGCAATACCATCAAGATCCACATGGGCCTTTTTTTCAAGCCAATAAGTGAAGGGAGGGGGCTTGGTGAGCCTATCCATTCCAGAAAGCCTTGTATCTTTGTGCTTTTGGGCGTGGCCTGTAGCGCCACCTATGGGTAATGGTGGGCCATTTGTGGTGTGGTAGTTACTCTTGGTCTATACTATCAATGTTTCAGGATTTTTATAACTTTTTACCATTGCATACAAAATCGGAAATGCAATACCATCAAGAGCCACATGGGCCTTTGCTAAAGACCAAGGAATGAGTGGGGGCTTGGTCAGCCCACACTCTCCTGAAATGTTGCGTGTGCGTCTTGGCCGCGCGTGTGTCAAGGGAAGGCTGAGTGTGTGTGAGATTTTGGAGCACGCGCGGGGAGGAGCAGGGGAGACATTCATTGGAAATTTGCCTAGAAATTAGCCAAGCAAGCATGTTTCAAATATTCACCAAAAATCGACCTTTCATCTTACAGTCAACTTTTTCACAGATTTGTGTTATGAACATTCTCAAGAGTCTTCATATGAACTTGTGATTGAATCAGAGTATCAGTTTTTGACTGGCTGATGTGTAAAGCATTATTTTAGCGTTAGCGATAAGTTCAATTCGCTTTATATCAATCATTTTTAGAGATATGAATTTGCCTTTGCACATGGTAACATGTTGTAGTGTCTTCCTCCGATCTACCAAGTTTAGTGTTGATATCTCAAAGATTTGCTGAGACATGACTTCACATCCTGTTTGGCGGCTTTTCTGATGAATTTGATTGGCTGTACCGGACAGACGGTTATGAGGATCAAAATTCCTTTGATAAATTTTGTGAGGCTTGGTCTGAAGATCATCTCTGGTGATTTTGAAGAAGATATGACAAGGAGGAGTAGGCTTTCAAAGGTTTTTGATAAAACCGGAAATGGCGGGAAATCTATATAACCGGAAATTAACGCCATGGTGTGCGTTGAACTCGGCGAGTAGTCATATGGTTCAAAAGTTGCGTGTGTAAACACAAGTCCAACTTTGACCCATTGGTGGCGCTAGAGTGGTCTAATGGGAGACATGAAACTTGGTGTAGGTATAGAAGAAACTGTCCTTGATGAGTGTGCCAAATTTCACAAAAAGTTGTCGATGGGGTCTAGGGGCTGCCATTGACTCCCATGGTACAAGAATTACAAATAATAAAACCACCAATAACAATAGGTTTCCTCCTTACGGAGGAATCCTAATAAAACTAACAATAACAATAGGTTTCCTCCTGACGGAGGAATCCTAATAAAACTAACAATAACAATAGGTTTCCTCCTGACGGAGGAATCCTAAATAGAACAAGGGGAATGTGTTGCTCTCAGGAGGAGACTGGCTAAAAGGAGCAAATAGGCACAATGGATCCTGACTCTGGCTATTTCTAAATCTGTCCACAACCTGGATGAGTAACTAGACTATGAGTAATTGGTTGGTTGACGAAGTGACATTGTCAAGCTCATCGACTTTATGAAAAGTTGAACACGTTTCAACAAAATAACCTGATATAGCTAAATGACCAGCTAACCAAACCCAAACCTTCCTTATCTTATCCCTATTTTCTTCTGTCTCTGTTTTTGTTTAACACAATGTTTAAGCATCCCACAGAGCCATGCTTGCGGTGGCTATGTTTTGAATGATCAACAGTGAGGGGGGAGGCTTATCTATTAGGGATGTGCATCTCCATCACTGAGGACGATGCGATACACATCTCGATGCACTGCCAACGATCCGATACATTAAAGATACATAAAAGCAACTACTAATGCGATACGATTCACCCCTATTGCGATGCAGTGCGATTCGACACGATGCGATTTAATGAGATGCGATGCAAAGGGAATATGATGCCATGCAATTTAATATGGTACATATTGACTTACATTTATGCTATGATTTATTTCTTTGTCAGACTGCAAATCATCAATTAACTAAACAAGTGAAAGTTTTATTTCACATATTAAAAGTCTCTGACAATAGATAAAATAACATCAGGCCTGGACCTTGCCTTAAACCAGTCCTTCTTTCCTGTTGTATGTGTTCTCTGAATGTAAAAAAAGGGTAAACTATTACAGGCAGTCACAAGCTGCTGTAAACACTGTCATAATACAACACACTAAATTGAACTCATACGTCCTACTTTTTTCCTAAACATTTTCTCAATGACTCAAAGTCATTTCTCAAAGCTATCTCTCATCTTACTTTGTCGTACACAACAGGGATTTGTTTTGTCGGAAAATAGCTTCCTATTCTTGCTTAGGGTACCGATGGAGCTAGCCACTGACAGTAGCCAGCTGAATCCGAGGGTGAGGCAGACGTCTCCACACAAATACCATGTAGCCTCTTCAGGTGACAACCTAAATTAGCCGTGCTGCCTGTGTACTTTATAGCAGCACAACATATCTTGCCAATTGCATGGGTCTTGTCAAATTGTCCAGCTTTCTTGTAAAATCCGAAGTGTTGCCAAACCTTGGATTTATTGCAATTTGTAGTAACGTGTAACTCTTCCTCCGCCATGATAACACTCGCCCGAACACGCCTCCAACTTGCGCGAAACTTTGCCGAGAGACTTCACGATAATCGGCCACTGACAGCAGTGGAGATAAGAGCGTGCTTAAGAAACTAACTAATTATAAAATTATTGGTCACAAATCATTAGTCAAATTTCTAAATACTAAAGGTGTTCGCATACACATCATTCTATAAAAACATCGGATTATACCGATGCAAAGATGTTAGAAACGATGCATCGCGATTTCATCCCACATTGTATCCGGTGCACACTTTTTTGATCCGGGCCATCGCATCGTGAACTTTTATGCCGATGCACCGATGCGAATCGGTGAATCTTCCCATCCCTATTATCTATACTCACACACTGTGCTCGTAAAAAAAATTGCAGTTCGCGCACACATCAAATTTTAGGGGCATATGCTAAATAGTTGCACTGTTGAGCCCTGAATTGGCTTATTATTGTCAACGACGGAGACTCGCTACGAAGTTGTGGTGCGCTCACCAGAGGATTGTCCTGCAAAGGCAGCTGGAGTTTGCACCGTTGCGACTCGGAGACAGTCGAAGCACTGCTTTTTATCTTTATCTGATGCACAACGTTGAGGTGCTTTTTCATCGCAGTTGTTTCCCCCCTTTACAAGAAATTACTTTAGAACATATATCGCACTTTGCTTCGTCTTTATCTTTGGCTTTAATAAAATGTAGCCAAGCCTTTGACCGTTTCGTGCGTTCTGCTATCGTAGCTAGCAACAAAATGATAAATGAAGCGAGCTCGCTACTAAGTAGGTAGCGCTTGAGGCAATAACATTCTTTGTTTAGTTTAAAGGCGGTTGGCAGGCCATTCAATTGAAATTAGTCATTTTATTAGTTTATACGTTGTATGTTTGTGCACCAGCGATTTGATTTAAATAACATTACTTATGTCTCGAGACATAAGTCAATGTTACATTATATTACTTGGTCTCGATAGCGGTATCGATAAGCTTGGACCTTATTGATATTCGGGTTTTGAGAAATTTGGAACCGGGTCCTTACAGAACCGGTTGTCGATACCCATCCCTAGTTATGCGATCCAGTTCATTAGGGCTGTCCCCATTTAGTCGACTAGTCAATTTTCTGGTCGATATGCTCTTGGTCAATTAAGATTTTTTTAGTTGAGCTGCCATATGGCAGTGTGAGATCAGATGTTCAACAGAAATTGTAGATTATATTATTTAAGACAAATAATCAAACTCTAAAAATATAGAATTTAAAAGAAAAGGTGTTACTGTTCCTTTCGTTAATCTGTGCTTTGTTTTGGTTTGGTATTTTGCACACGGCACGAGCACAATTGGCTGCAGAACTACAAACTCTGCCATAGCCTACTTTGTAGGTGTTATTAGTCAAAATGGCACAGAAATCTGTGGTTTGGCAGCATTTCATTAAAGCACATTTACATTTACAGGTACCGGATGACTCAAAAAACGTTGAATGCAAACTCTGCCAACAACGGTTTATTTGTCATAGTTCGACGTTGAATATGATGTAGCCTGCCACCTGAAAAACGTAAGTTGGTCTAGCCCTACTTTGTTCATGTTAAGGCCCTGGGTTGAAAATGAATATACCTATAAGAATCACATCCAAATTGAATGACATTATCTTCTCCGGCCAAGAAAACTAAATCTTTCTCTGTTGCAACGTTCCCCACTCAGCTTCTACTTAAGTTCTTATGCTACAAGTTTAGGCAGTGATAAGCGCGCTCTGATGATTTGCATGTGAAACAAACAATATTTTTATTGTTTACCATCGGCATTTGGTTACAACAGGACTGGTGATACGAGTCTTATTATTAGTAGGCTATTAGCGGCTGAATCTGCAATGTCCAGCAGCAATTGAGTCAGATTGCAAACATGTTTGTACATTTTTTTGATTCGTCGATTTTCAGTTGTTTTTGTCGAGTCTTGGTCGACCAAAGACAATCTTAGTTGGGGACAGCCCTACAGTTCATACAGACTACCCCTCCTTTCAGAGGGGTGAGGGAGACATGTTTATCCTGCCCGCTGAAGGCACTCGCGCTCCGGAAGGAAATAGCGAGCTTGCTGACCAAAGGAACAGTGATCCCGGTTCCCAAAGACCAGGAGAACTCGGGTCTCTACTGAGGCCGATTCTAGACCTGAGGGTGCTCAATGAGAGTGTGGCCAGATGGCCCTTTCGCATGCTGATGATGAAGCGTGTGCTGACTTGAGATCAGCATAGATCTGAAGGATCAAGACATTTTTGTAAGATCCGACAACAGAGCGACGGTGGCTTACATCAACAGGCGGAGGGGTGCGCTCTCCATCACTTCATTGCTTAGGGGAGGAAGTGTGGACTCACGCACCTACGCTCCCTGAGAGCTCAGCACATTCCAGGTCTGCTCAACAAGGAGGCGGACCTGATGTCAAGGGGCGACCCGAGAGAGGACGACTGGAGGCTGAATCCGTCCATCGTGTCACTAATCTGGGCGCGCTTTGGCCGAGCACAGGTGGATCTGTTTGCGTCACAAGCCAACACAGTGTCATCTATCGTTCTCGCTGCGCGCACAGGACAGACCTCCGCTTGGAGTCGTTCTTGGCCGAGAGGTCTATTGTATGCATTTCCACCTCTAATCTCCATGCTCCCCTTGCTAGCTCAGGTGAGGTTGGAGGGGCTGTCGGTCATTCTGATAGCCCCAGATCGCCCTCGGAGCCTCGTGGTTCCCGGAGCTGATCGCTCATACCTCACCAGACAGATGCGCTCTCTCCGGGCCGGAGGCCTGGTGAAGAGCCCTCGAGTGATCAGAGGCCCACTTATGGCTTGGCTACTGAGAGGGAACTCTTAGAGCGCAGAGGTCTGTCTGATGCTGTCATTCAGACCATTTAGAGTGCGCGCGCACAATCTACTGCTAGAGGGTACGCATCGCGCTGGCGAGCCTTTGCGCAATGGTGTGGAAAACAGAACCTTGACCCGGTCTTATGTTGGGTTGAAATGTTCTTGTGTTTCTTGCAGTCGTTGTTTGACGAGGGCTTAGCTGCGACCACTATTCGTGTTTACGCGGCTGCCATTTCGGCATGTCACAAAGGATTCGCCAAAACAACACTGTTCACCCACCCGCTGGTCAAGCGTTTTTCTGGCTGGGGTCTCGGAGGGCTCAGGCCACCTCCAAGAGCGTCAACACCTACATGGGATTTATCTCTGGTGTTAGACGCTCTGTTTGGACCATCATTCAAGCCCATAGACAATGTGTCTTTACATCTGCTTTCTCTCAAAACGAGTCTGCTCCTCGCTTTGACTACGGCTAAGCGAGTGAGCAACTTGTGCGCTTTGTCAACACGCATGGATTGTTTGATCATCTCAGGTGATCGAACAAGAGCGGTTTTGCATCCTAACCCGGCTTTTATCCCCAGGGGAATAGGCGAGCGTTTAGGGCACAGAGCTGCGAACTGAGAGCATTTTTCCCACCTCCGCACAGCAGAGAGGAGCAAAGACGCTTACATAGGCTGTGCCCAGTGTGTTCTCTTACATTTACATTACATTTAGTCACTTAGCAGACGCTCTTATCTGGAGCGACTAACAGTAAGTACAGGGACAATCCCTCGAGGCAGGTAGGGTGAAGTGCCTTGCCCAAGGACACAACGTCATTTGGCATGGCCCGGGAATTGAACTGGCAACCTTCAGATTACTTACTTGACTCTCTTGCACAACAAGAATCAGATCTTCTCCCCACTTACTGACCTGCTACGGCGGATCGAGGCCTGGCTTGCAACTCTCAAAACAGAGACTTTCTCACTGGCTCTGCGAGGCTATTGGTCTCGCATACAAGTCTATGAGATGTCCCGTGCCACCTGGCATTCAGGTTCATTCCACCCGAGGAGTGGCAGCCTCAGCCACCATCCTCAGGGGTAGGAGTGGAGGAGATTTGTGAAGCATCGTCTTGGTCCAGGCCCAGCTCGACTTATTCAACCCAGCCATATTTGATTCTTTTGGGAGGATGAGTGACGGCTGTCACCCCCTTATACAGGGCACCTGTGTGAGTGACAGGTGCGGATACTTTTGATCTTCAGTCATTGGCTGCACTAGGCAGCGGGTAAACCATTAGGAGCAGAGCTCCTCAACTTGAGTTACCTCCATTAACTAGCGATGGCCCGGATCCCAAAAAAGTGTGCACCGGATCAAATGTGGGATGAATTGAGATGCATCGTTTGTAACATTTTTGCATCGGTATAATCCAATGTATTGATATAGAATCGTGTGTAGGCGATCACCTAGTGTATTTAGAAATGCGAGCAATGATTTGTGACCAATAATTGTATATTTAGATAGATTCCTCCTCTTCAACTGTTTCTGAAGCGCGCTTTCATCTCCACTGCTGTCAGTGGCCAAGTCTCTCGGCCAAGTTTCACGCAAGTTGGAGGCGTGTTCAGGCGAGTGTTATCATGGCGAATTGCACGTTCCTACGAATTGCAATAAATCCAAGGTTTGTCAACACTTCGGATTTTACAAGAAAGATGGGCAATTTGACAAGACCCATGCAATTGGCAAGATATGTCGTGCTGCTATAAAGTACACAGGGAGCACGGCTAATTTAGCCGTACCCCTAGCAAGAAAAGGAAGCTATTCTCCAAGAAACAAATCCCTGTTGTGTACGCGAAGACGAGAAATAGCTGAGTCATTGAGAAAAACCTTAAAGTAGGACGTATTAGTTAAATTTAGTGTGTGGTGTTATGACAGTGTTTACAGCAGCTTGTGACTGCCAGTAATAGGTTACCCTTTTTTACATTCAGAGAACGCATACAACAGGAAATAAGGACTGGTTTTAAGGCAAGGTCCAGGCCTGATGTTATTTTATCTTTTGTCAGAGACTTTGTTTAATATGTTAAGTAAACCTTTCACTTGTTTAGTTAATTGATGATTTGCTGTCTGACAAATAAATAATTCATTATGTACCATATCAAATTGCATAGCATCATATTTTTTTGCATCGCATCTCATTGAATGGCATTGTGGCGGATCGCACGGCATTGCAATAAGGGTGAATCGTATCGTGACGCATTAGTAGTTGGTTTTATGTATTTTTTATATATCGGATCGTTGGCAGTGCATCAAGATGTGTATCACATCATCCTCAGTGATGGAGATGCACATCCCTAATAGCAATGCTACATAGCTACTGTCGCATGAGGCAGAGCACAAGGTCATGTATTTGGTATTGATGTGGCCAGTCAGTACTAAGTCTAAATCAGATTTAGAATAGATTCTTGCTTTTGTTTTATAATTATTCATTGTAAATAAGAGCTTGAACATAAGTTCTGACCTTGGCCACATAGGTCAGGTGTTTTGTGGAGTTTGAGTTGATCCTGGATTGGATATTCGATGGCGAGCTACAACCCAACAGAGAAGACCTAAACGGCGACTTGCATGCAGAAGATTAAAATACATTGTTACTACACACAACCAGTCCACTCTGTGGTGTGGTAGGGTGTCCATATACCAGTCCTCGGTGTTCAAGATCATCAAGAAGAACTGAGATTTGTGTGTTAGCTACATTGTTATTTGGGTATTTTTTGTAACAATTTCCCTCTTGTAACAATTTTCCTCTGAGGGATCAATAAAGTATATCTAATCTAATAGTTTCTTTTATTTGGTTACCCGGGTAACATTTAAAAAGGGTACATTTAAAAGGTTAACATTTAAAAGAGTAACGTTTAAAAGGAAACATAAGTGACTAAATAGGTTAAGAGTTAATAGACAAATAAGAGAAAGTAATAGATAGTGAATAGCAATTAATACATAAATATAGCTGCAAGCAGCAATGTGGTGGCCAAGCAGTCAAATGACCCGTAAAACACTTTAGAAATCCTCAGAACAGGGTTCCGAGTGCATGCAGCAAGTTTGGTGTGAATCCATCAAAGATTTGCCGAAATACGACCCAATTTCCTGTTGGCTGGATTAATGGCAAATTTTGACTGCCTGTACCAGGCAAACGGTTCTGAAAATCAAAAAATCGTGTGAAGCCCTTTGTGAGGCTTGGTCTGAAAATACTGTCTGCCAAATTTGGTGAAGATTGGACAACATGTGTAGGAGAAGTAAAGAAAAAACGTTTTTCAATGAATTCAAAATGGCGACGGATCAATTCGGCTATTATCACAAGTTATCATGTATCACATACGGGATGTCCCAACATATCATGAGACAAAGGAATCACTTAATAAAAGCAAACAAATCAACAGTTATTGGCCAAAACAAATTTTTGCTTCCTGCGGCCACGCCCAGTGATCACAGGACACCAAATTAATTGGACAACCTCAGAAGAGGGTTCAGAGTCATCATAGTAAGTTTGGTGTTGATTTCTCAAAGATTAGCTGAGATATGACCCAACTTCCTGTTTGGTTGCTTTGTTGACGATTTTGATTGGCTGTACCGGACAAACGGTTTTGAAAATCAAATATCCTTTGATAACTTCTGTGAGGGTTGGTCTGATGATAATGTGTGCCTATTCTGGGGAAGATTTGAAAAAAATTGAAGTAGTTGAAGCGAAAAAACGTGTTTCCTTAAAATTCAAAATGGTGGAAAATCTATATAACCGGAAATTGACGTCATAGGGTGTTTTGAACTCGTCTTGATCCAGGGAATCCAATGGTACCTCATTTTTGAAAATGGGTCATACGGTTCAAAAGTTACGTGTGTAAACACGAGTCCAACTTTGACCAGTTGGTGGCGCTAGAGTGCTCCAATGAGAGACATGAAACTTGGTGAATATAAAGAGGGGACTGTGCTTAATAAGTGTGCCAAATTTCACAACTTTTTACCATACGGTTCTAGGGGCTGCCATAGACTCCAATGACAGAAGAAGTGTAATAATAATAAATATAACTGCAAGCAGTAATGGCGGATTCCTCCAAACACTGCGAACCATTGAAAAATGTTTATTTTTGACAAATTGTAACTGTATAGAAAAATGTATGCTGCAGAATTACCAATGGCATACCAAATCTGAAATGCAATACCATCAAGATCCACAAGGGCCTTTATTTCAAGCCAGTAAGTGAAGGAAGGGGGCTTGGTGAGCTTATCCATTCCAGAAAGCCTTGTATCTTTATGCATTAAGGCGTGGCCTGTAGCGCCACCTATGGGTAATGGTGGATCATTTGTGGTGTGGTAGTTACTCTTGGCCTATACTATTAATGTTTCAGGATTTTAAAAACTTTTTACCATTGCATATAAAATCGGAAATGCAATACCAACAGGATCCACATGGGCTTTGGGTAAAGTGTGGTAGTTACTCTTGGCCTGTACTGTCAATGTGTCAGGATTTGGAGACCTTTTTACTATTGCATACAAAGTAGGAAATGCAATGACACCAAGGTCCTCAAGGGCCTATGCTGATATTCAAGGAATGAGTGGGGGCTTGGTCAGCCCACACAGTCCTGATATGTTGCGTGTGTGTCTTGCCAAGCCCGCGCGTGTCAAGGGAAGAATGAGTGTCTAAGAATTTGGAGCATGCGCGGGGAGGAGCAGGGGACACATTTCATTGTAAATTTCCCTAGAAATTAGCCAAGCATGCATGTTTCAAAGATTCACCAAAAATCGACCTTTCATCTTAGAGTCAACTTTTTCTCAGATTTGTGTACTAAACATTCTCAAGAGTCTTCATATGAACTTGTTTGACTGGCTTACGTGTAAAGCATTGCGAACCATTGAAAAATGTATATTCTTGACAAATTGTAACTGTATAGAAAAATCAATGCTGCAGAATTTCCAATGGGATACCAAATCTGAAATGCAATAACATCAACATCCACAAGGGCCTTTATTTCAAGCCAAGAAGTGAAGCGCTTTAATCTTCACAAGAAGTGAAGTGCTTTGTGCTTTAGGGCGTGGCCTGTAGCGACACCTATTGGTAATGGTGGGCCATTTGTGGTGTGGTAGTTACTCTTGAACTATACTATCAAT
Organism: Hypomesus nipponensis; assembly: GCF_054491055.1. NCBI lineage: Eukaryota > Metazoa > Chordata > Actinopteri > Osmeriformes > Osmeridae > Hypomesus > Hypomesus nipponensis. Next base: position 3,825,151 of record NC_140363.1, on the reverse strand, counting down.
GTTTCAGGATGTTTTTAACTTTTTACCATTGCATACAAAATCGGAAATGCAATACCAACAAGATCCACATGGGCTTTTGTTAAAGTGTTGTTGTTACTGTTGGCCTTTACTATCAATGTTTCAGGATTTGGATAACTTTTTACCATGGCAAACAAAATCTGAAATGCAATACCATCAAGATCCACATGGCCTTTGCAAAAGACCAAGGAACACTCTCCTGAAATGTTGCGTGTGCGTCTTGCCAAGCCCGCGCGTGTGTCAAGGGAAGACCTATGGGTAATAGTGGGCCATTTGTGGTGTGGTAGTTACTCTTGGTCTATACTATCAATGTTTCAGGATTTTTATAACTTTTTACCATTGTATACAAAATCGGAAAAGCAATACCAACAAGATCCACATGGGCTTTTTGTTAAAGTGTTTCTTTGCCTATACTATCTATGTTTCAGGATTTTGAGACCTTTTTACCATTGCATACAAAATCGGAAATGCAATACCATCAAGAGCCACATGGGCCTTTTTTTCAAGCCAATAAGTGAAGGGAGGGGGCTTGGTGAGCCTATCCATTCCAGAAAGCCTTGTATATTTGTGCTTTTTGGCGTGGCCTGTAGCGCCACCTATGGGTAATGGTGGGCCATTTGTGGTGTGGTAGTTACTCTTGGTCTATACTATCAATGTTTCAGGATTTTTATAACTTTTTACCATTGCATACAAAATCGGAAATGCAATACCAACAAGATCCACATGGGCTTTTGTTAAAGTGTTTCTCGGCCTACACTATCAATGTTTCAGGATTTGAGACCTTTTTACCATTGCATACAAAATCGGAAATGCAATACCATCAAGAGCCACATGGGCCTTTGCTAAAGACCAAGGAATGAGTGGGGGCTTGGTCAGCCCACACTCTCCTGAAATGTTGCGTGTGCGTCTTGGCCGCGCGTGTGTCAAGGGAAGGCTGAGTGTGTGTGAGATTTTGGAGCACGCGCGGGGAGGAGCAAGGGAGACATTCATTGGAAATTTGCCTAGAAATTAGCCAAGCAAGCATGTTTCAAATATTCACCAAAAATCGACCTTTCATCTTACAGTCAACTTTTTCACAGATTTGTGTTATGAACATTCTCAAGAGTTTTCATATGAACTTGTGATTGAATCAGAGTATCAGTTTTTGAATGGCTGATGTGTAAAGCATAATTTTAGCGTTAGCGATAAGTTCAATTTGCTTTATATCAATCATTTTTTGAGATATGAATTTGCGTTTGCACATGGTAACATGTTGTAGTGTCTTCCTCCGATCTACCAAGTTTAGTGTTGATATCTCAAAGATTTGCTGAGACATGACTTCACATCCTGTTTTGCGGCTTTTCTGATGAATTTGATTGGCTGTACCGGACAGACGGTTATGAGGATCAAAATTCCTTTGATAACTTTTGTGAGGCTTGGTCTGAAGATCATCTCTGGTGATTTTGAAGAAGATATGACAAAAATTGTAGGAGGAGTAGGCTTTCAAAGGTTTTTGATAAAACCGGAAATGGCGGGAAATCTATATAACCGGAAATTAACGCCATGGTGTGCGTTGAACTCGGCTTGATCCAGGGAATCCAATGGTACCTCATTTTTGAAAATGAGTCATACGGTTCAAAAGTTGCGTGTGTAAACACAAGTCCAACTTTGACCCATTGGTGGCGCTAGAGTGGTCTAATGGGAGACATGAAACTTGGTGTAGGTATAGAAGAAACTGTCCTTAATGAGTGTGCCAAATTTCACAAAAAGTTGTCGATGGGGTCTAGGGGCTGCCATTGACTCCCATGGTACAAGAATTACAAAATATAACTGCAAGCAGTAATGGCGGATTCCTCCAAACACTGCAAACCATTGAACAATGTTTATTCTTGACAAATTGTAACTGTATAGAAGAATGTATGCTGCAGAATTACCAATGGCATACCAAATCTGAAATGCAATACCATCAAGATCCACAAGGGCCTTTATTTCAAGCCAGTAAGTGAAGGAAGGGGGCTTGGTGAGCTTATCCATTCCAGAAAGCCTTGTATCTTTATGCATTAAGGCGTGGCCTGTAGCGCCACCTATGGGTAATGGTGGGCCATTTGTGGTGTGGTAGTTACTCTTGGCCTATACTATTAATGTTTCAGGATTTTAAAAACTTTTTACCACTGCATATAAAATCGAAAATGCAATACCAACAGGATCCACATGGGCTTTGGGTAAAGTGTGGTAGTTACTCTTGGCCTGTACTGTCAATGTGTCAGGATTTGGAGACCTTTTTACTATTGCATACAAAGTAGGAAATGCAATGACACCAAGGTCCTCAAGGGCCTATGCTGATATTCAAGGAATGAGTTGGGGCTTGGTCAGCCCACACAGTCCTGATATGTTGCGTGTATGTCTTGCCAAGCCCGCGCGTGTCAAGGGAAGAATGAGTGTGTGAGAATTTGGAGCATGTGCGGGGAGGAGCAGGGGACACATTTCATTGTAAATTTCCCTAGAAATTAGCCAAGCATGCATGTTTCAAAGATTCACCAAAAATCGACCTTTCATCTTAGAGTCAACTTTTTCTCAGATTTGTGTACTAAACATTCTCAAGAGTCTTCATATGAACTTGTTTGACTGGCTTACATGTAAAGCATTGCGAACCATTGAAAAATGTATATTCTTGACAAATTGTAACTGTATAGAAAAATCAATGCTGCAGAATTTCCAATGGGATACCAAATCTGAAATGCAATAACATCAAGATCCACAAGGGCCTTTATTTCAAGCCAAGAAGTGAAGTGCTTTAATCTTCACAAGAAGTGAAGTGCTTTGTGCTTTAAGGCGTGGCCTGTAGCGACACCTATTGGTAATGGTGGGCCATTTGTGGTGTGGTAGTTACTCTTGGCCTATACTATCAATGTTTCAGGATGTTTTTAACTTTTTACCATTGCATACAAAATCGGAAAAATATACCAACAATATCCACATGGGCTTTTGTTAAAGTGTTGTTGTTACTGTTGGCCTTTACTATCAATGTTTCAGGATTTGGAGAACTTTTTACCATGGCAAACAAAATCTGAAATGCAATACCATCAAGATCCACAAGGCCTTTGCAAAAGACCAAGGAATGAGTGGGGGCTTGGTAAGCCCACACTCTCCTGAAATGTTGCGTGTGCGTCTTGCCAAGCCCGCGCGTGTGTCAAGGGAAGACCTATGGGTAATAGTGGGCCATTTGTGGTGTGGTAGTTACTCTTGGTCTATACTATCAATGTTTCAGGATTTTTATAACTTTTTACCATTGTATACAAAATCGGAAAAGCAATACCAACAAGATCCACATGGGCTTTTTGTTAAACTGTTTCTTTGCCTATACTATCTATGTTTCAGGATTTTGAGACCTTTTTACCATTGCATACAAAATCGGAAATGCAATACCATCAAGATCCACATGGGCCTTTTTTCAAGCCAATACGTGAAGGGAGGGGGCTTGGTGAACCTATCCATTCCAGAAAGCCTTGTATCTTTGTGCTTTTGGGCGTGGCCTATAGCGCCACCTATGGGTAATGGTGGGCCATTTGAGGTGTGGTATTTACTCTTGGTCTATACTATCAATGTTTCAGGATTTGAGACCTTTTTACCATTGCATACAAAATCGGAAATGCAATACCATCAAGAGCCACATGGGCCTTTGCTAAAGACCAAGGAATGAGTGGGGGCTTGGTCAGCCCACACTCTCCTGAAATGTTGCGTGTGCGTCTTGGCCGCGCGTGTGTCAAGGGAAGGCTGAGTGTGTGTGAGATTTTGGAGCACGCGCGGGGAGGAGCAGGGGAGACATTCATTGGAAATTTGCCTAGAAATTAGCCAAGCAAGCATGTTTCAAATATTCACCAAAAATCGACCTTTCATCTTACAGTCAACTTTTTCACAGATTTGTGTTATGAACATTCTCAAGAGTCTTCATATGAACTTGTGATTGAATCAGAGTATCAGTTTTTGACTGGCTGATGTGCAAAGCATTATTTTAGCGTTAGCGATAAGTTCAATTTGATTTATATCAATCATTTTTAGAGATATGAATTTGCCTTTGCACATGGTAATATGTTGTAGTGTCTTCCTCCGATCTACCAAGTTTAGTGTTGATATCTCAAAGATTTGCTGAGACATGACTTCACATCCTGTTTGGCGGCTTTTCTGATGAATTTGATTGGCTGTACCGGACAGACGGTTATGAGGATCAAAATTCCTTTGATAACTTTTGTGAGGCTTGGTTTGAAGATCATCTCTGGTGATTTTGAAGAATATATGACAAAAATTGTAGGAGGAGTAGGCTTTCAAAGGTTTTTGATAAAACCGGAAATGGCGGGAAATCTATATAACCGGAAATTAACGCCATGGTGTGCTTTGAACTCGGCTTGATCCAGGGAATCCAATGGTACCTCATTTTTAGTCATACGGTTCAAAAGTTGCGTGTGTAAACACAAGTCCAACTTTGACCCATTGGTGGCGCTAGAGTGGTCTAATGGGAGACATGAAACTTGGTGTAGGTATAGAAGAAACTGTCCTTAATGAGTGTGCCAAATTTCATAAAAAGTTGTCGATGGGGTCTAGGGGCTGCCATTGACTCCCATGGTACAAGAATTACAAATAATAAAACCACCAATAACAATAGGTTTCCTCCTTACGGAGGAATCCTAATAATAAAACCACCAATAACAATAGGTTTCCTCCTTACGGAGGAATCCTAATAAATATAGCTGCAGGCAGCAATGGCGGGTTCCTCCTTAACATTGCAAACCATTACCAAATTGACATGACACAGACATGTATTTCACACATGTACACAACATTTCAAGACAATTGGATCAATGGCTGATTTTAAGTCATTTTCAAAAATTCTTCACAAATTGTCACTGTAGAGAAATGTCCATGCTGCCGACATTGTGGGTTCTTGATACTCTTTTGTTCCCCATGAGCAATATGAGGCATGCGTACCAACTTTTAGAAATTTTGGACAAACAGGGTTAAAATGCTGTTGTCGTCGTTGTCATCTACCGCTTGTCCAGGGGTCGGGTCGCGGGGGCAGCAACCTAAGAAGGCCCCAACTTCCCTCTCCCCGGCCACTTCCACCAGCTCCCCCTGGGGGACCCCGAGGCGTTCCCAGGCCAGCCAAGAGACAGTCCCTCCAGCGTGTCCTGGGTCTTCCCCGGGGCCCCTTCCCAGTGGGACGTGCCCAAAACACCTCACCAGGGAGGGGTCCAGGAGGCATCCTGATCAGATGCCCGAGCCACCTCAGCTGGCTCCTCTCGACGCAGAGGAGCAGCGGTTCTCCTCTGAGCCCCTCCCGGATGACCGAGCTTCTTACCCTATCTCTAAGGGAAAGCCCGGACACCCTGCGGAGAAAGCTCATTTCGGCCGCTTGTATTCGGTCACCGCCCATAGTTCGTGACCATTGGTGAGGGTAGGAACGTAGATCGACTGTTAAATAGAGAGCTTTGCCTTTCGACTCAGCTCCTTCTTCACCACGACGGACCGATGCAGAGCCCGCATCACTGCGAACGCCGCACCGATCCGCCTGTCGATCTTGCGCTGCATTCTTCCCTCACTCGTGAACAAGACCCAGAGATACTTGAAGTCCTCGGCTTGGGTCAATGTGCCTTTCATCAACCCCAAGTTTGCGTGCTACAGGTCTGTTGCTGCTTGTGAGTGCTTTCTGCACAGCTTTCTGTTTGAAAGCTAAAATATAAGAATGTTTTGGCATGCTACTTCAGATTTCTACAAAAAGGAGAGACACGCGCAGCTTCAATTTTACACTCAGCGTTTGTTTGACCTCCTTGTCTAGTTGTTTGTCTGCAGCGTTTAATCAAAGAAATATGGTATATGACAGCAATATTTTTTTTATGTAACTTGCCTTTTTAACATCACAAGTGGCCCCAGCTTTGCCCCTTATGGTCTAGGACTTCCCCTAGCTGCATTGCAAATCAAGAATAGAGCTTTTCATTTGGCCCAGTGGCAGACTGTCTGAGGTTGTCAAATGTCACCACTCATGGAATGCTTCTTGTCCAATAAAATAGACTTACTTGAATGGAACTAATTGTTGTGCACACATTTATATTCCAGTTATAAACAAACATCAACCATATTGTACATGGACAAAGTTGCTTCCTAATTGCATTCACTCTTATTTCATAGTTTTTTGTGATGTCAAAGTAGAATAACTACATATGTGTCTTACATAAACATACACACTGAATTTTAAATCAATTGTAGTCAGTGTAGTTACATGTGGTAATATGTCCATGTCATTGTTGTGTTGGAAATGTATGTGAATGCTGGGTGGTTGACTATTTCTTATTGTATGATCTGTTTGAGATGTAAGCAAGGTAAATATTCTGTGAGGTGTTAAGATAGATAGCAGTTTTAGAATAAACAAATACTTTATTAGCAATGAACAAAATTTACAAGTTAAAGGCAAATGAATAAGTAAAATGAATATAAGTAAAAGAACGTATGTTGAGCACACTCATGCTGTTTGAGGTTGTCAAATATCACCAGACATGGACTTCTGCCTAAATTGACATGCACCAACTCAGAGCAATGAGTTTCAACAACCATCAGCACAGTTATTCAATTTGTTGACTCTACTCTTAATGCAAGACTATGTTAAAGTTATTGTCTGACATTCTTTGTCGGCAACTGTTTATGGAGGAACCATCCCTCAACAAATTGCTTTGGTCATGCTTTCTTAAAAGTCTAGTCCTTAATTTAGATGTGCCAAAGAAGATGATAACATGACCAAGCTGTGTTTGGTTGATTCAACTGTATAGTTCTGAAGAAGAAGACCTTCTGTTTCTTTTAACAGTAGAATTAGCTGTGGCCAAACTAATCACAGAATGCCTACTCGTCTAAAATGTCTACTAGACTAAGGAGTGAAGGTGGGAGCTTGGTACTGTTGGGGCCATGTACTGTTATGGTTTTTGAGTCAAACAACTTGCTAAATGATTAAATGTCAAATCCAACTTTAAATGTATAAAAGAGAGAATTAAACCTAGAGGTTTAAAAGGCTACATTTGTTTAAACAAACTACAGACAGGATTTGGGGTAAAAGCTCTAGAAATTAGCCGAGCATACATATTTTAAATACTCACAATTAATCTACTTTTCATCTTACATTAAACTATTTTTCAGATTTGTGGGGGTGCCGTTATAGGTTCGAGAGGCTTTTTTGCTCCTCATGAGAAATAAGGCATATGTAATGAATTTCAGAATTTTGGGACAAATGGGATGCAAATGGAATCACTTTGAAAATTGACAATTGGGGGGGTGGCCGTAGCGCCACCTATGGATAATGGTGGGTCATTGTGGTGTGGTAGTTACTCATGGCCTATACCATCAATGTTTCAGGATTTTGAGAACTTTTTACCTTTGCATACAAAATCAGAAATGCAATACCATCAAGATCCACAAGGCCTTTGCTAGAAACTAAGGAATGAGTGGGGGCTTGGTCAGCCCACACTCTGGAGATGTTGCGTGTGCGTCTTGTCAAGCCCGCGCGTGTGTCAAGGGAAAGCTGAGTGTGTGTGAGGATTTGGAGCAGGCGCGGGCAGGAGGAGGGGAGAGAGTGATTTCTCCAAAATAGCTCTGAAACTAGCCAAGCATGTATATTTAAAATATTCACCAAAAATCTACTTTTCATCTTACATTCATCTTTTTTTCAGATTTGAATACTAAACATTCTCAAGAGTCTTCATATAAACTAGTGATAGTATCAGAGTATCCGTTTTAGACCGGTGGATGTGTAAAGCATTATTTTAGCGTTAGCGATAAATTTGATTTGCTTGATATCAGTCATTCTTTTAGATATTAAGTAAATTTTTCAAATAAGAACATGTTGTAGTGTCTTCCACCGATATACCAAGTTTGGGGTTGATATCTTAAAGATTTGCTGAGATTTGACCCAACTTCCTGTTTGGTTCCTTTGTTGATGATTTTGATTGGCTGTACCGGACAAACAGTTTTGAAAATCAAAAATCCTATTGATAACTTTTGTGAGGCTCAGTCCAGAGATCCTCTCTGGCAACGTTGAAGAAAATTCGACCAAAAATGTAGGAGGAGTAGCGAAAAAACGTGTTTCCTCAATCTTTATTGTACAGAAAAATCCAATATGGCGGCCGTTATAGGTTCTAGAGGCTTTTTTGTTCCTCATGAGAAATAAGGTATCTGTAATAAATTTCAGCATTTTGGGACTTATGGCCTGCAAATGGCATCACTTAAAAAATTGACATTTTGGGGCGTGGCCTGTAGCGCCACCTATTGTCTCAATTGGCCCATGTTTGGTATGGTAGTTACTAATGGTCTGCAGTTTCAACATGCCAAATTTCACAACTTTTTACTATTGTGCTCTAGGGGCTGCCATTGACTCCCATGGGTAAAACATAATAATAAATATAACTGCAAGCAGTAATGGCGGATTCCTCCAAACACTGCAAACCATTGAACAATGTTTATTCTTGACAAATTGTAACTGTATAGAAGAATGTATGCTGCAGAATTACCAATGGCATACCAAATCTGAAATGCAATACCATCAAGATCCACAAGGGCCTTTATTTCAAGCCAGTAAGTGAAGGAAGGGGGCTTGGTGAGCTTATCCATTCCAGAAAGCCTTGTATCTTTATGCATTAAGGCGTGGCCTGTAGCGCCACCTATGGGTAATGGTGGGCCATTTGTGGTGTGGTAGTTACTCTTGGCCTATACTATTAATGTTTCAGGATTTTAAAAACTTTTTACCACTGCATATAAAATCGAAAATGCAATACCAACAGGATCCACATGGGCTTTGGGTAAAGTGTGGTAGTTACTCTTGGCCTGTACTGTCAATGTGTCAGGATTTGGAGACCTTTTTACTATTGCATACAAAGTTGGAAATGCAATGACACCAAGGTCCTCAAGGGCCTATGCTGATATTCAAGGAATGAGTTGGGGCTTGGTCAGCCCACACAGTCCTGATATGTTGCGTGTATGTCTTGCCAAGCCCGCGCGTGTCAAGGGAAGAATGAGTGTGTGAGAATTTGGAGCATGCGCGGGGAGGAGCAGGGGACACATTTCATTGTAAATTTCCCTAGAAATTAGCCAAGCATGCATGTTTCAAAGATTCACCAAAAATCGACCTTTCATCTTAGAGTCAACTTTTTCTCAGATTTGTGTACTAAACATTCTCAAGAGTCTTCATATGAACTTGTTTGACTGGCTTACATGTAAAGCATTGCGAACCATTGAAAAATGTATATTCTTGACAAATTGTAACTGTATAGAAAAATCAATGCTGCAGAATTTCCAATGGGATACCAAATCTGAAATGCAATAACATCAAGATCCACAAGGGCCTTTATTTCAAGCCAAGAAGTGAAGTGCTTTAATCTTCACAAGAAGTGAAGTGCTTTGTGCTTTAAGGCGTGGCCTGTAGCGACACCTATTGGTAATGGTGGGCCATTTGTGGTGTGGTAGTTACTCTTGGCCTATACTATCAATGTTTCAGGATGTTTTTAACTTTTTACCATTGCATACAAAATCGGAAAAATATACCAACGATATCCACATGGGCTTTTGTTAAAGTGTTGTTGTTACTGTTGGCCTTTACTATCAATGTTTCAGGATTTGGAGAACTTTTTACCATGGCAAACAAAATCTGAAATGCAATACCATCAAGATCCACAAGGCCTTTGCAAAAGACCAAGGAATGAGTGGGGGCTTGGTAAGCCCACACTCTCCTGAAATGTTGCGTGTGCGTCTTGCCAAGCCCGCGCGTGTGTCAAGGGAAGACCTATGGGTAATAGTGGGCCATTTGTGGTGTGGTAGTTACTCTTGGTCTATACTATCAATGTTTCAGGATTTTTATAACTTTTTACCATTGTATACAAAATCGGAAAAGCAATACCAACAAGATCCACATGGGCTTTTTGTTAAACTGTTTCTTTGCCTATACTATCTATGTTTCAGGATTTTGAGACCTTTTTACCATTGCATACAAAATCGGAAATGCAATACCATCAAGATCCACATGGGCCTTTTTTCAAGCCAATACGTGAAGGGAGGGGGCTTGGTGAACCTATCCATTCCAGAAAGCCTTGTATCTTTGTGCTTTTGGGCGTGGCCTATAGCGCCACCTATGGGTAATGGTGGGCCATTTGAGGTGTGGTATTTACTCTTGGTCTATACTATCAATGTTTCAGGATTTGAGACCTTTTTACCATTGCATACAAAATCGGAAATGCAATACCATCAAGAGCCACATGGGCCTTTGCTAAAGACCAAGGAATGAGTGGGGGCTTGGTCAGCCCACACTCTCCTGAAATGTTGCGTGTGCGTCTTGGCCGCGCGTGTGTCAAGGGAAGGCTGAGTGTGTGTGAGATTTTGGAGCACGCGCGGGGAGGAGCAGGGGAGACATTCATTGGAAATTTGCCTAGAAATTAGCCAAGCAAGCATGTTTCAAATATTCACCAAAAATCGACCTTTCATCTTACAGTCAACTTTTTCACAGATTTGTGTTATGAACATTCTCAAGAGTCTTCATATGAACTTGTGATTGAATCAGAGTATCAGTTTTTGACTGGCTGATGTGCAAAGCATTATTTTAGCGTTAGCGATAAGTTCAATTTGATTTATATCAATCATTTTTAGAGATATGAATTTGCCTTTGCACATGGTAATATGTTGTAGTGTCTTCCTCCGATCTACCAAGTTTAGTGTTGATATCTCAAAGATTTGCTGAGACATGACTTCACATCCTGTTTGACGGCTTTTCTGATGAATTTGATTGGCTGTACCGGACAGACGGTTATGAGGATCAAAATTCCTTTGATAACTTTTGTGAGGCTTGGTTTGAAGATCATCTCTGGTGATTTTGAAGAATATATGACAAAAATTGTAGGAGGAGTAGGCTTTCAAAGGTTTTTGATAAAACCGGAAATGGCGGGAAATCTATATAACCGGAAATTAACGCCATGGTGTGCGTTGAACTCGGCTTGATCCAGGGAATCCAATGGTACCTCATTTTTGAAAATGAGTCATACGGTTCAAAAGTTGCGTGTGTAAACACAAGTCCAACTTTGACCCATTGGTGGCGCTAGAGTGGTCTAATGGGAGACATGAAACTTGGTGTAGGTATAGAAGAAACTGTCCTTAATGAGTGTGCCAAATTTCACAAAAAGTTGTCGATGGGGTCTAGGGGCTGCCATTGACTCCCATGGTACAAGAATTACAAATAATAAAACCACCAATAACAATAGGTTTCCTCCTTACGGAGGAATCCTAATAATACCACCAATAACAATAGGGTTCCCTCCTACCGGAGGAACCCTAAATATAACTGCAAGCAGTAATGGCGGATTCCTCCAAACATTGCGACCATTGAACATTTTTTATTCTTGACAAATTGTAACTGTATAGAAAAATCAATGCTGCAGACTTACCAAGGGGATACCAAATCTGACCAATTCCAAATATAGCTGCAAGCAGCAATGAGGTGTCCAAGCAGTCAAATAACCCAGAAAACATTTTAGACATCCTCAGAAGAGGGTAACGAGTACACGCAGCAAGTTTGGTGTGAATCCATCAAAGATTTGCTGAGATACAACCCAACTTCCTGTTGGCTGGCTTAACGGCACATTTTGATTGCCTGTACCGGAAAAACAGTTTCGAAAATCAGAAAACCATGTAATAGCCTTGGTTAGGCTTGGTCTGAAGGTAATATTTGTCAAATTTGGTGAAGATTGGACAACATTTGTAGGAGGAGTAGAGAAAAAACGTTTTTCAATTAATTCAAAATGGCGGCCGCATCAATTCGGCTATTATCACAAATTATTATGAGTCACACACGGGATATCCCAAGATATCATGAGACAAAGGAATCACTCAATAAAGGAAAACAAATCAATAGTTATTGGCCAAAACACATTTTTGCTTCCTGCGGCCACGCCCAGTAATCACATGACACCAAATTGTCTAGATATCCTCAGAAGAGGGTTCCGAGTCATCATACCAAGTTTGGTGTTGATATCTTGAAGATTTGCTGAGATATGACTTCACTTCCTGTTTGGCTGCTTTTCTGCTGAATTTGATTGGTTGTACCGGACAAACGGTTGTGAGGATCACAATTCTAATCGATAACTTTTGAGGCTTGGTCTGAAGATCATCTCTGGTCATTTTGAAGAAGTTTTGACAAAAATTGTAGGAGGAGTAGGCTTTCAAAGGTTTTTGATAAAACCGGAAATAGCGGAAAATCTATATAACCGGAAATTGACGTCATAGGGTGCGTTGAACTCGGCTTGATCCAGGGAATCCAATGGTACCTCATTTGTGAAAATCGGTCATACGGTTCAAAAGTTGCGTGTGTAAACACAAGTCCAACTTTGACCCGTTGGTGGCGCTAGAGTGGTCTAATGGGAGACCTGAAACTTGGTGTAGGTATAGAATGAACTGTCCTTAATGAGTGTGCCAAATTTAAAAAAAAAAAGAATAAAACTAACAATAACAATAGGATTCCTGCAGTTTGTCCATATCTTTACTCTTCTTTAGCTATGTGATCCAAAGAAACGTGGAAAGGTACATTTGCCTCAACGGTGTGAGCCGCCATCACCAGCAGCTTTCCATCGCCAGCAGCTTTCTGCCCTCCAGAAAGGAGGTCACATGTATGTGACCTGTTACATGTGACCTGCAATTTCCTAGTCGCATCCTACAAAAGGACTAACTTATGGCTATGCAGGCATAAGCAAGCTTTAGCAAACAGAATAATGACAGTTTATCAATGATACAAACAACATAATTCATAGATAGCCATTTTTCTCACCTGGACATGACCAAAGGTAATATTCTCATGAGCTTATATAGCAGGGTATAGATCAAACATTGTTTATTATATTCAGAAAATTCAAAACAGTATAAAAGTAATATAGACGTCATTATTGGGGTGTGCTTGCCTTCGGCGAGCACAAACCATTGTTATCTCACATATATATTATTTATTATTTATTGTTTCTTTTCGCCCCCCTAAGGATGCCTCAATATTTGGACTACATAGACAACGGCGATGTCAAAAGGTTCGTCTCGGTAGCGATTGCGTTGGTTGTATTGGGATTTATGTTCCATTGCACGGTTTAAGTAGAAATTACGTTTTTGTGGCAAAAAGTGAAGCTAACGGTGGCTAACTTGCTAGCCACAGTCACTGACGCCACTAACGTCACCAACGTCACGAAAACTCGCGTGACTATCTCTAGCAGAACATTAGTTTCCCATCTGTTAACTTGGGGGATACTAATCTGCAAGGCAGCTGCAGAAACGCCACAAGCAAAGAGGCCAGGGTGATATTTAATCATTTTACTTTGTGGTGTGAAACATAATTGTGAAATGTAATGTACAATATTAGCTGATATTATTAAGTAAGTAGGCCCACATCTACTTTCGGAAACGGTAGTCTACTATTTCACTGAAGCATTAGCATCATGACATTAGCCTCTGTTGCTTGGGCAACACATACTACAGTGGTCATGATGCATCTGTTTTCAATCGTTAAAATAAACATTCCTCACAAATACGTTTTTGTTGTAGGATTTATTTTGACATTAATAAACGATTTGTTGGTGAAATGACCATTACCTGTGGTTTCAAATCAGTGTGGCGGCTCACTGCAACGCTGTAGCCTACCCGAGACACTAATGAGTAGCTAACAAAAACATCTCTTTAGAGATGTTTAGAAAGTCAAACGGCGACGGAACATGTTTGGCTTTCCCCTTACTCAAAAGTTTTTCAATAGGTGAAAGTATCTGACTACTAACCTGAACTTCATTGCCACAGCCTAAACTTTGTCAATGTCAAAACGTTGTCTGTTCATGAAAATAATTAATGTCAGCCTGCTTCAGCCTTGCTTAGCTGTAGGATATACATTTTACTGGGTCTTGCTGCGCTGCTTGATTTATTGAAATTATTATGAAATGTTATGTTTTACTAGCCATTTGCCTTCTTAAGCAAATCACAGTATTTCCCACCCCTCATGGTGTAACTGAGACGACCGTAAATAGCCTAATTCATCTTTCAAGTAATAAGCCCCCGTTGAAGTGTTGAGCAGGAAATTAGCTGGTCTGTAGAGATCTTGGGTTGGTGGTTTTACTGATGCAGAATTCGCTCAAATAAAATCGATAGACGTAACGAGTGGCACATAACGTGAAGTAGGCCTAACATTGCATTTTATTTTGTTTGAGTTTTAATAACTTGTCCAGTGCATCGGGGCAAGTAGCACTAGCCTAAATTGATCTTCCAGACTTGCCGTTAAAAAAAAATGTACTCTTCCCGGACAAGCCTTAGCTACATGGCTAGACTGTTGATCCAGATCAGAATCCATCATATCTTGGACACTCAAAATCAGCGAATCTTGCAGCCAAATCAAGTAGCCTATATTTATAGGCCTTTATATGGCTACAAACTTCTGCTCGGTTTCTAGCTGGCTACTTGTTACCAAGTTACAACTTTGTTGCAGGGGCATTCTTTGTCTACATTGCGAGCTAACAGTGTCCGGTAATTATGTCGCTATAAATAATGATGTTAAACCGAGACCACTAAGCCCTCAAAGAAAATGTAAGGTCAAAGAAACAAAAGAAAGGTTTGAGGTTACTCTGAAAATTATTAATAAAATAGGCTTCTAATATTAAACTGCTAAATCCTTCTCTAACTAGGCTCCTCTATGATGCATAATGAAACTTAACGTTTTTTAAGTAATCAATAAGCCTACGCTTGCCCTCATTACTCAAATGATGCCGTTCAGGGCGTTCAAATTACATAATAGGGCGATGATAGGAGGATAATAGGACATAATAGGGCAACCAACAAGTTGTTTATATCTGATTACAATTTAATAAGTTATCTAGCGCTGCATCTTCATGAGCTACATTTGGCCTCCTTCTCTTCCAACCAACCAGTATCACCTCTCCTCCATCTGAGTGATGCATGTCATTTTTACAAACTTATTATCAAGGGAACACAATGGTCAGAACTGTAGTCATACACTTAAATGCTTTTTGAAATATGTAAACACCAGGAGTGTATGGAAAGCTGGGGCAGCCACAAGCACACCCTCACAATTTCCCCAGAAATTGTATGCTCTCTAGTTGTAATCTTTATTATTGTTAATTGATCAGTGGTTAATGAAAGACCTCTTCATCAGACCAGAGGCCTGTTCCATAAAGCAAGTTTACCAAATAAGCCAGACTTATGTCAGTTAGTCTGACTCATTTCTAGTTCATTCGGTTCCATAAAGCTAGCTCAACGTAGTTCAAACTCAGTTACTATGGTAACTTATGCTTTGAAACTAGCCTGGTCCACGTCAGGCTAATTGTCAGGCTTAGACCGTGTTCTTGCTTAACCAGACGTTCCTGTAACACTGACCCAAAGGGAAAACGATGATTTACCACAGACATTCTCATTCTCATCAGTTCAATATGTAGGCTACATTTATAAAAAAGTCGACTTAAATAGCCTATAGGCTACAACATTTTGCCTAATGCATTAAACAATGCTGAACAATGATTTGATACACACCATAGCCATGATTTCAAATGTTTAGGCATCAGGCATAGGCCTATATCTATCTAATCGTAACCTCATCGTTCACGTCAATCATGGCGCATCGTTTCATTTTGATGAAGTGGTGGATGAGGGAGCTGTCATAGTACATGGCTTAAAGGGAACGTGCTTTCTGGAAGAAGTCACATGGCCGTGTGCAGTGCTTTTGCCATGGTGGATTGTATGATCCATGTTTTACCTCTCGGGCTACTTAAGAATAAGGTGCACGCGCAATTAGCTTGACTACTTAAATCTGACTTGAATTAGTAGGAGTGCGAGAGCTGAAAATTGGCCTTTATGGAACCGCTTTAGCCCCGCTGGACTATTTAATCTAATTTAAGTCAGGTTTGGGACTTTAAGTCCAACTTTTTTGAGCGGCCTTTATGGAACAGACCCTTGAGGTAAAGACTCTTAAAAGTTCACCTTTAACTTTTACTGTTGGTTTTAATCTTCAACCTTTTAAGACCACTTTATGCCTCTGATATAATGATAATATAATAGCGTAACAAAGCAAGTACACCCTTTCTAAAAGTAATATACCAAACACACAACCAAAACAACAAGTAAAATAGACTTGTTTAACTTAACTCTATTTACTCTATTTAACTAATTTTGCACATGGGGTATACTGTAGAGCAATCCATTCCACTCAACAGGCTATATCCTGCAATCCAGTTGCAATAGGATCCTTGTTTACATCATATATACGGAATATTGCAATGGCAATTATAGATGGTAGATGGTATTAACATGTCGGTTTGTTCAGTTTATTGATGTTAATGTAATTGGAGTGCGTGGCCCATGTATCCGGTGGCCATTTGTTTTTTTTATTTTCAATCTGTACTGACAAACAGAAAATAGGACCGTAATATAGTTTTGTCCGTTTTAGAACTCAAAAAAGTATAATGGCTTCTTTATGGTTTTATTATTTTGTAATAATTAAATAAAAAGGTTATGTCAAAACCAGATTTTTTTAAAAGTTTGGTTTTGTTGTTTTGTATAGTTTTGGAATAATGAAATAATGCTTTTACAAAAATTGGATTACTCAATCTGTTGTTTTACATTTGTTTATCCAAGGTGTCACACTAATATGTTTAATTTGAAAAGGCATATTTTTCTCTTTTTTAGCCCTCAGTCCACACTGAGTGTTTTGTCACTTTCAGTGCATACATTTGAAAATGCTGATTTTGCGTTGTAGTGTGGACGAAGGCTTTTGAAAATGATGATGCATTTTTACATTTAGCAACGCTCTTATCCAGAGCGAATTACAGTAAATACAGGGACATTACCCCCGAGGCAAGTAGGGTGAAGTACCTTTCCCAAGGACACAACGTCATTTTGTATGGCCAAGAATCAAACCGGCAACCTTCTGATTGATAGCCCAATTCCCTAACCGCTCAGCCATCTGACCCCCATGTCATGGGACTCAGTCATGTAACCCATTCAGTCCTAAAGAAGATGGTGGACAACGTTGTATCGCAGTTGTTTTGGCTACTCTCCAGTTAAATTTAAAATGAGAGACTAAGGGCCTCATTTACTAGCATTGCAACCGCAGCTGAATCTGCGCCTTTCCCCAACATCAAATAGCGGACCGTGTATTTCCGCATTTTGCGTGGTATTTATCAAACCAGATTCTTGTAGGGCAATCAGCGCCCATTAGTGTTAATTAGCGCGCCGTTAAGACGGGAATAATTGCCTGCATGTTACTGCCACCATGGGTGATTCGAGGAAAAGAAGAACAAAAAGTTAAGCGAACAGGAGCTATAAATATACACATCCTTTTTCCCTTATACCTTCCCAGCAGCAGTAATCTGTGTTTTTACTCAAGTGTGCTACCTTTGTAAATATGGTGTTGTCTTTACCCGCTATTTCACGCCTGAAATGGGCGCAATCCTGTTAGTAAATGTGGCCCTAAGAGAGAGAGGGGGATTTAGGGCTACAATGTGTGTTGGGCCAGATGGTATCAGTTGTAAAAGTCAATTATGCCTGTCCAACAGTAAGGCCCATCAGCCACTCTGTCTAATGTCCTTAGGTTGTTTCCCCTGCCCCTGCTGTCTCTGTGTGTGCGTTCCAGCCCTGTTCCCTGCCCTTGTTTTGTCTCTCTCCCTGAGTGTGAGTTGAACATGTCTTGATCCAGGGAATCCAACAGTATCTCATTTTTGAAAATCAGTCATACGGTTCAAAAGTTACCCCCCTCCCGGCCCACCCCATCCCACCCCCGAATGGACCAAATAAGAAAGTATTAACAATACAGACTATTAAAAAGGAAATATATACTTAGAATTGCAACATGAGTAGACAAATACGATTTCTATGAAGGACGGCATGCCTTCAAAATTCTGTCATGATCCACCATAGTGGATTTCTACAGCTGTGGCCAAAAGCATTGGGAGAGACATACATTTTGTGTTTGCAAAGCTTGCTAGGCCTTGGCATAAAATGACTGCTAACGTAATTTTAGTAAGTCATATCAACCACACAGGAGAAAATGTGAACTAGTTCTAGCCAGGTGAAATCACTATCATTCTTATTGGATTTTAAGAGCAGATTGACTGATGTAAAAGAGGAGACTATTTGTATATATTGAAAAATGGTGTTTTTTTCGTGTCAAGTTTGTTTCTTCACCTGGTACACCAAGTATGGCAATGATAGCGCATGGTTCCAAAGTCGCCCCAAGAACTTCAGACAATACATCAAGTATAGTTGACCAGTATCCTGCTAGTGTATGGCATGACCGAAACATGTGTCAGGTCAGCTACATTAACACGACATCTCACACATTTGCAATTTACATTAGGATAGAATGAGGAAATCTAGGCTCTACACCAGAGTAGGCGATGAACAACCTTGAATTGAATTAGACCCAGTCTTGCACAGGAAGTGCTGTTGTTCATGCTTGTTCAACCAAGAAGGAACTTCCAAAAGTGAGTCCACGAGGGACCTTTCCAGGAGAGCAGGAAATTGTGAGCTATGGCTCTTAACAAATTGGCAAGCTTGAAAGTAACAAAATAAGTCAGTTAGTTGAAGGTCATACTTGGAACTCAAGTCATCGAAACTAGAAAATATCCCTTTCCTGTAAAGATTACGAAATCTTTGGATCAGCGGCGTAACAATGACTTGGCGGGCCCGAGTGCACATCTCACCAACTGGCCCCTTACACCTGGGACACACTGGCTGCGAAGCGCCTGGACGCGCCGCGATCGGCTACGACTGAGCAAAAGCTGTTCACACCATACGCGCATTTCTCCACGCGGTCACCAAGCCTTTAAGCTACTCTGAGCTTTCCTTTTTCATTGACATGGTACATAAACATGGCATCGGCTAGGCTATATTTAGGAAACGTGTTATTCCAACAGCCGCCCCAACAGCAAATGTTCACCATAGTCTACAATTAATGTAGTAAAATCTTAATAACATGTTTTTTTTCCTCAAATATATCAACTAATATGGTGTATTTTATCATCCTGCAGCCGATTTCGCAAGCTTCTCGCATAAAAATTCGACCTGCTGCCTAGATTAGCCGCAATCTGCTGCGAAGCGCCTGGAAGCGCCGCCTTTTTCTTTCGGCGCCCATGTTATCAAATCGGACCGGCCACACTGGCTGCAAAGCGCCGCGATTGCCTGCGATCTGCAGCTATCGTCAGCAGGTCACATTTTTACGCGAGACGCTTGCGAAATCGGCTGCAGGATAATAAAATACACCATATTAGTTGATAAATTTGAGAAAAAGACATAATATTTTACTACATTAATTGTAGACTACGGTGAACATTTGTAAAGTTGTATACTTTTTAAAAATATATATATATTACTTTGAAGGCCTACGTACAATATTCACTATATAAAACCATGTGGTTACCCTGATTAAAACAAATGAAATTAAACGGATTGATCTGTTCATCCTGCATGCCCGTAGTTGTTTTGTTTGTTTGAGAGAAAAGAGTTGTCACGCGTTGCACACAACACAGTACACACTTGCAGACAGTCTACCGAGAGAATCCCCAAGTTGATTTAGAAAATCAGTGAGAAATTCAAGGAGATGGCGACATCAAATTAATTCTCGAAGTTGAAAAGCAGGGAGTTGTATGACCTCCCAGCACCAATTTTTCTAGGCCAACGTAGAGAAGGATCAATGTTGGGATGCTGTTGGAATAACACGTTTCCTAAATATAGCCTAGCCGATGCCATGTTTAAGTAGCATGTCAATGAAAAAGGAAAGCTCAGAGTAGCTTAAAGGCTTGGTGACCGGCGTGGAGAAATGCGCGTATGGTGTGAACAGCTTTTGCTCAGTCGTAGCCGATCGCGGCACGTCCAGGCGCTTCGCAGCCAGTGTGTCCCAGGTGTAAGGGGCCTGTTGGTGAGATGTGCACTTGGGCCCGCCAAGTCATTGTTACGCCGATGATCCAAAGATTTTGTGATCTTTACAGGAAAGGGATATTTTTTAGTTTCGATGACTTGAGTTCCAAGTATGACCTTCAACTAACTGACTTATTTTGTTACTTTCAAGCTCGCCAATTTGTTAAGAGACATAGCTCACAATTTCCTGCTCTCCTGGAAAGGTCCCCCGTGGACTCACTTTTGGAAGTTCCTTCTTGGTTGAATGGTTCCATGGCACATTCCTATTCGATGATTATGCTACATGATGATGTTAAGTTAGATGAGATCAAAACTGCGTGGGAAAAGGAACACAGAACTGAAATATCAGAAGTCATGAACAACAGCACTTCCTGTGCAAGACTGGCTCTAATTCAATTCAAGGTTGTTCATCGCCTACTCTGGTGTAGAGCCTAGATATCCTCATTCTATCCAGTGTGTCCCGGCCGAACCTTAAATTTTTTCCCACCGAACCCAAACCCTACGCTTGCACTACGCCGATTACGCTGATCGAAATAATGACGCCGCCGTTGAATTCGGGAATGTGTTTACGTAGCTAGGTAGTCCGTTCAAGGTAGTAGGCTGAGAGAAAGTGAAAATGGAACTCAAAAGCAGAAAAAGTGTTGTGTGCAGTGGCGATTTCTTTAAGACTGCAATGGAAGCTCAGCTTCCCCTAAAATATCCAAAAACTGATTTACATTTGGTGCTTAACCCGAACCTAATAGCCTACCTAGTCAAGGTTTTGATGTGAGGTGAAATCGGAACTTCACATTAATGCGAGCGCGCATGGCGCGCGAGCGGAAATTTTTACATTAATTTCAGTGCAAAATTGATTTTTTTAGCTTTATGTAGCCTAGCCTAATATGAACATTACGTTGGAGTCATATTCTTAGCTATATTTTCCGGAAATTACAACCCAAATGTTTACCTGAAAGATTCAGGGCTTTTGAGAAAACATATTGTTCCCACCCTTGCAGGAACCTAAATGTATGAAGTGACAGATCTTTCTTTTTTTACCTGGCTTTTTCAGTTCCTCCTGGCATCTTTTTCCCTTCCATTGTATTCTTCTCTGGACGCTCAGCGTCTCTGGGAGTGAATGGAGGAGTGGGCTGGCCTGGACGCTGGGTTTCTGCTTGATGATTGGAGGGTGTGTCGAAAGACTGAATCTCCTTTTGATTGACAACGATTTTGTACTATAAAAAGTTGCCAAAGCTATTCGAGTTTAGTCCCATCGCGGATTTTGGCCACACTCTCTGCTTTCCTTGACCGGAAATGTTCGCACATTAATTTTGTTTTCACTCTGAATTTTTCTAATGTTAGGCGCGGTGCCGTTGACTCACTCGGCATCGGGCAACCTGAGGCCCCCCTGGTGACGAGGCCCGGGGCTGCAGCCCCTAAAGCCCATTGTCTTAATCCGGCCCTTTTAATATGTACAATACACATTGTGAATTGATTGGTGAATGTTTGATTTTATTTTCGTTAGATATGCTAGCTGAACGTTTAGCCTATCTAGCTTTATTTTCTGACTAAATCCTGCACATAGTTTACAATATCTAACTTGGCTGCTGCCTTAGCCTATAGGCCTATACGTGCATTTTATGATGTTTAATAGCCATGTCTAAATGCATTCAATTATGTATTTTACAGACAGTAAACGTTATGTGATTAGCCTACCCTGGTGGCTGAGTTTCACACTCATTGCTGTTGGCCTGGGGGTCAGACGTAGCGTCCTCTTGAACACTTCGCCACAAATCCAAATGAAGATTCTTTTGCCAGCTTTGCCACACTATTTGCTATTTGCGTTTGTGCCGCTTCCTGCAGCCACTTGTGTTTGAAGGGCATGGGGTAGCCTACTTATCGCTTAGTCAACACGGAACGCAATGCAACACAACAGGATGGAAAACAATCGCAACATGTGTGGGCTATAGAATCTTTGACAACAATATTACCCGAACATCCTTGCTATTTTTTTCGATGGCAATATTACTTAATAAAAATGAGATTTGTTTCATTCAGCTAAAGGCAAATGAGGCTAAATGAATTATTTGCTGTTGTTAAGACTGACTATTGTTAAAAATTTTATTGGGCAGGTGATCGCTCATAATTATGAATAACTGACACTCTAATAGAGAAATGTTTGCGAATTGATGACACTGGATCATATATATTTATTTCGGTCAATTGAACGGAGCCACGGGCCCTATTGCAGCTGCACTCACTATAGTTACGTTACTGCTTTAGATCCTTTCCTATGCCATGGTCTAATTTGGCTGGTAAAAACGTGTGATTGTTACACAGTGGGCTCTGAATCAAAAGTGTTCCCCTCATGTTAGTATGTCATCTAAACTGAGTCAATTTTCTGAGAGTGGAGATGACCCTGGGTTAGATATAAACGGCAAAATCTTGACAGGGAAGCTAGATGACACCAGAGCACATAGAGAGGGCTCGTCAACTCGCACCAGTCTGTATCTGGAGATTACACCCACTATGTTATTTTATGGATGTTTGCTGCCCAGTAATAGCTCCTAAAATTAGGGAGGACCAACCCACCTACTGCTCTTGATCGCTGGAGTATGTCTTTACTTATCCTAGGAGTCTTACTGTTCCATATGAATCGTGAAATTAATTTATCTGATGTAAAAATGATTTTGATAAGAAAATAGGGAGACATTGAAACAAAAATTTAAAACCTGGTAGTATATTCATTTGACACAGTTCACTCTGCCAGCTAAGGTCAAATGTAAGATATCCCACCTTTGTAGGTCTGATTTAATTTTAAAAATAAGTGGGGCAAAGTTCCCATCAATAAGATTTGTGAAGGCAGGAGTTGTGTTAATGGACAAATATTAAAAACTTGACCTTGATATATGAAATGGTAAAGCATGATCTGGGATTCTCATCGCTGATTCATTTACAGATAAATATTCGCTTTTTGATCAAGTTTGTAGCCAGCGGTGAAAGTATTTCATTGAGTCCCAACAGTGGGTCTGATATGTAGAGCAACATGTCATCCACATAGTGATAGTTTATTTTCCACTCCCCATCTGGAAATACCCTGTATTGAGGGTGTATATTTTAAAGCAAGGGGCAATGGTTATATTGATATTGTAAATAGAAGTGGACTAAGTGGGCAACCTTGTCTAGTACCTCTAGATAAAGAAAACTGTGAGCGTAGCTGGTTTGTGACCGCCGATGCGTGTGGGGAGAAATAGTCGGATCCACTGGCTAAATGTAGTCGGATCCACTGGCTAAATGTAATACCAAAACCAAATAGTTCCAAAGCAAAAAAAAGAATCCCATTCTACGTGGTCAAATGCTTTTTCCTTCTTGTTACAACATTAGGCGAAGGGCTGTAAAGTACATTTAAAAGACGTTGCATATTAGAAAACAAATACCGCCCTCTGCTGAAGCCAGTCTGGTCGGTTGAAATCAGGTGTGGCAGGGGTGCCTCCAATCGCATAGCTAACAGTTTAGAGAATATTTTAACATCAGAATTTAACAGCGACACAGGTCGGTATGAACCACATTTTGACGCATCCCTACCAGGTTTCAGCAAAAGTGTAATGGATGCTTTATCCTATTATTGGGAATATTCTCGAACATTTTCTGAAGTTTCTTCAGAAGTTTCTTCTGAGGTGTGCAGTCAGAATCAACACAATTAGGAAAGTAACAGGAACGCAAGTTATGTCCAAGCGAAAAGCAACCATAATTGTGCCATATTGTATGCCTAAGGTGCACACTCGTCCCATTAAATAGGTCGAATGATCAGTGATAATTGGATGGCCTGGTTGAATTTATATGATGTTCAAGTCAAAGTGCAAGTTAAAGGTTTTAATTGTCACATAAAACATCATACCTGTAGATGAGCAGTAGAATTGTTCTCCACTGGATCTAACAGTGTGTACACTATTTTAATCCAAGGATGTCTGTAGAGTTGATGTGAACGCAATCGCCGATGATTTATCTCAAATTCATTAACACTTCTAACACAAAGTTTTCTTAAAAACTCGATTTACGACTGCTATTTCGAGTTCGGAAAGTCTTCTGAAGTTCAGAACAAATCCCAGATGAGAAAACTTTCATGAATGGCAAACGTTTTCCTAAATCCAATTCAGAAGTAATTCCTTCTTAAATTCTTCTTAACTGCGTTCGAGAATGAGGCCCATTGTTTTTATAGATTTTATGTAAAGCACCTTGAACCTGCAATTCTTGTATGAAATGTGCTGTATAAATATATTATTATTATTGTCTTATTATTATTATTATCCTGGTAATTTACCTTGGGATAAGGAGTGGTTAAACAAATCTAACAACAGGGGGCAAATTGACCAGCACATTTCTTATAAAAATCAATGAGGAAGCCATCAGGCCCTGGGCCTTTCTGTTTTGAATGGTAGAGATGGCAAAGGCAACCTCTTCAACGCCCAGCAACTGATCTAATTGCTCTTTTTAGCCATCAGAGAGGGTGGGAACTTATTTTATCAACAACAACAAAAATCAACAAAGGTGATGTATTTAAATGATTCTGAAGTATACAAATAAAAATAGTAATTTTTCATTTATGTGTTAATCGTTTATTTTTAAAGGATCTGTGGTCAGCTTTCCTGTTGTATTTTCAATTTGAGAAATATGTTTTAGATGAGTTGGGCTTTTAGAATAGGCGGATTTATATTTTAGTTGATGAGCCAGAAGCTCTATCTGCGGTCTCTCGAATCCGTCTTAGCTCCGAGCTGCCACTTGCAGTTTCTAATACACAAACATGACAAGGGGGTAGGCAGGACGGGAATACATGTTCAGCATAACATGAGAGAGAGGAGAAAAAAAGGCAACGTCCAGACTATGATCCTAGAGAAGTACAGTGTGGGAACAGGCAAAAAACACCTCACCACATAAGCACATACATTGTACAACATGACTTGCAACGGGGAGGGGGGAAGGTGTATGGACAAGCAGCATCTGGACCTGAAGCTATACTAGGCGCTGGTCACAGACCCGCCAGCCACACCGAGGGAACAAGCAGGCGAAGGCGTTGGATGGGGGAAGGGGTGTGTATGAGTGTGCCTGGGTTGGCGTCTTCGCCTAGGCCACAATCAGTCAGATTCTCAGTTCGCAGATAGTATTGCCATGGAGACATCCTTGGTCATGACCCAAGAAAGAGACGCAATCCACAGGTGAAAGTTAGTGTATGAGTAGGCCTGGGTTGTCACCATTGCCTAGGCCACAATTAGACAGTTCTCAGTTTGCAGATTGTATTGCCATGGAGACAGCCTTAATCAGGACCCAGACAGAGACAACAATCCTCAGGTGTCTGTTGGAAGGGGGTAGGGAATGCAAGAGAAGTCTCGCTGCAGCGCTCTTCAGGGGAGTTGTTGTTCCAGCAACGGCCTTGGCCAAGGCCTGTGCTGGTTAGGGTGCCGAAAGCAGATAAGATTGGGGTTGTTTGGTCGAGTAGCCGCATTCCAATTTGCACGTCTACTCCTTTTTCCACCGGTCTCCGTCGGTCCAATCATATCGGCCAGCCTTAGGGGGCTTTTTTACAGTTGTAGCCGTTTCCTTAATTTGTCGATATGCCAGGGCAGCGCCTAATCCAATCAGCAAAAGCCTGTAATCGTGGATCCAAATAGGTAGATGTCTTCAATGTCCTCCACAGAAAGCGCCGCTGGACACCCGACGCATCCATCGAGTAGCCAGCTGCGAACGTCCTGTCAGGACAGTCAGGTTCCCCCAAACCCAAGATGGTGTCAATTGCATTGAGACCAGCTGATCAAATCCATGATTTTTAGTTCGGAGAGCGGTGCGGAGAGAGTCTCTCAGTATAAGACACAAGACACAGGACTAGACAATACGATAGACGCCAAGCAGGGAAGGTCAGGGGAGGAGAGGGAGAAAATGCGACCGCCTTCATTGAGAGCCAAAGAAGTGAGGAGGATATTTTCAATTTATATAAACTAAATCAAATTATCTAATTGAATAAATAAATGAAGAACAGGCAAAAACAGACAAAACAAGGCCATATTGTATAACCAAATAATATGTCAAATAATCAAAAAAACTTAAAACTCAACTCTGCTCTGAATGAATTAAAGGATCTTCACAGGAGTATCCTCCTTGGTGCCATCTCTTGGAAGATTTGCATTACTTCATTGTGATTAATTTCAATGTCTTGCTCAATGGCAAGCAGGAGAAGGTCGGAGAGTCTTTCTTCCCCACAGAGATTCCTGAGCCTGTTCTTTTTATCTTCAGTTTGGAAAGGATCTTTCCACTGAAGCTGTTGCATCTTGTCACTGGCAGTGTTGCATAGATTCTTACCATCTTCACAAATGTTGGAAAGATAAGCTGGCCAGTGTTCTCCCCAACAATGGCAAGGACTTCTTGCAGGTTCTTTGAGGGAAAGCTGAAGTGGAACACCTTTAGCTCTGTCTTCAGCTGGTCCTCATTTTCCTCATAGAAGTCGCAAAGAACATGGACAACTTCCTCCAGTTTGGGGTGCTTGTCCAGTTGGCACACACTGTTAGAGAGTGGAAGGACCGTATGATTGTAACAGTTGGACTTCCAGTGATGCTTCCCTGGAATCTCCTGTTGAGCTTCGCAGTCAAGGTATCAATAAATGTGTAGTACACAATTGACCTGTAGTATGACTCCACAGAGTCAATCTCATCACTCACTTGCAGTTGTGCTGTGTTGGAAACACACTAACACTTTCCGTTTTCTCTCCTGACCAGGCACAACAATAGGTAAAGGAATGTTGAGAGCCTCTGCCTTCGGTTGCAGTGACTGCTGCAATCTAACTAAAGCAGCAAGGCGCTTTGAGGGAGCCACTGCAAAAGGCATACAGCTTCTCTAAGAGGTTAAAGAAGATCACAAAGTGCTTATTGGGTGTGCTGAAGCCTTCAGCAAGAGCACAACCTTTGTTCTCTCTCATATATATTTATTATTATTATTTATTTTCACACCCCTAGATTGAGTTGCTTGTATTTTTATTTACGTTCCGTAGCACGGTTTAGGCTGAAATTACGTTTTTGTGGTGAAAAGTGAAGCTAACGGTGGCTAACTTGCTAGCCACAGTCACTGAAGTTGCTAACGTCACTAACGTTACGAAAACACACGTGACTACCTGTAGCAGAACATTAGTTTCGCAGCTCGTTAACTTCTGGGAGTTAGCTAGGCTAACTATAGCTTTACTGCAAGGCAGCTGCAGAAACACCACAAACATTACACAAGTGTAATGTACAATATGAGCTGACATTATTAATGCATGTCCCTTATACTACAGGCCCTATCTTGCACCCAGCAAAATTGACTTAGTCAAATTGACTTAGTGTCATTCCTAGTTTGCACTCGACGCAAAGCCAACTTTTCCCTCCACAGAAGCACATCAAAATGACTTTGCGCTCCCGTGGGCGGTTCAGCGAAAAAGGAGGCGTGTTCAGGCGCAAACGTTCCCTGGTGCTATCTTGCAGTTTCCGAAACTGCAAGATAGAATAATGCGCCATTAAAGTCAATGGCGCATTATTCAGATGCTATTTTAAGGGCGCCAGCTTGGTCCGTGCGCACTGCTGGCGAGGCCAGGGTCTTCTTTCTGCGAAGCTACGTTACATTGTTTTGATTTATGGCGTGTTACATTTCTTCAATGATTATAAAAAGATTTTCATAAGAAATTTCTATGTATGTGAACTTTATTTGTAACAACTGTGGCAATTTCCTCCCATGACTGTTTAACCAAAGCTAATTTGGTTAGGTTTCTTCTCCCATGCCCATCAGAATCAGAATTCGGTTTATTCGCCATGAAGCTTATGTTACACAAATACGCGATTTACTGTGGCAGGAAGGTGCAAACAATAAACTGGTATAAATTAAGTACAAAAGTACATTAGTTAAACTAATTCTAAGAACTAAACAATTTAAAAATAGGCTATAACAATTGAAAAAATAAAATATATGTAAAAATAAGAATAATTTGATTGAACAGCATGAGCGGGCAATTTAGTGCAATGAGAAAACTCATTTCTCTATCTTTTACGGCTCTGACAAGAACGTCGGTCTCCTCCTGTGAACCGCTCCTGGCGTGCGCCTGGCAAATCCGCCGTTATAATAGCAATTCGCCATGGAACAAGCGCTGCTCTCAAAGGGAATGTGAGATGATGCTCTGATTGGTTTATTGCACGTTACGCCCAAACCACACCCATTAGTAATGTAGCTTCTTCAGACCAACCCTTTTTAGATTTGCGCCAGGCGCAAAGTCATTTATCCCGCTGGCAAAATAACAACCAAGCTGAAATCACGCCCACAAAGTTACTTGCGCTTTGTGTTTTGATACTTGCGTTTCAGATCGTCAAAATAGGGGGGTACATCTTCTTCTGCCTAGCCCAGCATAGTGCCCTCTCCTGGTCTTGATATCTGAGGAAAGCAAAAATGATGGCTCGGGTTGGCTGACCATCTTTGGGCTTCTGCATGGTGGGTCCGGTCCAGGCCACGTGGACACCTTGTTCCCAATCATGTCTTTCAATAGCATGGAGATGAAAGTCACTATATCACCATATTGGGTTCACTCGCCTCTGGCACATTTATTATGTGGACGTTTGCTCTCCAAGAACAGCTCTCCAAGTCATCGATGCGGTCTATCATTGTAGCATTCTCAGCCTGTAGTTCAGAGATGGACTTCTCCACTTTAGAGAGGGCTTCACAGTTCTCGCCTGCAGTGATCTCCACAAATGTAACTCTTTGTCCAAATGTATCCCCCTTTTCCCGAAAACTAGCTATAGATAACCACATATTTAAGTTTTAGGATAACTATATGTTTAATATATTCACCTTCCTGCCAAAGTAAATTCCTTGTCTGTGCAAACTTTCATGGCGAATAAAACCCTTTCTGATTCTGATTCTAATTCTGATAACTGGATAGGCGCCAGAGAAGCTTGAATGAGTGTAGCCATGTCCTCTTTGAGATTCTCACGCTGCTTTTCTATTTTTGCTGTTAGCATCACGGCAAGTTCGTTACTAGCTGCAGCCATCACCATATTAGCCACTCTGCTACTAAGCGTTGATTTCTTTGGCCCTGTATCCACTTAGTTTTTTTGAGAGCTTGGCATGTTCAGAACGTGTAAGTTTGATAGCAAATTAAAGAAAATAATCAACTGAAGTTAAGGAGCCAGGGCAACCAATCAGTTTTGTGCTCCCCACCGGCAACACAAATGCATACCTCTCAGTCCACTCTGTCTGATATTTGCAATTTCCTGAATCAACTTTTCGCTATTTATTGGGTTTTGTCACGCCATGATTTTCGCTGAGGAAGAAACGGGTACCATTAGCAAATCACACAACCTGCGTGACCCACAGAGGTTGCGGCCAACGTTGAGTGAGTTGTCATGATTATTACAATTATTACAGCTCCGCATTGGACCTTTGGATTGGACACGGAAGATAGAAACCACATCTAGTAGGAAAAAAATATAAGTTCTAGCGCAAAATCAGGCACCAATGAAAACTCACTTGGATCATGACTAAATTAGTATGTTGATTTTGGCTTCGGTCGAAATTGTATTGCGTCTGGGTCCGGAGTCTGCATATTGAGTTACGTGGTCTAGAACCTCCCCTACTGCATTGCAAATCAAGACAAGAGCCTTTTCATAAAGCCCAGTGGCAGACTCATGCTGTCAGAGGCTAGCAAATGTTAGCACTCATGGAATGCCTCTTGTCCAATGAAAGTAGACCTATTTGGTTGAAACCAACTGTTGTGTACACATTTATATTCAAATTATAAACAAACAACAAGAACAATTGTATGTGGACAAAGCCGCCTTCCTAATTACATTCACTCATTTCCTTAGCTATTGTTGTCTCAAACTAACATAACTACATTTGTGGCCTACACATACATACCGAATTTACGAAGTCAATTGGAGTCATGGTTCATAAGAAGATATCGGTACGTTTAAAAAAATGTTCACTTTACATGGACTGTATGGTTCACAAATGGCTGTTCTGTTTCCCATGAGAAATAAGGCATACGTTTCAGACATTTTAGACTCATGGGGTGGAAATTCCATCACTTTGAAAATGGACAATTGTGGCGTGGCCTGTAGCGCTACTTATGGGCACTTATGGTGGGCCATTTGTGGTGTGGTATTTACTCATGGCCTATACTTTCAATGTTTCAGAATTTGGACAACTTTTTACCATTGCATACAAAATTGGAAATGCAATAACACCAAGATCCACAAGGGCCTTTGCTTGCTTTTAGCGTTAGCGATAAATTAGATTTATTTTAATGTAATCATTTTTGGAGATATTAAGTTGCCTTCGCATATGGTAATATTTTGTAGTGTCTTCCTCTTGTGTGGGACAGATCAAGTCCCTATGTAAATGTAGCACTTATTTATGGACACATGAAATATGTGCAACAGGTGTAAAGTCTTATTAACATAAGTAAATGTTAATTATTTGGCAATTCTGTAACATTACCAATTACTTAACTAATGCTCTGCAGTTTCAACATGCCAAATGTTACTTTACTGGTCTAGGGGCTGGCTTTGACTCCCATGGAACAAACCCCTCCTACCGGAGGAACCCTAATGATAATAGGAAAGCCAACCAAAACTATAGGCTTCTTCCTTCAGGAGGAGTCCTAATGATAAAACTAACAATAATAGTTTCCATCCTGATGGAGGAATCCTAATAATAATAAAAATGACAATAACAAGAGATTCCTAATCATGATAAAGCTATACAAAGCTTAACCCGTTAATTAGTAGAGTCACGTATATGTGATCGTTCGAAAGCGGGCCCCACAGAGTACCGTCACACATATGTGATTCTGAACATTCCAACCGACTATTTTCCGATAGACAAAAACTATATGACAAACGCTATAGTATGGCTTCAAAATGTAAAATTAGGAGGCTAACAAGTAACACTAGCAGGTAGTAGCATTGCTACAAGTATTATGCTAGGTTGCTAGGTAACGGAAGCTAACTAAAGCTACCTAGCTTTCGTTTTGAAAAAATAACTCACTCTGGTGGCAGCGTCGGTATTATTTAGAACTCACTCCTCTAAAGGTTAACTAAGCTATACAAAATGAATCCAAACAATGTCACTCGCATCACCGTGGGGTGCTTGGGTCCAGAGCAATACACCCCTACATTTTCAGCTACATGCAGTGCCCAGTTCTTGACCAAATTATGCACACAAATACTTGAACACAGAGAGACAGAGATCCCTTCAATTATTGTTAGATGTAAACAAACACACATGTAAACACAATGGGGAATAACGAGGTCAGCAAACATTACAGAGGTTGTGTTCATATATTGTACAATAAGGAGTATTAAATTATGACAGGCCTACTATAACCTGACATTCCATTTCTAATTCGCATGCCAGCCCCCATCCAATCACCTGTCCAAAGCCTCTCTGAAGTACTTCCTCTGGACATCAAACTGGAAGATTGTCCTCTCACAGTCAGTGGATGCATTGTCACTGCCCCCGTGTTTCTTCAAAAAGGCATCAAAGCTGTTCTCGGAAGGGTACTTTTTACTGCCCATAAACACCACTGAGAGAGAGAGAGCGAGAGCGTGAGAGAGAGCGAGAGATCCATTATCACATCTCTACGGCACAGAGCCACAGCCTGAGGTAAGAGTTCAGGGATAATACTCACTGTGCTCTAGGAAGTGGGCGAGGCCTGGTAGGTCATTGGGGTCACTGAAGCTGCCCACCCCTACACACAACGCAGCCGCAGACTAATGCACACAGGTCATGACACATGTCACATTGGCTGCACAGGATCAATAAAAGGTAAACAGCATTTGTATAGGTTATGTCACTCTGACTGGTCATTACAGTTACCTGTCTCTCTGAGAAGCCTTTTTTCCTTTTTCTTTCCATCTCATTATCCACATTCTCAATGTCACTGTCATTCCCATCATCCTCTTCATCAGAATCCTCCTCTGTCCCCTCTCCAGAGTCACCATTCTGTTCTTCCTCTCCTTCCGCCTCGTCATCCTCACATTCTGACTCCTCATCCGAGGTCAACACGCCACTAAAGTCGGATATGAGCAAAGCTCGAAATCCATTGGTCAGCTCGATGTATCTATGAGAAGGGGGTCAAATGTTGAATCAGACACCTTAGATCTGGGTCAGAGTTTGGAAGAATGTCCAGTTCCTTTATGATGCCCCCCTCCCCCATAAAAAAAAGTTAAACTGGCAAAAACAAAAACGTTATTACGAAACATATAACTCAATACCAACTATAGAGGGTACAATTTCTGGGGAAATTGTAGGGTGTGCTTGCTTGTATTGGTTGCAGATGGGTCTGTTCATTAACTGTAATTTCTACGACTGATATTTCTGTATATTTTAGATAAAAATGCCTACTTATTATGTATGACAATTGCATAGATTTAAAAGCATACATTTGTTGCTGCTCATTTACAAATCAAAATACAAAAAGTGATGTGTAGAATGAAAAGGTTGTCTTCTCATTTCCCCTGCAAGAGGGAGTATTGATAAGCTATAGCAGTCTCAGTTGAAAAGTTGGATCAAACAAAGATATTGGGAAATCTGGTGTAAAAATGTTTTTCACCTCTATGACTTAAACGTCAACTTAAGTTTTTCCCTTCTAGTGATATTTTCAAGCATTTAGCCTGCTCGTATTGCATTCAATCATTAAGAATCCCATTTGAAACAAGCTATTGTAACAACATTGTCACCAGTAGATTTCAGACGGAATCGCAATTCAAACAGTACCATCTGCTAACTGAAAATATGCCCCCAAAAACATAACTGAGCTTTACATTTATTTAGGGGGAAATGGCTAATTCAAATGAAGTTTGCTGGAAGCGATCATTGTTAATGCCATATGCGACCATTTGGTCTCAGTCTAGAGCCCTGCATGGAGAAGCTGACCCCGGTAAATTTTGCTACGAGCAAGCTAGCCTAGGTGCTGTTGCTAGCCAAACTTCACTGAGGGGATTGTTTGGATGCGGTGGAAATTTCTCTGCTCCTGAGTCTTTTTAAGGTCATTTCCAAAACAGTTGCCTTTTTTGGAAATGGCCTACTGTCAAACTACTGTCAAACTTTGTCAGGCGCATTTCAACAGACCACTGGTAGGGAAGGGCACCCACGGGGAGCTTGGGAAGTTGAGTGTTGCTAGAACAACGTTGCTAGAACAACAACGGAGCCAGATATTCAAGTTTACAGTTTCTTTAATCCGACACAAAACACAAGCAGTCAAACTAAAAACCCGAAGCAAAAAGAGCAACGTATAGGCCGTATAATACAGTACTAATAGTATTGATTTTTGTTTGAGTTCACATGTATCCACTTCTTGATTGGACTTGTACCACAAACTCGCAAATGGTTGCCGCTAAGTATGACGTGTACAGCTAGTTGCAAGTATGCACGAGTTTCGGAGCTAGGAACAAGCTTCTGCGCAAGACCGGACGAGTCAGTCTGGAAAGATGGCGCGGCCCATTTCGCGCTATCGCTTGCCTCACTGCGCCACTGAGCACTTTTTATAGAAATGAATGGGGACGCCATCTTGGAAGAAAAACCTAGCTGTGTCCATTAATATACAAGTCTATGCTCAGCGTCAAGTCAGACAAAAAGATTAACCAGCATTCACTGCTTCAAGTCAGCCAGTTGCAGCCAGCTGTTGGCGCCGCTGGCGCTGCATGAAGTCGAACACACCTAGGTTTCCCAGATTCGTTAAGAAGCTGTTAACGCTAAGAGCTTCTTAAGAGCGTACTAAGAACGCTCTAGAACGCTCTTAGAACGCTCCTAAGAAGCTCTTAATTTTAACAGCTTCTTAACGAATCTGGGAAACCCGGCCCCAATGATTTGCCATAGACTTGCTGGTATGACCCCATATTTTACTTAATGCTAGGATGTGTAATAGTTTCCTGATTATTTTTTTATACTGGTTGAATGTCTCTTCAAATCGTGATAGCAATCAATAATTTAAGTGGTCTAACTGTAAAAAAAAAATATATATATATATATAGATCTCCTGTAGAAGGGACAGGACAAAAACATTAGCGCCCAATCATTGCATTCGCCCCGAATGTATTGATAGGATGTCCTTCTATATTTGCATACCGCCTCGCAACTTGTTCACGCAGACGATCACAAGTCATTAGCGTGAGAGTCCCTTATTGCAGTGCAAAGCGAATGTAACAATGGAACATTTAGTCATTTTAGCAGACACTCTTATCCAGAGCGACTTATAGTAAGTACAGGGACATTCCCCCGAGGCAAGTAGGGTGAAGTGCCTTGCCCAAGGACACAACGTCAACAAAGAGAAGAGTTTTCTTAGGTGTACTTACAACTTTCAATTGATATGTCTGTATGTATTGTTTTTTACAAAGGTATGCATACTTACTATTGAACATTGCATAGATTATAAAGCATACAACATACAGTACATTTGTTGCTGCTTATTTACTCTTCAAAATACAAAGTGTGAAAGTGTAAAATGAAACGTGGTTCTCTTATTTTCTTAAGTGCAAGAGGTAGGACAATGGTGATACAGATACATAGTTCAGGAGTACTCAATTAGAAACCCAAAATGTCCACTCAGCAAATTTCCATTCCAGGGTCCGGAACAGTGATGGTTTATTTTTCTGGCCCTTACCTCATAGTTCTGGGGGTAATTTTGTTCAAAGTGTCCATGATTTGTGTCATAGTAACGTTTCACATGACCACTTTTGACAAGGGCAACCGTCTCATTGCAAATTAAACACATTGGTTTTGTGCTCCCCAACGGGCAGCACAAATGCATACATGTCAGTCCACTCTGTCTGAAATTTGCGATTTTCTGAATCAACTTTTTGCTTTTTGTCGGGTTTTGTCTCACCATGATTTTCGCTAAGGTAGAAACAAGTACCGTTAGCAAATCGATTAGCCTGTGTTGTTGCGAATGACACACACAACCTGCGTGACCCACAGAGGTTGTGGCCAAGGTTGAGGAGTTGTCATGGTGATTACAGTTATTACAGCTCCTGATTGGACCATTGGATTGGTGACAGAAAAGTTAAAGATGTAAGTCTTTATCCTGTATAAAAAATTATACTGTGTTTAGCTTTGTGTGCAAAGAGAGGCTACCCCTGAATTAACTCTAGGCTTATGTAAGCATACTGGGCCCTTATCTTGACCAGGTCTATGCATGGGAGCCAATGAAAGAAGAGCCATGGAACAGTTGCATGTCTTTGTTTTAGCCAATAACTGTCAAGAGCAGTTCTGTTTAAAGAAGTCATTGATTGCAAAACCGATTTTACCTGGTCATAGTTGAATAATGACAGTTGGGTGGGTAGAATGGACATACAGTGAACCTCAAAGTCCATTGACACCTCTTTTCTATGCTAATCTCACAATTGAAGAATGTAGCTGTAAAACGGTAAGTTTTGAAAAAGCCACCGAACTGACGTCAGTTTGGTGGCTCCACCTTTTTTGGCTCATGTCGGTACCTTGGTCACACCCCAAAATTTGCTGCGTGCTGCTCTGTGTACTTCCACAGAACTACAAAGAAGAACGTTTTTCTAGCATGTTGAAAATGGACTACAGTGGCAGTGTTCAGGGAATGCTGACACTTCATAATTTTCCCAAGAAACCAGACACTCGACGGGCATGGCCGATGTTTTTCTATGAGAAGATCCCTGTGAAGTTCGACACTCAGTTATTCATTTGCTCGAACCATTTCACCAAAGACAGTTTTGAATGAAAACCTTTGACATTTTAAAGAAGGATTTGCTAAGCCGCTGTTGCTGAAAAGAGGTGCTGTTCCAACGTATGCTCATCACAAAAACCTGTAAGTATGATTTTGTGTCTAACAGTTAGCCTATTAGCAATGCTAACGTCTCCTGTATCTAGCATAGGTAAAATGCTAAATACCTTTCTAAACACATCAACATACCTTACTTAGCGAATGACCCTAGCTAGACTAGGTGTATTCGGCATTAGAAGGGAAGCTTCCGAAAAAATAGCCAGAAAACGAATAGCAGTCTGGCCTATTGCTAATGCGTGTCTAAATTATCTATTTGAAAGAACTGGAGAAAGGCAGGTGCTAGATACAGGATACGTTAGCTTTGCTAATCACTGTTACCAACAAAGTCATACTACAACTTGCGGTTGTGATGAACGTAACCTAAGGTCGGAACGCACCTCTTTTCAGCAACAGCTTCATAGCAAATCTTGCTTTACATTGTCCCAGGTTTTCAAAACCGTCCTTGGTGAAATGGTTCGCGCAAATGTGCAGAAAGGATCGAAGTGCACAGGGATCTTCTACCCTACAGTATAGACAAACATCAGCCATGCCCGTCTATTCAATGTTAGCTACTCTAGCTCATCTGCTTCTTATTAACGCTGATTTGCAAGGAGTGCAAGAACAGCTAGATAGCGAAAGCACCAAGACTGTAGCAAGAGCATAGGTAGACTGTGTGATGATTTAGCCTAGTTTATTGCCAATGGCGCTAACGTTATTTCCAGTGGCAACTGGTCATTAGGAATGCAACCAAGCTCAGAACCAATGTGCCTACAGGGCCATGCGCAAACAGCAATGAGCTCAACACAACAGGAAGGCCACAACGAAGCAGAAATACAATTTTTTAGAGATACAGATCCATTCTATGACAACAACCAGATAAGCATGGACACACTGACACGTCACCATCTTTATCTATCGATCCAGCCCCATAATATGACCAATGCACGGACCAGCGCCACAAAGGCAGGATGACAAAATATGCTTTCACTCACCAAGGCTGAGAGCTCACTTGAAGAGAAAGGTGCCTTCTTTTGTATGCTAACTAGACTAACCGTTTTTCCTTTTCTTCAAAAACCACTCCACGTTAAACCTGCGGTTACTTTTACCAGGAGTAAAAGTTGTAAAAGTTGGATCAACAGAAACAACTGCAACAACATTTTTATTTTTTATTTCTTGAACATTTTTATTTTCGTTTACTTCCAATAATTTACTATCTATGAATATAGCGTCTTCCTAAATTGTTTCGTTTCATTCGTTTGTGTTAAGATTTTATTTCATGTTCATTGGTCCCTGCCTTGTTGCTTCAGACTGCGTTCTGCCAATTCGAGTTAGCATAGGCTAATCGTGAAGGTGGGGCTCTGGTGGGGCTAGCCCCTCTCTCACAATGCAATGTACATTGGACGTGGGAAAGTATTAATACGCATTCTCAGAATGTAATGTAATGTGGATCACACACATTTTATGCCAAGTGGGGCTGAGAGCCGGTTGCCCCAATACAGCGTCATTTTGTATTTCAGCCCCGATTGGCGGCTTGTCGCCAACATTAGTCGGCAAGAAGAACGAGGAGATGTAGCTAGATTGTCTTAGCTAGCTTGTTAGCTTCACAAACGCCAGATAACTTGAGAAAATTATTAAAGTGGATTTCATACTTGAGCACCGGTTATATACCCTTACCCTATAAACCCTTAATTTGGAGGAGAAAGTTGAAGTAAAGCAGCTTAAGTGGTGCCCATCAGCCACGATATTGTCATCGCTCAAACTCCTGGTAAAAGTAACCGCAGGTTTAACGTGGAGTGGTTTTTGAAGAAAAAGAAAAACGGTTAGTCTAGTTAGCATACAAAAGAAGGCACCTTTCTCCAGCGGCGTAACAATGCCTTGGCGGGCCCGAGTGCAGATCTCACCAACGGGCCCCTTACCGACTTATCGACAGGCAAAATTATTGAGTATTGAGCTTAGCGATGCGCAGGGAAATTTAGGCTACTTATGATGTACAATTATGGGTAACGACTGCTCCTTCTATGTGAAGATAAATGACGGTTTAAAAAGTGAACGCCTCTGACTCGCAAGTCTCTGGCTCTAGATATGCTTGCAATAGCTAGGCCTACAACACGGAATGAGCATAATGGAACTGTCAGTGATGAGCAGACGTATCTGCGACGTTTGAAATAGAGCAGAGAGATGAGAAGAAATCTGATCATTTGCCGATGCTTATCCGACGTTATGAATGACAATTCGATCTGTCATGTGTGCTATCTGGGTATTAGTCTAAAAAATTTCATTTCAATGGTGAATATTTGATTTTCTGTTTGTTAGATATGCTAGTTTACTTTAGTCTAACTAGCTTTAGCTATTTTCCGGCTATCCTGCACATAGTTTACAATATCTAACCTGGCTGCTGCCTGGTATAGCCTAGGCCTATATTTGCATTTTTATGATATTTAATAGCAATGTCAACTGCATACACCAGACAGTAAACATGTAAGGGATAATGTATAGAACGCCGGTCATTATCGGGAAAATAAGCCCCTTCAGAGCGAAGCTGTTCGCCCTGTCCGGGCTTAGGCTATTTTCCCGATAATGACCGGCGTTCTATACATTATCCCGCTTATTAAACGGCTACTTGCCAACAAAATTACTTAACACAGTGTGTCTTTTTACAATTTGTTACCATTGGTATTTGGTATTTGGTATTTGTTATGGTATTTGTTACCATTCGTAGTGTTGATCAGCAGAGAAATAGTTGGCCAAAGACGTTGAACTTCATAGACATTGAACATTCTTTAGGCTTCAAATCAGCTGACGTCGCTAAGCAACAGAGTACGTTAGGGTTGAAAAGTTACCGGACTACTTGCGGAGTGCTACGAAAGACGTGAATCAGAAGCAAAAAGGCCACTTTCCTTGACAGCGGTCTGTTATTCATAGCAACGGTCTGTTATCAGAAGATATCAGACTGCAGAACGTTGGGAAGCCCCATTCAAGTGAATGGAGCTTTCTACAGCGTTAAGAACAGCCGTGTAATAATAGGTAATTAGCCTACCCTGGTGGCTGAGTTTCACACATTGCTGTTGCTGGGCTGGTGGTCAGACGTAGCGTCCTCTTCAACACGCTTCGCCACAAATCCAAATGAGGATAGTTTTGACAGCTTTGCCACCCTTACATCTTGCTCTTTTCGTTCCTGCCGCTTTCTGGAGCCACTTTTATGTTTAGGGGGCATGGGGTAGCCTAATTCGCTTCAAAACGCTAATGCAACAGAACTGTAGTATCCCAACAACAACTGTCTGGTATTCCAACAACTGGATGGGAACAATCGTGTGTGGGTGGGCGGGAATCTTTGACAACAATATTACCCAGACATCCTTGCTATTTTTCGAGGGCAATATTACTTAATAAAAACGAGATTTGTTTCATTCAGCAAAAGGCAAATGAGGAAAAATCTTATTTACTGTATAATATTATTTACTGTTGTTAAGACTGACTGTTTTTAAAACGTTTATTGGGCAGGTGATAGCTCATAATTATGAATAACTGACACCATAATTGAGAAAGGTTTGCGAATTGATGGGACTATTATTTAGGTTACTATTTGCGGTTTCAAAGCGGAGAAAGGGGCCCGGTCAGGTGGCCTCAAGGGGCCCGGTCAGGTTGTCTCACTTTTACTATGAGATCGAGGACGGGCCCCCTTTCGCCACAGGCCCTAGTGCAGCTGCACTCCCTGCACTCCCTATATTTACGCCACTGCCTTTCTCTTCAAGTGAGCTCTCAGCCTTGGTGAGTGAAAGCATATTTTGTCATCCTGCCTTTGTGGCGCTGGTCCGTGCATTGGTCATATTATGGGGCTGGATCGATAGATAAAGATGGTGACGTGTCAGTGTGTCCATGCTTATCTGGTTGTTGTCATAGAATGGATCTGTATCCCTAACAAATTGTATTTCTGCTTCGTTGTGGCCTTCCTGTTGTGTTGAGCTCATTGCTGTTTGCGCATGGCCCTGTAGGCACATTGGTTCTGAGCTTGGTTGCATTCCTAATTTAGGTTTGTAAATATGACAGTGGTAATTTTACATGTGTGTGAGAGACAAGGAGAGCAATTACACAAGAAGGTTTCTCTCTCCAGTTTGTGTACTACAACACCTGGTAGAAGCAAGCCGCTCTGTCGTTAAAAGTGTTGTGTGGAGCCACGCTGTTTGTTGACGTGTTAAATAAACACATCAGTAGCAACAGGTACTTTTGTAGCTTACTGGTATCCTATATTTTGAAATGTTTTTTGCCCCACCAATTTTTTACATATAAAAACGCCACTGATGATTACATAGATTTAAAAGCATAATTTTGTTCTGCTCATTTACAACTCAAAATACTAAGAGTGAAGAGTAGAATGAAATAGTTGTCTTCTCATTTCCCCTGCAAGAGGGAGCAGCCTCATAGTTGAATCAAAAACGAATACATTTGGCAGACCAGTGTAAAACTACCTAATCTCTACGACTGAAACGTCATTTAAAATGTTTCCCTTCTCGTGATATTTTCAGGAATTTAGCCTACTGATATTGCATTCATTCATTAATAAAGAACCACCTCAACGTTACCGGGCATATAGCTATCTCAGATGGGATCGCGATTCAAATAGTACCATCTGCTAATTGAAAAATATGCCCCCATAAACAATTGACATTTATTTAGAAGAAAATCCCTCATTCATAAAAAGCTCAGTGGTAGCGATCATTGTCAGTAACAACGAAAATAGCCCTGTGTGGAGAAGCTGCCCCGGTAACAGTACAGTACTAGACTGTGTCTCGGTAGCGATTGCGTTGGTTGAATTCGATTTAACGTTCCGTTGTACCGTTTAGGCTGAAATGAATTATTTTCTATGAACAGACAATTTTAGACTGTGGCAATGGAGTTTAGGTTAGAAGTCACTAGTCAGATAGTTTTACCTATTGAAAGACTTTTGATTTAAGTAAGGGTAGTGCCGATTATGTGCCGCCGTTTGACTTCCTGTAAACAGCTCTGCCTGTACTGTACAGTAGAGATGTTTTTGTCAGCTACTAGACTAGGCTACAGCGTTGCAGTGAGCTACACTGGTTTGAAACCACAGGTAATGATAATTTCACCCACAAATCGTTTACTTGTAATTTAATGTCATAATAAATCCTACAACGAAAATGTATTTGTGAGTAATGTTTATTTTAACGATTGAAAACAGATGCATCATAGACCGCTGTAGTATGTGTTGCCCGGGCAACGGAGAACTAATGTCATGATGCTAATTCTTCAGTGAAATGGTAGACTACTGTTTCCGAAAGTAGATGTACTTCCTTAATAATATCAGCTTATATTGTACATTACACATCACAATTGTGTGTCATATCACAAAGTAAAATTAGCAAATAGTTATCACACAGGCCTCTTTGCTTGTGGCGTTTCTGCAGCTGCCTTGCAGTAAAGCAGTTAGCCTCACTATGTCCCAGAAGTTAATGAACTGCTAAACTAATGTTCTGCTAGAGATAGTCACGCAAGTTTTCGTGGCGTTAGTAGCGTCAGTGACTGTGGCTAGCAAGTTAGCCACCGTTAGCTTCACTTTTGCCACAAAAACTTAATTAAAACCTAAACCGTGCAACGGAACATATTACCCAATAGAACCAACGCAATCGTGACCAAGACAAAGCTTTTGACATTGACGTTGTCTATGTTGTCCAAATATTGACTGAGCCTTAGGGGCGCAAAAATAAACAGTAACTAGAAAAGGCTGTTCCTGCGAAACAGCAGTGAGAATGCTGAAAACCTGAATGGGGATAGCTGACCATGCTAAATAAGCTTAAAATTGTGAAATTCTTTAGAAAGTTATAAGCTGAAGCTTCAGAGCGATCGAAAAGGTATTTTAAATAGGGGCTGGACGAAGGCATAAAACTACAGGAAAGAGAAGAAAAATGCAAAACAAAGTGAAAAAAATGAAGAGAAACAATGCATAAAAAATGTGAACATTTAGCGAAAAAATATTTTCTGGAGTTTCAAAAGGCCTGAAATGTATGTTAAAAAGGGGAACATTTCAGAAAGATGAGCTGCAGGAAAATGTGAAAACCAAGCAGAAAACCAGTTGCTTAAATCTGGGTTGAACGAATTTGAAGGTAAGAGGACAACACTGGAATGACTCGAACTTTCTGGAAAACGTAGCAACCATTGGTCATTGGCAACAGACAGGCAACATTTTTAAATAGAATCTAGGTTTCAGGTTCAAGACGGAGGAGAAACTTATAATGCGTGAACATGCGTGCGAATAACAGAAATTTGCCTAGCATCCATACCTCAAACAAGTTAAACTACACGCAAAACTACACGTCCAATCCCCTAAAAAACGAATATTTTCCGAGACCCAAGACTCTGCCGAAACCATTGATATCCTTTATGTGTCTGTGCGGTAAGAAATACAACTCTTTTTGCAGTTTCCAAAACGTTACCCAATTCTGCTTTCATGGTGCGTGTCTGTTTGGTTGCCACTGCAATGGAGCAGCTGTACTCGCTAACGAGCTGAGCAGAGAGAATGACACGATTTAGCTAGAATCCACACCTCAAACAAGTTAACCTAGACGCAAAACTGTACGTCCAATCCCAAAAAAATCTGATATTTTCCGAGACCCGAGACTCTGCCGAAACCAGAGATATTCTTTATATGTCTGTACAGTCAGAAATAGACTCTACCTGCAGTCTTGAAAACGTGTTCTTTTTGGTTTCCTGGTGTGTGTTTGTTTGGTTGCCACGGCAATGGAGCAGCTGTGCTCGCTAGCGAGCTGGGCAGAGAAACACGAATTTAGCTGGATTCCACACCTCAAACAAGTTAACCTAGACGCAAAACTATACGTCCATTCCAAAAAATGAGGATATTTTCCGAGACCCAAGACTCTCCCGAAACCAGACATGTCCTTTATATGTCTGTGCGGTCAGAAATACGACTCTACCGGCAGTTTAGAAATACGTCTACTTTCGAAATTATCTGACGAATTTTACCCACCTCTCCATTGAAGTTAGTGAGAGAATTTGAAAGGCTGCTCTCGCTTCAAGCCTCAAAGCTGAAAATCTGTAAATGTAAGCTCTTTAGTAGTTACATTGGCTGAAAGAGGACAAGTTTTCCTACATTTTAAGGTATAACTTGTTTCTGTAAGTTAAACTATATGAACGTCAGAGGAATTTGTTTGACAATTTAGTTGAATACCAGAAAAAGAGCAGCCAGCAGAGTGTGCCACTCTGCTGGCTGCTCAACCAAGAAGGAGCTT
Organism: Hypomesus nipponensis; assembly: GCF_054491055.1. NCBI lineage: Eukaryota > Metazoa > Chordata > Actinopteri > Osmeriformes > Osmeridae > Hypomesus > Hypomesus nipponensis. Next base: position 3,782,164 of record NC_140363.1, on the reverse strand, counting down.
ACCATTACTTTTAATGGGAGAATAATTTGCACAAAAACCTCAATTGTCTAAAAAGTATAAAAGTGAGAAATACCAAAAGTCATAGCCATCATCTCCTGAAGGAGCTGAACGTTTTGATACCAAAATTGTAGGAATCGGTGAAAGTATGCAGGACTAGTTAAAGGCCAAAAAACCTACGGAAGAACTAAGAAGTTGGAATAATAATAATAAAGAGAAACAGAAAAACAATAGTGAGAATGCTTAACAGCATTCTCACAATAAAGAGAAACAGAAAAACAATAGTGAGAATGCTTAACAGCATTCTCACAATAAAGAGAAACAGAAAAACAATAGTGAGAATGCTTAACAGCATTCTCACAACTAGAAAAGGCTGTTCCTGCGAAACAGCAGTGAGAATGCTGAAAACCTGAATGGGGATAGCTGAAAAAAAACAAGCTGAAAATTGTTTTTTGAAAGTTCTAAGCTGAAGCTTCAAAGCATCCGAAAGGTATTTTAAATAGGGGCTGGAGCTGGACGAAGGCATAAAACTACAGAAAAGAAAAATGCAAAACAAAAAGTGAAAAAAATCAGGAAGAGGAGAAACAACGCATACAAATGTTAAAATTTAGCTGAATATTATTTGCTGGAGTTTTAAAAGGCCTGAAATGTATTTTTGAAAGGACCTGGAGCAAGATGAAGGCTTGATGGCTTGAAGATGAAGAAAAGAATAAGAAAAAACAAAAAGGGGAAAATTTCAGAAAGATGAGCTGCAGGAAAATGTGAAAATTTAGCAGAAAACCAGTTGCTGAAGTCTGGGTTGAATGAATTTGAAGGTAAAAGGACAATACTGGAATGACTTGAACTTGCTGGAAAAAAAGGCAGAATTGATTAAATGGCTGAAAAAAAAGTTATAAGTCCTAGCAGAAAATGTTGAAGGTTTAAAGAAGATGGGAGATGAATTATGTTCATATTTTGAATTATTTTTCAATCCTTATAAAATGAAGTCACCTAAAGATGCTAAATAAATTGAGAAAAGGGAAAAATTAGCGGAAATGTAGTTGCTGGAACTCTTTTCAGAGCTGGAAAGTACTTGTGGAAGGACAGTGGAACAGTGAAGAGCGTTGGCCAATCGGATTTGTTCCTTGTAACGTAGCAACCGTTGGTCATTGGCAACATTTCTAACCCAGAATCTAGGTTTCAGGTTCAAGACGGAGGAGAAACTAATCATGTGTGCCTGCACACCCAGTCCTGTTCAGACACTTAATTTAAGATGACATCATAATAATAAATAGTGCAGGGTTGCCGATGTTGTCGTTGTCCCTGGTGAGTTTTTTAATACGTTAATAATAAGATCATGCTAAATCTAACCAGCGGATCATTTCTTGCAAGTGTGTCAAAGTGGTATTTATTAACACCGTACTGTAGGCATAACCGGTACAGAGAGGATGCAATGGAAGATTTCCTACATAAGCTACATCTACTGCTTCAAATTGAAAACGGAGACCATCTTTGGATTAAGGACAAGTTCCTTAACCTCTGTTGTCAATATCGCCAATAAAAAGTAAATACTCTTCAGTTACGAAGCATTTGTTGGTAGGATTAACGCCAGCTGCAGCAAACACTTACCCCAGCCCTGGGGCCTGTAGCCTACTACGAATCAAGATTTGGCGTTAGCGCGGTAACTTCAGGTTTAACCCAGGATTTCCTGTACTACGACGGTGGATCACTTGTTACCGGGGTAGATCGCCATGGTAACACATGCTGAACGGCTAACCTGGTCGGGAGCAGGATAAGTTGGAGATCAGAGATCAACCGGTATAAAAACCCCGCCCACTAACTAATTCTTGACGTTAATGTCGTCACCGTTTATAGAAGATCCTGTGCAGCTTGGTGCGATTGGTGGAAGTGAGAGGTGCGCTCAGAAGAGCCAGAACATTTAGAGACCGACAAAATCCTTTCGCATTCCCTCATGAGTATCTTTCTGAAAGATATAGATTCTTAGCAGAGGGAATTACGTATATTGCCAGCTTCTTGAGCCGTATGTTGCAAATGCGACGCATTGAAGCTGTGCACTCAGTCCCACAGACTGAATGCATATAGCGTTTCGTTATTTCGCTATGGGTAGTTTTAGTGTGGGTGATGCGGAGAACCTGAGCAAGAACACGGTCTGCCGCGCAATTTTGATTTTATTTAATGGCTGTTGCCACCATATTCTGATTAATGGAGTGATAAAAAATAGATATCCAAAGTGCCCTTTGTAAAAACTTTGGACTCTAATATGTTGACAAAATGAAAAAAGGTTTTTCAGTCAATGTTCTGATTTCCGTTCTGGAAATGTATGCAAAGAATATAATATTTTACAACTTAATCATTTGCTCATTTAAACATAGGCCTACATTTACAGGAAACTAGTAATGAAAACATTATTTGACCTACTATTAGTTATCAACTTGGGAGGTTTCATGTTGATATGTTATCCCTATTCACTGGGGTGTCTCCCCTTAACCCTTTTGTCCTTGGTTGCTTTAACCCATTTTCTAATCATTTCTATGTCAGAAATTGGGGTTTCTTTCAAACAAAACCTCTCAAATCAAAAACAACAATGGGTATCTGTACAAAGCTCTTCACAAGTGATACATAAATGATCATTTCACTACTTTCATTGAATTTTGATGTTTCATTCACTTTTATAGCATTTGTCAAAAATAATAAATAGGACATTGAAAGAGAGAAGTGGTGAAAACCCCCACAAAAGATTCAAAAGGCACAACAAAAAAGCCACAAAAAGGTATAAAAAGATCAAAACGTAGACAAAAGTTTAACAAATACATCCTCATGTGTTCTCCCTCCCCTATAGGAACAGGAAAAATATGTCAGTGTAACTAAGTTTAATGTCATTCATTCAGTCATGTACTATCTCTTCTCATATTCCAGTTTTTCTGTCTCCAGCCCTGTTTTTTTAATTAAAAGCCTCTTATAATCGAGCTCCAGGGTTCTTTTATACAGGGCCCTCACACTGTCTGCTCCAACCTGAAACAAATGAAGAACATTGTCCCTTGGCAAGGCACACTTGGAGAAAGTGGAAGGTGTCCATTTGACTACTGTGGTTCATTGCTTATACCTTGTGTCTTTGTCTTGGCCTTAAAGTGGAGGCCCTGGGCTCAGGGGGAGGAAGAAGTTCCTCTTCCTGCTGAGTTTAACACCATAGAAATGTAATCAATTGAGTCATATTTGAAATGAGCACTTTAAGGACTTGTGTCTTATGTTGAAACCACCACCATTAGTAAGTCATTACAGACACTTCAATCACAGCCACACGTTCACACACTCTCACCATCTGTGTTGCAAGTGGTAAATAAAACTCAAAAGTGTACCCCCAAAATGAGCAGGCAGACACAGTTTCCTGATCATCTAGGACCTCCACTTGAGAAAGTAAATGGTATATTTGATCAATATTCAGCAACCACATATGGCATACATACTGGCGTATGACTATTAGTTTCACTGTTACCTCTGTATGGCACAGTGGGACGACAGTCACTGCAGAGAACAGTAATACATTTCACTCCTATAATATTCATAAATAATTGTTGAATGAACATGGTCACATAGATTACTTGAAACATACATATGCCTGGGCTTCCAACCTGCTGCCACCAGGGTCTGAAGAAATGCCCCCTTCCACTCCTTCCATCATGGGGTGACCCTGATAGATATCCTAAAAAAGGGACTAGTTCAGGCAATTCAGCCTTGTACTTGTTGGCCTTAAAATATGTACAAGTATTGGCTTACCGTTTTGAATTATGGTTTTATTTTTTATTTGCTCCCACAATCGTTTGCCACTGCAGGGTTGCCACTGCATGGTTGCAACTAAAATAATACAGCAACAAAAGTTTAACGTTGTGGAATGCACACGTGTAATTATGATCACATCTTCAATAAGTCATGTAGCTTACGCATTTACAGCGTCTGCTATTTTCTGCCAGATTGGCAGCAGCGACTTTGTTGAATTTTGCCTATATTATATGTCTGTATTCTTGATATGATTGTATTACAATATTTCACGCAGGAGGAGCAGACAAAGTTTGTAAGATTGTCTGCTCCTGCGTGAAATATGCGGCTCTTGTTTCGTCCATGTTTGCGATTGGACATACGGTTCAAACACGCCCCTTTATGTGAACGCGCACGTCTCTAGATTGGAAAGATCTGGGTTGAGTTAGAGAATTGATAACCGCCGTCGTGGTACCGCTTATCGTGACTGCGATTGTTAGGCTTCGCGTAGCCGGGTAACTGAAAGTAATCCATAGCATGTTGATCTTAATTCGTAGTACAGGCCCCTGGTTTGGCTGTTCGTGACGGTCAGCTATGACTGTCTTGAGCCTCGATTTTTGCAGATTTCTGTGAAACTTGCTAAAATGAAAACGATCTAGCTAGATTATGTACACTTTAAACTCAATGTACATACCTTGTTTGGCCAATTTGGTCGATACTGTAGTTGAAGAAAAAGTCGAACCGTTTTATGGAGAGCCATACAACAAACATTTACCTAGCATCCACACCTCAAACAAGTTAACCTAGACGCAAAACTGTACGCCCAATCCAAAAAATAAGGATATATTCCGAGACCCAAGACTCTGCCGAAACCATTGATATCCTTTGTGTCTGTGCGGTCATAAATACAACTCTTTTTGCTGTTTCCATAACGTCACACAATTCTGCTTTCATGGTGCGTGTCTGTTTGGTTGCCACGGCAATGGAGCAGCTGTACTCGCTAACGAGCTGGGCAGAGAATGACACATTTAGCTAGCATCCACACCTCAAACAAGTTAACCTAGACGCAAAACTATACGTCCAATCCAAAAAATGAGGATATTTTCCGAGACCCAAGACTCTCCCGAAACCAGACATGTCCTTTATATGTCTGTGCGGTCAGAAATACGACTCTACCGGCAGTTTAAAAACACGTCTACTTTCGAAATTCTGTGACGAATTTTACCCACCTCTCCATTGAAGTTAGTGAGAGAATTTGAAAGGCTGCTCTCGCTTCAAGGCTCAAAGCTGAAAATCTGTAAATGTGAGCTCTTTAGTAGTTACATTGGCTGAAAGAGGACAAGTTTTCCTACATTTTAAGGTATAACTTGTTTCTGTAAGTTAAACTATATGAACGTCAGAGGAATTTGTTTGACAATTTAGTGGAATACCAGAAAAAGATCAGCCAGCAGTGTGCCACTCTGCTGGCAGCTCAATCATAAAAATCAAGAAGGAGCTAAATGTTTAATTTGCACAAAAACCTTAATTCTTTAAAAAGTATAAAGTGAGAAATACCAGAAGTCATAGCCATCATCTCCTGAAGGAGCTGAACGTTTTGATACAAAAATTGTAGGAATCGGTGAAAGTATTCAGGACTAGTTAAAGGCCAAAAAACGGCGGAAGAATTGAGAAGTTGAAAAGCAATAGTGAGAATGCTTAACAGCATTCTCACAACTAGAAAAGGCTGTTCCTGCGAAACAGCAGTGAGAATGCTGAAAACCTGAATGGGGATAGCTGACCATGCTAAATAAGCTGAAAATTGTGAAATTCTTTAGAAAGTTATAAGCTGAAGCTTCAAAGCGATCGAAAAGGTATTTTAAATAGGGGCTGGACGAAGGCATAAAACTACAGGAAAGAGAAGAAAAATGCAAAACAAAGTGAAAAAAAACTGAATGAAGAGAAACTATGCATAAAAATGTGAACATTTAGCAAAAAAATATTTTCTGGAGTTTCAAAAGGCCTGAAATGTATGTTAAAAAGGGGAACATTTCAGAAAGATGAGCTGCAGGAAAATGTGAAAACCTAGCAGAAAACCAGTTGCTTAAATCTGGGTTGAACGAATTTGAAGGTAAGAGGACAACACTGGAATGACTTGAACTTGCTGGAAAACGTAGCAACCATTGGTCATTGGCAACAGACTGGCAACATTTTTTAATAGAATCTAGGTTTCAGGTTCAAGACGGAGGAGAAACTTATAATGCGTGAACATGCGTGCGAATAACAGAAATTTGCCTAGCATCCATACCTCAAACAAGTTAAACTACACGCAAAACTACACGTCCAATCCCCCCAAAAAACGGATATTTTCCGAGACCAAGACTCTGCCGAAACCATTGATATCCTTTATGTGTCTGTGCGGTCAGAAATACAACTCTTTTTGCAGTTTCCAAAACGTTACACAATTCTGCTTTCGTGGTGCGTCTCTGTTTGGTTGCCACTGCAATGGAGCAGCTGTACTCGCTAACGAGCTGAGCAGAGAGAATGACACATTTAGCTAGAATCCACACCTCAAACAAGTTAACCTAGACGTAAAACTGTACGTCCAATCCAAAAAATTCGGATATTTTCCGAGACCCAAGACTCTGCCGAAACCAGAGATATTCTTTATATGTCTGTACAGTCAGAAATAGACTCTACCTGCAGTCTTGAAAACGTGTTCCTTTGGTTTCCTGGTGTGTGTTTGTTTGGTTGCCACGGCAATGGAGCAGCTGTGCTCGCTAACGAGCTGGGCAGAGAATCACGAATTTAGCTGGATTCCACACCTCAAACAAGTTAACCTAGACGCAAAACTATACGTCCAATCCAAAAAATGAGGATATTTTCCGAGACCCAAGACTCTCCCGAAACCAGACATGTCCTTTATATGTCTGTGCGGTCAGTAATACGACTCTACCAGCAGTTTAAAAACACGTCTACTTTCGAAATTCTCTGACGAATTTTACCCACCTCTCCATTGAAGTTAGTGAGAGAATTTGAAAGGCTGCTCTCGCTTCAAGGCTCAAAGCTGAAAATCTGTAAACGTGAGCTCTTTAGTAGTTACATTGGCTGAAAGAGGACAAGTTTTCCTACATTTTAAGGTATAACTTGTTTCTGTAAGTTAAACTATATGAACGTCAGAGGAATTTGTTTGACAATTTAGTGGAATACCAGAAAAAGAGCAGTGTGCCACTCTGCTGGCTGCTCAATCATAAAAATCAAGAAGGAGCTAAATGTTTAATTTGCACAAAAACCTTAATTCTTTAAAAAGTATAAAAGTGAGAAATACCAGAAGTCATAGCCATCATCTCCTGAAGGAGCTGAACGTTTTGATACAAAAATTGTAGGAATCGGTGAAAGTATGCAGGACTAGTTAAAGGCCAAAAAACGGCGGAAGAATTGAGAAGTTGAAAAGCAATAGTGAGAATGCTTAACAGCATTCTCACAATAATAATAAAGAGAAACAGAAAAACAATAGTGAGAAATATATATGTGAGAGAACAAAGGTTGTGCTCTTGCCAAAGGCAAGCACACCCAATAACTGTGACAACTGTAAAGACAAGGACTTCCCAATCAGGGGCGCAGATGGAATTTTTGAACTGGGGGGGACCAAGCTGTCAGCAAATGATTCCAACTCCATTTGTTATTTTGTGTAATATATATGTACATATATGCAATGTTTATTGCGGCTTCAGTATATATAGGCCTACTGAAGTGCAATACTGAGGTAACAAAAGTGAGAACGATACTGCAATCCCCCGACCCTGTAGGGGGTTCCGGGGGCATGCTCCCCCGGAAGAACATTTCTTAAAATGTAAAGTTGCACGCATCAATCTAGTGCACTTATTTTCACCAGCCTCTGATTGGCTGTGAGGTTTAGGCATTAGGTGAGGAGTTTGCATGCATGCAACATATTATTGATATATAGTATAGCAATAGTCCATATTTCATTTCAATTTCGAAAAACAAAGAAGACATTCTCAATTTAAAAATGAAATATAACGTAACTCTTTTGAACCAGACCAGCAATATTTACCTTCATAAATTCTTCTTCAGGTCCTCTGCCTCGGTAGAGCTAGTCACCTGGGGGGTGTTCCACCAACGTCGATTAAGGGAAAGCGAGACTTATTTCGCCAAGTCTCACTTACTTTAGCGAGAGTTCCGTTCCATTAAGGTGGATTATTCTAGTTCGAGCTAGGTAACCAAGGATCGGGACTAGCCTGATCCGTGTCAGGCTAAAAGTCAAGCTAAACTAAAATGTGTTGCAAATAATTTCAAACAGGCGGAAACAGAATCTCAAAAGACAGTTCCGTTGAGTAAATTCCTGCGCGCAAAGCACTTTAGTCCGTTTTCGGGAACGTAAATTCAGACTTTTTGAAGTGCAGACATGAATGATTCTCGTGTTTAGGTCTACTTCATCTCCAAAAAATATATTAATATAAAATAACAAGTTAAGAAATAATGTCACTTTATCTGTTTTCAAAAGCCATTGGTTAATTGACATAAAATAAGGCCGTAGAAACTAAGCAGAGCCTCAAGACAAGTTACAATCAATTATGGCGAATCCGTTCTTTGACAAGCCTGTGGTGGATGAAGGTGCTCAGATTAGACAAAGAGCGTTTATCCCACCAGCCCCAAGGGTCTTCAGAGACAGAAGTAATGCTTCCCTGACCAGTATCTGTGGAAGAAGTATAGGTTCAGCATGCCCAGCATAGTTTGTCTAGATAGATTTAATTGTCATTCTTAAATAAAATAAAACATTACTTATATATATATATATATATATATATATATATATATATATATATATATAAAATAACACTTTAGCAACTCTTAAGGATGGCAATGAACACATAAAAGCAGCCTACTATCTTTTGTAGAAAGTAATAGAAAGGAGAGTAGACTATAATAGTAGAAAGGAGGGTAGTAGACTGCAGTCTATGTAGGTAGGCCTAGACTATGTAGTCTGCTGGAATCACACACAAGGAAGCAAACCCACTGCAGCCAAGCCTTGACACTGTTCAGTCTGTCTGCATCTGTCTATGTCTTTGCATGTGGGACGTTCTTGAACTATGCCAGGAAATGTGAAGGGTATACTTTGCTCCAAGCAGTACCTGAATATTATCATCAGTTTTTCAGGTAATCGTGAAACACAAAGAATCAAGGAGACTTTTTATTCAATTGTATAAAGTATTTTCATTGTTTAAAGTAGCCTATATGTTGACAAGCCTCTATGTTACCTCTCCTCTGGCTTCCCGAATATTATAGGTGTAATATACTGTCCCCATGGGTGTTTCCGGGCCCATTGGAAGACTCAGGGGGTGACTGCCTGGTGCCCCCATGGTTGAAAGTGTTTCTAAAATGCCCAGAGTGGCAAAAATTAGACCAAGTGCCCTACTTTCTGCCATTCACATTGTGAAATATGTGTGATGAGTGCCCAGGATGCCCCACGCAATGAATGACAGTGTGCCCTCTATAAATGTAAAAACATGTCTTTATGAGTTCCTTTATAGCAGCGGTCCCCAACCCCCGGGCCGCGGACCGGTACCGGTCCGTGGGTCATTTGGTACCGGTCCGCAGAGAAAGAATAAATAATTACATTATTTCAGTTTTATAAAAAATAAAAATAAATGTATTTTTCATGCACCTTAAATATTTGTTTTTGTGTTGCGTCTTATTTTGAAGGCATGTTTAAATATTACCATAGCGACCAGAGAGTGTTTGGGGCAGAGCCGCAGAGACATGGACATAATAAGGGCAGAGAGGATTCATGTTATGTTGTTGGCACGATGTTACGAGGCCGCTGCTAATAAAGTTACATAAGAGTACACAGTGGATTCACGTTTATTATTGTATTTAGAAAATGCCACCGTTTGTATGCCGGTCGTATCATTTTATTTTATGTATTTATGCGCCACGCCTTAAAGGCCGGTCCGTGAAAATATTGCAACATTAAACCGGTCCGTGGCGCAAAAAAGGTTGGGGACCGCTGCTTTATAGTATAGAAAATGTGATGCAGTACCCTATATGTTGCCCTTATAATGGCCTAAATTGGACTGTTCCCATGCCCTTACTTCCAATGGAAACGGGTGCTGTTATGAAGTGCCCTTTATGCTGCATCTACATGAGTGTCCCACATGTTGCCCTTTCCAAAGAAGACAATTAGATGCTGTGCCCAACAGTCTCTCCTAATGTTCCCAGTAGGGCATGCTTTCCCAAAGTTAGTCTATCACTGTCCAAGCCCCCTCTGGATCTGTGGAGGCAGACTATGTTAATTGGAAATACTCGTGATATAATAATGCTAGTCATGCTGAGCAATTTAAAATAACTGTTCTGCCAAACAAAGTGTGCAGTTTGGGTCACCTTCTGATCTAAAAAGTCAGTGAATCCCTATTTTGGTCATGGTTATCTTTCCCTTTTATCTTAAAGCTCAGCATTATCTTAGCATCAGTTAGCCTAATAAATGCGTGTGGCAAAGTTATGTTGAAATAATTTATTCAAGATGTGAAGACAAAAACATTATTAGCTCACATCAAGTGCAATTAACCATGGCTTTCTTCAGTGTTTTGAATATTATCCTACAATTTTCAATTGCTCCCACGTTCTTTTTTGGGCTATTATTCTCAATCTCCTGTTGAGAATATCGGCCATATAGGCTAGCCTGTCAGAACGGTTTCAGACAGCTCATCAAATTACGCTAATTATCAGTAGGCCTAAATGCATATATATAGGCTATATATGTTAAGTATATTTGGTAGGTCTACAATATACGCATTTTAACGGTCGTAATGGTTTGACAAGTTGATCTCCTTTGCCATGTTAATTGCGGCAAAATTGCCCTTTTTGGGGACAACAAAAAAAAACTCAAAAAATCAATTTACGCTGCTGAAACAACACCTTTCTGCTGCTTTACGCTTTGCTTTGCGACATAACTCCTATTTTCGACGATCGCCTGATCTGGGCTGCAGAGTCTAAGCTTATTGAGGTCTAGCTTGAATTAGCGTTGCCTGTTAGTGGAACGGAACGTTAGTGGAACGGCTTCAGGCTTAAGTCTAAGTTGACGTTTGCCCAAGTGAGACTTATTCGTGTTAGCGCGACTTGCGTTAGCGACGTTGATGGAACACCCCCCTGGCTAGAACTAGCTGTTGCTAGTGCCATATTTTCTGATTCTAAATCTGCATCTAGTACGTCCCGTAGTAGCCTATAATTTAATTTAACGTCTTTAATGGTAAGAGACCGCGGCGCACAGGGATGGGTAAGAGCGTTGTTTCAGATCAAAATTACAATGCAACATACGGCAGACACCTTAGATATGAGAGACCCCCTCAGATTTTTCACTTTGTTGCTTTCATGGGAGCCAGTCCTCACTCTATGGGAGCTTGGCTCCCTTTGGCTACCACGTAATTCAAGCACTGAATGAAAAGGATCGAGCCAAACATTAGGCTACAATTTTAAGCAGCCAAAAGAACGGGCCTACTAACATCATCTCCATGACAACCAGGAAGACGCCAAGCCTAAAAGCACTACTTTAATACTTAAAAATAAGCATAATACACTTTCTTTTCAAGTGTTGTAGTACTTTAGTGTGGCCAACGTTACACACGCTAACATCGCCTAATCAGCTGTGCAGTTATAACTGATGCTTGTCGCCTTACGTAGGGAGAGTGGTGGGGACGGATCGGGGTCACTAGGAATCTGGGGGGGACATGTCCCCCCCGTCCCCAGTGCCATCTGCGCACATGTTCCCAATAGTCAGAGAGTTTGAAGCCAGCATGCAAGTGGAATACATGCAATGGGTCATGGAGGACACAAAAGGACAAACAAAGGACAACACTGAGACAACCTACAAGAAGACAGTCAAAAAGAAGATTGACGTCAGGCTAGATGACCTGATCTATCTCTTTAAAGAAATGCTTGTTAAGTTTAAACGCCATACATTCAACATTAAACAACAATTTAGATATTGCCGAGAACTAAAGAAAAACCTGAGCAAAAATGAGAGCATTGTGCATGTGGATTTTTCGGAGAATTACACCTGTAAGTATTCTTCTAACATCCAATCAGCATATTATGGTGCATCAAATGAACAAGCCATATTACACACAGGAATTTTGTATGCTGGCGCAGATGCTCACCCATTGGGCTTCAGCACCATCGCCTCATCCCGAATGAAGGGGCCTCCAGCTATTTGGGAACCTCTCAAGCCAGTGTTAACGTTCATGAAGAACCTCTTTCCTGCCATCAAAGTGGTTCATTTTCTTAGCGATGGACCCTGTTCGCAGTATCGCCAGGAAAGTAACTTCTACCTCCTAACCACACAAGATAGGGTTCCATGCAGGGTCATGGAACTTTTTTGAGGCAAGTCATGGCAAGGGAGCGCCAGATGGAGTTGGTGTGCTTTAAAGAGAACAGCTGATTGTCTGGTTAGCCTTGGTCGCGATATATGATCCACAACTGATCTGTTTGAGGCCTTGATGGAGAGAGACAGTACTCTGAAGCTGTTCTATGTCAGCGAAGAATGCATTGACAAGGCTGCAAAAGAAATGCCAGACAATCTGTCCCCAGTGCCAGGAACAATGAAGATACATCATGTAATCACTACCTCTCCTGGACACAGGGCCGGATGCAGCCTGCTTTGACTGTGGGGGCAGTGAACATTTCTTGGGGGGCATCATGATTATCGAAAGGGGTTGTATCATTTTTTATATGACCATTATATTAATATTTTTTAGTCTGCTTAACTATTCGAGATAATCAGGCGCCAGACGTTATACACATTTGGGGCTTAACCCAAACCCATGACATATCCTGGGTTTGATGTGATGCTGGATAGGGTCCTCCACAGTGCGAACACAACATTTTTGGCCATTCATTTGAGCGCAAAGTTTTTTGAGCTTTATGTAAAATAAACCGCCTCCGTTTTCCAATTTGTCTTTGTCTATGAAGGTGATGTCTTTGTCCTTCATGGCTCCAAATCATCGACAGGGGAAGCAGAAACATGCATGTAGCTTGACTGAGAACTCGAACCAAGTTTGAGAGCGATGCTTAGGACCTTGGCTGAAAATGTGCATGGGGTACGTTTGCAGAACAGGCTGCATTGGATTGCTGTCATTCAAACCATGCTCGCCTTACCCACAGCAACATTGGTACACAGAGACAGGGAAATGCTTCCACTAGGACCAGCACGCTCTGCCTGCTCTGGAGTATAATATCCCTTGTCGCAGGGGCAGTAGTAGATCGTTTGGGGATCAGAAATCGATTCATGTTAAAAGTTTTTTTTATAGGTAGGCCTACAAACACGCACGTAAAGAACAATCAATGGCTAATGAAGATAAAGGACTACTGTTAACGTCTTTAACCCGTGTATCTTCAAATAAAGATTACAACTGAAACATAAAATATGAAATTCCAGGGTCTAACATTAAACACCAAAGCTACACTTTACTATTCGTCAAAAGCCCTCCACAAAAGACCGATATACAATAACTTTGAGAACAAGTGAGTGGCAAGAGATTCAAGGTTGATTTCACTTTTATCGGTAAACGTGGATGCGGAGCTCCACGTCCAAAGCATATTACTGAAAGCACTAACAGACTTTTTCATAGCTTCAACATCTAACCATTTGGGCTGAAGTCAGAAGGAGCTTGGCAGAAATCTGGGGGCGTGGCAGAAATCTGGGGGTGGGCGAAGACCACCTCCCCCCCCTTTGGATCCGACCCTGCCTAGACAGATGGTTTATCAAGACGTGAGCTGCATGTGCAGTGTTAACAAGATCCTTGAGTGCACATGCTACAACACAAACAAATTCAGCTTCAATACACCAAACACACCTACAATGGAAGAAATTCAATGGGGCCCAGACGCCATCGACCAGTGGTGCGTTGTGAAATATGATGGAAACCTCTACCCAGCCATAATAAAAGCCACTGATGAGCTGGAGGCTCAAGTCAAATGTTTGCACAGAGCAGGTGAAAACAAATTCTTCTGGCCCTTCGTAGATGATCTGATATGGTATACATTTGAAAATGTGATTGCTTTTATCCCCCATCCTCACCCCGTCAGCAGCCGCCACCTTGGGGTCCCAAAAGACATTTGGGCAAAGTTTGTAAAATTCGGGGATGACAAAAAAAACTTGTGGCTATGTGTTCCATATATACCTCAAGCAGGATTCTTTCCTTCATTGTTATTTCATGGTTATTTTTGTTAGATTTTTCATATGGCCACCTTAATGTTAAGTGGACACAGAGAAAACATGGATTTTCTTATGGACAATAAAATAGTGATTTGTTTGCAATATGTTGAACGTACTAATGAACTTAAAAGAAAATACAATTAGTATTCCCCTGTATTATTGTTAACATGTTTGTGAATTAAAGATGTGTTTGGACAACATCACTTGTTTACATTTAGCAGATACTCTTATCCAGAGCGATTTACAGTAAGTACAGGGACATTCTCCCCGACGCAAGTAGGGTGAAGTGCCTTGCCCAAGGACACAACGTCATGTGCACCGGCCGGGAATCGAACTGGCATCCTTCAGATTACTAGCCCGATGCTCTACCCGCTCAGCCACCTGACTGTTTTCTAATTATGTCATTGGTTGTTTAGTTGAAAACTACTTGGAATAAAATCAGAATAAAATTTAGACAGGAATATTCGTTCCAACTTGCTTAAAGAGTGAAAACACACATTTAAATGTAGCAACAAAAAAGTATTGCCCTGTCACAACACTGTCAGTCCTGTTATGCCACTGGCCACCCTGTCACACAAGGTATCATGAATAAAAATAGCTATTTGACATTTTTTATATATATAAATATGTGCTATCCTCAGGTGTGTTGATCAGGTTTTCAAGAATGTTTCCAAATGTGACCACTTACTTGGCGATTAAACTAAATTCTGATACCTCAATCAAAAACGTACAAGAAGGGAGGGAAATCTTTTGGTACCTCACAATTCGATACGTATAGATTATTGAGTGTCAGGATTCTATTAAAAATAGAAAAAATACAACAACAAAAAACATATTTTATTAATTTTTTCAAATCTATTTTAGAAATTTGTGAATAGATGTGAATTGCAAGAAGACTGAATCGCGATTCGAATGTGAATTGATTTTCCCCCCACCCCTACTTACAAGTGGTGCAAAATGCCACAGCAAGACTACTGACCGGAACCAGAAAATAAAACTATATAACATCTACTCTCGCCTCCCTACACTGGCTCCAAATCCAACACAAAATATACAAATCTCTCCACAATTAGCACCGCCTTACTTTTCTGGTATCCTCGCACCAAAAAAACTGATGGGGGGAACAAGCTCCCTGTATCAATAAAGGAGGCTGATACCGTTTTGAGATTCAAAGCTAGATTTAACCTTTCTGTTTAGTCAGTTTTATAGCTGCTGAAAGTTTGTGTGTTTGCTTGTATGTTTAATTTAGAACTTAATTACAAATAAAGCAAACTTTAAGAGTGGGTTTTTGTCTGTATATGTATCATATAACTTTAAATAAAAATAAAGCATCTTTATGTCTGGCAAGGTTATCATTCAACTGGAATGTACACATAAAGTAAACCAGAACTTGTTTGTTAATTCTGTTGCTGGTAGGAAATGATGGGGGACAGGGTATTCCCTAGAACAGATTTAATGTTCCAATCTAGGGGAATAGTGCTGTATTGGTAGAGGACTACATCAAATACCCTTTTTTCTGCTAAACTGCTACACACTTGACTAGTGGGGAACTCACCCATACTGTTATTGTATCTGTTAGTTGCACCTTTGCCTTCTGTAATACTTGATCTCTTCACTTTGAAACACAGACCCCCCCCCCCTTCCCTCACTTACTTTTTCCATACTTGTCTCTGTTTCCGCATCTGCTATTTGATGTTGCAAAAGAACAATAATCAGTTAACTATATTCAATAATGACTATCAATTCAACAAACTAATTTCCATATATTAACCCTGTTAACAGACTGACTCTTTTGTACAGTTTTAGTGCTGCACCTTTCATAGTCTCTCCACTGGACCCTGTCACCACAGCAGCTTCCATCTCTTTCCCTGTGTCACCTGTGCCTGCTTTAATACACAGAACAAAAAAATCAGGACAATTGCATTTGAGCCACATAGCACATTTATTATTTAAAGCCAAAAAACATGTTGTGCATATTTAGATGATTGCCTTTTTCTCTTGGCCATTTATTTTACTTCATTTAAAATGTATAGCCTATATATTGGTTAACAGTAATAACAAATGTATAATGTTATTAGAAATATGAAAATAATATGGTTTGGAATTATATTTGAATTTTCTAAATGTCGAAATTACAGCATCTTACAGCTACTTGCACCTGGCGCCTCTGGTACAGCTGCATCTTCGGGCTGCAAACTCTCCGTCTTTTGACGGCTTAAACATGTATGCTATACTTCTACATTGTGCAGTATTTGCTTGCTGTGCCCGTTGTTTTTCTCCTTTCCTTTTCCTTTCCATTTCTTTGCTAAAGAAACACCGATGTTAGCTAAAATAGCTCCAACGAATTGGCTGTACCGAGAAACCGATAGATTTTTGACCAATCGTGATCTGTAAAATGGACGGACAAGTACACCGTTAAAGTTTACACGGGGGAAATTCCCACCCTTTGGATTTTGGATCGCTCCAGTTAAACAGTTGATATGGTATTAAGGCCGTCCTCAAAGTGAGCGTAAACTATTTGGATTTTTTTTCTTGAATAGTGTCGTGGCCGAAGCGGCCGTTTGTTTAACAGGTGTTGTATCACCCGATGCATGACTCTCTGGATTGGCACCCCCTCGCGGGAGAGCGCGCGATTCAAAGAGTGAAAGATTTCGTCTTGATATTGCATCCAAAAGAAGGGGAGACAGAAGTCTCACATTATACCGTCTTTGTTGTTGAATTCAAGAGAAGGATGTCTGTTATCTGTGTAAATATCAGATGCTATTTTCAACACAAAATCCTTAAAATTCGTCATTCAAACGGTATACGCGAACCAACATTCTTGCTCCACGACATCGCATTCTGAGGAAATATACCCCAATATGATCATGATTATTGCTACACAAAATGTATTTTGTGTTGCAGGTTCAAAGTATTTCACATGGCATAGCTCTTCATACTAATGTATAGGTTCAAAGGCATGCGATTTTAATGCAGTTAGCCTGTGCGTAGGCTGGGTTACTCAGACAGGTCGAAAACAACAGCCTTCTGATGCAGAATCAGCTGTCCTGAAAAGGGACCAAAGGTTCACATGCCTAGCCTACAAAAGACAAGTACTAAAAACAATGTATCAACCATGTATCAACATCAAAAGAACCATCGAATCCTTTTTTAAGATAGGAAATATTATTCTTATTGTTTAAGTCAATGAAATAAATGAAAAAATAAAACATAATAATCCCTCATCTTCCATGGACTATTCTGTTTTCAGACCTGTCCACCCTATACATACACATGTATTGGTATTCAATTTATGCTATTAAATGTACATAATGCTGGCGTAGAAGGATAGAAACGTATGTGGGGGGAGAGCATTTCATGGCAGGTTTTCCATGGGATGTAAGTGCAATGCACCCCCTGTTAACCCTGACTAGGACAGTGTGACATGCTTGAAACTTACTGTGCTTACTCATACTAGTGCCCTCAGTGTACAGTAAGAATCATTTGATGCTGGGATATACAGAACAGACAATAGAGGGGGGGGTGCATCTCACGACAGGCTTGTTTCATTCCTTCTTGTCACAAAATGCACCCCCCGCTAACCCTGACTAGGAAAGTGTCACATGCCTGAAACTTACTGTGCTTACTCATACTAGTGCCCTCAGTGTACAGTAAGAATCATTTGATGCTGGGATATACAGAACAGACAATAGAGGGGGGGGTGCATCTCACGACAGGCTTGTTTCATTCCTTCTTGTCACAAAATGCACCCCCCGCTAACCCTGACTAGGAAAGTGTCACATGCCTGAAACTTACTGTGCTTACTCATACTAGTGCCCTCAGTGTACAGTAAGAATCAATTGATGCTGGGATATACAGAACAGACAATAGAGGGGGGGTGCATCTCACGACAGGCTTAATGCACCCCCTGCTAACCCTGACTAGGAAAGTGTTACATGCCTGAAACTTGCTGTGGTTACTCATACTAGCCCCATATTGTGCACTGCACACACTCTGTGAATAACAGACACTATACAATTAAAGATATTGAATACAATTAAATAATATAAACCTTTTATTATTTGCAATGCAGTTGCAGTCCCATATTACCTGCTGGTAGGTATTTTGATTTTGGGAAACAGTACAAATGAGCTGACAGGACAACCACTGTCCTGTTGTAGTTGTATGCATAACCAATACAATCTAGTGTATGATAAATACGTGACTCCTTTTGTGTTATTTTCTTTGTTACTAATGTTTATTGAGGTACATCTTTACAAAGTATTTCTTTATGTCAAGGCAGTTCTGTATATCCCAGCATCAAATGATTCTTACTGTACACTGAGGGCACTAGTATGAGTAAGCACAGTAAGTTTCAGGCATGTGACACTTTCCTAGTCAGGGTTAGCGGGGGGTGGATTTTGTGACAAGAAGGAATGAAACAAGCCTGTCGTGAGATGCACCCCCCCTCTATTGTCTGTTCTGTATATCCCAGCATCAAATGATTCTTACTGTACACTGAGGGCACTAGTATGAGTAAGCACAGTAAGTTTCAAGCATGTCACACTGTCCTAGTCAGGGTTAACAGGGGGTGCATTGCACTTACATCCCATGGAAAATCTGCCATGAAATGCTCTCCCCCCACATACGTTTCTATCCTTCTACGCCAGCATTATGTACATTTAATAGCATAAATTGAATACCAATACATGTGTATGTATAGGGTGGACAGGTCTGAAAACAGAATAGTCCATGTAAGATGAGGGATTATTATGTTTTATTTTTTCATTTATTTCATTGACTTAAACAATAAGAATAATATTTCCTATCTTAAAAAAGGATTCGATGGTTCTTTTGATGTTGATACATGGTTGATACATTGTTTTTAGTACTTGTCTTTTGTAGGCTAGGCATGTGAACCTTTGGTCCCTTTTCAGGACAGCTGATTCTGCATCAGAAGGCTGTTGTTTTCGACCTGTCTGAGTAACCCAGCCTACGCACAGGCTAACTGCATTAAAATTGCATGCCTTTGAAACTATACATTAGTATGAAGAGCTATGCCATGTGAAATACTTTGAACCTGCAACACAAAATACATTTTGTGTAGCAATAATCATGATCATATTGGGGTATATTTCCTCAGAATGCGATGTCGTGGA
The DNA here is from genome assembly GCF_054491055.1 of Hypomesus nipponensis. Lineage (NCBI taxonomy): Eukaryota > Metazoa > Chordata > Actinopteri > Osmeriformes > Osmeridae > Hypomesus > Hypomesus nipponensis. Next base: position 3,763,069 of record NC_140363.1, on the reverse strand, counting down.
GCAAGAATGTTGGTTCGCGTATAGGCCTACCGTTTGAATGACGAATTTTAAGGATTTTGTGTTGAAAATAGCATCTGATATTTACACAGATAACAGACATCCTTCTCTTGAATTCAACAACAAAGACGGTATAATGTGAGACTTCTGTCTCCCCTTCTTTTGGATGCAATATCAAGACGAAATCTTTCACTCTTTGAATCGCGCGCGCTCCCGCGAGGGGGTGCCAATCCAGAGAGTCATGCATCGGGTGATACAACACCGGCCGTTCGGGAAATATCCCCAGTCTCCCGATGGCCAGTCCGACCCTGGTGTGAGGAGTTGTGCTGTTACGGCCCACCACCTAAGATTATTTTTGAGCCAGGAAAAACCCTGGTAGTGATATCAAACGTTTAGCCCAATGCTACATAAAATATGTATCAATCTAATTTAACCCAATAAAATGATCATAGTGACATGAACAGTAAACAAACCTAAATCCATGGCTCTATTCTCCATTTTCCCGAGACTAAAACTATGTAAAAAACCTATTGGTTAATGTATTGGTTAATTATGACGGCGTATTGGGGCCATTGTAGGCAAAAACAATTATGAGGCTGGGGGAGGTGGGTAATATTCAGAGTAAATTTGCAGGAACATTTTTGAAAAAAAAATTCTGGCTTCAGGTATACCTTCAAGTTATTGACGGAGGCTATTTGTTGATGTACACAGGAAAACTTTGAGAGAGAAAAAATATATGGTTAAAAATAAATAAACCTCAATATAAGACCTCAAACAACTGATGGATTGTCTTACCTGTATTGTTTTGGGTCACTCGGAGACTTTATGATATCGCTGTCTCCTATGTGATTGTCTACCACTCCATACTTTGACGCCTGGGTCTCATCCCTCTGCACTGGCGCAGCTTCAGATACCAAGGAACCAGGTACGCCATCGGCGCCTTTTGACTTTTGGTTCTGCAGCATTCTCAGCAGAGACGAGGCTTTTGCACTGCGGGTTGATAACACCGTGCAACCATAAACAGGAAAATCCCAGCCAGCGAAAATCTATTGCCCAAAGAACCGATCCAGCGCGTCACTGTGAAGAGAGCAATAATGATTTTCTATCTTGGACTCTAGTCTACCAACTAAGCACAACTGACTAAGCCACAAAAAAAGCACCGCTACATAATTCCTACGTTCTCTTTATTTGATCAGCTGAGCTGTTATGTCCTCAGCCACAATGAAGTACTCTCCTGGTCAGCGACAGCAAAGCGGCGTCACAATAAGCCTATTCATTCGCTGTGGTCTGGTGGTTTCGCCCAATTCAGCTCTGTCAGTTAAAATCCTTCATAGTATTCTCCATCACTGCCGAAACTCAGACTACATTTAAAGGTTGCTGGTAGAAAACCAGCCTACAACTAAGGTAGAGCGAGGGAGATGTCGGCTCCAATTAGAGAATCCAAATAGCACTACAAATTATTAGAATGTAGCCTGTCTAAAAATAGTTGCCTGACTTGACAGATTTCACTCAAAGTTCCGTCCGACTGATTTCAGGTTCACACCGTATTGGTTATAACAACATTTTAGAACGTTTAAACCTCTAAAACACAAGTTATTTGAGTGTATTACAAAGGCATGACAAACGGTTAAGGTGTTTAACCGAGATAAAGTTAGTTTTAGGTTGGATAATTCGACAGATATTCCCCATTCATTTTCCTAGCGTCCGCTAAAAGCAGTTAGGGACCGTCAACAAAGTGACACATCGTTTTTTTAAATGACAATAGCTCTTTATCAATTACTCCTATTTTTTTTACAACTAATTCCGGCTAACCAAATAACAATGACACGTGGTCCAGACCCTTAGATTTAATCAGCACTGACCTGAAACCAGGGGCGGATCTAGAGATTTTCATTCGGGGTGGCGATGGGGTGGCAGAAGGAAGTTGTTGGGTGGCCTCCTGGAGCCGAATCAAACCCCAAAGTAGGGGGGTACAGTACTCCCTATGGAAAATGATTAGGCTAGAACATTGTAGTTTAAATTAAACAGTAACATTAATATTATTTATTGAAATGTTCTGTAATGTACAAATAATATTTTTCCATGGGAAGATTGAGGTTCATGTTGTTAAATTGTAACTTGTTTCACTACATGCTCTTGTGGTTCTTCCTTTTGGGACTGTTTTTTCACAATGTATGCTTCATGTTTTGGCAACTTGCAATGTTTGGGGCTATCTCGTTGTTATAATCAGAGATCTATGCACTTTTGTAAAGCTCTCTCTTGGAAGTCGCTTTGGATAAAAGTGTCTGCTAAATGCATAAAAATAAGTGGCAGTATTTTTTATTGGGGTGGCAGCTGCCACCCCTTGCCACCCCTTAGATCTGCCACTGCCTGAAACTACTTTCAGACTATCCAGTAGCTACCCATGTAACGCATACCAAGTAGGGTCAACACGTTAGACTAAACCTTGGCCAACAATCCATGGTGCTGATGCCCCTTCAGCTGTGAGGCTGTCACTCCCAATCCATGGTGCTGATGCCCCTTCCACTGTGAGGCTGTCACTCTGGTGACACATAAAAGGTTTTCAGTGGAAACCTTCACATTCTCTCTAGTTATGCATCTTTTATATTGTTGTACATAAACATTAGTTTTGACAATGACTGGGTGCATTGATTTTTATTTTTGAATTTGCATTTAACAATTCATGGTTCTTAGAATTTCCTTTCATTAACACTATAACACAAATGTTAACAGTGGTACTGTGGTGTTCAACCAGAGCGCTAGGACCTGCAACGTTGACCCCTTCATCCTCTGCCAGGAACCTTAGGGTTACCATGGATGACGAGCTCTCCCTCACGGCCCACATTGCTGCAGTCTCCCGGTCGTGTAGATTCACCCTCTACAACAAAAAAGGGGGAAAAGGACTACAGCTCTGTGTGGATCTGAGAGAGCCCAACAAAGCAGTTGTGATCAATGGGTTCCCATTGCCTCACATGGAGGAAATGTTTGCGGACCTGACAGGGGGCAACACTGTTTTCTACAGTGGCTCTCCAGAGCGCTTATCACCAGGTTCCACTCCACAAGGACGGTCGCAACTTAACTACATTCATCACCCATGATGGCCTGTTCCGCTTTAAGAGTGTGCCGTTTGGACTGGTATCGGGACCGAGCTGCTTCCAACGAATTATGTCATCTATTCTCAAGGGCCTATCAGGCGTCCAGTGCTACATTAACATTTTACATTTATTCATTTAGCAGACGCTTTTATCCAAAGCGACTTCCAAGAGAGAGCTTTACAAAGTGCATAGGTCACTGATAATAACAACAACAAGATAGCCCCAAAAATATTGCAGGGTGGCCAAAAATTAAGCGCATATTGTGAACAACCAAAATAAGTGCCAAAGGGAAGAACCATAAGAGCATGTAGTTAAACAAGTTACAATTAGACAACATGAATCGCTATAAGTGCAAGTGTACCTGTAGAAAAACAAGCAACAGTAAAAAAAAAAAAATCACAGCGAGTACAACAATTTCAATCAGTTACCACTGACCAACAGGAGCAACAAGTCTCTAGCAAAAGTCATTGTGATCCTTGAGGAAACTAACATTGGAATCAGCAAACCATTCCTAAGTACCGTTGTGCTCCAGGAATAAGTGTGTCTTGAGCCTTTTCTTAAAGGTGGAGAGACAGTCAGTGTCTCTGATGGAGCTGGGGAGTTGATTCCACAACTGGGGGGCCAGACAAGAGAAGAACTTGTGTTGGGACTGGGCAGTCTTGAGTGGTGGGACCACCAGACGGTTGTCTGAAGAATACCGTAGGTGGCGGGTGGGGGTGTAAGGCTGCAAGAGAGACTTGATGTAGTCGGGTGCAGTCCCGTTCACTGCTTGGAAGGTTAGTACCAGGGTCTTGAATCTGATACGGGCGTTGATGGGTAGCCAGTGGAGGGAGATGAGGAGCGGGATAACATGGGAGCGTCTGGGTAGATTGCAGACCAGACAGGCCACTGTGTTCTGAATCCTCTGAGGAGGGCAGGTTGCGCACGCTGGGAAACCGGCGAGCAGCGAGTTGCAGTAGTCCAACTTGGAGAGGACAAGTGCTTGGACTAGCAGCAGGGTGGAGTGCTCAGACAGGTATCTCCTGATCTTCCGGATGTTGTAGAGGGTGAATCTACACGACCGGGAGACTGCAACAATGTAGGCTGTGAGGGAATTTAAATTTGATTGAGTCCATCAAATCAATTCCTAATTTGACCGCCCGCGATCCCGCTTGGCCATTGGGGCGAAAGGACGGGCTGTGGGTTCGGACGTGAGAGCAAATCAAATTTATAAGGTGAGGTGTTCAATGCTTATCAAAAAAAGTCAAACAAACAACTTTTAGGTACAAATATGACCATCTATTCTACAGGTCCGCCATCTTTTTTTGGGCTTCGCGCTCTTGAGACGTGCCCATAAACTTGATCTGACACTGGCTAGAGCCTGTGCTGTCATGTTTGCATGAAAGGCAATTTGATTGGCTGATGCTTGCGTTGTCTCTCATGATTGTGTTGCCTTTCATGATTGCGTTTCATATATAATCTGGCAACTTTAGAACATTGGACACACATTTTGATTTGATTATTAATAAAATGAATTTGTACCTCGTAAAATACAGGAGATTACCGGAAGAAATTACAAAACGGGAGGGCGGCGGGAGATGGATCAGAAAATGAGAGAAACTCCGGAAAAACTGAAAAGTTGGCAGCTCTGCATCTAAACGTCTTAAACCTTCAGCTCCAGGGACGGGAGCGCATGATCACTGATGTGTATGAAGCAGTGAAGGCATTTCAAGTGAAGCAGTGCTCATAGGAGACGCAAATGCAAAAAAAAGTAATGTTGAACCAACTTAGCTCCACGGTGTTCCCAAATGCCCACTTTGCTATTAAACTAAGCACACTGAGTTGGCACAGCGCTTTGGTGACTTAGAAGCAAAAAAAAATATTTTGAGCTGTCTCACAACCCATTTGCAGTCAACGTGGATACTGCTTCTACACATATGCAGATGGAGTTGATAGAGCTGAAGTGTAACAGGACACTAAAGGCAGAGTACGACACTGTGGGGCCCGCACAGTTCATTCACTTTATTCCTGAAGCGCTGCCCCAGCTCCGTCAACAAAAGGAGGACAGCCAAAGCCTACCGGCCCTTGGCGCTGCGCTGGTGGTTTGTTTGTTCAGTAGCTCGGCTAGTTCAATAAGACAGGTTTGTGCTGTATGTTCAGTGTCGCAATCATCTCTGACCAGTCAGTGGTCTGCAGAGTTTTGGCGTGACAAAAAAGGGGTGGTTGGCCTGTATGGGGATCGAACCCACGACCTTGGCGTTATTAGCACCACGCTCTGACCAACTGAGCTAACGGGCCGGAGACACTCACTCCAGCCGCGGAAACGCGGTGTCCTAGGCGCCACCTCCGTTCGGCGTGGAACGACCGGTCGTAGTTGGCCCACGCTGTAAGTTGTTTTTTTGTCACTCTAAATTCAAGGGGATGTCAAGAAAGCAATTAGACGGGAGCTACGAGTCTTCCAAGACTCCAACGTCCGCTCCAGAGCAAGGGGGAATTAGCTCAAAGGGTAGAGCGCTCGCTTAGCATGCGAGAAGTAGCGGGATCGATGCCCGCATTCTCCAATGCCTTTCGGCTCGTTTGTGGTTCAGTGGCTCGGCTAGTTCAATAAGCCAGGTTGGTGCGGTACGTCCAGTGTCGCTCTCCGACCAGGCAGTGTTTTGGCATCACCGTTTTGAAAGTGACACTTCCTTGAGTCAACGGTATTTACCTAGGGCTTACCGAAACCCAGGAGCAAACCAGGGACCTTGAGACCCTCAGCCTAACCCTCTCCCAACTGAGCTATTTGGGCAGGCGTTCCAAAGCCAGTCAGTAGCATTTCAAAGCCTCGCCACAGACTAGATAAAGCAATGGAAAAGATCTCCAAAGAAGGGGTGTTTGGCCCGTATGGGGATCGAACCCACGACCTTGGCGTTATTAGCACCACGCTCTGACCAACTGAGCTAACGGGCCGGAGACACTCTCTCCAGCAGCGGAAACGCGGTGTCCTAGGCGCCACCTCCGTTCGGCGTGGAACGACCGGTCGTAGTTGGCCCACGCTGTAAGTCGTTTTTTCGGCACTCTAAAATCAAGGGGATGTCAAGAAAACAATTGGACGGGAGCTACGAGTCTTCCAAGACTTCAACGTCAGCTCCAGAGCAAGGGGGAATTAGCTCAAATGGTAGAGCGCTCGCTTAGCATGCGAGAAGTAGCGGGATCGATGCCCGCATTCTCCAATGCCTTTCGGCTCGTTTGTGGTTCAGTAGCTCGGCTAGTTCAATAAGCCTCGCCACAGACTAGATAAAGCAATGGAAAAGATCTCCAAAGAAGGGGTGTTTGGCCCGTATGGGGATCGAACCCACGACCTTGGCGTTATTAGCACCACGCTCTGACCAACTGAGCTAACGGGCCGGAGACACTCTCCCCCAGCCGCGGAAACGCTGTGTCCTAGGCGCCACCTCCGTTCGGCGTGGAACGACCGGCCGTAGTTGGCCCACGCTGTAAGTCGTTTTTTCATCATTCTAAATTCAAGGGGATATCAAGAAAGCAATTAAACGGACGGGAGCTACGAGTCTTCCAAGACTCCAACGTCAGCTCCAGAGCAAGGGGGAATTAGCTCAAATGGTAGAGCGCTCGCTTAGCATGCGAAAAGTAGCGGGATCGATGCCCGCATTCTCCAATGCCTTCCGGCTCGTTTGTGGTTCAGTAGCTCGGCTAGTTCAATAAGACAGGTTTGTGCGGTACGTCCAGTGTCGCTCTCCGACCAGGCAGTGTTTTGGCATCACCGTTTTGAAAATGACACTTCCTTGAGTCAACGGTATTTACCTGGGGCTGACCGAAACCCAGGAGCAAACCAGGGACCTTCAGACCCTCAGCCTAACCCACTCCCAACTGAGCTATTTGGGCAGGCGTTCCAAAGCCAGTCAGTAGCATTTCAAAGCCTCGCCACAGACTAGATAAAGCAATGGAAAAGATCTCCAAAGAAGGGGTGTTTGGCCCGTATGGGGATCGAACCCACGACCTTGGCGTTATTAGCACCACGCTCTGACCAACTGAGCTAACGGGCCGGAGACACTCTCCCCCAGCCGCGGAAACGTGGTGTCCTAGGCGCCACCTCCGTTCGGCGTGGAATGACCGGTTGTAGTTGGCCCACGCTGTAAGTCGTTTTTTCGTCATTCTAAGTTCAAGGGGAGGTCAAGAAAGCAATTACACGGACGGGAGCTACGAGTCTTCCAAGACTTCAACGTCAGCTCCAGAGCAAGGGGGAATTAGCTCAAATGGTAGAGCGCTCGCTTAGCATGCGAGAAGTAGCGGGATCGATGCCCGCATTCTCCAATGCCTTTCGGCTCGTTTGTGGTTCAGTAGCTCGGCTAGTTCAATAAGACAGGTTTGTGCGGTACGTCCAGTGTCGCTCTCCGACCAGGCAGTGTTTTGGCATCACCGTTTTGAAAATGACACTTCCTTGAGTCAACGGTATTTACCTGGGGCTTACCGAAACCCAGGAGCAAACCAGGGACCTTTAGCCTCACCCTCTCCCAACTGAGCTATTTGGGCAGGCGTTCCAAAGCCAGTCAGTAGCATTTCAAAGCCTCGCCACAGACTAGATAAAGCAATGGAAAAGATCTCCAAAGAAGGGGTGTTTGGCCCGTATGGGGATCGAACCCACGACCTTGGCGTTATTAGCACCACGCTCTGACCAACTGAGCTAACGGGCCGGAGACACTCTCCCCCAGCCGCGGAAACGCGGTGTCCTAGGCGCCACCTCCGTTCGGCGTGGAACGACCGGCCTTAGTTGGCCCACGCTGTAAGTCGTTTTTTCATCATTCTAAATTCAAGGGGATGTCAAGAAAGCAATTAAACGGACGGGAGCTACGAGTCTTCCAAGACTCCAACGTCAGCTCCAGAGCAAGGGGGAATTAGCTCAAATGGTAGAGCGCTCGCTTAGCATGCGAGAAGTAGCGGGATCGATGCCCGCATTCTCCAATGCCTTTCGGCTCGTTTGTGGTTCAGTGGCTCGGCTAGTTCAATAAGACAGGTTTGTGCGGTACGTCCAGTGTCGCTCTCCGACCAGGCAGTGTTTTGGCATCACCGTTTTGAAAATGACACTTCCTTGAGTCAACGGTATTTACCTGGGGCTTACCGAAACCCAGGAGCAAACCAGGGACCTTGAGACCCTCAGTCTAACCCTCTCTCAACTGAGCTATTTGGGCAGGCGTTCCAAAGCCAGTCAGTAGCATTTCAAAGCCTCGCCACAGACTAGATAAAGCAATGGAAAAGATCTCCAAAGAAAGGGTGTTTGGCCCGTATGGGGATCGAACCCACGACCTTGGCGTTATTAGCACCACGCTCTGACCAACTGAGCTAACGGGCCGGAGACACTCTCCCCCAGCCGCGGAAACGCGGTGTCCTAGGCGCCACCTCCGTTCGGCGTGGAATGACCGGTTGTAGTTGGCCCACGCTGTAACTCGTTTTTTCGTCATTCTAAGTTCAAGGGGAGGTCAAGAAAGCAATTACAAGGACGGGAGCTACGAGTCTTCCAAGACTCCAACCTCAGCTCCAGAGCAAGGGGGAATTAGCTCAAATGGTAGAGCGCTCGCTTAGCATGTGAGAAGTAGCGGGATCGATGCCCGCATTCTCCAATGCCTTTCGGCTCGTTTGTGGTTCAGTGGCTCGGCTAGTTCAATAAGACAGGTTTGTGAGGTACGTCCAGTGTCGCTCTCCGACCAGGCAGTGTTTTGGCATCACCGTTTTGAAAATGCCACTTCCTTGAGTCAACGGTATTTACCTGGGGCTTACCGAAACCCAGGAGCAAACCAGGGACCTTGAGACCCTCAGCCTAACCCTCTCCCAACTGAGCTATTTGGGCAGGCGTTCCAAAGCCAGTCAGTAGCATTTCAAAGCCTCGCCACAGACTAGATAAAGCAATGGAAAAGATCTCCAAAGAAGGGGTGTTTGGCCCGTATGGGGATCGAACCCACGACCTTGGCGTTATTAGCACCACGCTCTGACCAACTGAGCTAACGGGCCAGAGACACTCTCTCCAGCCGCGGAAACGCGGTGTCCTAGGCGCCACCTCCGTTCGGCGTGGAACGACCGGTTGTAGTTGGCCCACGCTGTAAGTGGTTTTTTTCGTCACTAAATTCAAGGGGAAGTCAAGAAAGCAATTGGACGGGAGCTACTAGTCTTCCAAGACTTCAACCTCAGCTCCAGAGCAAGGGGGAATTAGCTCAAATGGTAGAGCGCTCGCTTAGCATGCGAGAAGTAGCGGGATCGATGCCCGCATTCTCCAATGGATTTCGGCTCGTTTGTGGCTCGGCTAGTTCAATAAGACAGGTTTGTGCGGTACGTCCAGTGTCGCTCTCTGACCAGGCAGTGTTTTGGCATCACCGTTTTGAAAATGCCACTTCCTTGAGTCAACGGTATTTACCTGGGGCTTACCGAAACCCAGGAGCAAACCAGGGACCTTGAGACCCTCAGCCTAACCCTCTCCCAACTGAGCTATTTGGCCAGGTGTTCCAAAGCCAGTCAGTAGCATTTCAAAGCCTCGCCACAGACTAGATAAAGCAATGGAAAAGATCTCCAAAGAAGGGGTGTTTGGCCCGTATGGGGATCGAACCCACGACCTTGGCGTTATTAGCACCACGCTCTGACCAACTGAGCTAACGGGCCGGAGACACTCTCTCCGGCCGCGGAAACGCGGTGTCCTAGGCGCCACCTCCGTTCGGCGTGGAACGACCGGTTGTAGTTGGCCCACGCTGTAAGTGGTTTTTTTCGTCACTAAATTCAAGGGGAAGTCAAGAAAGCAATTGGACGGGAGCTACTAGTCTTCTAAGACTTCAACCTCAGCTCCAGAGCAAGGGGGAATTAGCTCAAATGGTAGAGCGCTCGCTTAGCATGCGAGAAGTAGCGGGATCGATGCCCGCATTCTCCAATGGATTTCGGCTCGTTTGTGGCTCGGCTAGTTCAATAAGACAGGTTTGTGCGGTACGTCCAGTGTCGCTCTCCGACCAGGCAGTGTTTTGGCATCACCGTTTTGAAAAATGACACTTCCTTGAGTCAACGGTATTTACCTGGGGCTTACCGAAACCCAGGAGCAAACCAGGGACCTTGAGACCCTCAGCCTAACCCTCTCCCAACTGAGCTATTTGGGCAGGCGTTCCAAAGCCAGTCAGTAGCATTTCAAAGCCTCGCCACAGACTAGATAAAGCAATGGAAAAGATCTAAAAAAAAGGGGTGTTTGGTCCGTATGGGGATCGAACCCACGACCTTGGCGTTATTAGCACCACACTCTGACCAACTGAGCTAACAGGCCGGAGACACTCTCTCCAGCTGCGGAAACGCGGTGTCCTAGGCGCCACTTCCGTTCGGCGTGGAACGACCGGTCGTAGTTGGCCCACGCTGTAAGTCGTTTTTTCGTCACTCTAAATTCAAGGGGATGTCAAGAAAGCAATTAAATGGGAGCTACGAGTCTTCCAAGACTTCAACCTCAGCTCCAGAGCAAGGGGGAATTAGCTCAAATGGTAGAGCGCTCGCTTAGCATGCGAGAAGTAGCGGGATCGATGCCCGCATTCTCCAATGGATTTCGGCTCGTTTGTGGTTCAGTGGCTCGGCTAGTTCAATAAGACAGGTTTGTGCGGTACGTCCAGTGTCGCTCTCCGACCAGGCAGTGTTTTGGCATCACCGTTTTGAAAAATGACACTTCCTTGAGTCAACGGTATTTACCTGGGGCTTACCGAAACCCAGGAGCAAACCAGGGACCTTGAGACCCTCAGCCTAACCCTCTCCCAACTGAGCTATTTGGGCAGGCGTTCCAAAGCCAGTCAGTAGCATTTCAAAGCCTCGCCACAGACTAGATAAAGCAATGGAAAAGATCTAAAAAAAAGGGGTGTTTGGTCCGTATGGGGATCGAACCCACGACCTTGGCGTTATTAGCACCACACTCTGACCAACTGAGCTAACAGGCCGGAGACACTCTCTCCAGCTGCGGAAACGCGGTGTCCTAGGCGCCACTTCCGTTCGGCGTGGAACGACCGGTCGTAGTTGGCCCACGCTGTAAGTCGTTTTTTCGTCACTCTAAATTCAAGGGGATGTCAAGAAAGCAATTAAATGGGAGCTACGAGTCTTCCAAGACTTCAACCTCAGCTCCAGAGCAAGGGGGAATTAGCTCAAATGGTAGAGCGCTCGCTTAGCATGCGAGAAGTAGCGGGATCGATGCCCGCATTCTCCAATGGATTTCGGCTCGTTTGTGGTTCAGTGGCTCGGCTAGTTCAATAAGACAGGTTTGTGCGGTACGTCCAGTGTCGCTCTCCGACCAGGCAGTGTTTTGGCATCACCGTTTTGAAAAATGACACTTCCTTGAGTCAACGGTATTTACCTGGGGCTTACCGAAACCCAGGAGCAAACCAGGGACCTTGAGACCCTCAGCCTAACCCTCTCCCAACTGAGCTATTTGGGCAGGCGTTCCAAAGCCAGTCAGTAGCATTTCAAAGCCTCGCCACAGACTAGATAAAGCAATGGAAAAGATCTAAAAAAAAGGGGTGTTTGGTCCGTATGGGGATCGAACCCACGACCTTGGCGTTATTAGCACCACACTCTGACCAACTGAGCTAACAGGCCGGAGACACTCTCTCCAGCTGCGGAAACGCGGTGTCCTAGGCGCCACTTCCGTTCGGCGTGGAACGACCGGTCGTAGTTGGCCCACGCTGTAAGTCGTTTTTTCGTCACTCTAAATTCAAGGGGATGTCAAGAAAGCAATTAAATGGGAGCTACGAGTCTTCCAAGACTCCAACATCCGCTCCAGAGCAACGGGGAATTAGCTCAAATGGTAGAGCGCTCGCTTAGCATGCGAGAAGTAGCGGGATCGATGCCCGCATTCTCCAATGCCTTTCGGCTCGTTTGTTGTTCAGTAGCTCGGCTAGTTCAATAAGACAGGTTTGTGCGGTACGTCCAGTGTCGCTCTCCGACCAAGCAGTGTTTTGGCATCACCGTTTTGAAAATGACACTTCCTTGAGTCAACGGTATTTACCTGGGGCTTACCGAAACCCAGGAGCAAACCAGGGACCTTGAGACCCTCAGCCTAACCCTCTCCCAACTGAGCTATTTGGGCAGGCTTTCCAAAGCCAGTCAGTAGCATTTCAAAGCCTCGCCACAGACTAGATAAAGCAATGGAAAAGATCTCCAAAGAAGGGGTGTTTGGCCCGTATGGGGATCAAACCCACGACCTTGGCGTTATTAGCACCACGCTCTGACCAACTGAGCTAACGGGCCGGAGACACTCTCTCCAGCCGCGTAAACGCGGTGTCCTAGGTGCCACCTCCGTTCGGCGTGGAACGACCGGTCGTAGTTGGCCCACGCTGTAAGTCGTTTTTTCGTCACTCTAAATTCAAGGGGATGTCAAGAAAGCAATTGGACGGGAGCTACGAATCTTCCAAGACTTCAACGTCAGCTCCAGAGTAAGGGGGAATTAGCACAAATGGTAGAGCGCTCGCTTAGCATGCGAGAAGTAGCGGGATCGATGCCCGCATTCTCCAATGCCTTTCGGCTCGTTTGTGGTTCAGTGGCTCGGCTAGTTCAATAAGACAGGTTTGTGCGGTACGTCCAGTGTCGCTCTCCGACCAAGCAGTGTTTTGGCATCACCGTTTTGAAAATGACACTTCCTTGAGTCAACGGTATTTACCTGGGGCTTACCGAAACCCAGGAGCAAACCAGGGACCTTGAGACCCTCAGCCTAACCCTCTCCCAACTGAGCTATTTGGGCAGGCGTTCCAAAGCCAGTCAGTAGCATTTCAAAGACTAGATATAGCAATGGAAAAGATCTCCAAAGAAGGGGTGTTTGGCCCGTATGGGGATCAAACCCACGACCTTGGCGTTATTAGCACCACACTCTGACCAACTGAGCTAACGGGCCGGAGACACTCTCTCCAGCCGCGGAAACGCGGTGTCCTAGGTGCCACCTCCGTTCGGCGTGGAACGACCGGTCGTAGTTGGCCCACGCTGTAAGTCGTTTTTTCGTCACTCTAAATTCAAGGGGATGTCAAGAAAGCAATTGGACGGGAGCTACGAATCTTCCAAGACTTCAACGTCAGCTCCAGAGTGAGGGGGAATTAGCACAAATGGTAGAGCGCTCGCTTAGCATGCGAGAAGTAGCGGGATCGATGCCCGCATTCTCCAATGCCTTTCGGCTCGTTTGTGGTTCAGTGGCTCGGCTAGTTCAATAAGACAGGTTTGTGCGGTACGTCCAGTGTCGCTCTCCGACCAAGCAGTGTTTTGGCATCACCGTTTTGAAAATGACACTTCCTTGAGTCAACTGTATTTACCTGGGGCTTACCGAAACCCAGGAGCAAACCAGGGACCTTGAGACCCTCAGCCTAACCCTCTCCCAACTGAGCTATTTGGGCAGGCGTTCCAAAGCCAGTCAGTAGCATTTCAAAGACTAGATATAGCAATGGAAAAGATCTCCAAAGAAGGGGTGTTTGGCCCGTATGGGGATCAAACCCACGACCTTGGCGTTATTAGCACCACGCTCTGACCAACTGAGCTAACGGGCCAGAGACACTTTCTCCAGCCGCGGAAACGCGGTGTCCTAGGCGCCACCTCCGTTCGGCGTGGAACGACCGGTCGTAGTTGGCCCACGCTGTAAGTCGTTTTTTCGTCACTCTAAATTCAAGGGGATGTCAAGAAAGCAATTAAATGGGAGCTACGAGTCTTCCAAAACTCCAACATCCGCTCCAGAGCAAGGGGGAATTAGCTCAAATGGTAGAGCGCTCACTTAGCATGCGAGAAGTAGCGGGATCGATGCCCGCATTCTCCAATGCCTTAAGGCTCGTTTGTGGTTCAGTGGCTCGGCTAGTTCAATAACACAGGTTTGTGCGGTACGTCCAGTGTCGCTCTCCGACCAGGCAGTGTTTTGGCATCACCGTTTTGAAAGTGACACTTCCTTGAGTCAACGGTATTTACCTAGGGCTTACCGAAACCCAGGAGCAAACCAGGGACCTTGAGACCCTCAGCCTAACCCTCTCCCAACTGAGCTATTTGGGCAGGCGTTCCAAAGCCAGTCAGTAGCATTTCAAAGCCTCGCCACAGACTAGATAAAGCAATGGAAAAGATCTCCAAAGAAGGGGTGTTTGGCCCGTATGGGGATCGAACCCACGACCTTGGCGTTATTAGCACCACACTCTGACCAACTGAGCTAACGGGCCGGAGACACTTTCTCCAGCCGCGGAAACGCGGTGTCCTAGGCGCCACTCCGTTCGGCGTGGAACGACCGGTCGTAGTTGGCCCACGCTGTAAGTCGTTTTTTCGTCACTCTAAATTCAAGGGGATGTCAAGAAAGCAATTAAATGGGAGCTACGAGTCTTCCAAGACTCCAACATCCGCTCCAGAGCAAGGGGGAATTAGCTCAAATGGTAGAGCGCTCGCTTAGCATGCGAGAAGTAGCGGGATCGATGCCCGCATTCTCCAATGCCTTTCGGCTCGTTTGTGGTTCAGTAGCTCGGCTAGTTCAATAAGACAGGTTTGTGCGGTACGTCCAGTGTCGCTCTCCGACCAGGCAGTGTTTTGGCATCACCGTTTTGAAAAATGACACTTCCTTGAGTCAACTGTATTTACCTGGGGCTTACCGAAACCCAGGAGCAAACCAGGGACCTTGAGACCCTCAGCCTAACCCTCTCCCAACTGAGCTATTTGGGCAGGCGTTCCAAAGCCAGTCAGTAGCATTTCAAAGCCTCGCCACAGACTAGATAAAGCAATGGAAAAGATCTCAAAAAAAGGGGTGTTTGGACCGTATGGTGATCGAACCCACGACCTTGGCGTTATTAGCACCACGCTCTGACCAACTGAGCTAACGGGCCGGAGACACTTTCTCCAGCCGCGGAAACGCGGTGTCCTAGGCGCCACTCCGTTCGGCGTGGAACGACCGGTCGTAGTTGGCCCACGCTGTAAGTCGTTTTTTCGTCACTCTAAATTCAAGGGGATGTCAAGAAAGCAATTAAATGGGAGCTACGAGTCTTCCAAGACTCCATCATCCGCTCCAGAGCAAGGGGGAATTAGCTCAAATGGTAGAGCGCTCGCTTAGCATGCGAGAAGTAGCGGGATCGATGCCCGCATTCTCCAATGGATTTCGGCTCGTTTGTGGTTCAGTGGCTCGGCTAGTTCAATAAGACAGGTTTGTGCGGTACGTCCAGTGTCGCTCTCCGACCAGGCAGTGTTTTGGCATCACCGTTTTGAAAAATGACACTTCCTTGAGTCAACGGTATTTACCTGGGGCTTACCGAAACCCAGGAGCAAACCAGGGACCTTGAGACCCTCAGCCTAACCCTCTCCCAACTGAGCTATTTGGGCAGGCGTTCCAAAGCCAGTCAGTAGCATTTCAAAGACTAGATATAGCAATGGAAAAGATCTCCAAAGAAGGGGTGTTTGGCCCGTATGGGGATCAAACCCACGACCTTGGCGTTATTAGCACCACACTCTGACCAACTGAGCTAACGGGCCGGAGACACTCTCTCCAGCCGCGGAAACGCGGTGTCCTAGGTGCCACCTCCGTTCGGCGTGGAACGACCGGTCGTAGTTGGCCCACGCTGTAAGTCGTTTTTTCGTCACTCTAAATTCAAGGGGATGTCAAGAAAGCAATTGGACGGGAGCTACGAATCTTCCAAGACTTCAACGTCAGCTCCAGAGTGAGGGGGAATTAGCACAAATGGTAGAGCGCTCGCTTAGCATGCGAGAAGTAGCGGGATCGATGCCCGCATTCTCCAATGCCTTTCGGCTCGTTTGTGGTTCAGTGGCTCGGCTAGTTCAATAAGACAGGTTTGTGCGGTACGTCCAGTGTCGCTCTCCGACCAAGCAGTGTTTTGGCATCACCGTTTTGAAAATGACACTTCCTTGAGTCAACTGTATTTACCTGGGGCTTACCGAAACCCAGGAGCAAACCAGGGACCTTGAGACCCTCAGCCTAACCCTCTCCCAACTGAGCTATTTGGGCAGGCGTTCCAAAGCCAGTCAGTAGCATTTCAAAGACTAGATATAGCAATGGAAAAGATCTCCAAAGAAGGGGTGTTTGGCCCGTATGGGGATCAAACCCACGACCTTGGCGTTATTAGCACCACGCTCTGACCAACTGAGCTAACGGGCCAGAGACACTTTCTCCAGCCGCGGAAACGCGGTGTCCTAGGCGCCACCTCCGTTCGGCGTGGAACGACCGGTCGTAGTTGGCCCACGCTGTAAGTCGTTTTTTCGTCACTCTAAATTCAAGGGGATGTCAAGAAAGCAATTAAATGGGAGCTACGAGTCTTCCAAAACTCCAACATCCGCTCCAGAGCAAGGGGGAATTAGCTCAAATGGTAGAGCGCTCACTTAGCATGCGAGAAGTAGCGGGATCGATGCCCGCATTCTCCAATGCCTTAAGGCTCGTTTGTGGTTCAGTGGCTCGGCTAGTTCAATAACACAGGTTTGTGCGGTACGTCCAGTGTCGCTCTCCGACCAGGCAGTGTTTTGGCATCACCGTTTTGAAAGTGACACTTCCTTGAGTCAACGGTATTTACCTAGGGCTTACCGAAACCCAGGAGCAAACCAGGGACCTTGAGACCCTCAGCCTAACCCTCTCCCAACTGAGCTATTTGGGCAGGCGTTCCAAAGCCAGTCAGTAGCATTTCAAAGCCTCGCCACAGACTAGATAAAGCAATGGAAAAGATCTCCAAAGAAGGGGTGTTTGGCCCGTATGGGGATCGAACCCACGACCTTGGCGTTATTAGCACCACACTCTGACCAACTGAGCTAACGGGCCGGAGACACTTTCTCCAGCCGCGGAAACGCGGTGTCCTAGGCGCCACTCCGTTCGGCGTGGAACGACCGGTCGTAGTTGGCCCACGCTGTAAGTCGTTTTTTCGTCACTCTAAATTCAAGGGGATGTCAAGAAAGCAATTAAATGGGAGCTACGAGTCTTCCAAGACTCCAACATCCGCTCCAGAGCAAGGGGGAATTAGCTCAAATGGTAGAGCGCTCGCTTAGCATGCGAGAAGTAGCGGGATCGATGCCCGCATTCTCCAATGCCTTTCGGCTTGTTTGTGGTTCAGTAGCTCGGCTAGTTCAATAAGACAGGTTTGTGCGGTACGTCCAGTGTCGCTCTCCGACCAGGCAGTGTTTTGGCATCACCGTTTTGAAAAATGACACTTCCTTGAGTCAACTGTATTTACCTGGGGCTTACCGAAACCCAGGAGCAAACCAGGGACCTTGAGACCCTCAGCCTAACCCTCTCCCAACTGAGCTATTTGGGCAGGCGTTCCAAAGCCAGTCAGTAGCATTTCAAAGCCTCGCCACAGACTAGATAAAGCAATGGAAAAGATCTCAAAAAAAGGGGTGTTTGGACCGTATGGTGATCGAACCCACGACCTTGGCGTTATTAGCACCACGCTCTGACCAACTGAGCTAACGGGCCGGAGACACTTTCTCCAGCCGCGGAAACGCGGTGTCCTAGGCGCCACTCCGTTCGGCGTGGAACGACCGGTCGTAGTTGGCCCACGCTGTAAGTCGTTTTTTCGTCACTCTAAATTCAAGGGGATGTCAAGAAAGCAATTAAATGGGAGCTACGAGTCTTCCAAGACTCCATCATCCGCTCCAGAGCAAGGGGGAATTAGCTCAAATGGTAGAGCGCTCGCTTAGCATGCGAGAAGTAGCGGGATCGATGCCCGCATTCTCCAATGGATTTCGGCTCGTTTGTGGTTCAGTGGCTCGGCTAGTTCAATAAGACAGGTTTGTGCGGTACGTCCAGTGTCGCTCTCCGACCAGGCAGTGTTTTGGCATCACCGTTTTGAAAAATGACACTTCCTTGAGTCAACGGTATTTACCTGGGGCTTACCGAAACCCAGGAGCAAACCAGGGACCTTGAGACCCTCAGCCTAACCCTCTCCCAACTGAGCTATTTGGGCAGGCGTTCCAAAGCCAGTCAGTAGCATTTCAAAGACTAGATATAGCAATGGAAAAGATCTCCAAAGAAGGGGTGTTTGGCCCGTATGGGGATCAAACCCACGACCTTGGCGTTATTAGCACCACGCTCTGACCAACTGAGCTAACGGGCCAGAGACACTTTCTCCAGCCGCGGAAACGCGGTGTCCTAGGCGCCACTCCGTTCGGCGTGGAACGACCGGTCGTAGTTGGCCCACGCTGTAAGTCGTTTTTTCGTCACTTTAAATTCAAGGGGATGTCAAGAAAGCAATTAAATGGGAGCTACGAGTCTTCCAAAACTCCAACATCCGCTCCAGAGCAAGGGGGAATTAGCTCAAATGGTAGAGCGCTCGCTTAGCATGCGAGAAGTAGCGGGATCGATGCCCGCATTCTCCAATGCCTTTCGGCTCGTTTGTGGTTCAGTAGCTCGGCTAGTTCAATAAGACAGGTTTGTGCGGTACGTCCAGTGTCGCTCTCCGACCAGGCAGTGTTTTGGCATCACCGTTTTGAAAAATGACACTTCCTTGAGTCAACTGTATTTACCTGGGGCTTACCGAAACCCAGGAGCAAACCAGGGACCTTGAGACCCTCAGCCTAACCCTCTCCCAACTGAGCTATTTGGGCAGGCGTTCCAAAGCCAGTCAGTAGCATTTCAAAGCCTCGCCACAGACTAGATAAAGCAATGGAAAAGATCTCCAAAAAAGGGGTGTTTGGACCGTATGGTGATCGAACCCACGACCTTGGCGTTATTAGCACCACGCTCTGACCAACTGAGCTAACGGGCCGGAGACACTTTCTCCAGCCGCGGAAACGCGGTGTCCTAGGCGCCACTCCGTTCGGCGTGGAACGACCGGTCGTAGTTGGCCCACGCTGTAAGTCGTTTTTTCGTCACTTTAAATTCAAGGGGATGTCAAGAAAGCAATTAAATGGGAGCTACGAGTCTTCCAAGACTCCAACATCCGCTCCAGAGCAAGGGGGAATTAGCTCAAATGGTAGAGCGCTCGCTTAGCATGCGAGAAGTAGCGGGATCGATGCCCGCATTCTCCAATGCCTTTCGGCTCGTTTGTGGTTCAGTAGCTCGGCTAGTTCAATAAGACAGGTTTGTGCGGTACGTCCAGTGTCGCTCTCCGACCAGGCAGTGTTTTGGCATCACCGTTTTGAAAAATGACACTTCCTTGAGTCAACTGTATTTACCTGGGGCTTACCGAAACCCAGGAGCAAACCAGGGACCTTGAGACCCTCAGCCTAACCCTCTCCCAACTGAGCTATTTGGGCAGGCGTTCCAAAGCCAGTCAGTAGCATTTCAAAGCCTCGCCACAGACTAGATAAAGCAATGGAAAAGATCTAAAAAAAGGGGTGTTTGGCCCGTATGGGGATCGAACCCACGACCTTGGCGTTATTAGCACCACGCTCTGACCAACTGAGCTAACGGGCCGGAGACACTCTCTCCAGCCGCGGAAACGCGGTGTCCTAGGCGCCACCTCAGTTCGGCGTGGAACGACGGGTTGTAGTTGGCCCACGCTGTAAGTCGTTTTTTCGTCACTTTAAATTCAAGGGGATGTCAAGAAAGCAATTAAATGGGAGCTACGAGTCTTCCAAAACTCCAACATCCGCTCCAGAGCAAGGGGGAATTAGCTCAAATGGTAGAGCGCTCGCTTAGCATGCGAGAAGTAGCGGGATCGATGCCCGCATTCTCCAATGCCTTAAGGCTCGTTTGTGGTTCAGTGGCTCGGCTAGTTCAATAACACAGGTTTGTGCGGTACGTCCAGTGTCGCTCTCCGACCAGGCAGTGTTTTGGCATCACCGTTTTGAAAGTGACACTTCCTTGAGTCAACGGTATTTACCTAGGGCTTACCAAAACCCAGGAGCAAACCAGGGACCTTGAGACCCTCAGCCTAACCCTCTCCCAACTGAGCTGTTTGGGCAGGCGTTCCAAAACCAGTCAGTAGCATTTCAAAGCCTCGCCACAGACTAGATAAAGCAATGGAAAAGATCTCCAAAAAAGGGGTGTTTGGACCGTATGGTGATCGAACCCACGACCTTGGCGTTATTAGCACCACGCTCTGACCAACTGAGCTAACGGGCCGGAGACACTTTCTCCAGCCGCGGAAACGCGGTGTCCTAGGCGCCACTCCGTTCGCCGTGGAACGACCGGTCGTAGTTGGCCCACGCTGTAAGTCGTTTTTTCGTCACTCTAAATTCAAGGGGATGTCAAGAAAGCAATTAAATGGGAGCTACGAGTCTTCCAAGACTCCAACATCCGCTCCAGAGCAAGGGGGAATTAGCTCAAATGGTAGAGCGCTCGCTTAGCATGCGAGAAGTAGCGGGATCGATGCCCGCATTCTCCAATGCCTTTCGGCTCGTTTGTGGTTCAGTAGCTCGGCTAGTTCAATAAGACAGGTTTGTGCGGTACGTCCAGTGTCGCTCTCCGACCAGGCAGTGTTTTGGCATCACCGTTTTGAAAAATGACACTTCCTTGAGTCAACTGTATTTACCTGGGGCTTACCGAAACCCAGGAGCAAACCAGGGACCTTGAGACCCTCAGCCTAACCCTCTCCCAACTGAGCTATTTGGGCAGGCGTTCCAAAGCCAGTCAGTAGCATTTCAAAGCCTCGCCACAGACTAGATAAAGCAATGGAAAAGATCTCCAAAAAAGGGGTGTTTGGACCGTATGGTGATCGAACCCACGACCTTGGCGTTATTAGCACCACGCTCTGACCAACTGAGCTAACGGGCCGGAGACACTTTCTCCAGCCGCGGAAACGCGGTGTCCTAGGCGCCACTCCGTTCGGCGTGGAACGACCGGTCGTAGTTGGCCCACGCTGTAAGTCGTTTTTTCGTCACTCTAAATTCAAGGGGATGTCAAGAAAGCAATTAAATGGGAGCTACGAGTCTTCCAAGACTCCAACATCCGCTCCAGAGCAAGGGGGAATTAGCTCAAATGGTAGAGCGCTCGCTTAGCATGCGAGAAGTAGCGGGATCGATGCCCGCATTCTCCAATGCCTTTCGGCTCGTTTGTGGTTCAGTAGCTCGGCTAGTTCAATAAGACAGGTTTGTGCGGTACGTCCAGTGTCGCTCTCCGACCAGGCAGTGTTTTGGCATCACCGTTTTGAAAAATGACACTTCCTTGAGTCAACTGTATTTACCTGGGGCTTACCGAAACCCAGGAGCAAACCAGGGACCTTGAGACCCTCAGCCTAACCCTCTCCCAACTGAGCTATTTGGGCAGGCGTTCCAAAGCCAGTCAGTAGCATTTCAAAGCCTCGCCACAGACTAGATAAAGCAATGGAAAAGATCTAAAAAAAAAGGGGTGTTTGGCCCGTATGGGGATCGAACCCACGACCTTGGCGTTATTAGCACCACGCTCTGACCAACTGAGCTAACGGGCCGGAGACACTCTCTCCAGCCGCGGAAACGCGGTGTCCTAGGCGCCACCTCAGTTCGGCGTGGAACGACGGGTTGTAGTTGGCCCACGCTGTAAGTCGTTTTTTCGTCATTCTAAGTTCAAGGGGAAGTCAAGAAAGCAATTAAATGGGAGCTACGAGTCTTCCAAGACTCCAATATCCGCTCCAGAGCAACGGGGAATTAGCTCAAATGGTAGAGCGGTCGCTTAGCATGCGAGAAGTAGCGGGATCGATGCCCGCATTCTCGTTTGTGGTTCAGTGGCTCGGCTAGTTCAATAAGACAGGTTTGTGAGGTACGTCCAGTGTCGCTCTCCGACCAGGCAGTGTTTTGGCATCACCGTTTTGAAAATGCCACTTGAGTCAACGGTATTTACCTGGGGCTTACCGAAACCCAGGAGCAAACCAGGGACCTTGAGACCCTCAGCCTAACCCTCTCCCAACTGAGCTATTTGGGCAGGCGTTCCAAAGCCAGTCAGTAGCATTTCAAAGCCTCGCCACAGACTAGATAAAGCAATGGAAAAGATCTCCAAAGAAGGGGTGTTTGGCCCGTATGGGGATCGAACCCACGACCTTGGCGTTATTAGCACCACGCTCTGACCAACTGAGCTAACGGGCCGGAGACACTCTCTCCAGCCGCGGAAACGCGGTGTCCTAGGCGCCACCTCCGTTCGGCGTGGAACGACCGGTCGTAGTTGGCCCACGCTGTAAGTCGTTTTTTCGTCATTCTAAGTTCAAGGGGAAGTCAAGAAAGCAATTAAACGGGAGCTACGAGTCTTCCAAGACTCCAATATCCGCTCCAGAGCAACGGGGAATTAGCTCAAATGGTAGAGCGCTCGCTTAGCATGCGAGAAGTAGCGGGATTGATGCCCGCATTCTCGTTTGTGGTTCAGTGGCTCGGCTAGTTCAATAAGACAGGTTTGTGAGGTACGTCCAGTGTCGCTCTCCGACCAGGCAGTGTTTTGGCATCACCGTTTTGAAAATGCCACTTGAGTCAACGGTATTTACCTGGGGCTTACCGAAACCCAGGAGCAAACCAGGGACCTTGAGACCCTCAGCCTAACCCTCTCCCAACTGAGCTATTTGGGCAGGCGTTCCAAAGCCAGTCAGTAGCATTTCAAAGCCTCGCCACAGACTAGATAAAGCAATGGAAAAGATCTCCAAAGAAGGGGTGTTTGGCCCGTATGGGGATCGAACCCACGACCTTGGCGTTATTAGCACCACGCTCTGACCAACTGAGCTAACGGGCCGGAGACACTCTCTCCAGCCGCGGAAACGCGGTGTCCTAGGCGCCACCTCCGTTCGGCGTGGAACGACCGGTCGTAGTTGGCCCACGCTGTAAGTCGTTTTTTCGTCACTCTAAATTCAAGGGGATGTCAAGAAAGCAATTAAATGGGAGCTACGAATCTTACAAGACTTCAACGTCAGCTCCAGAGTAAGGGGGAATTAGCTCAAATGGTAGAGCGCTCGCTTAGCATGCGAGAAGTAGCGGGATCGATGCCCGCATTCTCCAATGCCTTTCGGCTCGTTTGTGGTTCAGTGGCTCGGCTAGTTCAATAAGACAGGTTTGTGCGGTACGTCCAGTGTCGCTCTCCGACCAAGCAGTGTTTTGGCATCACCGTTTTGAAAATGACACTTCCTTAAGTCAACGGTATTTACCTGGGGCTTACCGAAACCCAGGAGCAAACCAGGGACCTTGAGACCCTCAGCCTAACCCTCTCCCAACTGAGCTATTTGGGCAGGCGTTCCAAAGCCAGTCAGTAGCATTTCAAAGCCTCGCCACAGACTAGATAAAGCAATGGAAAATATCTAAAAAAAAGGGGTGTTTGGCCCGTATGGGGATCGAACCCACGACCTTGGCGTTATTAGCACCACGCTCTGACCAACTGAGCTAACGGGCCGGAGACACTCTCTCCAGCCGCGGAAACGCGGTGTCCTAGGCGCCACTTCCGTTCGGCGTGGAACGACCGGTCGTAGTTGGCCCACGCTGTAAGTCGTTTTTTCGTCACTCTAAATTCAAGGGGATGTCAAGAAAGCAATTAAATGGGAGCTACGAGTCTTCCAAGACTCCAACCTCAGCTCCAGAGCAAGGGGGAATTAGCTCAAATGGTAGAGCGCTCGCTTAGCATGCGAGAAGTAGCGGGATCGATGCCCGCATTCTCCAATGCCTTTCGGCTCGTTTGTGGTTCAGTAGCTCGGCTAGTTCAATAAGACAGGTTTGTGCGGTACGTCCAGTGTCGCTCTCCGACCAGGCAGTGTTTTGGCATCACCGTTTTGAAAAATGACACTTCCTTGAGTCAACGGTATTTACCTGGGGCTTACCGAAACCCAGGAGCAAACCAGGGACCTTGAGACCCTCAGCCTAACCCTCTCCCAACTGAGCTATTTGGGCAGGCGTTCCAAAGCCAGTCAGTAGCATTTCAAAGCCTCGCCACAGACTAGATAAAGCAATGGAAAAGATCTCCAAAGAAGGGGTGTTTGGCCCGTATGGGGATCGAACCCACGACCTTGGCGTTATTAGCACCACGCTCTGACCAACTGAGCTAACGGGCCGGAGACACACTCCCCCAGCAGCGGAAACGCTGTGTCCTAGGCGCCACCTCCGTTCGGCGTGGAATGACCGGTTGTAGTTGGCCCACGCTGTAAGTCGTTTTTTCGTCACTCTAAATTCAAGGGGATGTCAAGAAAGCAATTAAATGGGAGCTACGAGTCTTCCAAGACTCCAACATCCGCTCCAGAGCAAGGGGGAATTAGCTCAAATGGTAGAGCGCTCGCTTAGCATGCGAGAAGTAGCGGGATCGATGCCCGCATTCTCCAATGCCTTTCGGCTCTTTGTGGTTCAGTAGCTCGGCTAGTTCAATAAGACAGGTTTGTGCGGTACATCCAGTGTCGCTCTCCGACCAGGCAGTGTTTTGGCATCACCGTTTTGAAAAATGACACTTCCTTGAGTCAACGGTATTTACCTGGGGCCTACCGAAACCCAGGAGCAAACCAGGGACCTTGAGACCCTCAGCCTAACCCTCTCCCAACTGAGCTATTTGGGCAGGCGTTCCAAAGCCAGTCAGTAGCATTTCAAAGCCTCGCCACAGACTAGATAAAGCAATGGAAAAGATATCCAAAGAAGGGGTGTTTGGCCCGTATGGGGATCGAACCCACGACCTTGGCGTTATTAGCACCACGCTCTGACCAACTGAGCTAACGGGCCGGAGACACTCTCTCCAGCCGCGGAAACGCGGTGTCCTAGGCGCCACCTCCGTTCGGCATGGAACGACCGGTCGTAGTTGGCCCACGCTGTAAGTCGTTTTTTCGTCACTCTAAATTCAAGGGGATGTCAAGAAAACAATTAAATGGGAGCTACGAGTCTTCCAAGACTCCAACATCCACTCCAGAGCAAGGGGGAATTAGCTCAAATGCTAGAGCGCTCGCTTAGCATGAGAGAAGTAGCGGGATCGATGCCCGCATTCTCCAATGCCTTTCGGCTCGTTTGTGGTTCAGTGGCTCGGCTAGTTCAATAAGACAGGTTTGTGCGGTACGTCCAGGTCGCTCTCCGACCAAGCAGTGTTTTGGCATCACCGTTTTGAAAATGACACTTCCTTAAGTCAAAGGTATTTACCTGGGGCTTACCGAAACCCAGGAGCAAACCAGGGACCTTGAGACCCTCAGCCTAACCCTCTCCCAACTGAGCTATTTGGGCAGGCGTTCCAAAGCCAGTCAGTAGCAATTCAAAGCCTCGCCACAGACTAGATAAAGCAATGGAAAAGATCTCCAAAGAAGGGGTGTTTGGCCCGTATGGGGATCGAACCCACGACCTTGGCGTTATTAGCACCACTCTCTGACCAACTGAGCTAACGGGCCGGAGACACTCTCTCCAGCCGCGGAAACGTGGTGTCCTAGGCGCCACTTCCGTTCGGCGTGGAACGACCGGTCGTAGTTGGCCCACGCTGTAAGTCGTTTTTTCGTCACTCTAAATTCAAGGGGATGTCAAGAAAGCAATTAAATGGGAGCTACGAGTCTTCAAAGACTCCAACCTCAGCTCCAGAGCAAGGGGGAATTAGCTCAAATGGTAGAGCGCTCGCTTAGCATGCGAGAAGTAGCGGGATCGATGCCTGCATTCTCCAATGCCTTTCGGCTCGTTTGTGGTTCAGTATCTCGGCTAGTTCAATAAGACAGGTTTGTGCGGTACGTCCAGTGTCGCTCTCCGACCAGGCAATGTTTTGGCATCACCGTTTTGAAAAATGACACTTCCTTGAGTCAATGGTATTTACCTAGGGCTTACCAAAACCCAGGAGCAAACCAGGGACCTTGAGACCCTCAGCCTAACCCTCTCCCAACTGAGCTATTTGGGCAGGTGTTCCAAAGCCAGTCAGTAGCATTTCAAAGCCTCGCCACAGACTAGATAAAGCAATGGAAAAGATCTCCAAAGAAGGGGTGTTTGGCCCGTATGGGGATCGAACTCACGAACTTGGCGTTATTAGCACCACGCTCTGACCAACTGAGCTAACGGGCCGGAGACACTCTCCCCCAGCAGCGGAAACGCTGTGTCCTAGGCGCCACCTCCGTTCGGCGTGGAATGACCGGTTGTAGTTGGCCCACGCTGTAAGTCGTTTTTTCGTCATTCTAAGTTCAAGGGGAGGTCAAGAAAGCAATTAAACGGACGGGAGCTACGAGTCTTCCAAGACTTCAACGTCAGCTCCAGAGCAAGGGGGAATTAGCTCAAATGGTAGAGTGCTCGCTTAGCATGCGAGAAGTAGCGGGATCGATACCCGCATTCTCCAATGCCTTAAGGCTCGTTTGTGGTTCAGCTAGTACAATAACACAGGTTTGTGCGGTACGTCCAGTGTCGCTCTCCGACCAGGCAGTGTTTTGGCATCACCGTTTTGAAAGTGACACTTCCTTGAGTCAACGGTATTTACCTAGGGCTTACCAAAACCCAGGAGCAAACCAGGGACCTTGAGACCCTCAGCCTAACCCTCTCCCAACTGAGCTGTTTGGGCAGGCGTTCCAAAGCCAGTCAGTAGCATTTCAAAGCCTCGCCACAGACTAGATAAAGCAATGGAAAAGATCTCCAAAAAAGGGGTGTTTGGACCGTATGGTGATCGAACCCACGACCTTGGCGTTATTAGCACCACGCTCTGACCAACTGAGCTAACGGGCCAGAGACACTTTCTCCAGCCGCGGAAACGCGGTGTCCTAGGCGCCACTCCGTTCGGCGTGGAACGACCGGTCGTAGTTGGCCCACGCTGTAAGTCGTTTTTTCGTCACTCTAAATTCAAGGGGATGTCAAGAAAGCAATTAAATGGGAGCTACGAGTCTTCCAAGACTCCAACCTCAGCTCCAGAGCAAGGGGGAATTAGCTCAAATGGTAGAGCGCTCGCTTAGCATGCGAGAAGTAGCGGGATCGATGCCCGCATTCTCCAATGCCTTTCGGCTCGTTTGTGGTTCAGTGGCTCGGCTAGTTCAATAAGACAGGTTTGTGCGGTACGTCCAGTGTCGCTCTCCGACCAAGCAGTGTTTTGGCATCACCGTTTTGAAAATGACACTTCCTTAAGTCAACGGTATTTACCTGGGGCTTACCGAAACCCAGGAGCAAACCAGGGACCTTGAGACCCTCAGCCTAACCCTCTCCCAACTGAGCTATTTGGGCAGGCGTTCCAAAGCCAGTCAGTAGCATTTCAAAGCCTCGCCACAGACTAGATAAAGCAATGGAAAAGATATCCAAAGAAGGGGTGTTTGGCCCGTATGGGGATCGAACCCACGACCTTGGCGTTATTAGCACCACGCTCTGACCAACTGAGCTAACAGGCCGGAGACACTCTCTCCAGCTGCGGAAACGCGGTGTCCTAGGCGCCACTTCCGTTCGGCGTGGAACAACCGGTCGTAGTTGGCCCACGCTGTAAGTCGTTTTTTCATCACTCTAAATTCAAGGGGATGTCAAGAAAGCAATTAAATGGGAGCTACGAGTCTTCCAAGACTCCAACCTCAGCTCCAGAGCAAGGGGGAATTAGCTCAAATGGTAGAGCGCTCGCTTAGCATGCGAGAAGTAGCGGGATCGATGCCCGCATTCTCCAATGCCTTTCGGCTCGTTTGTGGTTCAGTGGCTCGGCTAGTTCAATAAGACAGGTTTGTGCGGTACGTCCAGTGTCGCTCTCCGACCAAGCAGTGTTTTGGCATCACCGTTTTGAAAATGACACTTCCTTAAGTCAACGGTATTTACCTGGGGCTTACCGAAACCCAGGAGCAAACCAGGGACCTTGAGACCCTCAGCCTAACCCTCTCCCAACTGAGCTATTTGGGCAGGCGTTCCAAAGCCAGTCAGTAGCATTTCAAAGCCTCGCCACAGACTAGATAAAGCAATGGAAAAGATCTAAAAAAAAGGGGTGTTTGGCCCGTATGGGGATCGAACCCACGACCTTGGCGTTATTAGCACCACGCTCTGACCAACTGAGCTAACGGGCCGGAGACACTCTCTCCAGCCGCGGAAACGCGGTGTCCTAGGCGCCACCTCCGTTCGGCGTGGAACGACCGGTCGTAGTTGGCCCACGCTGTAAGTCGTTTTTTCGTCACTCTAAATTCAAGGGGATGTCAAGAAAGCAATTAAATGGGAGCTACGAGTCTTCCAAGACTCCAACATCCGCTCCAGAGCAAAGGGGAATTAGCTCAAATGGTAGAGCGCTCGCTTAGCATGCGAGAAGTAGCGGGATCGATGCCCGCATTCTCCAATGCCTTTCGGCTCGTTTGTGGTTCAGTGGCTCGGCTAGTTCAATAAGACAGGTTTGTGCGGTATGTCCAGTGTCGCTCTCCGACCAAGCGGTGTTTTGGCATCACCGTTTTGAAAATGACACTTCCTTAAGTCAACGGTATTTACCTGGGGCTTACCGAAACCCAGGAGCAAACCAGGGACCTTGAGACCCTCAGCCTAACCCTCTCCCAACTGAGCTATTTGGGCAGGCGTTCCAAAGCCAGTCAGTAGCATTTCAAAGCCTCGCCACAGACTAGATAAAGCAATGGAAAAGATCTAAAAAAAAGGGGTGATTGGCCCGTATGGGGATCGAACCCACGACCTTGGCGTTATTAGCACCACGCTCTGACCAACTGAGCTAACGGGCCGGAGACACTCTCTCCAGCCGCGGAAACGCGGTGTCCTAGGCGCCACCTCCGTTCGGCGTGGAACGACCGGTCGTAGTTGGCCCACGCTGTAAGTCGTTTTTTCGTCACTTTAAATTCAAGGGGATGTCAAGAAAGCAATTAAATGGGAGCTACGAGTCTTCCAAGACTCCAACATCCGCTCCAGAGCAAAGGGGAATTAGCTCAAATGGTAGAGCGCTCGCTTAGCATGCGAGAAGTAGCGGGATCGATGCCCGCATTCTCCAATGCCTTTCGGCTCGTTTGTGGTTCAGTGGCTCGGCTAGTTCAATAAGACAGGTTTGTGCGGTATGTCCAGTGTCGCTCTCCGACCAAGCGGTGTTTTGGCATCACCGTTTTGAAAATGACACTTCCTTAAGTCAACGGTATTTACCTGGGGCTTACCGAAACCCAGGAGCAAACCAGGGACCTTGAGACCCTCAGCCTAACCCTCTCCCAACTGAGCTATTTGGGCAGGCGTTCCAAAGCCAGTCAGTAGCATTTCAAAGCCTCGCCACAGACTAGATAAAGCAATGGAAAAGATCTCCAAAGAAGGGGTGTTTGGCCCGTATGGGGATCGAAACCACGACCTTGGCGTTATTAGCACCACGCTCTGACCAACTGAGCTAACAGGCCGGAGACACTCTCTCCAGCTGCGGAAACGCGGTGTCCTAGGCGCCACTTCCGTTCGGCGTGGAACGACCGGTCGTAGTTGGCCCACGCTTTAAGTCGTTTTTTCATCACTCTAAATTCAAGGGGATGTCAAGAAAGCAATTAAATGGGAGCTACGAGTCTTCCAAGACTCCAACCTCAGCTCCAGAGCAAGGGGGAATTAGCTCAAATGGTAGAGCGCTCGCTTAGCATGCGAGAAGTAGCGGGATCGATGCCCGCATTCTCCAATGCCTTTCGGCTCGTTTGTGGTTCAGTGGCTCGGCTAGTTCAATAAGACAGGTTTGTGCGGTACGTCCAGTGTCGCTCTCCGACCAAGCAGTGTTTTGGCATCACCGTTTTGAAAATGACACTTCCTTAAGTCAACGGTATTTACCTGGGGCTTACCGAAACCCAGGAGCAAACCAGGGACCTTGAGACCCTCAGCCTAACCCTCTCCCAACTGAGCTATTTGGGCAGGCGTTCCAAAGCCAGTCAGTAGCATTTCAAAGCCTCGCCACAGACTAGATAAAGCAATGGAAAAGATCTAAAAAAAAGGGGTGATTGGCCCGTATGGGGATCGAACCCACGACCTTGGCGTTATTAGCACCACGCTCTGACCAACTGAGCTAACGGGCCGGAGACACTCTCTCCAGCCGCGGAAACGCGGTGTCC
Organism: Hypomesus nipponensis; assembly: GCF_054491055.1. Classification (NCBI taxonomy): domain Eukaryota; kingdom Metazoa; phylum Chordata; class Actinopteri; order Osmeriformes; family Osmeridae; genus Hypomesus; species Hypomesus nipponensis. The sequence goes on along the minus strand of NC_140363.1, from coordinate 3,733,239 downwards.
TAGGCGCCACCTCCGTTCGGCGTGGAACGACCGGTCGTAGTTGGCCCACGCTGTAAGTCGTTTTTTCGTCACTTTAAATTCAAGGGGATGTCAAGAAAGCAATTAAATGGGAGCTACGAGTCTTCCAAGACTCCAACATCCGCTCCAGAGCAAAGGGGAATTAGCTCAAATGGTAGAGCGCTCGCTTAGCATGCGAGAAGTAGCGGGATCGATGCCCGCATTCTCCAATGCCTTTCGGCTCGTTTGTGGTTCAGTGGCTCGGCTAGTTCAATAAGACAGGTTTGTGCGGTATGTCCAGTGTCGCTCTCCGACCAAGCGGTGTTTTGGCATCACCGTTTTGAAAATGACACTTCCTTAAGTCAACGGTATTTACCTGGGGCTTACCGAAACCCAGGAGCAAACCAGGGACCTTGAGACCCTCAGCCTAACCCTCTCCCAACTGAGCTATTTGGGCAGGCGTTCCAAAGCCAGTCAGTAGCATTTCAAAGCCTCGCCACAGACTAGATAAAGCAATGGAAAAGATCTCCAAAGAAGGGGTGTTTGGCCCGTATGGGGATCGAAACCACGACCTTGGCGTTATTAGCACCACGCTCTGACCAACTGAGCTAACAGGCCGGAGACACTCTCTCCAGCTGCGGAAACGCGGTGTCCTAGGCGCCACTTCCGTTCGGCGTGGAACGACCGGTCGTAGTTGGCCCACGCTTTAAGTCGTTTTTTCATCACTCTAAATTCAAGGGGATGTCAAGAAAGCAATTAAATGGGAGCTACGAGTCTTCCAAGACTCCAACCTCAGCTCCAGAGCAAGGGGGAATTAGCTCAAATGGTAGAGCGCTCGCTTAGCATGCGAGAAGTAGCGGGATCGATGCCCGCATTCTCCAATGCCTTTCGGCTCGTTTGTGGTTCAGTGGCTCGGCTAGTTCAATAAGACAGGTTTGTGCGGTACGTCCAGTGTCGCTCTCCGACCAAGCAGTGTTTTGGCATCACCGTTTTGAAAATGACACTTCCTTAAGTCAACGGTATTTACCTGGGGCTTACCGAAACCCAGGAGCAAACCAGGGACCTTGAGACCCTCAGCCTAACCCTCTCCCAACTGAGCTATTTGGGCAGGCGTTCCAAAGCCAGTCAGTAGCATTTCAAAGCCTCGCCACAGACTAGATAAAGCAATGGAAAAGATCTAAAAAAAAGGGGTGATTGGCCCGTATGGGGATCGAACCCACGACCTTGGCGTTATTAGCACCACGCTCTGACCAACTGAGCTAACGGGCCGGAGACACTCTCTCCAGCCGCGGAAACGCGGTGTCCTAGGCGCCACCTCCGTTCGGCGTGGAACGACCGGTCGTAGTTGGCCCACGCTGTAAGTCGTTTTTTCGTCACTCTAAATTCAAGGGGATGTCAAGAAAGCAATTAAATGGGAGCTACGAGTCTTCCAAGACTCCAACATCCGCTCCAGAGCAAGGGGGAATTAGCTCAAATGGTAGAGCGCTCGCCTAGCATGCGAGAAGTAGCGGGATCGATGCCCGCATTCTCCAATGCCTTTCGGCTCGTTTGTGGTTCAGTGGCTCGGCTAGTTCAATAAGACAGGTTTGTGCGGTACGTCCAGTGTCGCTCTCCGACCAGGCAGTGTTTTGGCATCACCGTTTTGAAAAATGACACTTCCTTGAGTCAACGGTATTTACCTGGGGCTTACCGAAACCCAGGAGCAAACCAGGGACCTTGAGACCCTCAGCCTAACCCTCTCCCAACTGAGCTATTTGGGCAGGCGTTCCAAAGCCAGTCAGTAGCATTTCAAAGCCTCGCCACAAACTAGATAAAGCAATGGAAAAGATCTCCAAAGAAGGGGTGTTTGGCCCGTATGGGGATCGAACCCACGACCTTGGCGTTATTAGCACCACGCTCTGACCAACTGAGCTAACAGGCCGGAGACACTCTCTCCAGCTGCGGAAACGCGGTGTCCTAGGCGCCACTTCCGTTCGGCGTGGAACGACCGGTCGTAGTTGGCCCACGCTGTAAGTCGTTTTTTCGTCACTCTAAATTCAAGGGGATGTCAAGAAAGCAATTAAATGGGAGCTACGAGTCTTCCAAGACTCCAACCTCAGCTCCAGAGCAAGGGGGAATTAGCTCAAATGGTAGAGCGCTCGCTTAGCATGCGAGAAGTAGCGGGATCGATGCCCGCATTCTCCAATGCCTTTCGGCTCGTTTGTGGCTCGGCTAGTTCAATAAGACAGGTTTGTGCGGTACGTCCAGTGTCGCTCTCCGACCAAGCAGTGTTTTGGCATCACCGTTTTGAAAATGACACTTCCTTAAGTCAACGGTATTTACCTGGGGCTTACCGAAACCCAGGAGCAAACCAGGGACCTTGAGACCCTCAGCCTAACCCTCTCCCAACTGAGCTATTTGGGCAGGCGTTCCAAAGCCAGTCAGTAGCATTTCAAAGCCTCGCCACAGACTAGATAAAGCAATGGAAAAGATCTAAAAAAAAGGGGTGATAGGCCCGTATGGGGATCGAACCCACGACCTTGGCGTTATTAGCACCACGCTCTGACCAACTGAGCTAACGGGCCGGAGACACTCTCTCCAGCCGCGGAAACGCGGTGTCCTAGGCGCCACCTCCGTTCGGCGTGGAACGACCGGTCGTAGTTGGCCCACGCTGTAAGTCGTTTTTTCGTCACTCTAAATTCAAGGGGATGTCAAGAAAGCAATTAAATGGGAGCTACGAGTCTTCCAAGACTCCAACATCCGCTCCAGAGCAAGGGGGAATTAGCTCAAATGGTAGAGCGCTCGCCTAGCATGCGAGAAGTAGCGGGATCGATGCCCGCATTCTCCAATGCCTTTCGGCTTGTTTGTGGTTCAGTGGCTCGGCTAGTTCAATAAGACAGGTTTGTGCGGTACGTCCAGTGTCGCTCTCCGACCAGGCAGTGTTTTGGCATCACCGTTTTGAAAAATGACACTTCCTTGAGTCAACGGTATTTACCTGGGGCTTACCGAAACCCAGGAGCAAACCAGGGACCTTGAGACCCTCAGCCTAACCCTCTCCCAACTGAGCTATTTGGGCAGGCGTTCCAAAGCCAGTCAGTAGCATTTCAAAGCCTCGCCACAAACTAGATAAAGCAATGGAAAAGATCTCCAAAGAAGGGGTGTGTGGCCCGTATGGGGATCGAACCCACGACCTTGGCGTTATTAGCACCACGCTCTGACCAACTGAGCTAACAGGCCGGAGACACTCTCTCCAGCTGCGGAAACGCGGTGTCCTAGGCGCCACTTCCGTTCGGCGTGGAACGACCGGTCGTAGTTGGCCCACGCTGTAAGTCGTTTTTTCGTCACTCTAAATTCAAGGGGATGTCAAGAAAGCAATTAAATGGGAGCTACGAGTCTTCCAAGACTCCAACCTCAGCTCCAGAGCAAGGGGGAATTAGCTCAAATGGTAGAGCGCTCGCTTAGCATGCGAGAAGTAGCGGGATCGATGCCCGCATTCTCCAATGCCTTTCGGCTCGTTTGTGGCTCGGCTAGTTCAATAAGACAGGTTTGTGCGGTACGTCCAGTGTCGCTCTCCGACCAAGCAGTGTTTTGGCATCACCGTTTTGAAAATGACACTTCCTTAAGTCAACGGTACTTACCTGGGGCTTACCGAAACCCAGGAGCAAACCAGGGACCTTGAGACCCTCAGCCTAACCCTCTCCCAACTGAGCTATTTGGGCAGGCGTTCCAAAGCCAGTCAGTAGCATTTCAAAGCCTCGCCACAGACTAGATAAAGCAATGGAAAAGATCTAAAAAAAAGGGGTGATTGGCCCGTATGGGGATCGAACCCACGACCTTGGCGTTATTAGCACCACACTCTGACCAACTGAGCTAACGGGCCGGAGACACTCTCTCCAGCCGCGGAAACGCGGTGTCCTAGGCGCCACCTCCGTTCGGCGTGGAACGACCGGTCGTAGTTGGCCCACGCTGTAAGTCGTTTTTTCGTCACTCTAAATTCAAGGGGATGTCAAGAAAGCAATTAAATGGGAGCTACGAGTCTTCCAAGACTCCAACATCCGCTCCAGAGCAAGGGGGAATTAGCTCAAATGGTAGAGCGCTCGCCTAGCATGCGAGAAGTAGCGGGATCGATGCCCGCATTCTCCAATGCCTTTCGGCTCGTTTGTGGTTCAGTGGCTCGGCTAGTTCAATAAGACAGGTTTGTGCGGTACGTCCAGTGTCGCTCTCCGACCAGGCAGTGTTTTGGCATCACCGTTTTGAAAGTGACACTTCCTTGAGTCAACGGTATTTACCTAGGGCTTACCAAAACCCAGGAGCAAACCAGGGACCTTGAGACCCTCAGCCTAACCCTCTCCCAACTGAGCTGTTTGGGCAGGCGTTCCAAAGCCAGTCAGTAGCATTTCAAAGCCTCGCCACAGACTAGATAAAGCAATGGAAAAGATCTCCAAAGAAGGGGTGTTTGGCCCGTATGGGGATCAAACCCACGACCTTGGCGTTATTAGCACCACGCTCTGACCAACTGAGCTAACAGGCCGGAGACACTCTCTCCAGCTGCGGAAACGCGGTGTCCTAGGCGCCACTTCCGTTCGGCGTGGAACGACCGGTCGTAGTTGGCCCACGCTGTAAGTCGTTTTTTCGTCACTCTAAATTCAAGGGGATGTCAAGAAAGCAATTAAATGGGAGCTACGAGTCTTCCAAGACTCCAACCTCAGCTCCAGAGCAAGGGGGAATTAGCTCAAATGGTAGAGCGCTCGCTTAGCATGCGAGAAGTAGCGGGATCGATGCCCGCATTCTCCAATGCCTTTCGGCTCGTTTGTGGTTCAGTAGCTCGGCTAGTTCAATAAGACAGGTTTGTGCGGTACGTCCAGTGTCGCTCTCCAACCAGGCAGTGTTTTGGCATCACCGTTTTGAAAAATGACACTTCCTTGAGTCAACGGTATTTACCTGGGGCTTACCAAAACCCAGGAGCAAACCAGGGACCTTGAGACCCTCAGCCTAACCCTCTCCCAACTGAGCTATTTGGGCAGGCGTTCCAAAGCCAGTCAGTAGCATTTCAAAGCCTCGCCACAGACTAGATAAAGCAATGGAAAAGATCTCCAAAAAAGGGGTGTTTGGACCGTATGGTGATCGAACCCACGACCTTGGCGTTATTAGCACCACGCTCTGACCAACTGAGCTAACGGGCCGGAGACACTTTCTCCAGCCGTGGAAACGCGGTGTCCTAGGCGCCACTCCGTTCGGCGTGGAACGACCGGTCGTAGTTGGCCCACGCTGTAAGTCGTTTTTTCGTCACTCTAAATTCAAGGGGATGTCAAGAAAGCAATTAAATGGGAGCTACGAGTCTTCCAAGACTCCAACCTCAGCTCCAGAGCAAGGGGGAATTAGCTCAAATGGTAGAGCGCTCGCTTAGCATGCGAGAAGTAGCGGGATCGATGCCCGCATTCTCCAATGCCTTTCGGCTCGTTTGTGGTTCAGTAGCTCGGCTAGTTCAATAAGACAGGTTTGTGCGGTACGTCCAGTGTCGCTCTCCAACCAGGCAGTGTTTTGGCATCACCGTTTTGAAAAATGACACTTCCTTGAGTCAACGGTATTTACCTGGGGCTTACCAAAACCCAGGAGCAAACCAGGGACCTTGAGACCCTCAGCCTAACCCTCTCCCAACTGAGCTATTTGGGCAGGCGTTCCAAAGCCAGTCAGTAGCATTTCAAAGCCTCGCCACAGACTAGATAAAGCAATGGAAAAGATCTCCAAAAAAGGGGTGTTTGGACCGTATGGTGATCGAACCCACGACCTTGGCGTTATTAGCACCACGCTCTGACCAACTGAGCTAACGGGCCGGAGACACTTTCTCCAGCCGTGGAAACGCGGTGTCCTAGGCGCCACTCCGTTCGGCGTGGAACGACCGGTCGTAGTTGGCCCACGCTGTAAGTCGTTTTTTCGTCACTCTAAATTCAAGGGGATGTCAAGAAAGCAATTAAATGGGAGCTACGAGTCTTCCAAGACTCCAACATCCGCTCCAGAGCAAGGGGGAATTAGCTCAAATGGTAGAGCGCTCGCTTAGCATGCGAGAAGTAGCGGGATCGATGCCCGCATTCTCCAATGCCTTTCGGCTCGTTTGTGGTTCAGTAGCTCGGCTAGTTCAATAAGACAGGTTTGTGCGGTACGTCCAGTGTCGCTCTCCGACCAGGCAGTGTTTTGGCATCACCGTTTTGAAAAATGACACTTCCTTGAGTCAACTGTATTTACCTGGGGCTTACCGAAACCCAGGAGCAAACCAGGGACCTTGAGACCCTCAGCCTAACCCTCTCCCAACTGAGCTATTTGGGCAGGCGTTCCAAAGCCAGTCAGTAGCATTTCAAAGCCTCGCCACAGACTAGATAAAGCAATGGAAAAGATCTCCAAAAAAGGGGTGTTTGGACCGTATGGTGATCGAACCCACGACCTTGGCGTTATTAGCACCACGCTCTGACCAACTGAGCTAACGGGCCGGAGACACTTTCTCCAGCCGCGGAAACGCGGTGTCCTAGGCGCCACTCCGTTCGGGCGTGGAACGACCGGTCGTAGTTGGCCCACGCTGTAAGTCGTTTTTTCGTCACTCTAAATTCAAGGGGATGTCAAGAAAGCAATTAAATGGGAGCTACGAGTCTTCCAAGACTCCATCATCCGCTCCAGAGCAAGGGGGAATTAGCTCAAATGGTAGAGCGCTCGCTTAGCATGCGAGAAGTAGCGGGATCGATGCCCGCATTCTCCAATGCCTTTCGGCTCGTTTGTGGTTCAGTAGCTCGGCTAGTTCAATAAGACAGGTTTGTGCGGTACGTCCAGTGTCGCTCTCCGACCAGGCAGTGTTTTGGCATCACCGTTTTGAAAAATGACACTTCCTTGAGTCAACTGTATTTACCTGGGGCTTACCGAAACCCAGGAGCAAACCAGGGACCTTGAGACCCTCAGCCTAACCCTCTCCCAACTGAGCTATTTGGGCAGGCGTTCCAAAGCCAGTCAGTAGCATTTCAAAGCCTCGCCACAGACTAGATAAAGCAATGGAAAAGATCTAAAAAAAAGGGGTGTATGGCCCGTATGGGGATCGAACCCACGACCTTCGCGTTATTAGCACCACGCTCTGACCAACTGAGCTAACGGGCCGGAGACACTCTCTCCAGCCGCGGAAACGCGGTGTCCTAGGCGCCACCTCAGTTCGGCGTGGAACGACGGGTTGTAGTTGGCCCACGCTGTAAGTCGTTTTTTCGTCATTCTAAGTTCAAGGGGAAGTCAAGAAAGCAATTAAATGGGAGCTACGAGTCTTCCAAGACTCCAACATCCGCTCCAGAGCAACGGGGAATTAGCTCAAATGGTAGAGCGGTCGCTTAGCATGCGAGAAGTAGCGGGATCGATGCCCGCATTCTCGTTTGTGGTTCAGTGGCTCGGCTAGTTCAATAAGACAGGTTTGTGAGGTACGTCCAGTGTCGCTCTCCGACCAGGCAGTGTTTTGGCATCACCGTTTTGAAAATGCCACTTGAGTCAACGGTATTTACCTGGGGCTTACCGAAACCCAGGAGCAAACCAGGGACCTTGAGACCCTCAGCCTAACCCTCTCCCAACTGAGCTATTTGGGCAGGCGTTCCAAAGCCAGTCAGTAGCATTTCAAAGCCTCGCCACAGACTAGATAAAGCAATGGAAAAGATCTCCAAAGAAGGGGTGTTTGGCCCGTATGGGGATCGAACCCACGACCTTGGCGTTATTAGCACCACGCTCTGACCAACTGAGCTAACGGGCCGGAGACACTCTCTCCAGCCGCGGAAACGCGGTGTCCTAGGCGCCACCTCCGTTCGGCGTGGAACGACCGGTCGTAGTTGGCCCACGCTGTAAGTCGTTTTTTCGTCACTCTAAATTCAAGGGGATGTCAAGAAAGCAATTAAATGGGAGCTACGAATCTTACAAGACTTCAACGTCAGCTCCAGAGTAAGGGGGAATTAGCTCAAATGGTAGAGCGCTCGCTTAGCATGCGAGAAGTAGTGGGATCGATGCCCGCATTCTCCAATGCCTTTCGGCTCGTTTGTGGTTCAGTGGCTCGGCTAGTTCAATAAGACAGGTTTGTGCGGTACGTCCAGTGTCGCTCTCCGACCAAGCAGTGTTTTGGCATCACCGTTTTGAAAATGACACTTCCTTAAGTCAACGGTATTTACCTGGGGCTTACCGAAACCCAGGAGCAAACCAGGGACCTTGAGACCCTCAGCCTAACCCTCTCCCAACTGAGCTATTTGGGCAGGCGTTCCAAAGCCAGTCAGTAGCATTTCAAAGCCTCGCCACAGACTAGATAAAGCAATGGAAAAGATCTAAAAAAAAGGGGTGTTTGGCCCGTATGGGGATCGAACCCACGACCTTGGCGTTATTAGCACCACGCTCTGACCAACTGAGCTAACGGGCCGGAGACACTCTCTCCAGCCGCGGAAACGCGGTGTCCTAGGCGCCACTTCCGTTCGGCGTGGAACGACCGGTCGTAGTTGGCCCACGCTGTAAGTCGTTTTTTCGTCACTCTAAATTCAAGGGGATGTCAAGAAAGCAATTAAATGGGAGCTACGAGTCTTCCAAGACTCCAACCTCAGCTCCAGAGCAAGGGGGAATTAGCTCAAATGGTAGAGCGCTCGCTTAGCATGCGAGAAGTAGCGGGATCGATGCCCGCATTCTCCAATGCCTTTCGGCTCGTTTGTGGTTCAGTAGCTCGGCTAGTTCAATAAGACAGGTTTGTGCGGTACGTCCAGTGTCGCTCTCCGACCAGGCAGTGTTTTGGCATCACCGTTTTGAAAAATGACACTTCCTTGAGTCAACGGTATTTACCTGGGGCTTACCGAAACCCAGGAGCAAACCAGGGACCTTGAGACCCTCAGCCTAACCCTCTCCCAACTGAGCTATTTGGGCAGGCGTTCCAAAGCCAGTCAGTAGCATTTCAAAGCCTCGCCACAGACTAGATAAAGCAATGGAAAAGATCTCCAAAGAAGGGGTGTTTGGCCCGTATGGGGATCGAACCCACGACCTTGGCGTTATTAGCACCACGCTCTGACCAACTGAGCTAACGGGCCGGAGACACACTCCCCCAGCAGCGGAAACGCTGTGTCCTAGGCGCCACCTCCGTTCGGCGTGGAATGACCGGTTGTAGTTGGCCCACGCTGTAAGTCGTTTTTTCGTCACTCTAAATTCAAGGGGATGTCAAGAAAGCAATTAAATGGGAGCTACGAGTCTTCCAAGACTCCAACATCCGCTCCAGAGCAAGGGGGAATTAGCTCAAATGGTAGAGCGCTCGCTTAGCATGCGAGAAGTAGCGGGATCGATGCCCGCATTCTCCAATGCCTTTCGGCTCTTGTGGTTCAGTAGCTCGGCTAGTTCAATAAGACAGGTTTGTGCGGTACGTCCAGTGTCGCTCTCCGACCAGGCAGTGTTTTGGCATCACCGTTTTGAAAAATGACACTTCCTTGAGTCAACGGTATTTACCTGGGGCCTACCGAAACCCAGGAGCAAACCAGGGACCTTGAGACCCTCAGCCTAACCCTCTCCCAACTGAGCTATTTGGGCAGGCGTTCCAAAGCCAGTCAGTAGCATTTCAAAGCCTCGCCACAGACTAGATAAAGCAATGGAAAAGATATCCAAAGAAGGGGTGTTTGGCCCGTATGGGGATCGAACCCACGACCTTGGCGTTATTAGCACCACGCTCTGACCAACTGAGCTAACGGGCCGGAGACACTCTCTCCAGCCGCGGAAACGCGGTGTCCTAGGCGCCACCTCCGTTCGGCATGGAACGACCGGTCGTAGTTGGCCCACGCTGTAAGTCGTTTTTTCGTCACTCTAAATTCAAGGGGATGTCAAGAAAACAATTAAATGGGAGCTACGAGTCTTCCAAGACTCCAACATCCACTCCAGAGCAAGGGGGAATTAGCTCAAATGCTAGAGCGCTCGCTTAGCATGCGAGAAGTAGCGGGATCGATGCCCGCATTCTCCAATGCCTTTCGGCTCGTTTGTGGTTCAGTGGCTCGGCTAGTTCAATAAGACAGGTTTGTGCGGTAGGTCCAGATCGCTCTCCGACCAAGCAGTGTTTTGGCATCACCGTTTTGAAAATGACACTTCCTTGAGTCAACGGTATTTACCTGGGGCTTACCGAAACCCAGGAGCAAACCAGGGACCTTGAGACCCTCAGCCTAACCCTCTCCCAACTGAGCTATTTGGGCAGGTGTTCCAAAGCCAGTCAGTAGCATTTCAAAGCCTCGCCACAGACTAGATAAAGCAATGGAAAAGATCTCCAAAGAAGGGGTGTTTGGCCCGTATGGGGATCGAACTCACGAACTTGGCGTTATTAGCACCACGCTCTGACCAACTGAGCTAACGGGCCGGAGACACTCTCCCCCAGCAGCGGAAACGCTGTGTCCTAGGCGCCACCTCCGTTCGGCGTGGAATGACCGGTTGTAGTTGGCCCACGCTGTAAGTCGTTTTTTCGTCATTCTAAGTTCAAGGGGAGGTCAAGAAAGCAATTAAATGGGAGCTACGAGTCTTCCAAGACTCCAACATCCGCTCCAGAGCAAGGGGGAATTAGCTCAAATGGTAGAGCGCTCGCTTAGCATGCGAGAAGTAGCGGGATCGATGCCCGCATTCTCCAATGCCTTTCGGCTCGTTTGTGGTTCAGTGGCTCGGCTAGTTCAATAAGACAGGTTTGTGCGGTATGTCCAGTGTCGCTCTCCGACCAAGCGGTGTTTTGGCATCACCGTTTTGAAAATGACACTTCCTTAAGTCAACGGTATTTACCTGGGGCTTACCGAAACCCAGGAGCAAACCAGGGACCTTGAGACCCTCAGCCTAACCCTCTCCCAACTGAGCTATTTGGGCAGGCGTTCCAAAGCCAGTCAGTAGCATTTCAAAGCCTCGCCACAGACTAGATAAAGCAATGGAAAAGATCTCCAAAGAAGGGGTGTTTGGCCCGTATGGGGATCGAAACCACGACCTTGGCGTTATTAGCACCACGCTCTGACCAACTGAGCTAACAGGCCGGAGACACTCTCTCCAGCTGCGGAAACGCGGTGTCCTAGGCGCCACTTCCGTTCGGCGTGGAACGACCGGTCGTAGTTGGCCCACGCTTTAAGTCGTTTTTTCATCACTCTAAATTCAAGGGGATGTCAAGAAAGCAATTAAATGGGAGCTACGAGTCTTCCAAGACTCCAACCTCAGCTCCAGAGCAAGGGGGAATTAGCTCAAATGGTAGAGCGCTCGCCTAGCATGCGAGAAGTAGCGGGATCGATGCCCGCATTCTCCAATGCCTTTCGGCTCGTTTGTGGTTCAGTGGCTCGGCTAATTCAATAAGACAGGTTTGTGCGGTACGTCCAGTGTCGCTCTCCGACCAGGCAGTGTTTTGGCATCACCGTTTTGAAAAATGACACTTCCTTGAGTCAACGGTATTTACCTGGGGCTTACCGAAACCCAGGAGCAAACCAGGGACCTTGAGACCCTCAGCCTAACCCTCTCCCAACTGAGCTATTTGGGCAGGCGTTCCAAAGCCAGTCAGTAGCATTTCAAAGCCTCGCCACAGACTAGATAAAGCAATGGAAAAGATATCCAAAGAAGGGGTGTTTGGCCCGTATGGGGATCGAACCCACGACCTTGGCGTTATTAGCACCACGCTCTGACCAACTGAGCTAACGGGCCGGAGACACTCTCTCCAGCCGCGGAAACGCGGTGTCCTAGGCGCCACCTCCGTTCGGCGTGGAACGACCGGTCGTAGTTGGCCCACGCTGTAAGTCGTTTTTTCGTCACTCTAAATTCAAGGGGATGTCAAGAAAGCAATTAAATGGGAGCTACGAGTCTTCCAAGACTCCAACATCCGCTCCAGAGCAAGGGGGAATTAGCTCAAATGGTAGAGCGCTCGCCTAGCATGCGAGAAGTAGCGGGATCGATGCCCGCATTCTCCAATGCCTTTCGGCTCGTTTGTGGTTCAGTGGCTCGGCTAGTTCAATAAGACAGGTTTGTGCGGTACGTCCAGTGTCGCTCTCCGACCAGGCAGTGTTTTGGCATCACCGTTTTGAAAAATGACACTTCCTTGAGTCAACGGTATTTACCTGGGGCTTACCGAAACCCAGGAGCAAACCAGGGACCTTGAGACCCTCAGCCTAACCCTCTCCCAACTGAGCTATTTGGGCAGGCGTTCCAAAGCCAGTCAGTAGCATTTCAAAGCCTCGCCACAAACTAGATAAAGCAATGGAAAAGATCTCCAAAGAAGGGGTGTTTGGCCCGTATGGGGATCGAACCCACGACCTTGGCGTTATTAGCACCACGCTCTGACCAACTGAGCTAACGGGCCGGAGACACTCTCTCCAGCCGCGGAAACGCGGTGTCCTAGGCGCCACCTCCGTTCGGCGTGGAACGACCGGTCGTAGTTGGCCCACGCTGTAAGTCGTTTTTTCGTCACTCTAAATTCAAGGGGATGTCAAGAAAGCAATTAAATGGGAGCTACGAGTCTTCCAAGACTCCAACATCCGCTCCAGAGCAAGGGGGAATTAGCTCAAATGGTAGAGCGCTCGCCTAGCATGCGAGAAGTAGCGGGATCGATGCCCGCATTCTCCAATGCCTTTCGGCTCGTTTGTGGTTCAGTGGCTCGGCTAATTCAATAAGACAGGTTTGTGCGGTACGTCCAGTGTCGCTCTCCGACCAGGCAGTGTTTTGGCATCACCGTTTTGAAAAATGACACTTCCTTGAGTCAACGGTATTTACCTGGGGCTTACCGAAACCCAGGAGCAAACCAGGGACCTTGAGACCCTCAGCCTAACCCTCTCCCAACTGAGCTATTTGGGCAGGCGTTCCAAAGCCAGTCAGTAGCATTTCAAAGCCTCGCCACAGACTAGATAAAGCAATGGAAAAGATATCCAAAGAAGGGGTGTTTGGCCCGTATGGGGATCGAACCCACGACCTTGGCGTTATTAGCACCACGCTCTGACCAACTGAGCTAACGGGCCGGAGACACTCTCTCCAGCCGCGGAAACGCGGTGTCCTAGGCGCCACCTCCGTTCGGCGTGGAACGACCGGTCGTAGTTGGCCCACGCTGTAAGTCGTTTTTTCGTCACTCTAAATTCAAGGGGATGTCAAGAAAGCAATTAAATGGGAGCTACGAGTCTTCCAAGACTCCAACATCCGCTCCAGAGCAAAGGGGAATTAGCTCAAATGGTAGAGCGCTCGCTTAGCATGCGAGAAGTAGCGGGATCGATGCCCGCATTCTCCAATGCCTTTCGGCTCGTTTGTGGTTCAGTAGCTCGGCTAGTTCAATAAGACAGGTTTGTGCGGTACGTCCAGTGTCGCTCTCCGACCAGGCAGTGTTTTGGCATCACCGTTTTGAAAAATGACACTTCCTTGAGTCAACGGTATTTACCTGGGGCTTACCGAAACCCAGGAGCAAACCAGGGACCTTGAGACCCTCAGCCTAACCCTCTCCCAACTGAGCTATTTGGGCAGGCGTTCCAAAGCCAGTCAGTAGCATTTCAAAGCCTCGCCACAGACTAGATAAAGCAATGGAAAAGATCTCCAAAGAAGGGGTGATTGGCCCGTATGGGGATCGAACCCACGACCTTGGCGTTATTAGCACCACGCTCTGACCAACTGAGCTAACAGGCCGGAGACACTCTCTCCAGCTGCGGAAACGCGGTGTCCTAGGCGCCACTTCCGTTCGGCGTGGAACGACCGGTCGTAGTTGGCCCACGCTGTAAGTCGTTTTTTCGTCACTCTAAATTCAAGGGGATGTCAAGAAAGCAATTAAATGGGAGCTACGAGTCTTCCAAGACTCCAACCTCAGCTCCAGAGCAAGGGGGAATTAGCTCAAATGGTAGAGCGCTCGCCTAGCATGCGAGAAGTAGCGGGATCGATGCCCGCATTCTCCAATGCCTTTCGGCTCGTTTGTGGTTCAGTAGCTCGGCTAGTTCAATAAGACAGGTTTGTGCGGTACGTCCAGTGTCGCTCTCCGACCAGGCAGTGTTTTGGCATCACCGTTTTGAAAAATGACACTTCCTTGAGTCAACGGTATTTACCTGGGGCTTACCGAAACCCAGGAGCAAACCAGGGACCTTGAGACCCTCAGCCTAACCCTCTCCCAACTGAGCTATTTGGGCAGGCGTTCCAAAGCCAGTCAGTAGCATTTCAAAGCCTCGCCACAGACTAGATAGAGCAATGGAAAATATCTCCAAAGAAGGGGTGTTTGGCCCGTATGGGGATCGAACCCACGACCTTGGCGTTATTAGCACCACGCTCTGACCAACTGAGCTAACAGGCCGGAGACACTCTCTCCAGCTGCGGAAACGCGGTGTCCTAGGCGCCACTTCCGTTCGGCGTGGAACGACCGGTCGTAGTTGGCCCACGCTGTAAGTCGTTTTTTCGTCACTCTAAATTCAAGGGGATGTCAAGAAAGCAATTAAATGGGAGCTACGAGTCTTCCAAGACTCCAACCTCAGCTCCAGAGCAAGGGGGAATTAGCTCAAATGGTAGAGCGCTCGCTTAGCATGCGAGAAGTAGCGGGATCGATGCCCGCATTCTCCAATGCCTTTCGGCTCGTTTGTGGTTCAGTAGCTCGGCTAGTTCAATAAGACAGGTTTGTGCGGTACGTCCAGTGTCGCTCTCCGACCAGGCAGTGTTTTGGCATCACCGTTTTGAAAAATGACACTTCCTTGAGTCAACGGTATTTACCTGGGGCTTACCAAAACCCAGGAGCAAACCAGGGACCTTGAGACCCTCAGCCTAACCCTCTCCCAACTGAGCTATTTGGGCAGGCGTTCCAAAGCCAGTCAGTAGCATTTCAAAGCCTCGCCACAGACTAGATAAAGCAATGGAAAAGATCTCCAAAGAAGGGGTGTTTGGCCCGTATGGGGATCGAACCCACGACCTTGGCGTTATTAGCACCACGCTCTGACCAACTGAGCTAACAGGCCGGAGACACTCTCTCCAGCTGCGGAAACGCGGTGTCCTAGGCGCCACTTCCGTTCGGCGTGGAACGACCGGTCGTAGTTGGCCCACGCTTTAAGTCGTTTTTTCATCACTCTAAATTCAAGGGGATGTCAAGAAAGCAATTAAATGGGAGCTACGAGTCTTCCAAGACTCCAACCTCAGCTCCAGAGCAAGGGGGAATTAGCTCAAATGGTAGAGCGCTCGCTTAGCATGCGAGAAGTAGCGGGATCGATGCCCGCATTCTCCAATGCCTTTCGGCTCGTTTGTGGTTCAGTGGCTCGGCTAGTTCAATAAGACAGGTTTGTGCGGTACGTCCAGTGTCGCTCTCCGACCAAGCAGTGTTTTGGCATCACCGTTTTGAAAATGACACTTCCTTAAGTCAACGGTATTTACCTGGGGCTTACCGAAACCCAGGAGCAAACCAGGGACCTTGAGACCCTCAGCCTAACCCTCTCCCAACTGAGCTATTTGGGCAGGCGTTCCAAAGCCAGTCAGTAGCATTTCAAAGCCTCGCCACAGACTAGATAAAGCAATGGAAAAGATCTAAAAAAAAGGGGTGATTGGCCCGTATGGGGATCGAACCCACGACCTTGGCGTTATTAGCACCACGCTCTGACCAACTGAGCTAACGGGCCGGAGACACTCTCTCCAGCCGCGGAAACGCGGTGTCCTAGGCGCCACCTCCGTTCGGCGTGGAACGACCGGTCGTAGTTGGCCCACGCTGTAAGTCGTTTTTTCGTCACTCTAAATTCAAGGGGATGTCAAGAAAGCAATTAAATGGGAGCTACGAGTCTTCCAAGACTCCAACATCCGCTCCAGAGCAAGGGGGAATTAGCTCAAATGGTAGAGCGCTCGCCTAGCATGCGAGAAGTAGCGGGATCGATGCCCGCATTCTCCAATGCCTTTCGGCTCGTTTGTGGTTCAGTGGCTCGGCTAGTTCAATAAGACAGGTTTGTGCGGTACGTCCAGTGTCGCTCTCCGACCAGGCAGTGTTTTGGCATCACCGTTTTGAAAAATGACACTTCCTTGAGTCAACGGTATTTACCTGGGGCTTACCGAAACCCAGGAGCAAACCAGGGACCTTGAGACCCTCAGCCTAACCCTCTCCCAACTGAGCTATTTGGGCAGGCGTTCCAAAGCCAGTCAGTAGCATTTCAAAGCCTCGCCACAAACTAGATAAAGCAATGGAAAAGATCTCCAAAGAAGGGGTGTTTGGCCCGTATGGGGATCGAACCCACGACCTTGGCGTTATTAGCACCACGCTCTGACCAACTGAGCTAACGGGCCGGAGACACTCTCTCCAGCCGCGGAAACGCGGTGTCCTAGGCGCCACCTCCGTTCGGCGTGGAACGACCGGTCGTAGTTGGCCCACGCTGTAAGTCGTTTTTTCGTCACTCTAAATTCAAGGGGATGTCAAGAAAGCAATTAAATGGGAGCTACGAGTCTTCCAAGACTCCAACATCCGCTCCAGAGCAAGGGGGAATTAGCTCAAATGGTAGAGCGCTCGCCTAGCATGCGAGAAGTAGCGGGATCGATGCCCGCATTCTCCAATGCCTTTCGGCTCGTTTGTGGTTCAGTGGCTCGGCTAATTCAATAAGACAGGTTTGTGCGGTACGTCCAGTGTCGCTCTCCGACCAGGCAGTGTTTTGGCATCACCGTTTTGAAAAATGACACTTCCTTGAGTCAACGGTATTTACCTGGGGCTTACCGAAACCCAGGAGCAAACCAGGGACCTTGAGACCCTCAGCCTAACCCTCTCCCAACTGAGCTATTTGGGCAGGCGTTCCAAAGCCAGTCAGTAGCATTTCAAAGCCTCGCCACAGACTAGATAAAGCAATGGAAAAGATATCCAAAGAAGGGGTGTTTGGCCCGTATGGGGATCGAACCCACGACCTTGGCGTTATTAGCACCACGCTCTGACCAACTGAGCTAACGGGCCGGAGACACTCTCTCCAGCCGCGGAAACGCGGTGTCCTAGGCGCCACCTCCGTTCGGCGTGGAACGACCGGTCGTAGTTGGCCCACGCTGTAAGTCGTTTTTTCGTCACTCTAAATTCAAGGGGATGTCAAGAAAGCAATTAAATGGGAGCTACGAGTCTTCCAAGACTCCAACATCCGCTCCAGAGCAAAGGGGAATTAGCTCAAATGGTAGAGCGCTCGCTTAGCATGCGAGAAGTAGCGGGATCGATGCCCGCATTCTCCAATGCCTTTCGGCTCGTTTGTGGTTCAGTAGCTCGGCTAGTTCAATAAGACAGGTTTGTGCGGTACGTCCAGTGTCGCTCTCCGACCAGGCAGTGTTTTGGCATCACCGTTTTGAAAAATGACACTTCCTTGAGTCAACGGTATTTACCTGGGGCTTACCGAAACCCAGGAGCAAACCAGGGACCTTGAGACCCTCAGCCTAACCCTCTCCCAACTGAGCTATTTGGGCAGGCGTTCCAAAGCCAGTCAGTAGCATTTCAAAGCCTCGCCACAGACTAGATAAAGCAATGGAAAAGATCTCCAAAGAAGGGGTGATTGGCCCGTATGGGGATCGAACCCACGACCTTGGCGTTATTAGCACCACGCTCTGACCAACTGAGCTAACAGGCCGGAGACACTCTCTCCAGCTGCGGAAACGCGGTGTCCTAGGCGCCACTTCCGTTCGGCGTGGAACGACCGGTCGTAGTTGGCCCACGCTGTAAGTCGTTTTTTCGTCACTCTAAATTCAAGGGGATGTCAAGAAAGCAATTAAATGGGAGCTACGAGTCTTCCAAGACTCCAACCTCAGCTCCAGAGCAAGGGGGAATTAGCTCAAATGGTAGAGCGCTCGCCTAGCATGCGAGAAGTAGCGGGATCGATGCCCGCATTCTCCAATGCCTTTCGGCTCGTTTGTGGTTCAGTAGCTCGGCTAGTTCAATAAGACAGGTTTGTGCGGTACGTCCAGTGTCGCTCTCCGACCAGGCAGTGTTTTGGCATCACCGTTTTGAAAAATGACACTTCCTTGAGTCAACGGTATTTACCTGGGGCTTACCGAAACCCAGGAGCAAACCAGGGACCTTGAGACCCTCAGCCTAACCCTCTCCCAACTGAGCTATTTGGGCAGGCGTTCCAAAGCCAGTCAGTAGCATTTCAAAGCCTCGCCACAGACTAGATAGAGCAATGGAAAATATCTCCAAAGAAGGGGTGTTTGGCCCGTATGGGGATCGAACCCACGACCTTGGCGTTATTAGCACCACGCTCTGACCAACTGAGCTAACAGGCCGGAGACACTCTCTCCAGCTGCGGAAACGCGGTGTCCTAGGCGCCACTTCCGTTCGGCGTGGAACGACCGGTCGTAGTTGGCCCACGCTGTAAGTCGTTTTTTCGTCACTCTAAATTCAAGGGGATGTCAAGAAAGCAATTAAATGGGAGCTACGAGTCTTCCAAGACTCCAACCTCAGCTCCAGAGCAAGGGGGAATTAGCTCAAATGGTAGAGCGCTCGCTTAGCATGCGAGAAGTAGCGGGATCGATGCCCGCATTCTCCAATGCCTTTCGGCTCGTTTGTGGTTCAGTAGCTCGGCTAGTTCAATAAGACAGGTTTGTGCGGTACGTCCAGTGTCGCTCTCCGACCAGGCAGTGTTTTGGCATCACCGTTTTGAAAAATGACACTTCCTTGAGTCAACGGTATTTACCTGGGGCTTACCAAAACCCAGGAGCAAACCAGGGACCTTGAGACCCTCAGCCTAACCCTCTCCCAACTGAGCTATTTGGGCAGGCGTTCCAAAGCCAGTCAGTAGCATTTCAAAGCCTCGCCACAGACTAGATAAAGCAATGGAAAAGATCTCCAAAGAAGGGGTGTTTGGCCCGTATGGGGATCGAACCCACGACCTTGGCGTTATTAGCACCACGCTCTGACCAACTGAGCTAACAGGCCGGAGACACTCTCTCCAGCTGCGGAAACGCGGTGTCCTAGGCGCCACTTCCGTTCGGCGTGGAACGACCGGTCGTAGTTGGCCCACGCTGTAAGTCGTTTTTTCGTCACTCTAAATTCAAGGGGATGTCAAGAAAGCAATTAAATGGGAGCTACGAGTCTTCCAAGACTCCAACATCTGCTCCAGAGCAAAGGGGAATTAGCTCAAATGGTAGAGCGCTCGCTTAGCATGCGAGAAGTAGCGGGATCGATGCCCGCATTCTCCAATGCCTTTCGGCTCGTTTGTGGTTCAGTGGCTCGGCTAGTTCAATAAGACAGGTTTGTGCGGTATGTCCAGTGTCGCTCTCCGACCAAGCGGTGTTTTGGCATCACCGTTTTGAAAATGACACTTCCTTAAGTCAACGGTATTTACCTGGGGCTTACCGAAACCCAGGAGCAAACCAGGGACCTTGAGACCCTCAGCCTAACCCTCTCCCAACTGAGCTATTTGGGCAGGCGTTCCAAAGCCAGTCAGTAGCATTTCAAAGCCTCGCCACAGACTAGATAAAGCAATGGAAAAGATCTCCAAAGAAGGGGTGTTTGGCCCGTATGGGGATCGAAACCACGACCTTGGCGTTATTAGCACCACGCTCTGACCAACTGAGCTAACAGGCCGGAGACACTTTCTCCAGCTGCGGAAACGCGGTGTCCTAGGCGCCACTTCCGTTCGGCGTGGAACGACCGGTCGTAGTTGGCCCACGCTTTAAGTCGTTTTTTCATCACTCTAAATTCAAGGGGATGTCAAGAAAGCAATTAAATGGGAGCTACGAGTCTTCCAAGACTCCAACCTCAGCTCCAGAGCAAGGGGGAATTAGCTCAAATGGTAGAGCGCTCGCTTAGCATGCGAGAAGTAGCGGGATCGATGCCCGCATTCTCCAATGCCTTTCGGCTCGTTTGTGGTTCAGTGGCTCGGCTAGTTCAATAAGACAGGTTTGTGCGGTACGTCCAGTGTCGCTCTCCGACCAAGCGGTGTTTTGGCATCACCGTTTTGAAAATGACACTTCCTTAAGTCAACGGTATTTACCTGGGGCTTACCGAAACCCAGGAGCAAACCAGGGACCTTGAGACCCTCAGCCTAACCCTCTCCCAACTGAGCTATTTGGGCAGGCGTTCCAAAGCCAGTCAGTAGCATTTCAAAGCCTCGCCACAGACTAGATAAAGCAATGGAAAAGATCTAAAAAAAAGGGGTGATTGGCCCGTATGGGGATCGAACCCACGACCTTGGCGTTATTAGCACCACGCTCTGACCAACTGAGCTAACGGGCCGGAGACACTCTCTCCAGCCGCGGAAACGCGGTGTCCTAGGCGCCACCTCCGTTCGGCGTGGAACGACCGGTCGTAGTTGGCCCACGCTGTAAGTCGTTTTTTCGTCACTCTAAATTCAAGGGGATGTCAAGAAAGCAATTAAATGGGAGCTACGAGTCTTCCAAGACTCCAACATCCGCTCCAGAGCAAGGGGGAATTAGCTCAAATGGTAGAGCGCTCGCCTAGCATGCGAGAAGTAGCGGGATCGATGCCCGCATTCTCCAATGCCTTTCGGCTCGTTTGTGGTTCAGTGGCTCGGCTAGTTCAATAAGACAGGTTTGTGCGGTACGTCCAGTGTCGCTCTCCGACCAGGCAGTGTTTTGGCATCACCGTTTTGAAAAATGACACTTCCTTGAGTCAACGGTATTTACCTGGGGCTTACCGAAACCCAGGAGCAAACCAGGGACCTTGAGACCCTCAGCCTAACCCTCTCCCAACTGAGCTATTTGGGCAGGCGTTCCAAAGCCAGTCAGTAGCATTTCAAAGCCTCGCCACAAACTAGATAAAGCAATGGAAAAGATCTCCAAAGAAGGGGTGTTTGGCCCGTATGGGGATCGAACCCACGACCTTGGCGTTATTAGCACCACGCTCTGACCAACTGAGCTAACGGGCCGGAGACACTCTCTCCAGCCGCGGAAACGCGGTGTCCTAGGCGCCACCTCCGTTCGGCGTGGAACGACCGGTCGTAGTTGGCCCACGCTGTAAGTCGTTTTTTCGTCACTCTAAATTCAAGGGGATGTCAAGAAAGCAATTAAATGGGAGCTACGAGTCTTCCAAGACTCCAACATCCGCTCCAGAGCAAGGGGGAATTAGCTCAAATGGTAGAGCGCTCGCCTAGCATGCGAGAAGTAGCGGGATCGATGCCCGCATTCTCCAATGCCTTTCGGCTCGTTTGTGGTTCAGTGGCTCGGCTAATTCAATAAGACAGGTTTGTGCGGTACGTCCAGTGTCGCTCTCCGACCAGGCAGTGTTTTGGCATCACCGTTTTGAAAAATGACACTTCCTTGAGTCAACGGTATTTACCTGGGGCTTACCGAAACCCAGGAGCAAACCAGGGACCTTGAGACCCTCAGCCTAACCCTCTCCCAACTGAGCTATTTGGGCAGGCGTTCCAAAGCCAGTCAGTAGCATTTCAAAGCCTCGCCACAGACTAGATAAAGCAATGGAAAAGATATCCAAAGAAGGGGTGTTTGGCCCGTATGGGGATCGAACCCACGACCTTGGCGTTATTAGCACCACGCTCTGACCAACTGAGCTAACGGGCCGGAGACACTCTCTCCAGCCGCGGAAACGCGGTGTCCTAGGCGCCACCTCCGTTCGGCGTGGAACGACCGGTCGTAGTTGGCCCACGCTGTAAGTCGTTTTTTCGTCACTCTAAATTCAAGGGGATGTCAAGAAAGCAATTAAATGGGAGCTACGAGTCTTCCAAGACTCCAACATCCGCTCCAGAGCAAAGGGGAATTAGCTCAAATGGTAGAGCGCTCGCTTAGCATGCGAGAAGTAGCGGGATCGATGCCCGCATTCTCCAATGCCTTTCGGCTCGTTTGTGGTTCAGTAGCTCGGCTAGTTCAATAAGACAGGTTTGTGCGGTACGTCCAGTGTCGCTCTCCGACCAGGCAGTGTTTTGGCATCACCGTTTTGAAAAATGACACTTCCTTGAGTCAACGGTATTTACCTGGGGCTTACCGAAACCCAGGAGCAAACCAGGGACCTTGAGACCCTCAGCCTAATCCTCTCCCAACTGAGCTATTTGGGCAGGCGTTCCAAAGCCAGTCAGTAGCATTTCAAAGCCTCGCCACAGACTAGATAAAGCAATGGAAAAGATCTCCAAAGAAGGGGTGATTGGCCCGTATGGGGATCGAACCCACGACCTTGGCGTTATTAGCACCACGCTCTGACCAACTGAGCTAACAGGCCGGAGACACTCTCTCCAGCTGCGGAAACGCGGTGTCCTAGGCGCCACTTCCGTTCGGCGTGGAACGACCGGTCGTAGTTGGCCCACGCTGTAAGTCGTTTTTTCGTCACTCTAAATTCAAGGGGATGTCAAGAAAGCAATTAAATGGGAGCTACGAGTCTTCCAAGACTCCAACCTCAGCTCCAGAGCAAGGGGGAATTAGCTCAAATGGTAGAGCGCTCGCCTAGCATGCGAGAAGTAGCGGGATCGATGCCCGCATTCTCCAATGCCTTTCGGCTCGTTTGTGGTTCAGTAGCTCGGCTAGTTCAATAAGACAGGTTTGTGCGGTACGTCCAGTGTCGCTCTCCGACCAGGCAGTGTTTTGGCATCACCGTTTTGAAAAATGACACTTCCTTGAGTCAACGGTATTTACCTGGGGCTTACCGAAACCCAGGAGCAAACCAGGGACCTTGAGACCCTCAGCCTAACCCTCTCCCAACTGAGCTATTTGGGCAGGCGTTCCAAAGCCAGTCAGTAGCATTTCAAAGCCTCGCCACAGACTAGATAGAGCAATGGAAAAGATCTCCAAAGAAGGGGTGTTTGGCCCGTATGGGGATCGAACCCACGACCTTGGCGTTATTAGCACCACGCTCTGACCAACTGAGCTAACAGGCCGGAGACACTCTCTCCAGCTGCGGAAACGCGGTGTCCTAGGCGCCACTTCCGTTCGGCGTGGAACGACCGGTCGTAGTTGGCCCACGCTGTAAGTCGTTTTTTCGTCACTCTAAATTCAAGGGGATGTCAAGAAAGCAATTAAATGGGAGCTACGAGTCTTCCAAGACTCCAACCTCAGCTCCAGAGCAAGGGGGAATTAGCTCAAATGGTAGAGCGCTCGCTTAGCATGCGAGAAGTAGCGGGATCGATGCCCGCATTCTCCAATGCCTTTCGGCTCGTTTGTGGTTCAGTAGCTCGGCTAGTTCAATAAGACAGGTTTGTGCGGTACGTCCAGTGTCGCTCTCCGACCAGGCAGTGTTTTGGCATCACCGTTTTGAAAAATGACACTTCCTTGAGTCAACGGTATTTACCTGGGGCTTACCAAAACCCAGGAGCAAACCAGGGACCTTGAGACCCTCAGCCTAACCCTCTCCCAACTGAGCTATTTGGGCAGGCGTTCCAAAGC
Organism: Hypomesus nipponensis; assembly: GCF_054491055.1. NCBI lineage: Eukaryota > Metazoa > Chordata > Actinopteri > Osmeriformes > Osmeridae > Hypomesus > Hypomesus nipponensis. Next base: position 3,710,001 of record NC_140363.1, on the reverse strand, counting down.
CAGTCAGTAGCATTTCAAAGCCTCGCCACAGACTAGATAAAGCAATGGAAAAGATCTCCAAAGAAGGGGTGTTTGGCCCGTATGGGGATCGAACCCACGACCTTGGCGTTATTAGCACCACGCTCTGACCAACTGAGCTAACAGGCCGGAGACACTCTCTCCAGCTGCGGAAACGCGGTGTCCTAGGCGCCACTTCCGTTCGGCGTGGAACGACCGGTCGTAGTTGGCCCACGCTGTAAGTCGTTTTTTCGTCACTCTAAATTCAAGGGGATGTCAAGAAAGCAATTAAATGGGAGCTACGAGTCTTCCAAGACTCCAACCTCAGCTCCAGAGCAAGGGGGAATTAGCTCAAATGGTAGAGCGCTCGCTTAGCATGCGAGAAGTAGCGGGATCGATGCCCGCATTCTCCAATGCCTTTCGGCTCGTTTGTGGTTCAGTAGCTCGGCTAGTTCAATAAGACAGGTTTGTGCAGTACGTCCAGTGTCGCTCTCCGACCAGGCAGTGTTTTGGCATCACCGTTTTGAAAAATGACACTTCCTTGAGTCAACGGTATTTACCTGGGGCTTACCGAAACCCAGGAGCAAACCAGGGACCTTGAGACCCTCAGCCTAACCCTCTCCCAACTGAGCTATTTGGGCAGGCGTTCCAAAGCCAGTCAGTAGCATTTCAAAGCCTCGCCACAGACTAGATAAAGCAATGGAAAAGATCTCCAAAGAAGGGGTGTTTGGCCCGTATGGGGATCGAACCCACGACCTTGGCGTTATTAGCACCACGCTCTGACCAACTGAGCTAACGGGCCGGAGACACTCTCTCCAGCCGCGGAAACGCGGTGTCCTAGGCGCCACTTCCGTTCGGCGTGGAACGACCGGTCGTAGTTGGCCCACGCTGTAAGTCGTTTTTTCGTCACTCTAAATTCAAGGGGATGTCAAGAAAGCAATTAAATGGGAGCTACGAGTCTTCCAAGACTCCAACCTCAGCTCCAGAGCAAGGGGGAATTAGCTCAAATGGTAGAGCGCTCGCTTAGCATGCGAGAAGTAGCGGGATCGATGCCCGCATTCTCCAATGCCTTTCGGCTCGTTTGTGGTTCAGTAGCTCGGCTAGTTCAATAAGACAGGTTTGTGCGGTACGTCCAGTGTCGCTCTCCGACCAGGCAGTGTTTTGGCATCACCGTTTTGAAAAATGACACTTCCTTGAGTCAACGGTATTTACCTGGGGCTTACCGAAACCCAGGAGCAAACCAGGGACCTTGAGACCCTCAGCCTAACCCTCTCCCAACTGAGCTATTTGGGCAGGCGTTCCAAAGCCAGTCAGTAGCATTTCAAAGCCTCGCCACAGACTAGATAAAGCAATGGAAAAGATCTCCAAAGAAGGGGTGTTTGGCCCGTATGGGGATCGAACCCACGACCTTGGCGTTATTAGCACCACGCTCTGACCAACTGAGCTAACGGGCCGGAGACACTCTCTCCAGCCGCGGAAACGCGGTGTCCTAGGCGCCACTTCCGTTCGGCGTGGAACGACCGGTCGTAGTTGGCCCACGCTGTAAGTCGTTTTTTCGTCACTCTAAATTCAAGGGGATGTCAAGAAAGCAATTAAATGGGAGCTACGAGTCTTCCAAGACTCCAACCTCAGCTCCAGAGCAAGGGGGAATTAGCTCAAATGGTAGAGCGCTCGCTTAGCATGCGAGAAGTAGCGGGATCGATGCCCGCATTCTCCAATGCCTTTCGGCTCGTTTGTGGTTCAGTAGCTCGGCTAGTTCAATAAGACAGGTTTGTGCGGTACGTCCAGTGTCGCTCTCCGACCAGGCAGTGTTTTGGCATCACCGTTTTGAAAAATGACACTTCCTTGAGTCAACGGTATTTACCTGGGGCTTACCGAAACCCAGGAGCAAACCAGGGACCTTGAGACCCTCAGCCTAACCCTCTCCCAACTGAGCTATTTGGGCAGGCGTTCCAAAGCCAGTCAGTAGCATTTCAAAGCCTCGCCACAGACTAGATAAAGCAATGGAAAAGATCTCCAAAGAAGGGGTGATTGGCCCGTATGGGGATCGAACCCACGACCTTGGCGTTATTAGCACCACGCTCTGACCAACTGAGCTAACAGGCCGGAGACACTCTCTCCAGCTGCGGAAACGCGGTGTCCTAGGCGCCACTTCCGTTCGGCGTGGAACGACCGGTCGTAGTTGGCCCACGCTGTAAGTCGTTTTTTCGTCACTCTAAATTCAAGGGGATGTCAAGAAAGCAATTAAATGGGAGCTACGAGTCTTCCAAGACTCCAACCTCAGCTCCAGAGCAAGGGGGAATTAGCTCAAATGGTAGAGCGCTCGCCTAGCATGCGAGAAGTAGCGGGATCGATGCCCGCATTCTCCAATGCCTTTCGGCTCGTTTGTGGTTCAGTAGCTCGGCTAGTTCAATAAGACAGGTTTGTGCGGTACGTCCAGTGTCGCTCTCCGACCAGGCAGTGTTTTGGCATCACCGTTTTGAAAAATGACACTTCCTTGAGTCAACGGTATTTACCTGGGGCTTACCGAAACCCAGGAGCAAACCAGGGACCTTGAGACCCTCAGCCTAACCCTCTCCCAACTGAGCTATTTGGGCAGGCGTTCCAAAGCCAGTCAGTAGCATTTCAAAGCCTCGCCACAGACTAGATAGAGCAATGGAAAATATCTCCAAAGAAGGGGTGTTTGGCCCGTATGGGGATCGAACCCACGACCTTGGCGTTATTAGCACCACGCTCTGACCAACTGAGCTAACAGGCCGGAGACACTCTCTCCAGCTGCGGAAACGCGGTGTCCTAGGCGCCACTTCCGTTCGGCGTGGAACGACCGGTCGTAGTTGGCCCACGCTGTAAGTCGTTTTTTCGTCACTCTAAATTCAAGGGGATGTCAAGAAAGCAATTAAATGGGAGCTACGAGTCTTCCAAGACTCCAACCTCAGCTCCAGAGCAAGGGGGAATTAGCTCAAATGGTAGAGCGCTCGCTTAGCATGCGAGAAGTAGCGGGATCGATGCCCGCATTCTCCAATGCCTTTCGGCTCGTTTGTGGTTCAGTAGCTCGGCTAGTTCAATAAGACAGGTTTGTGCGGTACGTCCAGTGTCGCTCTCCGACCAGGCAGTGTTTTGGCATCACCGTTTTGAAAAATGACACTTCCTTGAGTCAACGGTATTTACCTGGGGCTTACCAAAACCCAGGAGCAAACCAGGGACCTTGAGACCCTCAGCCTAACCCTCTCCCAACTGAGCTATTTGGGCAGGCGTTCCAAAGCCAGTCAGTAGCATTTCAAAGCCTCGCCACAGACTAGATAAAGCAATGGAAAAGATCTCCAAAGAAGGGGTGTTTGGCCCGTATGGGGATCGAACCCACGACCTTGGCGTTATTAGCACCACGCTCTGACCAACTGAGCTAACAGGCCGGAGACACTCTCTCCAGCTGCGGAAACGCGGTGTCCTAGGCGCCACTTCCGTTCGGCGTGGAACGACCGGTCGTAGTTGGCCCACGCTGTAAGTCGTTTTTTCGTCACTCTAAATTCAAGGGGATGTCAAGAAAGCAATTAAATGGGAGCTACGAGTCTTCCAAGACTCCAACCTCAGCTCCAGAGCAAGGGGGAATTAGCTCAAATGGTAGAGCGCTCGCTTAGCATGCGAGAAGTAGCGGGATCGATGCCCGCATTCTCCAATGCCTTTCGGCTCGTTTGTGGTTCAGTAGCTCGGCTAGTTCAATAAGACAGGTTTGTGCAGTACGTCCAGTGTCGCTCTCCGACCAGGCAGTGTTTTGGCATCACCGTTTTGAAAAATGACACTTCCTTGAGTCAACGGTATTTACCTGGGGCTTACCGAAACCCAGGAGCAAACCAGGGACCTTGAGACCCTCAGCCTAACCCTCTCCCAACTGAGCTATTTGGGCAGGCGTTCCAAAGCCAGTCAGTAGCATTTCAAAGCCTCGCCACAGACTAGATAAAGCAATGGAAAAGATCTCCAAAGAAGGGGTGTTTGGCCCGTATGGGGATCGAACCCACGACCTTGGCGTTATTAGCACCACGCTCTGACCAACTGAGCTAACAGGCCGGAGACACTCTCTCCAGCTGCGGAAACGCGGTGTCCTAGGCGCCACTTCCGTTCGGCGTGGAACGACCGGTCGTAGTTGGCCCACGCTGTAAGTCGTTTTTTCGTCACTCTAAATTCAAGGGGATGTCAAGAAAGCAATTAAATGGGAGCTACGAGTCTTCCAAGACTCCAACCTCAGCTCCAGAGCAAGGGGGAATTAGCTCAAATGGTAGAGCGCTCGCTTAGCATGCGAGAAGTAGCGGGATCGATGCCCGCATTCTCCAATGCCTTTCGGCTCGTTTGTGGTTCAGTAGCTCGGCTAGTTCAATAAGACAGGTTTGTGCGGTACGTCCAGTGTCGCTCTCCGACCAGGCAGTGTTTTGGCATCACCGTTTTGAAAAATGACACTTCCTTGAGTCAACGGTATTTACCTGGGGCTTACCAAAACCCAGGAGCAAACCAGGGACCTTGAGACCCTCAGCCTAACCCTCTCCCAACTGAGCTATTTGGGCAGGCGTTCCAAAGCCAGTCAGTAGCATTTCAAAGCCTCGCCACAGACTAGATAAAGCAATGGAAAAGATCTCCAAAGAAGGGGTGTTTGGCCCGTATGGGGATCGAACCCACGACCTTGGCGTTATTAGCACCACGCTCTGACCAACTGAGCTAACAGGCCGGAGACACTCTCTCCAGCTGCGGAAACGCGGTGTCCTAGGCGCCACTTCCGTTCGGCGTGGAACGACCGGTCGTAGTTGGCCCACGCTGTAAGTCGTTTTTTCGTCACTCTAAATTCAAGGGGATGTCAAGAAAGCAATTAAATGGGAGCTACGAGTCTTCCAAGACTCCAACCTCAGCTCCAGAGCAAGGGGGAATTAGCTCAAATGGTAGAGCGCTCGCTTAGCATGCGAGAAGTAGCGGGATCGATGCCCGCATTCTCCAATGCCTTTCGGCTCGTTTGTGGTTCAGTAGCTCGGCTAGTTCAATAAGACAGGTTTGTGCGGTACGTCCAGTGTCGCTCTCCGACCAGGCAGTGTTTTGGCATCACCGTTTTGAAAAATGACACTTCCTTGAGTCAACGGTATTTACCTGGGGCTTACCGAAACCCAGGAGCAAACCAGGGACCTTGAGACCCTCAGCCTAACCCTCTCCCAACTGAGCTATTTGGGCAGGCGTTCCAAAGCCAGTCAGTAGCATTTCAAAGCCTCGCCACAGACTAGATAAAGCAATGGAAAAGATCTCCAAAGAAGGGGTGTTTGGCCCGTATGGGGATCGAACCCACGACCTTGGCGTTATTAGCACCACGCTCTGACCAACTGAGCTAACGGGCCGGAGACACTCTCTCCAGCCGCGGAAACGCGGTGTCCTAGGCGCCACTTCCGTTCGGCGTGGAACGACCGGTCGTAGTTGGCCCACGCTGTAAGTCGTTTTTTCGTCACTCTAAATTCAAGGGGATGTCAAGAAAGCAATTAAATGGGAGCTACGAGTCTTCCAAGACTCCAACCTCAGCTCCAGAGCAAGGGGGAATTAGCTCAAATGGTAGAGCGCTCGCTTAGCATGCGAGAAGTAGCGGGATCGATGCCCGCATTCTCCAATGCCTTTCGGCTCGTTTGTGGTTCAGTAGCTCGGCTAGTTCAATAAGACAGGTTTGTGCGGTACGTCCAGTGTCGCTCTCCGACCAGGCAGTGTTTTGGCATCACCGTTTTGAAAAATGACACTTCCTTGAGTGAACGGTATTTACCTGGGGCTTACCGAAACCCAGGAGCAAACCAGGGACCTTGAGACCCTCAGCCTAACCCTCTCCCAACTGAGCTATTTGGGCAGGCGTTCCAAAGCCAGTCAGTAGCATTTCAAAGCCTCGCCACAGACTAGATAAAGCAATGGAAAAGATCTCCAAAGAAGGGGTGTTTGGCCCGTATGGGGATCGAACCCACGACCTTGGCGTTATTAGCACCACGCTCTGACCAACTGAGCTAACGGGCCGGAGACACTCTCTCCAGCCGCGGAAACGCGGTGTCCTAGGCGCCACTTCCGTTCGGCGTGGAACGACCGGTCGTAGTTGGCCCACGCTGTAAGTCGTTTTTTCGTCACTCTAAATTCAAGGGGATGTCAAGAAAGCAATTAAATGGGAGCTACGAGTCTTCCAAGACTCCAACCTCAGCTCCAGAGCAAGGGGGAATTAGCTCAAATGGTAGAGCGCTCGCTTAGCATGCGAGAAGTAGCGGGATCGATGCCCGCATTCTCCAATGCCTTTCGGCTCGTTTGTGGTTCAGTAGCTCGGCTAGTTCAATAAGACAGGTTTGTGCGGTACGTCCAGTGTCGCTCTCCGACCAGGCAGTGTTTTGGCATCACCGTTTTGAAAAATGACACTTCCTTGAGTCAACGGTATTTACCTGGGGCTTACCAAAACCCAGGAGCAAACCAGGGACCTTGAGACCCTCAGCCTAACCCTCTCCCAACTGAGCTATTTGGGCAGGCGTTCCAAAGCCAGTCAGTAGCATTTCAAAGCCTCGCCACAGACTAGATAAAGCAATGGAAAAGATCTCCAAAGAAGGGGTGTTTGGCCCGTATGGGGATCGAACTCACGACCTTGGCGTTATTAGCACCACGCTCTGACCAACTGAGCTAACGGGCCAGAGACACTCTCCCCCAGCAGCGGAAACGCTGTGTCCTAGGCGCCACCTCCGTTCGGCGTGGAATGACCGGTTGTAGTTGGCCCACGCTGTAAGTCTTTTTTTGTCATTCTAAGTTCAAGGGGAGGTCAAGAAAGCAATTAAACGGACGGGAGCTACGAGTCTTCCAAGACTTCAACGTCAGCTCCAGAGCAAGGGGGAATTAGCTCAAATGGTAGAGTGCTCGCTTAGCATGCGAGAAGTAGTGGGATCGATGCCCGCATTCTCCAATGCCTTAAGGCTCGTTTGTGGTTCAGTGGCTCGGCTAGTTCAATAACACAGGTTTGTGCGGTACGTCCAGTGTCGCTCTCCGACCAGGCAGTGTTTTGGCATCACCGTTTTGAAAGTGACACTTCCTTGAGTCAACGGTATTTACCTAGGGCTTACCAAAACCCAGGAGCAAACCAGGGACCTTGAGACCCTCAGCCTAACCCTCTCCCAACTGAGCTATTTGGGCAGGCGTTCCAAAGCCAGTCAGTAGCATTTCAAAGCCTCGCCACAGACTAGATAAAGCAATGGAAAAGATCTCCAAAGAAGGGGTGTTTGGCCCGTATGGGGATCGAACCCACGACCTTGGCGTTATTAGCACCACGCTCTGACCAACTGAGCTAACGGGCCGGAGACACTCTCTCCAGCCGCGGAAACGCGGTGTCCTAGGCGCCACTTCCGTTCGGCGTGGAACGACCGGTCGTAGTTGGCCCACGCTGTAAGTCGTTTTTTCGTCACTCTAAATTCAAGGGGATGTCAAGAAAGCAATTAAATGGGAGCTACGAGTCTTCCAAGACTCCAACCTCAGCTCCAGAGCAAGGGGGAATTAGCTCAAATGGTAGAGCGCTCGCTTAGCATGCGAGAAGTAGCGGGATCGATGCCCGCATTCTCCAATGCCTTTCGGCTCGTTTGTGGTTCAGTAGCTCGGCTAGTTCAATAAGACAGGTTTGTGCGGTACGTCCAGTGTCGCTCTCCGACCAGGCAGTGTTTTGGCATCACCGTTTTGAAAAATGACACTTCCTTGAGTCAACGGTATTTACCTGGGGCTTACCAAAACCCAGGAGCAAACCAGGGACCTTGAGACCCTCAGCCTAACCCTCTCCCAACTGAGCTATTTGGGCAGGCGTTCCAAAGCCAGTCAGTAGCATTTCAAAGCCTCGCCACAGACTAGATAAAGCAATGGAAAAGATCTCCAAAGAAGGGGTGTTTGGCCCGTATGGGGATCGAACTCACGACCTTGGCGTTATTAGCACCACGCTCTGACCAACTGAGCTAACGGGCCAGAGACACTCTCCCCCAGCAGCGGAAACGCTGTGTCCTAGGCGCCACCTCCGTTCGGCGTGGAATGACCGGTTGTAGTTGGCCCACGCTGTAAGTCTTTTTTTGTCATTCTAAGTTCAAGGGGAGGTCAAGAAAGCAATTAAACGGACGGGAGCTACGAGTCTTCCAAGACTTCAACGTCAGCTCCAGAGCAAGGGGGAATTAGCTCAAATGGTAGAGTGCTCGCTTAGCATGCGAGAAGTAGTGGGATCGATGCCCGCATTCTCCAATGCCTTAAGGCTCGTTTGTGGTTCAGTGGCTCGGCTAGTTCAATAACACAGGTTTGTGCGGTACGTCCAGTGTCGCTCTCCGACCAGGCAGTGTTTTGGCATCACCGTTTTGAAAGTGACACTTCCTTGAGTCAACGGTATTTACCTAGGGCTTACCAAAACCCAGGAGCAAACCAGGGACCTTGAGACCCTCAGCCTAACCCTCTCCCAACTGAGCTATTTGGGCAGGCGTTCCAAAGCCAGTCAGTAGCATTTCAAAGCCTCGCCACAGACTAGATAAAGCAATGGAAAAGATCTCCAAAGAAGGGGTGATTGGCCCGTATGGGGATCGAACCCACGACCTTGGCGTTATTAGCACCACGCTCTGACCAACTGAGCTAACAGGCCGGAGACACTCTCTCCAGCTGCGGAAACGCGGTGTCCTAGGCGCCACTTCCGTTCGGCGTGGAACGACCGGTCGTAGTTGGCCCACGCTGTAAGTCGTTTTTTCGTCACTCTAAATTCAAGGGGATGTCAAGAAAGCAATTAAATGGGAGCTACGAGTCTTCCAAGACTCCAACCTCAGCTCCAGAGCAAGGGGGAATTAGCTCAAATGGTAGAGCGCTCGCCTAGCATGCGAGAAGTAGCGGGATCGATGCCCGCATTCTCCAATGCCTTTCGGCTCGTTTGTGGTTCAGTAGCTCGGCTAGTTCAATAAGACAGGTTTGTGCGGTACGTCCAGTGTCGCTCTCCGACCAGGCAGTGTTTTGGCATCACCGTTTTGAAAAATGACACTTCCTTGAGTCAACGGTATTTACCTGGGGCTTACCGAAACCCAGGAGCAAACCAGGGACCTTGAGACCCTCAGCCTAACCCTCTCCCAACTGAGCTATTTGGGCAGGCGTTCCAAAGCCAGTCAGTAGCATTTCAAAGCCTCGCCACAGACTAGATAGAGCAATGGAAAAGATCTCCAAAGAAGGGGTGTTTGGCCCGTATGGGGATCGAACCCACGACCTTGGCGTTATTAGCACCACGCTCTGACCAACTGAGCTAACAGGCCGGAGACACTCTCTCCAGCTGCGGAAACGCGGTGTCCTAGGCGCCACTTCCGTTTGGCGTGGAACGACCGGTCGTAGTTGGCCCACGCTGTAAGTCGTTTTTTCGTCACTCTAAATTCAAGGGGATGTCAAGAAAGCAATTAAATGGGAGCTACGAGTCTTCCAAGACTCCAACCTCAGCTCCAGAGCAAGGGGGAATTAGCTCAAATGGTAGAGCGCTCGCTTAGCATGCGAGAAGTAGCGGGATCGATGCCCGCATTCTCCAATGCCTTTCGGCTCGTTTGTGGTTCAGTAGCTCGGCTAGTTCAATAAGACAGGTTTGTGCGGTACGTCCAGTGTCGCTCTCCGACCAGGCAGTGTTTTGGCATCACCGTTTTGAAAAATGACACTTCCTTGAGTCAACGGTATTTACCTGGGGCTTACCAAAACCCAGGAGCAAACCAGGGACCTTGAGACCCTCAGCCTAACCCTCTCCCAACTGAGCTATTTGGGCAGGCGTTCCAAAGCCAGTCAGTAGCATTTCAAAGCCTCGCCACAGACTAGATAAAGCAATGGAAAAGATCTCCAAAGAAGGGGTGTTTGGCCCGTATGGGGATCGAACCCACGACCTTGGCGTTATTAGCACCACGCTCTGACCAACTGAGCTAACGGGCCGGAGACACTCTCTCCAGCCGCGGAAACGCGGTGTCCTAGGCGCCACTTCCGTTCGGCGTGGAACGACCGGTCGTAGTTGGCCCACGCTGTAAGTCGTTTTTTCGTCACTCTAAATTCAAGGGGATGTCAAGAAAGCAATTAAATGGGAGCTACGAGTCTTCCAAGACTCCAACCTCAGCTCCAGAGCAAGGGGGAATTAGCTCAAATGGTAGAGCGCTCGCTTAGCATGCGAGAAGTAGCGGGATCGATGCCCGCATTCTCCAATGCCTTTCGGCTCGTTTGTGGTTCAGTAGCTCGGCTAGTTCAATAAGACAGGTTTGTGCGGTACGTCCAGTGTCGCTCTCCGACCAGGCAGTGTTTTGGCATCACCGTTTTGAAAAATGACACTTCCTTGAGTCAACGGTATTTACCTGGGGCTTACCGAAACCCAGGAGCAAACCAGGGACCTTGAGACCCTCAGCCTAACCCTCTCCCAACTGAGCTATTTGGGCAGGCGTTCCAAAGCCAGTCAGTAGCATTTCAAAGCCTCGCCACAGACTAGATAAAGCAATGGAAAAGATCTCCAAAGAAGGGGTGTTTGGGCCGTATGGGGATCGAACCCACGACCTTGGCGTTATTAGCACCACGCTCTGACCAACTGAGCTAACAGGCCGGAGACACTCTCTCCAGCCGCGGAAACGCGGTGTCCTAGGCGCCACTTCCGTTCGGCGTGGAACGACCGGTCGTAGTTGGCCCACGCTGTAAGTCGTTTTTTCGTCACTCTAAATTCAAGGGGATGTCAAGAAAGCAATTAAATGGGAGCTACGAGTCTTCCAAGACTCCAACCTCAGCTCCAGAGCAAGGGGGAATTAGCTCAAATGGTAGAGCGCTCGCTTAGCATGCGAGAAGTAGCGGGATCGATGCCCGCATTCTCCAATGCCTTTCGGCTCGTTTGTGGTTCAGTAGCTCGGCTAGTTCAATAAGACAGGTTTGTGCGGTACGTCCAGTGTCGCTCTCCGACCAGGCAGTGTTTTGGCATCACCGTTTTGAAAAATGACACTTCCTTGAGTCAACGGTATTTACCTGGGGCTTACCGAAACCCAGGAGCAAACCAGGGACCTTGAGACCCTCAGCCTAACCCTCTCCCAACTGAGCTATTTGGGCAGGCGTTCCAAAGCCAGTCAGTAGCATTTCAAAGCCTCGCCACAGACTAGATAAAGCAATGGAAAAGATCTCCAAAGAAGGGGTGTTTGGCCCGTATGGGGATCGAACCCACGACCTTGGCGTTATTAGCACCACGCTCTGACCAACTGAGCTAACGGGCCGGAGACACTCTCTCCAGCCGCGGAAACGCGGTGTCCTAGGCGCCACTTCCGTTCGGCGTGGAACGACCGGTCGTAGTTGGCCCACGCTGTAAGTCGTTTTTTCGTCACTCTAAATTCAAGGGGATGTCAAGAAAGCAATTAAATGGGAGCTACGAGTCTTCCAAGACTCCAACCTCAGCTCCAGAGCAAGGGGGAATTAGCTCAAATGGTAGAGCGCTCGCTTAGCATGCGAGAAGTAGCGGGATCGATGCCCGCATTCTCCAATGCCTTTCGGCTCGTTTGTGGTTCAGTAGCTCGGCTAGTTCAATAAGACAGGTTTGTGCGGTACGTCCAGTGTCGCTCTCCGACCAGGCAGTGTTTTGGCATCACCGTTTTGAAAAATGACACTTCCTTGAGTGAACGGTATTTACCTGGGGCTTACCGAAACCCAGGAGCAAACCAGGGACCTTGAGACCCTCAGCCTAACCCTCTCCCAACTGAGCTATTTGGGCAGGCGTTCCAAAGCCAGTCAGTAGCATTTCAAAGCCTCGCCACAGACTAGATAAAGCAATGGAAAAGATCTCCAAAGAAGGGGTGTTTGGCCCGTATGGGGATCGAACCCACGACCTTGGCGTTATTAGCACCACGCTCTGACCAACTGAGCTAACGGGCCGGAGACACTCTCTCCAGCCGCGGAAACGCGGTGTCCTAGGCGCCACTTCCGTTCGGCGTGGAACGACCGGTCGTAGTTGGCCCACGCTGTAAGTCGTTTTTTCGTCACTCTAAATTCAAGGGGATGTCAAGAAAGCAATTAAATGGGAGCTACGAGTCTTCCAAGACTCCAACCTCAGCTCCAGAGCAAGGGGGAATTAGCTCAAATGGTAGAGCGCTCGCTTAGCATGCGAGAAGTAGCGGGATCGATGCCCGCATTCTCCAATGCCTTTCGGCTCGTTTGTGGTTCAGTAGCTCGGCTAGTTCAATAAGACAGGTTTGTGCGGTACGTCCAGTGTCGCTCTCCGACCAGGCAGTGTTTTGGCATCACCGTTTTGAAAAATGACACTTCCTTGAGTCAACGGTATTTACCTGGGGCTTACCAAAACCCAGGAGCAAACCAGGGACCTTGAGACCCTCAGCCTAACCCTCTCCCAACTGAGCTATTTGGGCAGGCGTTCCAAAGCCAGTCAGTAGCATTTCAAAGCCTCGCCACAGACTAGATAAAGCAATGGAAAAGATCTCCAAAGAAGGGGTGTTTGGCCCGTATGGGGATCGAACTCACGACCTTGGCGTTATTAGCACCACGCTCTGACCAACTGAGCTAACGGGCCAGAGACACTCTCCCCCAGCAGCGGAAACGCTGTGTCCTAGGCGCCACCTCCGTTCGGCGTGGAATGACCGGTTGTAGTTGGCCCACGCTGTAAGTCTTTTTTTGTCATTCTAAGTTCAAGGGGAGGTCAAGAAAGCAATTAAACGGACGGGAGCTACGAGTCTTCCAAGACTTCAACGTCAGCTCCAGAGCAAGGGGGAATTAGCTCAAATGGTAGAGTGCTCGCTTAGCATGCGAGAAGTAGTGGGATCGATGCCCGCATTCTCCAATGCCTTAAGGCTCGTTTGTGGTTCAGTGGCTCGGCTAGTTCAATAACACAGGTTTGTGCGGTACGTCCAGTGTCGCTCTCCGACCAGGCAGTGTTTTGGCATCACCGTTTTGAAAGTGACACTTCCTTGAGTCAACGGTATTTACCTAGGGCTTACCAAAACCCAGGAGCAAACCAGGGACCTTGAGACCCTCAGCCTAACCCTCTCCCAACTGAGCTATTTGGGCAGGCGTTCCAAAGCCAGTCAGTAGCATTTCAAAGCCTCGCCACAGACTAGATAAAGCAATGGAAAAGATATCCAAAGAAGGGGTGTTTGGCCCGTATGGGGATCGAACCCACGACCTTGGCGTTATTAGCACCACGCTCTGACCAACTGAGCTAACGGGCCGGAGACACTCTCTCCAGCCGCGGAAACGCGGTGTCCTAGGCGCCACCTCCGTTCGGCGTGGAACGACCGGTCGTAGTTGGCCCACGCTGTAAGTCGTTTTTTCGTCACTCTAAATTCAAGGGGATGTCAAGAAAGCAATTAAATGGGAGCTACGAGTCTTCCAAGACTCCAACATCCGCTCCAGAGCAAAGGGGAATTAGCTCAAATGGTAGAGCGCTCGCTTAGCATGCGAGAAGTAGCGGGATCGATGCCCGCATTCTCCAATGCCTTTCGGCTCGTTTGTGGTTCAGTAGCTCGGCTAGTTCAATAAGACAGGTTTGTGCGGTACGTCCAGTGTCGCTCTCCGACCAGGCAGTGTTTTGGCATCACCGTTTTGAAAAATGACACTTCCTTGAGTCAACGGTATTTACCTGGGGCTTACCGAAACCCAGGAGCAAACCAGGGACCTTGAGACCCTCAGCCTAACCCTCTCCCAACTGAGCTATTTGGGCAGGCGTTCCAAAGCCAGTCAGTAGCATTTCAAAGCCTCGCCACAGACTAGATAAAGCAATGGAAAAGATCTCCAAAGAAGGGGTGATTGGCCCGTATGGGGATCGAACCCACGACCTTGGCGTTATTAGCACCACGCTCTGACCAACTGAGCTAACAGGCCGGAGACACTCTCTCCAGCTGCGGAAACGCGGTGTCCTAGGCGCCACTTCCGTTCGGCGTGGAACGACCGGTCGTAGTTGGCCCACGCTGTAAGTCGTTTTTTCGTCACTCTAAATTCAAGGGGATGTCAAGAAAGCAATTAAATGGGAGCTACGAGTCTTCCAAGACTCCAACCTCAGCTCCAGAGCAAGGGGGAATTAGCTCAAATGGTAGAGTGCTCGCTTAGCATGCGAGAAGTAGTGGGATCGATGCCCGCATTCTCCAATGCCTTAAGGCTCGTTTGTGGTTCAGTGGCTCGGCTAGTTCAATAACACAGGTTTGTGCGGTACGTCCAGTGTCGCTCTCCGACCAGGCAGTGTTTTGGCATCACCGTTTTGAAAGTGACACTTCCTTGAGTCAACGGTATTTACCTAGGGCTTACCAAAACCCAGGAGCAAACCAGGGACCTTGAGACCCTCAGCCTAACCCTCTCCCAACTGAGCTATTTGGGCAGGCGTTCCAAAGCCAGTCAGTAGCATTTCAAAGCCTCGCCACAGACTAGATAAAGCAATGGAAAAGATATCCAAAGAAGGGGTGTTTGGCCCGTATGGGGATCGAACCCACGACCTTGGCGTTATTAGCACCACGCTCTGACCAACTGAGCTAACGGGCCGGAGACACTCTCTCCAGCCGCGGAAACGCGGTGTCCTAGGCGCCACCTCCGTTCGGCGTGGAACGACCGGTCGTAGTTGGCCCACGCTGTAAGTCGTTTTTTCGTCACTCTAAATTCAAGGGGATGTCAAGAAAGCAATTAAATGGGAGCTACGAGTCTTCCAAGACTCCAACATCCGCTCCAGAGCAAAGGGGAATTAGCTCAAATGGTAGAGCGCTCGCTTAGCATGCGAGAAGTAGCGGGATCGATGCCCGCATTCTCCAATGCCTTTCGGCTCGTTTGTGGTTCAGTAGCTCGGCTAGTTCAATAAGACAGGTTTGTGCGGTACGTCCAGTGTCGCTCTCCGACCAGGCAGTGTTTTGGCATCACCGTTTTGAAAAATGACACTTCCTTGAGTCAACGGTATTTACCTGGGGCTTACCAAAACCCAGGAGCAAACCAGGGACCTTGAGACCCTCAGCCTAACCCTCTCCCAACTGAGCTATTTGGGCAGGCGTTCCAAAGCCAGTCAGTAGCATTTCAAAGCCTCGCCACAGACTAGATAAAGCAATGGAAAAGATCTCCAAAGAAGGGGTGATTGGCCCGTATGGGGATCGAACCCACGACCTTGGCGTTATTAGCACCACGCTCTGACCAACTGAGCTAACAGGCCGGAGACACTCTCTCCAGCTGCGGAAACGCGGTGTCCTAGGCGCCACTTCCGTTCGGCGTGGAACGACCGGTCGTAGTTGGCCCAAGCTGTAAGTCGTTTTTTCGTCACTCTAAATTCAAGGGGATGTCAAGAAAGCAATTAAATGGGAGCTACGAGTCTTCCAAGACTCCAACCTCAGCTCCAGAGCAAGGGGGAATTAGCTCAAATGGTAGAGCGCTCGCCTAGCATGCGAGAAGTAGCGGGATCGATGCCCGCATTCTCCAATGCCTTTCGGCTCGTTTGTGGTTCAGTAGCTCGGCTAGTTCAATAAGACAGGTTTGTGCGGTACGTCCAGTGTCGCTCTCCGACCAGGCAGTGTTTTGGCATCACCGTTTTGAAAAATGACACTTCCTTGAGTCAACGGTATTTACCTGGGGCTTACCGAAACCCAGGAGCAAACCAGGGACCTTGAGACCCTCAGCCTAACCCTCTCCCAACTGAGCTATTTGGGCAGGCGTTCCAAAGCCAGTCAGTAGCATTTCAAAGCCTCGCCACAGACTAGATAGAGCAATGGAAAAGATCTCCAAAGAAGGGGTGTTTGGCCCGTATGGGGATCGAACCCACGACCTTGGCGTTATTAGCACCACGCTCTGACCAACTGAGCTAACAGGCCGGAGACACTCTCTCCAGCTGCGGAAACGCGGTGTCCTAGGCGCCACTTCCGTTCGGCGTGGAACGACCGGTCGTAGTTGGCCCACGCTGTAAGTCGTTTTTTCGTCACTCTAAATTCAAGGGGATGTCAAGAAAGCAATTAAATGGGAGCTACGAGTCTTCCAAGACTCCAACCTCAGCTCCAGAGCAAGGGGGAATTAGCTCAAATGGTAGAGCGCTCGCTTAGCATGCGAGAAGTAGCGGGATCGATGCCCGCATTCTCCAATGCCTTTCGGCTCGTTTGTGGTTCAGTAGCTCGGCTAGTTCAATAAGACAGGTTTGTGCGGTACGTCCAGTGTCGCTCTCCGACCAGGCAGTGTTTTGGCATCACCGTTTTGAAAAATGACACTTCCTTGAGTCAACGGTATTTACCTGGGGCTTACCAAAACCCAGGAGCAAACCAGGGACCTTGAGACCCTCAGCCTAACCCTCTCCCAACTGAGCTATTTGGGCAGGCGTTCCAAAGCCAGTCAGTAGCATTTCAAAGCCTCGCCACAGACTAGATAGAGCAATGGAAAAGATCTCCAAAGAAGGGGTGTTTGGCCCGTATGGGGATCGAACCCACGACCTTGGCGTTATTAGCACCACGCTCTGACCAACTGAGCTAACATGCCGGAGACACTCTCTCCAGCTGCGGAAACGCGGTGTCCTAGGCGCCACTTCCGTTCGGCGTGGAACGACCGGTCGTAGTTGGCCCACGCTGTAAGTCGTTTTTTCGTCACTCTAAATTCAAGGGGATGTCAAGAAAGCAATTAAATGGGAGCTACGAGTCTTCCAAGACTCCAACCTCAGCTCCAGAGCAAGGGGGAATTAGCTCAAATGGTAGAGCGCTCGCTTAGCATGCGAGAAGTAGCGGGATCGATGCCCGCATTCTCCAATGCCTTTCGGCTCGTTTGTGGTTCAGTAGCTCGGCTAGTTCAATAAGACAGGTTTGTGCGGTACGTCCAGTGTCGCTCTCCGACCAGGCAGTGTTTTGGCATCACCGTTTTGAAAAATGACACTTCCTTGAGTCAACGGTATTTACCTGGGGCTTACCAAAACCCAGGAGCAAACCAGGGACCTTGAGACCCTCAGCCTAACCCTCTCCCAACTGAGCTATTTGGGCAGGCGTTCCAAAGCCAGTCAGTAGCATTTCAAAGCCTCGCCACAGACTAGATAAAGCAATGGAAAAGATCTCCAAAGAAGGGGTGTTTGGCCCGTATGGGGATCGAACCCACGACCTTGGCGTTATTAGCACCACGCTCTGACCAACTGAGCTAGCGGGCCGGAGACACTCTCTCCAGCCGCGGAAACGCGGTGTCCTAGGCGCCACCTCCGTTCGGCGTGGAACGACCGGTCATAGTTGGCCCACGCTGTAAGTCGTTTTTTCGTCACTCTAAATTCAAGGGGATGTCAAGAAAGCAAATTAAATGGGAGCTACGAGTCTTCCAAGACTCCAACGTCAGCTCCAGAGCAAGGGGGAATTAGCTCAAATGGTAGAGCGCTCGCCTAGCATGCGAGAAGTAGCGGGATCGATGCCCGCTTTCTCCAATGCCTTTCGGCTCGTTTGTGGTTCAGTAGCTCGGCTAGTTCAATAAGACAGGTTTGTGCGGTACGTCCAGTGTCGCTCTCCGACCAGGCAGTGTTTTGGCATCACCGTTTTGAAAAATGACACTTCCTTGAGTCAACGGTATTTACCTGGGGCTTACCGAAACCCAGGAGCAAACCAGGGACCTTGAGACCCTCAGCCTAACCCTCTCCCAACTGAGCTATTTGGGCAGGCGTTCCAAAGCCAGTCAGTAGCATTTCAAAGCCTCGCCACAGACTAGATAAAGCAATGGAAAAGATCTCCAAAGAAGGGGTGTTTGGCCCGTATGGGGATCGAACCCACGACCTTGGCGTTATTAGCACCACGCTCTGGCTAACGGGCCGGAGACACTCTCTCCAGCCGCGGAAACGCGGTGTCCTAGGCGCCACTTCCGTTCGGCGTGGAACGACCGGTCGTAGTTGGCCCACGCTGTAAGTCGTTTTTTCGTCACTCTAAATTCAAGGGGATGTCAAGAAAGCAATTAAATGGGAGCTACGAGTCTTCCAAGACTCCAACCTCAGCTCCAGAGCAAGGGGGAATTAGCTCAAATGGTAGAGCGCTCGCTTAGCATGCGAGAAGTAGCGGGATCGATGCCCGCATTCTCCAATGCCTTTCGGCTCGTTTGTGGTTCAGTAGCTCGGCTAGTTCAATAAGACAGGTTTGTGCGGTACGTCCAGTGTCGCTCTCCGACCAGGCAGTGTTTTGGCATCACCGTTTTGAAAAATGACACTTCCTTGAGTCAACGGTATTTACCTGGGGCTTACCGAAACCCAGGAGCAAACCAGGGACCTTGAGACCCTCAGCCTAACCCTCTCCCAACTGAGCTATTTGGGCAGGCGTTCCAAAGCCAGTCAGTAGCATTTCAAAGCCTCGCCACAGACTAGATAAAGCAATGGAAAAGATCTCCAAAGAAGGGGTGTTTGGCCCGTATGGGGATCGAACCCACAACCTTGGCGTTATTAGCACCACGCTCTGACCAACTGAGCTAACGGGCCGGAGACACTCTCTCCAGCTGCGGAAACGCGGTGTCCTAGGCGCCACTTCCGTTCGGCGTGGAACGACTGGTCGTAGTTGGCCCACGCTGTAAGTCGTTTTTTCGTCACTCTAAATTCAAGGGGATGTCAAGAAAGCAATTAAATGGGAGCTACGAGTCTTCCAAGACTCCAACCTCAGCTCCAGAGCAAGGGGGAATTAGCTCAAATGGTAGAGCGCTCGCTTAGCATGCGAGAAGTAGCGGGATCGATGCCCGCATTCTCCAATGCCTTTCGGCTCGTTTGTGGTTCAGTAGCTCGGCTAGTTCAATAAGACAGGTTTGTGCGGTACGTCCAGTGTCGCTCTCCGACCAGGCAGTGTTTTGGCATCACCGTTTTGAAAAATGACACTTCCTTGAGTCAACGGTATTTACCTGGGGCTTACCGAAACCCAGGAGCAAACCAGGGACCTTGAGACCCTCAGCCTAACCCTCTCCCAACTGAGCTATTTGGGCAGGCGTTCCAAAGCCAGTCAGTAGCATTTCAAAGCCTCGCCACAGACTAGATAAAGCAATGGAAAAGATCTCCAAAGAAGGGGTGTTTGGCCCGTATGGGGATCGAACCCACGACCTTGGCGTTATTAGCACCACGCTCTGACCAACTGAGTTAACGGGCCGGAGACACTCTCTCCAGCCGCGGAAACGCGGTGTCCTAGGCGCCACTTCCGTTCGGCGTGGAACGACCGGTCGTAGTTGGCCCACGCTGTAAGTCGTTTTTTCGTCACTCTAAATTCAAGGGGATGTCAAGAAAGCAATTAAATGGGAGCTACGAGTCTTCCAAGACTCCAACCTCAGCTCCAGAGCAAGGGGGAATTAGCTCAAATGGTAGAGCGCTCGCTTAGCATGCGAGAAGTAGCGGGATCGATGCCCGCATTCTCCAATGCCTTTCGGCTCGTTTGTGGTTCAGTAGCTCGGCTAGTTCAATAAGACAGGTTTGTGCGGTACGTCCAGTGTCGCTCTCCGACCAGGCAGTGTTTTGGCATCACCGTTTTGAAAAATGACACTTCCTTGAGTGAACGGTATTTACCTGGGGCTTACCGAAACCCAGGAGCAAACCAGGGACCTTGAGACCCTCAGCCTAACCCTCTCCCAACTGAGCTATTTGGGCAGGCGTTCCAAAGCCAGTCAGTAGCATTTCAAAGCCTCGCCACAGACTAGATAAAGCAATGGAAAAGATCTCCAAAGAAGGGGTGTTTGGCCCGTATGGGGATCGAACCCACGACCTTGGCGTTATTAGCACCACGCTCTGACCAACTGAGCTAACGGGCCGGAGACACTCTCTCCAGCCGCGGAAACGCGGTGTCCTAGGCGCCACTTCCGTTCGGCGTGGAACGACCGGTCGTAGTTGGCCCACGCTGTAAGTCGTTTTTTCGTCACTCTAAATTCAAGGGGATGTCAAGAAAGCAATTAAATGGGAGCTACGAGTCTTCCAAGACTCCAACCTCAGCTCCAGAGCAAGGGGGAATTAGCTCAAATGGTAGAGCGCTCGCTTAGCATGCGAGAAGTAGCGGGATCGATGCCCGCATTCTCCAATGCCTTTCGGCTCGTTTGTGGTTCAGTAGCTCGGCTAGTTCAATAAGACAGGTTTGTGCGGTACGTCCAGTGTCGCTCTCCGACCAGGCAGTGTTTTGGCATCACCGTTTTGAAAAATGACACTTCCTTGAGTCAACGGTATTTACCTGGGGCTTACCAAAACCCAGGAGCAAACCAGGGACCTTGAGACCCTCAGCCTAACCCTCTCCCAACTGAGCTATTTGGGCAGGCGTTCCAAAGCCAGTCAGTAGCATTTCAAAGCCTCGCCACAGACTAGATAAAGCAATGGAAAAGATCTCCAAAGAAGGGGTGTTTGGCCCGTATGGGGATCGAACTCACGACCTTGGCGTTATTAGCACCACGCTCTGACCAACTGAGCTAACGGGCCAGAGACACTCTCCCCCAGCAGCGGAAACGCTGTGTCCTAGGCGCCACCTCCGTTCGGCGTGGAATGACCGGTTGTAGTTGGCCCACGCTGTAAGTCTTTTTTTGTCATTCTAAGTTCAAGGGGAGGTCAAGAAAGCAATTAAACGGACGGGAGCTACGAGTCTTCCAAGACTTCAACGTCAGCTCCAGAGCAAGGGGGAATTAGCTCAAAAGGTAGAGTGCTCGCTTAGCATGCGAGAAGTAGTGGGATCGATGCCCGCATTCTCCGATGCCTTAAGGCTCGTTTGTGGTTCAGTGGCTCGGCTAGTTCAATAACACAGGTTTGTGCGGTACGTCCAGTGTCGCTCTCCGACCAGGCAGTGTTTTGGCATCACCGTTTTGAAAGTGACACTTCCTTGAGTCAACGGTATTTACCTAGGGCTTACCAAAACCCAGGAGCAAACCAGGGACCTTGAGACCCTCAGCCTAACCCTCTCCCAACTGAGCTATTTGGGCAGGCGTTCCAAAGCCAGTCAGTAGCATTTCAAAGCCTCGCCACAGACTAGATAAAGCAATGGAAAAGATCTCCAAAGAAGGGGTGTTTGGCCCGTATGGGGATCGAACCCACGACCTTGGCGTTATTAGCACCACGCTCTGACCAACTGAGCTAACAGGCCGGAGATACTCTCTCCAGCCGCGGAAACGCGGTGTCCTAGGCGCCACCTCCGTTCGGCGTGGAACGACCGGTCGTAGTTGGCCCACGCTGTAAGTCGTTTTTTCGTCACTCTAAATTCAAGGGGATGTCAAGAAAGCAAATTAAATGGGAGCTACGAGTCTTCCAAGACTCCAACGTCAGCTCCAGAGCAAGGGGGAATTAGCTCAAATGGTAGAGCGCTCGCCTAGCATGCGAGAAGTAGCGGGATCGATGCCCGCTTTCTCCAATGCCTTTCGGCTCGTTTGTGGTTCAGTAGCTCGGCTAGTTCAATAAGACAGGTTTGTGCGGTACGTCCAGTGTCGCTCTCCGACCAGGCAGTGTTTTGGCATCACCGTTTTGAAAAATGACACTTCCTTGAGTCAACGGTATTTACCTGGGGCTTACCGAAACCCAGGAGCAAACCAGGGACCTTGAGACCCTCAGCCTAACCCTCTCCCAACTGAGCTATTTGGGCAGGCGTTCCAAAGCCAGTCAGTAGCATTTCAAAGCCTCGCCACAGACTAGATAAAGCAATGGAAAAGATCTCCAAAGAAAGGGTGTTTGGCCCGTATGGGGATCGAACCCACGACCTTGGCGTTATTAGCACCACGCTCTGACCAACTGAGCTAACGGGCCGGAGACACTCTCTCCAGCCGCGGAAACGCGGTGTCCTAGGCGCCACCTCCGTTCGGCGTGGAACGACCGGTCGTAGTTGGCCCACGCTGTAAGTCGTTTTTTCGTCACTCTAAATTCAAGGGGATGTCAAGAAAGCAATTAAATGGGAGCTACGAGTCTTCCAAGACTCCAACCTCAGCTCCAGAGCAAGGGGGAATTAGCTCAAATGGTAGAGCGCTCGCTTAGCATGCGAGAAGTAGCGGGATCGATGCCCGCATTCTCCAATGCCTTTCGGCTCGTTTGTGGTTCAGTGGCTCGGCTAGTTCAATAAGACAGGTTTGTGCGGTACGTCCAGTGTCGCTCTCCGACCAAGCAGTGTTTTGGCATCACCGTTTTGAAAATGACACTTCCTTAAGTCAACGGTATTTACCTGGGGCTTACCGAAACCCAGGAGCAAACCAGGGACCTTGAGACCCTCAGCCTAACCCTCTCCCAACTGAGCTATTTGGGCAGGCGTTCCAAAGCCAGTCAGTAGCATTTCAAAGCCTCGCCACAGACTAGATAAAGCAATGGAAAAGATCTAAAAAAAAGGGGTGATTGGCCCGTATGGGGATCGAACCTACGACCTTGGCGTTATTAGCACCACGCTCTGACCAACTGAGCTAACGGGCCGGAGACACTCTCTCCAGCCGCGGAAACGCGGTGTCCTAGGCGCCACCTCCGTTCGGCGTGGAACGACCGGTCGTAGTTGGCCCACGCTGTAAGTCGTTTTTTCGTCACTCTAAATTCAAGGGGATGTCAAGAAAGCAATTAAATGGGAGCTACGAGTCTTCCAAGACTCCAACATCCGCTCCAGAGCAAAGGGGAATTAGCTCAAATGGTAGAGCGCTCGCTTAGCATGCGAGAAGTAGCGGGATCGATGCCCGCATTCTCCAATGCCTTTCGGCTCGTTTGTGGTTCAGTGGCTCGGCTAGTTCAATAAGACAGGTTTGTGCGGTATGTCCAGTGTCGCTCTCCGACCAAGCGGTGTTTTGGCATCAGCGTTTTGAAAATGACACTTCCTTGAGTCAACGGTATTTACCTGGGGCTTACCGAAACCCAGGAGCAAACCAGGGACCTTGAGACCCTCAGCCTAACCCTCTCCCAACTGAGCTATTTGGGCAGGCGTTCCAAAGCCAGTCAGTAGCATTTCAAAGCCTCGCCACAGACTAGATAAAGCAATGGAAAAGATCTCCAAAGAAGGGGTGTTTGGCCCGTATGGGGATCGAACCCACGACCTTGGCGTTATTAGCACCACGCTCTGACCAACTGAGCTAACAGGCCGGAGACACTCTCTCCAGCTGCGGAAACGCGGTGTCCTAGGCGCCACTTCCGTTCGGCGTGGAACGACCGGTCGTAGTTGGCCCACGCTGTAAGTCGTTTTTTCGTCACTCTAAATTCAAGGGGATGTCAAGAAAGCAATTAAATGGGAGCTACGAGTCTTCCAAGACTCCAACCTCAGCTCCAGAGCAAGGGGGAATTAGCTCAAATGGTAGAGCGCTCGCTTAGCATGCGAGAAGTAGCGGGATAGATGCCCGCATTCTCCAATGCCTTTCGGCTCGTTTGTGGTTCAGTGGCTCGGCTAGTTCAATAAGACAGGTTTGTGCGGTACGTCCAGTGTCGCTCTCCGACCAAGCAGTGTTTTGGCATCACCGTTTTGAAAATGACACTTCCTTAAGTCAACGGTATTTACCTGGGGCTTACCGAAACCCAGGAGCAAACCAGGGACCTTGAGACCCTCAGCCTAACCCTCTCCCAACTGAGCTATTTGGGCAGGCGTTCCAAAGCCAGTCAGTAGCATTTCAAAGCCTCGCCACAGACTAGATAAAGCAATGGAAAAGATCTAAAAAAAAGGGGTGATTGGCCCGTATGGGGATCGAACCTACGACCTTGGCGTTATTAGCACCACGCTCTGACCAACTGAGCTAACGGGCCGGAGACACTCTCTCCAGCCGCGGAAACGCGGTGTCCTAGGCGCCACCTCCGTTCGGCGTGGAACGACCGGTCGTAGTTGGCCCACGCTGTAAGTCGTTTTTTCGTCACTCTAAATTCAAGGGGATGTCAAGAAAGCAATTAAATGGGAGCTACGAGTCTTCCAAGACTCCAACCTCAGCTCCAGAGCAAGGGGGAATTAGCTCAAATGGTAGAGCGCTCGCTTAGCATGCGAGAAGTAGCGGGATAGATGCCCGCATTCTCCAATGCCTTTCGGCTCGTTTGTGGTTCAGTGGCTCGGCTAGTTCAATAAGACAGGTTTGTGCGGTACGTCCAGTGTCGCTCTCCGACCAAGCAGTGTTTTGGCATCACCGTTTTGAAAATGACACTTCCTTAAGTCAACGGTATTTACCTGGGGCTTACCGAAACCCAGGAGCAAACCAGGGACCTTGAGACCCTCAGCCTAACCCTCTCCCAACTGAGCTATTTGGGCAGGCGTTCCAAAGCCAGTCAGTAGCATTTCAAAGCCTCGCCACAGACTAGATAAAGCAATGGAAAAGATCTAAAAAAAAAGGGGTGATTGGCCCGTATGGGGATCGAACCCACGACCTTGGCGTTATTAGCACCACGCTCTGACCAACTGAGCTAACGGGCCGGAGACACTCTCTCCAGCCGCGGAAACGCGGTGTCCTAGGCGCCACCTACGTTCGGCGTGGAACGACCGGTCGTAGTTGGCCCACGCTGTAAGTCGTTTTTTCGTCACTCTAAATTCAAGGGGATGTCAAGAAAGCAATTAAATGGGAGCTACGAGTCTTCCAAGACTCCAACATCCGCTCCAGAGCAAGGGGGAATTAGCTCAAATGGTAGAGCGCTCGCCTAGCATGCGAGAAGTAGTGGGATCGATGCCCGCATTCTCCAATGCCTTTCGGCTCGTTTGTGGTTCAGTGGCTCGGCTAGTTCAATAAGACAGGTTTGTGCGGTACGTCCAGTGTCGCTCTCCGACCAGGCAGTGTTTTGGCATCACCGTTTTGAAAAATGACACTTCCTTGAGTCAACGGTATTTACATGGGGCTTACCGAAACCCAGGAGCAAACCAGGGACCTTGAGACCCTCAGCCTAACCCTCTCCCAACTGAGCTATTTGGGCAGGCGTTCCAAAGCCAGTCAGTAGCATTTCAAAGCCTCGCCACAGACTAGATAAAGCAATGGAAAAGATATCCAAAGAAGGGGTGTTTGGCCCGTATGGGGATCGAACCCACGACCTTGGCGTTATTAGCACCACGCTCTGACCAACTGAGCTAACGGGCCGGAGACACTCTCTCCAGCCGCGGAAACGCGGTGTCCTAGGCGCCACCTCCGTTCGGCGTGGAACGACCGGTCGTAGTTGGCCCACGCTGTAAGTCGTTTTTTCGTCACTCTAAATTCAAGGGGATGTCAAGAAAGCAATTAAATGGGAGCTACGAGTCTTCCAAGACTCCAACATCCGCTCCAGAGCAAGGGGGAATTAGCTCAAATGGTAGAGCGCTCGCCTAGCATGCGAGAAGTAGTGGGATCGATGCCCGCATTCTCCAATGCCTTTCGGCTCGTTTGTGGTTCAGTGGCTCGGCTAGTTCAATAAGACAGGTTTGTGCGGTACGTCCAGTGTCGCTCTCCGACCAGGCAGTGTTTTGGCATCACCGTTTTGAAAAATGACACTTCCTTGAGTCAACGGTATTTACCTGGGGCTTACCGAAACCCAGGAGCAAACCAGGGACCTTGAGACCCTCAGCCTAACCCTCTCCCAACTGAGCTATTTGGGCAGGCGTTCCAAAGCCAGTCAGTAGCATTTCAA
Organism: Hypomesus nipponensis; assembly: GCF_054491055.1. Taxonomy (NCBI): domain Eukaryota; kingdom Metazoa; phylum Chordata; class Actinopteri; order Osmeriformes; family Osmeridae; genus Hypomesus; species Hypomesus nipponensis. Next base: position 3,684,554 of record NC_140363.1, on the reverse strand, counting down.
AGCCTCGCCACAGACTAGATAAAGCAATGGAAAAGATATCCAAAGAAGGGGTGTTTGGCCCGTATGGGGATCGAACCCACGACCTTGGCGTTATTAGCACCACGCTCTGACCAACTGAGCTAACGGGCCGGAGACACTCTCTCCAGCCGCGGAAACGCGGTGTCCTAGGCGCCACCTCCGTTCGGCGTGGAACGACCGGTCGTAGTTGGCCCACGCTGTAAGTCGTTTTTTCGTCACTCTAAATTCAAGGGGATGTCAAGAAAGCAATTAAATGGGAGCTACGAGTCTTCCAAGACTCCAACATCCGCTCCAGAGCAAAGGGGAATTAGCTCAAATGGTAGAGCGCTCGCTTAGCATGCGAGAAGTAGCGGGATCGATGCCCGCATTCTCCAATGCCTTTCGGCTCGTTTGTGGTTCAGTGGCTCGGCTAGTTCAATAAGACAGGTTTGTGCGGTATGTCCAGTGTCGCTCTCCGACCAAGCGGTGCTTTGGCATCACCGTTTTGAAAATGACACTTCCTTAAGTCAACGGTATTTACCTGGGGCTTACCGAAACCCAGGAGCAAACCAGGGACCTTGAGACCCTCAGCCTAACCCTCTCCCAACTGAGCTATTTGGGCAGGCGTTCCAAAGCCAGTCAGTAGCATTTCAAAGCCTCGCCACAGACTAGATAAAGCAATGGAAAAGATCTCCAAAGAAGGGGTGTTTGGCCCGTATGGGGATCGAAACCACGACCTTGGCGTTATTAGCACCACGCTCTGACCAACTGAGCTAACAGGCCGGAGACACTCTCTCCAGCTGCGGAAACGCGGTGTCCTAGGCGCCACTTCCGTTCGGCGTGGAACGACCGGTCGTAGTTGGCCCACGCTTTAAGTCGTTTTTTCATCACTCTAAATTCAAGGGGATGTCAAGAAAGCAATTAAATGGGAGCTACGAGTCTTCCAAGACTCCAACCTCAGCTCCAGAGCAAGGGGGAATTAGCTCAAATGGTAGAGCGCTCGCTTAGCATGCGAGAAGTAGCGGGATCGATGCCCGCATTCTCCAATGCCTTTCGGCTCGTTTGTGGTTCAGTGGCTCGGCTAGTTCAATAAGACAGGTTTGTGCGGTACGTCCAGTGTCGCTCTCCGACCAAGCAGTGTTTTGGCATCACCGTTTTGAAAATGACACTTCCTTAAGTCAACGGTATTTACCTGGGGCTTACCGAAACCCAGGAGCAAACCAGGGACCTTGAGACCCTCAGCCTAACCCTCTCCCAACTGAGCTATTTGGGCAGGCGTTCCAAAGCCAGTCAGTAGCATTTCAAAGCCTCGCCACAGACTAGATAAAGCAATGGAAAAGATCTAAAAAAAAGGGCTGATTGGCCCGTATGGGGATCGAACCCACGACCTTGGCGTTATTAGCACCACGCTCTGACCAACTGAGCTAACAGGCCGGAGACACTCTCTCCAGCTGCGGAAACGCGGTGTCCTAGGCGCCACTTCCGTTCGGCGTGGAACGACCGGTCGTAGTTGGCCCACGCTGTAAGTCGTTTTTTCGTCACTCTAAATTCAAGGGGATGTCAAGAAAGCAATTAAATGGGAGCTACGAGTCTTCCAAGACTCCAACCTCAGCTCCAGAGCAAGGGGGAATTAGCTCAAATGGTAGAGCGCTCGCTTAGCATGCGAGAAGTAGCGGGATCGATGCCCGCATTCTCCAATGCCTTTCGGCTCGTTTGTGGTTCAGTGGCTCGGCTAGTTCAATAAGACAGGTTTGTGCGGTACGTCCAGTGTCGCTCTCCGACCAAGCAGTGTTTTGGCATCACCGTTTTGAAAATGACACTTCCTTAAGTCAACGGTATTTACCTGGGGCTTACCGAAACCCAGGAGCAAACCAGGGACCTTGAGACCCTCAGCCTAACCCTCTCCCAACTGAGCTATTTGGGCAGGCGTTCCAAAGCCAGTCAGTAGCATTTCAAAGCCTCGCCACAGACTAGATAAAGCAATGGAAAAGATCTCCAAAGAAGGGGTGTTTGGCCCGTATGGGGATCGAACCCACGACCTTGGCGTTATTAGCACCACGCTCTGACCAACTGAGCTAACAGGCCGGAGACACTCTCTCCAGCTGCGGAAACGCGGTGTCCTAGGCGCCACTTCCGTTCGGCGTGGAACGACCGGTCGTAGTTGGCCCACGCTGTAAGTCGTTTTTTCGTCACTCTAAATTCAAGGGGATGTCAAGAAAGCAATTAAATGGGAGCTACGAGTCTTCCAAGACTCCAACCTCAGCTCCAGAGCAAGGGGGAATTAGCTCAAATGGTAGAGCGCTCGCTTAGCATGCGAGAAGTAGCGGGATCGATGCCCGCATTCTCCAATGCCTTTCGGCTCGTTTGTGGTTCAGTAGCTCGGCTAGTTCAATAAGACAGGTTTGTGCGGTACGTCCAGTGTCGCTCTCCGACCAGGCAGTGTTTTGGCATCACCGTTTTGAAAAATGACACTTCCTTGAGTCAACGGTATTTACCTGGGGCTTACCAAAACCCAGGAGCAAACCAGGGACCTTGAGACCCTCAGCCTAACCCTCTCCCAACTGAGCTATTTGGGCAGGCGTTCCAAAGCCAGTCAGTAGCATTTCAAAGCCTCGCCACAGACTAGATAGAGCAATGGAAAAGATCTCCAAAGAAGGGGTGTTTGGCCCGTATGGGGATCGAACCCACGACCTTGGCGTTATTAGCACCACGCTCTGACCAACTGAGCTAACAGGCCGGAGACACTCTCTCCAGCTGCGGAAACGCGGTGTCCTAGGCGCCACTTCCGTTCGGCGTGGAACGACCGGTCGTAGTTGGCCCACGCTGTAAGTCGTTTTTTCGTCACTCTAAATTCAAGGGGATGTCAAGAAAGCAATTAAATGGGAGCTACGAGTCTTCCAAGACTCCAACCTCAGCTCCAGAGCAAGGGGGAATTAGCTCAAATGGTAGAGCGCTCGCTTAGCATGCGAGAAGTAGCGGGATCGATGCCCGCATTCTCCAATGCCTTTCGGCTCGTTTGTGGTTCAGTAGCTCGGCTAGTTCAATAAGACAGGTTTGTGCGGTACGTCCAGTGTCGCTCTCCGACCAGGCAGTGTTTTGGCATCACCGTTTTGAAAAATGACACTTCCTTGAGGCAACGGTATTTACCTGGGGCTTACCGAAACCCAGGAGCAAACCAGGGACCTTGAGACCCTCAGCCTAACCCTCTCCCAACTGAGCTATTTGGGCAGGCGTTCCAAAGCCAGTCAGTAGCATTTCAAAGCCTCGCCACAGACTAGATAAAGCAATGGAAAAGATCTCCAAAGAAGGGGTGTTTGGCCCGTATGGGGATCGAACCCACGACCTTGGCGTTATTAGCACCACGCTCTGACCAACTGAGCTAACAGGCCGGAGACACTCTCTCCAGCTGCGGAAACGCGGTGTCCTAGGCGCCACTTCCGTTCGGCGTGGAACGACCGGTCGTAGTTGGCCCACGCTGTAAGTCGTTTTTTCGTCACTCTAAATTCAAGGGGATGTCAAGAAAGCAATTAAATGGGAGCTACGAGTCTTCCAAGACTCCAACCTCAGCTCCAGAGCAAGGGGGAATTAGCTCAAATGGTAGAGCGCTCGCTTAGCATGCGAGAAGTAGCGGGATCGATGCCCGCATTCTCCAATGCCTTTCGGCTCGTTTGTGGTTCAGTAGCTCGGCTAGTTCAATAAGACAGGTTTGTGCGGTACGTCCAGTGTCGCTCTCCGACCAGGCAGTGTTTTGGCATCACCGTTTTGAAAAATGACACTTCCTTGAGTCAACGGTATTTACCTGGGGCTTACCAAAACCCAGGAGCAAACCAGGGACCTTGAGACCCTCAGCCTAACCCTCTCCCAACTGAGCTATTTGGGCAGGCGTTCCAAAGCCAGTCAGTAGCATTTCAAAGCCTCGCCACAGACTAGATAAAGCAATGGAAAAGATATCCAAAGAAGGGGTGTTTGGCCCGTATGGGGATCGAACCCACGACCTTGGCGTTATTAGCACCACGCTCTGACCAACTGAGCTAACGGGCCGGAGACACTCTCTCCAGCTGCGGAAACGCGGTGTCCTAGGCGCCACTTCCGTTCGGCGTGGAACGACCGGTCGTAGTTGGCCCACGCTGTAAGTCGTTTTTTCGTCACTCTAAATTCAAGGGGATGTCAAGAAAGCAATTAAATGGGAGCTACGAGTCTTCCAAGACTCCAACCTCAGCTCCAGAGCAAGGGGGAATTAGCTCAAATGGTAGAGCGCTCGCTTAGCATGCGAGAAGTAGCGGGATCGATGCCCGCATTCTCCAATGCCTTTCGGCTCGTTTGTGGTTCAGTAGCTCGGCTAGTTCAATAAGACAGGTTTGTGCGGTACGTCCAGTGTCGCTCTCCGACCAGGCAGTGTTTTGGCATCACCGTTTTGAAAAATGACACTTCCTTGAGTCAACGGTATTTACCTGGGGCTTACCGAAACTCAGGAGCAAACCAGGGACCTTGAGACCCTCAGCCTAACCCTCTCCCAACTGAGCTATTTGGGCAGGCGTTCCAAAGCCAGTCAGTAGCATTTCAAAGCCTCGCCACAGACTAGATAAAGCAATGGAAAAGATCTCCAAAGAAGGGGTGTTTGGCCCGTATGGGGATCGAACCCACGACCTTGGCGTTATTAGCACCACGCTCTGACCAACTGAGCTAGCGGGCCGGAGACACTCTCTCCAGCCGCGGAAACGCGGTGTCCTAGGCGCCACCTCCGTTCGGCGTGGAACGACCGGTCATAGTTGGCCCACGCTGTAAGTCGTTTTTTCGTCACTCTAAATTCAAGGGGATGTCAAGAAAGCAAATTAAATGGGAGCTACGAGTCTTCCAAGACTCCAACGTCAGCTCCAGAGCAAGGGGGAATTAGCTCAAATGGTAGAGCGCTCGCCTAGCATGCGAGAAGTAGCGGGATCGATGCCCGCTTTCTCCAATGCCTTTCGGCTCGTTTGTGGTTCAGTAGCTCGGCTAGTTCAATAAGACAGGTTTGTGCGGTACGTCCAGTGTCGCTCTCCGACCAGGCAGTGTTTTGGCATCACCGTTTTGAAAAATGACACTTCCTTGAGTCAACGGTATTTACCTGGGGCTTACCGAAACCCAGGAGCAAACCAGGGACCTTGAGACCCTCAGCCTAACCCTCTCCCAACTGAGCTATTTGGGCAGGCGTTCCAAAGCCAGTCAGTAGCATTTCAAAGCCTCGCCACAGACTAGATAAAGCAATGGAAAAGATCTCCAAAGAAGGGGTGTTTGGCCCGTATGGGGATCGAACCCACGACCTTGGCGTTATTAGCACCACGCTCTGACCAACTGAGCTAACAGGCCGGAGACACTCTCTCCAGCTGCGGAAACGCGGTGTCCTAGGCGCCACTTCCGTTCGGCGTGGAACGACTGGTCGTAGTTGGCCCACGCTGTAAGTCGTTTTTTCGTCACTCTAAATTCAAGGGGATGTCAAGAAAGCAATTAAATGGGAGCTACGAGTCTTCCAAGACTCCAACCTCAGCTCCAGAGCAAGGGGGAATTAGCTCAAATGGTAGAGCGCTCGCTTAGCATGCGAGAAGTAGCGGGATCGATGCCCGCATTCTCCAATGCCTTTCGGCTCGTTTGTGGTTCAGTAGCTCGGCTAGTTCAATAAGACAGGTTTGTGCGGTACGTCCAGTGTCGCTCTCCGACCAGGCAGTGTTTTGGCATCACCGTTTTGAAAAATGACACTTCCTTGAGTCAACGGTATTTACCTGGGGCTTACCAAAACCCAGGAGCAAACCAGGGACCTTGAGACCCTCAGCCTAACCCTCTCCCAACTGAGCTATTTGGGCAGGCGTTCCAAAGCCAGTCAGTAGCATTTCAAAGCCTCGCCACAGACTAGATAAAGCAATGGAAAAGATCTCCAAAGAAGGGGTGTTTGGCCCGTATGGGGATCGAACCCACGACCTTGGCGTTATTAGCACCACGCTCTGACCAACTGAGCTAACGGGCCGGAGACACTCTCTCCAGCCGCGGAAACGCGGTGTCCTAGGAGCCACTTCCGTTCGGCGTGGAATGACCGGTTGTAGTTGGCCCACGCTGTAAGTCGTTTTTTCGTCACTCTAAATTCAAGGGGATGTCAAGAAAGCAATTAAATGGGAGCTACGAGTCTTCCAAGACTCCAACCTCAGCTCCAGAGCAAGGGGGAATTAGCTCAAATGGTAGAGCGCTCGCTTAGCATGCGAGAAGTAGCGGGATCGATGCCCGCATTCTCCAATGCCTTTCGGCTCGTTTGTGGTTCAGTAGCTTCGCTAGTTCAATAAGACAGGTTTGTGCGGTACGTCCAGTGTCGCTCTCCGACCAGGCAGTGTTTTGGCATCACCGTTTTGAAAAATGACACTTCCTTGAGTCAACGGTATTTACCTGGGGCTTACCGAAACTCAGGAGCAAACCAGGGACCTTGAGACCCTCAGCCTAACCCTCTCCCAACTGAGCTATTTGGGCAGGCGTTCCAAAGCCAGTCAGTAGCATTTCAAAGCCTCGCCACAGACTAGATAAAGCAATGGAAAAGATCTCCAAAGAAGGGGTGTTTGGCCCGTATGGGGATCGAACCCACGACCTTGGCGTTATTAGCACCACGCTCTGACCAACTGAGCTAGCGGGCCGGAGACACTCTCTCCAGCCGCGGAAACGCGGTGTCCTAGGCGCCACCTCCGTTCGGCGTGGAACGACCGGTCATAGTTGGCCCACGCTGTAAGTCGTTTTTTCGTCACTCTAAATTCAAGGGGATGTCAAGAAAGCAAATTAAATGGGAGCTACGAGTCTTCCAAGACTCCAACGTCAGCTCCAGAGCAAGGGGGAATTAGCTCAAATGGTAGAGCGCTCGCCTAGCATGCGAGAAGTAGCGGGATCGATGCCCGCTTTCTCCAATGCCTTTCGGCTCGTTTGTGGTTCAGTAGCTCGGCTAGTTCAATAAGACAGGTTTGTGCGGTACGTCCAGTGTCGCTCTCCGACCAGGCAGTGTTTTGGCATCACCGTTTTGAAAAATGACACTTCCTTGAGTCAACGGTATTTACCTGGGGCTTACCGAAACCCAGGAGCAAACCAGGGACCTTGAGACCCTCAGCCTAACCCTCTCCCAACTGAGCTATTTGGGCAGGCGTTCCAAAGCCAGTCAGTAGCATTTCAAAGCCTCGCCACAGACTAGATAAAGCAATGGAAAAGATCTCCAAAGAAGGGGTGTTTGGCCCGTATGGGGATCGAACCCACGACCTTGGCGTTATTAGCACCACGCTCTGACCAACTGAGCTAGCGGGCCGGAGACACTCTCTCCAGCCGCGGAAACGCGGTGTCCTAGGCGCCACCTCCGTTCGGCGTGGAACGACCGGTCATAGTTGGCCCACGCTGTAAGTCGTTTTTTCGTCACTCTAAATTCAAGGGGATGTCAAGAAAGCAAATTAAATGGGAGCTACGAGTCTTCCAAGACTCCAACGTCAGCTCCAGAGCAAGGGGGAATTAGCTCAAATGGTAGAGCGCTCGCCTAGCATGCGAGAAGTAGCGGGATCGATGCCCGCTTTCTCCAATGCCTTTCGGCTCGTTTGTGGTTCAGTAGCTCGGCTAGTTCAATAAGACAGGTTTGTGCGGTACGTCCAGTGTCGCTCTCCGACCAGGCAGTGTTTTGGCATCACCGTTTTGAAAAATGACACTTCCTTGAGTCAACGGTATTTACCTGGGGCTTACCGAAACCCAGGAGCAAACCAGGGACCTTGAGACCCTCAGCCTAACCCTCTCCCAACTGAGCTATTTGGGCAGGCGTTCCAAAGCCAGTCAGTAGCATTTCAAAGCCTCGCCACAGACTAGATAAAGCAATGGAAAAGATCTCCAAAGAAGGGGTGTTTGGCCCGTATGGGGATCGAACCCACGACCTTGGCGTTATTAGCACCACGCTCTGACCAACTGAGCTAACGGGCCGGAGACACTCTCTCCAGCCGCGGAAACGCGGTGTCCTAGGCGCCACTTCCGTTCGGCGTGGAACGACCGGTCGTAGTTGGCCCACGCTGTAAGTCGTTTTTTCGTCACTCTAAATTCAAGGGGATGTCAAGAAAGCAATTAAATGGGAGCTACGAGTCTTCCAAGACTCCAACCTCAGCTCCAGAGCAAGGGGGAATTAGCTCAAATGGTAGAGCGCTCGCTTAGCATGCGAGAAGTAGCGGGATCGATGCCCGCATTCTCCAATGCCTTTCGGCTCGTTTGTGGTTCAGTAGCTCGGCTAGTTCAATAAGACAGGTTTGTGCGGTACGTCCAGTGTCGCTCTCCGACCAGGCAGTGTTTTGGCATCACCGTTTTGAAAAATGACACTTCCTTGAGTCAACGGTATTTACCTGGGGCTTACCGAAACCCAGGAGCAAACCAGGGACCTTGAGACCCTCAGCCTAACCCTCTCCCAACTGAGCTATTTGGGCAGGCGTTCCAAAGCCAGTCAGTAGCATTTCAAAGCCTCGCCACAGACTAGATAAAGCAATGGAAAAGATCTCCAAAGAAGGGGTGTTTGGCCCGTATGGGGATCGAACCCACGACCTTGGCGTTATTAGCACCACGCTCTGACCAACTGAGCTAACAGGCCGGAGACACTCTCTCCAGCTGCGGAAACGCGGTGTCCTAGGCGCCACTTCCGTTCGGCGTGGAACGACTGGTCGTAGTTGGCCCACGCTGTAAGTCGTTTTTTCGTCACTCTAAATTCAAGGGGATGTCAAGAAAGCAATTAAATGGGAGCTACGAGTCTTCCAAGACTCCAACCTCAGCTCCAGAGCAAGGGGGAATTAGCTCAAATGGTAGAGCGCTCGCTTAGCATGCGAGAAGTAGCGGGATCGATGCCCGCATTCTCCAATGCCTTTCGGCTCGTTTGTGGTTCAGTAGCTCGGCTAGTTCAATAAGACAGGTTTGTGCGGTACGTCCAGTGTCGCTCTCCGACCAGGCAGTGTTTTGGCATCACCGTTTTGAAAAATGACACTTCCTTGAGTCAACGGTATTTACCTGGGGCTTACCAAAACCCAGGAGCAAACCAGGGACCTTGAGACCCTCAGCCTAACCCTCTCCCAACTGAGCTATTTGGGCAGGCGTTCCAAAGCCAGTCAGTAGCATTTCAAAGCCTCGCCACAGACTAGATAAAGCAATGGAAAAGATCTCCAAAGAAGGGGTGTTTGGCCCGTATGGGGATCGAACCCACGACCTTGGCGTTATTAGCACCACGCTCTGACCAACTGAGCTAACAGGCCGGAGACACTCTCTCCAGCTGCGGAAACGCGGTGTCCTAGGCGCCACTTCCGTTCGGCGTGGAACGACCGGTCGTAGTTGGCCCACGCTGTAAGTCGTTTTTTCGTCACTCTAAATTCAAGGGGATGTCAAGAAAGCAATTAAATGGGAGCTACGAGTCTTCCAAGACTCCAACCTCAGCTCCAGAGCAAGGGGGAATTAGCTCAAATGGTAGAGCGCTCGCTTAGCATGCGAGAAGTAGCGGGATCGATGCCCGCATTCTCCAATGCCTTTCGGCTCGTTTGTGGTTCAGTAGCTCGGCTAGTTCAATAAGACAGGTTTGTGCGGTACGTCCAGTGTCGCTCTCCGACCAGGCAGTGTTTTGGCATCACCGTTTTGAAAAATGACACTTCCTTGAGTCAACGGTATTTACCTGGGGCTTACCGAAACTCAGGAGCAAACCAGGGACCTTGAGACCCTCAGCCTAACCCTCTCCCAACTGAGCTATTTGGGCAGGCGTTCCAAAGCCAGTCAGTAGCATTTCAAAGCCTCGCCACAGACTAGATAAAGCAATGGAAAAGATCTCCAAAGAAGGGGTGTTTGGCCCGTATGGGGATCGAACCCACGACCTTGGCGTTATTAGCACCACGCTCTGACCAACTGAGCTAGCGGGCCGGAGACACTCTCTCCAGCCGCGGAAACGCGGTGTCCTAGGCGCCACCTCCGTTCGGCGTGGAACGACCGGTCATAGTTGGCCCACGCTGTAAGTCGTTTTTTCGTCACTCTAAATTCAAGGGGATGTCAAGAAAGCAAATTAAATGGGAGCTACGAGTCTTCCAAGACTCCAACGTCAGCTCCAGAGCAAGGGGGAATTAGCTCAAATGGTAGAGCGCTCGCCTAGCATGCGAGAAGTAGCGGGATCGATGCCCGCTTTCTCCAATGCCTTTCGGCTCGTTTGTGGTTCAGTAGCTCGGCTAGTTCAATAAGACAGGTTTGTGCGGTACGTCCAGTGTCGCTCTCCGACCAGGCAGTGTTTTGGCATCACCGTTTTGAAAAATGACACTTCCTTGAGTCAACGGTATTTACCTGGGGCTTACCGAAACCCAGGAGCAAACCAGGGACCTTGAGACCCTCAGCCTAACCCTCTCCCAACTGAGCTATTTGGGCAGGCGTTCCAAAGCCAGTCAGTAGCATTTCAAAGCCTCGCCACAGACTAGATAAAGCAATGGAAAAGATCTCCAAAGAAGGGGTGTTTGGCCCGTATGGGGATCGAACCCACGACCTTGGCGTTATTAGCACCACGCTCTGACCAACTGAGCTAACGGGCCGGAGACACTCTCTCCAGCCGCGGAAACGCGGTGTCCTAGGCGCCACTTCCGTTCGGCGTGGAACGACCGGTCGTAGTTGGCCCACGCTGTAAGTCGTTTTTTCGTCACTCTAAATTCAAGGGGATGTCAAGAAAGCAATTAAATGGGAGCTACGAGTCTTCCAAGACTCCAACCTCAGCTCCAGAGCAAGGGGGAATTAGCTCAAATGGTAGAGCGCTCGCTTAGCATGCGAGAAGTAGCGGGATCGATGCCTGCATTCTCCAATGCCTTTCGGCTCGTTTGTGGTTCAGTATCTCGGCTAGTTCAATAAGACAGGTTTGTGCGGTACGTCCAGTGTCGCTCTCCGACCAGGCAGTGTTTTGGCATCACCGTTTTGAAAAATGACACTTCCTTGAGTCAACGGTATTTACCTGGGGCTTACCGAAACCCAGGAGCAAACCAGGGACCTTGAGACCCTCAGCCTAACCCTCTCCCAACTGAGCTATTTGGGCAGGCGTTCCAAACCCAGTCAGTAGCATTTCAAAGCCTCGCCACAGACTAGATAAAGCAATGGAAAAGATCTCCAAAGAAGGGGTGTTTGGCCCGTATGGGGATCGAACCCACGACCTTGGCGTTATTAGCACCACGCTCTGACCAACTGAGCTAACGGGCCGGAGACACTCTCTCCAGCCGCGGAAACGCGGTGTCCTAGGCGCCACTTCCGTTCGGCGTGGAACGACCGGTCGTAGTTGGCCCACGCTGTAAGTCGTTTTTTCGTCACTCTAAATTCAAGGGGATGTCAAGAAAGCAATTAAATGGGAGCTACGAGTCTTCCAAGACTCCAACCTCAGCTCCAGAGCAAGGGGGAATTAGCTCAAATGGTAGAGCGCTCGCTTAGCATGCGAGAAGTAGCGGGATCGATGCCTGCATTCTCCAATGCCTTTCGGCTCGTTTGTGGTTCAGTATCTCGGCTAGTTCAATAAGACAGGTTTGTGCGGTACGTCCAGTGTCGCTCTCCGACCAGGCAGTGTTTTGGCATCACCGTTTTGAAAAATGACACTTCCTTGAGTCAATGGTATTTACCTAGGGCTTACCAAAACCCAGGAGCAAACCAGGGACCTTGAGACCCTCAGCCTAACCCTCTCCCAACTGAGCTATTTGGGCAGGTGTTCCAAAGCCAGTCAGTAGCATTTCAAAGCCTCGCCACAGACTAGATAAAGCAATGGAAAAGATCTCCAAAGAAGGGGTGTTTGGCCCGTATGGGGATCGAACTCACGAACTTGGCGTTATTAGCACCACGCTCTGACCAACTGAGCTAACGGGCCGGAGACACTCTCCCCCAGCAGCGGAAACGCTGTGTCCTAGGCGCCACCTCCGTTCAGCGTGGAATGACCGGTTGTAGTTGGCCCACGCTGTAAGTCGTTTTTTCGTCATTCTAAGTTCAAGGGGAGGTCAAGAAAGCAATTAAACGGACGGGAGCTACGAGTCTTCCAAGACTTCAACGTCAGCTCCAGAGCAAGGGGGAATTAGCTCAAATGGTAGAGTGCTCGCTTAGCATGCGAGAAGTAGCGGGATCGATACCCGCATTCTCCAATGCCTTAAGGCTCGTTTGTGGTTCAGTGGCTCGGCTAGTACAATAAAACAGGTTTGTGCGGTACGTCCAGTGTCGCTCTCCGACCAGGCAGTGCTTTGGCATCACCGTTTTGAAAGTGACACTTCCTTGAGTCAACGGTATTTACCTAGGGCTTACCAAAACCCAGGAGCAAACCAGGGACCTTGAGACCCTCAGCCTAACCCTCTCCCAACTGAGCTGTTTGGGCAGGCGTTCCAAAGCCAGTCAGTAGCATTTCAAAGCCTCGCCACAGACTAGATAAAGCAATGGAAAAGATCTCCAAAAAAAGGGTGTTTGGACCGTATGGTGATCGAACCCACGACCTTGGCGTTATTAGCACCACGCTCTGACCAACTGAGCTAACGGGCCAGAGACACTTTCTCCAGCCGCGGAAACGCGGTGTCCTAGGCGCCACTCCGTTCGGCGTGGAACGACCGGTCGTAGTTGGCCCACGCTGTAAGTCGTTTTTTCGTCACTCTAAATTCAAGGGGATGTCAAGAAAGCAATTAAATGGGAGCTACGAGTCTTCCAAGACTCCAACCTCAGCTCCAGAGCAAGGGGGAATTAGCTCAAATGGTAGAGGGCTCGCTTAGCATGCGAGAAGTAGCGGGATCGATGCCCGCATTCTCCAATGCCTTTCGGCTCGTTTGTGGTTCAGTGGCTCGGCTAGTTCAATAAGACAGGTTTGTGCGGTATGTCCAGTGTCGCTCTCCGACCAAGCGGTGTTTTGGCATCAGCGTTTTGAAAATGACACTTCCTTGAGTCAACGGTATTTACCTGGGGCTTACCGAAACCCAGGAGCAAACCAGGGACCTTGAGACCCTCAGCCTAACCCTCTCCCAACTGAGCTATTTGGGCAGGCGTTCCAAAGCCAGTCAGTAGCATTTCAAAGCCTCGCCACAGACTAGATAAAGCAATGGAAAAGATCTCCAAAGAAGGGGTGTTTGGCCCGTATGGGGATCGAACCCACGACCTTGGCGTTATTAGCACCACGCTCTGACCAACTGAGCTAACAGGCCGGAGACACTCTCTCCAGCTGCGGAAACGCGGTGTCCTAGGCGCCACTTCCGTTCGGCGTGGAACGACCGGTCGTAGTTGGCCCACGCTGTAAGTCGTTTTTTCGTCACTCTAAATTCAAGGGGATGTCAAGAAAGCAATTAAATGGGAGCTACGAGTCTTCCAAGACTCCAACCTCAGCTCCAGAGCAAGGGGGAATTAGCTCAAATGGTAGAGCGCTCGCTTAGCATGCGAGAAGTAGCGGGATAGATGCCCGCATTCTCCAATGCCTTTCGGCTCGTTTGTGGTTCAGTGGCTCGGCTAGTTCAATAAGACAGGTTTGTGCGGTACGTCCAGTGTCGCTCTCCGACCAAGCAGTGTTTTGGCATCACCGTTTTGAAAATGACACTTCCTTAAGTCAACGGTATTTACCTGGGGCTTACCGAAACCCAGGAGCAAACCAGGGACCTTGAGACCCTCAGCCTAACCCTCTCCCAACTGAGCTATTTGGGCAGGCGTTCCAAAGCCAGTCAGTAGCATTTCAAAGCCTCGCCACAGACTAGATAAAGCAATGGAAAAGATCTAAAAAAAAAGGGGTGATTGGCCCGTATGGGGATCGAACCCACGACCTTGGCGTTATTAGCACCACGCTCTGACCAACTGAGCTAACGGGCCGGAGACACTCTCTCCAGCAGCGGAAACGCGGTGTCCTAGGCGCCACTTCCGTTCGGCGTGGAACGACCGGTCGTAGTTGGCCCACGCTGTAAGTCGTTTTTTCGTCACTCTAAATTCAAGGGGATGTCAAGAAAGCAATTAAATGGGAGCTACGAGTCTTCCAAGACTCCAACCTCAGCTCCAGAGCAAGGGGGAATTAGCTCAAATGGTAGAGCGCTCGCTTAGCATGCGAGAAGTAGCGGGATCGATGCCCGCATTCTCCAATGCCTTTCGGCTCGTTTGTGGTTCAGTGGCTCGGCTAGTTCAATAAGACAGGTTTGTGCGGTACGTCCAGTGTCGCTCTCCGACCAAGCAGTGTTTTGGCATCACCGTTTTGAAAATGACACTTCCTTAAGTCAACGGTATTTACCTGGGGCTTACCGAAACCCAGGAGCAAACCAGGGACCTTGAGACCCTCAGCCTAACCCTCTCCCAACTGAGCTATTTGGGCAGGCGTTCCAAAGCCAGTCAGTAGCATTTCAAAGCCTCGCCACAGACTAGATAAAGCAATGGAAAAGATCTCCAAAGAAGGGGTGTTTGGCCCGTATGGGGATCGAACCCACGACCTTGGCGTTATTAGCACCACGCTCTGACCAACTGAGCTAACGGGCCGGAGACACTTTCTCCAGCTGCGGAAACGCGGTGTCCTAGGCGCCACTTCCGTTCGGCGTGGAACGACCGGTCGTAGTTGGCCCACGCTGTAAGTCGTTTTTTCGTCACTCTAAATTCAAGGGGATGTCAAGAAAGCAATTAAATGGGAGCTACGAGTCTTCCAAGACTCCAACCTCAGCTCCAGAGCAAGGGGGAATTAGCTCAAATGGTAGAGCGCTCGCTTAGCATGCGAGAAGTAGCGGGATCGATGCCCGCATTCTCCAATGCCTTTCGGCTCGTTTGTGGTTCAGTAGCTCGGCTAGTTCAATAAGACAGGTTTGTGCGGTACGTCCAGTGTCGCTCTCCGACCAGGCAGTGTTTTGGCATCACCGTTTTGAAAATTGACACTTCCTTGAGTCAACGGTATTTACCTGGGGCTTACCGAAACCCAGGAGCAAACCAGGGACCTTGAGACCCTCAGCCTAACCCTCTCCCAACTGAGCTATTTGGGCAGGCGTTCCAAAGCCAGTCAGTAGCATTTCAAAGCCTCGCCACAGACTAGATAGAGCAATGGAAAAGATCTCCAAAGAAGGGGTGTTTGGCCCGTATGGGGATCGAACCCACGACCTTGGCGTTATTAGCACCACGCTCTGACCAACTGAGCTAACGGGCCGGAGACACTTTCTCCAGCTGCGGAAACGCGGTGTCCTAGGCGCCACTTCCGTTCGGCGTGGAACGACCGGTCGTAGTTGGCCCACGCTGTAAGTCGTTTTTTCGTCACTCTAAATTCAAGGGGATGTCAAGAAAGCAATTAAATGGGAGCTACGAGTCTTCCAAGACTCCAACCTCAGCTCCAGAGCAAGGGGGAATTAGCTCAAATGGTAGAGCGCTCGCTTAGCATGCGAGAAGTAGCGGGATCGATGCCCGCATTCTCCAATGCCTTTCGGCTCGTTTGTGGTTCAGTAGCTCGGCTAGTTCAATAAGACAGGTTTGTGCGGTACGTCCAGTGTCGCTCTCCGACCAGGCAGTGTTTTGGCATCACCGTTTTGAAAAATGACACTTCCTTGAGTCAACGGTATTTACCTGGGGCTTACCGAAACCCAGGAGCAAACCAGGGACCTTGAGACCCTCAGCCTAACCCTCTCCCAACTGAGCTATTTGGGCAGGCGTTCCAAAGCCAGTCAGTAGCATTTCAAAGCCTCGCCACAGACTAGATAGAGCAATGGAAAAGATCTCCAAAGAAGGGGTGTTTGGCCCGTATGGGGATCGAACCCACGACCTTGGCGTTATTAGCACCACGCTCTGACCAACTGAGCTAACGGGCCGGAGACACTCTCTCCAGCTGCGGAAACGCGGTGTCCTAGGCGCCACTTCCGTTCGGCGTGGAACGACCGGTCGTAGTTGGCCCACGCTGTAAGTCGTTTTTTCGTCACTCTAAATTCAAGGGGATGTCAAGAAAGCAATTAAATGGGAGCTACGAGTCTTCCAAGACTCCAACCTCAGCTCCAGAGCAAGGGGGAATTAGCTCAAATGGTAGAGCGCTCGCTTAGCATGCGAGAAGTAGCGGGATCGATGCCCGCATTCTCCAATGCCTTTCGGCTCGTTTGTGGTTCAGTAGCTCGGCTAGTTCAATAAGACAGGTTTGTGCGGTACGTCCAGTGTCGCTCTCCGACCAGGCAGTGTTTTGGCATCACCGTTTTGAAAAATGACACTTCCTTGAGTCAACGGTATTTACCTGGGGCTTACCGAAACCCAGGAGCAAACCAGGGACCTTGAGACCCTCAGCCTAACCGAGCTATTTGGGCAGGCGTTCCAAAGCCAGTCAGTAGCATTTCAAAGCCTCGCCACAGACTAGATAGAGCAATGGAAAAGATCTCCAAAGAAGGGGTGTTTGGCCCGTATGGGGATCGAACCCACGACCTTGGCGTTATTAGCACCACGCTCTGACCAACTGAGCTAACAGGCCGGAGACACTCTCTCCAGCTGCGGAAACGCGGTGTCCTAGGCGCCACTTCCGTTCGGCGTGGAACGACCGGTCGTAGTTGGCCCACGCTGTAAGTCGTTTTTTCGTCACTCTAAATTCAAGGGGATGTCAAGAAAGCAATTAAATGGGAGCTACGAGTCTTCCAAGACTCCAACCTCAGCTCCAGAGCAAGGGGGATTAGCTCAAATTGTAGAGCGCTCGCTTAGCATGCGAGAAGTAGCGGGATCGATGCCCGCATTCTCCAATGCCTTTCGGCTCGTTTGTGGTTCAGTAGCTCGGCTAGTTCAATAAGACAGGTTTGTGCGGTACGTCCAGTGTCGCTCTCCGACCAGGCAGTGTTTTGGCATCACCGTTTTGAAAAATGACACTTCCTTGAGTCAACGGTATTTACCTGGGGCTTACCAAAACCCAGGAGCAAACCAGGGACCTTGAGACCCTCAGCCTAACCCTCTCCCAACTGAGCTATTTGGGCAGGCGTTCCAAAGCCAGTCAGTAGCATTTCAAAGCCTCGCCACAGACTAGATAGAGCAATGGAAAAGATCTCCAAAGAAGGGGTGTTTGGCCCGTATGGGGATCGAACCCACGACCTTGGCGTTATTAGCACCACGCTCTGACCAACTGAGCTAACAGGCCGGAGACCCTCTCTCCAGCCGCGGAAACGCGGTGTCCTAGGCGCCACTTCCGTTCGGCGTGGAACGACCGGTCGTAGTTGGCCCACGCTGTAAGTCGTTTTTTCGTCACTCTAAATTCAAGGGGATGTCAAGAAAGCAATTAAATGGGAGCTACGAGTCTTCCAAGACTCCAACCTCAGCTCCAGAGCAAGGGGGAATTAGCTCAAATGGTAGAGCGCTCGCTTAGCATGCGAGAAGTAGCGGGATCGATGCCCGCATTCTCCAATGCCTTTCGGCTCGTTTGTGGTTCAGTAGCTCGGCTAGTTCAATAAGACAGGTTTGTGCGGTACGTCCAGTGTCGCTGTCCGACCAGGCAGTGTTTTGGCATCACCGTTTTGAAAAATGACACTTCCTTGAGTCAACGGTATTTACCTGGGGCTTACCGAAACCCAGGAGCAAACCAGGGACCTTGAGACCCTCAGCCTAACCCTCTCCCAACTGAGCTATTTGGGCAGGCGTTCCAAAGCCAGTCAGTAGCATTTCAAAGCCTCGCCACAGACTAGATAAAGCAATGGAAAAGATCTCCAAAGAAGGGGTGTTTGGCCCGTATGGGGATCGAACCCACGACCTTGGCGTTATTAGCACCACGCTCTGACCAACTGAGCTAACAGGCCGGAGACACTCTCTCCAGCTGAGGAAACGCGGTGTCCTAGGCGCCACTTCCGTTCGGCGTGGAACGACCGGTCGTAGTTGGCCCACGCTGTAAGTCGTTTTTTCGTCACTCTAAATTCAAGGGGATGTCAAGAAAGCAATTAAATGGGAGCTACGAGTCTTCCAAGACTCCAACCTCAGCTCCAGAGCAAGGGGGAATTAGCTCAAATGGTAGAGCGCTCGCTTAGCATGCGAGAAGTAGCGGGATCGATGCCCGCATTCTCCAATGCCTTTCGGCTCGTTTGTGGTTCAGTAGCTCGGCTAGTTCAATAAGACAGGTTTGTGCGGTACGTCCAGTGTCGCTCTCCGACCAGGCAGTGTTTTGGCATCACCGTTTTGAAAAATGACACTTCCTTGAGTCAACGGTATTTACCTGGGGCTTACCGAAACTCAGGAGCAAACCAGGGACCTTGAGACCCTCAGCCTAACCCTCTCCCAACTGAGCTATTTGGGCAGGCGTTCCAAAGCCAGTCAGTAGCATTTCAAAGCCTCGCCACAGACTAGATAAAGCAATGGAAAAGATCTCCAAAGAAGGGGTGTTTGGCCCGTATGGGGATCGAACCCACGACCTTGGCGTTATTAGCACCACGCTCTGACCAACTGAGCTAGCGGGCCGGAGACACTCTCTCCAGCCGCGGAAACGCGGTGTCCTAGGCGCCACCTCCGTTCGGCGTGGAACGACCGGTCATAGTTGGCCCACGCTGTAAGTCGTTTTTTCGTCACTCTAAATTCAAGGGGATGTCAAGAAAGCAAATTAAATGGGAGCTACGAGTCTTCCAAGACTCCAACGTCAGCTCCAGAGCAAGGGGGAATTAGCTCAAATGGTAGAGTGCTCGCCTAGCATGCGAGAAGTAGCGGGATCGATGCCCGCTTTCTCCAATGCCTTTCGGCTCGTTTGTGGTTCAGTAGCTCGGCTAGTTCAATAAGACAGGTTTGTGCGGTACGTCCAGTGTCGCTCTCCGACCAGGCAGTGTTTTGGCATCACCGTTTTGAAAAATGACACTTCCTTGAGTCAACGGTATTTACCTGGGGCTTACCGAAACCCAGGAGCAAACCAGGGACCTTGAGACCCTCAGCCTAACCCTCTCCCAACTGAGCTATTTGGGCAGGCGTTCCAAAGCCAGTCAGTAGCATTTCAAAGCCTCGCCACAGACTAGATAAAGCAATGGAAAAGATCTCCAAAGAAGGGGTGTTTGGCCCGTATGGGGATCGAACCCACGACCTTGGCGTTATTAGCACCACGCTCTGACCAACTGAGCTAACGGGCCGGAGACACTCTCTCCAGCCGCGGAAACGCGGTGTCCTAGGCGCCACTTCCGTTCGGCGTGGAACGACCGGTCGTAGTTGGCCCACGCTGTAAGTCGTTTTTTCGTCACTCTAAATTCAAGGGGATGTCAAGAAAGCAATTAAATGGGAGCTACAAGTCTTCCAAGACTCCAACCTCAGCTCCAGAGCAAGGGGGAATTAGCTCAAATGGTAGAGCGCTCGCTTAGCATGCGAGAAGTAGCGGGATCGATGCCCGCATTCTCCAATGCCTTTCGGCTCGTTTGTGGTTCAGTAGCTCGGCTAGTTCAATAAGACAGGTTTGTGCGGTACGTCCAGTGTCGCTCTCCGACCAGGCAGTGTTTTGGCATCACCGTTTTGAAAAATGACACTTCCTTGAGTCAACGGTATTTACCTGGGGCTTACCGAAACCCAGGAGCAAACCAGGGACCTTGAGACCCTCAGCCTAACCCTCTCCCAACTGAGCTATTTGGGCAGGCGTTCCAAAGCCAGTCAGTAGCATTTCAAAGCCTCGCCACAGACTAGATAGAGCAATGGAAAAGATCTCCAAAGAAGGGGTGTTTGGCCCGTATGGGGATCGAACCCACGACCTTGGCGTTATTAGCACCACGCTCTGACCAACTGAGCTAACAGGCCGGAGACACTCTCTCCAGCTGCGGAAACGCGGTGTCCTAGGCGCCACTTCCGTTCGGCGTGGAACGACCGGTCGTAGTTGGCCCACGCTGTAAGTCGTTTTTTCGTCACTTTAAATTCAAGGGGATGTCAAGAAAGCAATTAAATGGGAGCTACGAGTCTTCCAAGACTCCAACCTCAGCTCCAGAGCAAGGGGGAATTAGCTCAAATGGTAGAGCGCTCGCTTAGCATGCGAGAAGTAGCGGGATCGATGCCCGCATTCTCCAATGCCTTTCGGCTCGTTTGTGGTTCAGTAGCTCGGCTAGTTCAATAAGACAGGTTTGTGCGGTACGTCCAGTGTCGCTCTCCGACCAGGCAGTGTTTTGGCATCACCGTTTTGAAAAATGACACTTCCTTGAGTCAACGGTATTTACCTGGGGCTTACCGAAACCCAGGAGCAAACCAGGGACCTTGAGACCCTCAGCCTAACCCTCTCCCAACTGAGCTATTTGGGCAGGCGTTCCAAAGCCAGTCAGTAGCATTTCAAAGCCTCGCCACAGACTAGATAAAGCAATGGAAAAGATCTCCAAAGAAGGGGTGTTTGGCCCGTATGGGGATCGAACCCACGACCTTGGCGTTATTAGCACCACGCTCTGACCAACTGAGCTAACGGGCCGGAGACACTCTCTCCAGCCGCGGAAACGCGGTGTCCTAGGCGCCACTTCCGTTCGGCGTGGAACGACCGGTCGTAGTTGGCCCACGCTGTAAGTCGTTTTTTCGTCACTCTAAATTCAAGGGGATGTCAAGAAAGCAATTAAATGGGAGCTACGAGTCTTCCAAGACTCCAACCTCAGCTCCAGAGCAAGGGGGAATTAGCTCAAATGGTAGAGCGCTCGCTTAGCATGCGAGAAGTAGCGGGATCGATGCCCGCATTCTCCAATGCCTTTCGGCTCGTTTGTGGTTCAGTAGCTCGGCTAGTTCAATAAGACAGGTTTGTGCGGTACGTCCAGTGTCGCTCTCCGACCAGGCAGTGTTTTGGCATCACCGTTTTGAAAAATGACACTTCCTTGAGTCAACGGTATTTACCTGGGGCTTACCGAAACCCAGGAGCAAACCAGGGACCTTGAGACCCTCAGCCTAACCCTCTCCCAACTGAGCTATTTGGGCAGGCGTTCCAAAGCCAGTCAGTAGCATTTCAAAGCCTCGCCACAGACTAGATAAAGCAATGGAAAAGATCTCCAAAGAAGGGGTGTTTGGCCCGTATGGGGATCGAACCCACGACCTTGGCGTTATTAGCACCACGCTCTGACCAACTGAGCTAACGGGCCGGAGACACTCTCTCCAGCCGCGGAAACGCAGTGTCCTAGGCGCCACCTCCGTTCGGCGTGGAACGACCGGTCGTAGTTGGCCCACGCTGTAAGTCGTTTTTTCGTCACTCTAAATTCAAGGGGATGTCAAGAAAGCAATTAAATGGGAGCTACGAGTCTTCCAAGACTCCAACATCCGCTCCAGAGCAAGGGGGAATTAGCTCAAATGGTAGAGCGCTCGCTTAGCATGCGAGAAGTAGCGGGATCGATGCCCGCATTCTCCAATGCCTTTCGGCTCGTTTGTGGTTCAGTAGCTCGGCTAGTTCAATAAGACAGGTTTGTGCGGTACGTCCAGTGTCGCTCTCCGACCAGGCAGTGTTTTGGCATCACCGTTTTGAAAGTGACACTTCCTTGAGTCAATGGTATTTACCTGGGGCTTACCGAAACCCAGGAACAAACCAGGGACCTTGAGACCCTCAGCCTAACCCTCTCCCAACTGAGCTATTTGGGCAGGTGTTCCAAAGCCAGTCAGTAGCATTTCAAAGCCTCGCCACAGACTAGATAAAGCAATGGAAAAGATCTCCAAAGAAGGGGTGTTTGGCCCGTATGGGGATCGAACTCACGACCTTGGCGTTATTAGCACCACGCTCTGACCAACTGAGCTAACGGGCCGGAGACACTCTCCCCCAGCAGCGGAAACGCTGTGTCCTAGGCGCCACCTCCGTTCGGCGTGGAATGACCGGTTGTAGTTGGCCCACGCTGTAAGTCTTTTTTTGTCATTCTAAGTTCAAGGGGAGGTCAAGAAAGCAATTAAACGGACGGGAGCTACGAGTCTTCCAAGACTTCAACGTCAGCTCCAGAGCAAGGGGGAATTAGCTCAAATGGTAGAGTGCTCGCTTAGCATGCGAGAAGTAGCGGGATCGATGCCCGCATTCTCCAATGCCTTAAGGCTCGTTTGTGGTTCAGTGGCTCGGCTAGTTCAATAACACAGGTTTGTGCGGTACGTCCAGTGTCGCTCTCCGACCAGGCAGTGTTTTGGCATCACCGTTTTGAAAGTGACACTTCCTTGAGTCAACGGTATTTACCTAGGGCTTACCAAAACCCAGGAGCAAACCAGGGACCTTGAGACCCTCAGCCTAACCCTCTCCCAACTGAGCTATTTGGGCAGGCGTTCCAAAGCCAGTCAGTAGCATTTCAAAGCCTCGCCACAGACTAGATAAAGCAATGGAAAAGATCTAAAAAAAAGGGGTGTTTGGCCCGTATGGGGATCGAACCCACGACCTTGGCGTTATTAGCACCACGCTCTGACCAACTGAGCTAACGGGCCGGAGACACTCTCACCAGCCGCGGAAACGCAGTGTCCTAGGCGCCACCTCCGTTCGGCGTGGAACGACCGGTCGTAGTTGGCCCACGCTGTAAGTCGTTTTTTCGTCACTCTAAATTCAAGGGGATGTCAAGAAAGCAATTAAATGGGAGCTACGAGTCTTCCAAGACTCCAACATCCGCTCCAGAGCAAGGGGGAATTAGCTCAAATGGTAGAGCGCTCGCTTAGCATGCGAGAAGTAGCGGGATCGATGCCCGCATTCTCCAATGCCTTTCGGCTCGTTTGTGGTTCAGTAGCTCGGCTAGTTCAATAAGACAGGTTTGTGCGGTACGTCCAGTGTCGCTCTCCGACCAGGCAGTGTTTTGGCATCACCGTTTTGAAAGTGACACTTCCTTGAGTCAATGGTATTTACCTGGGGCTTACCGAAACCCAGGAACAAACCAGGGACCTTGAGACCCTCAGCCTAACCCTCTCCCAACTGAGCTATTTGGGCAGGTGTTCCAAAGCCAGTCAGTAGCATTTCAAAGCCTCGCCACAGACTAGATAAAGCAATGGAAAAGATCTCCAAAGAAGGGGTGTTTGGCCCGTATGGGGATCGAACTCACGACCTTGGCGTTATTAGCACCACGCTCTGACCAACTGAGCTAACGGGCCGGAGACACTCTCCCCCAGAGCGGAAACGCTGTGTCCTAGGCGCCACCTCCGTTCGGCGTGGAATGACCGGTTGTAGTTGGCCCACGCTGTAAGTCTTTTTTTGTCATTCTAAGTTCAAGGGGAGGTCAAGAAAGCAATTAAACGGACGGGAGCTACGAGTCTTCCAAGACTTCAACGTCAGCTCCAGAGCAAGGGGGAATTAGCTCAAATGGTAGAGTGCTCGCTTAGCATGCGAGAAGTAGCGGGATCGATGCCCGCATTCTCCAATGCCTTAAGGCTCGTTTGTGGTTCAGTGGCTCGGCTAGTTCAATAACACAGGTTTGTGCGGTACGTCCAGTGTCGCTCTCCGACCAGGCAGTGTTTTGGCATCACCGTTTTGAAAGTGACACTTCCTTGAGTCAACGGTATTTACCTAGGGCTTACCAAAACCCAGGAGCAAACCAGGGACCTTGAGACCCTCAGCCTAACCCTCTCCCAACTGAGCTATTTGGGCAGGCGTTCCAAAGCCAGTCAGTAGCATTTCAAAGCCTCGCCACAGACTAGATAAAGCAATGGAAAAGATCTAAAAAAAAGGGGTGTTTGGCCCGTATGGGGATCGAACCCACGACCTTGGCGTTATTAGCACCACGCTCTGACCAACTGAGCTAACAGGCCGGAGACACTCTCCAGCTGCGGAAACGCGGTGTCCTAGGCGCCACTTCCGTTCGGCGTGGAACGACCGGTCGTAGTTGGCCCACGCTGTAAGTCGTTTTTTCGTCACTCTAAATTCAAGGGGATGTCAAGAAAGCAAATTAAATGGGAGCTACGAGTCTTCCAAGACTCCAACGTCAGCTCCAGAGCAAGGGGGAATTAGCTCAAATGGTAGAGCGCTCGCCTAGCATGCGAGAAGTAGCGGGATCGATGCCCGCTTTCTCCAATGCCTTTCGGCTCGTTTGTGGTTCAGTAGCTCGGCTAGTTCAATAAGACAGGTTTGTGCGGTACGTCCAGTGTCGCTCTCCGACCAGGCAGTGTTTTGGCATCACCGTTTTGAAAAATGACACTTCCTTGAGTCAACGGTATTTACCTGGGGCTTACCGAAACCCAGGAGCAAACCAGGGACCTTGAGACCCTCAGCCTAACCCTCTCCCAACTGAGCTATTTGGGCAGGCGTTCCAAAGCCAGTCAGTAGCATTTCAAAGCCTCGCCACAGACTAGATAAAGCAATGGAAAAGATCTCCAAAGAAAGGGTGTTTGGCCCGTATGGGGATCGAACCCACGACCTTGGCGTTATTAGCACCACGCTCTGACCAACTGAGCTAACGGGCCGGAGACACTCTCTCCAGCCGCGGAAACGCGGTGTCCTAGGCGCCACCTCCGTTCGGCGTGGAACGACCGGTCGTAGTTGGCCCACGCTGTAAGTCGTTTTTTCGTCACTCTAAATTCAAGGGGATGTCAAGAAAGCAATTAAATGGGAGCTACGAGTCTTCCAAGACTCCAACATCCGCTCCAGAGCAAGGGGGAATTAGCTCAAATGGTAGAGCGCTCGCTTAGCATGCGAGAAGTAGCGGGATCGATGCCCGCATTCTCCAATGCCTTTCGGCTCGTTTGTTGTTCAGTAGCTCGGCTAGTTCAATAAGACAGGTTTGTGCGGTACGTCCAGTGTCGCTCTCCGACCAGGCAGTGTTTTGGCATCACCGTTTTGAAAGTGACACTTCCTTGAGTCAATGGTATTTACCTGGGGCTTACCAAAACCCAGGAGCAAACCAGGGACCTTGAGACCCTCAGCCTAACCCTCTCCCAACTGAGCTATTTGGGCAGGTGTTCCAAAGCCAGTCAGTAGCATTTCAAAGCCTCGCCACAGACTAGATAAAGCAATGGAAAAGATCTCCAAAGAAGGGGTGTTTGGCCCGTATGGGGATCGAACTCACGACCTTGGCGTTATTAGCACCACGCTCTGACCAACTGAGCTAACGGGCCGGAGACACTCTCCCCCAGCAGCGGAAACGCTGTGTCCTAGGCGCCACCTCCGTTCGGCGTGGAATGACCGGTTGTAGTTGGCCCACGCTGTAAGTCTTTTTTTGTCATTCTAAGTTCAAGGGGAGGTCAAGAAAGCAATTAAACGGACGGGAGCTACGAGTCTTCCAAGACTTCAACGTCAGCTCCAGAGCAAGGGGGAATTAGCTCAAATGGTAGAGTGCTCGCTTAGCATGCGAGAAGTAGCGGGATCGATGCCCGCATTCTCCAATGCCTTAAGGCTCGTTTGTGGTTCAGTGGCTCGGCTAGTTCAATAACACAGGTTTGTGCGGTACGTCCAGTGTCGCTCTCCGACCAGGCAGTGTTTTGGCATCACTGTTTTGAAAGTGACACTTCCTTGAGTCAATGGTATTTACCTAGGGCTTACCAAAACCCAGGAGCAAACCAGGGACCTTGAGACCCTCAGCCTAACCCTCTCCCAACTGAGCTATTTGGGCAGGCGTTCCAAAGCCAGTCAGTAGCATTTCAAAGCCTCGCCACAGACTAGATAAAGCAATGGAAAAGATCTCCAAAGAAGGGGTGTTTGGCCCGTATGGGGATCGAACCCACGACCTTGGCGTTATTAGCACCACGCTCTGACCAACTGAGCTAACAGGCCGGAGATACTCTCGCCAGCTGCGGAAACGCGGTGTCCTAGGCGCCACTTCCGTTCGGCGTGGAACGACCGGTCGTAGTTGGACCACGCTGTAAGTCGTTTTTTCGTCACTCTAAATTCAAGGGGATGTCAAGAAAGCAATTAAATGGGAGCTACGAGTCTTCCAAGACTCCAACCTAAGCTCCAGAGAAAGGGGGAATTAGCTCAAATGGTAGAGCGCTCGCTTAGCATGCGAGAAGTAGCGGGATCGATGCCCGCATTCTCCAATGCCTTTCGGCTCGTTTGTGGTTCAGTGGCTCGGCTAGTTCAATAAGACAGGTTTGTGCGGTACGTCCAGTGTCGCTCTCCGACCAGGGAGTGTTTTGGCATCACCGTTTTGAAAAATGACACTTCCTTGAGTCAACGGTATTTACCTGGGGCTTACCGAAACCCAGGAGCAAACCAGGGACCTTGAGACCCTCAGCCTAACCCTCTCCCAACTGAGCTATTTGGGCAGGCGTTCCAAAGCCAGTCAGTAGCATTTCAAAGCCTCGCCACAGACTAGATAAAGCAATGGAAAAGATCTAAAAAAAGGGGTGTTTGGCCCGTATGGGGATCGAACCCACGACCTTGGCGTTATTAGCACCACGCTCTGACCAACTGAGCTAACAGGCCGGAGACACTCTCTCCAGCTGCGGAAACGCGGTGTCCTAGGCGCCACTTCCGTTCGGCGTGGAACGACCGGTCGTAGTTGGCCCACGCTGTAAGTCGTTTTTTCGTCACTCTAAATTCAAGGGGATGTCAAGAAAGCAAATTAAATGGCAGCTACGAGTCTTCCAAGACTCCAACGTCAGCTCCAGAGCAAGGGGGAATTAGCTCAAATGGTAGAGCGCTCGCCTAGCATGCGAGAAGTAGCGGGATCGATGCCCGCTTTCTCCAATGCCTTTCGGCTCGTTTGTGGTTCAGTAGCTCGGCTAGTTCAATAAGACAGGTTTGTGCGGTACGTCCAGTGTCGCTCTCTGACCAGGCAGTGTTTTGGCATCACCGTTTTGAAAAATGACACTTCCTTGAGTCAACGGTATTTACCTGGGGCTTACCGAAACCCAGGAGCAAACCAGGGACCTTGAGACCCTCAGCCTAACCCTCTCCCAACTGAGCTATTTGGGCAGGCGTTCCAAAGCCAGTCAGTAGCATTTCAAAGCCTCGCCACAGACTAGATAAAGCAATGGAAAAGATCTCCAAAGAAGGGGTGTTTGGCCCGTATGGGGATCGAACCCACGACCTTGGCGTTATTAGCACCACGATCTGACCAACTGAGCTAGCGGGCCGGAGACACTCTCTCGAGCCGCGGAAACGCGGTGTCCTAGGCGCCACCTCCGTTCGGCGTGGAACGACCGGTCGTAGTCGGCCCACGCTGTAAGTCGTTTTTTCGTCACTCTAAATTCAAGGGGATGTCAAGAAAGCAAATTAAATGGGAGCTACGAGTCTTCCAAGACTCCAACGTCAGCTCCAGAGCAAGGGGGAATTAGCTCAAATGGTAGAGCGCTCGCCTAGCATGCGAGAAGTAGCGGGATCGATGCCCGCTTTCTCCAATGCCTTTCGGCTCGTTTGTGGTTCAGTAGCTCGGCTAGTTCAATAAGACAGGTTTGTGCGGTACGTCCAGTGTCGCTCTCTGACCAGGCAGTGTTTTGGCATCACCGTTTTGAAAAATGACACTTCCTTGAGTCAACGGTATTTACCTGGGGCTTACCGAAACCCAGGAGCAAACCAGGGACCTTGAGACCCTCAGCCTAACCCTCTCCCAACTGAGCTATTTGGGCAGGCGTTCCAAAGCCAGTCAGTAGCATTTCAAAGCCTCGCCACAGACTAGATAAAGCAATGGAAAAGATCTCCAAAGAAGGGGTGTTTGGCCCGTATGGGGATCGAACCCACGACCTTGGCGTTATTAGCACCACGCTCTGACCAACTGAGCTAACGGGCCGGAGACACTCTCTCCAGCCGCGGAAACGCGGTGTCCTAGGCGCCACTTCCGTTCGGCGTGGAACGACCGGTCGTAGTTGGCCCACGCTGTAAGTCGTTTTTTCGTCACTCTAAATTCAAGGGGATGTCAAGAAAGCAATTAAATGGGAGCTACGAGTCTTCCAAGACTCCAACCTCAGCTCCAGAGCAAGGGGGAATTAGCTCAAATGGTAGAGCGCTCGCTTAGCATGCGAGAAGTAGCGGGATCGATGCCCGCATTCTCCAATGCCTTTCGGCTCGTTTGTGGTTCAGTAGCTCGGCTAGTTCAATAAGACAGGTTTGTGCGGTACGTCCAGTGTCGCTCTCCGACCAGGCAGTGTTTTGGCATCACCGTTTTGAAAAATGACACTTCCTTGAGTCAACGGTATTTACCTGGGGCTTACCGAAACCCAGGAGCAAACCAGGGACCTTGAGACCCTCAGCCTAACCCTCTCCCAACTGAGCTATTTGGGCAGGCGTTCCAAAGCCAGTCAGTAGCATTTCAAAGCCTCGCCACAGACTAGATAAAGCAATGGAAAAGATCTCCAAAGAAGGGGTGTTTGGCCCGTATGGGGATCGAACCCACGACCTTGGCGTTATTAGCACCACGCTCTGACCAACTGAGCTAGCGGGCCGGAGACACTCTCTCCAGCCGCGGAAACGCGGTGTCCTAGGCGCCACCTCCGTTCGGCGTGGAACGACCGGTCGTAGTTGGCCCACGCTGTAAGTCGTTTTTTCGTCACTCTAAATTCAAGGGGATGTCAAGAAAGCAATTAAATGGGAGCTACGAGTCTTCAAAGACTCCAACATCCGCTCCAGAGCAAGGGGGAATTAGCTCAAATGGTAGAGCGCTCGCTTAGCATGCGAGAAGTAGCGGGATCGATGCCCGCATTCTCCAATGCCTTTCGGCTCGTTTGTGGTTCAGTGGCTCGGCTAGTTCAATAAGACAGGTTTGTGCGGTACGTCCAGTGTCGCTCTCCGACCAAGCAGTGTTTTGGCATCACCGTTTTGAAAATGACACTTCCTTAAGTCAACGGTATTTACCTGGGGCTTACCGAAACCCAGGAGCAAACCTGGGACCTTGAGACCCTCAGCCTAACCCTCTCCTAACTGAGCTATTTTGGCAGGCGTTCCAAAGCCAGTCAGTAGCATTTCAAAGCCTCGCCACAGACTAGATAAAGCAATGGAAAAGATCTCCAAAGAAGGGGTGTTTGGCCCGTATGGGGATCGAACCCACGACCTTGGCGTTATTAGCACCACGCTCTGACCAACTGAGCTAACAGGCCGGAGACACTCTCTCCAGCTGCGGAAACGCGGTGTCCTAGGCGCCACTTCCGTTCGGCGTGGAACGACCGGTCGTAGTTGGCCCACGCTGTAAGTCGTTTTTTCGTCACTCTAAATTCAAGGGGATGTCAAGAAAGCAATTAAATGGGAGCTACGAATCTTCCAAGACTCCAACCTCAGCTCCAGAGCAAGGGGGAATTAGCTCAAATGGTAGAGCGCTCGCTTAGCATGCGAGAAGTAGCGGGATCGATGCCCGCATTCTCCAATGCCTTTCGGCTCGTTTGTGGTTCAGTAGCTCGGCTAGTTCAATAAGACAGGTTTGTGCGGTACGTCCAGTGTCGCTCTCCGACCAGGCAGTGTTTTGGCATCACCGTTTTGAAAAATGACACTTCCTTGAGTCAACGGTATTTACCTGGGGCTTACCGAAACCCAGGAGCAAACCAGGGACCTTGAGACCCTCAGCCTAACCCTCTCCCAACTGAGCTATTTGGGCAGGCGTTCCAAAGCCAGTCAGTAGCATTTCAAAGCCTCGCCACAGACTAGATAAAGCAATGGAAAAGATCTCCAAAGAAGGGGTGTTTGGCCCGTATGGGGATCGAACCCACGACCTTGGCGTTATTAGCACCACGCTCTGACCAACTGAGCTAGCGGGCCGGAGACACTCTCTCCAGCCGCGGAAACGCGGTGTCCTAGGCGCCACCTCCGTTCGGCGTGGAACGACCGGTCGTAGTTGGCCCACGCTGTAAGTCGTTTTTTCGTCACTCTAAATTCAAGGGGATGTCAAGAAAGCAAATTAAATGGGAGCTACGAGTCTTCCAAGACTCCAACGTCAGCTCCAGAGCAAGGGGGAATTAGCTCAAATGGTAGAGCGCTCGCCTAGCATGCGAGAAGTAGCGGGATCGATGCCCGCTTTCTCCAATGCCTTTCGGCTCGTTTGTGGTTCAGTAGCTCGGCTAGTTCAATAAGACAGGTTTGTGCGGTACGTCCAGTGTCGCTCTCTGACCAGGCAGTGTTTTGGCATCACCGTTTTGAAAAATGACACTTCCTTGAGTCAACGGTATTTACCTGGGGCTTACCGAAACCCAGGAGCAAACCAGGGACCTTGAGACCCTCAGCCTAACCCTCTCCCAACTGAGCTATTTGGGCAGGCGTTCCAAAGCCAGTCAGTAGCATTTCAAAGCCTCGCCACAGACTAGATAAAGCAATGGAAAAGATCTCCAAAGAAGGGGTGTTTGGCCCGTATGGGGATCGAACCCACGACCTTGGCGTTATTAGCACCACGCTCTGACCAACTGAGCTAACGGGCCGGAGACACTCACTCCAGCTGCGGAAACGCGGTGTCCTAGGCGCCACCTCCGTTCGGCGTGGAACGACCGGTCGTAGTTGGCCCACGCTGTAAGTCGTTTTTTCGTCACTCTAAATTCAAGGGGATGTCAAGAAAGCAATTAAATGGGAGCTACGAGTCTTCCAAGACTCCAACATCCGCTCCAGAGCAAGGGGGAATTAGCTCAAATGGTAGAGCGCTCGCTTAGCATGCGAGAAGTAGCGGGATCGATGCCCGCATTCTCCAATGCCTTTCGGCTCGTTTGTGGTTCAGTGGCTCGGCTAGTTCAATAAGACAGGTTTGTGCGGTACGTCCAGTGTCGCTCTCCGACCAAGCAGTGTTTTGGCATCACCGTTTTGAAAATGACACTTCCTTAAGTCAACGGTATTTACCTGGGGCTTACCGAAACCCAGGAGCAAACCTGGGACCTTGAGACCCTCAGCCTAACCCTCTCCTAACTGAGCTATTTTGGCAGGCGTTCCAAAGCCAGTCAGTAGCATTTCAAAGCCTCGCCACAGACTAGATAAAGCAATGGAAAAGATCTCCAAAGAAGGGGTGTTTGGCCCGTATGGGGATCGAACCCACGACCTTGGCGTTATTAGCACCACGCTCTGACCAACTGAGCTAACAGGCCGGAGACACTCTCTCCAGCTGCGGAAACGCGGTGTCCTAGGCGCCACTTCCGTTCGGCGTGGAACGACCGGTCGTAGTTGGCCCACGCTGTAAGTCGTTTTTTCGTCACTCTAAATTCAAGGGGATGTCAAGAAAGCAATTAAATGGGAGCTACGAATCTTCCAAGACTCCAACCTCAGCTCCAGAGCAAGGGGGAATTAGCTCAAATGGTAGAGCGCTCGCTTAGCATGCGAGAAGTAGCGGGATCGATGCCCGCATTCTCCAATGCCTTTCGGCTCGTTTGTGGTTCAGTAGCTCGGCTAGTTCAATAAGACAGGTTTGTGCGGTACGTCCAGTGTCGCTCTCCGACCAGGCAGTGTTTTGGCATCACCGTTTTGAAAAATGACACTTCCTTGAGTCAACGGTATTTACCTGGGGCTTACCGAAACCCAGGAGCAAACCAGGGACCTTGAGACCCTCAGCCTAACCCTCTCCCAACTGAGCTATTTGGGCAGGCGTTCCAAAGCCAGTCAGTAGCATTTCAAAGCCTCGCCACAGACTAGATAAAGCAATGGAAAAGATCTCCAAAGAAGGGGTGTTTGGCCCGTATGGGGATCGAACCCACGACCTTGGCGTTATTAGCACCACGCTCTGACCAACTGAGCTAGCGGGCCGGAGACACTCTCTCCAGCCGCGGAAACGCGGTGTCCTAGGCGCCACCTCCGTTCGGCGTGGAACGACCGGTCGTAGTTGGCCCACGCTGTAAGTCGTTTTTTCGTCACTCTAAATTCAAGGGGATGTCAAGAAAGCAAATTAAATGGGAGCTACGAGTCTTCCAAGACTCCAACGTCAGCTCCAGAGCAAGGGGGAATTAGCTCAAATGGTAGAGCGCTCGCCTAGCATGCGAGAAGTAGCGGGATCGATGCCCGCTTTCTCCAATGCCTTTCGGCTCGTTTGTGGTTCAGTAGCTCGGCTAGTTCAATAAGACAGGTTTGTGCGGTACGTCCAGTGTCGCTCTCTGACCAGGCAGTGTTTTGGCATCACCGTTTTGAAAAATGACACTTCCTTGAGTCAACGGTATTTACCTGGGGCTTACCGAAACCCAGGAGCAAACCAGGGACCTTGAGACCCTCAGCCTAACCCTCTCCCAACTGAGCTATTTGGGCAGGCGTTCCAAAGCCAGTCAGTAGCATTTCAAAGCCTCGCCACAGACTAGATAAAGCAATGGAAAAGATCTCCAAAGAAGGGGTGTTTGGCCCGTATGGGGATCGAACCCACGACCTTGGCGTTATTAGCACCACGCTCTGACCAACTGAGCTAACGGGCCGGAGACACTCACTCCAGCTGCGGAAACGCGGTGTCCTAGGCGCCACCTCCGTTCGGCGTGGAACGACCGGTCGTAGTTGGCCCACGCTGTAAGTCGTTTTTTCGTCACTCTAAATTCAAGGGGATGTCAAGAAAGCAATTAAATGGGAGCTACGAGTCTTCCAAGACTCCAACATCCGCTCCAGAGCAAGGGGGAATTAGCTCAAATGGTAGAGCGCTCGCTTAGCATGCGAGAAGTAGCGGGATCGATGCCCGCATTCTCCAATGCCTTTCGGCTCGTTTGTGGTTCAGTGGCTCGGCTAGTTCAATAAGACAGGTTTGTGCGGTACGTCCAGTGTCGCTCTCCGACCAAGCAGTGTTTTGGCATCACCGTTTTGAAAATGACACTTCCTTAAGTCAACGGTATTTACCTGGGGCTTACCGAAACCCAGGAGCAAACCTGGGACCTTGAGACCCTCAGCCTAACCCTCTCCTAACTGAGCTATTTGGGCAGGCGTTCCAAAGCCAGTCAGTAGCATTTCAAAGCCTCGCCACAGACTAGATAAAGCAATGGAAAAGATCTCCAAAGAAGGGGTGTTTGGCCCGTATGGGGATCGAACCCACGACCTTGGCGTTATTAGCACCACGCTCTGACCAACTGAGCTAACGGGCCGGAGACACTCTCTCCAGCTGCGGAAACGTGGTGTCCTAGGCGCCACTTCCGTTCGGCGTGGAACGACCGGTCGTAGTTGGCCCACGCTGTAAGTCGTTTTTTCGTCACTCTAAATTCAAGGGGATGTCAAGAAAGCAATTAAATGGGAGCTACGAATCTTCCAAGACTCCAACCTCAGCTCCAGAGCAAGGGGGAATTAGCTCAAATGGTAGAGCGCTCGCTTAGCATGCGAGAAGTAGCGGGATCGATGCCCGCATTCTCCAATGCCTTTCGGCTCGTTTGTGGTTCAGTAGCTCGGCTAGTTCAATAAGACAGGTTTGTGCGGTACGTCCAGTGTCGCTCTCCGACCAGGCAGTGTTTTGGCATCACCGTTTTGAAAAATGACACTTCCTTGAGTCAACGGTATTTACCTGGGGCTTACCGAAACCCAGGAGCAAACCAGGGACCTTGAGACCCTCAGCCTAACCCTCTCCCAACTGAGCTATTTGGGCAGGCGTTCTAAAGCCAGTCAGTAGCATTTCAAAGCCTCGCCACAGACTAGATAAAGCAATGGAAAAGATCTCCAAAGAAGGGGTGTTTGGCCCGTATGGGGATCGAACCCACGACCTTGGCGTTATTAGCACCACGCTCTGACCAACTGAGCTAACGGGCCGGAGACACTCTCTCCAGCCGCGGAAACGCGGTGTCCTAGGCGCCACCTCCGTTCGGCGTGGAACGACCGGTCGTAGTTGGCCCACGCTGTAAGTCGTTTTTTCGTCACTCTAAATTCAAGGGGATGTCAAGAAAGCAATTAAATGGGAGCTACGAGTCTTCCAAGACTCCAACATCCGCTCCAGAGCAAGGGGGAGTTAGCTCAAATGGTAGAGCGCTCGCTTAGCATGCGAGAAGTAGCGGGATCGATGCCCGCATTCTCCAATGCCTTTCGGCTCGTTTGTGGTTCAGTAGCTCGGCTAGTTCAATAAGACAGGTTTGTGCGGTACGTCCAGTGTCGCTCTCCGACCAGGCAGTGTTTTGGCATCACCGTTTTGAAAAATGACACTTCCTTGAGTCAACGGTATTTACCTGGGGCTTACCGAAACCCAGGAGCAAACCAGGGACCTTGAGACCCTCAGCCTAACCCTCTCCCAACTGAGCTATTTGGGCAGGCGTTCCAAAGCCAGTCAGTAGCATTTCAAAGCCTCGCCACAGACTAGATAAAGCAATGGAAAAGATCTCCAAAGAAGGGGTGTTTGGCCCGTATGGGGATCGAACCCACGACCTTGGCGTTATTAGCACCACGCTCTGACCAACTGAGCTAACGGGCCGGAGACACTCTCTCCAGCCGCGGAAACGCGGTGTCCTAGGAGCCACTTCCGTTCGGCGTGGAATGACCGGTTGTAGTTGGCCCACGCTGTAAGTCGTTTTTTCGTCATTCTAAGTTCAAGGGGAGGTCAAGAAAGCAATTAAACGGACGGGAGCTACGAGTCTTCCAAGACTTCAACGTCAGCTCCAGAGCAAGGGGGAATTAGCTCAAATGGTAGAGCGCTCGCTTAGCATGCGAGAAGTAGCGGGATCGATGCCCGCATTCTCCAATGCCTTTCGGCTCGTTTGTTGTTCAGTAGCTCGGCTAGTTCAATAAGACAGGTTTGTGCGGTACGTCCAGTGTCGCTCTCCGACCAGGCAGTGTTTTGGCATCACCGTTTTGAAAGTGACACTTCCTTGAGTCAA
Source organism: Hypomesus nipponensis (assembly GCF_054491055.1). Taxonomy (NCBI): domain Eukaryota; kingdom Metazoa; phylum Chordata; class Actinopteri; order Osmeriformes; family Osmeridae; genus Hypomesus; species Hypomesus nipponensis. Next base: position 3,650,123 of record NC_140363.1, on the reverse strand, counting down.
TGGTATTTACCTGGGGCTTACCAAAACCCAGGAGCAAACCAGGGACCTTGAGACCCTCAGCCTAACCCTCTCCCAACTGAGCTATTTGGGCAGGTGTTCCAAAGCCAGTCAGTAGCATTTCAAAGCCTCGCCACAGACTAGATAAAGCAATGGAAAAGATCTCCAAAGAAGGGGTGTTTGGCCCGTATGGGGATCGAACTCACGACCTTGGCGTTATTAGCACCACGCTCTGACCAACTGAGCTAACGGGCCGGAGACACTCCGCTGCTGGGGGAGACACTCTCCCCCAGCAGCGGAAACGCTGTGTCCTAGGCGCCACCTCCGTTCGGCGTGGAATGACCGGTTGTAGTTGGCCCACGCTGTAAGTCTTTTTTTGTCATTCTAAGTTCAAGGGGAGGTCAAGAAAGCAATTAAATGGACGGGAGCTACGAGTCTTCCAAGACTTCAACGTCAGCTCCAGAGCAAGGGGGAATTAGCTCAAATGGTAGAGTGCTCGCTTAGCATGCGAGAAGTAGCGGGATCGATGCCCGCATTCTCCAATGCCTTAAGGCTCGTTTGTGGTTCAGTGGCTCGGCTAGTTCAATAACACAGGTTTGTGCGGTACGTCCAGTGTCGCTCTCCGACCAGGCAGTGTTTTGGCATCACCGTTTTGAAAGTGACACTTCCTTGAGTCAACAGTATTTACCTAGGGCTTACCAAAACCCAGGAGCAAACCAGGGACCTTGAGACCCTCAGCCTAACCCTCTCCCAACTGAGCTATTTGGGCAGGTGTTCCAAAGCCAGTCAGTAGCATTTCAAAGCCTCGCCACAGACTAGATAAAGCAATGGAAAAGATCTCCAAAGAAGGGGTGTTTGGCCCGTATGGGGATCGAACTCACGACCTTGGCGTTATTAGCACCACGCTCTGACCAACTGAGCTAACGGGCCGGAGACACTCCGCTGCTGGGGGAGACACTCTCCCCCAGCAGCGGAAACGCGGTGTCCTAGGCGCCACTTCCGTTCGGCGTGGAACGACCGGTCGTAGTTGGCCCACGCTGTAAGTCGTTTTTTCGTCACTCTAAATTCAAGGGGATGTCAAGAAAGCAATTAAATGGGAGCTACGAATCTTCCAAGACTCCAACCTCAGCTCCAGAGCAAGGGGGAATTAGCTCAAATGGTAGAGCGCTCGCTTAGCATGCGAGAAGTAGCGGGATCGATGCCCGCATTCTCCAATGCCTTTCGGCTCGTTTGTGGTTCAGTAGCTCGGCTAGTTCAATAAGACAGGTTTGTGCGGTACGTCCAGTGTCGCTCTCCGACCAGGCAGTGTTTTGGCATCACCGTTTTGAAAAATGACACTTCCTTGAGTCAACGGTATTTACCTGGGGCTTACCGAAACCCAGGAGCAAACCAGGGACCTTGAGACCCTCAGCCTAACCCTCTCCCAACTGAGCTATTTGGGCAGGCGTTCCAAAGCCAGTCAGTAGCATTTCAAAGCCTCGCCACAGACTAGATAAAGCAATGGAAAAGATCTCCAAAGAAGGGGTGTTTGGCCCGTATGGGGATCGAACCCACGACCTTGGCGTTATTAGCACCACGCTCTGACCAACTGAGCTAACGGGCCGGAGACACTCTCTCCAGCCGCGGAAACGCGGTGTCCTAGGCGCCACCTCCGTTCGGCGTGGAACGACCGGTCGTAGTTGGCCCACGCTGTAAGTCGTTTTTTCGTCACTCTAAATTCAAGGGGATGTCAAGAAAGCAATTAAATGGGAGCTACGAGTCTTCCAAGACTCCAACATCCGCTCCAGAGCAAGGGGGAGTTAGCTCAAATGGTAGAGCGCTCGCTTAGCATGCGAGAAGTAGCGGGATCGATGCCCGCATTCTCCAATGCCTTTCGGCTCGTTTGTGGTTCAGTAGCTCGGCTAGTTCAATAAGACAGGTTTGTGCGGTACGTCCAGTGTCGCTCTCCGACCAGGCAGTGTTTTGGCATCACCGTTTTGAAAAATGACACTTCCTTGAGTCAACGGTATTTACCTGGGGCTTACCGAAACCCAGGAGCAAACCAGGGACCTTGAGACCCTCAGCCTAACCCTCTCCCAACTGAGCTATTTGGGCAGGCGTTCCAAAGCCAGTCAGTAGCATTTCAAAGCCTCGCCACAGACTAGATAAAGCAATGGAAAAGATCTCCAAAGAAGGGGTGTTTGGCCCGTATGGGGATCGAACCCACGACCTTGGCGTTATTAGCACCACGCTCTGACCAACTGAGCTAACGGGCCGGAGACACTCTCTCCAGCCGCGGAAACGCGGTGTCCTAGGAGCCACTTCCGTTCGGCGTGGAATGACCGGTTGTAGTTGGCCCACGCTGTAAGTCGTTTTTTCGTCATTCTAAGTTCAAGGGGAGGTCAAGAAAGCAATTAAACGGACGGGAGCTACGAGTCTTCCAAGACTTCAACGTCAGCTCCAGAGCAAGGGGGAATTAGCTCAAATGGTAGAGCGCTCGCTTAGCATGCGAGAAGTAGCGGGATCGATGCCCGCATTCTCCAATGCCTTTCGGCTCGTTTGTTGTTCAGTAGCTCGGCTAGTTCAATAAGACAGGTTTGTGCGGTACGTCCAGTGTCGCTCTCCGACCAGGCAGTGTTTTGGCATCACCGTTTTGAAAGTGACACTTCCTTGAGTCAATGGTATTTACCTGGGGCTTACCAAAACCCAGGAGCAAACCAGGGACCTTGAGACCCTCAGCCTAACCCTCTCCCAACTGAGCTATTTGGGCAGGTGTTCCAAAGCCAGTCAGTAGCATTTCAAAGCCTCGCCACAGACTAGATAAAGCAATGGAAAAGATCTCCAAAGAAGGGGTGTTTGGCCCGTATGGGGATCGAACTCACGACCTTGGCGTTATTAGCACCACGCTCTGACCAACTGAGCTAACGGGCCGGAGACACTCCGCTGCTGGGGGAGACACTCTCCCCCAGCAGCGGAAACGCTGTGTCCTAGGCGCCACCTCCGTTCGGCGTGGAATGACCGGTTGTAGTTGGCCCACGCTGTAAGTCTTTTTTTGTCATTCTAAGTTCAAGGGGAGGTCAAGAAAGCAATTAAATGGACGGGAGCTACGAGTCTTCCAAGACTTCAACGTCAGCTCCAGAGCAAGGGGGAATTAGCTCAAATGGTAGAGTGCTCGCTTAGCATGCGAGAAGTAGCGGGATCGATGCCCGCATTCTCCAATGCCTTAAGGCTCGTTTGTGGTTCAGTGGCTCGGCTAGTTCAATAACACAGGTTTGTGCGGTACGTCCAGTGTCGCTCTCCGACCAGGCAGTGTTTTGGCATCACCGTTTTGAAAGTGACACTTCCTTGAGTCAACAGTATTTACCTAGGGCTTACCAAAACCCAGGAGCAAACCAGGGACCTTGAGACCCTCAGCCTAACCCTCTCCCAACTGAGCTATTTGGGCAGGCGTTCCAAAGCCAGTCAGTAGCATTTCAAAGCCTCGCCACAGACTAGATAAAGCAATGGAAAAGATCTCCAAAGAAGGGGTGTTTGGCCCGTATGGGGATCGAACCCACGACCTTGGCGTTATTAGCACCACGCTCTGACCAACTGAGCTAACAGGCCGGAGATACTCTCTCCAGCTGCGGAAACGTGGTGTCCTAGGCGCCACTTCCGTTCGGCGTGGAACGACCGGTCGTAGTTGGCCCACGCTGTAAGTCGTTTTTTCGTCACTCTAAATTCAAGGGGATGTCAAGAAAGCAATTAAATGGGAGCTACGAGTCTTCCAAGACTCCAACCTAAGCTCCAGAGAAAGGGGGAATTAGCTCAAATGGTAGAGCGCTCGCTTAGCATGCGAGAAGTAGCGGGATCGATGCCCGCATTCTCCAATGCCTTTCGGCTCGTTTGTGGTTCAGTAGCTCGGCTAGTTCAATAAGACAGGTTTGTGCGGTACGTCCAGTGTCGCTCTCCGACCAGGCAGTGTTTTGGCATCACCGTTTTGAAAAATGACACTTCCTTGAGTCAACGGTATTTACCTGGGGCTTACCGAAACCCAGGAGCAAACCAGGGACCTTGAGACCCTCAGCCTAACCCTCTCCCAACTGAGCTATTTGGGCAGGCGTTCCAAAGCCAGTCAGTAGCATTTCAAAGCCTCGCCACAGACTAGATAAAGCAATGGAAAAGATCTCCAAAGAAGGGGTGTTTGGCCCGTATGGGGATCGAACCCACGACCTTGGCGTTATTAGCACCACGCTCTGACCAACTGAGCTAACGGGCCGGAGACACTCTCTCCAGCCGCGGAAACGCGGTGTCCTAGGAGCCACTTCCGTTCGGCGTGGAATGACCGGTTGTAGTTGGCCCACGCTGTAAGTCGTTTTTTCGTCACTCTAAATTCAAGGGGATGTCAAGAAAGCAATTAAATGGGAGCTACGAGTTTCCAAGACTCCAACATCCGCTCCAGAGCAAGGGGGAATTAGCTCAAATGGTAGAGCGCTCGCTTAGCATGCGAGAAGTAGCGGGATCGATGCCCGCATTCTCCAATGCCTTTCGGCTCGTTTGTGGTTCAGTGGCTCGGCTAGTTCAATAAGACAGGTTTGTGCGGTACGTCCAGTGTCGCTCTCCGACCAGGCAGTGTTTTGGCATCACCGTTTTGAAAAATGACACTTCCTTGAGTCAACGGTATTTACCTGGGGCTTACCGAAACCCAGGAGCAAACCAGGGACCTTGAGACCCTCAGCCTAACCCTCTCCCAACTGAGCTATTTGGGCAGGCGTTCCAAAGCCAGTCAGTAGCATTTCAAAGCCTCGCCACAGACTAGATAAAGCAATGGAAAAGATCTAAAAAAAAAGGGGTGTTTGGCCCGTATGGGGATCGAACCCACGACCTTGGCGTTATTAGCACCACGCTCTGACCAACTGAGCTAACGGGCCGGAGACACTCTCTCCAGCTGCGGAAACGCGGTGTCCTAGGCGCCACTTCCGTTCGGCGTGGAACGACCGGTCGTAGTTGGCCCACGCTGTAAGTCGTTTTTTCGTCACTCTAAATTCAAGGGGATGTCAAGAAAGCAATTAAATGGGAGCTACGAGTCTTCCAAGACTCCAACCTCAGCTCCAGAGCAAGGGGGAATTAGCTCAAATGGTAGAGCGCTCGCTTAGCATGCGAGAAGTAGCGGGATCGATGCCCGCATTCTCCAATGCCTTTCGGCTCGTTTGTGGTTCAGTGGCTCGGCTAGTTCAATAAGACAGGTTTGTGCGGTACGTCCAGTGTCGCTCTCCGACCAAGCAGTGTTTTGGCATCACCGTTTTGAAAATGACACTTCCTTAAGTCAACAGTATTTACCTGGGGCTTACCGAAACCCAGGAGCAAACCAGGGACCTTGAGACCCTCAGCCTAACCCTCTCCCAACTGAGCTATTTGGGCAGGCGTTCCAAAGCCAGTCAGTAGCATTTCAAAGCCTCGCCACAGACTAGATAAAGCAATGGAAAAGATCTAAAAAAAAGGGGTGTTTGGCCCGTATGGGGATCGAACCCACGACCTTGGCGTTATTAGCACCACGCTCTGACCAACTGAGCTAACGGGCCGGAGACACTCTCTCCAGCTGCGGAAACGCGGTGTCCTAGGCGCCACTTCCGTTCGGCGTGGAACGACCGGTCGTAGTTGGCCCACGCTGTAAGTCGTTTTTTCGTCACTCTAAATTCAAGGGGATGTCAAGAAAGCAATTAAATGGGAGCTACGAGTCTTCCAAGACTCCAACCTCAGCTCCAGAGCAAGGGGGAATTAGCTCAAATGGTAGAGCGCTCGCTTAGCATGCGAGAAGTAGCGGGATCGATGCCCGCATTCTCCAATGCCTTTCGGCTCGTTTGTGGTTCAGTGGCTCGGCTAGTTCAATAAGACAGGTTTGTGCGGTACGTCCAGTGTCGCTCTCCGACCAAGCAGTGTTTTGGCATCACCGTTTTGAAAATGACACTTCCTTAAGTCAACGGTATTTACCTGGGGCTTACCGAAACCCAGGAGCAAACCAGGGACCTTGAGACCCTCAGCCTAACCCTCTCCCAACTGAGCTATTTGGGCAGGCGTTCCAAAGCCAGTCAGTAGCATTTCAAAGCCTCGCCACAGACTAGATAAAGCAATGGAAAAGATCTAAAAAAAAGGGGTGTTTGGCCCGTATGGGGATCGAACCCACGACCTTGGCGTTATTAGCACCACGCTCTGACCAACTGAGCTAACAGGCCGGAGATACTCTCTCCAGCTGCGGAAACGCGGTGTCCTAGGCGCCACTTCCGTTCGGCGTGGAACGACCGGTCGTAGTTGGCCCACGCTGTAAGTAGTTTTTTCGTCACTCTAAATTCAAGGGGATGTCAAGAAAGCAATTAAATGGGAGCTACGAGTCTTCCAAGACTCCAACATCCGCTCCAGAGCAAGGGGGAATTAGCTCAAATGGTAGAGCGCTCGCTTAGCATGCGAGAAGTAGCGGGATCGATGCCCGCATTCTCCAATGCCTTTCGGCTCGTTTGTGGTTCAGTGGCTCGGCTAGTTCAATAAGACAGGTTTGTGCGGTACGTCCAGTGTCGCTCTCTGACCAGGCAGTGTTTTGGCATCACCGTTTTGAAAAATGACACTTCCTTGAGTCAACGGTATTTACCTGGGGCTTACCGAAACCCAGGAGCAAACCAGGGACCTTGAGACCCTCAGCCTAACCCTCTCCCAACTGAGCTATTTGGGCAGGCGTTCCAAAGCCAGTCAGTAGCATTTCAAAGCCTCGCCACAGACTAGATAAAGCAATGGAAAAGATCTAAAAAAAAGGGGTGTTTGGCCCGTATGGGGATCGAACCCACGACCTTGGCGTTATTAGCACCACGCTCTGACCAACTGAGCTAACAGGCCGGAGATACTCTCTCCAGCTGCGGAAACGCGGTGTCCTAGGCGCCACTTCCGTTCGGCGTGGAACGACCGGTCGTAGTTGGCCCACGCTGTAAGTCGTTTTTTCGTCATTCTAAGTTCAAGGGGAGGTCAAGAAAGCAATTAAACGGACGGGAGCTACGAGTCTTCCAAGACTTCAACGTCAGCTCCAGAGCAAGGGGGAATTAGCTCAAATGGTAGAGTGCTCGCTTAGCATGCGAGAAGTAGCGGGATCGATGCCCGCATTCTCCAATGCCTTAAGGCTCGTTTGTGGTTCAGTGGCTCGGCTAGTTCAATAACACAGGTTTGTGCGGTACGTCCAGTGTCGCTCTCCGACCAGGCAGTGTTTTGGCATCACCGTTTTGAAAGTGACACTTCCTTGAGTCAACAGTATTTACCTAGGGCTTACCAAAACCCAGGAGCAAACCAGGGACCTTGAGACCCTCAGCCTAACCCTCTCCCAACTGAGCTATTTGGGCAGGTGTTCCAAAGCCAGTCAGTAGCATTTCAAAGCCTCGCCACAGACTAGATAAAGCAATGGAAAAGATCTCCAAAGAAGGGGTGTTTGGCCCGTATGGGGATCGAACTCACGACCTTGGCGTTATTAGCACCACGCTCTGACCAACTGAGCTAACGGGCCGGAGATACTCTCTCCAGCTGCGGAAACGCGGTGTCCTAGGCGCCACTTCCGTTCGGCGTGGAACGACCGGTCGTAGTTGGCCCACGCTGTAAGTAGTTTTTTCGTCACTCTAAATTCAAGGGGATGTCAAGAAAGCAATTAAATGGGAGCTACGAGTCTTCCAAGACTCCAACATCCGCTCCAGAGCAAGGGGGAATTAGCTCAAATGGTAGAGCGCTCGCTTAGCATGCGAGAAGTAGCGGGATCGATGCCCGCATTCTCCAATGCCTTTCGGCTCGTTTGTGGTTCAGTGGCTCGGCTAGTTCAATAAGACAGGTTTGTGCGGTACGTCCAGTGTCGCTCTCCGACCAGGCAGTGTTTTGGCATCACCGTTTTGAAAAATGACACTTCCTTGAGTCAACGGTATTTACCTGGGGCTTACCGAAACCCAGGAGCAAACCAGGGACCTTGAGACCCTCAGCCTAACCCTCTCCCAACTGAGCTATTTGGGCAGGCGTTCCAAAGCCAGTCAGTAGCATTTCAAAGCCTCGCCACAGACTAGATAAAGCAATGGAAAAGATCTAAAAAAAAGGGGTGTTTGGCCCGTATGGGGATCGAACCCACGACCTTGGCGTTATTAGCACCACGCTCTGACCAACTGAGCTAACAGGCCGGAGATACTCTCTCCAGCTGCGGAAACGCGGTGTCCTAGGCGCCACTTCCGTTCGGCGTGGAACGACCGGTCGTAGTTGGCCCACGCTGTAAGTCGTTTTTTCGTCATTCTAAGTTCAAGGGGAGGTCAAGAAAGCAATTAAACGGACGGGAGCTACGAGTCTTCCAAGACTTCAACGTCAGCTCCAGAGCAAGTGGGAATTAGCTCAAATGGTAGAGCGCTCGCTTAGCATGCGAGAAGTAGCGGGATCGATGCCCGCATTCTCCAATGCCTTTCGGCTCGTTTGTTGTTCAGTAGCTCGGCTAGTTCAATAAGACAGGTTTGTGCGGTACGTCCAGTGTCGCTCTCCAAACAGGCAGTGTTTTGGCATCACCGTTTTGAAAGTGACACTTCCTTGAGTCAATGGTATTTACCTGGGGCTTACCAAAACCCAGGAGCAAACCAGGGACCTTGAGACCCTCAGCCTAACCCTCTCCCAACTGAGCTATTTGGGCAGGTGTTCCAAAGCCAGTCAGTAGCATTTCAAAGCCTCGCCACAGACTAGATAAAGCAATGGAAAAGATCTCCAAAGAAGGGGTGTTTGGCCCGTATGGGGATCGAACTCACGACCTTGGCGTTATTAGCACCACGCTCTGACCAACTGAGCTAACGGGCCGGAGACACTCTCTCCAGCCGCGGAAACGCGGTGTCCTAGGAGCCACTTCCGTTCGGCGTGGAATGACCGGTTGTAGTTGGCCCACGCTGTAAGTCGTTTTTTCGTCATTCTAAGTTCAAGGGGAGGTCAAGAAAGCAATTAAACGGACGGGAGCTACGAGTCTTCCAAGACTTCAACGTCAGCTCCAGAGCAAGGGGGAATTAGCTCAAATGGTAGAGCGCTCGCTTAGCATGCGAGAAGTAGCGGGATCGATGCCCGCATTCTCCAATGCCTTTCGGCTCGTTTGTTGTTCAGTAGCTCGGCTAGTTCAATAAGACAGGTTTGTGCGGTACGTCCAGTGTCGCTCTCCGACCAGGCAGTGTTTTGGCATCACCGTTTTGAAAGTGACACTTCCTTGAGTCAATGGTATTTACCTGGGGCTTACCAAAACCCAGGAGCAAACCAGGGACCTTGAGACCCTCAGCCTAACCCTCTCCCAACTGAGCTATTTGGGCAGGTGTTCCAAAGCCAGTCAGTAGCATTTCAAAGCCTCGCCACAGACTAGATAAAGCAATGGAAAAGATCTCCAAAGAAGGGGTGTTTGGCCCGTATGGGGATCGAACTCACGACCTTGGCGTTATTAGCACCACGCTCTGACCAACTGAGCTAACGGGCCGGAGACACTCCGCTGCTGGGGGAGACACTCTCCCCCAGCAGCGGAAACGCTGTGTCCTAGGCGCCACCTCCGTTCGGCGTGGAATGACCGGTTGTAGTTGGCCCACGCTGTAAGTCTTTTTTTGTCATTCTAAGTTCAAGGGGAGGTCAAGAAAGCAATTAAACGGACGGGAGCTACGAGTCTTCCAAGACTTCAACGTCAGCTCCAGAGCAAGGGGGAATTAGCTCAAATGGTAGAGTGCTCGCTTAGCATGCGAGAAGTAGCGGGATCGATGCCCGCATTCTCCAATGCCTTAAGGCTCGTTTGTGGTTCAGTGGCTCGGCTAGTTCAATAACACAGGTTTGTGCGGTACGTCCAGTGTCGCTCTCCGACCAGGCAGTGTTTTGGCATCACCGTTTTGAAAGTGACACTTCCTTGAGTCAACAGTATTTACCTAGGGCTTACCAAAACCCAGGAGCAAACCAGGGACCTTGAGACCCTCAGCCTAACCCTCTCCCAACTGAGCTATTTGGGCAGGCGTTCCAAAGCCAGTCAGTAGCATTTCAAAGCCTCGCCACAGACTAGATAAAGCAATGGAAAAGATCTCCAAAGAAGGGGTGTTTGGCCCGTATGGGGATCGAACCCACGACCTTGGCGTTATTAGCACCACGCTCTGACCAACTGAGCTAACAGGCCGGAGATACTCTCTCCAGCTGCGGAAACGTGGTGTCCTAGGCGCCACTTCCGTTCGGCGTGGAACGACCGGTCGTAGTTGGCCCACGCTGTAAGTCGTTTTTTCGTCACTCTAAATTCAAGGGGATGTCAAGAAAGCAATTAAATGGGAGCTACGAGTCTTCCAAGACTCCAACCTAAGCTCCAGAGAAAGGGGGAATTAGCTCAAATGGTAGAGCGCTCGCTTAGCATGCGAGAAGTAGCGGGATCGATGCCCGCATTCTCCAATGCCTTTCGGCTCGTTTGTGGTTCAGTAGCTCGGCTAGTTCAATAAGACAGGTTTGTGCGGTACGTCCAGTGTCGCTCTCCGACCAGGCAGTGTTTTGGCATCACCGTTTTGAAAAATGACACTTCCTTGAGTCAACGGTATTTACCTGGGGCTTACCGAAACCCAGGAGCAAACCAGGGACCTTGAGACCCTCAGCCTAACCCTCTCCCAACTGAGCTATTTGGGCAGGCGTTCCAAAGCCAGTCAGTAGCATTTCAAAGCCTCGCCACAGACTAGATAAAGCAATGGAAAAGATCTAAAAAAAAGGGGTGTTTGGCCCGTATGGGGATCGAACCCACGACCTTGGCGTTATTAGCACCACGCTCTGACCAACTGAGCTAACAGGCCGGAGATACTCTCTCCAGCTGCGGAAACGCGGTGTCCTAGGCGCCACTTCCGTTCGGCGTGGAACGACCGGTCGTAGTTGGCCCACGCTGTAAGTCGTTTTTCGTCATTCTAAGTTCAAGGGGAGGTCAAGAAAGCAATTAAACGGACGGGAGCTACGAGTCTTCCAAGACTTCAACGTCAGCTCCAGAGCAAGTGGGAATTAGCTCAAATGGTAGAGCGCTCGCTTAGCATGCGAGAAGTAGCGGGATCGATGCCCGCATTCTCCAATGCCTTTCGGCTCGTTTGTTGTTCAGTAGCTCGGCTAGTTCAATAAGACAGGTTTGTGCGGTACGTCCAGTGTCGCTCTCCAACCAGGCAGTGTTTTGGCATCACCGTTTTGAAAGTGACACTTCCTTGAGTCAATGGTATTTACCTGGGGCTTACCAAAACCCAGGAGCAAACCAGGGACCTTGAGACCCTCAGCCTAACCCTCTCCCAACTGAGCTATTTGGGCAGGTGTTCCAAAGCCAGTCAGTAGCATTTCAAAGCCTCGCCACAGACTAGATAAAGCAATGGAAAAGATCTCCAAAGAAGGGGTGTTTGGCCCGTATGGGGATCGAACTCACGACCTTGGCGTTATTAGCACCACGCTCTGACCAACTGAGCTAACGGGCCGGAGACACTCTCCCCCAGCAGCGGAAACGCTGTGTCCTAGGCGCCACCTCCGTTCGGCGTGGAATGACCGGTTGTAGTTGGCCCACGCTGTAAGTCGTTTTTTTGTCATTCTAAGTTCAAGGGGAGGTCAAGAAAGCAATTAAACGGACGGGAGCTACGAGTCTTCCAAGACTTCAACGTCAGCTCCAGAGCAAGGGGGAATTAGCTCAAATGGTAGAGTGCTCGCTTAGCATGCGAGAAGTAGCGGGATCGATGCCCGCATTCTCCAATGCCTTAAGGCTCGTTTGTGGTTCAGTGGCTCGGCTAGTTCAATAACACAGGTTTGTGCGGTACGTCCAGTGTCGCTCTCCGACCAGGCAGTGTTTTGGCATCACCATTTTGAAAGTGACACTTCCTTGAGTCAACGGTATTTACCTGGGGCTTACCGAAACCCAGGAGCAAACCAGGGACCTTGAGACCCTCAGCCTAACCCTCTCCCAACTGAGCTATTTGGGCAGGCGTTCCAAAGCCAGTCAGTAGCATTTCAAAGCCTCGCCACAGACTAGATAAAGCAATGGAAAAGATCTCCAAAGAAGGGGTGTTTGGCCCGTATGGGGATCGAACCCACGACCTTGGCGTTATTAGCACCACGCTCTGACCAACTGAGCTGACGGGCCGGAGACACTCTCTCCAGCCGCGGAAACGCGGTGTCCTAGGCGCCACCTCCGTTCGGCGTGGAACGACCGGTCGTAGTTGGCCCACGCTGTAAGTCGTTTTTTCGTCACTCTAAATTCAAGGGGATGTCAAGAAAGCAATTAAATGGGAGCTACGAGTCTTCCAAGACTCCAACATCCGCTCCAGAGCAAGGGGGAATTCGCTCAAATGGTAGAGCGCTCGCTTAGCATGCGAGAAGTAGCGGGATCGATGCCCGCATTCTCCAATGCCTTTCGGCTCGTTTGTGGTTCAGTGGCTCGGCTAGTTCAATAAGACAGGTTTGTGCGGTACGTCCAGTGTCGCTCTCCGACCAAGCAGTGTTTTGGCATCACCGTTTTGAAAATGACACTTCCTTAAGTCAACGGTATTTACCTGGGGCTTACCGAAACCCAGGAGCAAACCAGGGACCTTGAGACCCTCAGCCTAACCCTCTCCCAACTGAGCTATTTGGGCAGGCGTTCCAAAGCCAGTCAGTAGCATTTCAAAGCCTCGCCACAGACTAGATAAAGCAATGGAAAAGATCTCCAAAGAAGGGGTGTTTGGCCCGTATGGGGATCGAACCCACGACCTTGGCGTTATTAGCACCACGCTCTGACCAACTGAGCTAACGGGCCGGAGACACTCTCTCCAGCCGCGGAAACGCGGTGTCCTAGGAGCCACTTCCGTTCGGCGTGGAATGACCGGTTGTAGTTGGCCCACGCTGTAAGTCGTTTTTTCGTCACTCTAAATTCAAGGGGATGTCAAGAAAGCAATTAAATGGGAGCTACGAGTCTTCCAAGACTCCAACATCCGCTCCAGAGCAAGGGGGAATTAGCTCAAATGGTAGAGCGCTCGCTTAGCATGCGAGAAGTAGCGGGATCGATGCCCGCATTCTCCAATGCCTTTCGGCTCGTTTGTGGTTCAGTGGCTCGGCTAGTTCAATAAGACAGGTTTGTGCGGTACGTCCAGTGTCGCTCTCCGACCAAGCAGTGTTTTGGCATCACCGTTTTGAAAATGACACTTCCTTAAGTCAACGGTATTTACCTGGGGCTTACCGAAACATTTACAAAGTTTGGCATGCATCTTCCGTCTGAATGGTTTTCTTGATTTTTTAAGTGTTAAAACATGCTTCTGTGGCTGCATATATATGGAAAAGGTGTTTTGTGAAGATGTTTAGCCATTAGATTCCGTTTTTGAGACTTTCGTGTTTTTATTGCTCAGAAGTGCTTTTCAGCTCCTGAATAGCGTTTTCAATGCATTTACAAAGTTTGGCATGTATCTTCCGTCTGAATGGTTTTCTTGATGTTTTCAGTGTTAAAACATGCTTCTGTGGCTGCATATATATGGAAAAGGTGTTTAGTGAAGTTGTTCAGCCATTAGATTCAGTTTTTGAGACTTTCACTTTGTCATTGCTCTGAAGTGCTTTCCAGCTCCTGAATAGCGTTTTCGATGCATTTACAAAGTTTGACATGTAACTAATGTCTGAATTGTTTTCTTGATGTTTTAAGTGTTATAACATGCTTCTGTGGCTGTACATATATGGAAAAGGTGTTTTGTGAAGATGTTTAGCCATTAGATTCCGTTTTTGAGACTTTCGTGTTTTTATTGCTCTAAAGTTCTTTCCAGCTCCTGAATAGCGTTTTCGATGCATTTACAAAATTTGGCATGTAACTTCTGGCTGAATGGTTTTCTTGATGTTTGAAGTATTATAAGATGCTTCTGTGGCTGTATGTATGTGGAAAGGTGTTTTGTGAAGATGTTTAGCCATTAGATTCCGTTTTTGAGACTTTCGTGTTTTTATAGCTCAAAAGTGCTTTCCAGCTCCTGAATAGCGTTTTCAATTCATTTGCGAAAGTTTGGCATGTAACTTCTGTCTGATTTGTTTTCTTGAAGTTTGAAGTGTTCTAACATGCTACTGTGGCTGTACAATGTGGAAAAGGTGTTTAGTGAAGATGTTTAGCCATTAGATTCCGTTTTTGAGACTTTCACTTTGTCATTGCTCTAAAGTGCTTTCCAGCTCCTGAATAGCGTTTTCGATGCATTTACAAAGTTTGGCATGTAACTTCTGTCTGAATGGTTTTCTTGATGTTTGAAGTGTTATAACATGCTTCTGTGGCTGTATATATATGGAAAAGGTGTTTAGTGAAGACGTTTAGCCATTAGATTCCGTTTTTGAGACTTTCGTGTTTTTATAGCTCAGAAGTGCTTTCCAGCTCCTGAATAGCGTTTTCGATGCATTTACAGAGTTTGGCATGTAACTTCTGTCTGATTTGTTTTCTTGATGTTTGAAGTGTTCTAACATGCTACTGTGGCTGTACAATGTGGAAAAGGTGATTAGTGAAGATGTTTAGCCATTAGATTCCGTTTTTGAGACTTTCATGTTTTTATTGCTCTAAAGTTCTTTCCAGCTCCTGAATAGCGTTTTCGATAAATTAACAAAGTTTGGCATGTAACTAATGTCTGAAATGTTTTCTTGATGTTTGAAGTGTTCTAACATGCTTCTGTGGCTGTACACATAAGGAAAAGTTGTTTAGTGAAGATGTTTAGCCATTAGATTCCGTTTTTGAGACTTTCGTGTTTTTATAGCTCAGAAGTGCTTTCCAGCTCCTGAATAGCGTTTTCGATGCATTTACAGAGTTTGGCATGTAACCTCTGTCTGATTTGTTTTCTTGATGTTTTAAGTGTAATAACATGCTTCTTTGGCTGCATATATATGGAAAAGGTGTTTAGTGAAGATGTTTAGCCATTTGATTCCGTTTTTAAGACTTTCATGTTTTTATTGCTCAGAAGTGTTTTTCAGCTCCTGAATAGCGTTTTCAATGCATTTACAAAGTTTGACATGTATCTTCCGTCTGAATGGTTTTCTTGATGTTTTAAGTGTTAAAACATGCTTCTGTGGCTGCATATATATGGAAAAGGTGTTTAGTGAAGTTGTTTAGCCATTAGATTCCGTTTTTGAGACTTTCACTTTGTCATTGCTCTAAAGTGCTTTCCAGCTCCTGAATAGCGTTTTCAATGCATTTACAAAGTTTGGCATGTAAATTCTGTCTGATTTGTTTTCTTGATGTTTGAAGTGTTCTAACATGCTACTGTGGCTGTACAATGTGGAAAAGGTGTTTAGTGAAGATGTTTAGCCATTAGATTCCGTTTTTGAGACTTTCGTGTTTTTATTGCTCTAAAGTTCTTTCCAGCTCCTGAATAGCGTTTTCGATGCATTTACAAAGTTTGGCATGTAACTTTCTAACTGAATGGTTTTCTTGATGTTTTAAGTGTTATAACATGCTTCTGTGGCTGCATATATATGGAAAAGGTGTTTTGTGAAGATGTTTAGCCATTAGATTCCGTTTTTGAGACTTTCGTGTTTTTATAGCTCAGAAGTGCTTTCCAGCTCCTGAATAGCGTTTTCGATGCATTTACAAATTTGGCATGTAACTAATGTCTGAAATGTTTTCTTGATGTTTGAAGTGTTCTAACATGCTTCTGTGGCTGTACACATAAGGAAAAGGTGTTTTGTGAAGATGTTTAGCCATTAGATTCCGTTTTTGAGACTTTCGTGTTTTTATAGCTCAGAAGTGCTTTCCAGCTCCTGAATAGCGTTTTCGATGCATTTACAAAGTTTGGCATGTAACTTCTGTCTGATTTGTTTTCTTGATGTTTTAAGTGTTAAACATGCTTCTTTGGCTGCATATATATGGAAAAGGTGTTTAGTGAAGATGTTTAGCCATTTGATTCCGTTTTTAAGACTTTCATGTTTTTATTGCTCAGAAGTGTTTTTCAGCTCCTGAATAGCGTTTTCAATGCATTTACAAAGTTTGGCATGTATCTTCCGTCTGAATGGTTTTCTTGATGTTTCAAGTGTTAAAACATGCTTCTGTGGCTGCATATATATGGAAAAGGTGTTTAGTGAAGTTGTTTAGCCATTAGATTCCGTTTTTGAGACTTTCACTTTGTCATTGCTCTAAAGTGCTTTCCAGCTCCTGAATAGCGTTTTCAATGCATTTACAAAGTTTGGCATGTAAATTCTGTCTGATTTGTTTTCTTGATGTTTGAAGTGTTCTAACATGCTACTGTGGCTGTACAATGTGGAAAAGGTGTTTAGTGAAGATGTTTAGCCATTAGATTCAGTTTTTGAGACTTTCACTTTGTCATTGCTCTAAAGTGCTTTCCAGCTCCTGAATAGCGTTTTCGATGCATTTACAAAGTTTGGCATGTATCTTCCGTCTGAATGGTTTTCTTGATGTTTTAAGTGTTAAAACATGCTTCTGTGGCTGTACACATAAGGAAAAGTTGTTTAGTGAAGATGTTTAGCCATTAGATTCCGTTTTTGAGACTTTCACTTTGTCATTGCTCAGAAGTGCTTTCCAGCTCCTGAATAGCGTTTTCGATGCATTTACAAAGTTTGGCATGTAACTTCCGTCTGATTTGTTTTCTTGATGTTTTAAGTGTTATAACATGCTTCTTTGGCTGCATATATATGGAAAAGGTGTTTAGTGAAGATGTTTAGCCATTAGATTCCGTTTTTGAGACTTTCGTGTTTTTATAGCTCAGAAGTGCTTTCCAGCTCCTGAATAGCGTTTTCGATGCATTTACAAAGTTTGGCATGTAACTTCTGTCTGATTTGTTTTCTTGATGTTTTAAGTGTTAAACATGCTTCTTTGGCTGCATATATATGGAAAAGGTGTTTAGTGAAGATGTTTAGCCATTTGATTCCGTTTTTAAGACTTTCATGTTTTTATTGCTCAGAAGTGTTTTTCAGCTCCTGAATAGCGTTTTCAATGCATTTACAAAGTTTGGCATGTATCTTCCGTCTGAATGGTTTTCTTGATGTTTCAAGTGTTAAAACATGCTTCTGTGGCTGCATATATATGGAAAAGGTGTTTAGTGAAGTTGTTTAGCCATTAGATTCCGTTTTTGAGACTTTCACTTTGTCATTGCTCTAAAGTGCTTTCCAGCTCCAGAATAGCGTTTTCAATGCATTTACAAAGTTTGGCATGTAAATTCTGTCTGATTTGTTTTCTTGATGTTTGAAGTGTTCTAACATGCTACTGTGGCTGTACAATGTGGAAAAGGTGTTTAGTGAAGATGTTTAGCCATTAGATTCAGTTTTTGAGACTTTCACTTTGTCATTGCTCTAAAGTGCTTTCCAGCTCCTGAATAGCGTTTTCGATGCATTTACAAAGTTTGGCATGTATCTTCCGTCTGAATGGTTTTCTTGATGTTTTAAGTGTTAAAACATGCTTCTGTGGCTGTACACATAAGGAAAAGTTGTTTAGTGAAGATGTTTAGCCATTAGATTCCGTTTTTGAGACTTTCACTTTGTCATTGCTCAGAAGTGCTTTCCAGCTCCTGAATAGCGTTTTCGATGCATTTACAAAGTTTGGCATGTAACTTCTGTCTGATTTGTTTTCTTGATGTTTTAAGTGTTATAACATGCTTCTTTGGCTGCATATATATGGAAAAGGTGTTTAGTGAAGATGTTTAGCCATTTGATTCCGTTTTTAAGACTTTCATGTTTTTATTGCTCAGAAGTGTTTTTCAGCTCCTGAATAGCGTTTTCAATGCATTTACAAAGTTTGGCATGTATCTTCCGTCTGAATGGTTTTCTTGATGTTTCAAGTGTTAAAACATGCTTCTGTGGCTGCATATATATGGAAAAGGTGTTTAGTGAAGTTGTTTAGCCATTAGATTCCGTTTTTGAGACTTTCACTTTGTCATTGCTCTAAAGTGCTTTCCATCTCCTGAATAGCGTTTTCAATGCATTTACAAAGTTTGGCATGTAACTTCTGTCTGATTTGTTTTCTTGATGTTTGAAGTGTTCTAACATGCTACTGTGGCTGTACAATGTGGAAAAGGTGTTTAGTGAAGATGTTTAGCCATTAGATTCCGTTTTTGAGACTTTCATGTTTTTATTGCTCTAAAGTTCTTTCCAGCTCCTGAATAGCGTTTTCGATGCATTTACAAAGTTTGGCATGTAACTTCTGTCTGAATGGTTTTCTTGATGTTTTAAGTGTTATAACATGCTTCTGTGGCTGTACATATATGGAAAAGGTGTTTAGTGAAGATGTTTAGCCATTTGATTCCGTTTTTAAGACTTTCATGTTTTTATTGCTCAGAAGTGTTTTTCAGCTCCTGAATAGCGTTTTCAATGCATTTACAAAGTTTGGCATGTATCTTCCGTCTGAATGGTTTTCTTGATGTTTTAAGTGTTAAAAAATGCTTCTGTGGCTGCATATATATGGAAAAGATGTTTAGTGAAGTTGTTTAGCCATTAGATTCCGTTTTTGAGACTTTCACTTTGTCATTGCTCTAAAGTGCTTTCCAGCTCCTGAATATTGTTTTCGATGCATTTACAAAGTTTGGCATGTAACTAATGTCTGAATTGTTTTCTTGATGTTTGAAGTGTTCTAACATGCTACTGTGGCTGTACAATGTGGAAAAGGTGTTTAGTGAAGATGTTTAGCCATTAGATTCCGTTTTTGAGACTTTCATGTTTTTATTGCTCTAAAGTTCTTTCCAGCTCCTGAATAGCGTTTTCGATGCATTTACAAAGTTTGGCATGTAACTTCTGTCTGAATGGTTTTCTTGATGTTTGAAGTGTTCTAACATGCTTCTGTGGCTGTACACATAAGGAAAAGTTGTTTAGTGAAGATGTTTAGCCATTAGATTCCGTTTTTGAGACTTTCGTGTTTTTATAGCTCAGAAGTGCTTTCCAGCTCCTGAATAGCGTTTTCGATGCATTTACAGAGTTTGGCATGTAATCTCTGTCTGATTTGTTTTCTTGATGTTTTAAGTGTAATAACATGCTTCTTTGGCTGCATATATATGGAAAAGGTGTTTAGTGAAGATGTTTAGCCATTTGATTCCATTTTTAAGACTTTCATGTTTTTATTGCTCAGAAGTGTTTTTCAGCTCCTGAATAGCGTTTTCAATGCATTTACAAAGTTTGACATGTATCTTCCGTCTGAATGGTTTTCTTGATGTTTTAAGTGTTAAAACATGCTTCTGTGGCTGCATATATATGGAAAAGGTGTTTAGTGAAGTTGTTTAGCCATTAGATTCCGTTTTTGAGACTTTCACTTTGTCATTGCTCTAAAGTGCTTTCCAGCTCCTGAATAGCGTTTTCAATGCATTTACAAAGTTTGGCATGTAAATTCTGTCTGATTTGTTTTCTTGATGTTTGAAGTGTTCTAACATGCTACTGTGGCTGTACAATGTGGAAAAGGTGTTTAGTGAAGATGTTTAGCCATTAGATTCCGTTTTTGAGACTTTCGTGTTTTTATTGCTCTAAAGTTCTTTCCAGCTCCTGAATAGCGTTTTCGATGCATTTACAAAGTTTGGCATGTAACTTTCTAACTGAATGGTTTTCTTGATGTTTTAAGTGTTATAACATGCTTCTGTGGCTGCATATATATGGAAAAGGTGTTTTATGAAGATGTTTAGCCATTAGATTCCGTTTTTGAGACTTTCGTGTTTTTATAGCTCAGAAGTGCTTTCCAGCTCCTGAATAGCGTTTTCGATGCATTTACAAATTTGGCATGTAACTAATGTCTGAAATGTTTTCTTGATGTTTGAAGTGTTCTAACATGCTTCTGTGGCTGTACACATAAGGAAAAGGTGTTTTGTGAAGATGTTTAGCCATTAGATTCCGTTTTTGAGACTTTCGTGTTTTTATAGCTCAGAAGTGCTTTCCAGCTCCTGAATAGCGTTTTCGATGCATTTACAAAGTTTGGCATGTAACTTCTGTCTGATTTGTTTTCTTGATGTTTTAAGTGTTAAACATGCTTCTTTGGCTGCATATATATGGAAAAGGTGTTTAGTGAAGATGTTTAGCCATTTGATTCCGTTTTTAAGACTTTCATGTTTTTATTGCTCAGAAGTGTTTTTCAGCTCCTGAATAGCGTTTTCAATGCATTTACAAAGTTTGGCATGTATCTTCCGTCTGAATGGTTTTCTTGATGTTTCAAGTGTTAAAACATGCTTCGGTGGCTGCATATATATGGAAAAGGTGTTTAGTGAAGTTGTTTAGCCATTAGATTCCGTTTTTGAGACTTTCACTTTGTCATTGCTCTAAAGTGCTTTCCAGCTCCTGAATAGCGTTTTCAATGCATTTACAAAGTTTGGCATGTAAATTCTGTCTGATTTGTTTTCTTGATGTTTGAAGTGTTCTAACATGCTACTGTGGCTGTACAATGTGGAAAAGGTGTTTAGTGAAGATGTTTAGCCATTAGATTCAGTTTTTGAGACTTTCACTTTGTCATTGCTCTAAAGTGCTTTCCAGCTCCTGAATAGCGTTTTCGATGCATTTACAAAGTTTGGCATGTATCTTCCGTCTGAATGGTTTTCTTGATGTTTTAAGTGTTAAAACATGCTTCTGTGGCTGTACACATAAGGAAAAGTTGTTTAGTGAAGATGTTTAGCCATTAGATTCCGTTTTTGAGACTTTCACTTTGTCATTGCTCAGAAGTGCTTTCCAGCTCCTGAATAG
The DNA here is from genome assembly GCF_054491055.1 of Hypomesus nipponensis. Lineage (NCBI taxonomy): Eukaryota > Metazoa > Chordata > Actinopteri > Osmeriformes > Osmeridae > Hypomesus > Hypomesus nipponensis. The sequence goes on along the minus strand of NC_140363.1, from coordinate 3,629,528 downwards.
CGTTTTCGATGCATTTACAAAGTTTGGCATGTAACTTCTGTCTGATTTGTTTTCTTGATGTTTTAAGTGTTATAACATGCTTCTTTGGCTGCATATATATGGAAAAGGTGTTTAGTGAAGATGTTTAGCCATTTGATTCCGTTTTTAAGACTTTCATGTTTTTATTGCTCAGAAGTGTTTTTCAGCTCCTGAATAGCGTTTTCAATGCATTTACAAAGTTTGGCATGTATCTTCCGTCTGAATGGTTTTCTTGATGTTTCAAGTGTTAAAACATGCTTCTGTGGCTGCATATATATGGAAAAGGTGTTTAGTGAAGTTGTTTAGCCATTAGATTCCGTTTTTGAGACTTTCACTTTGTCATTGCTCTAAAGTGCTTTCCATCTCCTGAATAGCGTTTTCAATGCATTTACAAAGTTTGGCATGTAACTTCTGTCTGATTTGTTTTCTTGATGTTTGAAGTGTTCTAACATGCTACTGTGGCTGTACAATGTGGAAAAGGTGTTTAGTGAAGATGTTTAGCCATTAGATTCCGTTTTTGAGACTTTCATGTTTTTATTGCTCTAAAGTTCTTTCCAGCTCCTGAATAGCGTTTTCGATGCATTTACAAAGTTTGGCATGTAACTTCTGTCTGAATGGTTTTCTTGATGTTTTAAGTGTTATAACATGCTTCTGTGGCTGTACATATATGGAAAAGGTGTTTAGTGAAGATGTTTAGCCATTTGATTCCGTTTTTAAGACTTTCATGTTTTTATTGCTCAGAAGTGTTTTTCAGCTCCTGAATAGCGTTTTCAATGCATTTACAAAGTTTGGCATGTATCTTCCGTCTGAATGGTTTTCTTGATGTTTTAAGTGTTAAAAAATGCTTCTGTGGCTGCATATATATGGAAAAGATGTTTAGTGAAGTTGTTTAGCCATTAGATTCCGTTTTTGAGACTTTCACTTTGTCATTGCTCTAAAGTGCTTTCCAGCTCCTGAATATTGTTTTCGATGCATTTACAAAGTTTGGCATGTAACTAATGTCTGAATTGTTTTCTTGATGTTTGAAGTGTTCTAACATGCTACTGTGGCTGTACAATGTGGAAAAGGTGTTTAGTGAAGATGTTTAGCCATTAGATTCCGTTTTTGAGACTTTCATGTTTTTATTGCTCTAAAGTTCTTTCCAGCTCCTGAATAGCGTTTTCGATGCATTTACAAAGTTTGGCATGTAACTTCTGTCTGAATGGTTTTCTTGATGTTTGAAGTGTTCTAACATGCTTCTGTGGCTGTACACATAAGGAAAAGTTGTTTAGTGAAGATGTTTAGCCATTAGATTCCGTTTTTGAGACTTTCGTGTTTTTATAGCTCAGAAGTGCTTTCCAGCTCCTGAATAGCGTTTTCGATGCATTTACAGAGTTTGGCATGTAACCTCTGTCTGATTTGTTTTCTTGATGTTTTAAGTGTAATAACATGCTTCTTTGGCTGCATATATATGGAAAAGGTGTTTAGTGAAGATGTTTAGCCATTTGATTCCGTTTTTAAGACTTTCATGTTTTTATTGCTCAGAAGTGTTTTTCAGCTCCTGAATAGCGTTTTCAATGCATTTACAAAGTTTGACATGTATCTTCCGTCTGAATGGTTTTCTTGATGTTTTAAGTGTTAAAACATGCTTCTGTGGCTGCATATATATGGAAAAGGTGTTTAGTGAAGTTGTTTAGCCATTAGATTCCGTTTTTGAGACTTTCACTTTGTCATTGCTCTAAAGTGCTTTCCAGCTCCTGAATAGCGTTTTCAATGCATTTACAAAGTTTGGCATGTAAATTCTGTCTGATTTGTTTTCTTGATGTTTGAAGTGTTCTAACATGCTACTGTGGCTGTACAATGTGGAAAAGGTGTTTAGTGAAGATGTTTAGCCATTAGATTCCGTTTTTGAGACTTTCGTGTTTTTATTGCTCTAAAGTTCTTTCCAGCTCCTGAATAGCGTTTTCGATGCATTTACAAAGTTTGGCATGTAACTTTCTAACTGAATGGTTTTCTTGATGTTTTAAGTGTTATAACATGCTTCTGTGGCTGCATATATATGGAAAAGGTGTTTTATGAAGATGTTTAGCCATTAGATTCCGTTTTTGAGACTTTCGTGTTTTTATAGCTCAGAAGTGCTTTCCAGCTCCTGAATAGCGTTTTCGATGCATTTACAAATTTGGCATGTAACTAATGTCTGAAATGTTTTCTTGATGTTTGAAGTGTTCTAACATGCTTCTGTGGCTGTACACATAAGGAAAAGGTGTTTTGTGAAGATGTTTAGCCATTAGATTCCGTTTTTGAGACTTTCGTGTTTTTATAGCTCAGAAGTGCTTTCCAGCTCCTGAATAGCGTTTTCGATGCATTTACAAAGTTTGGCATGTAACTTCTGTCTTATTTGTTTTCTTGATGTTTTAAGTGTTAAACATGCTTCTTTGGCTGCATATATATGGAAAAGGTGTTTAGTGAAGATGTTTAGCCATTTGATTCCGTTTTTAAGACTTTCATGTTTTTATTGCTCAGAAGTGTTTTTCAGCTCCTGAATAGCGTTTTCAATGCATTTACAAAGTTTGGCATGTATCTTCCGTCTGAATGGTTTTCTTGATGTTTCAAGTGTTAAAACATGCTTCGGTGGCTGCATATATATGGAAAAGGTGTTTAGTGAAGTTGTTTAGCCATTAGATTCCGTTTTTGAGACTTTCACTTTGTCATTGCTCTAAAGTGCTTTCCAGCTCCTGAATAGCGTTTTCAATGCATTTACAAAGTTTGGCATGTAAATTCTGTCTGATTTGTTTTCTTGATGTTTGAAGTGTTCTAACATGCTACTGTGGCTGTACAATGTGGAAAAGGTGTTTAGTGAAGATGTTTAGCCATTAGATTCAGTTTTTGAGACTTTCGCTTTGTCATTGCTCTAAAGTGCTTTCCAGCTCCTGAATAGCGTTTTCGATGCATTTACAAAGTTTGGCATGTATCTTCCGTCTGAATGGTTTTCTTGATGTTTTAAGTGTTAAAACATGCTTCTGTGGCTGTACACATAAGGAAAAGTTGTTTAGTGAAGATGTTTAGCCATTAGATTCCGTTTTTGAGACTTTCACTTTGTCATTGCTCAGAAGTGCTTTCCAGCTCCTGAATAGCGTTTTCGATGCATTTACAAAGTTTGGCATGTAACTTCTGTCTGATTTGTTTTCTTGATGTTTTAAGTGTTATAACATGCTTCTTTGGCTGCATATATATGGAAAAGGTGTTTAGTGAAGATGTTTAGCCATTTGATTCCGTTTTTAAGACTTTCATGTTTTTATTGCTCAGAAGTGTTTTTCAGCTCCTGAATAGCGTTTTCAATGCATTTACAAAGTTTGGCATGTATCTTCCGTCTGAATGGTTTTCTTGATGTTTCAAGTGTTAAAACATGCTTCTGTGGCTGCATATATATGGAAAAGGTGTTTAGTGAAGTTGTTTAGCCATTAGATTCCGTTTTTGAGACTTTCACTTTGTCATTGCTCTAAAGTGCTTTCCATCTCCTGAATAGCGTTTTCAATGCATTTACAAAGTTTGGCATGTAACTTCTGTCTGATTTGTTTTCTTGATGTTTGAAGTGTTCTAACATGCTACTGTGGCTGTACAATGTGGAAAAGGTGTTTAGTGAAGATGTTTAGCCATTAGATTCCGTTTTTGAGACTTTCATGTTTTTATTGCTCTAAAGTTCTTTCCAGCTCCTGAATAGCGTTTTCGATGCATTTACAAAGTTTGGCATGTAACTTCTGTCTGAATGGTTTTCTTGATGTTTTAAGTGTTATAACATGCTTCTGTGGCTGTACATATATGGAAAAGGTGTTTAGTGAAGATGTTTAGCCATTTGATTCCGTTTTTAAGACTTTCATGTTTTTATTGCTCAGAAGTGTTTTTCAGCTCCTGAATAGCGTTTTCAATGCATTTACAAAGTTTGGCATGTATCTTCCGTCTGAATGGTTTTCTTGATGTTTTAAGTGTTAAAACATGCTTCTGTGGCTGCATATATATGGAAAAGATGTTTAGTGAAGTTGTTTAGCCATTAGATTCCGTTTTTGAGACTTTCACTTTGTCATTGCTCTAAAGTGCTTTCCAGCTCCTGAATATTGTTTTCGATGCATTTACAAAGTTTGGCATGTAACTAATGTCTGAATTGTTTTCTTGATGTTTGAAGTGTTCTAACATGCTACTGTGGCTGTACAATGTGGAAAAGGTGTTTAGTGAAGATGTTTAGCCATTAGATTCCGTTTTTGAGACTTTCATGTTTTTATTGCTCTAAAGTTCTTTCCAGCTCCTGAATAGCGTTTTCGATGCATTTACAAAGTTTGGCATGTAACTTCTGTCTGAATGGTTTTCTTGATGTTTTAAGTGTTATAACATGCTTCTGTGGCTGTACATATATGGAAAAGGTGTTTAGTGAAGATGTTTAGCCATTAGATTCAGTTTTTGAGACTTTCACTTTGTCATTGCTCTAAAGTGCTTTCCAGCTCCTGAATAGCGTTTTCGATGCATTTACAAAGTTTGGCATGTAACTAATGTCTGAAATGTTTTCTTGATGTTTGAAGTGTTCTAACATGCTTCTGTGGCAGTACACATAAGGAAAAGGTGTTTTGTGAAGATGTTTAGCCATTAGATTCCGTTTTTGAGACTTTCTTTTTTTTATAGCTCAGAAGTGCTTTCCAGCTCCTGAATAGCGTTTTCGATGCATTTACAAAGTTTGGCATGTAACTTCTGTCTGATTTGTTTTCTTGATGTTTTAAGTGTTATAACATGCTTCTTTGGCTGCATATATATGGAAAAGGTGTTTAGTGAAGATGTTTAGCCATTTGATTCCGTTTTTAAGACTTTCATGTTTTTATTGCTCAGAAGTGTTTTTCAGCTCCTGAATAGCGTTTTCAATGCATTTACAAAGTTTGGCATGTATCTTCCGTCTGAATGGTTTTCTTGATGTTTCAAGTGTTAAAACATGCTTCTGTGGCTGCATATATATGGAAAAGGTGTTTAGTGAAGTTGTTTAGCCATTAGATTCCGTTTTTGAGACTTTCACTTTGTCATTGCTCTAAAGTGCTTTCCATCTCCTGAATAGCGTTTTCAATGCATTTACAAAGTTTGGCATGTAACTTCTGTCTGATTTGTTTTCTTGATGTTTGAAGTGTTCTAACATGCTACTGTGGCTGTACAATGTGGAAAAGGTGTTTAGTGAAGATGTTTAGCCATTAGATTCCGTTTTTGAGACTTTCATGTTTTTATTGCTCTAAAGTTCTTTCCAGCTCCTGAATAGCGTTTTCGATGCATTTACAAAGTTTGGCATGTAACTTCTGTCTGAATGGTTTTCTTGATGTTTTAAGTGTTATAACATGCTTCTGTGGCTGTACATATATGGAAAAGGTGTTTAGTGAAGATGTTTAGCCATTTGATTCCGTTTTTAAGACTTTCATGTTTTTATTGCTCAGAAGTGTTTTTCAGCTCCTGAATAGCGTTTTCAATGCATTTACAAAGTTTGGCATGTATCTTCCGTCTGAATGGTTTTCTTGATGTTTTAAGTGTTAAAACATGCTTCTGTGGCTGCATATATATGGAAAAGGTGTTTAGTGAAGTTGTTTAGCCATTAGATTCCGTTTTTGAGACTTTCGTGTTTTTATAGCTCAGAAGTGCTTTCCAGCTCCTGAATAGCGTTTTCGATGCATTTACAAAGTTTGGCATGTAACTTCCGTCTGATTTGTTTTCTTGATGTTTTAAGTGTTAAACATGCTTCTTTGGCTGCATATATATGGAAAAGGTGTTTAGTGAAGATGTTTAGCCATTTGATTCCGTTTTTAAGACTTTCATGTTTTTATTGCTCAGAAGTGTTTTTCAGCTCCTGAATAGCGTTTTCAATGCATTTACAAAGTTTGGCATGTATCTTCCGTCTGAATGGTTTTCTTGATGTTTCAAGTGTTAAAACATGCTTCTGTGGCTGCATATATATGGAAAAGGTGTTTAGTGAAGTTGTTTAGCCATTAGATTCCGTTTTTGAGACTTTCACTTTGTCATTGCTCTAAAGTGCTTTCCAGCTCCTGAATAGCGTTTTCAATGCATTTACAAAGTTTGGCATGTAAATTCTGTCTGATTTGTTTTCTTGATGTTTGAAGTGTTCTAACATGCTACTGTGGCTGTACAATGTGGAAAAGGTGTTTAGTGAAGATGTTTAGCCATTAGATTCAGTTTTTGAGACTTTCACTTTGTCATTGCTCTAAAGTGCTTTCCAGCTCCTGAATAGCGTTTTCGATGCATTTACAAAGTTTGGCATGTATCTTCCGTCTGAATGGTTTTCTTGATGTTTTAAGTGTTAAAACATGCTTCTGTGGCTGTACACATAAGGAAAAGTTGTTTAGTGAAGATGTTTAGCCATTAGATTCCGTTTTTGAGACTTTCACTTTGTCATTGCTCAGAAGTGCTTTCCAGCTCCTGAATAGCGTTTTCGATGCTTTTACAAAGTTTGGCATGTAACTTCTGTCTGAATGGTTTTCTTGATGTTTTAAGTGTTATAACATGCTTCTGTGGCTGTACATATATGGAAAAGGTGTTTAGTGAAGATGTTTAGCCATTTGATTCCGTTTTTAAGACTTTCATGTTTTTATTGCTCAGAAGTGTTTTTCAGCTCCTGAATAGCGTTTTCAATGCATTTACAAAGTTTGGCATGTATCTTCCGTCTGAATGGTTTTCTTGATGTTTTAAGTGTTAAAACATGCTTCTGTGGCTGCATATATATGGAAAAGATGTTTAGTGAAGTTGTTTAGCCATTAGATTCCGTTTTTGAGACTTTCACTTTGTCATTGCTCTAAAGTGCTTTCCAGCTCCTGAATAGCGTTTTCGATGCATTTACAAAGTTTGGCATGTAACTTTCTAACTGAATGGTTTTCTTGATGTTTTAAGTGTTATAACATGCTTCTGTGGCTGCATATATATGGAAAAGGTGTTTTGTGAAGATGTTTAGCCATTAGATTCCGTTTTTGAGACTTTCGTGTTTTTATAGCTCAGAAGTGCTTTCCAGCTCCTGAATAGCGTTTTCGATGCATTTACAAATTTGGCATGTAACTTATGTCTGAAATGTTTTCTTGATGTTTGAAGTGTTCTAACATGCTTCTGTGGCTGTACACATAAGGAAAAGGTGTTTTGTGAAGATGTTTAGCCATTAGATTCCGTTTTTGAGACTTTCGTGTTTTTATAGCTCAGAAGTGCTTTCCAGCTCCTGAATAGCGTTTTCGATGCATTTACAAAGTTTGGCATGTAACTTCTGTCTGATTTGTTTTCTTGATGTTTTAAGTGTTAAACATGCTTCTTTGGCTGCATATATATGGAAAAGGTGTTTAGTGAAGATGTTTAGCCATTTGATTCCGTTTTTAAGACTTTCATGTTTTTATTGCTCAGAAGTGTTTTTCAGCTCCTGAATAGCGTTTTCAATGCATTTACAAAGTTTGGCATGTATCTTCCGTCTGAATGGTTTTCTTGATGTTTCAAGTGTTAAAACATGCTTCTGTGGCTGCATATATATGGAAAAGGTGTTTAGTGAAGTTGTTTAGCCATTAGATTCCGTTTTTGAGACTTTCACTTTGTCATTGCTCTAAAGTGCTTTCCAGCTCCTGAATAGCGTTTTCAATGCATTTACAAAGTTTGGCATGTAAATTCTGTCTGATTTGTTTTCTTGATGTTTGAAGTGTTCTAACATGCTACTGTGGCTGTACAATGTGGAAAAGGTGTTTAGTGAAGATGTTTAGCCATTAGATTCAGTTTTTGAGACTTTCACTTTGTCATTGCTCTAAAGTGCTTTCCAGCTCCTGAATAGCGTTTTCGATGCATTTACAAAGTTTGGCATGTATCTTCCGTCTGAATGGTTTTCTTGATGTTTTAAGTGTTAAAACATGCTTCTGTGGCTGTACACATAAGGAAAAGTTGTTTAGTGAAGATGTTTAGCCATTAGATTCCGTTTTTGAGACTTTCACTTTGTCATTGCTCAGAAGTGCTTTCCAGCTCCTGAATAGCGTTTTCGATGCATTTACAAAGTTTGGCATGTAACTTCCGTCTGATTTGTTTTCTTGATGTTTTAAGTGTTATAACATGCTTCTTTGGCTGCATATATATGGAAAAGGTGTTTAGTGAAGATGTTTAGCCATTAGATTCCGTTTTTGAGACTTTCGTGTTTTTATAGCTCAGAAGTGCTTTCCAGCTCCTGAATAGCGTTTTCGATGCATTTACAAAGTTTGGCATGTAACTTCTGTCTGATTTGTTTTCTTGATGTTTTAAGTGTTAAACATGCTTCTTTGGCTGCATATATATGGAAAAGGTGTTTAGTGAAGATGTTTAGCCATTTGATTCCGTTTTTAAGACTTTCATGTTTTTATTGCTCAGAAGTGTTTTCCAGCTCCTGAATAGCGTTTTCAATGCATTTACAAAGTTTGGCATGTATCTTCCGTCTGAATGGTTTTCTTGATGTTTCAAGTGTTAAAACATGCTTCTGTGGCTGCATATATATGGAAAAGGTGTTTAGTGAAGTTGTTTAGCCATTAGATTCCGTTTTTGAGACTTTCACTTTGTCATTGCTCTAAAGTGCTTTCCAGCTCCTGAATAGCGTTTTCAATGCATTTACAAAGTTTGGCATGTATCTTCCGTCTGAATGGTTTTCTTGATGTTTTAAGTGTTAAAACATGCTTCTGTGGCTGTACACATAAGGAAAAGTTGTTTAGTGAAGATGTTTAGCCATTAGATTCCGTTTTTGAGACTTTCACTTTGTCATTGCTCAGAAGTGCTTTCCAGCTCCTGAATAGCGTTTTCGATGCATTTACAAAGTTTGGCATGTAACTTCTGTCTGATTTGTTTTCTTGATGTTTTAAGTGTTATAACATGCTTCTTTGGCTGCATAAATATGGAAAAGGTGTTTAGTGAAGATGTTTAGCCATTTGATTCCGTTTTTAAGACTTTCATGTTTTTATTGCTCAGAAGTGTTTTTCAGCTCCTGAATAGCGTTTTCAATGCATTTACAAAGTTTGGCATGTATCTTCCGTCTGAATGGTTTTCTTGATGTTTCAAGTGTTAAAACATGCTTCTGTGGCTGCATATATATGGAAAAGGTGTTTAGTGAAGTTGTTTAGCCATTAGATTCCGTTTTTGAGACTTTCACTTTGTCATTGCTCTAAAGTGCTTTCCATCTCCTGAATAGCGTTTTCAATGCATTTACAAAGTTTGGCATGTAACTTCTGTCTGATTTGTTTTCTTGATGTTTGAAGTGTTCTAACATGCTACTGTGGCTGTACAATGTGGAAAAGGTGTTTAGTGAAGATGTTTAGCCATTAGATTCCGTTTTTGAGACTTTCATGTTTTTATTGCTCTAAAGTTCTTTCCAGCTCCTGAATAGCGTTTTCGATGCATTTACAAAGTTTGGCATGTAACTTTCTAACTGAATGGTTTTCTTGATGTTTTAAGTGTTATAACATGCTTCTGTGGCTGCATATATATGGAAAAGGTGTTTTGTGAAGATGTTTAGCCATTAGATTCCGTTTTTGAGACTTTCGTGTTTTTATAGCTCAGAAGTGCTTTCCAGCTCCTGAATAGCGTTTTCGATGCATTTACAAATTTGGCATGTAACTTATGTCTGAAATGTTTTCTTGATGTTTGAAGTGTTCTAACATGCTTCTGTGGCTGTACACATAAGGAAAAGGTGTTTTGTGAAGATGTTTAGCCATTAGATTCCGTTTTTGAGACTTTCGTGTTTTTATAGCTCAGAAGTGCTTTCCAGCTCCTGAATAGCGTTTTCTATGCATTTACAAAGTTTGGCATGTATCTTCCGTCTGAATGGTTTTCTTGATGTTTTAAGTGTTAAACATGCTTCTTTGGCTGCATATATATGGAAAAGGTGTTTAGTGAAGATGTTTAGCCATTTGATTCCGTTTTTAAGACTTTCATGTTTTTATTGCTCAGAAGTGTTTTTCAGCTCCTGAATAGCGTTTTCAATGCATTTACAAAGTTTGGCATGTATCTTCCGTCTGAATGGTTTTCTTGATGTTTCAAGTGTTAAAACATGCTTCTGTGGCTGCATATATATGGAAAAGGTGTTTAGTGAAGTTGTTTAGCCATTAAATTCCGTTTTTTTGAGACTTTCATTTTTTCATTGCTCTAAAGTGCTTTTCAGCTCCTGAATAGCGTTTTCAATGCATTTACAGAGTTTGGCATGTAAATTCTGTCTGATTTGTTTTCTTGATGTTTGAAGTGTTCTAACATGCTACTGTGGCTGTACAATGTGGAAAAGGTGTTTAGTGAAGATGTTTAGCCATTAGATTCAGTTTTTGAGACTTTCACTTTGTCATTGCTCTAAAGTGCTTTCCAGCTCCTGAATAGCGTTTTCAATGCATTTACAAAGTTTGGCATGTATCTTCCGTCTGAATGGTTTTCTTGATGTTTTAAGTGTTAAAACATGCTTCTGTGGCTGTACACATAAGGAAAAGTTGTTTAGTGAAGATGTTTAGCCATTAGATTCCGTTTTTGAGACTTTCACTTTGTCATTGCTCAGAAGTGCTTTCCAGCTCCTGAATAGCGTTTTCGATGCATTTACAAAGTTTGGCATGTAACTTCCGTCTGATTTGTTTTCTTGATGTTTTAAGTGTTATAACATGCTTCTTTGGCTGCATATATATGGAAAAGGTGTTTAGTGAAGATGTTTAGCCATTAGATTCCGTTTTTGAGACTTTCGTGTTTTTATAGCTCAGAAGTGCTTTCCAGCTCCTGAATAGCGTTTTCGATGCATTTACAAAGTTTGGCATGTAACTTCTGTCTGATTTGTTTTCTTGATGTTTTAAGTGTTAAACATGCTTCTTTGGCTGCATATATATGGAAAAGGTGTTTAGTGAAGATGTTTAGCCATTTGATTCCGTTTTTAAGACTTTCATGTTTTTATTGCTCAGAAGTGTTTTTCAGCTCCTGAATAGCGTTTTCAATGCATTTACAAAGTTTGGCATGTATCTTCCGTCTGAATGGTTTTCTTGATGTTTCAAGTGTTAAAACATGCTTCTGTGGCTGCATATATATGGAAAAGGTGTTTAGTGAAGTTGTTTAGCCATTAGATTCCGTTTTTGAGACTTTCACTTTGTCATTGCTCTAAAGTGCTTTCCAGCTCCTGAATAGCGTTTTCAATGCATTTACAAAGTTTGGCATGTATCTTCCGTCTGAATGGTTTTCTTGATGTTTTAAGTGTTAAAACATGCTTCTGTGGCTGTACACATAAGGAAAAGTTGTTTAGTGAAGATGTTTAGCCATTAGATTCCGTTTTTGAGACTTTCACTTTGTCATTGCTCAGAAGTGCTTTCCAGCTCCTGAATAGCGTTTTCGATAAATTTACAAAGTTTGGCATGTAACTTCTGTCTGATTTGTTTTCTTGATGTTTTAAGTGTTATAACATGCTTCTTTGGCTGCATAAATATGGAAAAGGTGTTTAGTGAAGATGTTTAGCCATTTGATTCCGTTTTTAAGACTTTCATGTTTTTATTGCTCAGAAGTGTTTTTCAGCTCCTGAATAGCGTTTTCAATGCATTTACAAAGTTTGGCATGTATCTTCCGTCTGAATGGTTTTCTTGATGTTTCAAGTGTTAAAACATGCTTCTGTGGCTGCATATATATGGAAAAGGTGTTTAGTGAAGTTGTTTAGCCATTAGATTCCGTTTTTGAGACTTTCACTTTGTCATTGCTCTAAAGTGCTTTCCATCTCCTGAATAGCGTTTTCAATGCATTTACAAAGTTTGGCATGTAACTTCTGTCTGATTTGTTTTCTTGATGTTTGAAGTGTTCTAACATGCTACTGTGGCTGTACAATGTGGAAAAGGTGTTTAGTGAAGATGTTTAGCCATTAGATTCCGTTTTTGAGACTTTCATGTTTTTATTGCTCTAAAGTTCTTTCCAGCTCCTGAATAGCGTTTTCGATGCATTTACAAAGTTTGGCATGTAACTTCTGTCTGAATGGTTTTCTTGATGTTTTAAGTGTTATAACATGCTTCTGTGGCTGTACATATATGGAAAAGGTGTTTAGTGAAGATGTTTAGCCATTTGATTCCGTTTTTAAGACTTTCATGTTTTTATTGCTCAGAAGTGTTTTTCAGCTCCTGAATAGCGTTTTCAATGCATTTACAAAGTTTGGCATGTATCTTCCGTCTGAATGGTTTTCTTGATGTTTTAAGTGTTAAAACATGCTTCTGTGGCTGCATATATATGGAAAAGATGTTTAGTGAAGTTGTTTAGCCATTAGATTCTGTTTTTGAGACTTTCACTTTGTCATTGCTCTAAAGTGCTTTCCAGCTCCTGAATATTGTTTTCGATGCATTTACAAAGTTTGGCATGTAACTAATGTCTGAATTGTTTTCTTGATGTTTGAAGTGTTCTAACATGCTACTGTGGCTGTACAATGTGGAAAAGGTGTTTAGTGAAGATGTTTAGCCATTAGATTCCGTTTTTGAGACTTTCATGTTTTTATTGCTCTAAAGTTCTTTCCAGCTCCTGAATAGCGTTTTCGATGCATTTACAAAGTTTGGCATGTAACTTCTGTCTGAATGGTTTTCTTGATGTTTTAAGTGTTATAACATGCTTCTGTGGCTGTACATATATGGAAAAGGTGTTTAGTGAAGATGTTTAGCCATTAGATTCAGTTTTTGAGACTTTCACTTTGTCATTGCTCTAAAGTGCTTTCCAGCTCCTGAATAGCATTTTCGATGCATTTACAAAGTTTGGCATGTAACTAATGTCTGAAATGTTTTCTTGATGTTTGAAGTGTTCTAACATGCTTCTGTGGCTGTACACATAAGGAAAAGGTGTTTTGTGAAGATGTTTAGCCATTAGATTCCGTTTTTGAGACTTTCTTTTTTTTATAGCTCAGAAGTGCTTTCCAGCTCCTGAATAGCGTTTTCGATGCATTTACAAAGTTTGGCATGTAACTTCTGTCTGATTTGTTTTCTTGATGTTTTAAGTGTTAAAACATGCTTCTGTGGCTGCATATATATGGAAATGGGGTTTAGTGAAGTTGTTTAGCCATTAGATTCCGTTTTTGAGACTTTCACTTTGTCATTGCTCTAAAGTGCTTTCCAGCTCCTGAATAGCGTTTTCGATGCATTTACAAAGTTTGGCATGTAACTAATGTCTGAATTGTTTTCTTGATGTTTGAAGTGTTCTAACATGCTACTGTGGCTGTACAATGTGGAAAAGGTGTTTAGTGAAGATGTTTAGCCATTAGATTCCGTTTTTGAGACTTTCATGTTTTTATTGCTCTAAAGTTCTTTCCAGCTCCTGAATAGCGTTTTCGATAAATTAACAAAGTTTGGCATGTAAGTAATGTCTGAAATGTTTTCTTGATGTTTTAAGTGTTATAACATGCTTCTGTGGCTGCATATATATGGAAAAGGTGTTTTGTGAAGATGTTTAGCCATTAGATTCCGTTTTTGAGACTTTCGTGTTTTTATAGCTCAGAAGTGTTTTTCAGCTCCTGAATAGCGTTTTCGATGCATTTACAAAGTTTGGCATGTATCTTCCGTCTGAATGGTTTTCTTGATGTTTTAAGTGTTAAAACATGCTTCTGTGGCTGCATATATATGGAAAAGGTGTTTAGTGAAGTTGTTTAGCCATTAGATTCCGTTTTTGAGACTTTCACTTTGTCATTGCTCTAAAGTGCTTTCCAGCTCCTGAATAGCGTTTTCGATGCATTTACAAAGTTTGGCATGTAACTAATGTCTGAATTGTTTTCTTGATGTTTGAAGTGTTCTAACATGCTTCTGTGGCAGTACACATAAGGAAAAGGTGTTTTGTGAAGATGTTTAGCCATTAGATTCAGTTTTTGAGACTTTCACTTTGTCATTGCTCTAAAGTGCTTTCCAGCTCCTGAATACCGTTTTCGATGCATTTACAAAGTTTGGCATGTAACTTCTGTCTGATTTGTTTTCTTGAAGTTTGAAGTGTTCTAACATGCTACTGTGGCTGTACAATGTGGAAAAGGTGTTTAGTGAAGATGTTTAGCCATTAGATTCCGTTTTTGAGACTTTCATGTTTTTATTGCTCTAAAGTGCTTTCCAGCTCCTGAATAGCGTTTTCGATGCATTTACAAAGTTTGGCATGTAACTAATGTCTGAAATGTTTTCTTGATGTTTGAAGTGTTCTAACATGCTTCTGTGGCTGTACACATAAGGAAAAGTTGTTTAGTGAAGATGTTTAGCCATTAGATTCCGTTTTTGAGACTTTCGTGTTTTTATAGCTCAGAAGTGCTTTCCAGCTCCTGAATAGCGTTTTCGATGCATTTACAAAGTTTGGCAATGTAACTTCTGTCTGATTTGTTTTCTTGATGTTTGAAGTGTTCTAACATGCTACTGTGGCTGTACAAATTTGGAAAAGGTGTTTAGTGAAGATGTTTAGCCATTAGATTCAGTTTTTGAGACTTTCATGTTTTTATTGCTCTAAAGTTCTTTCCAGCTCCTGAACAGCTTTTTCGATGCATTTACAGAGTTTGGCCTGTAACTTCTGTCTGAATGGCTTTCTTGATGTTTTAAGTCTTATAACATGCTTCTGTGGCTGTACATATGTGGAAAAGGTGTTTTGTGAAGATGTTTAGCCATTAGATTCCGTTTTTGAGACTTTCGTGTTTTTATAGCTCAGAAGTGCTTTCCAGCTCCTGAATAGCGTTTTCAATGCATTTACAAAGTTTGGCATGTAACTTCTGTCTGATTTGTTTTCTTGAAGTTTGAAGTGCTGTAACATGCTACTCTGGCTGTACAATGTGGAAAAGGTGTTTAGTGAAGATGTTTAGCCATTAGATTCCGTTTTTGAGACTTTCATGTTTTTATTGCTCTAAAGTTCTTTCCAGCTCCTGAATAGCGTTTTCGATGCATTTACAAAGTTTGGCATGTAACTTCTGGCTGAATGGTTTTCTTGATGTTTGAAGTATTATAAGATGCTTCTGTGGCTGTATGTATGTGGAAAAGGTGTGTTGTGAAGATGTTTAGCCATTAGATTCCGTTTTTGAGACTTTCATTTTTTCATTGCTCTAAAGTGCTTTTCAGCTCCTGAATAGCGTTTTCAATGCATTTACAGAGTTTGGCATGTAACTTCTGTCTGAATGGCTTTCTTGATGTTTTAAGTCTTATAACATGCTTCTGTGGCTGTACATATGTGGAAAAGGTGTTTAGTGAAGATGTTTCATTAGATTCCGTTTTTGAGACTTTCACTTTGTCATTGCTCTAAAGTGCTTTCCAGCTCCTGAATAGCGTTTTCGATGCTTTTACAAAGTTTGGCATGTAACTAATGTCTGAATTGTTTTCTTGATGTTTGAAGTGTTCTAACATGCTTTTGTGGCTGTACACATAAGGAAAATTTGTTTAGTGAAGATGTTTAGCCATTAGATTCCGTTTTTGAGACTTTTGTGTTTTTATAGCTCAGAAGTGCTTTCCAGCTCCTGAATAGCGTTTTCAATGCATTTACAAAGTTTGGCATGTAACTTCTGTCTGATTTGTTTTCTTGATGTTTTAAGTGTTATAACATGCTTCTGTGGCTGTACATATATGGAAAAGGTGTTTAGTGAAGATGTTTAGCCATTAGATTCCGTTTTTGAGACTTTCATGTTTTTATTGCTCAGAAATGTTTTTCAGCACCTGAATAGCGTTTTCAATGCATTTACGAAGTTTGGCATGTAACTTCTGGCTGATTTGTTTTCTTGATGTTTGAAGTGTTCTAACATACTTCTGTGGCTGTATATTTGTGGAAAAAGTGTTTAGTGAAGATGTTTAGCCATTTGATTCCGTTTTTGAGACTTTCACTTTGTCATTGCTCTAAAGTGCTTTCCATCTCCTGAATAGCGTTTTCGATGTATTTACAAAGTTTGGCATGTAACTTCTGTCTGAATGGTTTTCTTGATGTTTTAAGTGTTATAACATGCTTCTGTGGCTGTACATATATGGAAAAGGTGTTTAGTGAAGATGTTTAGCCATTAGATTCAGTTTTTGAGACTTTCACTTTGTCATTGCTCTAAAGTGCTTTCCAGCTCCTGAATAGCGTTTTCGATGCATTTACAAAGTTTGGCATGTAACTAATGTCTGAAATGTTTTCTTGATGTTTGAAGTGTTCTAACATGCTTCTGTGGCTGTACACATAAGGAAAAGTTGTTTAGTGAAGATGTTTAGCCATTAGATTCCGTTTTTGAGACTTTCATGTTTTTATTGCTCTAAAGTTCTTTCCAGCTCCTGAACAGCTTTTTCGATGCATTTACAGAGTTTGGCATGTAACTTCTGTCTGAATAGCTTTCTTGATGTTTTAAGTCTTATAACATGCTTCTGTGGCTGTACATATGTGGAAAAGGTGTTTTGTGAAGATGTTTAGCCATTAGATTCCGTTTTTGAGACTTTCGTGTTTTTATTGCTCAGAAGTGCTTTCAGCTCCTGAATAGCGTTTTCGATGCATTTACAAAGTTTGGCATGTATCTTCCGTCTGAATGGTTTTCTTGATGTTTGAAGTATTATAAGATGCTTCTGTGGCTGTATGTATGTGGAAAGGTGTTTTGTGAAGATGTTTAGCCATTAGATTCCGTTTTTGAGACTTTCGTGTTTTTATTGCTCAGAAGTGCTTTTCAGCTCCTGAATAGCGTTTTCAATGCATTTACAAAGTTTGGCATGTATCTTCCGTCTGAATGGTTTTCTTGATGTTTTAAGTGTTAAAACATGCTTCTGTGGCTGCATATATATGGAAAAGGTGTTTTGTGAAGATGTTTAGCCATTAGATTCCGTTTTTGAGACTTTCGTGTTTTTATTGCTCAGAAGTGCTTTTCAGCTCCTGAATAGCGTTTTCAATGCATTTACAAAGTTTGGCATGTATCTTCCGTCTGAATGGTTTTCTTGATGTTTTAAGTGTTATAACATGCTTCTGTGGCTGCATATATATGGAAAAGGTGTTTAGTGAAGTTGTTCAGCCATTAGATTCCGTTTTTGAGACTTTCACTTTGTCATTGCTCTGAAGTGCTTTCCAGCTCCTGAATAGCGTTTTCGATGCATTTACAAAGTTTGACATGTAACTAATGTCTGAATTGTTTTCTTGATGTTTTAAGTGTTATAACATGCTTCTGTGGCAGTACACATAAGGAAAAGGTGTTTTGTGAAGATGTTTAGCCATTAGATTCCGTTTTTGAGACTTTCGTGTTTTTATAGCTCAGAAGTGCTTTCCAGCTCCTGAATGGCGTTTTCAATGCATTTACAAAGTTTGGCATGTAACTTCTGTCTGATTTGTTTTCTTGAAGTTTGAAGTGCTCTAACACGCTACTCTGGCTGTACAATGTGGAAAAGGTGTTTAGTGAAGATGTTTAGCCATTAGATTCCGTTTTTGAGACTTTCATGTTTTTATTGCTCTAAAGTTCTTTCCAGCTCCTGAATAGCGTTTTCGATGCATTTACAAAGTTTGGCATGTAACTTCTGGCTGAATGGTTTTCTTGATGTTTGAAGTATTATAAGATGCTTCTGTGGCTGTATGTATGTGGAAAAGGTGTGTTGTGAAGATGTTTAGCCATTAGATTCCGTTTTTGAGACTTTCGTGTTTTTATAGCTCAAAAGTGCTTTCCAGCTCCTGAATAGCGTTTTCAATTCATTTGCGAAGTTTGGCATGTAACTTCTGTCTGATTTGTTTTCTTGAAGTTTGAAGTGTTCTAACATGCTACTGTGGCTGTACAATGTGGAAAAGGTGTTTAGTGAAGATGTTTAGCCATTAGATTCCGTTTTTGAGACTTTCACTTTGTCATTGCTCTAAAGTGCTTTCCAGCTCCTGAATAGCGTTTTCGATGCATTTACAAAGTTTGGCATGTAACTTCTGTCTGATTTGTTTTCTTGAAGTTTGAAGTGTTCTAACATGCTACTGTGGCTGTACAATGTGGAAAAGGTGTTTAGTGAAGATGTTTAGCCATTAGATTCCGTTTTTGAGACTTTCATGTTTTTATTGCTCTAAAGTGCTTTCCAGCTCCTGAATAGCGTTTTCGATGCATTTACAAAGTTTGGCATGTAACTAATGTCTGAAATGTTTTCTTGATGTTTGAAGTGTTCTAACATGCTTCTGTGGCTGTACACATAAGGAAAAGTTGTTTAGTGAAGATGTTTAGCCATTAAATTCCGTTTTTGAGACTTTCGTGTTTTTATAGCTCAGAAGTGCTTTCCAGCTCCTGAATAGCGTTTTCGATGCATTTACAGAGTTTGGCATGTAACTTCTGTCTGATTTGTTTTCTTGATGTTTGAAGTGTTCTAACATGCTACTGTGGCTGTACAATGTGGAAAAGGTGTTTAGTGAAGATGTTTAGCCATTAGATTCCGTTTTTGAGACTTTCACTTTGTCATTGCTCTAAAGTGCTTTCCAGCTCCTGAATAGCGTTTTCGATGCATTTACAAAGTTTGGCATGTAACTTCTGTCTGATTTGTTTTCTTGAAGTTTGAAGTGTTCTAACATGCTACTGTGGCTGTACAATGTGGAAAAGGTGTTTAGTGAAGATGTTTAGCCATTAGATTCCGTTTTTGAGACTTTCATGTTTTTATTGCTCTAAAGTGCTTTCCAGCTCCTGAATAGCGTTTTCGATGCATTTACAAAGTTTGGCATGTAACTAATGTCTGAAATGTTTTCTTGATGTTTGAAGTGTTCTAACATGCTTCTGTGGCTGTACACATAAGGAAAAGTTGTTTAGTGAAGATGTTTAGCCATTAGATTCCGTTTTTGAGACTTTCGTGTTTTTATAGCTCAGAAGTGCTTTCCAGCTCCTGAATAGCGTTTTCGATGCATTTACAGAGTTTGGCATGTAACTTCTGTCTGATTTGTTTTCTTGATGTTTGAAGTGTTCTAACATGCTACTGTGGCTGTACAATGTGGAAAATGTGTTTAGTGAAGATGTTTAGCCATTAGATTCCGTTTTTGAGACTTTCATGTTTTTATTGCTCTAAAGTTCTTTCCAGCTCCTGAATAGCGTTTTCGATAAATTAACAAAGTTTGGCATTTAACTAATGTCTGAAATGTTTTCTTGATGTTTGAAGTGTTCTAACATGCTTCTGTGGCTGTACACATAAGGAAAAGTTGTTTAGTGAAGATGTTTAGCCATTAGATTCCGTTTTTGAGACTTTCGTGTTTTTATAGCTCAGAAGTGCTTTCCAGCTCCTGAATAGCGTTTTCGATGCATTTACAGAGTTTGGCATGTAACTTCTGTCTGATTTGTTTTCTTGATGTTTTAAGTGTTATAACATGCTTCTTTGGCTGCATATATATGGAAAAGGTGTTTAGTGAAGATGTTTAGCCATTTGATTCCGTTTTTAAGACTTTCATGTTTTTATTGCTCAGAAGTGTTTTTCAGCTCCTGAATAGCGTTTTCAATGCATTTACAAAGTTTGACATGTATCTTCCGTCTGAATGGTTTTCTTGATGTTTTAAGTGTTAAAACATGCTTCTGTGGCTGCATATATATGGAAAAGGTGTTTAGTGAAGTTGTTTAGCCATTAGATTCCGTTTTTGAGACTTTCACTTTGTCATTGCTCTAAAGTGCTTTCCAGCTCCTGAATAGCGTTTTCAATGCATTTACAAAGTTTGGCATGTAAATTCTGTCTGATTTGTTTTCTTGATGTTTGAAGTGTTCTAACATGCTACTGTGGCTGTACAATGTGGAAAAGGTGTTTAGTGAAGATGTTTAGCCATTAGATTCCGTTTTTGAGACTTTCGTGTTTTTATTGCTCTAAAGTTCTTTCCAGCTCCTGAATAGCGTTTTCGATGCATTTACAAAGTTTGGCATGTAACTTTCTAACTGAATGGTTTTCTTGATGTTTTAAGTGTTATAACATGCTTCTGTGGCTGCATATATATGGAAAAGGTGTTTTGTGAAGATGTTTAGCCATTAGATTCCGTTTTTGAGACTTTCGTGTTTTTATAGCTCAGAAGTGCTTTCCAGCTCCTGAATAGCGTTTTCAATGCATTTACAAAGTTTGGCATGTAACTTCTGTCTGATTTGTTTTCTTGATGTTTTAAGTGTTATAACATGCTTCTGTGGCTGTACATATATGGAAAAGGTGTTTAGTGAAGATGTTTAGCCATTAGATTCCGTTTTTGAGACTTTCGTGTTTTTATTGCTCAGAAATGTTTTTCAGCACCTGAATAGCGTTTTCAATGCATTTACGAAGTTTGGCATTTAACTTCTGGCTGATTTGTTTTCTTGATGTTTGAAGTGTTCTAACATACTTCTGTGGCTGTATATTTGTGGAAAAAGTGTTTAGTGAAGATGTTTAGCCATTTGATTCCGTTTTTGAGACTTTCACTTTGTCATTGCTCTAAAGTGCTTTCCATCTCCTGAATAGCGTTTTCGATGTATTTACAAAGTTTGGCATGTAACTTCTGTCTGAATGGTTTTCTTGATGTTTTAAGTGTTATAACATGCTTCTGTGGCTGTACATATATGGAAAAGGTGTTTAGTGAAGATGTTTAGCCATTAGATTCAGTTTTTGAGACTTTCACTTTGTCATTGCTCTAAAGTGCTTTCCAGCTCCTGAATAGCGTTTTCGATGCATTTACAAAGTTTGGCATGTAACTAATGTCTGAAATGTTTTCTTGATGTTTGAAGTGTTCTAACATGCTTCTGTGGCTGTACACATAAGGAAAATGTGTTTAGTGAAGATGTTTAGCCATTAGATTCCGTTTTTGAGACTTTCATGTTTTTATTGCTCTAAAGTTCTTTCCAGCTCCTGAACAGCTTTTTCGATGCATTTACAGAGTTTGGCATGTAACTTCTGTCTGAATAGCTTTCTTGATGTTTTAAGTCTTATAACATGCTTCTGTGGCTGTACATATGTGGAAAAGGTGTTTTGTGAAGATGTTTAGCCATTAGATTCCGTTTTTGAGACTTTCGTGTTTTTATTGCTCAGAAGTGCTTTCAGCTCCTGAATAGCGTTTTCGATGCATTTACAAAGTTTGGCATGTATCTTCCGTCTGAATGGTTTTCTTGATGTTTGAAGTATTATAAGATGCTTCTGTGGCTGTATGTATGTGGAAAGGTGTTTTGTGAAGATGTTTAGCCATTAGATTCCGTTTTTGAGACTTTCGTGTTTTTATTGCTCAGAAGTGCTTTTCAGCTCCTGAATAGCGTTTTCAATGCATTTACAAAGTTTGGCATGTATCTTCCGTCTGAATGGTTTTCTTGATGTTTTAAGTGTTAAAACATGCTTCTGTGGCTGCATATATATGGAAAAGGTGTTTTGTGAAGATGTTTAGCCATTAGATTCCGTTTTTGAGACTTTCGTGTTTTTATTGCTCAGAAGTGCTTTTCAGCTCCTGAATAGCGTTTTCAATGCATTTACAAAGTTTGGCATGTATCTTCCGTCTGAATGGTTTTCTTGATGTTTTAAGTGTTATAACATGCTTCTGTGGCTGCATATATATGGAAAAGGTGTTTAGTGAAGTTGTTCAGCCATTAGATTCCGTTTTTGAGACTTTCACTTTGTCATTGCTCTGAAGTGCTTTCCAGCTCCTGAATAGCGTTTTCGATGCATTTACAAAGTTTGACATGTAACTAATGTCTGAATTGTTTTCTTGATGTTTTAAGTGTTATAACATGCTTCTGTGGCAGTACACATAAGGAAAAGGTGTTTTGTGAAGATGTTTAGCCATTAGATTCCGTTTTTGAGACTTTCGTGTTTTTATAGCTCAGAAGTGCTTTCCAGCTCCTGAATGGCGTTTTCAATGCATTTACAAAGTTTGGCATGTAACTTCTGTCTGATTTGTTTTCTTGAAGTTTGAAGTACTCTAACACGATACTCTGGCTGTACAATGTGGAAAAGGTGTTTAGTGAAGATGTTTAGCCATTAGATTCCGTTTTTGAGACTTTCATGTTTTTATTGCTCTAAAGTTCTTTCCAGCTCCTGAATAGCGTTTTCGATGCATTTACAAAGTTTGGCATGTAACTTCTGGCTGAATGGTTTTCTTGATGTTTGAAGTATTATAAGATGCTTCTGTGGCTGTATGTATGTGGAAAAGGTGTGTTGTGAAGATGTTTAGCCATTAGATTCCGTTTTTGAGACTTTCGTGTTTTTATAGCTCAAAAGTGCTTTCCAGCTCCTGAATAGCGTTTTCAATTCATTTGCGAAGTTTGGCATGTAACTTCTGTCTGATTTGTTTTCTTGAAGTTTGAAGTGTTCTAACATGCTACTGTGGCTGTACAATGTGGAAAAGGTGTTTAGTGAAGATGTTTAGCCATTAGATTCCGTTTTTGAGACTTTCACTTTGTCATTGCTCTAAAGTGCTTTCCAGCTCCTGAATAGCGTTTTCGATGCATTTACAAAGTTTGGCATGTAACTTCTGTCTGATTTGTTTTCTTGAAGTTTGAAGTGTTCTAACATGCTACTGTGGCTGTACAATGTGGAAAAGGTGTTTAGTGAAGATGTTTAGCCATTAGATTCCGTTTTTGAGACTTTCATGTTTTTATTGCTCTAAAGTGCTTTCCAGCTCCTGAATAGCGTTTTCGATGCATTTACAAAGTTTGGCATGTAACTAATGTCTGAAATGTTTTCTTGATGTTTGAAGTGTTCTAACATGCTTCTGTGGCTGTACACATAAGGAAAAGTTGTTTAGTGAAGATGTTTAGCCATTAAATTCCGTTTTTGAGACTTTCGTGTTTTTATAGCTCAGAAGTGCTTTCCAGCTCCTGAATAGCGTTTTCGATGCATTTACAGAGTTTGGCATGTAACTTCTGTCTGATTTGTTTTCTTGATGTTTGAAGTGTTCTAACATGCTACTGTGGCTGTACAATGTGGAAAAGGTGTTTAGTGAAGATGTTTAGCCATTAGATTCCGTTTTTGAGACTTTCACTTTGTCATTGCTCTAAAGTGCTTTCCAGCTCCTGAATAGCGTTTTCGATGCATTTACAAAGTTTGGCATGTAACTTCTGTCTGATTTGTTTTCTTGAAGTTTGAAGTGTTCTAACATGCTACTGTGGCTGTACAACGTGGAAAAGGTGTTTAGTGAAGATGTTTAGCCATTAGATTCCGTTTTTGAGACTTTCATGTTTTTATTGCTCTAAAGTGCTTTCCAGCTCCTGAATAGCGTTTTCGATGCATTTACAAAGTTTGGCATGTAACTAATGTCTGAAATGTTTTCTTGATGTTTGAAGTGTTCTAACATGCTTCTGTGGCTGTACACATAAGGAAAAGTTGTTTAGTGAAGATGTTTAGCCATTAGATTCCGTTTTTGAGACTTTCGTGTTTTTATAGCTCAGAAGTGCTTTCCAGCTCCTGAATAGCGTTTTCGATGCATTTACAGAGTTTGGCATGTAACTTCTGTCTGATTTGTTTTCTTGATGTTTGAATTGTTCTAACATACTTCTGTGGCTGTATATTTGTGGAAAAAGTGTTTAGTGAAGATGTTTAGCCATTTGATTCCGTTTTTGAGACTTTCACTTTGTCATTGCTCTAAAGTGCTTTCCATCTCCTGAATAGCGTTTTCGATGTATTTACAAAGTTTGGCATGTAACTTCTGTCTGAATGGTTTTCTTGATGTTTTAAGTGTTATAACATGCTTCTGTGGCTGTACATATATGGAAAAGGTGTTTAGTGAAGATGTTTAGCCATTAGATTCAGTTTTTGAGACTTTCACTTTGTCATTGCTCTAAAGTGCTTTCCAGCTCCTGAATAGCGTTTTCGATGCATTTACAAAGTTTGGCATGTAACTAATGTCTGAAATGTTTTCTTGATGTTTGAAGTGTTCTAACATGCTTCTGTGGCTGTACACATAAGGAAAAGTTGTTTAGTGAAGATGTTTAGCCATTAGATTCCGTTTTTGAGACTTTCATGTTTTTATTGCTCTAAAGTTCTTTCCAGCTCCTGAACAGCTTTTTCGATGCATTTACAGAGTTTGGCATGTAACTTCTGTCTGAATAGCTTTCTTGATGTTTTAAGTCTTATAACATGCTTCTGTGGCTGTACATATGTGGAAAAGGTGTTTTGTGAAGATGTTTAGCCATTAGATTCCGTTTTTGAGACTTTCGTGTTTTTATTGCTCAGAAGTGCTTTCAGCTCCTGAATAGCGTTTTCGATGCATTTACAAAGTTTGGCATGTATCTTCCGTCTGAATGGTTTTCTTGATGTTTGAAGTATTATAAGATGCTTCTGTGGCTGTATGTATGTGGAAAGGTGTTTTGTGAAGATGTTTAGCCATTAGATTCCGTTTTTGAGACTTTCGTGTTTTTATTGCTCAGAAGTGCTTTTCAGCTCCTGAATAGCGTTTTCAATGCATTTACAAAGTTTGGCATGTATCTTCCGTCTGAATGGTTTTCTTGATGTTTTAAGTGTTAAAACATGCTTTTGTGGCTGCATATATATGGAAAAGGTGTTTTGTGAAGATGTTTAGCCATTAGATTCCGTTTTTGAGACTTTCGTGTTTTTATTGCTCAGAAGTGCTTTTCAGCTCCTGAATAGCGTTTTCAATGCATTTACAAAGTTTGGCATGTATCTTCCGTCTGAATGGTTTTCTTGATGTTTTAAGTGTTATAACATGCTTCTGTGGCTGCATATATATGGAAAAGGTGTTTAGTGAAGTTGTTCAGCCATTAGATTCCGTTTTTGAGACTTTCACTTTGTCATTGCTCTGAAGTGCTTTCCAGCTCCTGAATAGCGTTTTCGATGCATTTACAAAGTTTGACATGTAACTAATGTCTGAATTGTTTTCTTGATGTTTTAAGTGTTATAACATGCTTCTGTGGCAGTACACATAAGGAAAAGGTGTTTTGTGAAGATGTTTAGCCATTAGATTCCGTTTTTGAGACTTTCGTGTTTTTATAGCTCAGAAGTGCTTTCCAGCTCCTGAATGGCGTTTTCAATGCATTTACAAAGTTTGGCATGTAACTTCTGTCTGATTTGTTTTCTTGAAGTTTGAA
Organism: Hypomesus nipponensis; assembly: GCF_054491055.1. Lineage (NCBI taxonomy): Eukaryota > Metazoa > Chordata > Actinopteri > Osmeriformes > Osmeridae > Hypomesus > Hypomesus nipponensis. The sequence continues at coordinate 3,604,609 of NC_140363.1, read as the reverse complement.
GTACTCTAACACGATACTCTGGCTGTACAATGTGGAAAAGGTGTTTAGTGAAGATGTTTAGCCATTAGATTCCGTTTTTGAGACTTTCATGTTTTTATTGCTCTAAAGTTCTTTCCAGCTCCTGAATAGCGTTTTCGATGCATTTACAAAGTTTGGCATGTAACTTCTGGCTGAATGGTTTTCTTGATGTTTGAAGTATTATAAGATGCTTCTGTGGCTGTATGTATGTGGAAAAGGTGTGTTGTGAAGATGTTTAGCCATTAGATTCCGTTTTTGAGACTTTCGTGTTTTTATAGCTCAAAAGTGCTTTCCAGCTCCTGAATAGCGTTTTCAATTCATTTGCGAAGTTTGGCATGTAACTTCTGTCTGATTTGTTTTCTTGAAGTTTGAAGTGTTCTAACATGCTACTGTGGCTGTACAATGTGGAAAAGGTGTTTAGTGAAGATGTTTAGCCATTAGATTCCGTTTTTGAGACTTTCACTTTGTCATTGCTCTAAAGTGCTTTCCAGCTCCTGAATAGCGTTTTCGATGCATTTACAAAGTTTGGCATGTAACTTCTGTCTGATTTGTTTTCTTGAAGTTTGAAGTGTTCTAACATGCTACTGTGGCTGTACAATGTGGAAAAGGTGTTTAGTGAAGATGTTTAGCCATTAGATTCCGTTTTTGAGACTTTCATGTTTTTATTGCTCTAAAGTGCTTTCCAGCTCCTGAATAGCGTTTTCGATGCATTTACAAAGTTTGGCATGTAACTAATGTCTGAAATGTTTTCTTGATGTTTGAAGTGTTCTAACATGCTTCTGTGGCTGTACACATAAGGAAAAGTTGTTTAGTGAAGATGTTTAGCCATTAAATTCCGTTTTTGAGACTTTCGTGTTTTTATAGCTCAGAAGTGCTTTCCAGCTCCTGAATAGCGTTTTCGATGCATTTACAGAGTTTGGCATGTAACTTCTGTCTGATTTGTTTTCTTGATGTTTGAAGTGTTCTAACATGCTACTGTGGCTGTACAATGTGGAAAAGGTGTTTAGTGAAGATGTTTAGCCATTAGATTCCGTTTTTGAGACTTTCACTTTGTCATTGCTCTAAAGTGCTTTCCAGCTCCTGAATAGCGTTTTCGATGCATTTACAAAGTTTGGCATGTAACTTCTGTCTGATTTGTTTTCTTGAAGTTTGAAGTGTTCTAACATGCTACTGTGGCTGTACAACGTGGAAAAGGTGTTTAGTGAAGATGTTTAGCCATTAGATTCCGTTTTTGAGACTTTCATGTTTTTATTGCTCTAAAGTGCTTTCCAGCTCCTGAATAGCGTTTTCGATGCATTTACAAAGTTTGGCATGTAACTAATGTCTGAAATGTTTTCTTGATGTTTGAAGTGTTCTAACATGCTTCTGTGGCTGTACACATAAGGAAAAGTTGTTTAGTGAAGATGTTTAGCCATTAGATTCCGTTTTTGAGACTTTCGTGTTTTTATAGCTCAGAAGTGCTTTCCAGCTCCTGAATAGCGTTTTCGATGCATTTACAGAGTTTGGCATGTAACTTCTGTCTGATTTGTTTTCTTGATGTTTGAAGTGTTCTAACATGCTACTGTGGCTGTACAATGTGGAAAAGGTGTTTAGTGAAGATGTTTAGCCATTAGATTCCGTTTTTGAGACTTTCATGTTTTTATTGCTCTAAAGTTCTTTCCAGCTCCTGAATAGCGTTTTCGATAAATTAACAAAGTTTGGCATTTAACTAATGTCTGAAATGTTTTCTTGATGTTTGAAGTGTTCTAACATGCTTCTGTGGCTGTACACATAAGGAAAAGTTGTTTAGTGAAGATGTTTAGCCATTTGATTCCGTTTTTAAGACTTTCATGTTTTTATTGCTCAGAAGTGTTTTTCAGCTCCTGAATAGCGTTTTCAATGCATTTACAAAGTTTGACATGTATCTTCCGTCTGAATGGTTTTCTTGATGTTTTAAGTGTTAAAACATGCTTCTGTGGCTGCATATATATGGAAAAGGTGTTTAGTGAAGTTGTTTAGCCATTAGATTCCGTTTTTGAGACTTTCACTTTGTCATTGCTCTAAAGTGCTTTCCAGCTCCTGAATAGCGTTTTCAATGCATTTACAAAGTTTGGCATGTAAATTCTGTCTGATTTGTTTTCTTGATGTTTGAAGTGTTCTAACATGCTACTGTGGCTGTACAATGTGGAAAAGGTGTTTAGTGAAGATGTTTAGCCATTAGATTCCGTTTTTGAGACTTTGGTGTTTTTATTGCTCTAAAGTTCTTTCCAGCTCCTGAATAGCGTTTTCGATGCATTTACAAAGTTTGGCATGTAACTTTCTAACTGAATGGTTTTCTTGATGTTTTAAGTGTTATAACATGCTTCTGTGGCTGCATATATATGGAAAAGGTGTTTTGTGAAGATGTTTAGCCATTAGATTCCGTTTTTGAGACTTTCGTGTTTTTATAGCTCAGAAGTGCTTTCCAGCTCCTGAATAGCGTTTTCAATGCATTTACAAAGTTTGGCATGTAACTTCTGTCTGATTTGTTTTCTTGATGTTTTAAGTGTTATAACATGCTTCTGTGGCTGTACATATATGGAAAAGGTGTTTAGTGAAGATGTTTAGCCATTAGATTCCGTTTTTGAGACTTTCATGTTTTTATTGCTCAGAAATGTTTTTCAGCACCTGAATAGCGTTTTCAATGCATTTACGAAGTTTGGCATTTAACTTCTGGCTGATTTGTTTTCTTGATGTTTGAAGTGTTCTAACATACTTCTGTGGCTGTATATTTGTGGAAAAAGTGTTTAGTGAAGATGTTTAGCCATTTGATTCCGTTTTTGAGACTTTCACTTTGTCATTGCTCTAAAGTGCTTTCCATCTCCTGAATAGCGTTTTCGATGTATTTACAAAGTTTGGCATGTAACTTCTGTCTGAATGGTTTTCTTGATGTTTTAAGTGTTATAACATGCTTCTGTGGCTGTACATATATGGAAAAGGTGTTTAGTGAAGATGTTTAGCCATTAGATTCAGTTTTTGAGACTTTCACTTTGTCATTGCTCTAAAGTGCTTTCCAGCTCCTGAATAGCGTTTTCGATGCATTTACAAAGTTTGGCATGTAACTAATGTCTGAAATGTTTTCTTGATGTTTGAAGTGTTCTAACATGCTTCTGTGGCTGTACACATAAGGAAAAGTTGTTTAGTGAAGATGTTTAGCCATTAGATTCCGTTTTTGAGTCTTTCATGTTTTTATTGCTCTAAAGTTCTTTCCAGCTCCTGAACAGCTTTTTCGATGCATTTACAGAGTTTGGCATGTAACTTCTGTCTGAATAGCTTTCTTGATGTTTTAAGTCTTATAACTTGCTTCTGTGGCTGTACATATGTGGAAAAGGTGTTTTGTGAAGATGTTTAGCCATTAGATTCCGTTTTTGAGACTTTCGTGTTTTTATTGCTCAGAAGTGCTTTCAGCTCCTGAATAGCGTTTTCGATGCATTTACAAAGTTTGGCATGTATCTTCCGTCTGAATGGTTTTCTTGATGTTTGAAGTATTATAAGATGCTTCTGTGGCTGTATGTATGTGGAAAGGTGTTTTGTGAAGATGTTTAGCCATTAGATTCCGTTTTTGAGACTTTCGTGTTTTTATTGCTCAGAAGTGCTTTTCAGCTCCTGAATAGCGTTTTCAATGCATTTACAAAGTTTGGCATGTATCTTCCGTCTGAATGGTTTTCTTGATGTTTTAAGTGTTAAAACATGCTTCTGTGGCTGCTTATATATGGAAAAGGTGTTTTGTGAAGATGTTTAGCCATTAGATTCCGTTTTTGAGACTTTCGTGTTTTTATTGCTCAGAAGTGCTTTTCAGCTCCTGAATAGCGTTTTCAATGCATTTACAAAGTTTGGCATGTATCTTCCGTCTGAATGGTTTTCTTGATGTTTTAAGTGTTATAACATGCTTCTGTGGCTGCATATATATGGAAAAGGTGTTTAGTGAAGTTGTTCAGCCATTAGATTCCGTTTTTGAGACTTTCACTTTGTCATTGCTCTGAAGTGCTTTCCAGCTCCTGAATAGCGTTTTCGATGCATTTACAAAGTTTGACATGTAACTAATGTCTGAATTGTTTTCTTGATGTTTTAAGTGTTATAACATGCTTCTGTGGCAGTACACATAAGGAAAAGGTGTTTTGTGAAGATGTTTAGCCATTAGATTCCGTTTTTGAGACTTTCGTGTTTTTATAGCTCAGAAGTGCTTTCCAGCTCCTGAATGGCGTTTTCAATGCATTTACAAAGTTTGGCATGTAACTTCTGTCTGATTTGTTTTCTTGAAGTTTGAAGTGCTCTAACACGCTACTCTGGCTGTACAATGTGGAAAAGGTGTTTAGTGAAGATGTTTAGCCATTAGATTCCGTTTTTGAGACTTTCATGTTTTTATTGCTCTAAAGTTCTTTCCAGCTCCTGAATAGCGTTTTCGATGCATTTACAAAGTTTGGCATGTAACTTCTGGCTGAATGGTTTTCTTGATGTTTGAAGTATTATAAGATGCTTCTGTGGCTGTATGTATGTGGAAAAGGTGTGTTGTGAAGATGTTTAGCCATTAGATTCCGTTTTTGAGACTTTCGTGTTTTTATAGCTCAAAAGTGCTTTCCACCAGCTCCTGAATAGCGTTTTCAATTCATTTGCGAAGTTTGGCATGTAACTTCTGTCTGATTTGTTTTCTTGAAGTTTGAAGTGTTCTAACATGCTACTGTGGCTGTACAATGTGGAAAAGGTGTTTAGTGAAGATGTTTAGCCATTAGATTCCGTTTTTGAGACTTTCACTTTGTCATTGCTCTAAAGTGCTTTCCAGCTCCTGAATAGCGTTTTCGATGCATTTACAAAGTTTGGCATGTAACTTCTGTCTGATTTGTTTTCTTGAAGTTTGAAGTGTTCTAACATGCTACTGTGGCTGTACACATAAGGAAAAGTTGTTTAGTGAAGATGTTTAGCCATTAGATTCCGTTTTTGAGACTTTCGTGTTTTTATAGCTCAGAAGTGCTTTCCAGCTCCTGAATAGCGTTTTCGATGCATTTACAAAGTTTGGCATGTAACTAATGTCTGAAATGTTTTCTTGATGTTTGAAGTGTTCTAACATGCTTCTGTGGCTGTACACATAAGGAAAAGTTGTTTAGTGAAGATGTTTAGCCATTAGATTCCGTTTTTGAGACTTTCGTGTTTTTATAGCTCAGAAGTGCTTTCCAGCTCCTGAATAGCGTTTTCGATGCATTTACAGAGTTTGGCATGTAACTTCTGTCTGATTTGTTTTCTTGATGTTTGAAGTGTTCTAACATGCTACTGTGGCTGTACAATGTGGAAAAGGTGTTTAGTGAAGATGTTTAGCCATTAGATTCCGTTTTTGAGACTTTCATGTTTTTATTGCTCTAAAGTTCTTTCCAGCTCCTGAATAGCGTTTTCGATAAATTAACAAAGTTTGGCATGTAACTAATGTCTGAAATGTTTTCTTGATGTTTGAAGTGTTCTAACATGCTTCTGTGGCTGTACACATAAGGAAAAGTTGTTTAGTGAAGATGTTTAGCCATTAGATTCCGTTTTTGAGACTTTCGTGTTTTTATAGCTCAGAAGTGCTTTCCAGCTCCTGAATAGCGTTTTCGATGCATTTACAGAGTTTGGCATGTAACTTCTGTCTGATTTGTTTTCTTGATGTTTTAAGTGTTATAACATGCTTCTTTGGCTGCATATATATGGAAAAGGTGTTTAGTGAAGATGTTTAGCCATTTGATTCCGTTTTTAAGACTTTCATGTTTTTATTGCTCAGAAGTGTTTTTCAGCTCCTGAATAGCGTTTTCAATGCATTTACAAAGTTTGACATGTATCTTCCGTCTGAATGGTTTTCTTGATGTTTTAAGTGTTAAAACATGCTTCTGTGGCTGCATATATATGGAAAAGGTGTTTAGTGAAGTTGTTTAGCCATTAGATTCCGTTTTTGAGACTTTCACTTTGTCATTGCTCTAAAGTGCTTTCCAGCTCCTGAATAGCGTTTTCGATGCATTTACAAAGTTTGGCATGTAACTAATGTCTGAATTGTTTTCTTGATGTTTGAAGTGTTCTAACATGCTACTGTGGCTGTACAATGTGGAAAAGGTGTTTAGTGAAGATGTTTAGCCATTAGATTCCGTTTTTGAGACTTTCGTGTTTTTATTGCTCTAAAGTTCTTTCCAGCTCCTGAATAGCGTTTTCGATGCATTTACAAAGTTTGGCATGTAACTTCTGTCTGAATGGTTTTCTTGATGTTTTAAGTGTTATAACATGCTTCTGTGGCTGTACATATATGGAAAAGGTGTTTAGTGAAGATGTTTAGCCATTAGATTCAGTTTTTGAGACTTTCACTTTGTCATTGCTCTAAAGTGATTTCCAGCTCCTGAATAGCGTTTTCGATGCATTTACAAAGTTTGGCATGTAACTAATGTATGAAATGTTTTCTTGATGTTTGAAGTGTTCTAACATGCTTCTGTGGCTGTACACATAAGGAAAAGGTGTTTTGTGAAGATGTTTAGCCATTAGATTCCGTTTTTGAGACTTTCGTGTTTTTATAGCTCAGAAGTGCTTTCCAGCTCCTGAATAGCGTTTTCGATGCATTTACAAAGTTTGGCATGTAACTTCTGTCTGATTTGTTTTCTTGATGTTTTAAGTGTTATAACATGCTTCTTTGGCTGCATATATATGGAAAAGGTGTTTAGTGAAGATGTTTAGCCATTTGATTCCGTTTTTAAGACTTTCATGTTTTTATTGCTCAGAAGTGTTTTTCAGCTCCTGAATAGCGTTTTCAATGCATTTACAAAGTTTGACATGTATCTTCCGTCTGAATGGTTTTCTTGATGTTTGAAGTGTTAAAACATGCTTCTGTGGCTGCATATATATGGAAAAGGTGTTTAGTGAAGTTGTTTAGCCATTAGATTCCGTTTTTGAGACTTTCACTTTGTCATTGCTCTAAAGTGCTTTCCAGCTCCTGAATAGCGTTTTCGATGCATTTACAAAGTTTGGCATGTAACTAATGTCTGAATTGTTTTCTTGATGTTTGAAGTGTTCTAACATGCTACTGTGGCTGTACAATGTGGAAAAGGTGTTTAGTGAAGATGTTTAGCCATTAGATTCCGTTTTTGAGACTTTCGTGTTTTTATTGCTCTAAAGTTCTTTCCAGCTCCTGAATAGCGTTTTCGATGCATTTACAAAGTTTGGCATGTATCTTCCGTCTGAATGGTTTTCTTGATGTTTCAAGTGTTAAAACATGCTTCTGTGGCTGCATATATATGGAAAAGGTGTTTAGTGAAGTTGTTTATCCATTAGATTCCGTTTTTGAGACTTTCACTTTGTCATTGCTCTAAAGTGCTTTCCAGCTCCTGAATAGCGTTTTCAATGCATTTACAAAGTTTGGCATGTAAATTCTGTCTGATTTGTTTTCTTGATGTTTGAAGTGTTCTAACATGCTACTGTGGCTGTACAATGTGGAAAAGGTGTTTAGTGAAGATGTTTAGCCATTAGATTCAGTTTTTGAGACTTTCACTTTGTCATTGCTCTAAAGTTCTTTCCAGCTCCTGAATAGCGTTTTCGATGCATTTACAAAGTTTGGCATGTAACTTCTGTCTGAATGGTTTTCTTGATGTTTTAAGTGTTATAACATGCTTCTGTGGCTGTACATATATGGAAAAGGTGTTTAGTGAAGATGTTTAGCCATTAGATTCAGTTTTTGAGACTTTCACTTTGTCATTGCTCTAAAGTGATTTCCAGCTCCTGAATAGCGTTTTCGATGCATTTACAAAGTTTGGCATGTAACTTCTGTCTGAATGGTTTTCTTGATGTTTTAAGTGTTATAACATGCTTCTGTGGCTGCACATATATGGAAAAGGTGTTTAGTGAAGATGTTTAGCCATTAGATTCAGTTTTTGAGACTTTCACTTTGTCATTACTCTAAAGTGATTTCCAGCTCCTGAATAGCGTTTTCGATGCATTTACAAAGTTTGGCATGTAACTAATGTCTGAAATGTTTTCTTGATGTTTGAAGTGTTCTAACATGCTTCTGTGGCTGTACACATAAGGAAAAGTTGTTTAGTGAAGATGTTTAGCCATTAGATTCCGTTTTTGAGACTTTCACTTTGTCATTGCTCAGAAGTGCTTTCCAGCTCCTGAATAGCGTTTTCAATGCATTTACAAAGTTTGGCATGTAACTTCTGTCTGATTTGTTTTCTTGAAGTTTGAAGTGTTCTAACATGCTACTGTGGCTGTACAATGTGGAAAAGGTGTTTAGTGAAGATGTTTAGCCATTAGATTCCGTTTTTGAGACTTTCATGTTTTTATTGCTCTAAAGTTCTTTCCAGCTCCTGAATAGCGTTTTCGATGCATTTACAAAGTTTGGCATGTAACTTCTGTCTGAATGGTTTTCTTGATGTTTTAAGTGTTATAACATGCTTCTGTGGCTGTACATATATGGAAAAGGTGTTTAGTGAAGATGTTTAGCCATTTGATTCCGTTTTTGAGACTTTCATGTTTTTATTGCTCAGAAGTGCTTTTCAGCTCCTGAATAGCGTTTTCAATGCATTTACAAAGTTTGGCATGTATCTTCCGTCTGAATGGTTTTCTTGATGTTTTAAGTGTTATAACATGCTTCTGTGGCTGCATATATATGGAAAAGGTGTTTAGTGAAGTTGTTCAGCCATTAGATTCCGTTTTTGAGACTTTCACTTTGTCATTGCTCTGAAGTGCTTTCCAGCTCCTGAATAGCGTTTTCGATGCATTTACAAAGTTTGACATGTAACTAATGTCTGAATTGTTTTCTTGATGTTTTAAGTGTTATAACATGCTTCTGTGGCAGTACACATAAGGAAAAGGTGTTTTGTGAAGATGTTTAGCCATTAGATTCCGTTTTTGAGACTTTCGTGTTTTTATAGCTCAGAAGTGCTTTCCAGCTCCTGAATGGCGTTTTCAATGCATTTACAAAGTTTGGCATGTAACTTCTGTCTGATTTGTTTTCTTGAAGTTTGAAGTGCTCTAACACGCTACTCTGGCTGTACAATGTGGAAAAGGTGTTTAGTGAAGATGTTTAGCCATTAGATTCCGTTTTTGAGACTTTCATGTTTTTATTGCTCTAAAGTTCTTTCCAGCTCCTGAATAGCGTTTTCGATGCATTTACAAAGTTTGGCATGTAACTTCTGGCTGAATGGTTTTCTTGATGTTTGAAGTATTATAAGATGCTTCTGTGGCTGTATGTATGTGGAAAAGGTGTGTTGTGAAGATGTTTAGCCATTAGATTCCGTTTTTGAGACTTTCGTGTTTTTATAGCTCAAAAGTGCTTTCCAGCTCCTGAATAGCGTTTTCAATTCATTTGCGAAGTTTGGCATGTAACTTCTGTCTGATTTGTTTTCTTGAAGTTTGAAGTGTTCTAACATGCTACTGTGGCTGTACAATGTGGAAAAGGTGTTTAGTGAAGATGTTTAGCCATTAGATTCCGTTTTTGAGACTTTCACTTTGTCATTGCTCTAAAGTGCTTTCCAGCTCCTGAATAGCGTTTTCGATGCATTTACAAAGTTTGGCATGTAACTTCTGTCTGATTTGTTTTCTTGAAGTTTGAAGTGTTCTAACATGCTACTGTGGCTGTACAATGTGGAAAAGGTGTTTAGTGAAGATGTTTAGCCATTAGATTCCGTTTTTGAGACTTTCATGTTTTTATTGCTCTAAAGTGCTTTCCAGCTCCTGAATAGCGTTTTCGATGCATTTACAAAGTTTGGCATGTAACTAATGTCTGAAATGTTTTCTTGATGTTTGAAGTGTTCTAACATGCTTCTGTGGCTGTACACATAAGGAAAAGTTGTTTAGTGAAGATGTTTAGCCATTAAATTCCGTTTTTGAGACTTTCGTGTTTTTATAGCTCAGAAGTGCTTTCCAGCTCCTGAATAGCGTTTTCGATGCATTTACAGAGTTTGGCATGTAACTTCTGTCTGATTTGTTTTCTTGATGTTTGAAGTGTTCTAACATGCTACTGTGGCTGTACAATGTGGAAAAGGTGTTTAGTGAAGATGTTTAGCCATTAGATTCCGTTTTTGAGACTTTCACTTTGTCATTGCTCTAAAGTGCTTTCCAGCTCCTGAATAGCGTTTTCGATGCATTTACAAAGTTTGGCATGTAACTTCTGTCTGATTTGTTTTCTTGAAGTTTGAAGTGTTCTAACATGCTACTGTGGCTGTACAATGTGGAAAAGGTGTTTAGTGAAGATGTTTAGCCATTAGATTCCGTTTTTGAGACTTTCATGTTTTTATTGCTCTAAAGTGCTTTCCAGCTCCTGAATAGCGTTTTCGATGCATTTACAAAGTTTGGCATGTAACTAATGTCTGAAATGTTTTCTTGATGTTTGAAGTGTTCTAACATGCTTCTGTGGCTGTACACATAAGGAAAAGTTGTTTAGTGAAGATGTTTAGCCATTAGATTCCGTTTTTGAGACTTTCGTGTTTTTATAGCTCAGAAGTGCTTTCCAGCTCCTGAATAGCGTTTTCGATGCATTTACAGAGTTTGGCATGTAACTTCTGTCTGATTTGTTTTCTTGATGTTTGAAGTGTTCTAACATGCTACTGTGGCTGTACAATGTGGAAAATGTGTTTAGTGAAGATGTTTAGCCATTAGATTCCGTTTTTGAGACTTTCATGTTTTTATTGCTCTAAAGTTCTTTCCAGCTCCTGAATAGCGTTTTCGATAAATTAACAAAGTTTGGCATTTAACTAATGTCTGAAATGTTTTCTTGATGTTTGAAGTGTTCTAACATGCTTCTGTGGCTGTACACATAAGGAAAAGTTGTTTAGTGAAGATGTTTAGCCATTAGATTCCGTTTTTGAGACTTTCGTGTTTTTATAGCTCAGAAGTGCTTTCCAGCTCCTGAATAGCGTTTTCGATGCATTTACAGAGTTTGGCATGTAACTTCTGTCTGATTTGTTTTCTTGATGTTTTAAGTGTTATAACATGCTTCTTTGGCTGCATATATATGGAAAAGGTGTTTAGTGAAGATGTTTAGCCATTTGATTCCGTTTTTAAGACTTTCATGTTTTTATTGCTCAGAAGTGTTTTTCAGCTCCTGAATAGCGTTTTCAATGCATTTACAAAGTTTGACATGTATCTTCCGTCTGAATGGTTTTCTTGATGTTTTAAGTGTTAAAACATGCTTCTGTGGCTGCATATATATGGAAAAGGTGTTTAGTGAAGTTGTTTAGCCATTAGATTCCGTTTTTGAGACTTTCACTTTGTCATTGCTCTAAAGTGCTTTCCAGCTCCTGAATAGCGTTTTCAATGCATTTACAAAGTTTGGCATGTAAATTCTGTCTGATTTGTTTTCTTGATGTTTGAAGTGTTCTAACATGCTACTGTGGCTGTACAATGTGGAAAAGGTGTTTAGTGAAGATGTTTAGCCATTAGATTCCGTTTTTGAGACTTTCGTGTTTTTATTGCTCTAAAGTTCTTTCCAGCTCCTGAATAGCGTTTTCGATGCATTTACAAAGTTTGGCATGTAACTTTCTAACTGAATGGTTTTCTTGATGTTTTAAGTGTTATAACATGCTTCTGTGGCTGCATATATATGGAAAAGGTGTTTTGTGAAGATGTTTAGCCATTAGATTCCGTTTTTGAGACTTTCGTGTTTTTATAGCTCAGAAGTGCTTTCCAGCTCCTGAATAGCGTTTTCAATGCATTTACAAAGTTTGGCATGTAACTTCTGTCTGATTTGTTTTCTTGATGTTTTAAGTGTTATAACATGCTTCTGTGGCTGTACATATATGGAAAAGGTGTTTAGTGAAGATGTTTAGCCATTAGATTCCGTTTTTGAGACTTTCGTGTTTTTATTGCTCAGAAATGTTTTTCAGCACCTGAATAGCGTTTTCAATGCATTTACGAAGTTTGGCATTTAACTTCTGGCTGATTTGTTTTCTTGATGTTTGAAGTGTTCTAACATACTTCTGTGGCTGTATATTTGTGGAAAAAGTGTTTAGTGAAGATGTTTAGCCATTTGATTCCGTTTTTGAGACTTTCACTTTGTCATTGCTCTAAAGTGCTTTCCATCTCCTGAATAGCGTTTTCGATGTATTTACAAAGTTTGGCATGTAACTTCTGTCTGAATGGTTTTCTTGATGTTTTAAGTGTTATAACATGCTTCTGTGGCTGTACATATATGGAAAAGGTGTTTAGTGAAGATGTTTAGCCATTAGATTCAGTTTTTGAGACTTTCACTTTGTCATTGCTCTAAAGTGCTTTCCAGCTCCTGAATAGCGTTTTCGATGCATTTACAAAGTTTGGCATGTAACTAATGTCTGAAATGTTTTCTTGATGTTTGAAGTGTTCTAACATGCTTCTGTGGCTGTACACATAAGGAAAATGTGTTTAGTGAAGATGTTTAGCCATTAGATTCCGTTTTTGAGACTTTCATGTTTTTATTGCTCTAAAGTTCTTTCCAGCTCCTGAACAGCTTTTTCGATGCATTTACAGAGTTTGGCATGTAACTTCTGTCTGAATAGCTTTCTTGATGTTTTAAGTCTTATAACATGCTTCTGTGGCTGTACATATGTGGAAAAGGTGTTTTGTGAAGATGTTTAGCCATTAGATTCCGTTTTTGAGACTTTCGTGTTTTTATTGCTCAGAAGTGCTTTCAGCTCCTGAATAGCGTTTTCGATGCATTTACAAAGTTTGGCATGTATCTTCCGTCTGAATGGTTTTCTTGATGTTTGAAGTATTATAAGATGCTTCTGTGGCTGTATGTATGTGGAAAGGTGTTTTGTGAAGATGTTTAGCCATTAGATTCCGTTTTTGAGACTTTCGTGTTTTTATTGCTCAGAAGTGCTTTTCAGCTCCTGAATAGCGTTTTCAATGCATTTACAAAGTTTGGCATGTATCTTCCGTCTGAATGGTTTTCTTGATGTTTTAAGTGTTAAAACATGCTTCTGTGGCTGCATATATATGGAAAAGGTGTTTTGTGAAGATGTTTAGCCATTAGATTCCGTTTTTGAGACTTTCGTGTTTTTATTGCTCAGAAGTGCTTTTCAGCTCCTGAATAGCGTTTTCAATGCATTTACAAAGTTTGGCATGTATCTTCCGTCTGAATGGTTTTCTTGATGTTTTAAGTGTTATAACATGCTTCTGTGGCTGCATATATATGGAAAAGGTGTTTAGTGAAGTTGTTCAGCCATTAGATTCCGTTTTTGAGACTTTCACTTTGTCATTGCTCTGAAGTGCTTTCCAGCTCCTGAATAGCGTTTTCGATGCATTTACAAAGTTTGACATGTAACTAATGTCTGAATTGTTTTCTTGATGTTTTAAGTGTTATAACATGCTTCTGTGGCAGTACACATAAGGAAAAGGTGTTTTGTGAAGATGTTTAGCCATTAGATTCCGTTTTTGAGACTTTCGTGTTTTTATAGCTCAGAAGTGCTTTCCAGCTCCTGAATGGCGTTTTCAATGCATTTACAAAGTTTGGCATGTAACTTCTGTCTGATTTGTTTTCTTGAAGTTTGAAGTACTCTAACACGATACTCTGGCTGTACAATGTGGAAAAGGTGTTTAGTGAAGATGTTTAGCCATTAGATTCCGTTTTTGAGACTTTCATGTTTTTATTGCTCTAAAGTTCTTTCCAGCTCCTGAATAGCGTTTTCGATGCATTTACAAAGTTTGGCATGTAACTTCTGGCTGAATGGTTTTCTTGATGTTTGAAGTATTATAAGATGCTTCTGTGGCTGTATGTATGTGGAAAAGGTGTGTTGTGAAGATGTTTAGCCATTAGATTCCGTTTTTGAGACTTTCGTGTTTTTATAGCTCAAAAGTGCTTTCCAGCTCCTGAATAGCGTTTTCAATTCATTTGCGAAGTTTGGCATGTAACTTCTGTCTGATTTGTTTTCTTGAAGTTTGAAGTGTTCTAACATGCTACTGTGGCTGTACAATGTGGAAAAGGTGTTTAGTGAAGATGTTTAGCCATTAGATTCCGTTTTTGAGACTTTCACTTTGTCATTGCTCTAAAGTGCTTTCCAGCTCCTGAATAGCGTTTTCGATGCATTTACAAAGTTTGGCATGTAACTTCTGTCTGATTTGTTTTCTTGAAGTTTGAAGTGTTCTAACATGCTACTGTGGCTGTACAATGTGGAAAAGGTGTTTAGTGAAGATGTTTAGCCATTAGATTCCGTTTTTGAGACTTTCATGTTTTTATTGCTCTAAAGTGCTTTCCAGCTCCTGAATAGCGTTTTCGATGCATTTACAAAGTTTGGCATGTAACTAATGTCTGAAATGTTTTCTTGATGTTTGAAGTGTTCTAACATGCTTCTGTGGCTGTACACATAAGGAAAAGTTGTTTAGTGAAGATGTTTAGCCATTAAATTCCGTTTTTGAGACTTTCGTGTTTTTATAGCTCAGAAGTGCTTTCCAGCTCCTGAATAGCGTTTTCGATGCATTTACAGAGTTTGGCATGTAACTTCTGTCTGATTTGTTTTCTTGATGTTTGAAGTGTTCTAACATGCTACTGTGGCTGTACAATGTGGAAAAGGTGTTTAGTGAAGATGTTTAGCCATTAGATTCCGTTTTTGAGACTTTCACTTTGTCATTGCTCTAAAGTGCTTTCCAGCTCCTGAATAGCGTTTTCGATGCATTTACAAAGTTTGGCATGTAACTTCTGTCTGATTTGTTTTCTTGAAGTTTGAAGTGTTCTAACATGCTACTGTGGCTGTACAACGTGGAAAAGGTGTTTAGTGAAGATGTTTAGCCATTAGATTCCGTTTTTGAGACTTTCATGTTTTTATTGCTCTAAAGTGCTTTCCAGCTCCTGAATAGCGTTTTCGATGCATTTACAAAGTTTGGCATGTAACTAATGTCTGAAATGTTTTCTTGATGTTTGAAGTGTTCTAACATGCTTCTGTGGCTGTACACATAAGGAAAAGTTGTTTAGTGAAGATGTTTAGCCATTAGATTCCGTTTTTGAGACTTTCGTGTTTTTATAGCTCAGAAGTGCTTTCCAGCTCCTGAATAGCGTTTTCGATGCATTTACAGAGTTTGGCATGTAACTTCTGTCTGATTTGTTTTCTTGATGTTTGAATTGTTCTAACATACTTCTGTGGCTGTATATTTGTGGAAAAAGTGTTTAGTGAAGATGTTTAGCCATTTGATTCCGTTTTTGAGACTTTCACTTTGTCATTGCTCTAAAGTGCTTTCCATCTCCTGAATAGCGTTTTCGATGTATTTACAAAGTTTGGCATGTAACTTCTGTCTGAATGGTTTTCTTGATGTTTTAAGTGTTATAACATGCTTCTGTGGCTGTACATATATGGAAAAGGTGTTTAGTGAAGATGTTTAGCCATTAGATTCAGTTTTTGAGACTTTCACTTTGTCATTGCTCTAAAGTGCTTTCCAGCTCCTGAATAGCGTTTTCGATGCATTTACAAAGTTTGGCATGTAACTAATGTCTGAAATGTTTTCTTGATGTTTGAAGTGTTCTAACATGCTTCTGTGGCTGTACACATAAGGAAAAGTTGTTTAGTGAAGATGTTTAGCCATTAGATTCCGTTTTTGAGACTTTCATGTTTTTATTGCTCTAAAGTTCTTTCCAGCTCCTGAACAGCTTTTTCGATGCATTTACAGAGTTTGGCATGTAACTTCTGTCTGAATAGCTTTCTTGATGTTTTAAGTCTTATAACATGCTTCTGTGGCTGTACATATGTGGAAAAGGTGTTTTGTGAAGATGTTTAGCCATTAGATTCCGTTTTTGAGACTTTCGTGTTTTTATTGCTCAGAAGTGCTTTCAGCTCCTGAATAGCGTTTTCGATGCATTTACAAAGTTTGGCATGTATCTTCCGTCTGAATGGTTTTCTTGATGTTTGAAGTATTATAAGATGCTTCTGTGGCTGTATGTATGTGGAAAGGTGTTTTGTGAAGATGTTTAGCCATTAGATTCCGTTTTTGAGACTTTCGTGTTTTTATTGCTCAGAAGTGCTTTTCAGCTCCTGAATAGCGTTTTCAATGCATTTACAAAGTTTGGCATGTATCTTCCGTCTGAATGGTTTTCTTGATGTTTTAAGTGTTAAAACATGCTTTTGTGGCTGCATATATATGGAAAAGGTGTTTTGTGAAGATGTTTAGCCATTAGATTCCGTTTTTGAGACTTTCGTGTTTTTATTGCTCAGAAGTGCTTTTCAGCTCCTGAATAGCGTTTTCAATGCATTTACAAAGTTTGGCATGTATCTTCCGTCTGAATGGTTTTCTTGATGTTTTAAGTGTTATAACATGCTTCTGTGGCTGCATATATATGGAAAAGGTGTTTAGTGAAGTTGTTCAGCCATTAGATTCCGTTTTTGAGACTTTCACTTTGTCATTGCTCTGAAGTGCTTTCCAGCTCCTGAATAGCGTTTTCGATGCATTTACAAAGTTTGACATGTAACTAATGTCTGAATTGTTTTCTTGATGTTTTAAGTGTTATAACATGCTTCTGTGGCAGTACACATAAGGAAAAGGTGTTTTGTGAAGATGTTTAGCCATTAGATTCCGTTTTTGAGACTTTCGTGTTTTTATAGCTCAGAAGTGCTTTCCAGCTCCTGAATGGCGTTTTCAATGCATTTACAAAGTTTGGCATGTAACTTCTGTCTGATTTGTTTTCTTGAAGTTTGAAGTACTCTAACACGATACTCTGGCTGTACAATGTGGAAAAGGTGTTTAGTGAAGATGTTTAGCCATTAGATTCCGTTTTTGAGACTTTCATGTTTTTATTGCTCTAAAGTTCTTTCCAGCTCCTGAATAGCGTTTTCGATGCATTTACAAAGTTTGGCATGTAACTTCTGGCTGAATGGTTTTCTTGATGTTTGAAGTATTATAAGATGCTTCTGTGGCTGTATGTATGTGGAAAAGGTGTGTTGTGAAGATGTTTAGCCATTAGATTCCGTTTTTGAGACTTTCGTGTTTTTATAGCTCAAAAGTGCTTTCCAGCTCCTGAATAGCGTTTTCAATTCATTTGCGAAGTTTGGCATGTAACTTCTGTCTGATTTGTTTTCTTGAAGTTTGAAGTGTTCTAACATGCTACTGTGGCTGTACAATGTGGAAAAGGTGTTTAGTGAAGATGTTTAGCCATTAGATTCCGTTTTTGAGACTTTCACTTTGTCATTGCTCTAAAGTGCTTTCCAGCTCCTGAATAGCGTTTTCGATGCATTTACAAAGTTTGGCATGTAACTTCTGTCTGATTTGTTTTCTTGAAGTTTGAAGTGTTCTAACATGCTACTGTGGCTGTACAATGTGGAAAAGGTGTTTAGTGAAGATGTTTAGCCATTAGATTCCGTTTTTGAGACTTTCATGTTTTTATTGCTCTAAAGTGCTTTCCAGCTCCTGAATAGCGTTTTCGATGCATTTACAAAGTTTGGCATGTAACTAATGTCTGAAATGTTTTCTTGATGTTTGAAGTGTTCTAACATGCTTCTGTGGCTGTACACATAAGGAAAAGTTGTTTAGTGAAGATGTTTAGCCATTAAATTCCGTTTTTGAGACTTTCGTGTTTTTATAGCTCAGAAGTGCTTTCCAGCTCCTGAATAGCGTTTTCGATGCATTTACAGAGTTTGGCATGTAACTTCTGTCTGATTTGTTTTCTTGATGTTTGAAGTGTTCTAACATGCTACTGTGGCTGTACAATGTGGAAAAGGTGTTTAGTGAAGATGTTTAGCCATTAGATTCCGTTTTTGAGACTTTCACTTTGTCATTGCTCTAAAGTGCTTTCCAGCTCCTGAATAGCGTTTTCGATGCATTTACAAAGTTTGGCATGTAACTTCTGTCTGATTTGTTTTCTTGAAGTTTGAAGTGTTCTAACATGCTACTGTGGCTGTACAACGTGGAAAAGGTGTTTAGTGAAGATGTTTAGCCATTAGATTCCGTTTTTGAGACTTTCATGTTTTTATTGCTCTAAAGTGCTTTCCAGCTCCTGAATAGCGTTTTCGATGCATTTACAAAGTTTGGCATGTAACTAATGTCTGAAATGTTTTCTTGATGTTTGAAGTGTTCTAACATGCTTCTGTGGCTGTACACATAAGGAAAAGTTGTTTAGTGAAGATGTTTAGCCATTAGATTCCGTTTTTGAGACTTTCGTGTTTTTATAGCTCAGAAGTGCTTTCCAGCTCCTGAATAGCGTTTTCGATGCATTTACAGAGTTTGGCATGTAACTTCTGTCTGATTTGTTTTCTTGATGTTTGAAGTGTTCTAACATGCTACTGTGGCTGTACAATGTGGAAAAGGTGTTTAGTGAAGATGTTTAGCCATTAGATTCCGTTTTTGAGACTTTCATGTTTTTATTGCTCTAAAGTTCTTTCCAGCTCCTGAATAGCGTTTTCGATAAATTAACAAAGTTTGGCATTTAACTAATGTCTGAAATGTTTTCTTGATGTTTGAAGTGTTCTAACATGCTTCTGTGGCTGTACACATAAGGAAAAGTTGTTTAGTGAAGATGTTTAGCCATTTGATTCCGTTTTTAAGACTTTCATGTTTTTATTGCTCAGAAGTGTTTTTCAGCTCCTGAATAGCGTTTTCAATGCATTTACAAAGTTTGACATGTATCTTCCGTCTGAATGGTTTTCTTGATGTTTTAAGTGTTAAAACATGCTTCTGTGGCTGCATATATATGGAAAAGGTGTTTAGTGAAGTTGTTTAGCCATTAGATTCCGTTTTTGAGACTTTCACTTTGTCATTGCTCTAAAGTGCTTTCCAGCTCCTGAATAGCGTTTTCAATGCATTTACAAAGTTTGGCATGTAAATTCTGTCTGATTTGTTTTCTTGATGTTTGAAGTGTTCTAACATGCTACTGTGGCTGTACAATGTGGAAAAGGTGTTTAGTGAAGATGTTTAGCCATTAGATTCCGTTTTTGAGACTTTGGTGTTTTTATTGCTCTAAAGTTCTTTCCAGCTCCTGAATAGCGTTTTCGATGCATTTACAAAGTTTGGCATGTAACTTTCTAACTGAATGGTTTTCTTGATGTTTTAAGTGTTATAACATGCTTCTGTGGCTGCATATATATGGAAAAGGTGTTTTGTGAAGATGTTTAGCCATTAGATTCCGTTTTTGAGACTTTCGTGTTTTTATAGCTCAGAAGTGCTTTCCAGCTCCTGAATAGCGTTTTCAATGCATTTACAAAGTTTGGCATGTAACTTCTGTCTGATTTGTTTTCTTGATGTTTTAAGTGTTATAACATGCTTCTGTGGCTGTACATATATGGAAAAGGTGTTTAGTGAAGATGTTTAGCCATTAGATTCCGTTTTTGAGACTTTCATGTTTTTATTGCTCAGAAATGTTTTTCAGCACCTGAATAGCGTTTTCAATGCATTTACGAAGTTTGGCATTTAACTTCTGGCTGATTTGTTTTCTTGATGTTTGAAGTGTTCTAACATACTTCTGTGGCTGTATATTTGTGGAAAAAGTGTTTAGTGAAGATGTTTAGCCATTTGATTCCGTTTTTGAGACTTTCACTTTGTCATTGCTCTAAAGTGCTTTCCATCTCCTGAATAGCGTTTTCGATGTATTTACAAAGTTTGGCATGTAACTTCTGTCTGAATGGTTTTCTTGATGTTTTAAGTGTTATAACATGCTTCTGTGGCTGTACATATATGGAAAAGGTGTTTAGTGAAGATGTTTAGCCATTAGATTCAGTTTTTGAGACTTTCACTTTGTCATTGCTCTAAAGTGCTTTCCAGCTCCTGAATAGCGTTTTCGATGCATTTACAAAGTTTGGCATGTAACTAATGTCTGAAATGTTTTCTTGATGTTTGAAGTGTTCTAACATGCTTCTGTGGCTGTACACATAAGGAAAAGTTGTTTAGTGAAGATGTTTAGCCATTAGATTCCGTTTTTGAGTCTTTCATGTTTTTATTGCTCTAAAGTTCTTTCCAGCTCCTGAACAGCTTTTTCGATGCATTTACAGAGTTTGGCATGTAACTTCTGTCTGAATAGCTTTCTTGATGTTTTAAGTCTTATAACTTGCTTCTGTGGCTGTACATATGTGGAAAAGGTGTTTTGTGAAGATGTTTAGCCATTAGATTCCGTTTTTGAGACTTTCGTGTTTTTATTGCTCAGAAGTGCTTTCAGCTCCTGAATAGCGTTTTCGATGCATTTACAAAGTTTGGCATGTATCTTCCGTCTGAATGGTTTTCTTGATGTTTGAAGTATTATAAGATGCTTCTGTGGCTGTATGTATGTGGAAAGGTGTTTTGTGAAGATGTTTAGCCATTAGATTCCGTTTTTGAGACTTTCGTGTTTTTATTGCTCAGAAGTGCTTTTCAGCTCCTGAATAGCGTTTTCAATGCATTTACAAAGTTTGGCATGTATCTTCCGTCTGAATGGTTTTCTTGATGTTTTAAGTGTTAAAACATGCTTCTGTGGCTGCTTATATATGGAAAAGGTGTTTTGTGAAGATGTTTAGCCATTAGATTCCGTTTTTGAGACTTTCGTGTTTTTATTGCTCAGAAGTGCTTTTCAGCTCCTGAATAGCGTTTTCAATGCATTTACAAAGTTTGGCATGTATCTTCCGTCTGAATGGTTTTCTTGATGTTTTAAGTGTTATAACATGCTTCTGTGGCTGCATATATATGGAAAAGGTGTTTAGTGAAGTTGTTCAGCCATTAGATTCCGTTTTTGAGACTTTCACTTTGTCATTGCTCTGAAGTGCTTTCCAGCTCCTGAATAGCGTTTTCGATGCATTTACAAAGTTTGACATGTAACTAATGTCTGAATTGTTTTCTTGATGTTTTAAGTGTTATAACATGCTTCTGTGGCAGTACACATAAGGAAAAGGTGTTTTGTGAAGATGTTTAGCCATTAGATTCCGTTTTTGAGACTTTCGTGTTTTTATAGCTCAGAAGTGCTTTCCAGCTCCTGAATGGCGTTTTCAATGCATTTACAAAGTTTGGCATGTAACTTCTGTCTGATTTGTTTTCTTGAAGTTTGAAGTGCTCTAACACGCTACTCTGGCTGTACAATGTGGAAAAGGTGTTTAGTGAAGATGTTTAGCCATTAGATTCCGTTTTTGAGACTTTCATGTTTTTATTGCTCTAAAGTTCTTTCCAGCTCCTGAATAGCGTTTTCGATGCATTTACAAAGTTTGGCATGTAACTTCTGGCTGAATGGTTTTCTTGATGTTTGAAGTATTATAAGATGCTTCTGTGGCTGTATGTATGTGGAAAAGGTGTGTTGTGAAGATGTTTAGCCATTAGATTCCGTTTTTGAGACTTTCGTGTTTTTATAGCTCAAAAGTGCTTTCCACCAGCTCCTGAATAGCGTTTTCAATTCATTTGCGAAGTTTGGCATGTAACTTCTGTCTGATTTGTTTTCTTGAAGTTTGAAGTGTTCTAACATGCTACTGTGGCTGTACAATGTGGAAAAGGTGTTTAGTGAAGATGTTTAGCCATTAGATTCCGTTTTTGAGACTTTCACTTTGTCATTGCTCTAAAGTGCTTTCCAGCTCCTGAATAGCGTTTTCGATGCATTTACAAAGTTTGGCATGTAACTTCTGTCTGATTTGTTTTCTTGAAGTTTGAAGTGTTCTAACATGCTACTGTGGCTGTACACATAAGGAAAAGTTGTTTAGTGAAGATGTTTAGCCATTAGATTCCGTTTTTGAGACTTTCGTGTTTTTATAGCTCAGAAGTGCTTTCCAGCTCCTGAATAGCGTTTTCGATGCATTTACAAAGTTTGGCATGTAACTAATGTCTGAAATGTTTTCTTGATGTTTGAAGTGTTCTAACATGCTTCTGTGGCTGTACACATAAGGAAAAGTTGTTTAGTGAAGATGTTTAGCCATTAGATTCCGTTTTTGAGACTTTCGTGTTTTTATAGCTCAGAAGTGCTTTCCAGCTCCTGAATAGCGTTTTCGATGCATTTACAGAGTTTGGCATGTAACTTCTGTCTGATTTGTTTTCTTGATGTTTGAAGTGTTCTAACATGCTACTGTGGCTGTACAATGTGGAAAAGGTGTTTAGTGAAGATGTTTAGCCATTAGATTCCGTTTTTGAGACTTTCATGTTTTTATTGCTCTAAAGTTCTTTCCAGCTCCTGAATAGCGTTTTCGATAAATTAACAAAGTTTGGCATGTAACTAATGTCTGAAATGTTTTCTTGATGTTTGAAGTGTTCTAACATGCTTCTGTGGCTGTACACATAAGGAAAAGTTGTTTAGTGAAGATGTTTAGCCATTAGATTCCGTTTTTGAGACTTTCGTGTTTTTATAGCTCAGAAGTGCTTTCCAGCTCCTGAATAGCGTTTTCGATGCATTTACAGAGTTTGGCATGTAACTTCTGTCTGATTTGTTTTCTTGATGTTTTAAGTGTTATAACATGCTTCTTTGGCTGCATATATATGGAAAAGGTGTTTAGTGAAGATGTTTAGCCATTTGATTCCGTTTTTAAGACTTTCATGTTTTTATTGCTCAGAAGTGTTTTTCAGCTCCTGAATAGCGTTTTCAATGCATTTACAAAGTTTGACATGTATCTTCCGTCTGAATGGTTTTCTTGATGTTTTAAGTGTTAAAACATGCTTCTGTGGCTGCATATATATGGAAAAGGTGTTTAGTGAAGTTGTTTAGCCATTAGATTCCGTTTTTGAGACTTTCACTTTGTCATTGCTCTAAAGTGCTTTCCAGCTCCTGAATAGCGTTTTCGATGCATTTACAAAGTTTGGCATGTAACTAATGTCTGAATTGTTTTCTTGATGTTTGAAGTGTTCTAACATGCTACTGTGGCTGTACAATGTGGAAAAGGTGTTTAGTGAAGATGTTTAGCCATTAGATTCCGTTTTTGAGACTTTCGTGTTTTTATTGCTCTAAAGTTCTTTCCAGCTCCTGAATAGCGTTTTCGATGCATTTACAAAGTTTGGCATGTAACTTCTGTCTGAATGGTTTTCTTGATGTTTTAAGTGTTATAACATGCTTCTGTGGCTGTACATATATGGAAAAGGTGTTTAGTGAAGATGTTTAGCCATTAGATTCAGTTTTTGAGACTTTCACTTTGTCATTGCTCTAAAGTGATTTCCAGCTCCTGAATAGCGTTTTCGATGCATTTACAAAGTTTGGCATGTAACTAATGTATGAAATGTTTTCTTGATGTTTGAAGTGTTCTAACATGCTTCTGTGGCTGTACACATAAGGAAAAGGTGTTTTGTGAAGATGTTTAGCCATTAGATTCCGTTTTTGAGACTTTCGTGTTTTTATAGCTCAGAAGTGCTTTCCAGCTCCTGAATAGCGTTTTCGATGCATTTACAAAGTTTGGCATGTAACTTCTGTCTGATTTGTTTTCTTGATGTTTTAAGTGTTATAACATGCTTCTTTGGCTGCATATATATGGAAAAGGTGTTTAGTGAAGATGTTTAGCCATTTGATTCCGTTTTTAAGACTTTCATGTTTTTATTGCTCAGAAGTGTTTTTCAGCTCCTGAATAGCGTTTTCAATGCATTTACAAAGTTTGACATGTATCTTCCGTCTGAATGGTTTTCTTGATGTTTGAAGTGTTAAAACATGCTTCTGTGGCTGCATATATATGGAAAAGGTGTTTAGTGAAGTTGTTTAGCCATTAGATTCCGTTTTTGAGACTTTCACTTTGTCATTGCTCTAAAGTGCTTTCCAGCTCCTGAATAGCGTTTTCGATGCATTTACAAAGTTTGGCATGTAACTAATGTCTGAATTGTTTTCTTGATGTTTGAAGTGTTCTAACATGCTACTGTGGCTGTACAATGTGGAAAAGGTGTTTAGTGAAGATGTTTAGCCATTAGATTCCGTTTTTGAGACTTTCGTGTTTTTATTGCTCTAAAGTTCTTTCCAGCTCCTGAATAGCGTTTTCGATGCATTTACAAAGTTTGGCATGTATCTTCCGTCTGAATGGTTTTCTTGATGTTTCAAGTGTTAAAACATGCTTCTGTGGCTGCATATATATGGAAAAGGTGTTTAGTGAAGTTGTTTATCCATTAGATTCCGTTTTTGAGACTTTCACTTTGTCATTGCTCTAAAGTGCTTTCCAGCTCCTGAATAGCGTTTTCAATGCATTTACAAAGTTTGGCATGTAAATTCTGTCTGATTTGTTTTCTTGATGTTTGAAGTGTTCTAACATGCTACTGTGGCTGTACAATGTGGAAAAGGTGTTTAGTGAAGATGTTTAGCCATTAGATTCAGTTTTTGAGACTTTCACTTTGTCATTGCTCTAAAGTTCTTTCCAGCTCCTGAATAGCGTTTTCGATGCATTTACAAAGTTTGGCATGTAACTTCTGTCTGAATGGTTTTCTTGATGTTTTAAGTGTTATAACATGCTTCTGTGGCTGTACATATATGGAAAAGGTGTTTAGTGAAGATGTTTAGCCATTAGATTCAGTTTTTGAGACTTTCACTTTGTCATTGCTCTAAAGTGATTTCCAGCTCCTGAATAGCGTTTTCGATGCATTTACAAAGTTTGGCATGTAACTTCTGTCTGAATGGTTTTCTTGATGTTTTAAGTGTTATAACATGCTTCTGTGGCTGCACATATATGGAAAAGGTGTTTAGTGAAGATGTTTAGCCATTAGATTCAGTTTTTGAGACTTTCACTTTGTCATTACTCTAAAGTGATTTCCAGCTCCTGAATAGCGTTTTCGATGCATTTACAAAGTTTGGCATGTAACTAATGTCTGAAATGTTTTCTTGATGTTTGAAGTGTTCTAACATGCTTCTGTGGCTGTACACATAAGGAAAAGTTGTTTAGTGAAGATGTTTAGCCATTAGATTCCGTTTTTGAGACTTTCACTTTGTCATTGCTCAGAAGTGCTTTCCAGCTCCTGAATAGCGTTTTCGATGCATTTACAAAGTTTGGCATGTAACTTCTGTCTGATTTGTTTTCTTGATGTTTGAAGTGTTCTAACATGCTACTGTGGCTGTACAATGTGGAAAAGGTGTTTAGTGAAGATGTTTAGCCATTAGATTCCGTTTTTGAGACTTTCATGTTTTTATTGCTCTAAAGTTCTTTCCAGCTCCTGAATAGCGTTTTCGATGCATTTACAAAGTTTGGCATGTAACTTCTGTCTGAATGGTTTTCTTGATGTTTTAAGTGTTATAACATGCTTCTGTGGCTGTACATATATGGAAAAGGTGTTTAGTGAAGATGTTTAGCCATTTGATTCCGTTTTTAAGACTTTCATGTTTTTATTGCTCAGAAGTGTTTTTCAGCTCCTGAATAGCGTTTTCAATGCATTTACAAAGTTTGGCATGTATCTTCCGTCTGAATGGTTTTCTTGATGTTTTAAGTGTTAAAACATGCTTCTGTGGCTGCATATATATGGAAAAGGTGTTTAGTGAAGTTGTTTAGCCATTAGATTCCGTTTTTGAGACTTTCACTTTGTCATTGCTCTAAAGTGCTTTCCAGCTCCTGAATAGCGTTTTCGATGCATTTACAAAGTTTGGCATGTAACTAATGTCTGAAATGTTTTCTTGATGTTTGAAGTGTTCTAACATGCTTCTGTGGCTGTACACATAAGGAAAAGGTGTTTTGTGAAGATGTTTAGCCATTAGATTCCGTTTTTGAGACTTTCGTGTTTTTATAGCTCAGAAGTGCTTTCCAGCTCCTGAATAGCGTTTTCGATGCATTTACAAAGTTTGGCATGTAACTTCTGTCTGATTTGTTTTCTTGATGTTTTAAGTGTTAAACATGCTTCTTTGGCTGCATATATATGGAAAAGGTGTTTAGTGAAGATGTTTAGCCATTTGATTCCGTTTTTAAGACTTTCATGTTTTTATTGCTCAGAAGTGTTTTTCAGCTCCTGAATAGCGTTTTCAATGCATTTACAAAGTTTGGCATGTATCTTCCGTCTGAATGGTTTTCTTGATGTTTTAAGTGTTAAAACATGCTTCTGTGGCTGCATATATATGGAAAAGGTGTTTAGTGAAGTTGTTTAGCCATTAGATTCCGTTTTTGAGACTTTCACTTTGTCATTGCTCTAAAGTGCTTTCCAGCTCCTGAATAGCGTTTTCGATGCATTTACAAAGTTTGGCATGTAACTAATGTCTGAAATGTTTTCTTGATGTTTGAAGTGTTCTAACATGCTTCTGTGGCTGTACACATAAGGAAAAGGTGTTTTGTGAAGATGTTTAGCCATTAGATTCCGTTTTTGAGACTTTCGTGTTTTTATAGCTCAGAAGTGCTTTCCAGCTCCTGAATAGCGTTTTCGATGCATTTACAAAGTTTGGCATGTAACTTCTGTCTGATTTGTTTTCTTGATGTTTTAAGTGTTAAACATGCTTCTTTGGCTGCATATATATGGAAAAGGTGTTTAGTGAAGATGTTTAGCCATTTGATTCCGTTTTTAAGACTTTCATGTTTTTATTGCTCAGAAGTGTTTTTCAGCTCCTGAATAGCGTTTTCAATGCATTTACAAAGTTTGGCATGTATCTTCCGTCTGAATGGTTTTCTTGATGTTTCAAGTGTTAAAACATGCTTCTGTGGCTGCATATATATGGAAAAGGTGTTTAGTGAAGTTGTTTAGCCATTAGATTCCGTTTTTGAGACTTTCACTTTGTCATTGCTCTAAAGTGCTTTCCAGCTCCTGAATAGCGTTTTCGATGCATTTACAAAGTTTGGCATGTAACTTCTGTCTGAATGGTTTTCTTGATGTTTTAAGTGTTATAACATGCTTCTGTGGCTGTACATATATGGAAAAGGTGTTTAGTGAAGATGTTTAGCCATTAGATTCAGTTTTTGAGACTTTCACTTTGTCATTGCTCTAAAGTGCTTTCCAGCTCCTGAATAGCGTTTTCGATGCATTTACAAAGTTTGGCATGTAACTAATGTCTGAATTGTTTTCTTGATGTTTGAAGTGTTCTAACATGCTTCTGTGGCTGTACACATAAGGAAAAGTTGTTTAGTGAAGATGTTTAGCCATTAGATTCCGTTTTTGAGACTTTCACTTTGTCATTGCTCTAAAGTGCTTTCCAGCTCCTGAATAGCGTTTTCAATGCATTTACAAAGTTTGGCATGTAACTTCTGTCTGATTTGTTTTCTTGATGTTTGAAGTGTTCTAACATGCTACTGTGGCTGTACAATGTGGAAAAGGTGTTTAGTGAAGATGTTTAGCCATTAGATTCCGTTTTTGAGACTTTCATGTTTTTATTGCTCTAAAGTTCTTTCCAGCTCCTGAATAGCGTTTTCGATGCATTTACAAAGTTTGGCATGTAACTTCTGTCTGAATGGTTTTCTTGATGTTTTAAGTGTTATAACATGCTTCTGTGGCTGTACATATATGGAAAAGGTGTTTAGTGAAGATGTTTAGCCATTTGATTCCGTTTTTAAGACTTTCATGTTTTTATTGCTCAGAAGTGTTTTTCAGCTCCTGAATAGCGTTTTCAATGCATTTACAAAGTTTGGCATGTATCTTCCGTCTGAATGGTTTTCTTGATGTTTTAAGTGTTAAAACATGCTTCTGTGGCTGCATATATATGGAAAAGGTGTTTAGTGAAGTTGTTTAGCCATTAGATTCCGTTTTTGAGACTTTCACTTTGTCATTGCTCTAAAGTGCTTTCCAGCTCCTGAATAGCGTTTTCGATGCATTTACAAAGTTTGGCATGTAACTAATGTCTGAATTGTTTTCTTGATGTTTGAAGTGTTCTAACATGCTACTGTGGCTGTACAATGTGGAAAAGGTGTTTAGTGAAGATGTTTAGCCATTAGATTCAGTTTTTGAGACTTTCACTTTGGCATTGCTCTAAAGTGCTTTCCAGCTCCTGAATAGCGTTTTCGATGCATTTACAAAGTTTGGCATGTATCTTCCGTCTGAATGGTTTTCTTGATGTTTTAAGTGTTAAAACATGCTTCTGTGGCTGCATATATATGGAAAAGGTGTTTAGTGAAGTTGTTTAGCCATTAGATTCCGTTTTTGAGACTTTCACTTTGTCATTGCTCTAAAGTGCTTTCCAGCTCCTGAATAGCGTTTTCGATGCATTTACAAAGTTTGGCATGTAACTAATGTCTGAAATGTTTTCTTGATGTTTGAAGTGTTCTAACATGCTTCTGTGGCTGTACACATAAGGAAAAGGTGTTTTGTGAAGATGTTTAGCCATTAGATTCCGTTTTTGAGACTTTCGTGTTTTTATAGCTCAGAAGTGCTTTCCAGCTCCTGAATAGCGTTTTCGATGCATTTACAAAGTTTGGCATGTAACTTCTGTCTGATTTGTTTTCTTGATGTTTTAAGTGTTAAACATGCTTCTTTGGCTGCATATATATGGAAAAGGTGTTTAGTGAAGATGTTTAGCCATTTGATTCCGTTTTTAAGACTTTCATGTTTTTATTGCTCAGAAGTGTTTTTCAGCTCCTGAATAGCGTTTTCAATGCATTTACAAAGTTTGGCATGTATCTTCCGTCTGAATGGTTTTCTTGATGTTTCAAGTGTTAAAACATGCTTCTGTGGCTGCATATATATGGAAAAGGTGTTTAGTGAAGTTGTTTAGCCATTAGATTCCGTTTTTGAGACTTTCACTTTGTCATTGCTCTAAAGTGCTTTCCAGCTCCTGAATAGCGTTTTCGATGCATTTACAAAGTTTGGCATGTAACTTCTGTCTGAATGGTTTTCTTGATGTTTTAAGTGTTATAACATGCTTCTGTGGCTGTACATATATGGAAAAGGTGTTTAGTGAAGATGTTTAGCCATTAGATTCAGTTTTTGAGACTTTCACTTTGTCATTGCTCTAAAGTGCTTTCCAGCTCCTGAATAGCGTTTTCGATGCATTTACAAAGTTTGGCATGTAACTAATGTCTGAAATGTTTTCTTGATGTTTGAAGTGTTCTAACATGCTTCTGTGGCTGTACACATAAGGAAAAGTTGTTTAGTGAAGATGTTTAGCCATTAGATTCCGTTTTTGAGACTTTCACTTTGTCATTGCTCAGAAGTGCTTTCCAGCTCCTGAATAGCGTTTTCGATGCATTTACAAAGTTTGGCATGTAACTTCTGTCTGATTTGTTTTCTTGATGTTTTAAGTGTTATAACATGCTTCTTTGGCTGCATATATATGGAAAAGGTGTTTAGTGAAGATGTTTAGCCATTTGATTCCGTTTTTAAGACTTTCATGTTTTTATTGCTCAGAAGTGTTTTTCAGCTCCTGAATAGCGTTTTCA
This sequence comes from Hypomesus nipponensis, assembly GCF_054491055.1. Lineage (NCBI taxonomy): Eukaryota > Metazoa > Chordata > Actinopteri > Osmeriformes > Osmeridae > Hypomesus > Hypomesus nipponensis. The sequence goes on along the minus strand of NC_140363.1, from coordinate 3,575,507 downwards.
ATGCATTTACAAAGTTTGGCATGTATCTTCCGTCTGAATGGTTTTCTTGATGTTTCAAGTGTTAAAACATGCTTCTGTGGCTGCATATATATGGAAAAGGTGTTTAGTGAAGTTGTTTAGCCATTAGATTCCGTTTTTGAGACTTTCACTTTGTCATTGCTCTAAAGTGCTTTCCATCTCCTGAATAGCGTTTTCAATGCATTTACAAAGTTTGGCATGTAACTTCTGTCTGATTTGTTTTCTTGATGTTTGAAGTGTTCTAACATGCTACTGTGGCTGTACAATGTGGAAAAGGTGTTTAGTGAAGATGTTTAGCCATTAGATTCCGTTTTTGAGACTTTCATGTTTTTATTGCTCTAAAGTTCTTTCCAGCTCCTGAATAGCGTTTTCGATGCATTTACAAAGTTTGGCATGTAACTTCTGTCTGAATGGTTTTCTTGATGTTTTAAGTGTTATAACATGCTTCTGTGGCTGTACATATATGGAAAAGGTGTTTAGTGAAGATGTTTAGCCATTTGATTCCGTTTTTAAGACTTTCATGTTTTTATTGCTCAGAAGTGTTTTTCAGCTCCTGAATAGCGTTTTCAATGCATTTACAAAGTTTGGCATGTATCTTCCGTCTGAATGGTTTTCTTGATGTTTTAAGTGTTAAAACATGCTTCTGTGGCTGCATATATATGGAAAAGGTGTTTAGTGAAGTTGTTTAGCCATTAGATTCCGTTTTTGAGACTTTCACTTTGTCATTGCTCTAAAGTGCTTTCCAGCTCCTGAATAGCGTTTTCGATGCATTTACAAAGTTTGGCATGTAACTAATGTCTGAATTGTTTTCTTGATGTTTGAAGTGTTCTAACATGCTACTGTGGCTGTACAATGTGGAAAAGGTGTTTAGTGAAGATGTTTAGCCATTAGATTCAGTTTTTGAGACTTTCACTTTGTCATTGCTCTAAAGTGCTTTCCAGCTCCTGAATAGCGTTTTCGATGCATTTACAAAGTTTGGCATGTATCTTCCGTCTGAATGGTTTTCTTGATGTTTTAAGTGTTAAAACATGCTTCTGTGGCTGCATATATATGGAAAAGGTGTTTAGTGAAGTTGTTTAGCCATTAGATTCCGTTTTTGAGACTTTCACTTTGTCATTGCTCTAAAGTGCTTTCCAGCTCCTGAATAGCGTTTTCGATGCATTTACAAAGTTTGGCATGTAACTAATGTCTGAAATGTTTTCTTGATGTTTGAAGTGTTCTAACATGCTTCTGTGGCTGTACACATAAGGAAAAGGTGTTTTGTGAAGATGTTTAGCCATTAGATTCCGTTTTTGAGACTTTCGTGTTTTTATAGCTCAGAAGTGCTTTCCAGCTCCTGAATAGCGTTTTCGATGCATTTACAAAGTTTGGCATGTAACTTCTGTCTGATTTGTTTTCTTGATGTTTTAAGTGTTAAACATGCTTCTTTGGCTGCATATATATGGAAAAGGTGTTTAGTGAAGATGTTTAGCCATTTGATTCCGTTTTTAAGACTTTCATGTTTTTATTGCTCAGAAGTGTTTTTCAGCTCCTGAATAGCGTTTTCAATGCATTTACAAAGTTTAGCATGTATCTTCCGTCTGAATGGTTTTCTTGATGTTTTAAGTGTTAAAACATGCTTCTGTGGCTGCATATATATGGAAAAGGTGTTTAGTGAAGTTGTTTAGCCATTAGATTCCGTTTTTGAGACTTTCACTTTGTCATTGCTCTAAAGTGCTTTCCAGCTCCTGAATAGCGTTTTCGATGCATTTACAAAGTTTGGCATGTAACTAATGTCTGAAATGTTTTCTTGATGTTTGAAGTGTTCTAACATGCTTCTGTGGCTGTACACATAAGGAAAAGGTGTTTTGTGAAGATGTTTAGCCATTAGATTCCGTTTTTGAGACTTTCGTGTTTTTATAGCTCAGAAGTGCTTTCCAGCTCCTGAATAGCGTTTTCGATGCATTTACAAAGTTTGGCATGTAACTTCTGTCTGATTTGTTTTCTTGATGTTTTAAGTGTTAAACATGCTTCTTTGGCTGCATATATATGGAAAAGGTGTTTAGTGAAGATGTTTAGCCATTTGATTCCGTTTTTAAGACTTTCATGTTTTTATTGCTCAGAAGTGTTTTTCAGCTCCTGAATAGCGTTTTCAATGCATTTACAAAGTTTGGCATGTATCTTCCGTCTGAATGGTTTTCTTGATGTTTTAAGTGTTATAACATGCTTCTGTGGCTGCATATATATGGAAAAGGTGTTTAGTGAAGTTGTTTAGCCATTAAATTCCGTTTTTGAGACTTTCATTTTTTCATTGCTCTAAAGTGCTTTTCAGCTCCTGAATAGCGTTTTCAATGCATTTACAAAGTTTGGCATGTAACTTCTGTCTGAATGGTTTTCTTGATGTTTTAAGTGTTATAACATGCTTCTGTGGCTGTACATATATGGAAAAGGTGTTTTGTGAAGATGTTTAGCCATTAGATTCCGTTTTTGAGACTTTCGTGTTTTTATTGCTCTAAAGTTCTTTCCAGCTCCTGAATAGCGTTTTCGATGCATTTACAAAGTTTGGCATGTAACTTCTGTCTGAATGGTTTTCTTGATGTTTTAAGTGTTATAACATGCTTCTGTGGCTGTACATATATGGAAAAGGTGTTTAGTGAAGTTGTTTAGCCATTAAATTCAGTTTTTGAGACTTTCATGTTTTTATTGCTCAGAAGTGTTTTTCAGCTCCTGAATAGCGTTTTAAATGCATTTACAAAGTTTGGCATGTATCTTCCGTCTGAATGGTTTTCTTGATGTTTTAAGTGTTAAAACATGCTTCTGTGGCTGCATATATATGGAAAAGGTGTTTAGTGAAGTTGTTTAGCCATTAGATTCCGTTTTTGAGACTTTCACTTTGTCATTGCTCTAAAGTGCTTTCCAGCTCCTGAATAGCGTTTTCGATGCATTTACAAAGTTTGGCATGTAACTAATGTCTGAATTGTTTTCTTGATGTTTGAAGTGTTCTAACATGCTACTGTGGCTGTACAATGTGGAAAAGGTGTTTAGTGAAGATGTTTAGCCATTAGATTCAGTTTTTGAGACTTTCACTTTGTCATTGCTCTAAAGTGCTTTCCAGCTCCTGAATAGCGTTTTCGATGCATTTACAAAGTTTGGCATGTATCTTCCGTCTGAATGGTTTTCTTGATGTTTTAAGTGTTAAAACATGCTTCTGTGGCTGCATATATATGGAAAAGGTGTTTAGTGAAGTTGTTTAGCCATTAGATTCCGTTTTTGAGACTTTCACTTTGTCATTGCTCTAAAGTGCTTTCCAGCTCCTGAATAGCGTTTTCGATGCATTTACAAAGTTTGGCATGTAACTAATGTCTGAAATGTTTTCTTGATGTTTGAAGTGTTCTAACATGCTTCTGTGGCTGTACACATAAGGAAAAGGTGTTTTGTGAAGATGTTTAGCCATTAGATTCCGTTTTTGAGACTTTCGTGTTTTTATAGCTCAGAAGTGCTTTCCAGCTCCTGAATAGCGTTTTCGATGCATTTACAAAGTTTGGCATGTAACTTCTGTCTGATTTGTTTTCTTGATGTTTTAAGTGTTAAACATGCTTCTTTGGCTGCATATATATGGAAAAGGTGTTTAGTGAAGATGTTTAGCCATTTGATTCCGTTTTTAAGACTTTCATGTTTTTATTGCTCAGAAGTGTTTTTCAGCTCCTGAATAGCGTTTTCAATGCATTTACAAAGTTTAGCATGTATCTTCCGTCTGAATGGTTTTCTTGATGTTTTAAGTGTTAAAACATGCTTCTGTGGCTGCATATATATGGAAAAGGTGTTTAGTGAAGTTGTTTAGCCATTAGATTCCGTTTTTGAGACTTTCACTTTGTCATTGCTCTAAAGTGCTTTCCAGCTCCTGAATAGCGTTTTCGATGCATTTACAAAGTTTGGCATGTAACTAATGTCTGAAATGTTTTCTTGATGTTTGAAGTGTTCTAACATGCTTCTGTGGCTGTACACATAAGGAAAAGGTGTTTTGTGAAGATGTTTAGCCATTAGATTCCGTTTTTGAGACTTTCGTGTTTTTATAGCTCAGAAGTGCTTTCCAGCTCCTGAATAGCGTTTTCGATGCATTTACAAAGTTTGGCATGTAACTTCTGTCTGATTTGTTTTCTTGATGTTTTAAGTGTTAAACATGCTTCTTTGGCTGCATATATATGGAAAAGGTGTTTAGTGAAGATGTTTAGCCATTTGATTCCGTTTTTAAGACTTTCATGTTTTTATTGCTCAGAAGTGTTTTTCAGCTCCTGAATAGCGTTTTCAATGCATTTACAAAGTTTGGCATGTATCTTCCGTCTGAATGGTTTTCTTGATGTTTCAAGTGTTAAAACATGCTTCTGTGGCTGCATATATATGGAAAAGGTGTTTAGTGAAGTTGTTTAGCCATTAGATTCCGTTTTTGAGACTTTCACTTTGTCATTGCTCTAAAGTGCTTTCCAGCTCCTGAATAGCGTTTTCGATGCATTTACAAAGTTTGGCATGTAACTTCTGTCTGAATGGTTTTCTTGATGTTTTAAGTGTTATAACATGCTTCTGTGGCTGTACATATATGGAAAAGGTGTTTAGTGAAGATGTTTAGCCATTAGATTCAGTTTTTGAGACTTTCACTTTGTCATTGCTCTAAAGTGCTTTCCAGCTCCTGAATAGCGTTTTCGATGCATTTACAAAGTTTGGCATGTAACTAATGTCTGAAATGTTTTCTTGATGTTTGAAGTGTTCTAACATGCTTCTGTGGCTGTACACATAAGGAAAAGTTGTTTAGTGAAGATGTTTAGCCATTAGATTCCGTTTTTGAGACTTTCACTTTGTCATTGCTCAGAAGTGCTTTCCAGCTCCTGAATAGCGTTTTCGATGCATTTACAAAGTTTGGCATGTAACTAATGTCTGAATTGTTTTCTTGATGTTTGAAGTGTTCTAACATGCTACTGTGGCTGTACAATGTGGAAAAGGTGTTTAGTGAAGATGTTTAGCCATTAGATTCAGTTTTTGAGACTTTCACTTTGTCATTGCTCTAAAGTGCTTTCCAGCTCCTGAATAGCGTTTTCAATGCATTTACAAAGTTTGGCATGTATCTTCCGTCTGAATGGTTTTCTTGATGTTTTAAGTGTTAAAACATGCTTCTGTGGCTGCAAATATATGGAAAAGGTGTTTAGTGAAGTTGTTTAGCCATTAGATTCCGTTTTTGAGACTTTCACTTTGTCATTGCTCTAAAGTGCTTTCCAGCTCCTGAATAGCGTTTTCGATGCATTTACAAAGTTTGGCATGTAACTAATGTCTGAAATGTTTTCTTGATGTTTGAAGTGTTCTAACATGCTTCTGTGGCTGTACACATAAGGAAAAGGTGTTTTGTGAAGATGTTTAGCCATTAGATTCCGTTTTTGAGACTTTCGTGTTTTTATAGCTCAGAAGTGCTTTTCAGCTCCTGAATAGCGTTTTCGATGCATTTACAAAGTTTGGCATGTAACTTCTGTCTGATTTGTTTTCTTGATGTTTTAAGTGTTAAACATGCTTCTTTGGCTGCATATATATGGAAAAGGTGTTTAGTGAAGATGTTTAGCCATTTGATTCCGTTTTTAAGACTTTCATGTTTTTATTGCTCAGAAGTGTTTTTCAGCTCCTGAATAGCGTTTTCAATGCATTTACAAAGTTTGGCATGTATCTTCCGTCTGAATGGTTTTCTTGATGTTTCAAGTGTTAAAACATGCTTCTGTGGCTGCATATATATGGAAAAGGTGTTTAGTGAAGTTGTTTAGCCATTAGATTCCGTTTTTGAGACTTTCACTTTGTCATTGCTCTAAAGTGCTTTCCAGCTCCTGAATAGCGTTTTCGATGCATTTACAAAGTTTGGCATGTAACTTCTGTCTGAATGGTTTTCTTGATGTTTTAAGTGTTATAACATGCTTCTGTGGCTGTACATATATGGAAAAGGTGTTTAGTGAAGATGTTTAGCCATTAGATTCAGTTTTTGAGACTTTCACTTTGTCATTGCTCTAAAGTGCTTTCCAGCTCCTGAATAGCGTTTTCGATGCATTTACAAAGTTTGGCATGTAACTAATGTCTGAAATGTTTTCTTGATGTTTGAAGTGTTCTAACATGCTTCTGTGGCTGTACACATAAGGAAAAGTTGTTTAGTGAAGATGTTTAGCCATTAGATTCCGTTTTTGAGACTTTCACTTTGTCATTGCTCAGAAGTGCTTTCCAGCTCCTGAATAGCGTTTTCGATGCATTTACAAAGTTTGGCATGTAACTTCTGTCTGATTTGTTTTCTTGATGTTTTAAGTGTTATAACATGCTTCTTTGGCTGCATATATATGGAAAAGGTGTTTAGTGAAGATGTTTAGCCATTTGATTCCGTTTTTAAGACTTTCATGTTTTTATTGCTCAGAAGTGTTTTTCAGCTCCTGAATAGCGTTTTCAATGCATTTACAAAGTTTGGCATGTATCTTCCGTCTGAATGGTTTTCTTGATGTTTCAAGTGTTAAAACATGCTTCTGTGGCTGCATATATATGGAAAAGGTGTTTAGTGAAGTTGTTTAGCCATTAGATTCCGTTTTTGAGACTTTCACTTTGTCATTGCTCTAAAGTGCTTTCCATCTCCTGAATAGCGTTTTCAATGCATTTACAAAGTTTGGCATGTAACTTCTGTCTGATTTGTTTTCTTGAAGTTTGAAGTGTTCTAACATGCTACTGTGGCTGTACAATGTGGAAAAGGTGTTTAGTGAAGATGTTTAGCCATTAGATTCCGTTTTTGAGACTTTCATGTTTTTATTGCTCTAAAGTGTTTTTCAGCTCCTGAATAGCGTTTTCAATGCATTTACAAAGTTTGGCATGTATCTTCCGTCTGAATGGTTTTCTTGATGTTTTAAGTGTTATAACATGCTTCTGTGGCTGCATATATATGGAAAAGGTGTTTAGTGAAGTTGTTTAGCCATTAGATTCCGTTTTTGAGACTTTCACTTTGTCATTGCTCTAAAGTGCTTTTCAGCTCCTGAATAGCGTTTTCAATGCATTTACAAAGTTTGGCATGTAACTAATGTCTGAATTGTTTTCTTGATGTTTGAAGTGTTCTAACATGCTACTGTGGCTGTACAATGTGGAAAAGGTGTTTAGTGAAGATGTTTAGCCATTAGATTCAGTTTTTGAGACTTTCACTTTGTCATTGCTCTAAAGTGCTTTCCAGCTCCTGAATAGCGTTTTCGATGCATTTACAAAGTTTGGCATGTAACTAATGTCTGAATTGTTTTCTTGATGTTTGAAGTGTTCTAACATGCTACTGTGGCTGAAATGTTTTCTTGATGTTTGAAGTGTTCTAACATGCTTCTGTGGCTGTACACATAAGGAAAAGTTGTTTAGTGAAGATGTTTAGCCATTAAATTCCGTTTTTGAGACTTTCGTGTTTTTATAGCTCAGAAGTGCTTTCCTGCTCCTGAATAGCGTTTTCAATGCCTTTTACAAAGTTTGGCATGTAACTTCTGTCTGATTTGTTTTCTTGATGTTTGAAGTGTTCTAACATGCTACTGTGGCTGTACAATGTGGAAAAGGTGTTTAGTGAAGATGTTTAGCCATTAGATTCCGTTTTTGAGACTTTCATGTTTTTATTGCTCTAAAGTTCTTTCCAGCTCCTGAATAGCGTTTTCGATAAATTAACAAAGTTTGGCATGTAACTAATGTCTGAAATGTTTTCTTGATGTTTGAAGTGTTCTAACATGCTTCTGTGGCTGTACACATAAGGAAAAGTTGTTTAGTGAAGATGTTTAGCCATTAGATTCCGTTTTTGAGACTTTCGTGTTTTTATAGCTCAGAAGTGCTTTCCAGCTCCTGAATAGCGTTTTCGATGCATTTACAGAGTTTGGCATGTAACTTCTGTCTGATTTGTTTTCTTGATGTTTTAAGTGTTATAACATGCTTCTTTGGCTGCATATATATGGAAAAGGTGTTTAGTGAAGATGTTTAGCCATTTGATTCCGTTTTTAAGACTTTCATGTTTTTATTGCTCAGAAGTGTTTTTCAGCTCCTGAATAGCGTTTTCAATGCATTTACAAAGTTTGACATGTATCTTCCGTCTGAATGGTTTTCTTGATGTTTTAAGTGTTAAAACATGCTTCTGTGGCTGCATATATATGGAAAAGGTGTTTAGTGAAGATGTTTAGCCATTAGATTCAGTTTTTGAGACTTTCACTTTGTCATTGCTCTAAAGTGCTTTCCAGCTCCTGAATAGCGTTTTCGATGCATTTACAAAGTTTGGCATGTAACTAATGTCTGAATTGTTTTCTTGATGTTTGAAGTGTTCTAACATGCTACTGTGGCTGAGTATTATGCTAGGTTACTAGGTAACAGAACATAATAAAAGCTACCTAGCTGCCGTTTTGGGAAAAAACTCACTCGTGGAAGCGTCGGAAATATTTAGAACTCACGCATCTTAAGGTTAAAACAAATAAGCTTATCCAAAAACAGATGGCATGCACAAAATGGAAGAATTAGTGACATGATACTTTTATAGACGCCATTGCTGTGCCGACTGATCAAAACGTGATCAGCTATGCGCAAGCTCCACAGTCTTCCAGGGCTAAATAAGCTATTTTCGGACAAGGTTTTTTCTAGTTCTGAACGTTTATTTTCACTAATTATTTTGTGGGTGATTTGTGAGACGCTAAACTTTGTATGTATTTTCAGTATTTAACTTTCTGGAGGGTTTAGCCTTAACTCTAGAGTACATTATACTAGCTTTACTGCTAGATAGTAGCTAGCAAAATCCTAACGTAAACAATGTTAATCTGAACGAGATAACCAGGCTTAATAGCCTAAATTTCAACGTTGTCCATGGGACCTAAAAATTACGTTACCAGCCGACCAAGGTACGACGTCGCGGCAACGTTGTCCATTGATGTTTGAAGTGTTATAACATGCTTCTGTGGCTGTATATATGTGGAAAAGATGTTTAGTGAAGATGTTTAGCCATTAGATTCCGTTTTTGAGACTTTCATGTTTTTATTGCTCAAAAGTGCTTTTCAGATCCTGAATAGCGTTTTTAATACATTTACAAAGTTTGGCATGTAACTTCTGTCTGAAAGGTTTTCTTGATGTTTGAAGTGTTATAACATGCTTCTGTGGCTGCATATATATGGAAAAGGTGTTTTGTGAAGATGTTTAGCCATTAGATTCCGTTTTTGAGACTTTCATTTTTTCATTGCTCTAAAGTGCTTTCCAGCTCCTGAATAGCGTTTTTAATGCATTTACAAAGTTTGGCATGTATCTTCTGTCTGAATGGTTTTCTTGATGTTTGAAGTGTTATAACATGCTAGCTGTAACATTGATGTAAATAACACATGTTACCTTGAATGGTTGTATACAAAGCATTTGTAAGACAACATTTGTTGTATTGACAAATATGTATCCCCCTGCCACGATCAGAACAACTTAAGTATGCCTTACAATGAGTTGGCAATGCTATTGAGAAGCTTTGAAGGTCTTATATTTGCACTTGCCTGGCTGCCAGCTGTTTTCCTGGACCCCATATGGGTTCTCCTCTACCAGACCAGAGTTGACACCAAGGGGCCTGGTGATGCAAAAGTTTAAAGTCATGCTTTTGCTTCAAAACATAGCCTTTAGGGTTGCCATGGTTCATACAATTATTGTCACTGTTAAAAACGGTCATTCATTACTTTACCATAATTTCCCAGGGGACACAGTGCTAGGCCGTGTGACGGTGGTAGGATACTCTGTACAGAAATGAAAGTGGAATGTAGCTCAAGTACATAGTATTAGCATTTTGATATAAATATAAAAGGATCAGCATCGCACGTGTGATCGTTCGAAAGCAGGGCCCCACAGCGTAGCGTCGCACATGTGTGATTCTGAACATTACAACCGACTATTTTCCGATAGACAAACAATGTGACAAACGCTATAGTATGGCTTAAAAATTTACAATTAGTAGGCTAACAAGGAACACTAGCAGGTAGGAGCATTGCTACGAGTATTATGCTAGGTTACTAGGTAACAGAACATAATAAAAGCTACCTAGCTGCCGTTTTGGGAAAAAACTCACTCGTGGAACCGTCGGAAATATTTAGAACTCACGCATCTTAAGGTTAAAACAAATAAGCTTATCCAAAAACAGATGGCATGCACAAAATGGAAGAATTAGTGACATGATACTTTTATAGACGCCATTGCTGTGCCGACTGATCAAAACGTGATCAGCTATGCGCAAGCTCCACAGTCTTCCAGGGCTAAATAAGCTATTTTCGGACAAGGTTTTTTCTAGTTCTGAACGTTTATTTTCACTAATTATTTTGTGGGTGATTTGTGAGACGCTAAACTTTGTATGTATTTTCAGTATTTAACTTTCTGGAGGGTTTAGCCTTAACTCTAGAGTACATTATACTAGCTTTACTGCTAGATAGTAGCTAGCAAAATCCTAACGTAAACAATGTTAATCTGAACGAGATAACCAGGCTTAATAGCCTAAATTTCAACGTTGTCCATGGGACCTAAAAATTACGTTACCAGCCGACCAAGGTACGACGTCGCGGCAACGTTGTCCATTGATGTTTGAAGTGTTATAACATGCTTCTGTGGCTGTATATATGTGGAAAAGATGTTTAGTGAAGATGTTTAGCCATTAGATTCCGTTTTTGAGACTTTCATGTTTTTATTGCTCAAAAGTGCTTTTCAGATCCTGAATAGCGTTTTTAATACATTTACAAAGTTTGGCATGTAACTTCTGTCTGAAAGGTTTTCTTGATGTTTGAAGTGTTATAACATGCTTCTGTGGCTGCATATATATGGAAAAGGTGTTTTGTGAAGATGTTTAGCCATTAGATTCCGTTTTTGAGACTTTCATTTTTTCATTGCTCTAAAGTGCTTTCCAGCTCCTGAATAGCGTTTTTAATGCATTTACAAAGTTTGGCATGTATCTTCTGTCTGAATGGTTTTCTTGATGTTTGAAGTGTTATAACATGCTAGCTGTAACATTGATGTAAATAACACATGTTACCTTGAATGGTTGTATACAAAGCATTTGTAAGACAACATTTGTTGTATTGACAAATATGTATCCCCCTGCCACGATCAGAACAACTTAAGTATGCCTTACAATGAGTTGGCAATGCTATTGAGAAGCTTTGAAGGTCTTATATTTGCACTTGCCTGGCTGCCAGCTGTTTTCCTGGACCCCATATGGGTTCTCCTCTACCAGACCAGAGTTGACACCAAGGGGCCTGGTGATGCAAAAGTTTAAAGTCATGCTTTTGCTTCAAAACATAGCCTTTAGGGTTGTCATGGTTTATACAATTATTGTCACTGTTAAAAACGGTCATTCATTACTTTACCATAATTTCCCAGGGGACACAGTGCTAGGCCGTGTGACGGTGGTAGGATACTCTGTACAGAAATGAAAGTGGAATGTAGCTCAAGTACATAGTATTAGCATTTTGATATACATATAAAAGGATCAGCATCGCACGTGTGATCGTTCGAAAGCAGGGCCCCACAGCGTAGCGTCGCACATGTGTGATTCTGAACATTACAACCGACTATTTTCCGATAGACAAACAATGTGACAAACGCTATAGTATGGCTTAAAAATTTACAATTAGTAGGCTAACAAGGAACACTAGCAGGTAGGAGCATTGCTACGAGTATTATGCTAGGTTACTAGGTAACAGAACATAATAAAAGCTACCTAGCTGCCGTTTTGGGAAAAAACTCACTCGTGGAAGCGTCGGAAATATTTAGAACTCACGCATCTTAAGGTTAAAACAAATAAGCTTATCCAAAAACAGATGGCATGCACAAAATGGAAGAATTAGTGACATGATACTTTTATAGACGCCATTGCTGTGCCGACTGATCAAAACGTGATCAGCTATGCGCAAGCTCCACAGTCTTCCAGGGCTAAATAAGCTATTTTCGGACAAGGTTTTTTCTAGTTCTGAACGTTTATTTTCACTAATTATTTTGTGGGTGATTTGTGAGACGCTAAACTTTGTATGTATTTTCAGTATTTAACTTTCTGGAGGGTTTAGCCTTAACTCTAGAGTACATTATACTAGCTTTACTGCTAGATAGTAGCTAGCAAAATCCTAACGTAAACAATGTTAATCTGAACGAGATAACCAGGCTTAATAGCCTAAATTTCAACGTTGTCCATGGGACCTAAAAATTACGTTACCAGCCGACCAAGGTACGACGTCGCGGCAACGTTGTCCATTGATGTTTGAAGTGTTATAACATGCTTCTGTGGCTGTATATATGTGGAAAAGATGTTTAGTGAAGATGTTTAGCCATTAGATTCCGTTTTTGAGACTTTCATGTTTTTATTGCTCAAAAGTGCTTTTCAGATCCTGAATAGCGTTTTTAATACATTTACAAAGTTTGGCATGTAACTTCTGTCTGAAAGGTTTTCTTGATGTTTGAAGTGTTATAACATGCTTCTGTGGCTGCATATATATGGAAAAGGTGTTTTGTGAAGATGTTTAGCCATTAGATTCCGTTTTTGAGACTTTCATTTTTTCATTGCTCTAAAGTGCTTTCCAGCTCCTGAATAGCGTTTTTAATGCATTTACAAAGTTTGGCATGTATCTTCTGTCTGAATGGTTTTCTTGATGTTTGAAGTGTTATAACATGCTAGCTGTAACATTGATGTAAATAACACATGTTACCTTGAATGGTTGTATACAAAGCATTTGTAAGACAACATTTGTTGTATTGACAAATATGTATCCCCCTGCCACGATCAGAACAACTTAAGTATGCCTTACAATGAGTTGGCAATGCTATTGAGAAGCTTTGAAGGTCTTATATTTGCACTTGCCTGGCTGCCAGCTGTTTTCCTGGACCCCATATGGGTTCTCCTCTACCAGACCAGAGTTGACACCAAGGGGCCTGGTGATGCAAAAGTTTTAAGTCATGCTTTTGCTTCAAAACATAGCCTTTAGGGTTGCCATGGTTCATACAATTATTGTCACTGTTAAAAACGGTCATTCATTACTTTACCATAATTTCCCAGGGGACACAGTGCTAGGCCGTGTGACGGTGGTAGGATACTCTGTACAGAAATGAAAGTGGAATGTAGCTCAAGTACATAGTATTAGCATTTTGATATAAATATAAAAGGATCAGCATCGCACGTGTGATCGTTCGAAAGCAGGGCCCCACAGCGTAGCGTCGCACATGTGTGATTCTGAACATTACAACCGACTATTTTCCGATAGACAAACAATGTGACAAACGCTATAGTATGGCTTAAAAATTTACAATTAGTAGGCTAACAAGGAACACTAGCAGGTAGGAGCATTGCTACGAGTATTATGCTAGGTTACTAGGTAACAGAACATAATAAAAGCTACCTAGCTGCCGTTTTGGGAAAAAACTCACTCGTGGAACCGTCGGAAATATTTAGAACTCACGCATCTTAAGGTTAAAACAAATAAGCTTATCCAAAAACAGATGGCATGCACAAAATGGAAGAATTAGTGACATGATACTTTTATAGACGCCATTGCTGTGCCGACTGATCAAAACGTGATCAGCTATGCGCAAGCTCCACAGTCTTCCAGGGCTAAATAAGCTATTTTCGGACAAGGTTTTTTCTAGTTCTGAACGTTTATTTTCACTAATTATTTTGTGGGTGATTTGTGAGACGCTAAACTTTGTATGTATTTTCAGTATTTAACTTTCTGGAGGGTTTAGCCTTAACTCTAGAGTACATTATACTAGCTTTACTGCTAGATAGTAGCTAGCAAAATCCTAACGTAAACAATGTTAATCTGAACGAGATAACCAGGCTTAATAGCCTAAATTTCAACGTTGTCCATGGGACCTAAAAATTACGTTACCAGCCGACCAAGGTACGACGTCGCGGCAACGTTGTCCATTGATGTTTGAAGTGTTATAACATGCTTCTGTGGCTGTATATATGTGGAAAAGATGTTTAGTGAAGATGTTTAGCCATTAGATTCCGTTTTTGAGACTTTCATGTTTTTATTGCTCAAAAGTGCTTTTCAGATCCTGAATAGCGTTTTTAATACATTTACAAAGTTTGGCATGTAACTTCTGTCTGAAAGGTTTTCTTGATGTTTGAAGTGTTATAACATGCTTCTGTGGCTGCATATATATGGAAAAGGTGTTTTGTGAAGATGTTTAGCCATTAGATTCCGTTTTTGAGACTTTCATTTTTTCATTGCTCTAAAGTGCTTTCCAGCTCCTGAATAGCGTTTTTAATGCATTTACAAAGTTTGGCATGTATCTTCTGTCTGAATGGTTTTCTTGATGTTTGAAGTGTTATAACATGCTAGCTGTAACATTGATGTAAATAACACATGTTACCTTGAATGGTTGTATACAAAGCATTTGTAAGACAACATTTGTTGTATTGACAAATATGTATCCCCCTGCCACGATCAGAACAACTTAAGTATGCCTTACAATGAGTTGGCAATGCTATTGAGAAGCTTTGAAGGTCTTATATTTGCACTTGCCTGGCTGCCAGCTGTTTTCCTGGACCCCATATGGGTTCTCCTCTACCAGACCAGAGTTGACACCAAGGGGCCTGGTGATGCAAAAGTTTTAAGTCATGCTTTTGCTTCAAAACATAGCCTTTAGGGTTGCCATGGTTCATACAATTATTGTCACTGTTAAAAACGGTCATTCATTACTTTACCATAATTTCCCAGGGGACACAGTGCTAGGCCGTGTGACGGTGGTAGGATACTCTGTACAGAAATGAAAGTGGAATGTAGCTCAAGTACATAGTATTAGCATTTTGATATAAATATAAAAGGATCAGCATCGCACGTGTGATCGTTCGAAAGCAGGGCCCCACAGCGTAGCGTCGCACATGTGTGATTCTGAACATTACAACCGACTATTTTCCGATAGACAAACAATGTGACAAACGCTATAGTATGGCTTAAAAATTTACAATTAGTAGGCTAACAAGGAACACTAGCAGGTAGGAGCATTGCTACGAGTATTATGCTAGGTTACTAGGTAACAGAACATAATAAAAGCTACCTAGCTGCCGTTTTGGGAAAAAACTCACTCGTGGAACCGTCGGAAATATTTAGAACTCACGCATCTTAAGGTTAAAACAAATAAGCTTATCCAAAAACAGATGGCATGCACAAAATGGAAGAATTAGTGACATGATACTTTTATAGACGCCATTGCTGTGCCGACTGATCAAAACGTGATCAGCTATGCGCAAGCTCCACAGTCTTCCAGGGCTAAATAAGCTATTTTCGGACAAGGTTTTTTCTAGTTCTGAACGTTTATTTTCACTAATTATTTTGTGGGTGATTTGTGAGACGCTAAACTTTGTATGTATTTTCAGTATTTAACTTTCTGGAGGGTTTAGCCTTAACTCTAGAGTACATTATACTAGCTTTACTGCTAGATAGTAGCTAGCAAAATCCTAACGTAAACAATGTTAATCTGAACGAGATAACCAGGCTTAATAGCCTAAATTTCAACGTTGTCCATGGGACCTAAAAATTACGTTACCAGCCGACCAAGGTACGACGTCGCGGCAACGTTGTCCATTGATGTTTGAAGTGTTATAACATGCTTCTGTGGCTGTATATATGTGGAAAAGATGTTTAGTGAAGATGTTTAGCCATTAGATTCCGTTTTTGAGACTTTCATGTTTTTATTGCTCAAAAGTGCTTTTCAGATCCTGAATAGCGTTTTTAATACATTTACAAAGTTTGGCATGTAACTTCTGTCTGAAAGGTTTTCTTGATGTTTGAAGTGTTATAACATGCTTCTGTGGCTGCATATATATGGAAAAGGTGTTTTGTGAAGATGTTTAGCCATTAGATTCCGTTTTTGAGACTTTCATTTTTTCATTGCTCTAAAGTGCTTTCCAGCTCCTGAATAGCGTTTTTAATGCATTTACAAAGTTTGGCATGTATCTTCTGTCTGAATGGTTTTCTTGATGTTTGAAGTGTTATAACATGCTAGCTGTAACATTGATGTAAATAACACATGTTACCTTGAATGGTTGTATACAAAGCATTTGTAAGACAACATTTGTTGTATTGACAAATATGTATCCCCCTGCCACGATCAGAACAACTTAAGTATGCCTTACAATGAGTTGGCAATGCTATTGAGAAGCTTTGAAGGTCTTATATTTGCACTTGCCTGGCTGCCAGCTGTTTTCCTGGACCCCATATGGGTTCTCCTCTACCAGACCAGAGTTGACACCAAGGGGCCTGGTGATGCAAAAGTTTAAAGTCATGCTTTTGCTTCAAAACATAGCCTTTAGGGTTGTCATGGTTCATACAATTATTGTCACTGTTAAAAACGGTCATTCATTACTTTACCATAATTTCCCAGGGGACACAGTGCTAGGCCGTGTGACGGTGGTAGGATACTCTGTACAGAAATGAAAGTGGAATGTAGCTCAAGTACATAGTATTAGCATTTTGATATAAATATAAAAGGATCAGCATCGCACGTGTGATCGTTCGAAAGCAGGGCCCCACAGCGTAGCGTCGCACATGTGTGATTCTGAACATTACAACCGACTATTTTCCGATAGACAAACAATGTGACAAACGCTATAGTATGGCTTAAAAATTTACAATTAGTAGGCTAACAAGGAACACTAGCAGGTAGGAGCATTGCTACGAGTATTATGCTAGGTTACTAGGTAACAGAACATAATAAAAGCTACCTAGCTGCCGTTTTGGGAAAAAACTCACTCGTGGAAGCGTCGGAAATATTTAGAACTCACGCATCTTAAGGTTAAAACAAATAAGCTTATCCAAAAACAGATGGCATGCACAAAATGGAAGAATTAGTGACATGATACTTTTATAGACGCCATTGCTGTGCCGACTGATCAAAACGTGATCAGCTATGCGCAAGCTCCACAGTCTTCCAGGGCTAAATAAGCTATTTTCGGACAAGGTTTTTTCTAGTTCTGAACGTTTATTTTCACTAATTATTTTGTGGGTGATTTGTGAGACGCTAAACTTTGTATGTATTTTCAGTATTTAACTTTCTGGAGGGTTTAGCCTTAACTCTAGAGTACATTATACTAGCTTTACTGCTAGATAGTAGCTAGCAAAATCCTAACGTAAACAATGTTAATCTGAACGAGATAACCAGGCTTAATAGCCTAAATTTCAACGTTGTCCATGGGACCTAAAAATTACGTTACCAGCCGACCAAGGTACGACGTCGCGGCAACGTTGTCCATTGATGTTTGAAGTGTTATAACATGCTTCTGTGGCTGTATATATGTGGAAAAGATGTTTAGTGAAGATGTTTAGCCATTAGATTCCGTTTTTGAGACTTTCATGTTTTTATTGCTCAAAAGTGCTTTTCAGATCCTGAATAGCGTTTTTAATACATTTACAAAGTTTGGCATGTAACTTCTGTCTGAAAGGTTTTCTTGATGTTTGAAGTGTTATAACATGCTTCTGTGGCTGCATATATATGGAAAAGGTGTTTTGTGAAGATGTTTAGCCATTAGATTCCGTTTTTGAGACTTTCATTTTTTCATTGCTCTAAAGTGCTTTCCAGCTCCTGAATAGCGTTTTTAATGCATTTACAAAGTTTGGCATGTATCTTCTGTCTGAATGGTTTTCTTGATGTTTGAAGTGTTATAACATGCTAGCTGTAACATTGATGTAAATAACACATGTTACCTTGAATGGTTGTATACAAAGCATTTGTAAGACAACATTTGTTGTATTGACAAATATGTATCCCCCTGCCACGATCAGAACAACTTAAGTATGCCTTACAATGAGTTGGCAATGCTATTGAGAAGCTTTGAAGGTCTTATATTTGCACTTGCCTGGCTGCCAGCTGTTTTCCTGGACCCCATATGGGTTCTCCTCTACCAGACCAGAGTTGACACCAAGGGGCCTGGTGATGCAAAAGTTTTAAGTCATGCTTTTGCTTCAAAACATAGCCTTTAGGGTTGCCATGGTTCATACAATTATTGTCACTGTTAAAAACGGTCATTCATTACTTTACCATAATTTCCCAGGGGACACAGTGCTAGGCCGTGTGACGGTGGTAGGATACTCTGTACAGAAATGAAAGTGGAATGTAGCTCAAGTACATAGTATTAGCATTTTGATATAAATATAAAAGGATCAGCATCGCACGTGTGATCGTTCGAAAGCAGGGCCCCACAGCGTAGCGTCGCACATGTGTGATTCTGAACATTACAACCGACTATTTTCCGATAGACAAACAATGTGACAAACGCTATAGTATGGCTTAAAAATTTACAATTAGTAGGCTAACAAGGAACACTAGCAGGTAGGAGCATTGCTACGAGTATTATGCTAGGTTACTAGGTAACAGAACATAATAAAAGCTACCTAGCTGCCGTTTTGGGAAAAAACTCACTCGTGGAACCGTCGGAAATATTTAGAACTCACGCATCTTAAGGTTAAAACAAATAAGCTTATCCAAAAACAGATGGCATGCACAAAATGGAAGAATTAGTGACATGATACTTTTATAGACGCCATTGCTGTGCCGACTGATCAAAACGTGATCAGCTATGCGCAAGCTCCACAGTCTTCCAGGGCTAAATAAGCTATTTTCGGACAAGGTTTTTTCTAGTTCTGAACGTTTATTTTCACTAATTATTTTGTGGGTGATTTGTGAGACGCTAAACTTTGTATGTATTTTCAGTATTTAACTTTCTGGAGGGTTTAGCCTTAACTCTAGAGTACATTATACTAGCTTTACTGCTAGATAGTAGCTAGCAAAATCCTAACGTAAACAATGTTAATCTGAACGAGATAACCAGGCTTAATAGCCTAAATTTCAACGTTGTCCATGGGACCTAAAAATTACGTTACCAGCCGACCAAGGTACGACGTCGCGGCAACGTTGTCCATTGATGTTTGAAGTGTTATAACATGCTTCTGTGGCTGTATATATGTGGAAAAGATGTTTAGTGAAGATGTTTAGCCATTAGATTCCGTTTTTGAGACTTTCATGTTTTTATTGCTCAAAAGTGCTTTTCAGATCCTGAATAGCGTTTTTAATACATTTACAAAGTTTGGCATGTAACTTCTGTCTGAAAGGTTTTCTTGATGTTTGAAGTGTTATAACATGCTTCTGTGGCTGCATATATATGGAAAAGGTGTTTTGTGAAGATGTTTAGCCATTAGATTCCGTTTTTGAGACTTTCATTTTTTCATTGCTCTAAAGTGCTTTCCAGCTCCTGAATAGCGTTTTTAATGCATTTACAAAGTTTGGCATGTATCTTCTGTCTGAATGGTTTTCTTGATGTTTGAAGTGTTATAACATGCTAGCTGTAACATTGATGTAAATAACACATGTTACCTTGAATGGTTGTATACAAAGCATTTGTAAGACAACATTTGTTGTATTGACAAATATGTATCCCCCTGCCACGATCAGAACAACTTAAGTATGCCTTACAATGAGTTGGCAATGCTATTGAGAAGCTTTGAAGGTCTTATATTTGCACTTGCCTGGCTGCCAGCTGTTTTCCTGGACCCCATATGGGTTCTCCTCTACCAGACCAGAGTTGACACCAAGGGGCCTGGTGATGCAAAAGTTTAAAGTCATGCTTTTGCTTCAAAACATAGCCTTTAGGGTTGTCATGGTTCATACAATTATTGTCACTGTTAAAAACGGTCATTCATTACTTTACCATAATTTCCCAGGGGACACAGTGCTAGGCCGTGTGACGGTGGTAGGATACTCTGTACAGAAATGAAAGTGGAATGTAGCTCAAGTACATAGTATTAGCATTTTGATATAAATATAAAAGGATCAGCATCGCACGTGTGATCGTTCGAAAGCAGGGCCCCACAGCGTAGCGTCGCACATGTGTGATTCTGAACATTACAACCGACTATTTTCCGATAGACAAACAATGTGACAAACGCTATAGTATGGCTTAAAAATTTACAATTAGTAGGCTAACAAGGAACACTAGCAGGTAGGAGCATTGCTACGAGTATTATGCTAGGTTACTAGGTAACAGAACATAATAAAAGCTACCTAGCTGCCGTTTTGGGAAAAAACTCACTCGTGGAACCGTCGGAAATATTTAGAACTCACGCATCTTAAGGTTAAAACAAATAAGCTTATCCAAAAACAGATGGCATGCACAAAATGGAAGAATTAGTGACATGATACTTTTATAGACGCCATTGCTGTGCCGACTGATCAAAACGTGATCAGCTATGCGCAAGCTCCACAGTCTTCCAGGGCTAAATAAGCTATTTTCGGACAAGGTTTTTTCTAGTTCTGAACGTTTATTTTCACTAATTATTTTGTGGGTGATTTGTGAGACGCTAAACTTTGTATGTATTTTCAGTATTTAACTTTCTGGAGGGTTTAGCCTTAACTCTAGAGTACATTATACTAGCTTTACTGCTAGATAGTAGCTAGCAAAATCCTAACGTAAACAATGTTAATCTGAACGAGATAACCAGGCTTAATAGCCTAAATTTCAACGTTGTCCATGGGACCTAAAAATTACGTTACCAGCCGACCAAGGTACGACGTCGCGGCAACGTTGTCCATTGATGTTTGAAGTGTTATAACATGCTTCTGTGGCTGTATATATGTGGAAAAGATGTTTAGTGAAGATGTTTAGCCATTAGATTCCGTTTTTGAGACTTTCATGTTTTTATTGCTCAAAAGTGCTTTTCAGATCCTGAATAGCGTTTTTAATACATTTACAAAGTTTGGCATGTAACTTCTGTCTGAAAGGTTTTCTTGATGTTTGAAGTGTTATAACATGCTTCTGTGGCTGCATATATATGGAAAAGGTGTTTTGTGAAGATGTTTAGCCATTAGATTCCGTTTTTGAGACTTTCATTTTTTCATTGCTCTAAAGTGCTTTCCAGCTCCTGAATAGCGTTTTTAATGCATTTACAAAGTTTGGCATGTATCTTCTGTCTGAATGGTTTTCTTGATGTTTGAAGTGTTATAACATGCTAGCTGTAACATTGATGTAAATAACACATGTTACCTTGAATGGTTGTATACAAAGCATTTGTAAGACAACATTTGTTGTATTGACAAATATGTATCCCCCTGCCACGATCAGAACAACTTAAGTATGCCTTACAATGAGTTGGCAATGCTATTGAGAAGCTTTGAAGGTCTTATATTTGCACTTGCCTGGCTGCCAGCTGTTTTCCTGGACCCCATATGGGTTCTCCTCTACCAGACCAGAGTTGACACCAAGGGGCCTGGTGATGCAAAAGTTTAAAGTCATGCTTTTGCTTCAAAACATAGCCTTTAGGGTTGTCATGGTTCATACAATTATTGTCACTGTTAAAAACGGTCATTCATTACTTTACCATAATTTCCCAGGGGACACAGTGCTAGGCCGTGTGACGGTGGTAGGATACTCTGTACAGAAATGAAAGTGGAATGTAGCTCAAGTACATAGTATTAGCATTTTGATATAAATATAAAAGGATCAGCATCGCACGTGTGATCGTTCGAAAGCAGGGCCCCACAGCGTAGCGTCGCACATGTGTGATTCTGAACATTACAACCGACTATTTTCCGATAGACAAACAATGTGACAAACGCTATAGTATGGCTTAAAAATTTACAATTAGTAGGCTAACAAGGAACACTAGCAGGTAGGAGCATTGCTACGAGTATTATGCTAGGTTACTAGGTAACAGAACATAATAAAAGCTACCTAGCTGCCGTTTTGGGAAAAAACTCACTCGTGGAACCGTCGGAAATATTTAGAACTCACGCATCTTAAGGTTAAAACAAATAAGCTTATCCAAAAACAGATGGCATGCACAAAATGGAAGAATTAGTGACATGATACTTTTATAGACGCCATTGCTGTGCCGACTGATCAAAACGTGATCAGCTATGCGCAAGCTCCACAGTCTTCCAGGGCTAAATAAGCTATTTTCGGACAAGGTTTTTTCTAGTTCTGAACGTTTATTTTCACTAATTATTTTGTGGGTGATTTGTGAGACGCTAAACTTTGTATGTATTTTCAGTATTTAACTTTCTGGAGGGTTTAGCCTTAACTCTAGAGTACATTATACTAGCTTTACTGCTAGATAGTAGCTAGCAAAATCCTAACGTAAACAATGTTAATCTGAACGAGATAACCAGGCTTAATAGCCTAAATTTCAACGTTGTCCATGGGACCTAAAAATTACGTTACCAGCCGACCAAGGTACGACGTCGCGGCAACGTTGTCCATTGATGTTTGAAGTGTTATAACATGCTTCTGTGGCTGTATATATGTGGAAAAGATGTTTAGTGAAGATGTTTAGCCATTAGATTCCGTTTTTGAGACTTTCATGTTTTTATTGCTCAAAAGTGCTTTTCAGATCCTGAATAGCGTTTTTAATACATTTACAAAGTTTGGCATGTAACTTCTGTCTGAAAGGTTTTCTTGATGTTTGAAGTGTTATAACATGCTTCTGTGGCTGCATATATATGGAAAAGGTGTTTTGTGAAGATGTTTAGCCATTAGATTCCGTTTTTGAGACTTTCATTTTTTCATTGCTCTAAAGTGCTTTCCAGCTCCTGAATAGCGTTTTTAATGCATTTACAAAGTTTGGCATGTATCTTCTGTCTGAATGGTTTTCTTGATGTTTGAAGTGTTATAACATGCTAGCTGTAACATTGATGTAAATAACACATGTTACCTTGAATGGTTGTATACAAAGCATTTGTAAGACAACATTTGTTGTATTGACAAATATGTATCCCCCTGCCACGATCAGAACAACTTAAGTATGCCTTACAATGAGTTGGCAATGCTATTGAGAAGCTTTGAAGGTCTTATATTTGCACTTGCCTGGCTGCCAGCTGTTTTCCTGGACCCCATATGGGTTCTCCTCTACCAGACCAGAGTTGACACCAAGAGGCCTGGTGATGCAAAAGTTTTAAGTCATGCTTTTGCTTCAAAACATAGCCTTTAGGGTTGCCATGGTTCATACAATTATTGTCACTGTTAAAAACGGTCATTCATTACTTTACCATAATTTCCCAGGGGACACAGTGCTAGGCCGTGTGACGGTGGTAGGATACTCTGTACAGAAATGAAAGTGGAATGTAGCTCAAGTACATAGTATTAGCATTTTGATATAAATATAAAAGGATCAGCATCGCACGTGTGATCGTTCGAAAGCAGGGCCCCACAGCGTAGCATGTGTGATTCTGAACATTACAACCGACTATTTTCCGATAGACAAACAATGTGACAAACGCTATAATATGGCTTAAAAATTTACAATTAGTAGGTTAACAAGTAACACTAGCAGGTAGGAGCATTGCTACGAGTATTATGCTAGGTTGCTAGGTAACAGAAGATAATAAAAGCTACCTAGCTGCCGTTTTGGAAAAAACTCACTCGTGGAAGTCGGAAATATTTAGAACTCATGCATCTTAAGGTTAAAACAAATAAACGTATCCAAAAACAGATGGCATGCACAAAATGGAAGAATTAGTGACATGATACTTTTATAGACGCCATTGCTGTGCCGACTGATCAAAACGTGATCAGACACGCGCTAGCTCCACAGTCTTCCAGGGCTAAATAAACTTTTTTCGGACAAGGTTTTTTCTAGTTCTGAACGTTTATTTTCACTAATTATTTTGTGGGTGATTTGTGAGACGCTAAACTTTGTATGTATTTTCAGTATTTAACTTTCTGGAGGGTTTAGCCTTAACTCTAGAGTACATTATACTAGCTTTACTAGTAGCTAGCGAAATCCTAACTTTAACAATGTTAATCTGAAACAGATAACCAGGCTTAATAGCCTAAATTTCAAACCTATACGTAATAGCATGCTCCATCCGATTTCAGAAAATATGTTTATATATTTAAATCTATTTCTGTAAAGAAACTCACCTTTGAAGTAGCTAATTTCCAGTTGAAATCCATGCGTTCAGTTGCAAACTCTTTTCTGAAATCCCAGTTTCTGAGATTGAAATGGGCATGCGCAAAGTTCTTGTTCAGGGGCAGACTGAGCAAACCTAGGTTTGCTAAGGAAGATTTGTAATATTCTGTGATGACTTGTCTTTGGAAATGAAACTTGAGAATCGCTTGCCTTTCGGTCACATTTAACAATTTTGCATTACAAAATTATTGCAGCTCAGATTTGCATTGTAGGTCATACAGCTTTGGTGTGCTGGCCAAAGAATGTTTGCTTAATCATGTTACACATCACACATTGATTTCTTTTTGTACATGTAAAGAATTAAATACTTATATTTTAATATAGGCCTAAGCCTAAGAATATAAAAATTATATTCGAAATTCAGTCTTTTACTTATTAAAGCTATGTTCCTGCATATGAGAAAATGGATGACCATGCTTGGGCTGAGCTGCACATGAATTACATACATTGTCTAAATTTTTACGTGCTGGGTGCTACATTTAATATTGTGTGATTGAAATTCATGTAGACTATGGCTACATTACAAAAGTGTCAGAACTGAGAGCAATCCAGTGTGATCTCTCCGTGATAAACCACTGCACTCGAGATCCGTTGTCCTGCGACCAAAGAGCGACTTAACGGAAACTTAACCCATGGTACTAAAATGAATGTATCCAACCGACCAAGGTACGACGTCGCGGCAACGTTGTCCACGGGACCAAAAAATAACGTAACCAGCCGACCAAGGTACGAAGTCGCGGCAACGTTGCCCATGGACCTAAAAATGACGTTACCAGCCGACCAAGGTACGACGTCGCGGCAACGTTGTCCATGGGACCTAAGAATGACGTTTGAAGTGTTATAACATACTTCTGTGGCTGTATATTTGTGGAAAAGATGTTTTGTGAAGATGTTTAGCCATTAGATTCCGTTTTTGAGACTTTCATTTTTTCATTGCTCGGAAGTGCTTTTCAGCTCCTGAATAGCATTTTCAATGCATTTACAGAGTTTGGCATGTAACTTCTGTCTGAATGGTTTTCTTGATGTTTTAAGTGTTATAACATGCTTCTGTGGCTGTACACATAAGGAAAAGGTGTTTAATGAAGATGTTTAGCCATTAGATTCCGTTTTTGAGACTTTCGTGTTTTTATTGCTCAGAAGTGCTTTCCAGCTCCTGAATAGCGTTTTCAATCCGTTTACAAAGTTTGGCATGTAACTTTGTCTGAATTGTTTTCTTGATGTTTGAAGTGTTCTAACATGCTAGTGTGGCTGTACACATATGGAAAAGGTGTTTTGTGAAGATGTTTAGCCATTAGATTCCGTTTTTGAGACTTTCATGTATTTATTGCTCAGAAGTGCTTTTCAGCTCCTGAACAGCGTTTTCAATGCATTTACAAAGTTTGGCATGTAACTTCTGGCTGAAAGGTTTTCTTGATGTTTGAAGTCTTATAACATGCTTCTGTGGCTGTACACATAAGGAAAAGGTGTTTAATGAAGATGTTTAGCCATTAGATTCCGTTTTTGAGACTTTCGTGTTTTTATTGCTCAGAAGTGCTTTCCAGCTCCTGAATAGCGTTTTCAATCCGTTTACAAAGTTTGGCATGTAACTTTGTCTGAATTGTTTTCTTGATGTTTGAAGTGTTCTAACATGCTAGTGTGGCTGTACACATATGGAAAAGGTGTTTTGTGAAGATGTTTAGCCATTAGATTCCGTTTTTGAGACTTTCATATATTTATTGCTCAGAAGTGCTTTTCAGCTCCTGAACAGCGTTCTCAATGCATTTACAAAGTTTGGCATGTAACTTCTGTCTGAATGTTTTTCTTGATGTTTGAAGTCTTATAAAATGCTTCTGTGGCTGTATATATGTGGAAAAGGTGTTTAGTTAAGTTGTTTAGCCATTAGATTCCGTTTTTGAGACTTTCATGTTTTTATTGCTCTAAAGTGCTTTTCAGCTCCTGAATAGCGTTTTCTATGCATTTACAAAGTTTGGCATGTAACTTCTTTCTGAATTGTTTTCTTGATGTTTGAAGTGTTCTAACATGCTACTGTGACTGTACAATAAGGAAAAGGTGTTTAGTGGAGATGTTTAGCCATTAAATTCCGTTTTTGAGACTTTCATTTTTTCATTGCTCTAAAGTGCTTTTCAGCTCCTGAATAGCGTTTTCAATGCATTTACAAAGTTTGGCATGTAACTTCTGTCTGAATGGTTTTCTTGACGTTTGAAGTGCTGTAACATGCTTCTGTGGCTGCACATATATGGAAAAGGTGTTTTGTGAAGATGTTTAGCCATTAGATTCCGTTTTTGAGACTTTCATGTTTGTCTTCCTCAAAAGTGCTTTCCAGCTCCTGAATAGCATTTTCAATGCATTTACAAAGTTTGGCATGTAACTTCTGGCTGAAAGGTTTTCTTGATGTCTGAAGTCTTATAACACGCTTCTGTGGCTGTATATATGTGGAAAAGGTGTTTAGTGAAGTTGTTTAGCCATTTGATTCCGTTTTTGATACTTTCATGTTTTTATTGCTCAAAAGTGTTTTTCAGCTCCTGAATAGCGTTTTAAATGAATTTACAAAGTTTGGCATGTAACTTCTTTCTGAATTGTTTTCTTGATGTTTGAAGTGTTCTAACATGCTACTGTGACTGTACAATGTGGAAAAGGTGTTTAGTGAAGATGTTTAGCCATTTGATTCCGTTTTTGAGACTTTCATGTTTTTATTGCTCTAAAGTGCTTTTCAGCTCCTGAATAGCATTTTCAATGCATTTACAAAGTTTGGCATGTAACATCTGTCTGAATGGTTTTCTTGACGTTTGAAGTGCTGTAACATGCTTCTGTGGCTGCACATATATGGAAAAGGTGTTTTGTGAAGATGTTTAGCCATTAGATTCCGTTTTTGAGACTTTCATGTTTGTCTTCCTCAAAAGTGCTTTCCAGCTCCTGAATAGCATTTTCAATGCATTTACAAAGTTTGGCATGTAACTTCTGGCTGAAAGGTTTTCTTGATGTCTGAAGTCTTATAACATGCTTCTGTGGCTGTATATATGTGGAAAAGGTGTTTAGTGAAGTTGTTTAGCCATTTGATTCCGTTTTTGAGACTTTCATGTTTTTATTGCTCAAAAGTGTTTTTCAGCTCCTGAATAGCGTTTTAAATGCATTTACAAAGTTTGGCATGTAACTTCTTTCTGAAATGTTTTCTTGAAGTGTTCTAACATGCTACTGTGACTGTACAATGTGGAAAAGGTGTTTAGTGGAGATGTTTAGCCATTAGATTCCATTTTTGAGACTTTCATGTTTTATTGCTCTAAAGTGTTTTCCAGCTCCTGAATAGCATTTTCAATGCATTTACAAAGTTTGGCATTTAACTTCTGTCTGAATGGTTTTCTTGATGTTGTAAGTGTTATAACATGCTTCTGTGGCTGCATATATATGGAAAAGGTGTTTAGTGAAGATGTTTAGCCGTTAAATTCAGTTTTTGAGACTTTCATGTTTTTATTGCTCAGAAGTGTTTTTCAGCTCCTGAATAGCGTTTTAAATGCATTTACAAAGTTTGGCATGTAACTTCTGGCTGAATGGTTTTCTTGATGTTTGAAGTATTATAACATGCTTCTGTGGCTGCATATATATGGAAAAGGTGTTTAGTGAAGTTGTTTAGCCATTAAATTCCGTTTTTGAGACTTTCATTTTTTCATTGCTCTAAAGTGCTTTTCAGCTCCTGAATAGCGTTTTCAATGCATTTACAAAGTTTGGCATGTAACTAATGTCTGACTTGTTTTCTTGATGTTTGAAGTGTCCTAACATGGTTCTGTGGCTGTACACATATGAAAAAAGGTGTTCAGTGAAGTTGTTCAGCCATTAGATTCCGTTTTTGAGACTTTCATGTTTTTATTGCTCTAAAGTGCTTTTCAGCTCCTGAATAGCGTTTTCTATGCATTTACAAAATTTGGCATGTAACTTCTGGCTGAAAGATTTTCTTGATGTTTTAAGTGTTATAACATGCTTCTTTGGCTGCATATATGTGGAAAAGGTGTTTAGTGAAGTTGTTTAGCCATTTTTATTCCGTTTTTGAGACTTTCATGTTTTTATTGCTCAGAAGTGTTTTTCATCTCCTGAATAGCGTTTTAAATGCATTTACAAAGTTTGGCATGTAACTTCTTTCTGAATTGTTTTCTTGATGTTTGAAGTGTTCTAACATGCTACTGTGACTGTACAATGTGGAAAAGGTGTTTAGTGGAGATGTTTAGCCATTAGATTCCATTTTTGAGACTTTCATGTTTGTATTGCTCTAAAGTGCTTTCCAGCTCCTGAATAGCATTTTCAATGCATTTACAAAGTTTGGCATGTAACTTCTGTCTGAATGGTTTTCTTGATGTTTTAAGTGTTATAACATGCTTCTGTGGCTGCATATATATGGAAAAGGTGTTTAGTGAAGTTGTTTAGCCATTAGATTCCGTTTTTGAGACTTTCATGTTTTTATTGCTCTAAAGTGCTTTTCAGCTCCTGAATAGCGTTTTCTATGCATTTACAAAGTTTGGCATGTAACTTCTGGCTGAAAGGTTTTCTTGATGTCTGAAGTCTTATAACATGCTTCTGTGGCTGTATACATGTGGAAAAGGTGTTTAGTGAAGTTGTTTAGCCATTTGATTCCGTTTTTGAGACTTTCATGTTTTTATTGCTCAGAAGTGTTTTTCAGCTCCTGAATAGCGTTTTCAAGGCATTTACAAAGTTTGGCATGTAACTAATGTCTGACTTGTTTTCTTGTTTGAAGTGTTCTAACATGCTTCTGTGGCAGTACACATATGGAAAAGGTGTTCAGTGAAGTTGTTTAGCCATTAGATTCTGTTTTTGATACTTTCATGTTTTTATTGCTCAAAAGTGTTTTTCAGCTCCTGAATAGCGTTTTAAATGAATTTACAAAGTTTGGCATGTAACTTCTTTCTGAATTGTTTTCTTGATGTTTGAAGTGTTCTAACATGCTACTGTGACTGTACAATGTGGAAAAGGTGTTTAGTGAAGATGTTTAGCCATTTGATTCCGTTTTTGAGACTTTCATGTTTTTATTGCTCTAAAGTGCTTTTCAGCTCCTGAATAGCATTTTCAATGCATTTACAAACTTTGGCATGTAACTTCTGGCTGAAAGGTTTTCTTGATGTTTGAAGTCTTATAACATGCTTCTGTGGCTGCATATATATGGAAAAGGTGTTTAGTGAAGGATGTTTAGCCATTAGATTCCGTTTTTGAGACTTTCATGTATTTATTGCTCAGAAGTGGTTTTCAGCTCCTGAATAGCGTTTTAAATGCATTTACAAAGTTTGGCATGTAACTTCTTTCTGAAATGTTTTCTTGAAGTGTTCTAACATGCTACTGTGACTGTACAATGTGGAAAAGGTGTTTAGTGGAGATGTTTAGCCATTAGATTCCATTTTTGAGACTTTCATGTTTGTATTGCTCTAAAGTGCTTTCCAGCTCCTGAATAGCGTTTTCAATGCATTTACAAAGTTTGGCATGTAACTTCTGTCTGAATGGTTTTCTTGATGTTTTAAGTGTTATAACATGCTTCTGTGGCTGCATATATATGGAAAAGGTGTTTAGTGAAGTTGTTTAGCCATTAGATTCCGTTTTTGAGACTTTCATGTTTTTATTGCTCTAAAGTGCTTTTCAGCTCCTGAATAGCGTTTTCTATGCATTTACAAAGTTTGGCATGTAACTTCTGGCTGAAAGGTTTTCTTGATGTTTTAAGTGTTATAACATGCTTCTTTGGCTGCATATATGTTGAAAAGGTGTTTAGTGAAGTTGTTTAGCCATTTGATTCCGTTTTTGAGACTTTCATGTTTTTATTGCTCAGAAGTGTTTTTCATCTCCTGAATAGCGTTTTAAATGCATTTACAAAGTTTGGCATGTAACTTCTTTCTGAATTGTTTTCTTGATGTTTGAAGTGTTCTAACATGCTACTGTGACTGTACAATAAGGAAAAGGTGTTTAGTGGAGATGTTTAGCCATTAGATTCCGTTTTTGAGACTTTCATTTTTTCATTGCTCTAAAGTGCTTTTCAGCTCCTGAATAGCGTTTTCAATGCATTTACAAAGTTTGGCATGTAACATCTGTCTGAATGGTTTTCTTGACGTTTGAAGTGTTGTAACATGCTTCTGTGGCTGCACATATATGGAAAAGGTGTTTTGTGAAGATGTTTAGCCATTAGATTCCGTTTTTGAGACTTTCATGTTTGTCTTCCTCAAAAGTGCTTTCCAGCTCCTGAATAGCATTTTCAATGCATTTACAAAGTTTGGCATGTAACTTCTGGCTGAAAGGTTTTCTTGATGTCTGAAGTCTTATAACATGCTTCTGTGGCTGTATACATGTGGAAAAGGTGTTTAGTGAAGTTGTTTAGCCATTTGATTCCGTTTTTGAGACTTTCATGTTTTTATTGCTCAGAAGTGTTTTTCAGCTCCTGAATAGCGTTTTCAAGGCATTTACAAAGTTTGGCATGTAACTAATGTCTGACTTGTTTTCTTGTTTGAAGTGTTCTAACATGCTTCTGTGGCAGTACACATATGGAAAAGGTGTTCAGTGAAGTTGTTTAGCCATTAGATTCTGTTTTTGATACTTTCATGTTTTTATTGCTCAAAAGTGTTTTTCAGCTCCTGAATAGCGTTTTAAATGCATTTACAAAGTTTGGCATGTAACTTCTTTCTGAATTGTTTTCTTGATGTTTGAAGTGTTTTAACATGCTACTGTGACTGTACAATGTGGAAAAGGTGTTTGGTGAAGATGTTTAGCCATTTGATTCCGTTTTTGAGACTTTCATGTTTTTATTGCTCTAAAGTGCTTTTCAGCTCCTGAATAGCATTTTCAATGCATTTACAAACTTTGGCATGTAACTTCTGGCTGAAAGGTTTTCTTGATGTTTGAAGTCTTATATCATGCTTCTGTGGCTGCATATATATGGAAAAGGTGTTTAGTGAAGGATGTTTAGCCATTAGATTCCGTTTTTGAGACTTTCATGTATTTATTGCTCAGAAGTGGTTTTCAGCTCCTGAATAGCGTTTTAAATGCATTTACAAAGTTTGGCATGTAACTTCTTTCTGAAATGTTTTCTTGAAGTGTTCTAACATGCTACTGTGACTGTACAATGTGGAAAAGGTGTTTAGTGGAGATGTTTAGCCATTAGATTCCATTTTTGAGACTTTCATGTTTTATTGCTCTAAAGTGTTTTCCAGCTCCTGAATAGCATTTTCAATGCATTTACAAAGTTTGGCATTTAACTTCTGTCTGAATGGTTTTCTTGATGTTGTAAGTGTTATAACATGCTTCTGTGGCTGCATATATATGGAAAAGGTGTTTAGTGAAGATGTTTAGCCGTTAGATTCCGTTTTTGAGACTTTCATGTGTTTATTGCTCAGAAGTGCTTTTCAGCTCCTGAACAGCGTTTTCAATGCATTTACAAAGTTTGGCATGTAACTTCTGGCTGAAAGGTTTTCTTGATGTTTGAAGTGTTATAACATGCTTCTTTGGCTGCATATATGTGGAAAAGGTGTTTAGTGAAGATGTTTAGCCGTTAGATTCCGTTTTTGAGACTTTCATTTTTTCATTGCTCTAAAGTGCTTTTCAGATCCTGAATAGCGTTTTCAAGGCATTTACAAAGTTTGGCATGTAACTAATGTCTGACTTGTTTTCTTGATGTTTGAAGTGTCCTAACATGCTTCTGTGGCTGTACACATATGAAAAAAGGTGTTCAGTGAAGTTGTTCAGCCATTAGATTCCGTTTTTGAGACTTTCATGTTTTTATTGCTCTAAAGTGCTTTTCAGCTCCTGAATAGCGTTTTCTATGCATTTACAAAGTTTGGCATGTAACTTCTGGCTGAAAGATTTTCTTGATGTTTTAAGTGTTATAACATGCTTCTTTGGCTGCATATATGTGGAAAAGGTGTTTAGTGAAGTTGTTTAGCCATTTGATTCCGTTTTTGAGACTTTCATGTTTTTATTGCTCAGAAGTGTTTTTCATCTCCTGAATAGCGTTTTAAATGCATTTACAAAGTTTGGCATGTAACTTCTTTCTGAATTGTTTTCTTGATGTTTGAAGTGTTCTAACATGCTACTGTGACTGTACAATGTGGAAAAGGTGTTTAGTGGAGATGTTTAGCCATTAGATTCCATTTTTGAGACTTTCATGTTTTTATTGCTCAGAAGTGCTTTTCAGCTCCTGAATAGCGTTTTCAATGCATTTACAAAGTTTGGCATGTAACTAATGTCTGAATGGTTTTCTTGATGTTTTAAGTGTTATAACATGCTTCTGTGGCTGCATATATATGGAAAAGGTGTTTAGTGAAGTTGTTTAGCCATTAGATTCCGTTTTTGAGACTTTCATGTTTTTATTGCTCTAAAGTGCTTTTCAGCTCCTGAATAGCATTTTCGATGCATTTACAAAGTTTGGCATGTAACTTCTTTCTGAATTGTTTTCTTGATGTTTGAAGTCTTCTAACATGCTACTGTGACTGTACAATGTGGAAAAGGTGTTTAGTGGAGATGTTTAGCCATTTGATTCCATTTTTGAGACTTTCATGTTTTTATTGCTCTAAAGTGCTTTCCAGCTCCTGAATAGCGTTTTAAATGCATTTACAAAGTTTGGCATGTAACTTCTTTCTGAATTGTTTTCTTGATGTTTGAAGTGTTCTAACATGCTACTGTGACTGTACAATGTGGAAAAGGTGTTTAGTGGAGATGTTTAGCCATTAGATTCCATTTTTGAGACTTTCATGTTTTATTGCTCTAAAGTGTTTTCCAGCTCCTGAATAGCATTTTCAATGCATTTACAAACTTTGGCATATAACTTCTGGCTGAAAGGTTTTCTTGATGTTTTAAGTGTTATAACATGCTTCTGTGGCTGCATATATATGGAAAAGGTGTTTAGTGAAGGATGTTTAGCCATTAGATTCCGTTTTTGAGACTTTCATGTATTTATTGCTCAGAAGTGGTTTTCAGCTCCTGAATAGCGTTTTAAATGCATTTACAAAGTTTGGCATGTAACTTCTTTCTGAATTGTTTTCTTGATGTTTGAAGTGTTCTAACATGCTACTGTGACTGTACAATGTGGAAAATGTGTTTAGTGGAGATGTTTAGCCATTTGATTCCGTTTTTGAGACTTTCATGTTTTTATTGCTTTAAAGTGCTTTTCAGCTCCTGAATAGCATTTTCAATGCATTTACAAACTTTGGCATGTAACTTCTGGCTGAAAGGTTTTCTTGATGTTTGAAGTCTTATAACATGCTTCTGTGGCTGCATATATATGGAAAAGGTGTTTAGTAAAGTTGTTTAGCCATTTGATTCCGTTTTTGAGACTTTCATGTTTTTATTGCTCTAAAGTGCTTTCCAGCTCCTGAATAGCATTTTCAATGCATTTACAAAGTTTGGCATGTAACTTCTGTCTGATGGGTTTTCTTGATGTTTTAAGTGTTATAACATGCTTCTGTGGCTGCATATATATGGAAAAGGTGTTTAGTGAAGTTGTTTAGCCATTTCCGTTTTTGAGACTTTCATGTTTTATTGCTCAGAAATGCTTTTCAGCTCCTGAATAGCGTTTTCAATGCATTTACAAAGTTTGGCATGTAACTAATGTCTGACTTGTTTTCTTGATGTTTGAAGTGTTCTAACATGCTACTGTGACTGTACAATGTGGAAAAGGTGTTTAGTGGAGATGTTTAGCCATTAGATTCCATTTTTGAGACTTTCATGTTTGTATTGCTCTAAAGTGCTTTTCAGCTCCTGAATAGCATTTTCGATGCATTTACAAAGTTTGGCATGTAACTTCTGGCTGAAAGGTTTTCTTGATGTTTGAAGTCTTATAACATGCTTCTGTGGCTGCATATATATGGAAAAGGTGTTTAGTAAAGTTGTTTAGCCATTTGATTCCGTTTTTGAGACTTTCATGTTTTTATTGCTCTAAAGTGCTTTCCAGCTCCTGAATAGCATTTTCAATGCATTTACAAAGTTTGGCATGTAACTTCTGTCTGATGGGTTTTCTTGATGTTTTAAGTGTTATAACATGCTTCTGTGGCTGCATATATATGGAAAAGGTGTTTAGTGAAGTTGTTTAGCCATTTCCGTTTTTGAGACTTTCATGTTTTATTGCTCAGAAATGCTTTTCAGCTCCTGAATAGCGTTTTCAATGCATTTACAAAGTTTGGCATGTAACTTCTGGCTGAAAGGTTTTCTTGATGTTTGAAGTCTTATAACATGCTTCTGTGGCTGTATATATGTGGAAAAGGTGTTTAGTTAAGTTGTTTAGCCATTAGATTCCGTTTTTGAGACTTTCATGTTTTTATTGCTCTAAAGTGCTTTTCAGCTCCTGAATAGCGTTTTCTATGCATTTACAAAGTTTGGCATGTAACTTCTGGCTGAAAGGTTTTCTTGATGTTTTAAGTGTTATAACATGCTTCTTTGGCTGCATATATGTTGAAAAGGTGTTTAGTGAAGTTGTTTAGCCATTTGATTCCGTTTTTGAGACTTTCATGTTTTTATTGCTCAGAAGTGTTTTTCATCTCCTGAATAGCGTTTTAAATGCATTTACAAAGTTTGGCAGGTAACTTCTTTCTGAATTGTTTTCTTGATGTTTGAAGTGTTCTAACATGCTACTGTGACTGTACAATAAGGAAAAGGTGTTTAGTGGAGATGTTTATCCATTAGATTCCATTTTTGAGACTTTCATGTTTTTATTGCTCTAAAATGCTTTCCAGCTCCTGAATAGCGTTTTCAAGGCATTTACAAAGTTTGGCATGTAACTAATGTCTGACTTGTTTTCTTGATGTTTGAAGTGTTCTAACATGCTTCTGTGGCTGTACACATATGGAAAAGATGTTCAGTGAAGTTGTTTAGCCATTAGATTCCGTTTTTGAGAATTTCATGTTTTTATTGCTCAGAAATGCTTTTCAGCTCCTGAATAGCGTTTTCAATGCATTTACAAAGTTTGGCATGTAACTTCTGGCTGAAAGGTTTTCTTGATGTTTGAAGTCT
This sequence comes from Hypomesus nipponensis, assembly GCF_054491055.1. Taxonomy (NCBI): domain Eukaryota; kingdom Metazoa; phylum Chordata; class Actinopteri; order Osmeriformes; family Osmeridae; genus Hypomesus; species Hypomesus nipponensis. Next base: position 3,540,567 of record NC_140363.1, on the reverse strand, counting down.
TATAACATGCTTCTGTGGCTGTATATATGTGGAAAAGGTGTTTAGTGAAGTTGTTTAGCCATTAGATTCCGTTTTTGAGACTTTCATGTTTTTATTGCTCTAAAGTGCTTTTCAGCTCCTGAATAGCATTTTCGATGCATTTACAGAGTTTGGCATTTAGCTTCTGTCTGAATGGTTTTCTTGATGTTTTAAGTGTTATAACATAATACTGCGACTGTACAATGTGGAAAAGGTGTTTAGTGAAGTTGTTTAGCCATTAGATTCCGTTTTTGAGACTTTCATGTTTTTATTGCTCTAAAGTGCTTTTCAGCTCCTGATAGCATTTTCAATGCATTTACAAAGTTTGGCATGTAACTTCTGTCTGAATGGTTTTCTTGATGTTTTAAGTGTTATAACATGCTTCTGTGGCTGTATATATGTGGAAAAGGTGTTTAGTGAAGTTGTTTAGCCATTAGATTCCGTTTTTGAGACTTTCATTTAGTCATTGCTCTAGAGTGCTTTCCAGCTCCTGAATAGCGTTTTCAAGGCATTTACAAAGTTTGGCATGTAACCAATGTCTGACTTGTTTTCTTGATGTTTTAAGTGTTATAACATGCTTCTTTGGCTGCATATATGTGGAAAAGGTGTTTAGTTAAGTTGTTTAGCCATTAGATTCCGTTTTTTGAGACTTTCATGTTTTATTGCTCTAAAGTGTTTTCCAGCTCCTGAATAGCGTTTTCTATGCATTTACAAAGTTTGGCATGTAACTTCTGGCTGAAAGGTTTTCTTGATGTTTTAAGTGTTATAACATGCTTCTTTGGCTGCATATATGTTGAAAAGGTGTTTAGTGGAGATGTTTAGCCATTAGATTCCGTTTTTGAGACTTTCATGTTTTTATTGCTCAGAAATGCTTTTCAGCTCCTGAATAGCGTTTTCAATGCATTAACAAAGTTTGGCATGTAACTTCTGTCTGAATGGTTTTCTTGATGTTTTAAGTGTTATAACATGCTTCTGTGGCTGTATATATGTGGAAAAGGTGTTTAGTTAAGTTGTTTAGCCATCAGATTCCGTTTTTGAGACTTTCATGTTTTTATTGCTCAGAAATGCTTTTCAGCTCCTGAATAGCGTTTTCAATGTATTAACAAAGTTTGGCATGTAACTTCTGGCTGAAATGTTTTCTTGATGTTTGAAGTCTTATAACATGCTACTGTGACTGCACAATGTGGAAAAGGTGTTTAGTGGAGATGTTTAGCCATTAGATTCCATTTTTGAGACTTTCATGTTTTTATTGCTCTAAAGTGCTTTCCAGCTCCTGAATAGCGTTTTCAATGCATTTACAAAGTTTGGCATGTAACTTCTGTCTGAATGGTTTTCTTGATGTTTTAAGTGTTATAACATGCTTCTGTGGCTGTATATATGTGGAAAAGGTGTTTAGTGAAGTTGTTTAGCCATTAGATTCCGTTTTTGAGACTTTCATTTAGTCATTGCTCTAGAGTGCTTTCCAGCTCCTGAATAGCGTTTTCAAGGCATTTACAAAGTTTGGCATGTAACCAATGTCTGACTTGTTTTCTTGATGTTTTAAGTGTTATAACATGCTTCTTTGGCTGCACATATATGGAAAAGGTGTTTAGTGAAGATGTTTAGCCATTAGATTCCATTTTTGAGACTTTCATGTTTTTATTGCTCTAAAGTGCTTTCCAGCTCCTGAATAGCGTTTTCAATGCATTTACAAAGTTTGGCATGTAACTTCTGTCTGAATGGTTTTCTTGATGTTTTAAGTGTTATAACATGCTTCTGTGGCTGTATATATGTGGAAAAGGTGTTTAGTTAAGTTGTTTAGCCATTAGATTCCGTTTTTGAGACTTTCATGTTTTTATTGCTCTAAAGTGCTTTTCAGCTCCTGAATAGCGTTTTCTATGCATTTAAAAGTTTGGCATGTAACTTCTGGCTGAAAGGTTTTCTTGATGTTTTAAGTGTTATAACATGCTTCTTTGGCTGCATATATGTGGAAAAGGTGTTTAGTTAAGTTGTTTAGCCATTAGATTCCGTTTTTGAGACTTTCATGTTTTATTGCTCTAAAGTGTTTTCCAGCTCCTGAATAGCGTTTTCTATGCATTTACAAAGTTTGGCATGTAACTTCTGGCTGAAAGGTTTTCTTGATGTTTTAAGTGTTATAACATGCTTCTGTGGCTGTACAATAAGGAAAAGGTGTTTAGTGGAGATGTTTAGCCATTAGATTCCACTTTTGAGACTTTCATGTTTTTATTGCTCTAAAATGCTTTCCAGCTCCTGAATAGCGTTTTCAAGGCATTTACAAAGTTTGGCATGTAACTAATGTCTGACTTGTTTTCTTGATGTTTGAAGTGTTCTAACATGCTTCTGTGGCTGTACACATATGGAAAAGATGTTCAGTGAAGTTGTTTAGCCATTAGATTCCGTTTTTGAGACTTTCATGTTTTTATTGCTCAGAAATGCTTTTCAGCTCCTGAATAGCGTTTTCAATGCATTTACAAAGTTTGGCATGTAACTTCTGGCTGAAAGGTTTTCTTGATGTTTGAAGTGTTATAACATGCTTCTGTGGCTGTATATATGTGGAAAAGGTGTTTAGTGAAGTTGTTTAGCCATTAGATTCCGTTTTTGAGACTTTCATGTTTTTATTGCTCTAAAGTGCTTTTCAGCTCCTGAATAGCATTTTCGATGCATTTACAGAGTTTGGCATTTAGCTTCTGTCTCAATGGTTTTCTTGATGTTTTAAGTGTTATAACATGCTACTGCGACTGTACAATGTGGAAAAGGTGTTTAGTGAAGTTGTTTAGCCATTAGATTCCGTTTTTGAGACTTTCATGTTTTTATTGCTCTAAAGTGCTTTTCAGCTCCTGATAGCATTTTCAATGCATTTACAAAGTTTGGCATGTAACTTCTGTCTGAATGGTTTTCTTGATGTTTTAAGTGTTATAACATGCTTCTGTGGCTGTATATATGTGGAAAAGGTGTTTAGTGAAGTTGTTTAGCCATTAGATTCCGTTTTTGAGACTTTCATTTAGTCATTGCTCTAGAGTGCTTTCCAGCTCCTGAATAGCGTTTTCAAGGCATTTACAAAGTTTGGCATGTAACCAATGTCTGACTTGTTTTCTTGATGTTTTAAGTGTTATAACATGCTTCTTTGGCTGCATATATGTGGAAAAGGTGTTTAGTTAAGTTGTTTAGCCATTAGATTCCGTTTTTTGAGACTTTCATGTTTTATTGCTCTAAAGTGTTTTCCAGCTCCTGAATAGCGTTTTCTATGCATTTACAAAGTTTGGCATGTAACTTCTGGCTGAAAGGTTTTCTTGATGTTTTAAGTGTTATAACATGCTTCTTTGGCTGCATATATGTGGAAAAGGTGTTTAGTGAAGTTGTTTAGCCATTTGATTCCGTTTTTGAGACTTTCATGTTTTTATTGCTCAGAAGTGCTTTCCAGCTCCTGAATAGCGTTTTCAATGCATTTACAAAGTTTGGCATGTAACTTCTGTCTGAATGGTTTTCTTGATGTTTTAAGTGTTATAACATGCTTCTGTGGCTGTATATATGTGGAAAAGGTGTTTAGTGAAGTTGTTTAGCCATTAGATTCCGTTTTTGAGACTTTCATTTAGTCATTGCTCTAGAGTGCTTTCCAGCTCCTGAATAGCGTTTTCAAGGCATTTACAAAGTTTGGCATGTAACCAATGTCTGACTTGTTTTCTTGATGTTTTAAGTGTTATAACATGCTTCTTTGGCTGCACATATATGGAAAAGGTGTTTAGTGAAGATGTTTAGCCATTAGATTCCATTTTTGAGACTTTCATGTTTTTATTGCTCTAAAGTGCTTTCCAGCTCCTGAATAGCGTTTTCAATGCATTTACAAAGTTTGGCATGTAACTTCTGTCTGAATGGTTTTCTTGATGTTTTAAGTGTTATAACATGCTTCTGTGGCTGTATATATGTGGAAAAGGTGTTTAGTTAAGTTGTTTAGCCATTAGATTCCGTTTTTGAGACTTTCATGTTTTTATTGCTCTAAAGTGCTTTTCAGCTCCTGAATAGCGTTTTCTATGCATTTAAAAGTTTGGCATGTAACTTCTGGCTGAAAGGTTTTCTTGATGTTTTAAGTGTTATAACATGCTTCTTTGGCTGCATATATGTGGAAAAGGTGTTTAGTTAAGTTGTTTAGCCATTAGATTCCGTTTTTGAGACTTTCATGTTTTATTGCTCTAAAGTGTTTTCCAGCTCCTGAATAGCGTTTTCTATGCATTTACAAAGTTTGGCATGTAACTTCTGGCTGAAAGGTTTTCTTGATGTTTTAAGTGTTATAACATGCTTCTGTGGCTGTACAATAAGGAAAAGGTGTTTAGTGGAGATGTTTAGCCATTAGATTCCACTTTTGAGACTTTCATGTTTTTATTGCTCTAAAATGCTTTCCAGCTCCTGAATAGCGTTTTCAAGGCATTTACAAAGTTTGGCATGTAACTAATGTCTGACTTGTTTTCTTGATGTTTGAAGTGTTCTAACATGCTTCTGTGGCTGTACACATATGGAAAAGATGTTCAGTGAAGTTGTTTAGCCATTAGATTCCGTTTTTGAGACTTTCATGTTTTTATTGCTCAGAAATGCTTTTCAGCTCCTGAATAGCGTTTTCAATGCATTTACAAAGTTTGGCATGTAACTTCTGGCTGAAAGGTTTTCTTGATGTTTGAAGTGTTATAACATGCTTCTGTGGCTGTATATATGTGGAAAAGGTGTTTAGTGAAGTTGTTTAGCCATTAGATTCCGTTTTTGAGACTTTCATGTTTTTATTGCTCTAAAGTGCTTTTCAGCTCCTGAATAGCATTTTCGATGCATTTACAGAGTTTGGCATTTAGCTTCTGTCTCAATGGTTTTCTTGATGTTTTAAGTGTTATAACATGCTACTGCGACTGTACAATGTGGAAAAGGTGTTTAGTGAAGTTGTTTAGCCATTAGATTCCGTTTTTGAGACTTTCATGTTTTTATTGCTCTAAAGTGCTTTTCAGCTCCTGATAGCATTTTCAATGCATTTACAAAGTTTGGCATGTAACTTCTGTCTGAATGGTTTTCTTGATGTTTTAAGTGTTATAACATGCTTCTGTGGCTGTATATATGTGGAAAAGGTGTTTAGTGAAGTTGTTTAGCCATTAGATTCCGTTTTTGAGACTTTCATTTAGTCATTGCTCTAGAGTGCTTTCCAGCTCCTGAATAGCGTTTTCAAGGCATTTACAAAGTTTGGCATGTAACCAATGTCTGACTTGTTTTCTTGATGTTTTAAGTGTTATAACATGCTTCTTTGGCTGCATATATGTGGAAAAGGTGTTTAGTTAAGTTGTTTAGCCATTAGATTCCGTTTTTTGAGACTTTCATGTTTTATTGCTCTAAAGTGTTTTCCAGCTCCTGAATAGCGTTTTCTATGCATTTACAAAGTTTGGCATGTAACTTCTGGCTGAAAGGTTTTCTTGATGTTTTAAGTGTTATAACATGCTTCTTTGGCTGCATATATGTGGAAAAGGTGTTTAGTGAAGTTGTTTAGCCATTTGATTCCGTTTTTGAGACTTTCATGTTTTTATTGCTCAGAAGTGTTTTTCAGCTCCTGAATAGCTTTTTAAATGCATTTACAAAGTTTGGCATGTAACTTCTTTCTGAATTGTTTTCTTCATGTTTGAAGTAATCTAACATGCTACTGTGACTGTACAATGTGGAAAAGGTGTTTAGTGGAGATGTTTAGCCATTAGATTCCATTTTTGAGACTTTCATGTTTTTATTGCTCTAAAGTGCTTTCCAGCTCCTGAATAGCGTTTTCAATGCATTTACAAAGTTTGGCATGTAACTTCTGTCTGAATGGTTTTCTTGATGTTTTAAGTGTTATAACATGCTTCTGTGGCTGTATATATGTGGAAAAGGTGTTTAGTTAAGTTGTTTAGCCATTAGATTCCGTTTTTGAGACTTTCATGTTTTTATTGCTCAGAAATGCTTTTCAGCTCCTGAATAGCGTTTTCAATGCATTAACAAAGTTTGGCATGTAACTTCTGGCTGAAAGGTTTTCTTGATGTTTGAAGTCTTATAACATGCTACTGTGACTGCACAATGTGGAAAAGGTGTTTAGTGGAGATGTTTAGCCATTAGATTCCATTTTTGAGACTTTCATGTTTTTATTGCTCTAAAGTGCTTTCCAGCTCCTGAATAGCGTTTTCAATGCATTTACAAAGTTTGGCATGTAACTTCTGTCTGAATGGTTTTCTTGATGTTTTAAGTGTTATAACATGCTTCTGTGGCTGTATATATGTGGAAAAGGTGTTTAGTGAAGTTGTTTAGCCATTAGATTCCGTTTTTGAGACTTTCATTTAGTCATTGCTCTAGAGTGCTTTCCAGCTCCTGAATAGCGTTTTCAAGGCATTTACAAAGTTTGGCATGTAACCAATGTCTGACTTGTTTTCTTGATGTTTTAAGTGTTATAACATGCTTCTTTGGCTGCACATATATGGAAAAGGTGTTTAGTGAAGATGTTTAGCCATTAGATTCCATTTTTGAGACTTTCATGTTTTTATTGCTCTAAAGTGCTTTCCAGCTCCTGAATAGCGTTTTCAATGCATTTACAAAGTTTGGCATGTAACTTCTGTCTGAATGGTTTTCTTGATGTTTTAAGTGTTATAACATGCTTCTGTGGCTGTATATATGTGGAAAAGGTGTTTAGTTAAGTTGTTTAGCCATTAGATTCCGTTTTTGAGACTTTCATGTTTTTATTGCTCTAAAGTGCTTTTCAGCTCCTGAATAGCGTTTTCTATGCATTTAAAAGTTTGGCATGTAACTTCTGGCTGAAAGGTTTTCTTGATGTTTTAAGTGTTATAACATGCTTCTTTGGCTGCATATATGTGGAAAAGGTGTTTAGTTAAGTTGTTTAGCCATTAGATTCCGTTTTTGAGACTTTCATGTTTTATTGCTCTAAAGTGTTTTCCAGCTCCTGAATAGCGTTTTCTATGCATTTACAAAGTTTGGCATGTAACTTCTGGCTGAAAGGTTTTCTTGATGTTTTAAGTGTTATAACATGCTTCTGTGGCTGTACAATAAGGAAAAGGTGTTTAGTGGAGATGTTTAGCCATTAGATTCCACTTTTGAGACTTTCATGTTTTTATTGCTCTAAAATGCTTTCCAGCTCCTGAATAGCGTTTTCAAGGCATTTACAAAGTTTGGCATGTAACTAATGTCTGACTTGTTTTCTTGATGTTTGAAGTGTTCTAACATGCTTCTGTGGCTGTACACATATGGAAAAGATGTTCAGTGAAGTTGTTTAGCCATTAGATTCCGTTTTTGAGACTTTCATGTTTTTATTGCTCAGAAATGCTTTTCAGCTCCTGAATAGCGTTTTCAATGCATTTACAAAGTTTGGCATGTAACTTCTGGCTGAAAGGTTTTCTTGATGTTTGAAGTCTTATAACATGCTTCTGTGGCTGTATATATGTGGAAAAGGTGTTTAGTGAAGTTGTTTAGCCATTAGATTCCGTTTTTGAGACTTTCATGTTTTTATTGCTCTAAAGTGCTTTTCAGCTCCTGAATAGCATTTTCGATGCATTTACAGAGTTTGGCATTTAGCTTCTGTCTCAATGGTTTTCTTGATGTTTTAAGTGTTATAACATGCTACTGCGACTGTACAATGTGGAAAAGGTGTTTAGTGAAGTTGTTTAGCCATTAGATTCCGTTTTTGAGACTTTCATGTTTTTATTGCTCTAAAGTGCTTTTCAGCTCCTGATAGCATTTTCAATGCATTTACAAAGTTTGGCATGTAACTTCTGTCTGAATGGTTTTCTTGATGTTTTAAGTGTTATAACATGCTTCTGTGGCTGTATATATGTGGAAAAGGTGTTTAGTGAAGTTGTTTAGCCATTAGATTCCGTTTTTGAGACTTTCATTTAGTCATTGCTCTAGAGTGCTTTCCAGCTCCTGAATAGCGTTTTCAAGGCATTTACAAAGTTTGGCATGTAACCAATGTCTGACTTGTTTTCTTGATGTTTTAAGTGTTATAACATGCTTCTTTGGCTGCATATATGTGGAAAAGGTGTTTAGTTAAGTTGTTTAGCCATTAGATTCCGTTTTTTGAGACTTTCATGTTTTATTGCTCTAAAGTGTTTTCCAGCTCCTGAATAGCGTTTTCTATGCATTTACAAAGTTTGGCATGTAACTTCTGGCTGAAAGGTTTTCTTGATGTTTTAAGTGTTATAACATGCTTCTTTGGCTGCATATATGTGGAAAAGGTGTTTAGTGAAGTTGTTTAGCCATTTGATTCCGTTTTTGAGACTTTCATGTTTTTATTGCTCAGAAGTGTTTTTCAGCTCCTGAATAGCTTTTTAAATGCATTTACAAAGTTTGGCATGTAACTTCTTTCTGAATTGTTTTCTTCATGTTTGAAGTAATCTAACATGCTACTGTGACTGTACAATGTGGAAAAGGTGTTTAGTGGAGATGTTTAGCCATTAGATTCCATTTTTGAGACTTTCATGTTTTTATTGCTCTAAAGTGCTTTCCAGCTCCTGAATAGCGTTTTCAATGCATTTACAAAGTTTGGCATGTAACTTCTGTCTGAATGGTTTTCTTGATGTTTTAAGTGTTATAACATGCTTCTGTGGCTGTATATATGTGGAAAAGGTGTTTAGTTAAGTTGTTTAGCCATTAGATTCCGTTTTTGAGACTTTCATGTTTTTATTGCTCAGAAATGCTTTTCAGCTCCTGAATAGCGTTTTCAATGCATTAACAAAGTTTGGCATGTAACTTCTGGCTGAAAGGTTTTCTTGATGTTTGAAGTCTTATAACATGCTACTGTGACTGCACAATGTGGAAAAGGTGTTTAGTGGAGATGTTTAGCCATTAGATTCCATTTTTGAGACTTTCATGTTTTTATTGCTCTAAAGTGCTTTCCAGCTCCTGAATAGCGTTTTCAATGCATTTACAAAGTTTGGCATGTAACTTCTGTCTGAATGGTTTTCTTGATGTTTTAAGTGTTATAACATGCTTCTGTGGCTGTATATATGTGGAAAAGGTGTTTAGTGAAGTTGTTTAGCCATTAGATTCCGTTTTTGAGACTTTCATTTAGTCATTGCTCTAGAGTGCTTTCCAGCTCCTGAATAGCGTTTTCAAGGCATTTACAAAGTTTGGCATGTAACCAAAGTCTGACTTGTTTTCTTGATGTTTTAAGTGTTATAACATGCTTCTTTGGCTGCACATATATGGAAAAGGTGTTTAGTGAAGATGTTTAGCCATTAGATTCCATTTTTGAGACTTTCATGTTTTTATTGCTCTAAAGTGCTTTCCAGCTCCTGAATAGCGTTTTCAATGCATTTACAAAGTTTGGCATGTAACTTCTGTCTGAATGGTTTTCTTGATGTTTTAAGTGTTATAACATGCTTCTGTGGCTGTATATATGTGGAAAAGGTGTTTAGTTAAGTTGTTTAGCCATTAGATTCCGTTTTTGAGACTTTCATGTTTTTATTGCTCTAAAGTGCTTTTCAGCTCCTGAATAGCGTTTTCTATGCATTTAAAAGTTTGGCATGTAACTTCTGGCTGAAAGGTTTTCTTGATGTTTTAAGTGTTATAACATGCTTCTTTGGCTGCATATATGTGGAAAAGGTGTTTAGTTAAGTTGTTTAGCCATTAGATTCCGTTTTTGAGACTTTCATGTTTTTATTGCTCAGAAGTGTTTTTCAGCTCCTGAATAGCTTTTTAAATGCATTTACAAAGTTTGGCATGTAACTTCTTTCTGAATTGTTTTCTTCATGTTTGAAGTGTTCTAACATGCTACTGTGACTGTACAATGTGGAAAAGGTGTTTAGTGGAGATGTTTAGCCATTAGATTCCATTTTTGAGACTTTCATGTTTTTATAGCTCAGAAGTGCTTTCCAGCTCCTGAATAGCGTTTTCAATGCATTTACAAAGTTTGGCATATAACTTCTGTCTGAATGGTTTTCTTGATGTTTTAAGTGTTATAACATGCTTCTGTGGCTGTATATATGTGGAAAAGGTGTTTAGTTAAGTTGTTTAGCCATTAGATTCCGTTTTTGAGACTTTCATGTTTTTATTGCTCAGAAATGCTTTTCAGCTCCTGAATAGCGTTTTCAATGCATTAACAAAGTTTGGCATGTAACTTCTGGCTGAAAGGTTTTCTTGATGTTTGAAGTCTTATAACATGCTACTGTGACTGCACAATGTGGAAAAGGTGTTTAGTGGAGATGTTTAGCCATTAGATTCCATTTTTGAGACTTTCATGTTTTTATTGCTCTAAAGTGCTTTCCAGCTCCTGAATAGCGTTTTCAATGCATTTACAAAGTTTGGCATGTAACTTCTGTCTGAATGGTTTTCTTGATGTTTTAAGTGTTATAACATGCTTCTGTGGCTGTATATATGTGGAAAAGGTGTTTAGTGAAGTTGTTTAGCCATTAGATTCCGTTTTTGAGACTTTCATGTTTTTATTGCTCTAAAGTGCTTTTCAGCTCCTGAATAGCGTTTTCTATGCATTTACAAAGTTTGGCATGTAACTTCTGGCTGAAAAGTTTTCTTGATGTTTTAAGTGTTATACCATGCTTCTTTGGCTGCATATATGTGGAAAAGGTGTTTAGTGAAGTTGTTTAGCCATTAGATTCCGTTTTTGAGACTTTCATTTTTTCATTGCTCTAAACTGCTTTTCAGCTCCTGAATAGCGTTTTCAAGGCATTTACAAAGTTTGGCATGTAACTAATGTCTGACTTGTTTTCTTGATGTTTGAAGTGTTCTAACATGCTTCTGTGGCTGTACACATATGGAAAAGATGTTCAGTGAAGTTGTTTAGCCATTAGATTCCGTTTTTGAGACTTTCATGTTTTTATTGCTCAGAAATGCTTTTCAGCTCCTGAATAGCGTTTTCAATGCATTTACAAAGTTTGGCATGTAACTTCTGGCTGAATTGTTTTCTTGATGTTTGAAGTCTTATAACATGCTTCTGTGGCTGTATATATGTGGAAAAGGTGTTTAGTGAAGTTGTTTAGCCATTAGATTCCGTTTTTGAGACTTTCATTTAGTCATTGCTCTAGAGTGCTTTCCAGCTCCTGAATAGCGTTTTCAAGGCATTTACAAAGTTTGGCATGTAACCAATGTCTGACTTGTTTTCTTGATGTTTTAAGTGTTATAACATGCTTCTTTGGCTGCACATATATGGAAAAGGTGTTTAGTGAAGATGTTTAGCCATTTGATTCCGTTTTTGAGACTTTCATGTTTTTATTGCTCAGAAGTGTTTTTCAGCTCCTGAATAGCGTTTTAAATGCATTTACAAAGTTTGGCATGTAACTTCTTTCTGAATTGTTTTCTTCATGTTTGAAGTGTTCTAACATGCTACTGTGACTGTACAATGTGGAAAAGGTGTTTAGTGGAGATGTTTAGCCATTAGATTCCATTTTTGAGACTTTCATGTTTTTATTGCTCTAAAGTGCTTTCCAGCTCCTAAATAGCGTTTTCAATGCATTTACAAAGTTTGGCATGTAACTTCTGTCTGAATGGTTTTCTTGATGTTTTAAGTGTTATAACATGCTTCTGTGGCTGTATATATGTGGAAAGGTGTTTAGTTAAGTTGTTTAGCCATTAGATTCCGTTCTTGAGACTTTCATGTTTTTATTGCTCTAAAGTGCTTTTCAGCTCCTGAATAGCGTTTTCTATGCATTTAAAAGTTTGGCATGTAACTTCTGGCTGAAAGGTTTTCTTGATGTTTTAAGTGTTATAACATGCTTCTGTGGCTGTATATATGTGGAAAAGGTGTTTAGTTAAGTTGTTTAGCCATTAGATTCCGTTTTTGAGACTTTCATGTTTTTATTGCTCTAAAGTGTTTTCCAGCTCCTGAATAGTGTTTTCTATGCATTTACAAAGTTTGGCATGTAACTTCTGGCTGAAAGGTTTTCTTGATGTTTTAAGTGTTATAACATGCTTCTTTGGCTGCATATATGTTGAAAAGGTGTTTAGTGAAGTTGTTTAGCCATTTGATTCCGTTTTTGAGACTTTCATGTTTTTATTGCTCAGAAGTGTTTTTCATCTCCTGAATAGCGTTTTAAATGCATTTACAAAGTTTGGCATGTAACTTCTTTCTGAATTGTTTTCTTGATGTTTGAAGTGTTCTAACATGCTACTGTGACTGTACAATGTGGAAAAGGTGTTTAGTGGAGATGTTTAGCCATTAGATTCCGTTTTTGAGACTTTCATGTTTTTATTGCTCAGAAATGCTTTTCAGCTCCTGAATAGCGTTTTCAATGCATTTACAAAGTTTGGCATGTAACTTCTGGCTGAAAGGTTTTCTTGATGTTTGAAGTCTTATAACATGCTTCTGTGGCTGTATATATATGGAAAAGGTGTTTAGTGAAGTTCTTTTGCCATTAGATTCCGTTTTTGAGACTTTCATGTTTTTATTGCTCTAAAGTGCTTTTCAGCTCCTGAATAGCATTTTCGATGCATTTACAGAGTTTGGCATTTAGCTTCTGTCTGAATGGTTTTCCTGATGTTTTAAGTGTTATAACATGCTTCTTTGGCTGCATATATATGGAAAAGGTGTTTAGGAAGATGTTTAGCCATTTGATTCCGTTTTTGAGACTTTCATGTTTTTATTGCTCAGAAGTAGTTTTCAGCTCCTGAATAGCGTTTTAAATGCATTTACAAAGTTTGGCATGTAACTTCTTTCTGAATTGTTTTCTTGATGTTTGAAGTGTTCTAACATGCTACTGTGACTGTACAATGTGGAAAAGGTGTTTAGTGGAGATGTTTAGCCATTAGATTAAATTTTTGAGACTTTCATGTTTTATTGCTCTAAAGTGTTTTCCAGCTCCTGAATAGCATTTTCAATGCATTTACAAAGTTTGGCATGTAACTTCTGTCTGAATGGTTTTCTTGATGTTGTAAGTGTTATAACATGCTTCTGTGGCTGCATATATATGGAAAAGGTGTTTAGTGAAGTTGTTTAGCCATTAGATTCCGTTTTTGAGACTTTCATGTTTTTATTGCTCAGAAGTGTTTTTCAGCTCCTGAATAGCGTTTTAAATGCATTTACAAAGTTTGGCATGTAACTTCTGGCTGAATGGTTTTCTTGATGTTTGAAGTGTTCTAACATGCTACTGTGACTGTACAATGTGGAAAAGGTGTTTAGTGGAGATGTTTAGCCATTAGATTCCATTTTTGAGACTTTCATGTTTTTATTGCTCTAAAGTGCTTTCCAGCTCCTGAATAGCGTTTTCAATGCATTTACAAAGTTTGGCATGTAACTTCTGTCTGAATTGTTTTCTTGATGTTTTAAGTGTTATAACATGCTTCTGTGGCTGTACATAAATAGAAAAGGTGTTTAGTGAAGTTGTTTAGCCTTTAGATTCCGTTTTTGAGACTTTCATTTAGTCATTGCTCTAGAGTGCTTTCCAGCTCCTGAATAGCGTTTTCAAGGTATTTACAAAGTTTGGCATGTAACCAAAGTCTGACTTGTTTTCTTGATGTTTGAAGTGTTCTAACATGCTTCTGTGGCTGTATATATATGGAGAAGGTGTTTAGTGAAGATGTTTAGCCATTTGATTCCGTTTTTGAGACTTTCATGTTTTTATTGCTCAGAAGTGTTTTTCAGCTCCTGAATAGCGTTTTAAATGCATTTACAAAGTTTGGCATGTAACTTCTTTCTGAATTGTTTTCTTGATGTTTTAAGTGTTATAACATGCTTCTGTGGCTGTACTTATATGGAGAAGGTGTTTAGTGAAGATGTTTAGCCATTTGATTCCGTTTTTGAGACTTTCATGTTTTTATTGCTCAGAAGTGTTTTTCAGCTCCTGAATAGCGTTTTCAATGCATTTACAAAGTTTGGCTTGTAACTTCTTTCTGAATTGTTTTCTTGATGTTTTAAGTGTTATAACATGCTTCTGTGGCTGTACACATAAGGAAAGGTTGTTTAGTGAATATGTTTAGCCATTAGATTCCGTTTTTGAGACTTTCATGTTTTTATTGCTCAGAAGTGCTTTCCAGCTCCTGAATAGCGTTTTCAATGCGTTTACAAAGTTTGGCATGTAACTTCTGTCTGAATGGTTTTCTTGATGTTTGAAGTGTTATAACATGCTTCTGTGGCTGTACATATATGGAAAAGGTGTTTAGTGAAGTTGTTTAGCCATTAAATTCCGTTTTTGAGACTTTCATTTTGTCATTGCTCTAGAGTGCTTTCCAGCTCCTGAATAGCATTTTCGATGCATTTACAAAGTTTGGCATGTAACTTCTGGCTGAAAGATTTTCTTGATGTTTGAAGTCTTATAACATGCTTCTGTGGCTGTATATATGTTGAAAAGATGTTTAGTGAATTTGTTTAGCCATTAGATTCCGTTTTTGAGACTTTCATGTTTTTATTGCTCAGAAATGCTTTTCAGCTCCTGAATAGCGTTTTCAATGCATTTACAAAGTTTGGCATGTAACTTCTGTCTGAATTCTTTTCTTGATGTTTGAAGTGTTCTAACATGCTACTGTACAATGTGGAAAAAGGTGTTTAGTGAAGATGTTTAGCTATTTGATTCCGTTTTTGAGACTCATGTTTTTATTGCTCAGAAGTGCTTTTCAGCTCCTGAATAGCATTTTCAATGCATTTACAAAGTTTGGCATAAAACTTCTGGCTGAAACGTTTTCTTGATGTTTGAAGTCTTATAACATGCTTCTGTGGCTGTATATATGTGGAAAAGGTGTTTAGCGAAGTTGTTTAGCCATTAGATTCAGTTTTCGAGACTTTCATGTTTTTATTGCTCAGAAGTGCTTTTCAGCTCCTGAATAGCGTTTTCAATGCATTTACAAAGTTTGGCATGTAACTTCTGTCTGACTTGTTTTCTTGATGTTTGAAGTGTTCTAACATGCTACTGTGACTGTACAATGTGGAAAAAGTTGTTTAGTGAAGATTTTTAGCCATTAGATTCCGTTTTTGAGACTTTCATGTTTTTATTGCTCATAAGTGCTTTTCAGCTCCTGAATAGCGTTTTCAATGCATTTACAAAGTTTGGCATGTAACTAATGTCTGACTTGTTTTCTTGATGTTTGAAGTGTTCTAACATGCTTCTGTGGCTGTATAAATGTGGAAAAGGTGTTTAGGTGAAGATGTTTAGCCATTAGATTCCGTTTTTGAGACTTTCATGTTTTTATTGCTCTAAAGTGCTTTTCAGCTCCTGAATAGCGTTTTCAAGGCATTTACAAAGTTTGGCATGTAACTAATGTCTGACTTGTTTTCTTGATGTTTGAAGTGTTCTAACATGCTTCTGTGGCTGTAAACATATGGAAAAGGTGTTCAGTGAAGATGTTTAGCCATTACATTCCGTTTTTGAGGTTTTCATGTTTTTATTGCTCAGAAGTGCTTTTCAGCTCCTGAATAGCGTTTTCAATGCATTTACAAAGTTTGGCATGTAACTAATGTCTGACTTGTTTTCTTGATGTTTGAAGTATTCTAAAATGCTTCTGTGGCTGTACACATAAGGAAAGGTTGTTTAGTGAATATGTTTAGCCATTAGATTCCGTTTTTGAGACTTTCATGTTTTTATTGCTCAGAAGTGCTTTTCAGCTCCTGAATAGCGTTTTCAATGCATTTACAAAGTTTGGCATATAACTTCTGGCTGAATGGTTTTCTTGATGTTTGAAGTATTATAAGATGCTTCTGTGGCTGTATGTATGTGAAAAAGGTGTTTAGTGAAGATGTTTAGCCATTAAATTCCGTTTTTGAGACTTTCATATTTTTATTGCTCAGAAGTGCTTTTCAGCTCCTGAATAGCGTTTTCAATGCATTTACAAAGTTTGGCATGTAACTTCTGTCTGAATTGTTTTCTTGATGTTTGAAGTGTTCTAACATGCTACTGTGACTTTACAATGTGGAAAAAGGTGTTTAGTGAAGATGTTTAGCCATTAGATTCCGTTTTTGAGACTTTCATGTTTTTATTGCTCATAAGTGCTTTTCAGCTCCTGAATAGCGTTTTCAATGCATTTGCAAAGTTTGGCATGTAACTAATGTCTGACTTGTTTTCTTGATGTTTGAAGTGTTCTAACATGCTTCTGTGGCTGTACAAATATAGAAAAGGTGTTCAGTGAAGATGCTTAGCCATTAGATTCCGTTTTTGAGACTTTCATGTTTTTATTGCTCAGAAGTGCTTTTCAGCTCCTGAATAGCGTTTTCAATGCATTTACAAAGTTTGGCATGTAACTAATGTCTGACTTGTTGTCTTGATGTTTGAAGTGTTCTAACATGCTTCTGTGGCTGTACACATTAGGAAAAGTTGTTTAGTGAAGATGTTTAGCCATTAGATTCCGTTTTTGAGACTTTCATGTTTTTATAGCTCAGAGGTGCTTTCCAGCTCCTGAATAGCGTTTTCAATGCATTTCCAAATTTGTCATATAACTTCTGTCTGAATGGTTTTCTTTATGTTTTAAGTGTTATAACATGCTTCTGTGGCTGCATATTTATGGAAAAGGCTTTCAGTGAAGATGTTTAGCCATTAGATTCCGTTTTTGAGACTTTCGTGTTTTTATAGCTCAGAAGTGCTTTCCAGCTCCTGAATAGCGTTTTCAATGCATTTACAAAGTTTGGCATGTAACTTCTGGCTGAAAGGTTTTCTTGACGTTTGAAGTGTTATAACATGCTTCTGTGGCTGTATATATATGGAAAAAGTGTTTGGTGAAGACGTTTAGCCATTAGATTCCGTTTTTGAGACTTTCATTTTGTCATTGCTCTAGAGTGCTTTCCAGCTCCTGAATAGCATTTTCGATGCATTTACAAAGTTTGGCATTTAACTAATGTCTGACTTGTTTTCTTGATATTTGAAGTGTTCTAACATGCTTCTTTGGCTGTACACATAAGGAAAATGTGTTTAGTGAAGATGTTTAGCCATTAGATTCCGTTTTTGACACTTTCATGTATTTATTGCTCAGAAGTGCTTTTCAGCTCCTGAATAGCGTTTTCAATGCATTTACAAAGTTTGGCATGTAACTTCGGTCTGAATGGCTTTCTTGATGTTTGAAGTGTTATAACATGCTTCTGTGGCTGCATATATATATGGAAAAGGTGTTTAGTGAAGATGTTTAGCCATTAGATTCCGTTTTTGAGACTTTCATGTTTTTATTGCTCAGAAGTGCTTTTCAGCTCCTGAATAGCGTTTTCAATTCATTTACAAAGTTTGGCATGTAACTTCTGTCTGAATGGTTTTCTTGATGTTTTAAGTGTTATAACATGCTTCTGTGGCTGCATATATATGGAAAAGGTGTTTAGTGAAGATGTTTAGCCACAAGATTACGTTTTTGAGACTTTCATGTTTTTATTGCTCAGAAGTGCTTTTCAGCTCCTGAATAGCGTTTTCAATGCATTTACAAAGTTTGGCATGTAACTTCTGTCTGAATGGTTTTCTTGTTGTTTTAAGTGTTATAACATGCTTCTGTGGCTGCATATATATGGAAAAGGTGTTTAGTGAAGATGTTTAGCCATTAGATTCCGTTTTTGCCACGACGTGGTCGGCTGGTTATGTTATTTTTAGACCTGTGGGCAACGTTGCCGTGACGTCGTACCTTGGTCGGCTGGGTACGTTATTTTTAGACATGTGGGCAATCGAACGCCAACTGTGCCAAAACGTGTGAAATCACGTTCGTGTACACACGTCAATTTTTGACGTGTACAGACGTCAAAAACGGACGTCTGTACACGTCCATTTTTGACGTCTGTACACGTAATGACGTCTGTACACGACCATTTTTGACGTCTGTACACTGTTTTTCAAATTCAAATTGGGTGCTACCACTTTTCTGAGGGGAAACCATATTATGATTATTGCAAGAGTGAAAACCTGTCCACACTCAACCAATCTTGATTGAATTAAGATTAAGAAATAAGATAATATAAATTGGCAGTGACATTATCAACAACTGTAGGCTATTTTGTAAGTTACTGATAAAAAAAAAAATGTTTGTATACTATATCATATTCACCTTTCGAAAACAACAATTAAGTTTGTTAAACTGCCCACTAGATGGCAGTATGAGTGCAAAAATAATAAGGGCAGAGCCTCTGGTCAATGTGATGAGTATACCCAAGGATAAATTGTGGCAACAGCAAGCAAAATAACATTACAATAAAACATGTTAGGAATACACAGGGTTGAAGACAGCTGGACAGTACAAAGAGAAGCCTTATTCAGGAAATAAAACCCGTAAAACCCGTGACAATATCCAATACAGGGAATATAGAACATATTTTTTATGTAATTGAGAGTAAATGAAAATGTACAGAGTCTGTTTTTTCCCCCCTGGATAGGGATGGGAACCTATCAGTAGAGGTAGTGGTTCCCAACCCTGGTCCTCAGGGCACCCCTGTCCTGCATGTTTGAGATGTTTCCCTGCTCCAACACACCTGATTAAAATGAATGGTTATAAGCATGCTCCTGCAGAGCAATATTTCGGAACGGCTCCGACGTTCTTCCGAGCAAGTCCGGCCACTCTGAACACAGCTCACATCAAGGGAAAATCTGATAAAATAATCTGTAGATAATCAGGACATAAACTAGGATTGTCGGGACATTACCTAGGATTGTCGGAAGGGGGAAATCGGCCCAAAATCAGCCCGATTATCTTGTGCTGTGTAAACCGCATTAGTCAGAGCATGTTTGAATGGAGTTGTAAATTAGTGGAGCAAGGAACAGAGTGCCATTAATTAAACCTAAGCAAGGAGCACACATTATTAATGGCCTAGTTTCCCAGACATGGATTAAACCTGTAGTTCTAGTCCAAAGGTAAGTGAAAAATGCCTAGGCTTAATCCATGTCTGGGAAGCTGGGCCATATTGGCTGTAAGAACAAATAGAGTATGTAACAAATCTGAACAGATTTAATCTCCATGCTGCTATATTGCATTACCTGAGCAGCACCTTTGGCAAATTATCTGGGGCATTCCTTTGCCTATTTGGTATGCTATTGAATGTTTGAATACCCTCTGACCATACATGGGCCATAGCACACACATTTATTTTTTCACTCACACTTTGGTGGTTGTAAAGTTTCAGCATAAACTATTTCATGCCAAAACTAATCTTTAATAAATGTGTATATGACCTTTCATCAATTATTTACAATCGCCTTGCATGCTCTGCGCTTGGAGTCATTATAGGCTATGGTTGCATTCATCCCTGTTCCCCAATCGAGGTGCATCATTATCGTAAAATGAATGACACTGAACAGTTTGCCATGAAATGTTTGTGTTGTTGACTAGAAAAACGAATTGTAGGCCTATGTGTAGGCTACAGAGTCACATATGTATTCATGCATAAAGTTGAACAAGTTGTTTATGAAATGTCTAAAGTTGGCCAATTTAGATTATGTAGGCCTATATTAATATTCTAACCCAAGGGGGTGAGTATATTATGCAGTGAACATAACGCACTGTACATTTAAACATCAGTTCTCTGCTTTTTTCTAAACTGTCGGAGGCCGAACCCACCACAAAACATAAAGGTGCCAGTATGGTACTCCGACTCCGTTACGGATGGGCGGGCCGCCGGATAGGACGGATTCATTAGCATTTCTCTTGCCTTTATGGTTCTCCGAAGGCTGGGGGTGCTGAAAACAATTCACCGCCAAAACAGTAGGTGGAGAAGCGGTTTTTTGTCGAAAACACGTTGCTTTGTTGCGTCTTTGTAAGTTAGAAATCGTCGTTGTTTATCTCCCACCTCTCATCACACGTGTGACACTCTTGCCAGCTGTCACTAGTCAGACGATGAGTGCAGCAGGTGCAGTCACATAATATTATATTAAAGACAAACTCAAGGCCTGCGAGTTTGTGGCCCGCGGAAGATTAATGGGCTATTGAAATAAGTCTACACTGCTGTACAGCGTGTATTGACCATAAACGACATCTCCATGCATTTCAATTGTGTTACGGCAAAGTGACGACATCCCGCCTCTAGAAAGCAGTGTATGCACATCAGTGTTAAACGCAAAGTTTAACTGGGTGAAGGCGAGCATGGTTTGAATGACAGCACTCCAATGCAGCCGGTTCTGCGAACGTACCCCATGTGCATTTTCAGCCAAGGTCCTCGGGCATTCAACCCAACTTGGTATCGCTCTCGAACTTGGTTAGAGTACTCAGCCAAGCTAGCATGTTTCTGCTTCCCTTATCGACAATTTGGAGCCAGCAATGATGAAGACATCACCTTCATTAGACAAGGTTTTACCTAGGCTATTGGAAAACGGCAATGTTTATTTTACATAAAGCTCAAAAAGCTATTCTGCGTTCAGATGAAGGGCAAAACAAGTTTTGCTCTTGCGCTATGCGCGCTTGCATTTTGTCGCCAAACACTGAGAAAAATTTGCAAATGTATCCTCCAAGAAAAACAGCAGATTGTCCAAGAATTAAAAGGCGGACTTAAATTGCAGCATAATATGCCCTATGTTCACAAAAGCTACAACAAAAACACCATGTTTTTACATCGTTACTGACGTTACATCGTAGTTACAACTGGCCCTTTGACGGCAACCATGCTGATGTGGCCCTCGGTGAAAATGGGTTTGACACCCCTGCGATATAGACAAGACTCTGGTTTTGTGAATTCATTTCTCCACCAAGTGTATAATCCAATGTGAAAAATGATAAACAAAAAGACTGATATAATTGGAAACAAAAATATCCATACAAACTGTATATAGGCTACAGTCAAAACTACAATGTACTACTCTAGGTCACTAAACTGTGGCAGTCAGTGCACAGACAACAAACTCACGTGTCTGAATTCGCTAGAGTAGAGCATAAACTAGCTCACAATAAAATTTCTCTCCAAGAAGTTCTCATCACAGACGTCTTTCAAAAAGACGACCTTAGAGAAAACACCTTTCTGTCGAAGTCGGAAATGATGTCGTTTGGAAATGATGTCGTAGCGGACCAATCACGGCCAAGGGGTATCCGTCGCGTACAGCACGGCACGACGGATCGACAGGAATTTAAACGGTGCACGGGAAAGGTCTCCGTCGGCCCCGCAGACGACGGAGAGGGCGTTTCAGGGCGTAGGCCCTTCCCATGTGTCCGTAATCGTATAGTACGGAGTAGCATATAAAGGCCTTAAAGGCTGCAGCAAAATATAGCCTATGCTATTGACTTGACTAGAAATTAATTAGCCGTCGCACTATAGAGGCTTAATTATTATTATTATTATTATTATTATAAAAATGTATATTAAATGGCAGTGAATGAAATCCCGAAATCACAAATCTTGGCTAGTGCTCCACAGTTTACATAAGTAATCCTCCCATAACTTCCCTCTTAATATTATAACCTAAAGTAAATAGACACCCACTGAAAACACAAGACAATGGCCAAATACATTTTAGAAAACAATTGCCTAATCATTAAAACTTTCCGCAGTGCCGCAAGACTCTCCGGGTTGCGGGTTACGGGTCATTTGCTTCCGCTCAGACCATATATAAGTCTATGGCTCCGAAATACCTGCCTCTCACACAGGTAGCCTAACTACAAGATTCGGAAATGGACCGACAGCAAAGGCTGCAAGCATTGGCAGACAGATTTACAAACATTGTAAGTCGTTTCAACTGTGGAAAAACTGAAGGAGCCAGTGACAATAACCCTGCAAGTTCTGCGACACTGGTAGACAGGTTAGTGCAATATTTACTTAAATAGAACCATGATTCGGTAAATTCCCGCCAGAAAGTGTACTGTTACATCTTGCTAGTCGGAATACTGTAGGCCTATATCTAAAACTAACTTTATATGTACCCATCCTCATTGTATTCATCCATTGTATTCATGTAATCACTATCCAACCTGTTTGAATGTTGGACATTTACAGCCTTCGAAATAAGAAATCTAATAAGCACTGGACATGGGTCATTTTAGCGTTCATTGATAAGGTTTTGAAGGTCAGTCGTGGTATTGTGGGTCGTAGTAGTGTATGTGTTTTAGATGTACTTCTTCTAACACGACCCCTCTTCCACAAAGCAAGTTTTGTGGAACAGGCCTCTTAGTTGAAATTAATGGGTCGTAATCAAGCTAAGCACAAGCCAAATTACACATTCAATTGTATATGGTGTTGTGGAAGAGGCAAACATAGGATTGAGAAAGGTAGTTTAGTGCATAGGCAATGGTTGCTTGTCTTCCAACATACCAACCAGAACGTTCCATGAAAATCATCTGTCTGGCACCATGTGCAAAATGAACACAGGTTGAATGGTCTTTATTTTCAGATTTGCTCATTTGAGTGAGTTTGATTTTAGCGTTTATGTAATGATTATTTTTCATAAAAACTTAGGGAGTTTAGGAGAGGTCAGGAGCCCAGGAGGACAAGACCAGCCAGACAACGGATGACCACTATAAGGATGGCAGCTCTCCCAAATGGCAGAGACGCATTATATTTTCCGAGGTGTAAGTTAGGGGGGAGAACAGTAGCAGGCAGGGGCAAAGAAAAGATTGCTTATGTCTGCCAACCTAACCATCAGAAAGACACTCAACCTAGACAGTCTACAAATGTAATAAAATGGTTTACCAATGGAGAGTAACAATTGTTTAGAACTTCTTAAAAAAAAAATTGTCACTCTGTAGTAGTACATATGAGTAGGCTAATACAACATACTTTCCAATAAACAAGCTCTGTTTTAAGTAACGAAATTTTTGAAATTGATAAAAGGATGTAAAAGAACATATAAACAATTTCTGATCTTTGTGGTTTTCTCCTTTTCTCAGCTGGTTCAAACATAAAGAAAGTTGTTGTGCCGCTGTCGATGCCAGAAGGGGAATTTATAAATAAAATTTGATCTGAGTTCACAAGCGTCCAAGGGGACTTCAGCCTGTGCAGAGTCGACAGACAGAGACGAATACATGTCCTGGAGCTCTCCTCCATCTGTCCATCTGCAATCAAGGCATGTTCTGTGCTGCAAAGATCAGCAGTGTACATCCGACCAAATGAGGTGAGTGCCTTTGATGTGCATTAGTGGTGTTCTGTGAGGGCATCATTACATTGCACTGAAAACGCCTTGTTTCACAAGGAAATCTATTAGCCATTTCCCTGGGAAGTTAGGCGATTTGGGTAGACTTCCTCGCTTTGGAAATGCTTACTATCATTTAGGATGTAAAGTTTAATGAAATTGTAGGACCCTTCACATGCATGCTAACATTGTTTATTAATTAATTTCAGGGTATTATGTCAAACTCCTCCACAGCACATAACCAAACGCCAGCTGCACTGCCAACCACAGTCCCAGCCCCTGGTCCTTCTGCCACCATCCTAGCCCCTGGTCCTTCTGCCACCATCCTAGCCCCTGGTCTTTCTGCCACCATCCCAGCCCCTGGTCCGTCTGCCACCATCCCAGCACCTGGTCCTTCTTCAACCATCCCAGCGCTTGGTCCTTCTGCAACCATCCCAGCCCCTGTCTTTTCCCCTGTTACCTGTCCAGCTCAAAGTCCCACATATATCTCCTCAACTCCATCAACACCAGACCAGGAGGACTTTGAAGAGTAAGTGCTTTCATTTTCTTTAGACACCATGCCATTATTTTGGATGTATAGTACAAATAAATACAACATATGTAATGAAAATCGCATTCTTACTATATTAATAAATTATGTTAAATGTTTAAATACAGTAAAAAATACATTACAGGCTATAGTAGCGTGTTTTCAAATAACAGTAATGTGTTTTCAAATAACAATGCAGACCTTACGTTTGTGTTAGTGACGTTACTCCTGCCATTTAATCCTCCCCATACAGATTCATAGACATTGCTGCCATACTGCTGACTCTGAGGTCAAGGGTTAAGGATATTGCTCCCACCGCCAATCAGATCAACGTACTTCGTAATGAAGAGTTTGATGGCGCATTGAGAGCCTTCAAACGGCCTTGACCATTTGGGTCAAAACGCATTTGACCCTGAGTCAAAACTTGATGTTGTTTTTATTGATGAGGACGGTCAAGGGGAAGGGGCCATAGATGCAGGCGGGCCTACCAGAGTTTTGCAGGCCTCTGATGAGGCAGCTCCAAGAGCATCCAATATTTGAAGGGCCTCTGGAATCACGCACCCTGGCCCTTGACAGTGTTGGTATGTATAATTGAAAGGAACATAAACAATTGATTTGTTACTCGCTTAAAAGGCTGTAAAAACGTATTACATTTAAATGTTCTTTCTTTCTAGCCCTTCACAACAACATGTACAAAGCTGTGGGCCAAATGTTGTCTGTTTGCCTGGTCCAGGGGGGGTGTCACCAAACTTCTTTGCAAAAAGGCTTTTCAACCAAGTCTTTTGTGTACCATCTGGCCCGTTTACCATTGAGGAAGTTGGAGACCATAGTCTTAGGACTAAACTACAGAAGGCAAGTTTAGAAATTTTTACAGATCATTCCATATGGACTTACTTTTGTTTTGAAATAGTGACATACATCATTTTGACCTAGTGTTGTAATATTTTTAGATAAGCTGTGCAGAGACACTAGAAGATGCCAGACATGCCGTAAATGACATGACTGAAGAGTTGGCTCTGATGGGAGCTCTACGGCACCTCCGGTCCTTGGAGCACAGGAAGGAGCTGATGGAGGCGGTTCTTCAATTCTACTATGAGGGACGAATATATGCAGCCCTCCAACAGTAAGTTGTCTATGCTTGTATTACAAGCATATAAAGTAACAACTGCAGCATAGCAAATTTAATTGACCTTGGTGTTCCAAATCTCTCTCTCTCCCGCGCTCTATGTATATGTATACACACATACAATCTCAAAGTTATTCATTTGGAGGAATTTGCTATCATGTAAACAGCTGGTGGAATATCTGACAGATATTTACATGATTGCTAATTTCTCCAAACTAATCACATTGAAGTACATCATGACAGTAACAGTACAGGTAATTTTGTTCTTGTAATCTTTTGTCAGATTCAGAGAAGGACTGGCTGCTCTTGGTGTTCTGGAGAAAGTCACCACACATCCTCAAGCCTTTGAGAACATATTCCTCCAGGACACAACATCCCTGAACGCCAATGACATAGTGGGGCCTTTTCCAGGCCAGTTGTCGATCCTTTCCAGGATCAAACAGGAGGCGGTTGGAGGCAAGGACCATAGCCTTCTGGAAGGATTGGCTCTTGGAGGTAGAAGGTATGGGTCCCTGTGTCAATTAATCTGTTCTTGCATAACAAAGTACTTGCTTGTCATGATGAATATATCAAAGTATGCAAACATTCAAGAGCCATGCCATATAGTGGCCAAATTGATTTGATTTCTTAGTATCTACAACTGGCTTTGATCACAATGTCACTCTTATTCCACTTTTTTTTTCCCCCCATTATACAGGTGGACTTGCTTTTCCAATTCCAATTGCTTTTCCAATTCCAGTAAGACAAGCATGTCTTAATTTTCGCTACAGGCCTGCAAAGAATCCCAGCAATGGGATTTCCGGTACAGCCAGAGCTCGCCTTTCTTTACCCTGAGGATAGACTGTCCAGGTTCCCAAAGGCCAACACGTGTGCTCTTGTGCTCTACCTACCTGTGGGCCAGACATACGACAACTTCAAAAGAAACATGGAGCTTGGAGTAGGTTCTGCAGATCAGTTTGGAGAGGGCTAAATGTAGTCGTAAATGAACTCGTATTTTGTTCTGTTCCAATGTATTTCAAAATAATCTTTGAATTTGTTATGCATGTGATCTGCTGATCCATTGGGAGGGCTGAATATTGTTTTGTCCTACATGTTACATAATGCAATAACATTAAACACAAACACACACAATTGTATTTGGTCTGCTCATCTTTATTACATTAACATGATTGACTGTCAATAGGCCTTGGAATTGGTAAGCAATGTGATTACAACAGATGATGCATGTGTGTACTGTATTTAAGACAGGACATTGAGGACCTGTTCAAGAACATCAGTTCCCAAACTGTCTCTATCTCCACCCAGAGGATTTGTGCTTTGCCTGAGGTGTTCCAACTGTTTATTACTTGGTTGAAATTGGTTTAGGGGAACCACAACTCTTCGTAGCCAGTCAAAGGCAGGTGCAGCCGCCCCCTGGTCAGCCGTCGCCCCCTGGTCAGCCGCCGCCCCCTGGTCAGCCGCCGGAACTGGCTGCTCGTCTGCTCCAAATACACCTTGGATACCAGTGTGATGTTGCAACTGTTGTGTCAGACAACCTCGCACAAAAATCTGATATGGTGACATGTATCTGGCAGTCCTCAGCCGGTGGTGATTCCATTGATTGCAAAACAGTCCAAGGTCACGGTTTATACGAGGCAGGTAAACGAAGTGAAGAGCCCAAAGATGCCTTTTGTTATTGGCAATAATGATTCCTTCGTTTTCGAGGTATGTAAACAAGGAGTGGTAGACATTAGTCACGCCTCTCCAGACATCACCCCACAGTCTTTCAATCCGCTGATTATGAGTGCTCCTCCCTCTTAAAGCACTCCCTCGGGTTGATCCTGGGAAGACATCCATGAACAGACAAACGGCGTTGTGACCAGTCGGCTGAACCCATCAATTCCTCCATGGATTACAATTCTCCACCTAAATTATGAAGGAAGGGAAAAATAAGATTTCACTTGCATTTCTATTTTTTTTTTATAACAAATATAAATGGCTTGAATGCTGCTAAAATTATTTGTATACATTTCTGTGCTACATGTTGGGCATTTAATAGCAAGAAAGTCCTAACCACTATTGCATTCACGTGAAGCTTAAAATCTTATTTTCAATTGAAAGCTGTCATTGGCTAGGGACACAGTTAGGGCAAATGAACAAATTACAGTAAAACAAGCCACTCACTTTATGAGCTTGTGGTTGCCATCAATATGCCACAGCGAATTTGGCCCTGCTACGCGATATGTTCTCCTACGAAGCCTGTGGGACATACTCCGAATTGCAGCACCTTCAGGATTAGTTCTGATGACACTTTGCCTCACACGCCGTCTCTGGACTATGATGCCCTCACCCACAAGCCGGGCCCTGACAGCTTCTGGTCCTATTTCATCATTGCCAGAGATGATATCCAGCACACTGTTATCAAGTGCATCATCTGTTAGATCCGTGTAGCGACCCCTAAAAGAGAGATTGTACTGTCTATGGAAGACAAATGTATACATATTAGATTTAGGATAAAAATGTTTACATTCATCTGCAGTAGAAGCTTTAAACAAAACAATGTGTTTAAAGATATCCGATATGAAATAGTTCTATCACAGTATATCGTTTTCTTTATAGAAAGGGTAATTCTGCAGTGTTTCATGTGCTTTGTAAATAAACAAAATAATTGTGTAGGGCTCAGTGAGAAAGGGGGTCACATTATTCAGATTTCTCCTGAACTAGTCCTTTAATTGACACATACCTTAACCGTCGGTTTACAGTTCTTCTTGATACACCCAAGATCTCCGCAATATGTTTAGCAGAGAAGTTAAAGGACAACAACGTCTGCAACTGCTCTTGGGCGATTTGGTAAACCGGCCTTCCTCCAGTCTGTTCTCCCATTCGAGGTACGGTGAAACCAGAAGCAACTGCAGTTCAAGAGAAAAATGTTAGAGGCATTGTGTTTTGAATCTTGCTTCTTAAGATTGTTTAATCTGACGAGTACATTACCAGGTTGTTGTTGTTGATCGTTGGCTCCCCGAACTAACTCGCTAATTAGCAACAGCATCTCATCCACCACTCCAGATTGAAGCAGTCGCCATTGCTCCAGCGAATGCTCGTCGCCATTATCTCTAACCTGTTAGCATGACAAAACATATTAGTGGCAGGCTAACTACAACAAAGCTTGTTTAAACAACTCTGAGTTTGCTGCTTCAGTAACATAATAATTGCATTCAGTAACGCAATATTCAAAGCCTTAAGGTCTAGTTTAGCTGCGTTAATTTGATCTTGCTCATTGTTGGAATGCTGCTTCAGCATTCCAAGTATTGTTCTTTGAATCTTCATTCAACTTCCTCTTATTCTATTTCTTCCGCGGCACCTTTCAGCGCCTTCAAATCTTCAGCTATTAAAACTGTTCAGCTATCAAAAAAATCAGCAGTTTCAGGCTATGACTGCTATGACTTTTCAGCTTTGTACCTCTTATGCTTGAATTAATATAAATCAATATTCGTAATATTTTTAACATGGGTTTCCAATGGAGTTTTCTTTCAAATCCTCTCAAACTTCTTAAAACTTCAACTTCCAAATCCTTCTTCTTCCTCAATCTTTCAGCTAGAGCCACCATTTGAACTTTAAAACGTTGACAAAACCTTAAACTATTTTTATATTATTCAGCTTTTTGATATCTATTCAACTTTTTTCAATATCACTGATTATGTTTCATGACTTTTTCAAACCGTTTCTGAGATTTACATGGGTGTTTACAAGAAGGCCCTGAGTGCAGACTGAATCGCTTAGAGCAGAGGGGAGCTTCGGATGTCGTTGAAAACATATTTCTAGTTTGCCAGCATTGCCACAATTTTTGCTCTTCATGCTTCGTTTTTGGATCATAGATAGCTAATTTTGTGCTGGTTGTAGACAGTTGTCTGTGGAATCCAAAAGACTTACACATTTGTTCAGAGCCCCACGAAAGCGAGACAAAGTCCACTTCTCGCCCCATAGAGTCCAATGCAAATGTGGTGACAAATTCGTCACAGAAAACAAAAAATAACAAGATTTATAAACTGCCGTTATAGTCGTATTTCTGAACGCACAGACATATAAAGGACATCTCTGGTTTCGGCAGAGTCTTGGGTCTCGGAAAATATCTTTATTTTTTGGATTGGACTTATAGTTTTGCGTCTACGTTAACTTGTTTGAGGTGTGGATTCTTGCTAAATTTCTGGTACTTTCTGCCCTCACCGCGTTAGCAGCCATAGCTGCACCATCACCGTGGCAACCACACAAACAAGCGCCAGTCTCTTACACGGGTGATTGGCATTAGCTGACAAGACAAGCGATTCAGTCAACTCGTCTCATTAAAAGACTAGAGCACCACAACACAACTACTACCACTACTGATACTGCTATATCTTATGCCACACTACAACTACTAATTCTGAAGATGCTGCAAATATCTCTTTTACTAACTACTATGCTAATGGTAGGCTACTGTTTTGTTCTACTACGCCACCGAGTGCGTTCACTTGACTATGAGAAACCCGATAGCCATTGTCGGTTTATGCCAATAATAGTATTGCTCCGTTTACATGTGTAATTAGTAGGGATGGGCGAACGATGCCTTGTGAAGCTTTGGTGTTTTTTTCCGGATTGCTCCGAACCAAAGAGCCGAACTATTGGCGCGCAAATTGGAGAGCACAGTGACATCTAGTGGTCAGCTAAAATTATAGCAGCCGTTTAAACCAACTGAATGCGATGTACCAGTAGTTTCTGGCGGTACTTAGCCTCGTTAATTATTCAATGTTCATTTTTGTAAGGCTACGTGATGGTCTAATTTTCGTGTTCATCTTAATTAAAACCATACATGTGTATTTGAGAACTGTGTAATTTTCATACAATAAATATGTTTTACTGTGATGTACTGGTCTACACCACACTATGTAATGTTCTGCAAACAGTATAAGGGCGGTAGAATGCTTAAGTGTATGGAAGTATTAAATGACTGCTGATACAGAGTGGTAGCTTACACAACCACTCTGCTTATATAGCTGTCTCATTCCTTACATTTGTGATATGTATTTTGCCTCTTGAAATTCAACTTTTTCTTTGATTACGTTTGAACGTTGTGAAGCATTCTCCCGCATTGTATTCAAGCACTTAGCTTTGTGAGATGATGCAGTTGAGCTACCACACTGCCTCTTTAGAGTGGAGTCAGATGGCTGAGTAGTGAGGGAGTCGGGCTAGTAGTCAGAAGGTTGCCAGATCGATTCCCCGCCGTGCCAAATGACGTTGTAAGTCGCTCTGGATAAGAGCGTCTGCTAAATGACTAAATGTATGAGAGTGAGTCACACATTTTCAAAATTAATTTCAGCTTGCAGGTATTTTCTCATTTCTGTATTTTCAGCCATTTAAAAAAATAATTTCAGATTTCAGCATTCCAACGCATTTTCAGCAGGAAATGCATGTTCTAGTTATTAAAGAGTTACCAGTACAAGTGTGTTGACGAGTGGTAGGCTATCTACAACAACGCTTGTTAAACAACTCTTTCAGATTGCTGGCTTCAGTAGCATAATAATCGCATTCAGTAAGGCAATATTCAAAGTCTTAAAGTTTAGTTTAGCTGCGTTAATTTGATCTTGCTCATTATTAAAGAGTTACCACTACAAGTGTGTTGACAAGTGGTAGGCTAACTACAACAACGCTTGTTAAACAACTCTTTCAGATTGCTGGCTTCAGTAACATAATAATCGCATTCAGTAAGGCAATATTCAAAGTCTTAAAGTTTAGTTTAGCTGCGTTAATTTGATCTTGCTCATTATTAAAGAGTTACCACTACAAGAGTGGTAGGCTAACTACAACAACGCTTGTTAAACAAATCTTTCAGATTGCTGGCTTCAGTAACATAATAATCGCATTCATTAAGGCAATATTCAAAGCCTAAAGGTCTAGTTTAGCTGCGTTAATTTGATCTTGCTCATTATTAAAGAGTTAGCACTACAAGTGTGTTGACGAGAAGTCAGGAGCCCAGGAGGATAGGACTAGCCAAACAGATATACAAAACAAGTAACTTGGCTTAACGTTGCTAATTGATAGCTTACCTGGTTAAAACAGTCTGTATAGAATCCTGGTCATCTGAAGATAAAAGTCGAGTACATTCGGAAAAAGTCTGAGCACAATTGTTGAGGAAGTTTGTGGTCGTCATTCTGAGACTTGCCTCCACCAGAATTTGAAATCACACACAAAGTGTTCGTCTTCTTCGTTGGTTCTTTGAATGGCTGTTAGCAAACAATTTATAGGTGCATCATCGCCACCTACTGGACTGGAGTATGTTACCGGATAAACCGCAAAGAGGCTCTCCCCCCCACAAATGGACTGTCCCAAATACTAAATGATAGCTACGTAAGAGCCCACATGGTCACAGTAGGACTACGTACAGCCTCGCGCAGACACTACGTAAAAAGGGGGGTGGCTATGTTGAAGCCAACCAATAGCATGGAAGCATAGATGGTCCAAACGTGTACAGACGTCAAAAATGGACGTGTACAGACGTCATTACGGGTACAGACGTCAAAAATGGACGTGTACAGACGTCCGTTTTTGACGTAAATTATAAGCATTTCATTCTTTACATGTACAAAAGCAATCAGTGTGTGATGTGTAACATGATTAAGCAAACATTCTTTGTCCAACACACAATGCAAATTTGAGCTGCAATAATTTTGTAGTACAATATTGTTAAATGTGACCAAAAGGCAAGCGATTCTTAAGTTTTATTACCAAAGACAAGTCATCATTAAGCAATAAGGTACGAGAGGCAGTACTTTATCGCCAATAAAGTACGTGTTCAAGGGTGTTGTTAGGCAAATCCTGGAACACGTACTTTATTGGCGATAAAGTACTGCCTCTCGTACCTTATTGCTTTTATAATACGGTTGCCAGCGAAATTATGAATAGTAAATAAATAGTAAGCTGCCTTTCAGCACAAAATAGTTATAGACAACAAACATTGTGTATCGCATTTCAGTAGCCGAGAGAAAATAGTCCCTGTAAACAGTGGCTGTTGCTATGCAACGGACAAACAGCATTGTGCCCTGCACGTTTGTTAGCCTAGCTAGATCTCGCACCATCTCATTCATTCAATGCTCATTTTATAAAAGCTACCTTTAAAATAACAACGACAATGGGACACTTTCAATAAAATAATATTTAATTTAAACACTAGGCCTAAACATTCTAAATCAATCTTAAATGTTTCGTAGGCACTGGGTATATGGTAGCTAGCTAGCCTACTAACCTACATATGCTGTAAACAAGTTACGAGTGACTTGGGACTCGATAGACGAACATTAGGCTGTTGTTAAGGTTAGCTTATGTTGACTTGGATATCTCCATTAATTGTGCATCCGTGGAAAACCTGTGTTTTAAGAAGCCAGAAGTCCAGGTCATGTAATTGCGTGGCTACGAAGCTAGCGAAGTGTAGTCTAGTTAGCAACTATAGACCTGAGCTTCCGTTCAACGTTTCAGTAGCTAGACCAGCTAGTTAGCACTGATAGCACGGGACAGTGCAATATTATTGCTCAAAAATTAACCGAATGTTGCTAGTATAGCTTGCTAACCAATAAATTGCTGCATGCCAGTAGTTACTTGTAGACAGTCTTTTTCTTCTGCAACATTTTAGTTATTTTGAGTGCGCACTAATATGGAACGCTCCCGTTTTCAGGTAAATGTAATAAGGCATACCAGAGCCAGAGAATGTCTAATATAGAGAGAACTGCCACTCTCTGGAAACTTCCGGGTTCTGAACTGGTTGAAATTCCATGTGAGGGCGCTAACGAGCGAGTGCAGAATGAATGGAGGTCTATGGAGCAGTACCCCTCAAAATCCACTTTTCTCAGGATATAATTTTTTGTCCAGTAATTTGAATTCTGAATTCGAAAGGGGAGGCCAAAAAAATACACACTGCCGGGTCTTAGATTTTTTGAAAGTCACCTTTCTGTTCTAAAAAGCTTTTGAAAATGTCATTGACGTCATACACATCGTACGACCAGAGCTACTGCTTGACGGCAAGCTCTGGTCACTTACTTTTTTCTTTCAGGGCATCGACAACGCAGCTGACAGGTTAGGCTCTCCCTGTCAATACACATGCTAGAAAGAGTTTTGGCTTGCTAATGTTGTTGCTAATGTTGCTTATGCTCTGACATTTTGATTCCGCTTCGGATGCCATCAAGCGGGAGCTCTGGTCGTATCAGTCCTTCACTAACCAATCAGCATTTATTAGCAGAATGCTAGCGTGTTATGTGCAACAACGACTCACCATGTAAGAAATCAAAAGGACATGAGTACTCGTTCATTCAACTTTCGACCTATAATCCATGTTGAACATGCACAAACTACAATCAAATCGGAGATTTTTCAACGACAATCAGGCGAAAGAGACAAATGTAGCCGTTTAGCTCCATAGACTCCCATTCAACATGCACTCGCTCGCGATCA
The DNA here is from genome assembly GCF_054491055.1 of Hypomesus nipponensis. Classification (NCBI taxonomy): domain Eukaryota; kingdom Metazoa; phylum Chordata; class Actinopteri; order Osmeriformes; family Osmeridae; genus Hypomesus; species Hypomesus nipponensis. Next base: position 3,507,500 of record NC_140363.1, on the reverse strand, counting down.
CCCCCAGTGGAACTCTGGTGGAACTGCAGCCAAATTCGGTACAATGGGGCTTAATAGGGAGTGGCAAGGCTCTCCTTAAACAGGCTCTGCCAGAGCATTCTCTGGGCGTACAGTACTTTATGCTCAATAAAGCACACCCTGTGACTCACTCTCAACCAATCAGAATGCTTGATTTAAACCACCCGTATTATAACAGAATATATACAATTCTTCCGTAGCAAACCGAGCTGCCCCTCAGTCCGCCCCTGAGCAACAACTTTGCGAATGCCCATTTCAACGCATCTCTGAAACTGGGATTTCAGAAAAGAGTTTGCTGGGATTCAAACGTCTTGAATTCATGGATTTCAACTGGAAATTAGCTACTTGAAAGGTGAGTTTCTTTACAGAAATAGATTTAAATATATAACATATTTTCTGAAATTGGATGGAACATGCTATTAGGTATAGGTTTGAAATTTAGGCTATTAAGGCTGGTTATCTGTTTCAGATTAACATTGTTTACGTTAGGATTTCGCTAGCTACTAGCTAGTAGTAAAGCTAGTATAATGTACTGTAGAGTTAAGTCTAAACCCTCCAGAAAGTTAAATACTGAAAATGCATACAAAGTTTAGCGTCTCACAAATCAACCATGAAAGAATCAGTGAAAACAAACGTTCAGAACTGTTAGAAAAAACATTGTCCGAAAATAGTTTATTTAGCCCTGGAAGACTGTGGAGCTAGAGCGTGGCTGATCACGTGTTGAGATCAGTCGGATATGGCATGCACAGCAATGGCGTCTATAAAAGTATCATGTCACTAACTCTTCCAATTTGTACATGCCATCTGCTTTTGGATAAGTTTATTTGTTTTAACCTTAAGATGCGTGAGTTCTAAATGTTTCCGACGCTTCCACGAGTGAGTTTTTTCCAAAACGGCAGCTAGGTAGATTTTTTTTGCTTCCGTTACCTAGCAACCTAGCATAATACTCGTAGCAATGCTCCTACCTGCTAGTGTTGCTTGTTAGCCTACTAATTGTAAATTTTGAAGCCATACTATAGCGTTTGTCACATTGTTTGTCTATCGGAAAATAGTCAGTTGTAATGTTCAGAATCACACATGCTACGCTGTGGGGCCCTGCTTTCGAACGATCACACATGTGCGATGCTGATCCTTTTATATTTATATCAAAAAGCTAATACTATGTACTTAAACTACATTCCACTTTCATTTCTGCACAGAGTATCCTACCACCGTCACACGGCCTAGCACTGTGTCCCTGGGAAATTATGGTAAAGTAATGAGTGACCGTTTTTAACAGTGACAATAATTGGATGAACCATGGCAACCCTAAAGGCTATGTTTTGAAGCAAAAGCATGACTGAAAACTTTTGCATCACCAGACCCCTAGGTGTCAACTCTGGTCTGGTGGAGGAGAACATATGGAAAAGGTGTTTTGTGAAGATGTTTAACCATTAGATTCTGTTTTTGAGACTTTCATGTTTTTATTGCTCAAAAGTGCTTTTCAGCTCCTGAATAGCGTTTTCAATGCATTTACAAAGTTTGGCATGTCACTTCTGGCTGAATGGCTTTCTTGACGTTTGAAGTGTTATAACTTGCTTCTGTGGCTGCATATATATGGAAAAGGTGTTTTGTGAAAATGTTTAGCCATTAGATTCCTTTTTTTGACACTTTCATGTTTTTATTGCTCAAAAGTGCTTTTCAGCTCCTGAATAGCGTTTTCAATGCATTTACAAAGTTTGGCATTTAACCTCTGTCTGAATGGTTTTCTTGATGTTTGAAGTGTTATAACATGCTTCTGTGGCTGCATTTATATGGAAAACATGTTTTGTGAAGATGTTTAGCCATTAGATTCCCGTTTTTGAGACTTTCATTTTTGTAATGCTCTAAAGTGCTTTTCAGCTCCTGAATAGCATTTTCAATACATTTACAAAGTTTGGCATGTAACTTCTGTCTGAATGGTTTTCTTGATGTTTGAGGTGTTATAACATGCTTCTGTGGCTGCATATATATGGAAAAGGTGTTTTGTGAAGATGTTTAGGCATTAGATTCCATTTTTGAGACCTTCATTTTGTATTCCTCTAAAGTGCTTTTCAGCTCCTGAATAGCATTTTCAATGCATTTACAAAGTGTTTCATGTAACCTCTGTCTGAATGGTTTTCTTGATGTTTGAAGTGTTATAACATGCTTCTGTGGCTGCATTTATATGGAAAACATGTTTTGTGAAGATGTTTAGCCATTAAATTCCGTTTTTGAGACTTTCATTTTTGTAATGCTCTAAAGTGCTTTTCAGCTCCTGAATAGCATTTTCAATACATTTACCCCCTCCGTGAGTCACCACCTTACCGCGGTGGAGGGGTTTGCGTGTCCTAGTGATCCTGGAAGCTATGTTGTCGGGGGCTTTATGCCCCTGGTAGGGTCTCCCAAGGCAAACAGGTTCCAGGTGAAAGACCAGACAAAGCGTGGCTCAAAAAAAACCAACCATGAAGAAACACAACAATGGTTCCCAGTTGCCCCTGCCCGGAAGTGGGTCACCGGGGCCCCCCCCCTGGAGCCAGGCCCGGGGGTGGGGCTCGATGGCGAGCGCCTGGTGGCCGGGCCTTTTCCCATGGGGCCCGGTCGGGCACAGCCCGAAGAGACAACGTGGGACCCTCTTCCAGTGGGCTCACCATCCGCAGGAGGGGTCATGGGGGTCGGGTGCAGTGTGAGACGGGCGGCGGCCGAAGGCGGGGGCCTTGGCGGTCCGATCCTCGGCTGCAGAAGCTAGCTTTAGGGACGTGGAACGTCACCTCGCTGGCGGGAAAGGAGCCTGAGCTGGTGCGCGAGGTAGAGAGTTTCCGGCTAGATATAGTCGGCCTCGCCTCGACGCACAGCGCAGGCTCCGGAACCAGTCTCCTTGAGAGGGGCTGGACTCTCTTCCACTCTGGAGTTGCCCTTGGTGAGAGGCGTCGAGCTGGGGTGGGAATACTTGTTTCCCCTCGGTTCGGTTTGTGCTTATGCACCAAACGGCAGCTCAGAGTACCCACCCTTTTTGGAGTCTCTGGAGGGGGTGCTGGAAAGCGCTCCTCCCGGGGATTCCCTCGTCCTCCTGGGGGACTTCAATGCTCATGTGGGCAATGACAGTGAGACCTGGAGGGGCGTGATTGGGAGGAACGGCCCCCCCGATCTGAACCCGAGTGGTGTTCTGTTGTTGGACTTCTGTGCTAAACACGGCTTGTCCATAATGAACACCATGTTCAAGCATAAGGGTGTCCATATGTGCACCTGGCACCAGGACACCCGAGGTCTCAGTTCGATGATCGACTTCGTAGTCGTGTCGTCGGACTTGAGGCCGCATGTCTTGGACACTCGGGTGAGGAGAGGGGCGGAGCTGTCAACTGATCACCACCTGGTGGTGAGTTGGCTCCGATGGTGGGGGAGGACGCCGGTCAGGCCTGGTAGGCCCAAACGTAATGTGAGGGTCTGCTGGGAACGGCTGGCGGAACCCTCTGTCAGAAGGAGCTTCAACTCCCACCTCCGGGAGAGCTTCGATCATGTCTCGGGGGGGGCCGGGGACATTGAGTCCGAATGGGCCATGTTCCGGGCCTCCATTGTTGAAGCGGCTGACCGGAGCTGCGGCCGCAAGGCGGTCGGTGCATGTCGCGGCGGTAACCCTCGGACCCGGTGGTGGACTCCGGAGGTGAGGGATGCCGTCAAGCTGAAGAAGGAGGCCTATCGGGCTTTATTGGCTGGTAGGACTCCTGAGGCAGCTGATGTGTACCGGCAGGCCAAGCGGAACGCGGCTCTGGCGGTCGCGGAGGCAAAAACCCGGGCATGGGAGGAGTTCGGCGAGGCCATGGAGAATGACTTCCGAACGGCTTCAAAAAGGTTCTGGACCACCATCCGGCGACTCAGGAGGTTGAAGCAGTGCTCTGTCAACACTGTATACGGTAGGGACGGTGCGCTGCTGACTTCGACGGGGGACGTCCTGGATCGGTGGAAGGAATACTTTGAAGACCTCCTTAATTCCACCAACACGCTTTCCGACGTGGAGGCAGAGTCTGGGGACATCGGGGGGGGCCCTTCTATCTCTGGGGCCGAGGTCGCCGAGGTGGTTGAAAAGCTCCGCGGTGGCAGGGCCCCTGGGGTGGACGAGGTCCGCCCGGAGTTCCTTAAGGCTCTGGATGTTGTAGGGCTGTCTTGGTTGACACGACTCTGCAACATCGCGTGGACATCGGGGACAGTGCCTCTGGACTGGCAGACCGGGGTGGTGGTTCCCCTCTTTAAAAAGGGGGACCGGAGGGTGTGCTCCAACTTTAGGGGGATCACACTCCTCAGCCTCCCTGGGAAGGTCTATTCAGGGGTCCTGGAGAGGAGGGTCCGCCGGATTGTCGAACCTCGGATTCAGGAGGAGCAATGTGGTTTTCGTCCTGGCCGTGGAACAGTGGACCAGCTCTATACCCTCCGCGGAGTCCTGGAGGGTACATGGGAGTTCGCCCAACCAGTCTACACATGTTTTGTGGATTTGGAAAAGGCGTTCGACCGTGTCCCTCGGGGGCTCATGTGGGGGGTGCTCCGAGAGTACGGGGTACCGGATTCCCTGATCGGGGCTGTCCGTTCCCTGTACGACCGGTGCCAGAGTTTGGTCCGCATTGCCGGTAGTAAGTCGAACTTGTTTCCGGTGAGGGTTGGACTCCGCCAGGGCTGCCTTATGTCACCGATTCTGTTCATTACCTATATGGACAGGATTTCTAGGCGCAGCCAGGGTGTTGAGGGGGTCCGGTTTGGTGACCTCAGGATCGGGTCGCTGCTTTTTGCAGATGATGTGGTCCTGTTGGCTTCATCGGGCCGTGACCTTCAGCTCTCACTGGAGCGGTTCGCAACCGAATGTGAAGCGGCTGGGATGCGAATCAGCACCTCCAAATCTGAGGCCATGGTTATCGACCGGAAAAGGGTGGAGTGCCATCTCCGGGTCGGGGAGGAGATCCTGAACCAAGTGGAGGAGTTCAAGTATCTCGGGGTCTTGTTCACGAGTGAGGGAAGAATGGAGCGCGAGGTCGACAGGCGGATCGGTGCGGCGTCCGCAGTGATGCGGGCTCTGCATCGGCCCGTCGTGGTGAAGAAGGAGCTGAGTCGAAAGGCGAAGCTCTCTATTTACCAGTCGATCTACGTTCCTACCCTCACCTATGGTCACGAACTATGGGTAGTGACCGAAAGAACGAGATCGCGAATACAAGCGGCCGAAATGAGCTTTCTCCGCAGGGTGTCCGGGCTCTCCCTTAGAGATAGGGTGAGAAGCTCGGTCATCCGGGAGGGGCTCAGAGTAGAACCGCTGCTCCTCCGCGTCGAGAGGAGCCAGCTGAGGTGGCTCGGGCATCTGATTAGGATGCCTCCTGGACGCCTCCCTGGTGAGGTGTTCCGGGCACGTCCCACTGGGAAGAGGCCCCGGGGAAGACCCAGGACACGCTGGAGGGACTATGTCACTCGGCTGGCCTGGGAACGCGTCGGGGTCCCCCAGGAAGAGGTGATGGAAGTGGCCGGGGAGAGGGAAGCCTGGGCCTCCCTGCTTAGGTCGTTGCCCCCGCGACCCGATCCCCGGACAAGCGGAAGATGACGAGAGCGAGAGGATACATTTACAAAGTTTGGCATGTAACTTCTGTCTGAATGGTTTTCTTGATGTTTGAAGTGTTATAAACACCTTCTGCTTCCGTGGCTGTATATATATGGAAAAGGTGTTTTGTGAAGATGTTTAGGCATTAGATTCCATTTTTGAAACTTTCATTTTGTATTGCTCTCAAGTGCTTTTCAGCTCCTGAATAGCATTTTCAATGCATTTACAAAGTTTGGCATGTAACTTCTGGCTGAATGGCTTTCTTGATGTTTGAAGTCTTATAACATGCTTCTGTGGCTGTGTATATGTGGAAAACATGTTTTGAGACGATGTTTAGCCATTAGATTCCGTTTTTGAGACTTTCATTTTTTCATAGCTCTAAAGTGCTTTCCAGCCTCTGAATAGCGTTTTCAATGCATTTACAAAGTTTGGCATGTAACCTCTGTCTGAATGGTTTTGTTGATGTTTGAAGTATTATAACATGCTTCTGTGGCTGTATATATATGGAAAAGGTGTTTTGTGAAGATGTTTAGCCATTAGATTCCGTTTTTGAGACTTTCCTTTTTTTATTGCTCTAAAGTTCTTTCCAGCTCCTGAATAGCGTTTTCAATGCATTTACAAAGTTTGGCATGTAACTTCTGGCTGAATGGCTTTCTTGATGTTTGAAGTCTTATAACATGCTTCTGTGGCTGTATATATGTGGAAAACATGTTTTGTGAAGATGTTTAGCCATTAGATTCCGTTTTTGAGACTTTCATTTTTGTAATGCTCAAAAGTGCTTTTCAGCTCCTGAATAGCATTTTCAATACATTTACAAAGTTTGGCATGTAACTTCTGTCTGAATGGTTTTCTTAATGTTTGAAGTGTTATAAGCACCTTCTGCTTCTGTGGCTGTATATATATGGAAAAGGTGTTTTGTGAAGATGTTTAGGCATTAGATTCCATTTTTGAGACTTTCATTTTGTATTGCTCTAAAGTGCTTTTCAGCTCCTGAATAGCATTTTCAATGCATTTACAAAGTTTGGCATGTAACTTCTGTCTGAATGGTTTTCTTGATGTTTGAAGTGTTATAACATGCTGCTGTGGCTGCATATATATGGAAAAGGTGTTTTGTGAAGATGTTTAGGCATTAGATTACATTTTTGAGACTTTCATTTTTTATCGCTCTAAAGTGCTTTTCAGCTCCTGAATAGCGTTTTCAATGCATTTACAAAGTTTGGCATGTAACTTCTGTCTGAATGGTTTTCTTGATGTTTGAAGTGTTATAACATGCTTCTGTGGCTGTATTTATATGGAAAAGGTGTTTTGTGAAGATGTTTAACCATTAGATTCCGTTTTTGAGACTTTCATTTTTTCATTGCTCTAAAGTGCTTTCCAGCTCCTGAATAGCGTTTTCAATGCATTTACAAAGTTTGGCATGTAACTTCTGGCTGAATGGTTTTCTTGATGTTTGAAGTCTTATAACATGCTTCTGTGGCTGTATTTATATGGAAAAGGTGTTTTGTGAAGATGTTTAACCATTAGATTCCGTTTTTGAGACTTTCATTTTTTCATTGCTCTAAGTGCTTTCCAGCTCCTGAATAGTTTTTTCAATGCATTTACAAAGTTTGGCATGTAACTTCTGGCTGAATGGCTTTCTTGATGTTTGAAGTGTTATAACATGCTTCTCTGGCTGTATTTATATGGAAAAGGTGTTTTGTGAAGATGTTTAGCCATTAGATTCCGTTTTTGAGACTTTCATTTTTGTATTGCTCTAAAGGGCTTTCCAGCTCCTGAATAGCGTTTTCAATGCTTTTACAAAGTTTGGCATGTAACTTCTGGCTCAATGGCTTTCTTGATGTTTGAAGTCTTATAACATGCTTCTGTGGCTGTATAAATGTGGAAAACATGTTTTGTGAAGATGTTTAGCCATTAGATTCCGTTTTTGAGACTTTCATGTTTTTATTGCTCTAAAGTGCTTTCCAGCTCCTGAATAGCGTTTTCAATGCATTTACAAAGTTTGGCATGTAACTTCTGTCTGAATGGTTTTCTTGACGTTTGAAGTGTTATAACATGCTTCTGTGGCTGTATATATATGGAAAAGGTGTTTTGTGAAGACGTTTAGCCATTAGATTCCGTTTTTGAGACTTTCATTTTTTCATTGCTCTAAAGTGCTTTCCAGCTCCTGAATTGCGTTTTCAATGCATTTACAAAGTTTGGCATGTAACTTCTGGCTGAATGGCTTTCTTGATGTTTGAAGTCTTATGACATGCTTCTGCTGCTGTATATATGTGGAAAACATGTTTTGTGAAGATATTTAGCCATTAGATTCCGTTTTTGAGACTTACATTTTTTCATTGCTCTAAAGTGCTTTCCAGCTCCTGAATAGCGTTTTCAATGCATTTACAAAGTTTGGCATGTAACATCTGTCTGAATGTTCTTCTTGATGTTTGAAGTGTTATGACATGCTTCTGCTGCTGTATATATGTGGAAAACATGTTTTGTGAAGATATTTAGCCATTAGATTCCGTTTTTGAGACTTACATTTTTTCATTGCTCTAAAGTGCTTTCCAGCTCCTGAATAGCGTTTTCAATGCATTTACAAAGTTTGGCATGTAACATCTGTCTGAATGGTTTTCTTGACGTTTGAAGTGTTCTAACATGCTTCTGTGGCTGCATATATATGGAAAAGGTGTTTTGTGAAGATGTTTAGCCATTAGATTCCGTTTTTGAGACTTTCATGTTTTTATTGCTCTAAAGTGCTTTCCAGCTCCTGAATAGCGTTTTCAATGCATTTACAAAGTTTGGCATGTAACTTTTGTCTGAATGGTTTTCTTGACCTTTGAAGTGTTATAACATGCTTCTCTGGCTGTATTGATATGGAAAAGGTGTTTTGTGAAGATGTTTAGCCATTAGATTCCGTTTTTGAGACCTTCATTTTTTCATTGCTCTAAAGTGATTTCCAGCTCCTGAATAGCGTTTTCAATGCATTTACAAAGTTTGGCATGTAACTTCTGGCTGAATGGCTTTCTTGATGTTTGAAGTCTTATGACATGCTTCTGCTGCTGTATATATGTGGAAAACATGTTTTGTGAAGATGTTTAGCCATTAGATTCCGTTTTTGAGACTTACATTTTTTCATTGCTCTAAAGTGCTTTCCATTTCCTGAATAGCGTTTTCAATGCATTTACAAAGTTTGGCATGTAACATCTGTCTGAATGGTTTTCTTGACGTTTGAAGTGTTATAACATGCTTCTGTGGCTGCATATATATGGAAAAGGTGTTTTGTGAAGATGTTTAGCTATTAGATTCCGTTTTTGAGACTTTCATGTTTTTATTGCTCTAAAGTGCTTTCCAGCTCCTGAATAGCGTTTTCAATGCATTTACAAAGTTTGGCATGTAACTTTTGTCTGAATGGTTTTCTTGACGTTTGAAGTGTTATAACATGCTTCTCTGGCTGTATTGATATGGAAAAGGTGTTTTGTGAAGATGTTTAGCCATTAGATTCCGTTTTTGAGACCTTCATTTTTTCATTGCTCTAAAGTGATTTCCAGCTCCTGAATAGCGTTTTCAATGCATTTACAAAGTTTGGCATGTAACTTCTGGCTGAATGGCTTTCTTGATGTTTGAAGTCTTATGACATGCTTCTGCTGCTGTATATATGTGGAAAACATGTTTTGTGAAGATGTTTAGCCATTAGATTCCGTTTTTGAGACTTACATTTTTTCATTGCTCTAAAGTGCTTTCCAGCTCCTGAATAGCGTTTTCAATGCATTTACAAAGTTTGGCATGTAACTTTTGTCTGAATGGTTTTCTTGACGTTTGAAGTGTTATAACATGCTTCTCTGGCTGTATTTATATGGAAAAGGTGTTTTGTGAAGATGTTTAGCCATTAGATTCCGTTTTTGAGACCTTCATTTTTTCATTGCTCTAAAGTGATTTCCAGCTCCTGAATAGCGTTTTCAATGCATTTACAAAGTTTGGCATGTAACTTCTGGCTGAATGGCTTTCTTGATGTTTGAAGTCTTATGACATGCTTCTGCTGCTGTATATATGTGGAAAACATGTTTTGTGAAGATGTTTAGCCATTAGATTCCGTTTTTGAGACTTACATTTTTTCATTGCTCTAAAGTGCTTTCCAGCTCCTGAATAGCGTTTTCAATGCATTTACAAAGTTTGGCATGTAACATCTGTCTGAATGGTTTTCTTGACGTTTGAAGTGTTATAACATGCTTCTCTGGCTGTATTTATATGGAAAAGGTGTTTTGTGAAGATGTTTAGCCATTAGATTCCGTTTTTGAGACCTTCATTTTTTCATTGCTCTAAAGTGATTTCCAGCTCCTGAATAGCGTTTTCAATGCATTTACAAAGTTTGGCATGTAACATCTGTCTGAATGGTTTTCTTGACGTTTGAAGTGTTATAACATGCGTCTGTGGCTGCATATATATGGAAAAGGTGTTTTGTGAAGATGTTTAGCCATTAGATTCCGTTTTTGAGACTTTCATGTTTTTATTGCTCTAAAGTGCTTTCCAGCTCCTGAATAGCGTTTTCAATGCATTTACAAAGTTTGGCATGTAACTTTTGTCTGAATGGTTTTCTTGACGTTTGAAGTGTTATAACATGCTTCTCTGGCTGTATTTATATGGAAAAGGTGTTTTGTGAAGATGTTTAACCATTAGATTCCGTTTTTGAGACTTTCATTTTTTCATTGCTCTAAGTGCTTTCCAGCTCCTGAATAGTTTTTTCAATGCATTTATAAAGTTTGGCATGTAACATCTGTCTGAATGGTTTTCTTGACGTTTGAAGTGTTATAACATGCTTCTGTGGCTGCATATATATGGAAAAGGTGTTTTGTGAAGATGTTTAGCCATTAGATTCCGTTTTTGAGACTTTCATGTTTTTATTGCTCTAAAGTGCTTTCCAGCTCCTGAATAGCGTTTTCAATGCATTTACAAAGTTTGGCATGTAACTTTTGTCTGAATGGTTTTCTTGGCGTTTGAAGTGTTATAACATGCTTCTCTGGCTGTATTTATATGGAAAAGGTGTTTTGTGAAGATGTTTAGCCATTAGATTCCGTTTTTGAGACCTTCATTTTTTCATTGCTCTAAAGTGCTTTCCAGCTTCTGAATAGCGTTTTCAATGCATTTACAAAGTTTGGCATGTAACTTCTGGCTGAATGGCTTTCTTGATGTTTGAAGTCTTATGACATGCTTCTGCTGCTGTATATATGTGGAAAACATGTTTTGTGAAGATGTTTAGCCATTAGATTCCGTTTTTGAGACTTACATTTTTTCATTGCTCTAAAGTGCTTTCCAGCTCCTGAATAGCGTTTTCAATGCATTTACAAAGTTTGGCATGTAACATCTGTCTGAATGGTTTTCTTGACGTTTGAAGTGTTATAACATGCTTCTGTGGCTGCATATATATGGAAAAGGTGTTTTGTGAAGATGTTTAGCCATTAGATTCCGTTTTTGAGACTTTCATGTTTTTATTGCTCTAAAGTGCTTTCCAGCTCCTGAATAGCGTTTTCAATGCATTTACAAAGTTTGGCATGTAACTTTTGTCTGAATGGTTTTCTTGACGTTTGAAGTGTTATAACATGCTTCTCTGGCTGTATTTATATGGAAAAGGTGTTTTGTGAAGATGTTTAGCCATTAGATTCCGTTTTTGAGACCTTCATTTTTTCATTGCTCTAAAGTGCTTTCCAGCTCCTGAATAGCGTTTTCAATGCATTTACAAAGTTTGGCATGTAACTTCTGGCTGAATGGCTTTCTTGATGTTTGAAGTCTTATGACATGCTTCTGCTGCTGTATATATGTGGAAAACATGTTTTGTGAAGATGTTTAGCCATTAGATTCCGTTTTTGAGACTTACATTTTTTCATTGCTCTAAAGTGCTTTCCAGCTCCTGAATAGCGTTTTCAATGCATTTATAAAGTTTGGCATGTAACATCTGTCTGAATGGTTTTCTTGATGTTTGAAGTGTTATAACATGCATCTGTCGCTGCACATATATGGAAAAGGTGTTTTGTGAAGATGTTTAGCCATTAGATTCCGTTTTTGAGACTTTCATTTTTGTATTGCTTTAAAGTGCTTTTAAGCTGCCGACTATCGTGTTTTCAATGCGTTTGCATGGTTTTGCGTAAAACTTCTGGGCGAATGGTTTCCCATCAACTATGACTATTCTATTATGTTTACTAGTCAGTAATATCATGTTTACTTCATTGCCACACATGATATGACAATGCTTACATTTCAGACTAAAACAGGCCAAACTGGCCATACTCCTGAAGAGATTTAGACTTTAGAATCAATCTTGGAGACTTTCCGTTTTGTATTGCTTTAAGGGCTTTTCAGCTCCTGAATACTTTTTTCAATGCATTTGCATGGTTTTGTATAAAACTTCCGGGTGAATGGCTAAAACAGGCCAAACTTACTGAAAGAAACTGTATTTAATCCTATCCACATACTCCTGCAGAGATTTAGACTTCAGAATCAATCTTGGAGACTTTCCCTTTTGTAATGCTTTAAAGGGCTTTTCAGTTCCTGAATACCATTTTCAATGCATTTGCATGACTTTTAAGTAAAACTTCTAGGTGAATGATTTTCCATCAACTATGACCATTCTATCTTTTTAATCTTGGTGGTTTATACCTGGGAAAATGTTTTTGGCATTGAAATGGAGTGTTACCAGTCAGTAATATCATGTTTACTTCATTGCCAAACGTGATAAACAAGTGCTTATATTTCAGCCTAAAACAGGTCAAATGGACTCAAAGCAACTGTATTTCATCCTATTCATATAGTAATGACAATATTTTTGCTTCAGAATCCGTTTTGGAGACTGAGTTTTGTATTGCTTTAAAGTACTTTTCAGATCCTGAATAGCATTTTCAATGCATTTGCATTGTTTCTTGTAATACCTTCGGGTGAATGCCTGAAACAGGCCAAACTTACTGAAAGCAACTGTATTTCATCGTATCCACATACTACTGAAGAGATGTTGGCTTCAGAATCAGTTTGAGACTTTTGAGTTTTGTATTGGTTTAAAGTGCTTTTCAGCTCCTGAATAGCTTTTTCAATATATTTGCATGTTTTGTATAAAACTTCCGGTTGAATGCCTAAAACAGGCCAAACTGACTGAAATAAACGGTATTTCCTTCTATCCACGTACTCCTGAAGAGATTTTGACTTTAAAATCAGTTTTGGAGACTTTCCGTTTTTTATTGCTTTAAAGTGCTTTTCTGCTCCTGAATAGTGTTTTCAATGCATTTGCATGATTTTAATGTAAAACTTTTAAGTACTAACCAGGCCCGACCCTGCTTAGCTTTCAAAATTGGACGAGATCGGGCGTTGCCAGGCTGGTTTGGCAGTAGGAAATACGCTGACAACCATAGGCTACTTATTGATATCCAGATTTGGTATTTGACAATCCAAGGTGGTCTCTCTCTCTTTTTCTCTTTCTCTCTGCAAAATGAAAACAGCTTCCAGCCCTTTTCACGAAGGACTACTTGTGCATATTGCAAGATTTCTGTTTCTAAGTGAGTGAGCAAAAGAGCATACAGCTCCTTGTATTCCAAGGCGGTCTCCCATCCAAGTACTAACCAGGCCTAACCCTGCTTAGCTTCCAAGATTGGACAAGATCGGCGTTGCCAGGCTGGTTTGGCTGCAGGAAATACATTGACAACCATAACCTACTTATTCATATCCAGATTTGATATTTGATGGTCCAAGGTGGTCTCTCTCTCTTGGCAAAATGAAAACAGCTTCCAGCCCTTTTCACACAGGGGGTACAGATTTCCCTGGGGGAACAGATTTCCCTGGAGGCCTGGGGAAAAAGTTTTGTAAGGTTGGAAAAAAAAGAAAAGGTAATGAAAGGTAAAACAAATTGACTGTGCTCATCAATGATGCAAAACTATTTTCGGAAATAATTTGTTTTCAACATTCCAAAAATGTTTGTTGAAAGTATTTTGTCAAATATTTTACATCAGTCTTTTACACTGAGAACACGGGGAACAGATTTCCCTGGAGGCCTGAGGACAGTGGTTCCCCACTGTATAACAGAGTGGCCATGTATAAAGCAATACAGTGATGCAGGTGATGTATCCTTAGGTATAGCAAGTTTCATCTATAGATCAGTCTTTTACTGAGAACACAGGGTGAACAGATTTCCAAGGAGGCCTTGGAAAAAAAGTTTTGTAAGGTTGAAAAAAAAGAAAAGTTGTTGCCAGAAATATTGGCCTTCCATTCTCTTCATTCCACAGGCTGGCCATTGCTTCTCCATTTGACCGGTAGACTCCAGCTAATATGAGCAATTGTTAAGGATAGTGGAGAATAAAACAAGGTTAAATATCGGACCAAGTTATATGTAGTTTAATTCAAGTAATGATGTAATCAAAAGATACACAATGAAAACAACACAAGATGTTCTAAGTACAATGAATCAGTCAATGATGCAACAGCAGTCTCACAGAAAATAGAACAAACAAAGGCCTTCGTTGAGAAAGTGGTTGTGACAGAGATTAGAGAGAGTTCTGCCCACACCAAGTTCTCTTTCCCTGTCCTCGGGAGACAGGTCTTGTACCCCCCAGAGAGGGAGTGCCTTTGATGGGTGATCTTGTGGGATCTTGTGATGTTCGGAGAGGGAGGGGGGCGGAGAAGACCCATAGGTCTACTCAGGGAGGGGGGCAGACAAGACCCACAGGTCTGAGGTAATCCAAGGGAGGGGGGCTCCAAAGGGAGTAGATCGCTCCAAGGTCCTGATGGCGTGCAGGGAGATGGGAGCTGCGTCTCCAAGGAAGGGGGGGGTCGTATCTCCAGAGAAATGGGGTGAGGCAGATCAGGCCAGGGCTTTTGTGCTCGCACCAGTCTCTGAGCACCACCAGCTTGCCTCCTGTCTGACCTTGGCATGTTTGCCCACACACCAGAGTTACATTGACGCACAAACTTGCTGCACAGATACATCTCAGCACGACCTCACTTGCACATAAGGCATCCTGTTGCATGATCTCATAAGTTCTTTATTAATTCAATTGATCACAATTGGATACATGTTTTAGTATTAAGCATTACGTGACATATTAGTATACATACATATACAAGGTAGTGATTGGTATAACAGCATTGATTAGCAGTATGTTATCATTCCTTCACACAATCCAATGTATGCATGCAATTATACTGTATATACAAATATTAATATTTCACTTCCCTGAGCTGCCAAACTAAAACATTTTAAGCAAAATAAAACATTTCAAAATAGAAATTGCTACTGTTTAAAAGTGCTTCCCTGAACTGAGACCTAACATTTAATGGCTCAAAGTCTTATAGCGGGTCTCCCCTTGTTGTCGCATGCCCTTCAGATGGCAAACACCTGTAATTTGGCCTTCTTGCCCTTTGGCCTTGGCTAAACCAGCTTGCTACACTCTCCCGAGCATCAAAATCCCAGCTCCATGGGCTAGCTCCATGGCCCAGCTCTATAACTCAGGGGTAGGCTTGAGGGCTTAGAACTTAATTCTGCTCACTATTCATTTTCTCCTATTGTGAAGTATACATTTTGATTAGCTGCTACTGGTTCAGAGAATAAGGATATTCTGTAAATATTTATATAAATATAAAAATATTTTGGTGTAGGTCAAATAGGAAAAGACTATAGAAGTGACAGTAAAAACAAAAACAATCATTACATCAGTGTTTCATTTTATTTTTAACCAGTTAATCTTCACAAACACTGAAAAGTAGTTTTGCAGTGTTAAAGATATACAATTGATCAACTTAATACAAAAAGCAATACTTTTTTCAGTTCATTTTGTTCTGTGAGAAAAATCCAGTAGGCTTGAACAATTAAGTGCATGAAATCTGGCTGAATGTCTGATGTGAATATGCGAAGGACAGCAGACAGGTGATGATCAAGGTCTGCAGTTTAACTAGCAAACCATCAGCGGGCCGTGCCCGCTGAATCAGTCAAGTTCTAATTATGTCCCGGTTAACTTTTTTCTTTGGTCCCTTTAGTGCCGATTTAAATTATAATCCTTCAACACAGCGACCTGTTCTCCACAAACTAAACACACCGCGTTGACCTCAGTAAACATATACTTAGAAGCCCATGTCTTGTTGTTAAAAACTCTACATTCTGTATCAACCTTTCGTTTTTCATTTTCGAGGGCTAACCAACAGCTAACTTTTCTGTCGGTGAGGTTGTGCAAGCACACATATGTAAATCACTTGATCACTGTAGTCTTTCAGGACTACATATTTACTACCGCTCAACACATTTATTTATTTAAAATTTTTGATTTACCTCACGTGGGCCGGATTGTGGCCCGCGGGCCGTACAATGCCCAGGTCTGCCATAACTGATTCTCTGGTGCTCAGGTCGTAATTTCAATCGCATATCTGGACCACAGCCAATCAGAGGCAAAGACCCGCCCCATCTCTGTCTTTGGTTTAGACCACAACATGATCAAACCATGTGTGAGGAGAAAAAACGCTTCGTTCGTGGAGAGGCAGCGGATGCGAGGAGGTTAGGAGCACCGGTGCGACCTAGGAACATTTGTAGTAGCACCCGTACAAATTTTGATCGCATTTGCGACCAAATTGGTCGCACTCTTGAGCCCTGAATAGATAGGCATATTTCTCTCCTGAACATAACCAAGGGTTATGCGCTCATGAGCTTAATATTGCAGGGTATAGATCAAACATTGTTTATTATATTCAGAACATTTCAAACAGTATAGAAGTATTAAAGTAATCTCTATCTTAAATTGTTGTGAACTGATCAATGGTTGAAGGACAGACCTCTTCACAATGGTCTGCAGTTTCAGCATCACAAATTGATTTTTACATTACTGGTCTAGGGGCTGCCATTGACTCCTAGAGTAAAATATAATAATACCATCAATAATAATAGGTCCCCTTTTACCGGAGAAACCCTAATAATAATAATAGGACTACTAACAAAAACAATAGGAACCCTAAATATAGCTGCAAGCAGCAATGCGGGTTCCTCCGCAAAATGGCAAAATATCATAAAAATGTACAGTACCAATCAAAAGTTTGGACACATTTTCCCATGTGTTCAAACTTTTGACTGGTACTGCACACACACAAACATACACACACAGATACACACATACAGATACACACACAGATATACCTACAGATACAAACACAGATACACATAAAGATACACACACACATTGTGATCCAGTACTGTAACAAAAAAAAGCAGGAGTGGACACAATGGGAATATATTTATAACGGTGAGCTGCGATTGGAAACAAAATGAAACAGGAGCTAAAGACCCAGGAGTGAGGGTGGGAGCTTGGTCAGCCCACAATTTCCAAAGGATGTGCGTTTCACCAAAGCTTGGACGTCTGTCAAGTAGGGTGACCACCTGTCCCGCTTTGCGTTGTTTCGCACAGCATTTTCAATATGCGCATGCGGAACAAGGGGTGAAAATGCTGTGCGACACAACGCAAAGCAGGAGAGGTGACCAGTGTCAAGGGTCAATCATATTTTGACATATCAAGGTGAAATTGTGTATGGTACTTCAGAATGATGTAATGTTGAAGCCAATACATTTTGAAAAACCATAGTCAACATTTTATTTGATTTATTGACACAAAGATATTGAGACAATGTGGACATATGCTACTTTATTTTTCGAAAAACAAGACACATTTTCTATAACCCGCCCCCCACCAGAATGGGAGCTTTGTGTTTGTAAATCGGATTTGAACCCGCACTGAAATATATGCCGCAGTTGATACGGGAACAATGATACCAAGCAATGCACGAGTAGTCTATAGGCGATATTACAGCATGCCGTAACACACTTCGGTTGTTGATTGAATGTCCATGCGTGTCAAAATCTATTGTCATGTCTACACAGTTATTGGGGTGTGCTTGCCATATATATTTATTTATTATTATTTATTTTCCCACCCCTAAGGATCATATTTGGACTACATAGACAACGTAGGTGTCAAACTTTTGTCTTGCTAGAGATTGAGTTGCTTGGTATTTACGTTCCGTTACACAGTTTAGGAGGTTACAACGTTTTTGGGGCGAAAAGGGCCTTTAGTCGACGAAGGGTACTCTGTTAATTGTTTTTTATCGCCCACCAGGACCGCTAGCCGACTTTGTTGAGGAGCTGGACATGCTCCTCAGCGTCCTCCCAGATGATGGAACCCCGCTGATAGTCCTTGGGGACTTCAACATCCACCTCCAAGGAACGCAGGCTGTCGACTTCTTGTCTCTCCTGACTTCCTTCGACCTGGCGCTGCTGAGCACACCGGCGATCCACAAGGCAGGCAAACAGCTAGACCTCATCCTGACACGTAACTGTATCACTGACTTAACCTCTGTAACCCCACTGCATATTTCTGACTCCTCAACTCCTCCTACCTCCCCTCCCCTCGTAACCTTCCGACACAACCTCCGCTCCCTATCCCCCTCCCATTTCTCCTCTATTGTAACATCCTCCCTCCCTCCTATTGACGAGTTCTCGTCCCACCCCACTAACACTGCCACTGACACCCTGTTAACCACTTTCACTGCATCACTTGACTATCTCTGTCCCCTGTCAACCAGGCCTGCACGATCTTCTCCCTCCTGCCCGAGGCTCACGGATGTTATTCGTGAGAGCGGTCCACCCTTTGAGCAGCTGAGAGGAGATGGCGCAAGTCCAAAGACGGTCTGGACCTTGATAAGTATCACTCCCTCCTTAAATCCTTCTCTTCTCACATAACTGGTGCTAAAACCCTCTACTTTCTTAACAAAATGAACACTGCTTCAAACCCCCACAAACTTTTCTCAACCTTCTCCACCCTCGTTAACCCACCTCCCCCACCCCCTCCCTCCACCCTGACAGCAGACGACTTCTCCTCCTTCTTTGAGAAGAAAGTCGCCGACATTAGCAGTCGGTTCCCTAAACCCACCGTTCCTACCCCCTTACCCTCCATGACTGACCCAACTAAACGTCTAAACTCTTTCTCTCCTCTGTCTGAGGCAGAGCTTTCTGATCTCATTCTCTCTCATTGCCCCACCTCCTGTCCCCTTGATCCTATCCCCTCCCCTCTCTTTCAAACCATCTCCCACACCCACTATAACTTTTCTTCTCCATGTACCCCCCTACTCAAAAAACCCTCCCTTAACCCTGCCGTCCTCCAGAACTACAGACCGGTATCACTGTACCCTTCTCTAAAACAATTGAACGTGCTGTATCTAACCAACGGTCTAACTTTTTCTCTCAGAACAACTTGCTTGACCCAAACCAATTGGGCTTCAAGACCGGCCACTCCACAGAGACTGCCCTCCTTTCAGTCACCACTGCCCTCCAGTCTGCCAGAGCGGCTTCGAGGTCATCCGTCATCATTCTGATGGACCTTTCTGCATCGTTTGATACGGTTAACCACCAGATCCTGCTCTACAGACTTTCTGAGATAGGCATCACTGGCACTGCACTCCAATGAATTTCATCCTACCAGGTCTCCTGGGGAGGCAAACTGTCAGACCCTCGCCAGCTCTCCACTGGTGTCCCACAGGGCTCCGTCGTAGGACCCCTCCTCTTCTCTCTGTACACCACCTCACTTGGACCAATCATCACCTCCCATGGCTTCTCCTACCACTGCTACGCTGACGACACGCAGCTGTACCTGTCGTTCTCCCCGACTGATCCGGGGATCTCAGGTGGGATTGAGGCCTGCCTCACAGACATCTCCGCCTGGATGACCGAGCACCACCTCCAGCTGAACCTCGCCAAAACAGAACTTCTAATCATCCCGGCCAAGCCCTCCATCTCCCACGACCTCTCAATCACCCTGGGATTTGCGACGGTGACTCCCTCATCCTCTGCCAGGAACCTTGGGATTACCATGGATGACGAGCTTTCCCTCACGGCCCACATTGCTGCGGTCTCCCGGTCGTGATTCGCCAGATTCGCCCTCTACAACTTCTGGAAGATCAGGAGATACCCGTCTGAGCACTCCACCCAGCTGCTGGTGCAAGCACTTGTCCTCTCCAAGTTGGACTACTGCAACTCGCTGCTCGCCGGTCTCCCAGCATGCGCAACCCGCCCTCTTCAGAGATTCAGAACGCAGCGGCACGCCTGATCTACAACCTACCAGACGCTCCCACGTTACTCCGCTCCTCATCTCCCTCCACTGGCTACCCATAACGGCCCGCATCAGATTCAAGACCCTGGTACTGACCTTCCGAGCAGTACCAGGCAATTGTTTTGCAATTGTAGAGTACGATTAACAATTATATTGCTATGATAATTATACTTGGATAATTTAGATTGAGAAATAGGCCTATGCCTGATGCCTAAACATTTGAAATCACAAACTAACATCCATACATTAACGGCTATGGTGTGTAGCCTATCAAAGCATTGTTCATCATTGTTTAATGCATTAGGCTAAATGTTGTAGGCTAATTAAGTAGATTTCTATCAATGTTGAACATATTGAACTGATGAGAATAAGAAAATGAGAATATACGTCATAAAACATCGTTTTCCCGTTGGGTCAGTGTTACAGGAACGTCTGGTTAAGCACCAAGTCACGCTAAGCCCGACAGTTAGTCTGACCCTGACCAGACTAGTTTCACAGCCTAAGTTGCCATAGTAACCAAGTTCGAACTACGTTGAGCTAGCTTTATGGAACCGAATGAATTAGAAATGAGTCAGACTAACTGACATTAGTCTGGCATATTCGGTAAACTCGCTTTATGGAACAGGCCTCTGGTCCATGGCAAATGCACAACAACGTCTCAGCCCTTCTGGCCCTGCCCTTCTTTAGTTTAGTTTTAGAGATCTGTGGGTCAGTTCCTCCTGGAACTGAAATCTGTTAAAGTGGCATCTTCGTGAAGTAGCCGCTTACAAGTTCAAGGAGACATACAAACTCTAAAAACTGCTGTGCCTTTTTCAGAACAGCATTCCAGAGCTGTTGGTCAAGGTGCAACACACAACACAGTGCAGTCTTTTAAAGTCCACAAAATAAAATCACAGTACTCTGCATAAGCCACAAACATTTGTGTTTGTACTTGCTTGTAGTATGGACTTCCCTTCTTTAGCTGAAGCTCATCACCCACAACTTCCAAACAGAAGTCACCGCTGCTGCATGCTTCCTTCACAGTGCTGTTACGGTACTTGTATGGGCACTTTATCTCGATGCAGCCTCTTCCACAGCAGGTACACTGCACCAATCCATCTGGTGATGCTCCAACTTGAGGAAACTCAAGGTTTATGATGAAGCCATAGTCACTAATTTGCATGTCACAGTGATGTTTCATGGTTTGCAGTTTATACTGTTTTCTCCCATCCTCCTCATGTTCTCTTCCCCATGCAGTAGCAGGACACTGGTTTGTAGCACCACTGTTGGGGTAAAAAACTGCTTTCACTGTAGACAGTGCAGGGTTGTCCATGTCAGACACAAAGACTGAATGCATTTTGGAAGCAGTAACTCTTCCAGCGCAAAAGTGACTCCAAGCTGAGCATTTGTACTGCTTTGTGGTCTGTCTTACAGTTAACTGAGCCTGCTCAGGTGTAATATTGACCTTACGTGTTATGGTTTTGCAGCTGGCGCAAGACCAACAGTTCACTGCCATCCAATTTTTTGTCACGTAGACTGCGAAGTGAACCTGGTGCTGAGAACGGCTTTCCTGGGTCTGCAAAAGCATCCCAATAACCAGGCAAAGTTGAGAGAATCGCAGCTTTTGGAGATACTTTCTGCAGTTGTGCAAGATACCCACTGCTCTTGTGTAGCAACACTGAACATTGAGGTACTCAATGATGTCCTTAAAGCAGGTATGCTCGCTACCTCATCATCCATAAGACTATTAAGAGCTTTTCTTTTAGCTTTTGGAGAGGTCAAGTCAATTCTGTATCCTGCCTCGGCTCTCACTTTTGTGATTTTACTTGGTATCATCCAGTATGCAGGTTGACCAGTCACTGTTGTTTTCTCTCTGCTTCTGACAACTCCTTCCACCTTAAAAAGCAAAGCTGCAACATGTGTGCATGTTTCAGAAATTCCTGCCATACATGTGCAGTGACCAGAAGATATGGCCCCTGATGAGCTGATGATGGCCCAGGGCTTGAATGGGGTGTCATTTAGGCGTTGTGAGTGCAAGACCTGTAGACAACACAGAGGCAGATGGAGGACAATAATTAACAACTTACTAACTAAACAAACTATCCTTAAAGGGGCAATTGATTGGGTTTTTGGGGTATTTCACACTGTTCCTTAAGGTCTCCGAATAGGGTATGTAACATTGGTTGGGTTGAAAATGGCCCGGGTGCTATTCTATGCCCACTGACCGATCCTCTGAAATGTTCCCGGGAAAAAAACACTAGCTTTTCTCCTTTTATGGTATGCTCATTAATATTTAGATAAGCTGTGCGCTAGTTGGTTTTCAACGAGTGAAGCTGGGGAGCAAAAACGCAACACGGCCAACAGCAGCACTCGCTGAAACACTGAGGTTGGAGACTTGAAATAAAAACGCGCAAATAAATCTATTGTGTCTACACAACACTGTTTTCAACAGATGACTATATCACTATATATGACTATATATGACTATATATCATTTGAAATTATAACATTACTTGTTTCCATTTCTGTTGTTGAAGCAAACTGGATTGACTTGGGTGGGTAGAATGTTAGGCTACAGCTTAGCAAACAAACCATATCATGATTCTACTCGGCTTGAGTTAGCTAGCTAGCTCTAAATAACTTGCTGAAAGATAACATGACAAAGATTTGGACAAACGCATCGTGAATTGTAGATTTAGATTACACAGGTTATTTATTTGAATGAAACACAGTCAGGAACATGAATCAACGTTAGCCCCATTGCCAATAAACTAGGCTAAATTATCACACATTCTACCGTTAGCAAACACATTCTACCGTTAGCAAACTTGTTTACATGCCTACAGTCTAGGTGTTACTAGTAACGGTTACTAGCAATGCTAACGTATCCTGTATCAAGCACCTGCCTTTATTTCTCCAGTTCTTTAAATAGATTATCTAGACAGGCGTTAGCAATAAGCCAGACTGCTGTTCGTTTTCTGGCTATTTTTCGGAAGCTTCCCTTCTAATGCCGACTACAGATAGTCTAGCTAGAGTCATTTGATGTGTGTAGAAACTTATTTAGCATTCTACCTGGTATGCTATATACAAGAAACGTTAGCATTGCTAATAACTGTTAGCACAACATTATACTAGTCTTATAGCTTGCGGTTGCAATGAGCATACGGTCGGAACAGCTAAACTAGTATCGGAGATAGACGCTACCTCGGGCTGGTCTGAATGTAAATTCTGGGGAGTGACAAAGATACAGACCAGAGCCAAAAAGGGCGGTCCCGGTCCTACGTCACACCGGTGGCTTTGTTGAAAAGCTAGCGTTTTAACAGCCAAATGTTTTCTTTTTGAGATTTGCATAGGAAAGAGGTGTCAATGGACTTTGATATTCACTGTATGTTCATTTTACCCACCGAACTGTCGTTATTCAACTCCTTAAATCCTTAAAGCTTAAAGATTAATACTGCACTTAATAAGTGCAGTCAGGGAATCAAACCCACAAATAAATATAAAAACTCTCTTTACGTTGCTGTGTCCGGTCTGACTATTACCGTGCCACAGACTTTTGGTGACAGCGGTGGGATCCCTTAATTAGTTTTGAGGTTGTAGTTGGATAGAGTATAAGCAACAGTAGTGGTGAAGAAGGGTCCAGTACCGGCAACATCGAGTAAAACAACTGCCGTGAGGTGTTCCTGGAGTGGCTACTTGTGAGTTGTGGCTGGTGTTCCAGGACGAGAGGGGTGTCTGCATCTTTGCCGTGGACCTTTGTAGGAGGGGACTGCCTGATTTCAGTCTTCCAGAACTGTTGGACAGAGACGTTGCGGACTGCACTATCCTATTATAAAAAAGATACAGTAAGAGACACTTCAGAATGTCAGAAGAGGAGTATGAAGTGGCTGGTCCTAGGGCAGGAACGAGCCATGATGGAGAGGACCCACCTGCTTCTTTGTTCAAGGGTGGAGGTAACACTTTGGTACAACAGCAGTCACAGATTTTGGATCTGAGTAGCAAACATGATGCAGTAATGTCAAGTATTGCGAATATGAGTAATGTTCCGCCTAGGTCTATTGTGTACATTCCAAGGGAAAAACAGATTGTACCTTTTAGTGGGGAATCTGGGAAAGACATGCACACTGTGGATGAGTTTATAGAAGAGGTTGAACGGGTGATGAGAGCAAGGGGTCTAGGGGAGGAGGACCAAGTAGACTTTATTCTATCACTGCTAAAGGGTTCAGCTCTAGAGGAGGCTTCGTATGGGGCGACAAGATGCGCAAGCTGGTGATCTGTTTTTCTACTTGAGGGAAGCATTTAGAGAGAAGCGCACTACTCCTCAACTGTTACATGCTTTCTATGCCCACAGACAGTTAGACGGGGAAGACTTGAAGGATTACTCACATGCGCTCTCTCAGTTACTTACTTTGGCTCTCCAACAATCCCCTAATGCAGTAGTTGATACACAGCTAGCACTTGGAGACCAGTTCATTGAAGGTGTGCGTGACTCCATCCTACGGTGTGAATTGCGTAGATTTATAAGAGAGAGGCCTGAGTCTGATTTGTTTGGTGTACGAGAGGAAGCGCTGATGTGGACTCTTGAAGACCACTAAGAAGTAGCTCTAATGTGGTAAGAAACAGAAATCTAGCAGTTGGTGGCCCAGAGGAGGGTTCGGGAAGGGTCAACTTGACAAGTAATGTACCAACTGACATGACAATGGCTTTGCAGGACGTAGTCAAAATAATTGCGCAACAGGGTAAAGCGATTTGCGAGCTAACCAATGCCGTCCGTGAACTCTCTCTGCAGACTGCCGGTGACAGAAGGTGGTAGTAAGGGTGATAGACCCAGAGTGAAACCAAAGTATACAAATGATGGTCAGCCCATATGTCTGCGTTGTGAGGGTGTAGGGCATATGGCTAGGCAGTGTCCCACGCGTGGGCCAGGAAGTCAATCTACTGCTATGCGTAGTCCGGCGGTGCAGGGAAACGGGACCCCTCCATTGCTATGAGCCGTGCAATGCGAGGAAAGTCAGAAGGCTCAAAGAATCCGTTAACCAAAGAGCGCTTCTTAGAAAATGCTGTAGGCAAGTGTCCAGAAGTAGACATCCAGATAGGTGGCATTTCTTTTAGATGCCTCCTAGACACAGGAAGTAATGTAAGCACTTTGACAGAAAGATTTTTCAGAGACCATCTTCATGGGGAAGATGAGGACATGCACTGTACAGCTAAGTGGCTTAGAATAACAGCAGCCAACAAATTACCGCTACCCTACTTAGGCTACGTAGAGTTAGACATACAAGTGATGGGGCTCACCATTCCAGAGTGTGGGTTCTTAATAATCAAAGATGACGATACAAAGACGGACAACACCAAGGAGTCAGACTCATCTCCACCTGGCATTATTGGAATGAACATCACCAAACGGTGTAGGCAGTTGGTACTCTCAGAGTTTGACACAACTTTAGAAGGGGAGTTGGGCTCTGCTTGGAGAGAGGCGTTCCACCGGGTGCAAGAGGCAGAACTTATTAGAAAGGTGTCTACTGCTTGTGTGGCCGGCAAATGCAAGGTGTATGTACCCGCTCTATCTGTTACCATGGTAAATACAAGGGGGACCAGGAGACAGTCTGATAGAGACTCCAGTCTTCTGTTTGAGCCGGGTAAAATCCCACTGCCCGGTGGGTTAATAGTTGTTCCTACTGTTGTATCGGCCAACAGCCAAATGTATTTTCAGTCAACGTAATTAACTTCTCACCGGAGGGTGTCTGGCTACCCGCTAAAGTGAAGTTAGGTATGCTTAGCCAGTCTGAATGTGTTGATGGTGACCCCTGTGAGGTGAAGTTTCAGCGTATTTCCGCTAACCATGAAGTGACTATAAACCGGAGGGACGATAATGGATCGAACAGTGACATACGAAGCCTACTGGATCGACTCCACCTAGGAGGTACACCAGCACAGCAGGCAGAGCTTGGAGTGCTGCTGATGAAGTATGCAGATGTGTTCGCAGCTCAGGAGGAGGATCTGGGATACACGGATCGAGTTGAACACAAAATCCCTTTGGTAGACGAAACACCGGTCTCCCAGCCCTACCGGCGGATACAACCCAATCAATACAAGGAAGTAAGGGAGCATATCTCAGAGCTGCTGAGGAGAAGAGTGATCCAAGAGAGCTCAAGCTCCTACGCCTCACCAATAGTGTTGGTGCGCAAGTCGGATGGAAGTCTAAGACTGTGTAGACTACAGGAGGTTGAACTCGAAGACCAGGCGTGATGCGTTTCCACTGCCTCGCATTGACGAAAGTCTGGATGCGCTGAGCGGTGCAGAGTTATTTTCAACAATCGACCTTGCAAGCGGATACCACCAAGTGGCGGTTCGGGAAAGCGATAGGGACAAGACGGCGTTTACCACGCCATTTGGCCTATATGAGTACTTGAGAATGCCCTTTGGGTTGTGCAATGCGCCCGCAACGCATGAGACGACTTCACCCCCTTCCCCACTCCACCGAGTTGGACATTTGCCACAGCGAATTTCTAATATCCCACTGCAAGTGAATGCAGCACTACACGACTCAAACCCCCCTACCCACTCGTACATTTGCGAGAGCGAATTTCTATACAAGCCAAAACAAATCTGCAGATTTTTTTTACATTTTCTGCGGTTATTCAGACTAAAAAACTGTGGAATTAAGATAGCCTTCCTGTTCTTTTGTCGGAGCGACCGAAGATGTTCCACAACAGTTTGACGCGAAATAGGCTATGGTCGATTGAATGTTGACAGACTTTGCAGAAAAAGTATTGATCCATCCCCATATCCATCCTCAAAGATCGCCTGAACACTCACTGTCCCTGTCTATTCCTGTAATTTTGGTTGATAAGTGTTTCTGTGTCAATCTGAGCATTTTTT
This sequence comes from Hypomesus nipponensis, assembly GCF_054491055.1. NCBI lineage: Eukaryota > Metazoa > Chordata > Actinopteri > Osmeriformes > Osmeridae > Hypomesus > Hypomesus nipponensis. The sequence goes on along the minus strand of NC_140363.1, from coordinate 3,480,956 downwards.
ACTAACGTTTTAATATTGGCTATAGTCTGACGTAACGTTACTGTATCAGTTTCAGGGTTGACAGACTTCCTTTGATTGCTATCACAGACCTAGGCTACTACCTACACTGGTGGAAATGGTCTCTGTTTACAGGTTAAACATTTCGAAAAGAATACAGACATAATGAGTTGACAAGCTTATTTAAATTTTGCCTCAGACCAATGCATTCTATTTGAAATTCTGCGGGTTTTCATAAAACGTAATTCGCTCGCAAATTTTGGGCCTGCTAATATCCCACTGCAAGTGAATGCAGCACTAGACGACTCCAACCTCCTCCCCACTGCGCCGACTGAGACCGAGGTGAAATCAGTTTTATATTCGAGATTCAACAGACATTCATATTTGTACCTCTGTTCAGGCTCTGTGTCATATTTAGGGACCGGGGTAAAAGAGTAGACAGCATGAATGCCGAAAAAATCTAGCAGCCATTTGAATACACACCATTTTCAGTGTTTCTTCAACATTTTTGGACCATACAAACTTCAAACTTGTGGCACATTCTTCTACTACTAGCCGGCCAAGTTGTCCAAACTTTGGTTTGATTATACAGTTTATTATGGATTAGACAATAAATCAATGAAAACACTTGGACATTTTTGTTCAGTGTTTCCTCAATATCTTTGATTTAAGGCTTTAATAATGTGACATAATAATGTAGCCTTATGTTTTTGAGGTAAAATGTCTTAATTTGTGGGCATTCCAAATAAAGATTGATTCTGAATAAACATTGCGATTAAATCAACATATACTTCTGCCACGGGGGTGCCACCCCTAAAAATCTCCTGCCACCCTCTTGCCACCCCATGAATATTTTTCTAGATCCGCCCCTGAAATGGAGCGAAGTAGCGCATGAGGCAATTAAATTCTTCTTTGTTTAGTGTCAGGCGGTTGGCAGGCCATTCAATTGAATTTAGTCATTTTATTAGTCAAACGTATGTTTGTGCACCAGTGATTTTATTTAAATAACATTACTTATTTCTCGAGACACAAGTCAACATTACATTATATTACTTAGTCTCGATAGCGGTATCGATAAGCTTGGACCTTATTGACATTTGGGTTTTGAGAAATTTGGAACCGGGTCCTTACAGAACCGGTTCTCGATACCCATCCCTACTGGAGATGGTAGACTGAGCTGGCTCAAGATGGGAGACTGAGCTGGCTCAAGATGGGAGACTGAGCTGGCTCAAGATGGGAGACTGAGCTGTGTCAACATAATCAAACGAGCAATAGGTCTCTGTCTGCTCTAAAAGTTATTTCCCGACCTTTAACCTTCGTCGTTGTCTTTCTTGCTCTGTCCTTAAACATCTAAATATTGATTTTTCTCTTCACTCTATAGCCTTCATTGTACAACAAACATTGTACAACAAACATGGGAGCAGACACTGACGAATAGAGGGGCATGGTATTCCACATCAGATTATAGGTCTTCTTTGTCCTGCCCATCTTCTCCTCTGCCCTGCCAGTCCTGTCTGTGCTTTTAATAAGCATGCAATGTCTGTTAACTAATTTTCAAATAAAATGTGATGCACTTAAGATTGTAACAGCAAAAGTAGTAGGTTATTTGTATACACTGACCCCAATGTACATCTTGCCATACAAAATACAGAAAACCCTCTCCAGAGCTGCATTTTCACTCTTACGTGCTTTAGCTATATTTTTTGTGTTGGTCAAGTTACTGTAACACTCCTGTGAAATCCAACATTACCTAGCACAGTGGATCCCAACCCTGGTCCTCAAGGCACCCTTGTCCCGCATGTTTTAGATGTTTCCCTGCTCCAACACACCTGATTCAAATGAATGGTCACAAGCAGGTTTCTGCAGAGCAGAATGCACATTCAAACAATCACTGAAGTGTGGCTAGCAACAGCAGCTAGCTTGCCTCTAGCAAACTTCTTTTGAATTAGCCATGTCCCCCTAAATTAATGTCAAACGTATTTACGTTTTGGGGGGCATATTTGCAGTTAACAGACGGTACTGTTTGAATCGCAATTCCATCTGAAATACTGCCAGTGACTGACAACATTGTTACAGTAGCTTGTTCCAAAGGGGGTTCGCTTGTTTCAAAGGCGGTTCGCTTTTTTTAAAGGGTGTTCTAAATGAATTATGCAATATGAGTAGGCTAAATGCTTGAAAATATCACTAGAAGGGAAAACGGACCCACCTGCAACCGACGCAAGCAAGCACACCCTACAATTTCCCCAGAAATTGTACCCTCTCTAGTTTTAGATATAGTACAAGTTTAGCTAGCTTGCAAATCCTGAGGATAGCCTACTGCAGTTAGCCAACATCATTAGCAATGCTAGCTAACGTTGGTTTGCTAGCTGTATATAACATTTCACTGGGTCTTGCAGCTGTTTGATTTACTGAAATGATTATGAAATGTTCTACGAGCCATTTGCCTACTTTAGCAAGTCACTGTATTTCATAGCCCTGATGGTGTAACTGGGACGACACAGTAAATAATTCCCCCGTTCCAGTGTTGAGCATTAAATTAGCTGCACAGTCTGTAGAAATCTTGGGACAAAGCCACTTTTTTGTTCTAAAACCGGGCTATATACGCCGCTTCGAAATATAAGCCGTACAACCACAAAACTGTAAAATCGGGGTATAAGTCACGATTTTATATCCTAAAAATACTGTTTCTATGCATTTCTTATTTCATTTCACCCCATATAAAGACAGATATTTTACTCATCTGTAACATTTGAAGTCGATTGGATTGGTGGTTTATTCATGACGAGAATGGTTTTGAAGGTTGTGCCAAATTTGGCCAGTACAGCAAAATCTTTCATGGCGGACCTTATGAGTTCTGGAGGCTTTTTTGTTCCCCATGAGAAATAAGGCATGCACACCCATTTCAGACATTTTGGAGTAATGGGGCACAGGGAAAATCACCTAGATTTGGGCGTGGCTTATAGCAGTGGTTCCCAACCCTGGTCCTCGGGACCCGCTGTCCTGCATGTTTTAGATGTTTCCCTGCTCCTACACACCTGATTCAAATGACTGGGTCGTTATCCAGCTCTGCAGAAGCCTGTTAACGACTATTCATTTGAATCAGGTGTGTTGGAGCAGGGAAACATCTAAAACATGCAGGACAGGGGGTCCCGAGGACCAGGGTTGGGAACCACTGGCTTATAGCGCTACCTATGGGCATATGTTGCTCATTAGTGGTCAAGGAGTAGTGAATGACTTGAGATATTGAGCCATTTCATGGAGAAGAGGAAAAATTATAATAATAGGAATACTAACAACTAACTAACTAACTCCTACCGGAGGAACCCTAATTACAATAGGTTTCATCCTGACGGAGGAATCCTAATAATACCAACAATTACAATAGGTTGCCTTGTGACGGAGGAATCCTAAATTATAAACCACTGACTTTTCTTGTGAGAGTAAAACATGAAAAAGTTTCACAAAGAAAGAGTAGGTGGGGGGGGTGCAATAATGCACAGATTTCTGGAGTCACTTGTTGGCTATTGAACGCTCTGGACAGGACATGGAAGCTCCTATCGGTCAAATGAGGTTCTCAGTCAAAAGGTCAGAGTGCCGTGGCGATTTTGAGACAGATTTTAGGGATGCTTACATCTAAACTGAAGTTAGAATGGAGTTTATGTGAATGATTGTAGAGAAACAGGTGACCACTTTAGAATAAGTCCATGGGTATTTATTAGTGCTGGATTAATCACATGAATTTCATAGTTAACTTGCAATTAATCACACATTTTTATCTATTCTAAATGTCCATTGATTTCTTTTTGTCACATTAGTTTTTCTCATTTTGATGCTCTTATCAACACGGGAAAGTGGATCGGATTGCTAAGTGCAAATTATTTATTATTGTTTATTTTATTGAAAACAACATTGCAAACGCCTGGCTTTGATGAGGGGGCAGAGAATTTGCATCAGCTGTGTGCTTGGCCATCAAGTGGTATTTCAGACTGGACGTGCTGCAATGATAGCTCAGTTCACAATGACAAAATACAAAGATTACTTTGGTCTTGTCAATGGAACCATTTGGCAACTTTTTAAAAGTAAATGTTCCATTCAGAATTTGGTTGGCATCCATTTCGGCGTCTCGCGCTCGCCATCCACTCAAAACATAACGTTAGCCGACTACTATTTAGCCGGCTCGCAAGCTCAAACAAGTGTGTGCGCGGTGTGCCTGTTGTTTTGTTTCCGGTCAAGCTAGATCCGGTGTGGTGTTGTAGTTTTTCTAACGTCAGTAGTTGCTGCAACAGCATGTGAAAACATTTATGGATGTAATACAGTATTTTGGACTAAATATTTTACTTTATTGGATCGTTTGGACCTTTGAGAATGTAACCAGCCAATTTTTGTTGGGATGTTTTGTATAACTGGACAACTGTGAGGCTCAATAGGTGAATAGTCTCTGTTTGTTAGGGCTGTCACCACTTACGGTGCGTTCACACTGCAGCGGGGCGGGCAGAGCGGGGCGTCGGCTTCCCATTCATTTTCAATGAAATTAGACGTTGACGCCCGTGTAGGGCATTGTGGGAAGGCGAGCGGGGCGTCACCGCTCGCGTAGGGCATTGTGGGAAGGCGAGCGGGGCGGCGAAAGTTGGATTTTCTGAACTATATGTAAATGAGGAGCGTGAAAACGCCAGCGATGGCCAATCGGGTTGGTTTCTTGGTTCTTGTAACGTAGCAACTGTTGGTAATGGAAAACATTTCTAGGTTTGACAATTTTAAAGATGGAAGAGCAACTAATCGTATGTGTGTCTTCATACCCAGTATTGTATGATACATCTATGGTCGATTACAGAGACGTAAACGAAAAAAAATTATGCCTGGCGCAGGGTTGCTGAAGTTGTCGGCGTCCTTGGCGTGTTGTATTTTGTACTTTAATTCAGTTTCTTCACATTACGTAACTTTCTTCTGTGCTAGCTGCATAGTCTAGCTAGTTCACCCGGCACACGATTGACATTCAACGCTGAAATGCTGGCTGGCAGCCACTCGCTATCCATACAGTGAATGTGAAGAGGCAAGTCATAATCTAGCGAATGATTTGCACAGATTTCGAGTAATATAATAAAAGGTTACACATGTCAACGTTTATGTCTGATGCATCTTTTTTTCCAGCCGGAAAAAGACCCGTTACATAGAGTGCGGGTGGCATTTAATCTTTCACTCGGATCATGTCAGATCTAGAAAGCGTGTCGGATTCTTGCTTAATGTGTGTAAAAGTTGTATTTTGTCTGCACATTTGCCATGACATTATACGAACTACAACAGTGATTTGAGAGAACTAACAGCTCTGAATGAGTCTGTCTGGCACGCCCCCGAGCGTGGTGCACTGTGGGAAGGCCGGCAGTGCTGAGCGGTAAAAAAGTCATGGCAAATGTGCAGACACATTTATATTATTATATTACTCGAAATCTGTGCAAATCATTCGCAAGATTATGACTTGCCTCTACACATTTACTGTATGGATAGCGAGTGGCCGCCAGCCAGCATTTCAGCGTTGAATGTCAATCGTGTGCCGGGTGAGCTAGCTAGACTATGCAGCTAGCACAGAAGAAAGTTACGTAATGTGAAGAAACTGAATTAAAGTACAAAATACAACACACCAAGGAGGCCGACAACCTCAGCAACCCTGCGCCAGGCATAATTTTTTTTGTTTACGTCGCTGTAATCTAACATAGACGTATCATACAATACTGGGTATGAAGACACACATACGATGAGTTGCTCTTCCATCTTGAAAATTGTCAAACCTAGAAATGTTTACCATTACCAACAGTTGCTACGTTACAAGAAACAAGAAACCCACCCAATTGGTCATCGCTGGCGTTTTCACGCTCCTCATTTACATAAAGTTCAGAAAATCCAACTTTCGCCACCCCGCTCGACTTCCCACAATGCCCTACGCGAGCGTTGCCGCCCCGCTCACCTTCCCACAATGCCCTACGCGGGCGTCAACGCCTGGTTTCATTGAAAATGTATGGGAAGCCGACGCCCCGCTCTGCCCGCCCCGCTGCAGTGTGAACGCACAGTTAGTCAACTAGTCAATTTTCTGGTCAATATGCTCTTGGTTGACCAAGATTTTCGAGCTGCCATATGGCAGTGTGAGATCTGATTCACGCTTGTGTCATCATTGCTGAATTAACGAAATGTTCAACAGAAATTGTAGATTATATTATTTAAGACAAATAAACCCACTCAAAAAATATAGAATTTAAAAGAAAAGGTGTAACTTTTCCCTTTCATTAATCTGCGCTTTGTTTTGGTATTTTGCGCACGGCACGAGCACAATTGGCTGCAGAACTACTGCCATAGCTTTGTCAGTGTTATTAGTCAAAATGGCAAAGAAAACTGTGGTATGGCAGCATTTCATTAAAGTACATTTACAAAGTACCGGGTGACTCGAAAAACGTTGAATGCAAACTATAGCGATAGCTACTGCTGGTACGTCGTTGTGAAAATAAGCTTCAAAGGGGGTTCTTTATTAACGAATGAATGCAATATGAGTAGGCTAAATGCCTGAAAATATCACGAGAAGGGAAAAACTTGCAATTACATTTAAGTCATAGAGATTAGGTCAATTTTTACACCGGTCTGCCAAATGTTTTCGTTTTACATTGTGATATGAAACACGTTTGTGAAATGTAGCTAGCTAGCTAAAAATGATAGCTCTATAGCTACTACGCTGATATTATTAGAGCTAAGCTAGTAGATCTACTTTCGGAAACTTTTGGTCTGCTATTTCACAGAGGAGTTAGCTCTAGCTGTTACCCCAGCACATCTGCTACTATCTGCAGTGTTACCAAGTGTTAGACCTAGCTACAGCTAACTTGCTACCTTGTTAGTCTTCCGTTCCAGACCTCTTCTGGGAGGTACTGTACAAATCGTCCAGCCACCAGCTACTGTAGTGCCGTAGTGATAGTTAGCTAAAAAAAAATCTAGCTAGTCTAGTCAGCTTGTTGTCTTTGGTAGAATAAAAAATGATTATTTAAAGTCAAGTATTTGAGTGAAATGTTCGGTTTACATATAACAACAGACCAGGATGGTTTACAAATATGCCTTTTCCATTCACACGTCTGAGCTTACTTTTAAATAACAGAAAACATTAATATATGGAGTTTAGTTGGTTTTATGAATCAATACACCAGCTTGCGATCCACTTGGGTCGGGAGTCGGGACCCACCACTTGAGAAACACGGTCCTACACATAATTAGACTAACTGTAATATTAGACGTCCCATAGCCTACAATTGACCCTTTAAATATAGCAAAGATGGGTGTTGATTTTTTAATCCTTAATGTATTGTGTAAAATTAGCTACATTATGCTGATGACGTCTTTCTAACCCGGTGCAACAGGTGCCGTGAGAGGATTAAGGAGTTGAAGAAGCATACTGTGATATTAGACGTCCCATAGCCTACAATTGACCCTTTAACCCTATAGCAAAGACGGCTATAGGGTTAAAATCCACTCGTCCCGGACAAGCCTTAATGTCGAGCCCTGTAGCTACTGTTGATACAGATCAGAATCCATCATATCTTGGACACCCAAAATCAGCTAATCTTGCAGCCAAATCAAGTAGCCTATATAGGCCTTTATATAGCTACAAACTTCTGTTCGGCGTCTGGCTGGCTACTTGTTACAACTTTGTTTCACGAGCATTCTTTGTTGGCTACAAACTTCTGCTGGGCGTCTAGCATATGGTCTAGCTGGCTATTTGTTACTAAGTAACAACTTTGTTGCAGGAGCATTCTTTGTCTACATTGTGAGCTAACAGTGTCCGGTAATGATGTCGCTATAAATAATGATGTTAAACCGAGACCACTATAAGCCCTCAAAGAAAATGTAAGGTCAAAAAAACAAAAGAAGGGTTTGAGGTTACTCTGAAAATTATTAATAAAATAGGCTTGTAATAATAAAACTGCTAAATCCTTCTCTAACTAGGCTCCTCTATCATGCATAATGAAACTTTTTTTAAGTTATCAATAAGCCTGCGCTTGCCCTCATTACTCAAATGATGCCGTTCAGGGCGTTAAAATTACATAATAGGAGGATAATAGGACATAATAGGGCACCCAAAAAGTTGTTTATATCTGATAACAATTTAATAAGTTACCTAGCGCTGCACCTTTATGAGCTACATTTGGCCTCCTTCTCTTCCAACCAACCAGTATCACCTCTCCTCCATCTGAGTGATGCATGTCATTTTTACAAACTTATTATCAAGGGAACACAATGGTCAGCACTGTAGTCATACACTTAAATGCTTTTTGAAATATGTAAACACCAGGAGAGTATGGGCAGCTGGGGCAGCCGCAAGCACACCCTCACAATTTCCCCAGAAATTGTATGCTCTCTAGTTTAAATTTGTAGTACATTGTAAGAGATACTAAATACCATCGGCATTCAGTTACAACAGGACTGGTGATACGAGTCTTATTATTAGTAGGCTATTAGCAAATCACAAAGAACTGAATTTTTCCATCTACGTAATATTGCCAAAATACGAAAATTCCTCTCAAAGGATGATGCTGAAAAACTAATACATGCTTTTGTTACGTCCCGATTGGACTACTGCAATGTGTTGTTCTCTGGCCTCCCAATTACCTACTTGAAAAATTTACAGCGGGTACAAAATGCTGCTGCTAGACTATTGACAAAAACATGAAAGTTTGATCATATAACCTCTACTCTTATCTCTTTACACTGGCTCCCTATCCAAGCCAGAGCTGATTTCAAAGTTTTACTACTAACTTACAAATCTCTACATGGATTGGCACCACTGTACCTCTCCGGTCTCCTTGCACCCTATTGCCCCGCAAGGACTCTAAGATCTCAAGATGCCGGCTATCTGGTAATACCCAAAATTAAGAAAAAAACTGCAGGAGGTAGGGCGTTCTCATATAGAGCACCTCTTCTCTGGAATTTAAAACTAGATTAAAAACGTTCTTGTTTAGTCAATCCTATGATTGTTAAATGTGTGTACTTTCTATGTAAACCTGGGGTGTGCGTTTGCCTATGTGTGTATCACATGTAACTTTTAAATTGTAATTTTAGCTTATGTTCACACTGCCCATTTAAATGTTACAAATAAAGTAAACCTGTTATTGTATATTGTTACTGTAATAGTTCCGTTGCTGTATATTTTTATTGTTATAGTTTACTAGTTGGAGACAACGGGGGGCTGGTTGTTTTCATCCTTATTCGTATAATTATAACCTATTTTAGAGTTGTTTCCCCCGGAACAGATTTCATGTTCCAACCAAGGGGGGCTGTCGCTGTCTTGGTGTGTGGGGCTGCATCAAATACCCTCTTAGCTTTGTTAAATTGCTGCACTAGTCCACACTTGACCGGTGGGGATCTCATTCTATTACGACTGAAACTGTTAGCTGCTCCTGGCATTCTCTAATCCCTGTTCTCCTCTCTGTCCCCCCCACACATCCCCTGTGGGGTGGGGGGTCTGAGCTGTCAGGACCTGCCTGGTCGTCGGTCTACCAACGCTGGACCAGGTCGTCAACCGGAAACCAGCCTCCATGACGGCCAACAGCGAGTTTCCAGGTCCCATCCAACGTCTATAAAGCCGAACAATGGATTTTTGGTGTTTCAAAACCCATTGACACTGTATGACTATGTTTAGCTTGTGTTCTGCTCCTCTCTCTTACCAACCGTCTCTGGAGGAGGGGATCCCTCTCTGAATTGCTCCTCCCAAGGTTTCTTCCATTTTTTCTCCCGTTGGGAGTTTTTATGGGAGTTTTTCCTTGTCTTCCTTGAGGTTTAGGTTGGTTGAGGGGCAGTTCTATGGGCGTATGTGAAGCCCTCTGTGACATGCTTGCGTGTAAAATGGGCTATACAAATACTTTTGATTTGATTAGCGGCTGAATCTGCAATGTCCAGCAGCAATCGAGTCAGATGGCGAAAATGTTTTTTGCGTTTCAAAGTTCGATTAGTCGATTTTTAGACGTTTTAGTCGAGTCTTGGTCGACCACAGAAAATCTTAGTCGGGCCCTACTGTGTGTTTTCATGTTTGTGGTCAGACAAAAACATTTGATTGTACCTGCTGTTGTGACTCAATCTTGAAATGGTTTACATTAATAGAATCACAAGAATCTTAGTTTTCCAATTATATATTTTCCAATTAATATTTGGTGCGTCGCAGTTTAGTTTACCAATCCTCCCGTGGAACACTTTTGGATAGCTGTATCTGTGCAACAAATTTGCCCTTGGGTACTAAGAAAGCAACTTGAAGTCTGAGCAATATGGAATTGAAACACAGATGGTTTTATTAAACAGATGGTTTTATTAAACAAAACAATCACATTTTATTTGCATATTACAAAAACAGCATTTTATAAAAACAGCACAGTAAATAATCTACCTCTGCTTTTTCATATCATTATGAGCATAAAGCAAAGCAATGGGCTTTTCTAGAACACTGCAATATGTCTCACTGCTCTCTGGGCTGGGTGCTGGTTCAGAGCTGGTACTTAATCGAGAACCAGTTTGTTCTCTTTCGACAGTCTGAGAACCAGAAAAGTGGTTCGTAAGTGATTCGTACGTGGTTCGCAAATAGCACCACTTTGGAGCTGGGCTAGATTGGGAACCAAGTAAGAACCGTTTGGGGCGGAGTTACCATGACCAACAAACAGAATAGTTTGACCGCCATTGCTTTAAGTTTTAACAATTCATATTTCAGCTAAACGGTACTTGTAAATCAGCATCTTAATCAAAATGTAACAAGAAGTGGGTAGTGTAGTTGCTGAAAATGTGCTTATTTTATTGATGAAACTGCTAATTTGTAAATTTGCTCCGACTGTTTGATAACCTAGCTTGCTGCGTTTTATCATAATCCTATCAAATGAGTGAAATGACAAATGTTACTAGCTATTGAGCCTTTATTTAACAAATGTAATACACTACTATACAGCAAAAGGTTATAATATGTCGAGCTGATAATGCCTGTGTTGTCATACTGCTGCAAGTCCAGGGTATTGCGCAAAGCCCATGAAAACACGCATCTCATCCTCACGTTGTTAGCGTTCTTCGGATTGATAAAAAGCCTTTAAAAACGGGCTCTACTTTGTGTTTGGCACTGCCGCACTAGCGTTGCTGGGAAAGATGAGACGTATACAGTGACGTAATGACGTGGGTCTGTGGTGGCTCTATAGCCCGTGGAAAAGCAAACCGGTTCTTAGAAGGCTCTATTCTTGAACCAGCTCTGAACTGGTTCTAGCACCAGCTCCGAACTAGCTTCCGGTTCACTTTGGTGGAAAGAGGGTATCTGTGACTTTCTTGGTAGAGAAGACTACACACTGTATTTATGGCACAGACATTCACAGATCTCCACTGTCGGGTAAGGAAGAAGTCAATGGACAACAAGTAAACAGGTTAACATGGGGTGAGGCGCTATTTCCAAACAACAGTATACAATAATACCATCAGGTAAATCAGTCACATTCAAACTGATTTACATATGATCTTGGGTTAGTGTTGCGAGTTTTGTGGCACTGAATGCTGGAGCTAATAGTGTCCATTATCCTTAGTGTCCATTGAAATAAAAACATATGTCAACAAGTAACAACATTAGTCCATAAACATGGATAGATACGGTTGGGATTGATCAAGGTGGGCTGTTCTCAAGCAGACTGGCAAGAGTGTCTGACAGGACAGCAAGGGTAACAGTCAGGGATTCATTGGCCCTCATGTAATTCTAATATAGAAACCACTGTAGATATATGAACATAAATCATTCAATGGCAGGGTTCACATGACTCATGAGACGTTTGTATCTCGGCGTACATAAGAATGATAGGAGCATAGTGGCGGCTGAAAAAAAATCATTTAAATATCACACCCCTTTATTAGTTCGCTTTAGAGGCCTCACCTCCAGGGTTTACAATATGGAGATCTAGAATACATCCATGAAGAGAAATTTCTCAGACTTCAAAATGGAAACTCTTCTGAAGTCCATTGAACCAATCACTCTCAGTAAAAAGATCCCTGCCTAACACAGTAAGCCATTTCAAAATGAAAGAGAAATTTATCTTAACCGCGTTAAATTGTGTACGATTGATTTTTTTTTGAGCAATGGCTGCATGTGCTTAGATGCTAGTCAGAATATTTGGTCCTCCAACTCAGATAGATTACTATGCTGCACCACAAATCTATGCTGAAAACTTGCATGCAGGAGTTGAAACTTGACTTGAGGTTTGCGTAGCCTTCTCTCACATCCAAATTGATAGAATGACCGAACTACCTGATTTCTGTTGTATGTTGTTTCATAAATGAGAGCCATTGTGTTATTTAGTAGCAGTGGAAGTGTATGTGTGCCTGTGTCAGAGAGTTTGAACTATGACAGGGTAGAGCAGAGACAGGTGCTCTGCGCCTCTGATGGGCAGTTTGTGGGTGGTGTAGTAGTAAATGACCTCTGGTATTGTAGAGAATGGTGGGCTATTCTCTCCAAGGACAAAACGGCCATCTGCAGACTGAGTGAACTTCATATGCATGAAGCCCTTACAGCTCCTGTAAGGAAATAAAATAACTTAGCACCTGTGTCCACATAGAGCTTTTTTCTGGCAGAAGAGTGGTGGCGGGGCCCTGGGGAGCACTTAATCCCAGTCTTTTCTCAAAAAGGGTTGCCTGCTTCTTTTTTGGGCTCTTTTCAACGACTCAAGTGAGAGACTTAAATGAAAGGACTGGAGCTTGTGTTCTCAATGTTTAGAATACATATAAGTATCTGGGTTAGTATCTCAAGGCTGGAATACTCATCAAAACAATTTGAGGTGGTCAGGGTGTTGAGGTTGAAGAGGAGGGAGGGGGTAGGTAGAATGGGTAAGATCAGAAGTAGCCCTCATGCAAAGATGGAAGTTTGACACTGACTAAACAAACGGAAGATACACTGACATCAGAAAGCATTTCGGAGAGTGTAGCAGGAGGGGATCTAATCGAACAACTTCAATCAATCATTTAGGGGTCCTACCTGAGGGAGAGAGAGTAGTCGCTGCGGCAAGTCTGGCTGTTCCTGACGAGGTAGGAGCTCTCCTTACACAATGTGAGCAGCATCTCTGCTTCTGAACGACTCACAGCCCCATGGTACCACCTGGACACAGGGGCAACACACAAGTGACACCTTACCCTTGTTCCTGTAGTAAATCACAATGACCTGTGTCTGTCTGGATAGGTCAGAGGCAAGATGCATAAGTACATACACTTGTCTTTCCAGGGACAAGGACGGGTCCACTCTCTCTCCCAGGATAGGGAGGGAATCTCCTGGTTTACGAAAGCTGGAGGTGCCTGCTGTGTCAGTGGGGCTAGTCCTGAAGTGCCAAGCCTGCTCTGGCTGGCCACATGATCGGTCAGCCCCTTCAAACTGCACTGGAGAGACAGAGAGATGAAGAGAGAGTGATAATACTGTGAATAACATTGACCCAACTCACACAATCAAATATCTCTGACTTACATTTACGTCTCCAACCCTACCTGCAAGGGCTTTAGAGATGTTGTCCTTCTTCCACTCCCAGGGAAGGTCATACTCATCTGCAGGCCTTTCATCATCCTGAGGCAGCCTGCTATCCCGTTCATCACCAGGGGCTAGCCGCCCCTCCGACCCTCGCTGGGGCAGCGGTGCTCCCTGGTGGTAGTAGCAGGTCTTTTCCTCATAGGGGTTGTCATACAGCTGATCCCCATTCCCTATCATGGGCATGGTGCTCATAGGGCCATGCTGGAGGTCTATAGATAAATATAGTACACACACACAAAGAGCATACCACAAACACAGAAATCAATAAATTCATTGATCAGCTCCCTTAGTATTATTGTCAATTGTAACTGTTGATAGTTATCAATATTTGCCGGTTAGTGGGTCACCTTACTGAAACCATGGGTGTCATATATGTTAACACTCCCAGTTTTCCTGGAAGTTTACCGTATTTCACACCCATCTCCTGCCCCCATCCTGTTTTGTTATTTCTTACGGTAAATTCACATAATTTGTACGGCCCAAACCTTGTTATATGAATAATCACATCAATATATTATTTCAAGGATGTCCAGTTGCCAGATCATGTACAAAACGCATCCTACTCACACAATCGCACATCACACAAATTTCAACCCATTTGTGACCTCAACCTGGCAACCTACAACCCAGGTGCGCTGTTGAAATTCGCGCAGGTAGTGGACACAAGTTGAATCAAGCATCACTGGTAGAAATGGGAGAAGACTCCAGCAAAAAAAACTATACGTTGATGTAAATTTAACAAGAGCTGGATTGAATAATAAAATGTCATATCTCGAAGCCATATTGACAATGCCCACGGCTTTTGCAAAAGCAGATTTTAATATCAGGAAAATTAAGTTATCCATCCATCCATCATCTGCCGCTTGTCCGGGGATCGGGTCGCGGGGGCAGCGACCTAAGCAGGGAGGCCCAGACTTCCCTCTCCCCGGCCACTTCCACCAGCTCTTCCTGGGGGACCCCGAGGCGTTCCCAGGCCAGCCGAGAGACATAGTCCCTCCAGCGTGTCCTGGGTCTTCCCCGGGGCCTCTTCCCAGTGGGACGTGCCCGGAACACCTCACCAGGGAGGCGTCCAGGAGGCATCCTAATCAGATGCCCGAGCCACTTCAGCTGGCTCCTCTCGACGCGGAGGAGCAGCGGTTCTACTCTGAGCCCCTCCCGGATGACCAAGCTTCTCACCCTATCTCTAAGGGAGAGCCCGGACACCCTGTGGAGAAAGCTCATTTCGGCAGCTTGTATTCGCGATCTCGTTCTTTCGGTCACTACCCATAGTTTGTGACCATAGGTGAGGGTAGGAACGTAGATCGACTGGTAAATAGAGAGCTGTCTTTTCAGGTCTTCAAATTTTTGGCATGAGTTAGCCCCCTGTCATGTGACCACGTAGCGCAGTGACAGAGTGATTGACGGCTAATTTTAACCAATCTAAAATCTGCATTAAAGTTAAGAACGTAAAGATGAAGTTTAACTGGTTATGTAATTTTGGATAGAATGGTAGACCAGTCACTGGACCAGCTCAAAGCAACCACATAGGCCTACTCAGGGGCGCCACCAGGAATTTTGGGCCCCATGACAAAAAAATCTAATTGGCCCCCTCTGCGCAGCTGTTGTCACCACAAATCTAGGACTTAACTGTCCCATCAAAAGCTTTACATACATCTAATTAAAAGCTTGCAACTGTCTTGCTTGTTGTAGTTCAATACTAGTACTAGCACAATATTTACTGCTGGTGATTTGTACATGCAAGTCGGCATGTGTACATCATCATAATAATCATCATCATCATCATCATCATCTCTGCCAGTGCCCTCACAAAAGCCTCCCTGTCCCTGTCAGTCAAATCTGCCGGCCACAAACCTGGGTCAACATCCTTTTTATGACTTCTGTCTTCTTCCACCATGCATCTCTAATCCTCATCATCACTGTAACTTTATTTTCCTTATTCCTGTGCTACCACACTTCTTCCTCCTTCTCAGGAGCTAGCTACTTACCCGCCGTCATGGAGCCAACCAGTTAAATAGTTATTTAGCACTAGCGTTGCTACCTGCATATGCAGAAATAATTTGTTTTTTGTTGTGGATTTTGTGAAGGTGTGAATCATTTTGGATTAATATGTAATATAAAGTTCTGTGTAATTAATTATTAACAAAGGAATTATTTTGAACCCCCCCACCGGTCTGAAATGAAACACCCCCCCCCCCCCTGCCGCCACACTGCAGTAGTTTATTTTTTATCATATCATAATGATCATTATGTGAGAAAATAATTTGTTTGAATTTCTGTCATTAATAAATATTTCTTCTTTTTTTGTTATAGTAAAAAGAGCAGGAGACACAGAAAAAAATCCCCAGACTCCCTAGAATGATGCTGTATGGCATGTCGTTAACACAATGTTGCTCACCTTCTTCACTGGGACAGGGAGGGGTACAGTTATGAGGAGACTGGGGTACTGCTGACTCATCTGCTAAAAAGGGGCAGGGAGTCAGGACAATGATTTAAAATGAATTTATTGCTTAACGTTTCCCTGTACTGATTAAATGTTGATTAAATGTAGGCTACACTAGTCTGCAGCTAGCTAGTTTATTTCACTATGGACATTAAGCCAACAGGTTAATACCACAGACTACTGGCTAGTGGCTCCCCTCCTTTTTTGGTGAAAAACTGGGTTACAGATTGAAAACGTCTCCTTTGTCTTTCCTCTCTCTCTTTTCGCTGACCTTTTTTGAAAACCTGATTTACGTTTACTCTGCGACATTGTGATCACTATTTCCTGCGACTAGTGCGTCTACTGACTGGGGGGGGGGGGGGGGTCGGTCAATATGGACGTTTACTTTAGATATTTAACTTTTATTGCCAAACAAGTAAAAACAAAGAGATCATTAATTTTATTATTATATTTGAAAGATATATATACCAGGGTTTCCCGCAGCACTTTTCAGTTAAGGCGGCTGCCTAAGCAACACATGCCTGCCGCCTTAACCCAGTCATTTTTTTGGGGGCAATATCTGCCGTGTTAATCTTTCCTGTTTTTATCCCTTCCATTCCTAAACGCCAGTTTCCCTTCTCTGCAGAACACATTAGTCTATCGCACAAACTACCCCCTCTCGCATTAGTCTATTGCATAAACTAGCCCCCCAGTCCCGGTCTGACGGTAAACCCCACCCTACCACCTTAACTAACACATTTCCTGCGGGAAACCCTGTATACTCAATGATGATGGTTTATATGATATATAATATAATTTCATATTAGTTTTTACCTATTTTTCACCCTTAGAATCAACTTTTCCCCCCTATATGGTGCCCCTGGGCCTACTGTACAGTAGCAAGCATTTTGTAAAGAAATTAAAACAGGTCTTATCTAACAATTATTTGCACTCACACAAATGTTTCTGAATATATTTTGAGGTCGCAGATTTAATTTGGGGAGCATATACGACAAAAATGGTTGCAAATTTAAGCCCTGGGTACGCAAATGTTGATGGGTATGATGGGTAACACTTTACAGTAACACTTTAGTAATTGTCTATCAGTCTTTTTTTTTATGTAATCGAGGTTCCTTTGAGAAATGTTGTTTAATTGGGTAATGGGTAAAAGCATGGTCAAACTTTTGTTTTAAACCATCAGACACGTATCCAATGGTCACGTGCACCCTGTAGTGTCACAGAACAGTATCTATCCTATCAGAGTAGAGGGCCCCACCCACATTGACTTACAGTTGGTCGAGTCAAGTCGGCTTTTGACCGTTACAAAATTTAGCAGTTTTGTGGAGGCTGTGTTGTACCATTGAGAATTTTACTGTACACCTTTACTCATTAAACAATGAACCTGAAGGTAAATAAGCCGAAGATGGAATAAGGACGTATGGCTAAGCTAACTGACCTGTGATGACCCTCTGCGCTTCAAAAGGCTCCATGTAGCTGCTGCAGTCTGCTGGAGTGGGTCTGGGCTCCCAGTCTCCTCTCACCCTCGGGTCAGGACGGGCATCAAACGGGTTAGAGTAGTCTGTGTCTGAGTCACCTACCGCAGGGGCAGAAGGGATGACCTGCGAGGGGAAGGTTGGCAGAGAGACAATACTATGAGGCCCAAGATACATACAACAATGAAAATCAATTACTTCATCAAAACACTTAAACTGAAATGAGTGAAATCGTAAATGTACTGAGAACCTTATGTCCGTGCACTTTTACTTGAAGGTGGCACAAAGTAGTGATGTAACGCTCGATACCGTGCTCACAAAGCGGTATCGACCTTTCGAAACAATTTGTACCGATACAAACGTGTTGAGCGTGGCTTCAAATGGGCAAAAACCACGTGATCAGAGTCGAAGTGTCGAAGCGACGTCCGAAGCATCGGACGTCACACGAGCAGCTGAGACAAACAGCGTTTCATTCAAACGCTTACAAGACATCAGACATCACTAATATTCGTAGGTTCGTAGGTAGAGGAGACATATGCCTTTTTACGGACACTACATTCATTGACAGAACCAGAGATACAGATAGATTGCCAGAGATAGACACCGATAGATACAGATATGAGATAGTAGGTGTACACAAGCACATAGCCTACATCTTTCTCTAGTTTTACCAGCCTTCAAATGTGGCCATCCCTTTCCCAGTTGCAAAAGCATGTTCCAAAACCTTAACCGCTAGCTTACATGATCATATAGTAATATATTCTTTTAGCATATACTTCTACTAAAACGGGATGAGGGGATGCGATCTCACTACGTCTGAGTGAGGGGTTGTGCTCTTACCACGAGGCCATACTCAGTTGAATTTAATGTGTAATTAATGTTATAAGAACCTAAAAATAAATATCATAAACGTAAAGTAGCAAAGACGTTACGTTGTTTATAAAACAACAAGATATATGATAACATATTTTTGACACTTGCAAATCGAAACATTTGTCACATAACCTTTATTTATCAAGTTGTCAATGACGATTATGAGACTGACGTCTCGAGGACTTGACGTCACTTGATTCCTTCCATCGCTCCATACAGTCGCCATACCATAAACTGACCAGCAGATGTCCCTATGGAGAAGATGTATCGAACGCTTCGAAAAAGCGATACTTTCGAGACAATTGTGTCAAATAGCTCCTTGCTTCGAAAAGCTTTGTTTCCCCCATCACTAGCACAAAGCATATCTACTGTATTACACATATGTACAGGGACAGGGACACATATGTATAGGGATTTTCAGAATCAACTTTTCGCTGGGTTTTGTCACGCAATTATTTTTGCTAAGGAAGAAACAGGTAGGCTAGACGTTAGCAAATTGATTAGCCTGTGTTGTTGCGAATGACACACTAGCCCGGGTACATTTAGAAACGCATATATGTCTGCGTTTGCACCTCCCGTCCACACTAATACGGCGTATACGGACACTGAAAACGGAGCTTTACGAATATGCTCCCCTAGCCGGAGACATTTGAAAACACCGGGTTCGCGTGGTAGTGTGGACGGGGTCCAGGGAGCTTTTCAGATACAATGACGTTCAGTTGCCATGGCAGTGGGGGTAGCTTGCACTCTATAGCTATAATGTCAAGATGAACATGGAAGGTTAAAGAAATAAGCTGCTCTATCTCTAGAATGTATTTACCAGTTTAGTTAGTGTACTTCAGATACAGGTATTATCACTTAATAGATAGGCGTTACTCCTACGCAGGCGAGCGTTGTACTCTGTGTGCCTGAACGATAGGGGGACAAGGCAGAGAAGACGATTTAAACCAAACATAGAGTGGCGATTCTGGGTGAGACCTGGTTGAACAGCTAGCTAGTGGGACAATTTTACAACACCAAATAGTATTGCCCGAGGAGTTTGTAAACAGAGCAGTGCGGCGGGAGGGAGGGTAACCATGACAACGATTGTCATGTACCCGTGTTAGTTTGGAGGGCAAAAATTTGGAAAACAATATGAAAACACTAGTGTGGACGGCGATAGTTTTCAATTCAAATACGCGTATTTGTATTTACCCGGGCTAGTGTGGACGGGGCCATAATCAGACCCCCCCCCCCCCCCCCCCCCCCCCCCAAAAACAAACTGACGTGAAAAAAGCGAGAGGTGCTGAAAAGCGCACTGTTTGCATCCCTGTATGTAAGCTTTGGTTGTAACTACTTTGGACAGAAGTAGACCTTGAGGGAGAGAACATGGGTTGAGAATGTAGAGAGTAATAACTTAGAAGTTCCTCCTACTTCCTCCAACATTACATACCGGTTCCACCTCGATGGTCACAGTGCTCAGGGGGATTTTACAGCGCCCAAACTCCTGGGAGTCCACTTTGATGAGTCTATGTTTGGGTGACACCACCTTCACCTTGAAACACAATCAAGGAATTGCGTTGAATCAATCCACGTAAAAAAAAAAACTGACACTGCAATGTAACAATTGTGTCACTTCACGTTCGTTACCGCCACGCCGTTGGACAAGATGGGACCAAATGCTGGGAAAGCCGGCAGGCTCAATGTCCCACTGCAGGTGCCATTAAGGGGCTCCTTTTCAGAGGTCTGGTAAGGGTCTTCGAAGTCTAGGTCTTTCTGGGCTCTGTAGGCCCGCTGGATCTCACTTTCCGTGTAGTCTGGCCTGGGGGGCAGAGGGGGGTCACGCCTGCTACCAAAGTTTAGGTAGTCCTTCAGCCACTTGGCCATGGGTCTGCAGAGAACAAACATGGGTGAAATTGAAGATATTAACTACTACTAATAATTGTATTTTGTGAACCCTGTTGACTAGGGTTTAAATCAAGTGTGCATTCTGTTGTGGGGTAATATATCATATACATATGGTAACGGTGCAACATTGCACATCTTTCAGGTAATTTTACATAAACTTCGACTAAAGAGAAGGCTTTAAGATAGACATTAATTAAAGAAATGGCACACCGCCTTAATAGGTGGCAAGGACTTTGCCCATGAGTAGGCTACTGTAATCTATTCGTTTCGTTAGCTGGACGCAGGCTCGCCGAATAGAGGGGATTACTGACTATTCGAGCAAGTTCTTCCCTAGACAATAAAGCTCGTCTCAAGCAGGCAAAGAAAAGTAATTTCCACAGTCACTATGTCAACAACAATATCTTACACGTTGAACTTGACTAGATAATGGATACCATGCGTTTCGAAATGTACCTAGCTAGCCGGTAAGAAAATTATATAGCAATACTTACGTTAGCTACAATGTTGTGCTAACTCTAACTTCACACCACGAGTCGTCACTTTTCAAATCATGTCAGGCCACAATTAGTTGTTTTGTGTCAACCTTAGAACGTTATGGCGATCTAATGAATGAATTTCGATATCGTCTGCAAGACAACAATGGAGGCATAACAGTTTCGCCCAGCTAGCTGGCTAGCTAGGTTGCACTGCTGGCTAGTTGTAGCACTAAGCTAGTTTATCGCACAATGTAGCCTAGCTGTAATGAAACAAAAATTGCCCCGTCCGTACTATAATTCGTTTTCCGTTCCCGTAGGTGTGCCCCCAAGTAAAATATCTGACTAATGTTTATAATCGAGCTTAATATGGCTAACAGCACTAAATGCCGGAGAGGCAGTGCAAGTAAGGAAGACCATTCCAAACCAAGTTTTGGAATCTAGTGTAACTCAGGCCCCCACCCCTCACTCCTCTGTTTATTGACCTTATTCCGGAAGTCACGACGGGCGCGGCCATCCGCGTATTCTCATTTCCGGTTTGGATACTTTCCACTTTATAACGGTGCTAAAAGACAGTAGCTGTGTCTACTACCGCGCACTTGTGCACTTCGAGCACTGACTTTCAGTGCTTAGGGCACTTCACTCACAAAACCAGCAGAATTCAGTGCACTGAAAGTACCCGGATGGCGCACTGCAAACGGTCCAAAAAACAGTGGCTGTTTATCAATCCGAAGAACGCTGAGAACGCAAGTACATTCTTTTGAAGAACGTTCTTGCAAGCGTCCTTGCGAGAATGGTCTTGCAAGGATGCAAAGAACGGAGAATGAATTGAGATGGTTAGGGTTTTCCTGGATTCGCAGCATTATGATAACCCTGACTAACTACAAAAACTAGATAACAAAGCTAAAAAATGGTCCCTCTACCTGTAATTTTACGTTTTCTGTAGCCCTTGCTAACTTACAGGACCTGATGTTAACTAGGTTATCGAAAAGTCTGAGCAGATTTACAAATTAGGCGTTTCATCAATAAAATAAGATCATTTTCAGCGACTACACCGCCTATTTCTCGTCACATTTGAATTCAGATGCTGATTTACAAGTATCATTTAGCTGAAATATGAAAAGTAAAAAATTACAGTTGTGAGGTTTGTCCGCCTCGCTTGACATCTTGCAATGACTTCTAGGGAATCAGAAGCGTTCTTGCTGGTCAAGTCACCATCCGATGCATCCTCGATAAAAGGGGCGTATCAAGAACATTCCCGGGTATTTTTGGCGTTCTTGGTGACTTGTGTTCTTTGGATTGAAACCGTACTTGGGCAATGAAAGATGACGTCAAACGAGTTCGCAAAAACACAAGAACGGAAAAAAACGTGGATTGATAAACAGCCAGTGTTCAACGATGGACACTACTCGCCCTAAACGGGCGCCATCTTGGTAGCGGAAGAGGAGGAGACCTTTCGGCAGCTTTTTCCACTTGGGGTGGAGAAGCGCGTTCATTTTGGCAGGTGTCGCGAGCAGATTTGCGTCCGTCACTTCCGCCAAGTGTTTAACGTAAGTGTTCCATTTCAGACAGCACTTATCAGCGACGGAGTGCACTGAATATGTAAGTGCACTGTTTTGCAGTGCACTGTATTGCAGTGTAATTCGTAAAGTGCGCGGTAGTAGACACAGCCAGTGTCTTAAACAGGCTCTGGTACTAATTTATGGCTAGTAGAGATGCCCAGCGTCAACTGCAGTTTGTGGCTGCCATAACAGGTGGAGAAAACGGAATCAGACCCTGTATTGTCATTGTTTTGACCATGGAAAGAAGAGGTCCGAGTGTTGTGGGCCGACATACTTTGCGTCGACCTCCAACCAAAGTTGAGGATCTGCATCCCTGGCTGAAGGCGCTGAATTAAAAGTAACACCGAAGTTTCCTTTTGTCTGCTAATATCAATAAAGGGTGTAAATAAGAGATAAACTACTATATTTTAGTATGTTTTAGTGTTCTCAATTCATGATATAAGTAGATACAAGATTATAACCAAATGTATGGGCATGGCTGTGAGCAAAACAACTGCTGGAGTGCATCTAAATTTTATGTAAAGCTTTTGAAACAACGCAACAATCAAATTATTTCATAGATGCGTCTTTCTAATTGCCATTAGATAGGAAGGAAGATACATATTGTGTAAGTTTTAACAAGTTGCATATAGCAGTACCAAAGCCCCTCGATGAAAAAGTTGTTACTATTTATTATTACAGCACAATTTGTCACTCATACATTTGCAGTTTATGGCTAATAGCAGAGACCTGATGTAAAAACTAGAGCCTCAAGTAGATAAACAAGAAGCTAGCTAACGTTCTACTGTTAACAGTGCTAGCAGATCGGTTTTGCGGGGAAATCTCAAATACATGTACTGACTGTAAAATTAATTACACGACTGAATTTTATAGGACCTAAGCTTCCAAACAAAGTATAGACCAATTATCACCCTACGTCACACAACTGTCAAGCAGGCTCAACTGCCCATGTCAGTTGCAAAAGACAAACTTCTCCCCGGTCTATTACACTTGGAGTGTCGATCAGGTCATCATATATCTGGCCACTGGATTGCAGGGCTTGATATTCACTTTTTGAGGCTCTTGGCCTTTGGACAAATACATTAATGTTTTCCTTGTCTATGCACAAAAGTCACTTGACCCCGATACCCTTAAATAGCCTGACCAAGTGATTGGGCAAAACGAGCCTGGCTAACAGAGGTTCCTTTCTCAGGCAAATGACAAATGAAACAGGCTCGGTTAAATAAATCAGAGATGCTGGCTATCTTCATCAGGCTCGTATCTACATTAGGCAGCCCTCCCTGACGTTTCTGGTGTAGAATGGAGTGAAATACAACATTGTGCACACTGCCAGTGAGCGAGTCTGACTGAGGCTAATGTCAAAACACTGTAACAGGGACGCAGTCTCACTCAGATTGCCAGTTTAACCCTTGTGCTGCCTTCGGGTCACATGACCAAAAGGTTCATAATGAACCATCGTTGTGTTTACCCAATTTTACCCAATACAAAAGCAAATAAAAATAATTTTCTTTTAACCTTCGCAATGTGGGGGGTCTGAGACAGCCCAACGGTTAAAAGAAAATGCTTCACTTTGTTTTTGTATGTGGTAAAGTTGTCGCAAACGAAGGTGGGTCACAATGACTGATGGGTCACAATAACCCGAGGAGAACACAAGGGTTAAACAAATCAGAAAAATAATCGGACCAGCTGGCCAAAAGCAGAATTCCCAAATCTCTTGAAAGCTGCCCTGCTCGACTTTTTAGATGTAGAATGTCGTTCTCTAAAATCACTGTTGTAGTTGTCATGGCCAAGTGTGCAGACTTGGGTTTACGTAGTTGCAACATCGATCAAAATACAACTTGTATACAAAATACAAAACTGCTTAGACATACACGTTGACATGTGTAAAAAACGTTTTACTATATTCCTCAGTCTCTGCTAATCTGTCGATACGATAGTGAGTTCCAGCCGGGCTAGCTAGTTACTACAGAACAAAGTTACGTAATGTCACTAGACTGAATTAGAAAGTACAAGCACCAACAACTTCGGCAACCTTGTGCCATGCATCGTTTTTTAATTATCAACATCTCTGTACAACATGTTGTCGCTCGCATCTTTTAAAGGCTATTCTCCTCAACCTTTTTGGTCTTTTGAAATCTAACTATTTGTATTATCCGTGAGGTCCTTTTGCAATTTTAAATGCTATCCTTTCCCGGTTTTCTGCAACCACATTGCGCGCGCATACCGAATGTTTACAAACAAATAATTGGTCTAGCAAATGCATATGCCCTGCAGTGAAATCGTTAGAACATCTTATATTTGTGGCAAATGTGATGCCTGCTTATCGCAGCACAGCAGAGTGCAGGGCAGCGATCTGACCGGCAAACAAATTATATCAACACTTAAAAGTCGTTTTCAAGCCATCCAGTGAAAGGGTGTATTGTTGACTTGTTGTAGCACACAAACATAGCGCATCTTGCAAAAATCCACCAAATTATTTAATATTTTAGCAGCGGGACTTCTCGGCAGTTCTCCATTCAATTGAATGATATCCCCGGTCAAGCGGAATTGCAAAAAGATGAAAAAAGTGGGCGGGGCAGAATAAGGTGAATAGTCCCTGCAAGTGACTAGAAAATATTTGTTCTGAGTTTGTCCCACCACAGAAAAATGTGTTCCTAACCACCCAGCCAAATTTGAATTGTAAAAAAAGTAACTAAAATAATTAAAGGTCCCATGACATGCGGTTTTTGGATGTTTTTATAAAGGCCTTTGTGGTCCCCTAATACTGTATCTTATGTCTCTTTCCCGAAATTCAGCCTTGGTGCAGAATTACAACCACTACGAGCAGTCCCACAATGACCTGGCGGTCAAAGGATTCTGTTCATCTTGTTGGTCACGGCAAACTGCCCCTGACGCAAGCGGTTCTTATTACAGACCAACCAAAGCCAAGGGGGTATCCATAACTATCCGAAATTATGGCGGATAGTTGCAATATTCAGGGGGTGCATTTCAAGCTCTCCTGGGCTCTCTGAGTGTTCTTGGAGAGGGCGTTCCCATGTGTCCGTTTTTTGGAAAAGAAAGTAGCATAATTCGGCCTTTAGGCAGGTGGGGGCCCCTGGGCTTGAGTCATTTTTGTGCCCTGCCTTCTATACATGACTTTAAATACAACTAAATGATACATACACAAGCTATGTATTAGAGCTACACGATTCTGGATAAATTGAGAATAAAATGGAGATCACAATTCTGAACAAACAACTAAACAAAACTAGAAAGTGCATTTCTGGGGCGCTCGTGGACACGGAACCATAGACTTATATTGATAGACACAGCTAGATTTTTCCTCCAAGATGGCGTCCCCATTCATTTCTATGAAAAGTGCGCAGTGAGGCAAGCGAGAGCGCAAAATGGACCGCGCCATCTTTCCAGACCAACTCATGCGGTCTTGCGCAGAAGCTTGTTCCTACCTCTGAAACTCGTGCATGCTTGCAACTAGCTGTACACGTCATACTTTGCGACAACCAGTCGCGACCTTGTGTGCTGGAGCTAAGGCATTGCAGAAAACTGTCAGAATGTGGTACAAATCCAATCAAGAAGCAGATACATGTGAACTTTACAAAAATCAATACTATTAGTGCTTTAGTATTATACAAGCGGGGCCTATACATTGCTCTTTTTGCTTTGTGTTTTTAGTTTGACTGCTTACGTATTGTGTTCTATCATTGTTCTAGCTCGGCAAAGCAAGCTAAATTAAGCCTATTATAATGATGATGAGTGTTGCTTACTATTACTAGCTTATTGTTAATGCCATCGTTGTGGTGTTAACTGACAAAGTTTTAAGAATATAACAACCATAAAAATATTGTGGTTATCAGACATGATTTATAATTCTTCATCTTTGCCCCAGAATAACATGTCAACATTCTATAATGACACCGTAACATGCCACGAGATTATAACTAATTATATGTAACCCTGTTGAATTGTATTCATTATTATACAACTATAAGTTAGAATAAATAAGTTCATTATATATTAAAATGTTTATTATTTGTTTGTAAGATATGTGTTATAATGCTTAAATGTACCTGTACAAATATGGAGAGTAAGATCAATATTTTGTGTTTATCTTATTACTTAAATGTTGATGATGAGCCAATCCCATTTGAGGTCAAAGGACAGGGAAGGAAATGGAGTGAGTGGACGTGAGGGTAACCAGAGAATGTCTAATATAGAGAGAACTGCCACTCTCGGGAAACTTCCGGGTTCTGAACTGGTTGAAATTCCATGTGAGGGCGCTAACGAGCGAGTGCAGAATGAATGGAGGTCTATGGAGCGGTACCCCTCAAAATCCACTTTTCACAGGATATAATTTTTTGTCCAGTAATTTGAATTCTGAATTCGAAAGGGGAGGCAAAAAAAATACACACTGCCGGGTTTTAGATTTTTTGAAAGTCGCCTTTCTGTTCTAAAAAGCTTTTGAAAATGTCATTGACGTCATACACATCGTACGACCAGAGCTACTGCTTGACGGCAAGCTCTGGTCACTTACTTTTTTCTCTCAGGGCATCGACAACACAGCTGACAGGTTAGGCTCTCCCTGTCAATACACATGCTTGAAAGAGTTTTGGCTTGCTAATGTTGTTGCTAATGTTGCTAATGCTCCGACATTCTGATTCCGCTTCGGATGCCATCAAGCGGGAGCTCTGGTCGTATCAGTCCTTTACTAACCAATCAGCATTCAGTAGCAGAATGCTAGCGTGTTATGGGCAACAACGACTCACCATGTAAGAAATCAAAAGGACATAAGTACTCGTTCATTCAATTTTCGACCTATAATCCATGTTGAACATGCACAAACTACAATCAAATCGGAGATTTTTCAACAACAATCAGGCGAAAGAGACACATTTTGCCGTTTAGCTCCATAGACTCCCATTCAACATGCACTCGCTCGCGATCACCCCCGGGGGAACTCTGGTGGAACTGCAGCCAAATTCGGTACAATGGGGTTTAATAGGGAGTGGCAAGGCTCTCCTTAAACAGGCTCTGGGATAACGCAGGAGAGTTGACAGTGCGTGTCCACTGCAACAACGCGATGCGAGCGACAACATGTTTTCCATTCATTTTCTGTGGAGCCAGGCGAATCACTTGCGTGGTGCATTGTGGGTAGCAACTCGACGCGACAGAGTTGAGACAGAGTCTGTTTAAGGAGAGCCTTGCCACTCCCTATTAAGCCCCATTGTACCGAATTTGGCTGCAGTTCCACCAGAGTTCCACTGGGGGTGATCGTGAGCAAGTGCATGTTGAATGGGAGTCTATGGAGCTAAACGGCTAAATTTGCCTCTTTCGCCTGATTGTCGTTGAGAAATCTCTGATTTAATTGTAGTTTTTGCATGTTCAACATGGACTTATGTCCTTTTGATTTCTTACAGGGTGAGTCGTTGTTGCCCATAACACGCTAGCATTCTGCTAATGAATGCTGATTGGTTAGTGAAGGACTGATACGACCAGACCTCCCGCTTGATGGCATCCGAAGCGGATCAGAATGTCAGAGCATTAGCAACATTAGCAACAACATTAGCAAGCCAAAACTCTTTTTAGCATGTGTATTGACAGGGAGAGCCTAACCTGTCAGCTGTGTTGTCGATGACCTGAGAGAAAAAAGTAAGTCACCAGAGCTTGCCGTAAAGCAGTAGCTCTGGTCGTACGATGTGTATGACGTCAATGACATTTTCAAAAGCTTTTTAGAACAGAAAGGCGACTTTAAAACAATCTAACAGCCAACAGTGTGTAGTTTTTTGCCTCCCCTTTCGAATTCAGAATTCAAATTACTAGACAAAAAATTATATCCTGAGAAAAGTGGATTTTGAGGGGTACCGCTCCATAGACCTCCATTCATTCTGCACTCGCTCATTAGCGCCCTCGCATGGAGCTTCAACCAGTTCGGAACCCGGAAGTTTCCCGAGAGTGGCAGTTCTCTCTATATTAGACATTCTCTGGTTGAGATCATAAACGGAGTGACTAAGTTCAGTTGAGTTCTGAATTTTAAAAAGTACATATCAATCTGCAGATTGGGAGAGAAAACCAGACCTCTGACAATAAATGACAACACAACACCAGGTTTAGGTCTCAATCATGTCTCTCTCCGCTCTGAAGGCCAGAGGACCATCTTTTATAGGGCAGGGCTCTACAGTGCAACCATTTCACTTGCATTTGCGCCTAAAAATATGTATGTGCAAACTTGAAAAATAATTTACGAGCACAATGCGCGAGTGACGGGCTGTTGTCAATACACGGAACAACAGCACGATGAAGTGAAGCATACCATTGATTTCACATGGAAAGCAAGTGAATGAGTCACGACTGCACTATATAAACATAGCATAATGACGCGCGAGCGACGATTCGCAACCAATGGGCCAGAGCCATATAAAGAGTTACGACACTTTGATCTTGCCGACACTGGGTTTAAGTAGCTGCAAAAAAAAAAACACTGCTGGCAGTAGCAACCTGATTGAATGGTTTTCATCGGGACAGACAGTAGCAGCAAGTTAAGTTATGTTTAATAAACTAATACAATAAATAAAAAAACACTGTGCTCCTAAATTTCTTTGTGTGCTCCTACATTTTTTCATTTCGGAGCACATGTACTCCTTGGTGAAAACATTAGCGTAGAGCCCTAAGGGCACAAGAATGTAAACATAGATAGTGACAGTCAGGCGGTAATGACGTTACAACAGTCTCAGAGAAAGAGATTCACAGCTCCCAACGCATGACCACTCAGACTAGAGAGTTCATAGTTGGAGCTCTCCTTGTAGTCATGACAAGGAATATTTAGCCAGTACTTTCTCCTGATCTCGCACATCTATTAACCCTGACACACACACAATCTACTCTTATTAATAGCAAGCTTACATGAGAACATACCAACTAGTATCCAATGACTAGTTCTCTTGATTAGTGAATAATGTAAGCACACAGGAAATCTAAATTTCTTCCACATAATGCTCTGGGGTCTCATTTATAAAACTGTGCGTAGGATTCTTACTAAAAGTGTACGTACGCCCAAAAGCCTAAAATGGCGTACGCACACAAAAATTCAGATTTATAAAACCGTGCGTACGCACACCTCTACGCAATGTTCCCTTTATAAATCACAGATTACCCACAAGTGTGCGTACGTGAATCAGCATTGTACCCCGCCCTGAACATGCCCATTTTTAACCATAAATAGTCATTTATGAACTCATGAATGCTAATCTAGTATCTCATCATGACCCTGGCATACGATTGTTCTTTACGGTGAATCATAGCGCATGACAATTTCTCAGACACTGTTAGCCTTTTGGTGGAGCCCGAAAATGTGGTGGCCGGTAGATGGTACCGGGTAAAAAAAGGTAAAAAACTGTGCAAGTGGCGTCAACTGTGGCAGTGATACTGCGAGTCGAGATACAATTTGAAAACAAAAGCGTTTTGTTATGAACAGTAATCTATTAAAGTCTGGACTGATAACAAGGACGTAGAGTGTAGCGATTGCACGGTAGCTTAACGACTGTATTTCCAGTTTTTGACATATGAGGATATTTGCACAGTAGGCCTATTAAATAAATATATTTAGTTATACACTGTGTTCTGCAGTTATCTAATGGTAGGATATGTGATGTTATCCTGTATTCCATGCAATCGGGGAATCTCCCCCTCCTGAACTCCCGTAGTGGACAATCTGATGGTGAGGAAGCGCAGAATTTTTATTTAAAATTTGAGTTGGATTGTACAAGGTGTTTATGGAACAAGAATCACTCAGTACAAGCGCAAATAACACTGCTGTATGTAATCTTCATGATAATCATGAAATTGAATGAAAAAAACGTGTATGAGGAAAACAAAATATATAAATATTACGAGTAATGTTCTTCCCACATTCAATTTCTGCAGTCTGACTACAGTACGGTCATCTGCGTCGCCAATTCCAACTGTTTTCAAAATGTGCGTAGGCCTACGGGAGGGTCAGAGTTTGCGTGGAGGACCGCACATTCTCCCGTCAAGTTTGTTTTTTATAAATCACAACCTTTGCATGGAAAGAGGCGTACGCACATTTTCAGCCCCGTTTTGTGCGTACGCAAGCTTTATAAATGAGACCCCTGATTCTGATTCGGATGCCATCAAGCAGGAGCTCTGGTTGTATCAGTCCTTCACTAACCGATCAGCATTCATTAGCAGAATGCTAGCGTGTTATGGGCAACAACGACTCACCCTGTAAGAAATTAAAAGGACATAAGTACTCGTTCATTCACGTTTCGACCTATAATCCATGTTGAACATGCAAAAACTACAATCAAATCTGAGATTTCTCAACAACAATCAGGCGAAAGAGGCAAATTTAGCCGTTTAGCTCCATAGACTCCCATTCAACATGCACTCGCTCACAATCACCCCCAGTGGAACTCTGGTGGAACTGCAGCCAAATTCGGTACAATGGGGCTTAATAGGGAGTGGCAAGGCTCTCCTTAAACAAGCTCTGACCACAGTTTCAGGACCGCAGGTCTAGGATCCTTGTTTTATCTGACAGCGCCATCTAGCGAATTGGATGACAAAATATACTATTATGTGTCACTAGATCGCAACAAGATAGGCTATTTTAATGGTTTGAAAGAGGCAAGGAACAAGGAAAACTGGGGCATTTGATGATATGGATACATTTAAAATATATATACACAATACTTAAACAATAACAATTGCAGTACCACATCCATCCACCCCTCCACCAAATACATCTGCATCGCTCACCAGCTCTTCATTATTCCCTCCACCCCATCAACCACTCTTGAGAGCAACATTTTGAAGGATTTATAGATTTTCGCGACCACCAAAGGACAAAAAAGAATGCGACCAAAGCAGTATTCCCCACAAACCGTACTTTCTGTCTTCAACTTGGTAGTTAACAGTTGTATGTTTGGCAATCGGCGTAGCTCATAGGTAAAAGTAGCTAACGTAATTCATGTGTGGTTATGTATAAAACCACTCCAGTGTCGTGAAATGATTTTGACAGCAAAGTTGAAGTTAGCTAGCTACGGTAGGCTCGTATCTACCAAAAGCAGTCCTCCCTGACATTTGTGGTGTACAATGGAGTGAAATACAACATTGTGAACACTGCCATTGAGCGCCCGAGTCTAACTCTGAGGCTAATGTCAAAACCGGGGGACCAAGGCATGGTCCAGTACAAAAAGTTTAAATACATTATAACTAGCCAACAAGAGCAACAAGTCTCTCAATAACAGTCATTGTGAACCTGGAGGAAACTAACATCAGGTCCAGCCAAGCATTCCTAAGTGCCGTTGTACTCCCGGAACAAGTGCGTCTTGAACCTTTTCTTAAAGGTGGGGAGACAGTCAGTGTCCCAGGAGGTGGGGAGTTGATTCCACCTTTGGGGGGCCAGACAGGAGAAGAGCTTGTGTTGGGACCGGGCGCTCTTGAGCGGTTGGACCACCAGACGGTTGTCAGAAGAAGACCGTTAGGTGGCGGGTGGGGGGTGTAAGGCTGGAGGAGAGACTTGATGTAGTCGGGTGCAGTCCCGTTCACCACTCGGAAGGTCAGTACCAGAGTCTTGAATCTGATACGGGCTGTGATGGGAAGCCAGTGGAGGGAGATGAGGAGGGGGGGTAACATGGGAGCGTCTGGGTAGATTAAAGACCAGACGGGCCGCCGCGTTCTGAATCCTCTGGAGAGGGTGGGTTGCGCATGCTGGGAGACCGGCGAGCAGCAAGTTGCAGTAGTCCAACTTTGAGAGGACAAGTGCTTGGACTAGCAGGAATCAGGGAGGGATCGGGGAAGGACGTTCAGCCAAGAATTATGCCATAGCAATCAAGACCAGGGCTGCGTTTCCCGAAAGCATCGTAAGCCTAAATTGATCGTAGAGTCTATCGTACGATGGATCTTAGTTGTACGGGCCGTTTCCCGAAACCATCGTAGCTAAAGAGGCACTTGAAAATCGTCGTAGATTAACGAGAGCTCCAGACCAGTCGTAGATCGCTAAGTGCATCGTAGCACAGAGACTCAGTGGAGCCATACGCAATGCCGCTGCTAGCCATTTTGGTGCCCCAAGCATAATTCCTTTATGATGCCCCCACCCCCACCCTCCGAAAAAAAAACGAGAAATGAAGAAGTCATTCTAAGAAATAACGATGGATCGTTATTTTCATCGTAGAGAACCCTCGTAACAGCTACAATCCATCGTTATGTAACCTACACCCTACGAGCTCTTCACTAAGAGCCAGTGGTAGCTAGAACAGTATTTCCCACGATGGTTTGTTCAATTAAATGAATCGGGGAGGAGGCGGCGTACAAAAATGCACTTTATTCACAGTAAGATTTTACACAAGCTACCAATACAACAAGCGGCACCAAGGCTGCAATTTCGTTATAATGCCGGTTACAAAATGTCAATGCAACTATCAACCCAAAAGAGGGCACTCTCACTGCAAAGAAACAAAGACAGAATAAGACCCGTCCAACAAAATAAGTGACACTCAAAACAAAACTTGGAGGTGGTTTCACATAGGCACACAACGGCAAACCGAAAGCCCTAAACCGCTGTTCTATAGTAGCTGCCCAGGAACAGCAAATGGTTTTTAAATAGTTACTTTCATCAAAATCTACGGTGGGGAAAAACAGTGGCTACTAATGATCCCTGAAAGTAGCAGACATCATATTAGCCACTTGAGTATCAAAACGTACTGATTTTACATGACATTACACTTGTGCAATTAATACCTTTGTAAGGCTGGGTGTCAAACCTGCCCCCACCTCTCATATGCTAAAGTCTGGAGTTTCTGGACGGTCTCAACTTCATGGCTCTCACACCCCATTCAAGATGTGGTCTGATTGGTTGTTCTTGTGTATAAAGGGAATTGTAATGCATTGTTCTTTGGATTCTTCGTCTCCTGAGACCTTCTCCTCAGTTCTCCCTTGTCCTACTGTCCTACTCCTTGCTCACCTCTTGCTTTTTCTCTGATTTACAATGATTATGGTACAGTAGGTAAGATTGAAAGCTTTCATATTGTAACATATTTATGGAAGCAAATCGTGACCAAAATTCAAATGAAAACGCATTTCCAGAAAAGCTTTTTCATTTTAAGAACGTGGCTGCAAAATCGTGACCACAATTCAAATTCTAATGCATTTCCAGAAATGCATTTTCGTTTTCGTGTTCTGCCCGCAAAGAACTGCCCATAATTCGAAAACGAAAATGCATTCTGAGCGGCGCAGCAGAGCGACGTCAGTAGCCTCTCTTCTTCAGCTCCCTGCTGACCGAGCTACCCATCTTGTTCGGTAGGGAGCGGTGTGCACATACGCATTGCATTACATGACAACATTTGCCGGCAAATTGACTGAATTGCCAAGTCTTTAGAGGACGCATCACAGATTATGGCGCTCCCTCTAATTGTGCAGATACTTGTAAGGTATTTTCTTGTGTGCTTTTATTGTGACAGGGGTGTGTGGTTCTGACGTTGGAAGAAAGTGAGTGGAGTGAAATGCTATGTGTGGGGGAGATACAGTAAAGATGTACAAAGTGTATGGAGCTAAAGCTGACAAAGGTATCTGAATTTGAATATGAAAGTTAAGAAATATTTGTGTGTCAAATTTCATAAAACTGAAATATTTTGCTGTTTAATATATATCTGAATAATTTGTATGCCGAATTTAATTAAACGGAATTATTTGATCCAAAAATACACATTTCAAAAATTCAGATTTCAGGAATTCAGATTCTTGAAATTCAGATTCTTGAAATTCAGATTCTTGAAATTCAGATTCTTAAAATTCAGATTCTTGAAATTCAGATTGCTGAAATTCAGATTCAGATTGCGGAATTTCAGATTTTGTCTGAAATAGGCCAAAGTTGAAACAGCTTGCTTTCACAGGGAAAAGCAGACGATTTCAGAACTACCGAACTTTACCTCAGAACAAAAGCTCAGTTGCTTATTGGAGGAACAATATTGAGCAAGTGCTTATGAAACTTGTAAACACTTGTGTCTTCTCCTTTGCCAAAATCGGCAGTCGAGACAGACTCGGAGGGCGGCGGAGACCGATGGAAGACGTGGAACAACTGGCAAAGCTATAGCCTATATATTTATGTTTCGTTGTTTTCTTTTCTGTGTTGGAGTTCTTTTAAGAGCTTGATGCCATCAACATCCAGCCTGATATAAAATCATGAACTTCAATTGTGTCTCTTAATTATAATACCCACACAGAAAATCCAGGTTGAATCAAGTACTGTATTGCTAATAGCCAATTTTGGATGGTCAAGCATATTTTTCATTGTCTCCTTATTCCTATCAAAGTCAATGTTCAGCCTATAGGCTATGTTCATTTGCTAAGTGACATTTCATATCGGTTATGGTTAGTGAAATATTTGCTTTCTGAGAGATCGGACATAGCCTATTTAACAGCATATAAGGAGTTATCTATCGGAATATATCTGTAGTGCGGCCGGGTGTGATTTGATTCATCGTCCACACATCATCTGGAAGTCAGTTTCGATCAAATACCAACTATCTACATACTACATCTTGCCGTACTACATGTTTTCATTTTCGAATTTTACATTTCAAATCGAATTTTGGTATCCATTTGCTGGGGCATATTTTGAAAATTAAATGTCAAATGTCTTTTTCGTTTTCATTTTAATTAAGTGAAAGAATGAGCAGTCTTAAAGAAGAAAATTAGAATGAAGAATGATTGATTACTCATTTTATTTATGAGTCAAATAATGCAGCCACATTCTTAAAATGAAAAAGCATTTCTGGAAATGCATTTTCATTTGAATTTTGGTCACGATTTGCTTCCATACATATTTGCCTTGTAATTGAATTCATTCATTTGCAAAGTTATTAAATGCGTATTTCATTTAACCGTACTTTGCCCATTCTTGCTCTGATTTAACCCATAGAGTCAAATACCTGGAATTCTATTGGTATTGGCATTATTTGGTTCATGCTAATACACTGTTCATTTTCCCATCTTCCTTTAAACCATAGGGGAATTAGTTTTGGTTGTTTGGACAATATTTACCCCCCTACACCTTTACGTCTGTGCTGAGGTCAGACTGCAGACGGGAACCATGCGTTTCTAGCAATGGACACTACAACGACAATAAATGCATAATCAATACAAAGCAGTATAAACATTTCTCATTTACTCCCACAATTTACACCGTTTAATTCACCTCACATTTACCGTCTTAATATCTCAATTAACATTAGTAAACATGGGTTACGTGGTGACGCTTGTCCTTACCCGCTTCCAATTCATCGCCGCCGGCCAGCTCTGATTGAAAACAACACTAACTGTGGCATGCCATCTACCTGTATTTAATTGAAATTAAGGTGGTCATGTGATAGAACCAGGTGAACCAGATAGCTCCCTGGTTTATCCCCCTCCCACCTGTCACATATTTCCCCCACTTTAAAAGGTCACCGTCCCGGTGCCGTTGATTGCTAATGCCATGGCCTAAAATAACAGCTGGGGGTAAGGTTAACTGACCGAATGGCGTTTTGTTGGGCTTCTAGGTGTTGGGTAACTGACTGTGGCAACCGGAAGGGGTTGGAGTGTTGGCCTGCTCGTGCCCGTCTTAGGCGTCTCAATGGGTCTTGGTCTGACTCCACCTCTGTAGAGGAGCTACCTGTGCCAACTTCTGTTGTCATTGGGGTTACCTGGTCACCTTGTGGCGGGCAGTAGCTGGGCAGTTGTTGTCCAGACACTGTCCCATCTTGTCCCGCTTCGCAGCATGGCCTTGAATCTGGCAGATTAGGTAGAGCTTGAAACCACACCTCATCCTCGTCTTCTTCATTGGCTTTTGGTCGATCATCATTTTCTGCTGTATCACATAGCACATCCACAAGAACATCCACCGGTGATTTATCCTGGCCTGGCAGAGCTTGCAACTCTGAGCGGTAGACGTTTGTGTCTGGGCCCAACCCATCTTCAGGTGTAATGTGGTACACAAGACCCTTGTTGTCCAGCATTTCACCACTCGGTATACTCTTGGATCCCAAGGATCGTGGATTTTGTGCCGGCCTAGTGGATGGCCTTTACGATACACCCTGGAGTTCGCTAGGAGGAGGGGTGGGGGCTGACTGTAATGTTCTTTGGTGGCCAACAAGTGGCCTGCATAGGTACGGGCAGTAGGAACCACTCCCTTGGCTAGAGTGCACCCTTTGCATTCTTTGCACCACTGCTCAATGTCCCAACGCATCTTGGGCCAGTAACACCTCTGACGGTCTAGTTCGGTGGTCCTTTCCACCCCTTGGTGGCCATGATTGTCATGCAAGCTTGTTAATACCTTGTTGTGCAGCACTTTGGGTAGCAGTAGCTGTAGTTTGAGGTCCCGCTCTGAGGGTCGTTGAATCTCACGATACAAAATGCCATCTTGCTCTCGGATTTTGCGCCGCTGATGAACTAGCTCCAGTACCATCTCAGCTTCCTGTGTTCTCTCCCGTCTATTTGGCGTCCGGGCCCTCCTCCAGTACACCAAAAAGGCACCAATCACTGAGTCTTTTTCTTGGAGTGCTCGTAGGTCTGCTGGCAAGCGGATGGGAGTTGCATCGATGGTGGCATACACTACTGCCTTCCCAAAGTACCCCCCGAGCCAGAGATGCCCTCCAAGCTTTGGCATTCGGATAAAGCTTGTTTCCATCCATTTTCCGCGGCCTGTACTGGCGAGCAATGGAAGAGATCCTGCCCATGTTCCTTGAACAGTTCTTGGTAGCAAGAGCTAATAGCGTTCATTCCCAGCATGCCTGGCATAGACATCTTCTGTTGCCGCGTGGTGGGATCCAGTGCATCTCTAACCACCAACACTCTTATCTTTGGGAGAGCTTTGCCCAGCACCTCCAATTCAAGCTCAAGGTAACCCAAGCAGGGAATGGCTATCCCATTTGCTGCTTTCAGCTGTAGCCAATCACATGGCTGCATCGCTTCAGTGATCTGAGGTTGTACATGCTGCCGAAAAAAACTCTCAGTCACCGTTGTTACCATGGATCCGGTATCAAGGAGGCAGCGTGTAAGTACACCCCCAAGATGAATGTCAATAATTGGACAACTTCCGATAAGACGGGTATCGGTAGATGAAGTCTTCTTCTGTTTTGAGCCCAACAAACCCCCTCCTGGTGTGAAGCTCCCAACACCGGAGGGTGCTAGTTTTTCCGGCTGCGTCACACTGTTAACAGTTACCACAGTCTGCCCTTCAGCAGGGTAGTCACTCCGTGTTGCAACCCCCTGACCCCCTGGAATGAAAACCCTGCACATTCTAGCTATATGGCCAGCTTGGTTACACCGTAACCAAGAATGCCAAGAATTTGTAGGACCTAGGCTGAGCTGCTGCTGGTCTGTGAGTGGAATTGGTAAAACTGCTTGACAGTCCTAGTTGAGTTAAAATGGCATCTAGCTGGGACTGCTGTTTGCGAAGGCACTCCTTCAGCTCTGTAAACTCAGAAGAGGGATCGGCTGTAACTGCATTAGTGTCTACCTCATAGGAATTGCAAGAATATGCACAGGCTCGGGGGGTGGTTTGTGTGCGCCTATTAAGCCAATCAAGCGCTTGATTGCGTATATCCGTAAAAATTTAACGCTGGTTAGCTGAGATTTTATCCAGCAAGTCACCCTGAAGTTTGTCATAACGAAGACCTTTGACAAACTGGTCACGGAGGATGCGATCCAAATTCTCTAAATCATCATCCCTCTCCTTAATCTGTTCCATTAACTCCATTAAAACATGGGAATATTCCCTCACAGATTCACTTTCAAACTGCCGGCGGTGATAAAACTGGCGGTGTAAAGCATTAAGAGATTTGGAGCAACTAAAGTAATTTTTCAAGATGGTAAAAATTCTCTGTGGGTCATTGCGATCAGCTGCTGGACTAAACTTAATCTCCCTCTTAGCCTTTCCATCCAAGAAATCATACAGAAACAAAGCCTGCTCAAGTCTAGGCATAGGACGGACCACCAATGACCGCTTTGCTTCCTCAATCCAGTCTTCTACAGACATATTGTCAACAGACATTTTACCCCAAAACCTTGAACATTTTCTTTCGTGGTACACATAACAGACGCTCAACAGGGGTTGGCCTAGTAGGATTGTTGAGAGGATCCTGGTCAGAGTCTGATATATTTGAAGGACCTGTCTGTCCTCTGAGTTGCTGGTTATCTGCTTGAAGCTGTTTAACCAGCTCTGTCAAAGCCCTAACCTGTTCTTCCAGGGTATCAGACATGATGATGATGAGCAGCCAACCTTGAGAGCGAAGTGTGCTTAATCTTCTTCGTGGTAACCACTGTTTTTCCCACCTAACTAATGCCCTTTAAATAACCACCTCCAAAAAGAGAAATATGTATCTAACAAACAAACAAAAAAAATATACACAAGTAGCCAGGCAAAATTTGCACACCACCTCCAACCCTACTCGCAGCGCCAAATGTAACCTACACCCAACTGGCTCTTCACTGGCTCTTCACTAAGAGCCAGTGGTAGCTAGAACAGTATTTCCCACGATGGTTTGTTCAATTAAATGAATAGGGGAGGAAAACAAAACTTGGAGGTGGTTTCACATAGACACACAACGGCAAACCGAAAGCCCTAAACCACTGTTCTATAGTAGTTGCCCAGGAACAGCAAATGGTTTTTAAATAGTTACTTTCATCAAAATCTATGGTGGGGAAAAACGGTGGCTACTAATGATCCCTTTACGTCTGTGCTGAGGTCAGACTGCAGACGGGAACCATGCGTTTCTAGCACAGGACACCGCTTCCAATTAATCACCGCCGGCCAACTCTGATTGAAAACAACACTAACTGTGGCTTGCCATCTACCTGTATTTAATTGAAATTAAGGTGGTCATGTGACAGAACCAGGTGAACCAGATAGCTCCCTGGTTTATCCCCCTCCCACCTGTCACAGTTATTGGGAAACGCACCCCAGATAGATTAGAGCCGTAAAGTCACAGTAAACATGTCTAGACGGGTATTGTGTATTGGATTAATCTGATCAAACTATAGATATCTGCCTTAGATGATATGTGGATATTTTAAAGTGTAGCCTACTCATTGTGTACACGGCAACCACAAATTCAGGGTTCGGGTTAAACCAAGGAACTAGTGTAAATGTCTTAAGACGTAGCTCTAATCATTTTAATCCAATGTTGTAACATTAGATAGGCAGGTAGCCGGTAAACTTCCCTAGCAGGTTAGCATGGTTATACTGTAATACTCTGCAGTTTGACCGACACAATTAATAGTTGTATAAATATAGTCATAGTTCATGTAGTGCATTTGTATTGGTGTGTTCTGCATTTTTGTCATTATCAATAGCAAGTCCATCAGGCAAATCAACCGCCACATAGATGCAACCAGAGCTGTACTTAAGAATCTCTTCATACCCTTCATGTGTTTTCATTAGTGCTGTCAATTTAACGTGTTATTAACGGCGTTAACGCTAACCCAAATTAACGCCATCAATTTTTGTATCGTGCGATTAGCGTTCTTTCTGGCCTGGCAAACGTAGTAGTTTTTTTCACATGCTGTTTGCAACAACTACTGACGTTACAAAACTACAACCAGAGAATGTCTAATATAGAGAGAACTGCCACTCTCGGGAAACTTCCGGGTTCTGAACTGGTTGAAGTTCAATGTGAGGGCGCTAACGAGCGAGTGCAGAATGAATGGAGGTCTATGGAGTGGTACCCCTGAAAATACACTTTTCTCAGGATATAATTTTTTGTCTAGTGATTTGAATTCTGATTTCGAAAGGGGAGGCTAAACAAATACACATCGCTGGCTGTTGGACTGTTTTAAAGTCGCCTTTCTGTTCTAAAAAGCTTTTGAAAATGTCATTGACGTCATACACATCGTACGACCAGAGCTACTGCTTGACGGCGAGCTCTGGTCACTTACTTTTTTCTCTCAGGGCATCGACAACACAGCTGACAAGTTAGGCTCTCCTTGTCAATACACATGCTAGAAAGAGTTTTGGCTTGCTAATGTTGTTGCTAACGTTGCTAATGCTCCGACCTTCTGATTCCGCTTTGGATGCCATCAAGCGGGAGCTCTGGTCGTATCAGTCCTTCACTAACCAATCAGCATTCATTAGCAGAATGCTAGCGTGTTATGGGCAACGACTCACCATGTAAGAAATCAAAAGGACAGAAGTACTTGTTCATTCAACTTTTGACCTATAATCCATGTTGAACAGGCACAAACTACAATCAAATCGGAGATTTTTCAACGACAATTAGGCGAAAGAGACAAATTTAGCCGTTTAGTCTATAGACTCCCATGCAACATGCTCGCGATCACCCCCAGTGGAACTCTGGTGGAACTGCAGCCAAATTTGGTACAATGGGGCTAAATGGGGAGTAGCAAGGCTCTCCTTAAACAGGCTACAACACTACACTGGATCTAGCTAGACCGGAAACAAAACAACAGGCACGCCACACACAGTGGCTGTTTATCAATCTACGTTTATTTCCGTTCTTGTGTTCTTGCGAACTCGTTTGATGTCATCTTTCATTGTCCAAGTACGGTCCCAATCCAAAGAACACAAGTCACCAAGAACGCCAAAAATACCCGGAAATTTTCTTGATCCGCCCATTTTATCGAGGATGCATCGGATGGTGACTTGACCAGCGAGAACGCTTCTGATTCCCCAGAAGTCATTGCAAGATGTCAAGCCAGGCAGACAAACCTCACAACTGTAATTTTTTACTTTTCATATTTCAGCTAAACGGTAAGTAAATCAGCATCTGAATTAAAATGTGACGAGAAATAGGCAGTGTAGTTGCTGAAAATGTTCGTATTTTATTGATGAAACGGCTAATTTGTACATTTGCTCTGAATTTTCGATAACGCTAGCATCTCAGTGCAGACACTAGTTAACATTAGGTACTGTAAGTTAGCAAGGGCTACAGAAAACGTAAAATTACAGGGAGAGGGACCATTTTTTAGCTTTGTTATCTAGTTTTTGTAGTTAGTCAGTGTTATCATAATGCTGCGAGTCCAGGAAAACCCTAACCATCTCAATTCATTCTCCGTCCTTGCAAGACCATTCTCGCAAGGACGCTTGCAAGAACGTTCTTCAAAAGAATGTACTTGCGTTCTCAGTGTTCTTCGGATTGAGAAACAGCCACTTGTTTGTAGTGATGGGAAGTTCGGTTCATTTGACTGATTTGGTTCTTTGAATCTCGTTCAGTAAAATGAACGAATCTTTTTTCGAGTCATTCATTCATTTCAACAGAGGGGCGGGGGGGGGGGGGGGGGTCTATACATCCACTGCAAACACGTATGATATTCTCATGTAGGTTAGTGCATGAAATGTGAAATGTGCATCAGCAGACACTATTTCAAAAGAAATTCCTGCATTAAAATAATGTATCATGAGTTTGTATGATTTGGTCATGTATTATCACACGAGGATTTAATTATCACGTCAAACTATTACACTGCACTAAACTGTAAGTGTAAATGTAAAGTAAAAAATATAGCTGCAAGCAGCGATGCGGGTTCCTCCGCAAAATGGCAAAATATTATAAAAATGTACATTGTAGAAGGTCAAGAGTTGGACAACAAGAGAGCAAAACTACTTCATGTTGGGCCAACTACAATAGGCTGAATGGGGATTTGAACTCATGAGCATAAGGTCACAAGTCAGACTCTCTATCTTCTCTGCTACACACCAACTGTTGAGAATGTATGAGTTGAAAGGGCAAATAATTAGCTTTGGTCAGCTTTGAGACAAAGGTTAAGAAGCGGTTGACATTTCAAAGTGGAATTGCATGAAATTGCGCATGGTATTTCATAATGATGTCATTCTGTTTAACTAAACAGATATTCAAATTTATGACAGGCTAAAAGACTGCGGATGGATTAAAACCTGCAACCTTATACTTTGCAGGTCACTGTCCCAGTCCATCGAGCTATT
This sequence comes from Hypomesus nipponensis, assembly GCF_054491055.1. NCBI lineage: Eukaryota > Metazoa > Chordata > Actinopteri > Osmeriformes > Osmeridae > Hypomesus > Hypomesus nipponensis. The sequence continues at coordinate 3,438,758 of NC_140363.1, read as the reverse complement.
CTCAGTGTTTAATATTGTCATGTTCAGTTACTGTATAAAAAAGTACGCTGTTTCTTCTGTGGTAAGAGTTGTTAGATTCAGCCAAATTTTAAACTACTCAAATTCAATCATATTTTGACATACCAAGGTGAAATTGTTGATGGTACTTCAGAGTGATGTAATCTTGAACCCAATAAGGTTTGAAAATCATCAGTTAAAATGATATTTGATTTATTGACACAAATATATTGAGGCAATGTGTACATTTACATAAATACACCCATTTCAGACATTTTGTATTACATTTCTCATTCCATTTCACCCTATATAAAAATACACCTGCTCGCACACTATCCCAATCCATGCCGTTTTCCTCCCTCCCAGCGCAAGTCACGCCAAAGCAGAAATGCTGTAGCGGACGCATGAGGTTTAGATGACGACCAAAAATTGCCTCTCACAGTCAAAACACATTGCTCACAACACTGTTTCCAGAATTTCTCAAAGATGGCTTGAAGACCGCTTTCCAGAACCACAGTCAACTTACGATCAAAAATAGCCTCATTGGCAAAAGGTTTATGGCACAGCCCATGATCAACTCCTTGCGAACATTGATGTACAATAGCCGACTCTCACTTCCCATTAAACCACACAACATACATTCTCAGGGTGACCAACAAGATTATTTTAACTAACAAACAACAATATTAAAAAACATCTAACTGAACAAACGCAACAACTGAAAACCCTTGCATAGCTGTTGTAACCAAACTATTTTAAGTTTTGGCGTTTTTGCCATGCCACACTGCATGCTGGGTACCCAAGAGCGCTGACGCTGATGTAGCTGTGCTCCGACTGCGTGATATGACGAGATGCAAGTGACGCGCTAAGTTCTCTGAGTCTCCTGAAATGGAACGCGTCTTTCTGCCTTAAAGCTGCGTGTGCATAATCATCAAGACCCCATGTTTAAGGCAAAATAACATCCAAGCTAACAATTTCTCACAATCTGACTGCAGTTTTGTACACCATAAGTTGTGTGTTATGGTTGTTTGAGTTAAACAACTTGCTTAAAAAATTAAATGGCTGTTAAATGTCAAATCCAATTATAAATGTATAAAAGAGAGAGTTCCAATCAAATCTGAATTATTTTTAAACCTAAAGGTTTAAAAGACAACCTTTGCCTAAACTGACATGCACCAACTCAGAGAACTGAGTGTCAACATCCATTTACATCCACATTTAGTCTCTATTTTTTACTCTACACTTAAGGCATAACTATGTTTAGGGCTTCAGGGCTGAAGAGAAGCTGTCCTGATTCTGTCCAGCTAGAGGGGGGTAGTCCAGCAAGGGATCAGTTTTTCTCTCAGCATCCTCTGTTGAACTCTGTTGAGCAGGCCTCTGCATGACCCTCCAGACCTGTAAAAGTGAAGAAATGATCCATGTCAGTTGTAAAAAATGAACTTTTTACATCTACACTTGACATAAATTACAGTTTTGACTGTGAAATGCAGTGGCATCACTTGAATCCAAATGTGTTGAACTGATGGAGACCCGGCCATGCAGTCACTCCAAACATATGGCTCGATTCCAGGTTCTGGCAAGAGTATTTAGCTCTAAACTGGTAAATATACACATCTGACCAAAGACCAGCTCACCCTTTGCCTGTAAACAGTGATTCTGACTGTCAGAGACCTTTAAATAGGCTGACCGAGTGAAACTAGCCTGGCTAACGTAGGTCGCTTTCTCAGGAAAATGACAAATGAAATAGGCTTGTTTTGAAGGATCCTATATACTGGCTATCTTCAGTAGACTCTTGTCTACAAAAAGCAGCCCTCCCTGACGTTTTAGGACTAGAATTTAGTGAATTACGATCTTGTTTACCGACTGCCAGTGAGTGAGCGAGCCAAGTCTGTCATTGAGGCTAAGTCAAAACAATGTACCCTCGGGACGCAGTCTCACTCCATTTGCAAGTTTTCCACAAATCACAAAAATAATCGGAGCATTTGGCTACAAGCACAATTCCTACATCTCCTACAGGCTTCCCTCCTCGAGGTTTGGTAACAAACACATTTTTGGTGTCAACCGAACTGTAAAATGGTGAACTTATGAACATGACGCGACCAAAACATGGCTGCCGCCTAAGCCTATGATGGCTGGCTGGGAGAACACTGGACGAGAGAGAGCTGGATGAGGGAAAATGTGAGTGGGCTATCTTATATTTATACCACAGTATTTTTGTCATTACTATGCTTTTAATTGTGGTCGTTATTGAGTTATATTGAGTTTGCTCCTGTTGACTTTAGCAAACCACCTCTTTCTCCTCTCACTATCAGCTGGGAATCTGTAGCCTACATCACGACTCCCTATTTGGAGCATGCAATACATCCCCATGCATCACACCCAACCATTATGAAATCCAAGATGCTCGGTGCAAGACCAAGACAGCGTAGTGTAGACAAAAGCGTTCCCTTTATTGTGTCACCCTTTACAGTCTTTTCATAGCAGAGACTAAAATAACATGTGTACATATTTGAAAAGTCATGTTGACGATCATGTAGTTGTACTCTAGCCTTTCACAACCAAGTCCTTGAGTATTAATCATTGTGCACTAAACTGTTTCCTATTTCTATCATTACATGGTCATAATCACCTTGTGTGCTGTCAGTTATAGATGATTCAATAAAAAGGAATAAGTAGGGCAAGATTAAATAAAGATGCAGAACAAACTACTTGTTTGCAAGTTACATTTCATGAAAACTAGTGTTGTCAAACGATATTTGACAACACTAGAAAATATTTAAAATAATTAATTAATTTAAATTAATGTCAAAGTTAACTCGCAATTAATCGCACATTTGTATTTATTCTAAATGTCCCTTGATTTATTTTTGTCCCGTTATTTTGTCTCATTTTAATGCTTTTATCAACATGGAAAAGTGGAACGGATTGCTTAGTGCAAATGTTTGTTTTTTTATTGAAAACAACATTGCAATCGCCTGGCTTTGACGAGGGGCAGAGAATTCGCATCAGCTGTGTGCTTGGCCATCAAGTGGTATTTCAGACTGGACGTGCTGCGATGCTAGCTCAGTTCACAATGACAAAACATACAGATCACTTTGGTCTTGTCAATGGGACCATTTGGCAACTTTTTTAAAGTAAACTTTCCATTCAGAATCTTATTGGCATCCATTTCGGCATCTCGCGTTCGCCATCCACTCTAAACGTAAACTTAGCCTACTACTCTTTAGACAGCTTGCAAGCCTAAACAAGTAGTGATGTGTCGTTTGTGAACGATTCGTTCATTTTGAACGAATCCTTATAAGGACTCGGGAGTAACGAGTCCTCTCAACGAGTGATTTGTTCATTTCCCAAATCGGTCTTTCTACGAGTCTTTGGATCATTTTTCACGTGACCTGCATAGGCTCTGTAACTAGAGGAAATGAGCAATTCGTTCATTTCCCGACTCGGTCTTTCTACGAGTCTTTGGATCATTTTTCACGTGACCTGCATAGGCTCTGTAACTAGAGGAAACGAGTGATTCGTTCATTTCCCGACTCGGTCTTTTTACGAGTCTTTGGATCATTTTTCAGATGACCTGCATAGGCTCTGTAGCTAGAGGCAACGAGCTATTCGTTCATTTCCCGACTCGGTCTTTCTACGAGTCTTTGGATCCTTTTTTTTCACGTGACCCGCATTGTATTTTTTAGTAGAGGAAACAGTTTCCTTATTCCCTTTCGCTTGGCTGCTGTTTTAGTAAGACATGAATCAGTGTTAATTTTGGCAGCTATTTTTGATTTAGTCTTAGTCTTTAGACGAAAATGCTTATTAGTTGTAGTCACATTTAGTCATTTCAATACTTCTTAGTTTTAGTCTAGTTTTCGTTGATGAAAATTCAAAAATTTTAGTCTAGTTTTAGTCGACGAAAACTAATTACATTTTAGTCTAGTTTTAGTCACATTTAATAGCCATATTAGACTCCTCTTCCCTTCTCAGGATGTGCATCTCCATCACTGAGGACGATGCAATACACATCTCGATGCACTGCCAACGATCCGATACATTAAAGATACATAAAAGCAACTACTAATCCGATACAATACGATTCACCCCTATTGCGATGCAGTGCGATTTGACAAGATGTGATTCAATGAGATGCAAATGAATATGATGCTATGCAATTTAATATGGTAGCCTACATCATGATGTATTACTTTGTCAGACAGCAAATCATCAATTAACTAAACAAGTTAAAGTTTTACTTCACATATTAAACAAAGTCTCTGACAAAATACATGACATCAGACCTGGACCTTGCCTTAAACTAGTCCTTCTTTCCTGTTGTAGGCTATGTGTTCTCTGAATGTAAAAAATGGTAAACTATTACTGGCAGTCACAAGCTGCTGTAAACACTCATTTAACACCACACACTAAATTGAACTCATGTCCTACTTTCAGGTTTTTCTCAATGACTCAGCTATTTCTCGTCTTACTTTGTCGTACACAACAGGGATTTGTTTTGTCGGATAGCTTCCTATTCTTGCTAAAGGGAACCGGTGGAGCTAGCCACTAACTGTAGCCATAGCTGAATCCGAGGGGGAGGCAGACATCTCCACATAAATACCATGTAGCCTCTTCAGGTGACTACCTAAATCAGCCGTGCTGCCTGTGTACGTTGTAGCAGCACCGTGCACGACATATCTTGCCAATTGCATGGGTCGATAACACTCGCTCAAACACGCCTCTAACTCGTGCAAAACTTGGCTGAGAGACTTGACGAGAATTGGCCACTGACAGCAGTAGAGATGAGAGCGCGCTTAGTAAACAGAGAGGAGGAATCTATCTAAATATAAAAACATTGGGAAAAAAAGTATTGTGACTTCGTCAACCACCAACATTTTCGTCTCGTCTCGTTAACGAAAGTTATAATATATTTAGTTATAGTTTTTATTTTCAGAGATCCGTTTGTCACGTTTTAGCCTTGTTTTAACATTTAACATTTTTCGTCATAGTTTTCGTCGACGAAATTAACACTGACATGAATGATTCCTCCAGTCGGAGGAAACCTATTGTTTTTGTTAGTATTCTTATTAGGGTTCCTCCGGTAGGAGGAAACCTATTGTTTTTGTTAGTATTCTTGTTCTTCTTATTATTATTTTTCTTCTCCGCTAAATGGCCCAATAGCTCAAAAAGTCCTGGACCCGATTTTTTCCATTTTGGCCCAATGATACAACAGGTCCCTCACTACTCCCATACGGCTAGTGGCCCATGTGCGCCCATAGGTGGCGCTATAAAACATGCCCAAAGTCTACATGATTTCCCCAGCGCCCCATTACTCCAAAATGCCTGAAAATTGGTATACATGCCTTATTTCTCATGTTGAGCAAAAAAGCCTCAAGGACCCATATTGTCAGACTTATAAATTGTCTTGTACTGTCCAAATTTGGTACAACCTTCAAAACCCTTCTCCTCATGAACCATAGATCCAATCGACTTGAAATTTGTAACAGATGTGTAGAATACATGTTTTTATAAAGGGGCAAATTGAATAAGAAATGCAATACAAAATTGCTGAAAGAAGTGTATTTATGTAAATGTCCAAATTGCCTCAATATTTTTTTTGTTAATAAATCTAATATAATTTTGACTGATTGTATTTCAAACCTAATAGGGTTCAAGACGACATCAATCTCTAGTACCATAAACAATTTCACCTTGGTATGTCAATACATGATTGAATTCAATTGAATTGCTCCATAATGCGCGCTTCAAATTCTCACAGACTCATCCTGCCCCTTGTCACTAGGGTGACCACCTGTCGCACTTTGCGTTGCGTCGCACAGCATTTTCACCCCTTGTTCCGCACGTCGCATATTGAGAATGCTGTGCTATACAGCACAAAGAGGAACAGGTGGTCAACCTACTGACACGTGCGAGCTTGGCCAGACGCACACACATCCTTTCTGGAAATGGTGTGCTGACCAAGCCCCACCCTCACCCTCATTTCGCTTCCAATCGCAGGTCGCCATTACGAATATTAATTCTTTTTCGGCGGCCATTGTTGTTTTTAACTGGAATCGCATGATAGCCGGTTTGGAGGCAGCCACGTTCGGTAAGTCCTATTTTTACACATTAACCTAGAATCAATGATTGGGTTAGTGAAAGTACACTACTCTTGAATAATGTTGAAGCTTTGAGCACTTTGAGACCTTTAGATCGTGAGTTTGAAGTGACGGAAAACCGAACTCCAGAAGTAGCTAGCTTTTTCCCTCTGTGTAATTACTGAATCATGTACAGTAGCACTCTGCGATTTAATCCAAAAGGTAGAGGAGGGCAGCTTTTAGGAGAACAAGCGATTCCCCACAGACCTGTCGGCTCAGAATTTTGATTTGGGTCGAGAAAGTCTTTGTAATAAGCCTATGCGCCAGGGAGACCACTTAGGCTCAGGCGGCAGCCATGTTTTGGTCGCGTCATGTTCACAAGTTCACCATTTTACAGTTCGGTCGACACCAAAAATGTGTTTGTTACCAAACCTCGAGGAGGGAAGCCTTTAGGAGACGTAGGAATTGTGCTTGTAGCCAGATGCTCCGATTATTTTTGTGATTTGTAGAAAACTTGCAAGTGGAGTGAGACTGCGTCCCGGGGATACATTGTTTTGACTTTGATTCAGTGACAGACTCGGCTCGCTCACTCACTGGCAGTGTGTAAACGATATCGTAATTCACTAAATTCTAGTCCTAAAACGTCAAGGAGGGCTGCTTTTTGTAGACAAGACTCTACCGAAGATAGCCAGTATATAGGATCTTTCAAAACAAGCCTATTTCATTTGTCATTTTCCTGAGAAAGCGACCTACGTTAGCCAGGCTAGTTTCACTCTGTCAGCCTATTTAAAGGTCTCTGACAGTCAGAATCACTGTTTACAGGCAAAGGGCAAGTTGGTCTTTGGTCAGATGTGTATATTGACCAGTTTAGAGCTAAATACTCTTGCCAGAGCCTAGAATCGAGCCAAATGTTTGCATGGCCAGGTCTCCATCTGTTCAACACATTTGGATTCAAGTTTAAGTGATGCCACTGCATTTCAGTCAAAACTGTAGTTTATGTCAAGTGTAGATGTAAAAAGCTTCATTTTTCACAACTGACATGGATCCTTTCTTCACTTTTACAGGTCTGGAGGGTCATGCAGAGGCCTGCTCAACAGAGTTCAACAGAGGATGCTGAGAGAAAAACTGATCTCTTGCTGGATTACCCCCCTCTAGCTGGACAGAATCAGAATCAGGACAGCTTCTCTTCAGCCCTGACCCCGGGACAGCTTCATCCAGCTGGCCTGCCCTGACTGACTGCCTGCAGGCCCTGCCTGCAGAGACAGACAGTCACCCCAGACAGTCACCCCAGACAGACAGTCACCCCACAGACACAGTAGGTCTGCAGACTGCTTTTTTGAGGACATTGATGAAAAGGACAAATCAGCATTTTTTACTTTGATGAAAGTCTAAATGTTTAATCCTTTCCATGTCACAGCATGTGGCAGGTGACAGAGAGGTGCAGACATTAAGTTAAACATAGTTATGCCTTAAGTGTAGAGTTAAAAAATAGAGACTAAATGTGGATGTAAATGGATGTTGACACTCAGTTCTCTGAGTTGGTGCATGTCAGTTTAGGCAAAGGTTGTCTTTTCAACCTTTAGGTTTAAAAAGAATTCAGATTTGCTTGGAACTCTCTCTTTTATACATTTATAGTTGGATTTGACATTTAACAGCCATTTAATTTATTAAGCAAGTTGTTTAACTCAAACAACCATAACACAGTACATATGGTATACAAAGTTGCTAGCCTGATGTTGTCATACTCATAATTCTAGTCAAAATATGAGTCTGAAAACTCTCTGTTGGCCTGTGACTACAGGGCGTGTTTCAACCGAACTCGTAAAACAAATGCCTCTACGCTCAATTGGATAGACCTACAACCAATCAGAGCAACGTAATATGTTGTTTGTTGAAAACAAATTCAATCCAAGGGCTCTTTCGTGACGCTGTTGATTACGTTACTGTTGATCATCTGTCCATCATCGTATAAAGCCTGCCCTGGCAATTTCATTGGTCCGCCCAGATCCTGGTTTTATGTAGTTGTTCCCAATACGAGACCTTCCAGACCCAACTTCCCGACCAATTTTTTTTGTGGCCGGGGAAAATTTGGGCTGGCAGCCAGGCTGCAATCAGATTTTGAGAAATTGTTAGCTTGGATGTTATCTTGCCATATACATGAGGTCTTGATGATGACGTGCACGCAGCTTCAAGGCAGAAAGACGCGTTCCATTTCAGGAGACTCTGAGACCTTAGCGCGTCATTAGCATCTCATCATATCACGCAATCGGAGCACAGCTAGATCATCAGCGTCAGCGCTCTTGGGTACACAGCATGTCAAAAAACGCCAACACTTGTGGAAAATAGTTTGGTTACAACAGCTATGCAAGGGTTTTCAGTTGTTGCGTTCGTTCAGTTAGATATATTGTTGTTTGTTAGTTAAAATAATCTTGTTGGTCACTCTGAGAGTGCATGTTGTGTGGTTTAATGGGAAACGAGAGTCGGCTATTGTACATCAATGTCCGCAAAGAGTTGATCATGGGCTGTGCCATAAACCTTTTGCCAATGAGGCTATTCTTGATCGTAAGTTGACTGTGGTTCTGGAAAGCGGTCTTCAAGCCATCTTTGAGAAATTCTGGAAACAGTGTTGTGAGCAATGTGTTTTGACTGTGAGAGGCAATTTTTGGTCGTCATTTAAACCTCACGCGTCCGCTACAACATTTCTGCTTTGGCGTGACTTGTGCTGGGAGGGAGGTAAACGGCATAGATTGGGATAGTGTGCGGGCTAGTGTGTTTTTATATAGGGTGAAATGGAATGAGAAATGTAATACAAAATGTCTGAAAGGGATGTATTTATGTAAATGTCCACATTGTCTCAATATCTTTGTGTCAGTAAATCAAATTTCATTTTGACTGATGGTTTTCAAACCTTATTGGGTTCAAGATGACATCACTCTGAAGTACCATCAACAATTTCACGTTGGCATGTCAAAATATGATTGAATTTGAGTAGTTTAAAATTTGGCTGAATCTAACAACTCTTACCACAGAAGAAACAGCTTACTTTTCTGAAACAGTAACGGAACATGATAATATTCAACACTGAGAATAGCTCAATGGACTGGGACAGTGACCGGCAAAGTATAAGGTTGCAGGTTTGGATCCAGCAGCAGTCTTTTAGCCTGTCTTAAATTTGAATATCTGTTTAGTTAAACAGGATGACTTAATTATGAAATACCATGCGCAATTTCATGCAATTACACTTTGAAATGTCAATCGTTTCTTAACCTTTGTCCCAAAGCTGACCACTAATACTCTGCCCTTTCTACTCATACATTCTCAACAGTTGGTGTGTAGCATAGAGGATAGAGAGGCTGCCTTGTAACCTTATGCTCATGAGTTCAAATCACCATTCAGCCTATTGTAGTTAACCCTACATGAAGTAGTTTTGCTCTCTTGTTGTCCAACTCTTGACCTTCTACAATGTAAATTTTTATAATATTTTGCCATTTTGCGGAGGAACCCGCATCGCTGCTTGCAGCTATATTTAGGGGCCAAGTGGCACCTATTGTAACTGTTAGTTTTATTATTATTATTATTATACTTAGGACTAGGAGTCTATGGCAGCCCACAGAACAGATTGGTGCGAAGTTTTGAAATTTGGCACACTGATTTGGAACGGTCTCCTGATTATCGTAGGCAAAGTTTCATGTCGATCCCTGAAGCTCTATAGCGCCACCATGGCGTCAAAGTTGGAGGTGCGTTTACACCCACAACTTTTGAACCGTGAGACCGTTTTTCTTAATTGAGGTATCATTGGATTCCATGGATGCAGACGATTCGATTGAACCCTGTGATGTCATTGTCGTCATGATGGTTTTTACGTCATTTGTATTTTAAGAAATGCCAACTTTTTGAACTCCTCCTAGGCCGTTGCTCCGATTTTCATGAAAATCGCAACAGATCATCTTCAGACCATGCAGACAAAAAGTTATCAAAATGTTATTGATGAGTCAAACCGTTCACGAGTAACGCGCAAACGATTTAGACAAAGAGCACGCCAAAGCGGACGTGAGGCCTTGTCTCTGTGACGGTTTACCGTATGGAATCGAAACTTTGGAAATGTCATCACGAGCATGTTCCTAGATAATCATCTTCCTACCACAATCACCTTGATATGTCAAAATATGACTGAATTACAGCTGTTTATTCTTGGGTCAAATCTGACAAAGCTCGCCACGGGAGAAACGGCTTCCTTTTTTTTGTAATGTAACTGAACACAGCATTTTCCAGCAGCGGGAATAGCTCACGGGGATAAGACATGCTGCTTTGGAAGACAAGGTTGTAGGATCGAATCCAGTCACAATCATCAAGAATATCATGAGACTGGATTATCTGTTTAGCGAAGCCAGGTATGCCACAGTAGCTGTCTAGCAGTATAATCATAATAGTGTAGCGCCTCTCTAGTTTGGTGGATTTGTAATGAGAGGTGGCTAACCTGAGTTCGTTAGTAATTGTTACTAACTTAAAACCAATTTAACATATGAAAAAATAATACCCCCAACTGTTAAACAAAACAGGAAATATTTACTTCAGACAAAAATCAGTTCTTCAGTTATTGGTTCACATTTACATGACATCGTAATGCACATTGACACACAATACAAACTAGCCGGCAATGCTAACTACACGAATACCTTAATTCAGTACAGTTCTACGGTGCAGGCCTGAGTGTAGCTTGTGTGCGTTGTAGCCGTACACAAACTGGCTGTTTCGCCACGATGGCACAAAATAACAGTGAGCTGGTACCTCGGGTCAGCAGTGCGGTAGCCACACGCACTGCGGCAGAAAGGCGGCAGCAGGTAGAAGAGAGACCGACCAAATACTCTCGTGGATGTACGAGACGAACCACTCCGGAAGAAAACTGAGGACGACAACAATCCGACCTCCACCGGCTCCAACACGGGCACTCCTGTAGCTAGCCTCGCGACAAAGTCTGTGCATAATCCAAAACCGCCAACAGCCAAACTCCTCTTTCTTGGTTAATGTTGTTGGTTGAGATATTCAACACCACTAACAACAATACTGAATCTCCACTCTTGGTATTTTACCGTACACTACAATTCTCGTCTCCCTTCAACTCCTCCGCTCGCTCTCGCTTCCACTCCTCTCCTTCCCGCGTTACCCTCCCCTTTTCCCTCAACCCAGATTGGCTCAACATCATAATCAAAATTAAAACAACAACATAGATTCACAAAACATTCATCCTACTCTCTTCATATTTGTAACCAGTACATTTTAACATTTGTTTTTTAAACAACAGATATACATTTCCAAATGCTGTATTCAGTAAAATATGAGCAATGCATTTCTCATCAAATCAAAATCATACTCTCAAACCTTAAAATCTATTTATTGAACTGTTAACCCTTAGTCTATTTATTTAACTATGAACTTAAGTATTATTTATTCAAACTTTTATATTTATGTAATAGGATTGTTTAAACAGAAATGTTTACCACCCGGGCTACAATAGTAACGAGAACGTTCCATTGTCAGGGAATTTTCCTTTATACTTAGGACTAGGAGTCTATGGCAGCCCATAGAACCGATTGGTCCGAAGTTTTGAAATTTGGCACACTGATTTGAAACAGTCTCCTGATTATCGTCACCAAGTTTCATGTAGAAATCTGAAGAACTATAGCGCCACCAAGGCGTCAAAGTTGGAGGTGCGTTTACACCCATAACTTTTGAGCCATGAGACCTTTTTTCTTAGGTGAGGTTTCATTGGATTCCTTAGATGCAGACGATTCTAATGAACCTTATGGCGTCATTGTCGTCCCGAAGGTGTTTCCGTCATTTGTATTTTAAGAAATTGCTACTTTCACGAACTCGTCCTAGGCCGTTGCTCCGATTTTCATGAAAATCGTAACAGATCATCTTCAGACCATGCCGACAAAAAGTTATCAACATTTTATAGTTGAGTCAAACCGTTCACGAGTAACGCGCAAACAATTTTGACAAAGAGCACGCCAAAGCGGACGTGAGGCCTTGTCTCTGCGACGGTTTACCGTATGGAGACGAAACTTTGATAATGTAATCACAAGCATGTCATCTAATCATGTTCCTACCACAATCACCTTGATATGTCAAAATATGACTGAATTACAGCTGTTTATTCTTGGGTCAAATCTGACAAAGCTCGCCACGGGAGAAACAGCTTCCTTTTTTTTATAAAGTAACCGAACACAGCATTTCCCAGTAGCCAGAATAGCTCATTGGGTGCTCCATTGAATTGCAAGGTCGTGAGATCGAATCCAGCCACAGTCATCGAGCATGTCGTAACACTGGATAATCTGTTTAGCGACGCCACAGTAGCTGTCTAACAGTATAATCCTAATAGTAACAATAACGTTTCATTGTCATGTGATTTATAGTCAAGAAGAAGTGGATTTATTGTGCTTTGTAGATATAACGCTGCTACATCTAGCCAGTACATTTTGTCTCAAAATGACATGACTGTGTTTTATGATTTGTTTCTTTAGCTACTGAATTTCCATATCGAATGCTGCTTGGCCCCTTCATTGCTGCTTGCAGCTATATTTATTATTATTATTATATTTCTGCGCTAAATGACCCAATAGCTCAAAAAGTCCTGGACCCGATTTTTTCTCATTTGGCCCAATGATACAACAGGTCACTCAATACTCCCAGACGGATAGTGGCCCATGTGCGCCCATAGGCTATAAAACACGCCCAAAGTCTACGTGATTTCCCCAGCGCCCCATTACTCCAAAATGCCTGAAAATTGGTATACATGCCTTATTTCTCATGTTGAGCAAAAAAGCCTCAAGGACCCATATTGTCAGACTTATGAATTTTCTTGTACTGTCCAAATTTGGTACAACCTTCAAAACCCTTCTCCTCATGAACCATAGATCCAATAGACTTGAAATTTGTTCCAGATGTGTAAAATACATGTTTTTATAAATGGTAAAATTGAATAAGAGATGCAATTAAAAAATGCCTGAAAGGGGTGTATTTATGTAAATGTCCACATTGCCTCAATATCTTTGTGTCAATAAATTTAATATAATTTTGACTCATGGTTTTTCAAACCTAATAGGGTTCAAGATGACATCACTCTGAAGTACCATAAACAATTTCAACTTAGTATGTCTATATATGATTGAATTCAATTGAATTGCTCCACAGCGCACGCTCCAAATTGGCACAGGCTCATCCAGCTCCTTGACACTAGGGTGACCACCTGTCTCGCTTTGCGTTGTGTTGCACAGCATTTTCACCCCTTGTTCCGCACGTTGCATATTGAAAATGCTGTGCGGTGATCCGCTTCCAGGCAGGGGCAACTGAGAACCTTTTTTTTTTTTTTTCATGGCAGGTTTTTGAGCCACGCTTTGTCTGGTCCTTCGTCTGGAACCTGTTTGCCTTGGGTGACCCAACCAGGGGCATTAAGCCCCCGACAACATAGCTTCCAGGATCACTAGGACACGCAAACCCCTCCACCGCAAACCCCTCCGCGGTAAGGTGGTGACTCAGGGAGGGGGAAAAAAATGAAAAAGGAAAAGTAATTAGTTACACGGGAAAGTAACGTTTGCTTTACTCTTAATTCCCTGCTTCTATAATCAAATTAACGCACACAGACGGTTATAATATTTTAGTGTTGCAGTGGCACAATGTGGGACAACACAACTGTAAAATGTTATATCCTTGTATGTTGCTATTAGTTGCCTGAAGGCAACGGACTCAAATGTTGACATAGGTTGCATGTCTTGACAACATACCTGGCAATCCGTCTGTTTAGTTCTGCCTGGCTTAGAGACTGGAAATACTCTGTTTAAAATCAAGCCTCGGCTGTTTTGATGAAGTGGCTCCGACTGCTTGATCAGAGGAGCTAGCACGGGGTTCTTTCACGATTAGCTTTGGTGTGTTGTTTTACTAGGTTTTACTAGGTGCTTGTGAAAATTATAATTACTAATCTTTGCTGTGGATAAAGTTCTCGCACACGAACTACAACTAACCAGTATATTTTTATCCTTGATCTCGACAAGGGAAAAATAATGTCGATATTTCCATGACAAAAAGCTTGCACAGTCCGAGCTGTCGGCCATTGTGTGGTATAGTCTAAAATGCAAATTGATCCATTCATACACTGCATTGCTGTAAACTTGTTTAAGTTAGATTAAAAAAAGGAATTTTCAAGACAAAAGTAACGAGTAATGAGCCTATTTAAATTTTAGTAATCTAACTGCGCTATTTAATTGAAAAAAGTAATGAGGTACATTACTATTTACCGCCAAAAGTAGTGGAGTTACTTTGTAACGCTGTGTTATTCCCAATACTGCTTACGACCAGTAAGTCTCAACTTAATCAAAACTCAATGGGAGGAGGACCTGGGGGATGAGATCTCAGACAAACTATGGGACTCAATCTTACACCGCATGCATTTCTCATCAATATGTGCTAAACATGGCCTGATTCAGTGCAAGATTGTCCACCGTATTCATTGGACTAGGGTCAAATTAATCCAGATTTTCCCAGATGTTGACCCCACATGTGAGCGGTGTCACTCATCACCTGCATCCTTGGCACATACACTCTGGTCTTGTCCAAATCTACATGAATACTGGTCCTTGGTCTTATCGGATGTCTTGGAACTGACAATTTCTCCCTCTCCCTTTACTGCTTTGTTTGGTGTTCTCCCTGCTAAAGTACCCCTCTCTTCATACAAGGCTGACTTTGTGGCATTTATCACACTTGTGGCAAGACGTCTAATTTTGCTGAGGTGGACGTCTTCAAATGCCCCTTCATTCAGTTCCCTGATTAAAGATATTCTTTCTTTTATGAAGATAGAAAAAAGAAGAAACACCATCAAGGGCTCTACCCGCAGGTTCTATAAAACATGGGGATGTCTTTCTAATTATATAGGCAATTTGAACCTTCCCTCTGTGACAGACTAGAGCTGGATACACACTGTTAAATTAAATAGACTACAGACAAATCACTGTAGTTACATTTCTCTGTAGAATGCAGGCTTTGTGTGTTTTTTTATTTTATTATTATTATTACTATTTTAATTGTTGTTTATTTTCTTTATATGGTAAATGTCTGCAGACATAGTATATGTCATGCACACTATATGTATGGGTGGGTGGGTGGGTGGGTGGGTGGGGTGTTTGTGCAATGCGTGAAAACTTCTTAATTCAGTTTCTTGAATAATTTTTTCCAGTTGTGCCCTAGACATATACCACATATCAGTAGCCTATCTTGTGTGTTTGTATTTGTTCTTGGAAAAACTAAAAGAGAAAAGAAAGAAAGTGCATTTCCTGCAGAAAATGCGTTGGAATGCTGAAATCTGAAATTAATTAAAACAAATAGCTGAAAATACAGAAATTAGAAAATACCCGCAAGTTCAAAGCTGAAATTAATTTTAAAAATGTGTGAGGCACACAAAAGTAGGAGTGTGGAAGCTGAACTGCATCAACTAACAAAGCTAAGAGCTTAAATATGCGGGAGAAGCTTAAATAATGAACTGTTAAACTGTAGAAGTAGTAGAAGAAGTAGGCTAGTCGTAACAAGAATATTATAGTTTTAATAACTGAAATTATAGTTGGGATTATAATAGCAGCAGTAGAGACAGTATCAGTGGCGTAGTAGAATAAAACAATTCCATTAGTAGTAAAAGAGATATTAGCAGCAGCATCTGCAGAATTAGTAGTTGTAGTAGTGGCATAAGATAGCAGCAGGTGCAGTAGTAGTAGCAGCACTAGTAGTATCAGCAGTGGTAGTAGTAGATGTGTAGTAGTGCTCTTAGTCTTTTAATGAGACAAGTTGACTGAATAGCTGTCTTGTGACTCCAATAAGCTAAAACCAATGTGTACCAACCTGTGTAAGAGACTGAGTGGAGTGTGTCTGTGTGGTTTCCATGGCGCAGCTGGGACCGTTAATGAGCTGGGCAGAGAGAATAATAGAAATGTACCTAGAATCCACACCTCAAACAAGTTAACCTAGACACAAAACTATACGTCCAATCCCAAAAATAATAGGGCTGTGAAATGATTAATTACATATGACTGATTTTCCCAATTTTTGTCATTAGTGTGCGTCTTTGATTTTGCGGTACCTTGATGTTTGAGTCACCCGTTGCCACTCGCAAAACTTTGGTGAACCGCTCGTCCTCAACAATATCAATCGGTCTACAGCTTTTTGCAATACATTTGGCAACTGTGCTAGTCACCTTGTCACAGGCAGACTTACTGAGGGCCCTACGCTGTTCAGTGAGGGTGGTTTGGCGCATTCTACTTGAACTCCCCTCGCCGACCAACGTATACTTCGCGTTAAGGTGGTATAGGTTACTTTAGGCTGGTATTGCTTTGGTGAAACGATAACATTCAGTCATTTAGCATTCAGTCATTTGGCAGACGCTCTTATCCAGAGCGATAACGTCTTCCCGCAGAGCAGGGCTCCAGACTAACCTTTTTTACTAGGAGAACAGTAGCCCCTGACTGAAAATTTTAGGAGCGCAAGCAGAAAATTAAGGGGCACACCTTATATTGACCTGCAATGTATTTATTGATGTAACGGGAGAGGGTACAATTCAGTGGCAATTGTAGATCCTTTTTAGGAGTGCTCAAGCACTCCTAATATTTTTGTAATTTTCTTAAATATATTGTTTATTATCATTTGATGCTGGTAGTTCATGAAGAAAGGGACATCCTTATTTTTTTCATTCAATATTTTGCATAATAATACATAAATGTATTAATTGTTATCCAGTTAAATTAGGGATTTTTATATTAGCAAGGGGGTTTATGTTTAGCACTTTTGCAAGGCACTGTATTCATGTCACATTCTCATTGGGGGCTGAGCACCCCTAAAGGTCTGATCCTAGAATCGCCCCTGCAACGCACCATATAAGCTTGAGTTTAGATACATTATTTAAGGTTACATTATGTACTGTACATGCAAATCTTAGCTAAATGACTTAAATGTATGATGCACTTTTCGATCAGTCCTCCTACACCACAACACGATACTTGCTGAGTATAACAGCGCAACAGCTCAAACACATGCAGGGATACAGTAGCAACGCTAGTACTAAATAAGTATTTAGCTGCTCGGCTCCTTGACGCCGGGTAAGAAAGGCTTGTGAAACTGCTCACCAAAAGAATGAAGGGGCACCCACTTGACTGGCAGATTAAGACACGTTCGTAGGAACCTAGCGAAAAATATCCTAAACTTTCCAAGACTTTTAGCTAGGTTTATAGGTACCTAGCGAAAAATAGCCTCAACTTTCCTAGACTTTAAGCTACGGTACTAATGCAGAAGGAAAGCTGATATCGCTGTCTTACTAGAACGTGGTATCTATGCGTTTTTGCTAACGTGTGCTGACATTGTGCACACCCAATGAATTCAAAATTTGTAGGTCGCACATGCGCGAGTGCTTGTAAAAAATGCTCGCACTGTCTCAAAAACTGGTCGCAAAATGCGACAATTTGGTCGCAGTCTGGAGCCCTGGCCGCAGAGTGTGCATATCACTTTGGTTTTATTGGATGTTCCATCTTAGTTTTTTGGGAACACGAACTTCTCGAAGTTGCAGATTGGGTGGAATTGTGGTTATATTACGTTAAATGGGTTAAACAAAAATAACAAATTAATCCTGTAATTTAATCATAACGCGTTAACGCGTTATTTTTCACAGCCCTAAAAAATAAGGATATTTTCCGAAACCCAAGACTCTGCTGAAACCAGAGATATCCTTTATATGTCTGTGCGGTGAGAAATACGACTACCAGCAGAAATACAACTACGGCAGTTTCAAAATCTTGTTCTTTCTGCTTTCTCTGACAAATTTGTCACCAGATTTGCATTGGACTCAATGGGACAAGAGTTGGACTTTGTCTCGCTTTCATTGGGCTCTGAACAAATGTGTACATCTGTTGATTATTAGGAACATTATGAATATAGATTTATATTAATTCAAACATAAGAGGTAAAAGGCTGAAAAGTCACAGCAGTCATGGCCTGAAACTGCTGAATTGTTTTATAGCTGAACAGTTTTTATAGCTGAAGATTTGAAGGCGCTGAAAGGTGTCAAGGAAGAAATAGAAGAATATGAAGAAGTTGAATAAAGATTCAAAGAACAATACTTAGAATGCTAAAGCTGCATTTCAACAATAATAATAGAAAAACAGGAAAACAATAGTGCTTAGCAGCATTCTCACAATAATAATAATATGTATGTGAGAGAACAATGGTTGTGCTCGCCGAAGGCGTGAGCACACCCAATTATATGAAACATATATACAAACAGATACAAAAATTAATAAAGTTATTATAAGGAATAAAACAACATTTGTCTTTTTTTTTTGCCTTCGGCAAGCACAAACCATTGTTATCTCACATATAAGAAATATTGCGTGACTACCTCTAGCAGAACATTAGTTTACGACTCTACTGGCAGTTTCAAAAACGTGTACCTTCTGCTTTCTCTGAGAAATTTGTCACCAGATTTGCATTGTTCTCTATGGGGCGAGAGTTGGACTTTGTCTCGCTTTTGTGGGGCTCTGAACAAATGTAGAAAAGTCTGTTGGATTCCACAGACAAATGTCAATGGCCAGCACAAAATTAGCTATGTATTGGTCCAAAAACGAAGTATGAAGAGTGAAAATTCTGGCAATGCTGGCAAACTATAAATATTTTTTTAAGATTTCGAAGCTCCCCTCCACTCTAAGCATTTCAGTCAGCACTCTAGGGTCTCACATACACAAACATGTAAATCTCTGAAACGGTTTGAAAAACTCATGAAACATAATCAGTGATATTGAAAAAGTTGAATAGATAAATAGTTTAGGGTTTTGTCAACATTTTAAAGTTTAAATGGTGGTTCTAGCTGAAAGATTGAGGAAGAAGGATTTGAGAGTTGAAGAAGTTTAAGAGGATTGAGAGGATTTGAAAAAAAATATTATTGATTTATATAAATTCAACATAAGAGGCAGTGCCGCCGCTAGCCATTTGGGTGCCCTACACATAATTCCTTTATGATGCCGCCCCCCCCCCCCCCCACCACCACCACCACAGCTGCACTGTCAATGCATCCACATTCTGTGTTTGATATGATGCTGGTTACGGAGTTCATGCGAGCGCGCAAAATTTTGGGGGCTTTATTTGAGTGCATGATGTATTTTTGTCTCTTAATTTTTCAGCCCCACCCTTACGTTTCTTAGCATGTTTTTTCCAAATTAATTATAAACATTTAAAACTGAAAGCATGCAGCCAAGGAGCTCTCCACCTTTATTACTCATTTAAAAACTATTTGATCAATTGAATATAAAAGCATCATAGAATGTACAGTAAAGTAACATCTAGCTGGCGTCAGTTATTTCAAATGCATAGATAATGTTTAACAGTAAAATCTAAATATAGTTTGCACCTAACATATTTGAGTGTGCTAAAATTAGCAATAACGTCAGCTAGTTCGAGTTGTATGCATAGGCTAACTATAAGTTAGCAGCATATTTCCCGTATTTAACAATAATTAAACATGGCCTTACCTGAAAGTGATGCACGGGCATCATCTTGTAGTTTATTTCTTTTTCTTCCCCTGACTCCTGTTGTCTTTTTGAGGCCATTTTCGAAAAGTTTACCTAGCCTACTGTCAAAGTTCGTCAGGCCACTGAGATAGCAAAGGGCACCAACGGCGAGCTTGGAAAGTTGAGTGTGTATTTGTTTATTTGTGGGGTAGGGGTGGGCACCATCGGAACGTTTTTTGAGCAATTAAATATATCTCTTGTTTTGCCTGTTTTGTGATAAACATGCCTAAAAGGTGCGTAATATTTATATAGGCCTACTGAAATAATATCGTCATTATAATTATAATAACTATGATGATTTTTCAGTTGGCAAATTTTTGGTGCCCCCTCAGTACTTGGTGCCCTACGCACAGCGCGTAGTGCGCGTTATGGGAGCGGCGGCACTGTTTGTAATACTATTTGATTTACTTGTTTTTATTTCAAGTCCCACCTTAGATGTTTCAGTGAGTGCTGTTGGCCTGTTGCTTCTTTACTCCGCAGCTTCACTCATTGTAAACCAACAAATCAGTGCGCAGTTCATCTTTATATTCATGAGCATACCATAAAAAGAGAAAACCTCGTGTTTTTCCCCAGGGCTATTTCACAGGATGCATCAGGACTCATAGAACAGCAGCCGGGCCATTTTCAGCCCAACCAATACCCAATGCCCTATTCGGAGACCTTAAAACCGCTTCTCAAACCTTGGCTCGCCGGCGAGCCAGAAACGCTGCGCCCCCTCCCTTAATTCATTCAACAATGCCAGAGAAAAAAGTTGTACTTACCTACGATTACTTAGGAATGTTCCAGGTATGCACACAACTCATCAAAACCTCATCTGCTTACATTCCCAAGGGTCCAAAGTATCAAACCATGTCGAGTAGTTGTCCAAACAATGAATTATATCCACACATAGCCACGATCTTGTTGCTTCATTGTTCCATCGTCAAAAAATGTTTTTGATTTGTGTCACAAATAATCGCTCATAGCTACTCATGTGAGTACACTAGAAACCCGGGAATAGTTTTAAAATGGCCGCTACACTCTGACCTTTTGATAGACACCTCGGTCGAGCCAATAGGAGCTTCCATGCCCCGGTGACAGACCTCTAAAGCCAACCAGGTCTGTGCGTCCTGCCCCCCCCAGCCCCCCGCCCCCTCTACACGATTTTTTTCTAACTGGCTTAGACTGGCACTGAAATGAGCTAGGTATCCTTGTAGCTTAGCGCTAGCTGTAAATGGCGATACCCCATATGCCAGGGTTTGTGGAGCCTTCAAAATAAAAGTCGATTGCGCAATATGTCAGTGTTCTTTGTGCGCCAATCCTGGGAATCAGATAAAGCACTCCAATGTGTTCATGCTTCAGTTTTTGTGTTTCAGTAATACTAATGAGGGATTTAGCTGTTATATATGATAGTTCTAAGTACCACCTTTCATTAGAGATAACAATTATACCTTTTTATCCTAAGAATTTGACCTTGGTTACAAGGGTTTTCTGGAGTCTCCAAAAGGCCCTTTTAGAAAACGCATGGATGTACTCTTATAAAAACATGTGTCAAATATGAATATATTGTGGTATTATGTTTGACTTTTGATCTGAATTGGGTAAGGCTTCAACCTGTGGTCCAATGCTGTCTTCCAGCTAATACCTACCACCTCTAGGCCTCTTCAGGCCTCTGTTTTCAACACAAAATCTAGGCGGAAATAGAAACTTTCACTTTCCTTGTGTTCAAGCTTCTATTACTCAACACCAGTAGGACTGACAGGGGTCCTGACAACAAGGAACTTCAGAGTGTCAGCTTTCAAAAGAGTCCATTTACATGCATGTACTCCAAATGGTTCAAGAACAGCAGTCAATTTACTTTGGGTATGCTGTTTAGGCGTTTTGGGGCACATTTAACAGGATCCAAAAGGGGTTAAGGAACAGTGTGAAATACCCCCCCCCAAAAACAGTCAATCTCCTCTTTAACTCCAGTCAACATATCCAAAACTATCTTCCCCAATAGTTTTTGTTCGATTCTCGAACCTGGCTCATACTACTAGTTTTTTCATATAATATTTTTTCTACTAGCACCCCATTTATTGGCTTTCGTCAAGAAAAGTTGCCTGGAAATGTGCTCGCGGATATGAACAGGGCACGAGCACAAAAGGGAACATCAGCCGATCACTGATTTACCTGTGCTGAATGAGCACAAGGAGAAAGGGCTTTATAATCTACAGTTCGCCTGCCTTGC
Source organism: Hypomesus nipponensis (assembly GCF_054491055.1). Classification (NCBI taxonomy): domain Eukaryota; kingdom Metazoa; phylum Chordata; class Actinopteri; order Osmeriformes; family Osmeridae; genus Hypomesus; species Hypomesus nipponensis. The sequence continues at coordinate 3,416,883 of NC_140363.1, read as the reverse complement.
TGTAGCCAGTTTTAATGGTTGCACATGTAGGCTACATGATGGTTGTTTACAGAGTTTATTTCCGTTATTTCAAAGCAGATTTAACAATTTTGTAATGTACGTTATTATGTTCATGGCATGGCAAACTTAATTATAGCCTAATATAATTGATATTGTGACATGTTAAGGGTCATTATAGATTGTTGACATGTTCTTCTGGAGCAAAGACGAAGATGAATAAATTACATGTCTAATAAACACAATATTGTATGGTTATGCAATGTTAGGTCAGTTAACACCACAAGGCATGAACAATAACAGTAAGCTAGCAATAGTAAAGCAACACTCATGATCATCATAATATGCCTGTTTTACTTTCCGAGCTAGAACAACGAACCAGATATTCAAGTTTACAGCTTCTTTAATCCGCCACAATGCTTAAACACAAAGTAAAAAGAACAACGTATATTTGGGTCTGAGTTGTATGCGGACCGCATATTCCATCTAAAATAGGCTTAAATTATTAAAAACCAAGTGAATGGCATACTAAAGTATACAGTGATTGCACTGATTTTGATTGAGTTTGCATCATGTACCAATATAGTACATTTTAATTAACATATCAGCAATTCATAACATGGGAAACAGCAGACAAATGAAGGCTACATAATCATTCGCATGAATGTAGGCTACCACAGAATTGGCAATTTGACGAGAATGGATGTGGAGGTTGATCGAGAACTTAACCCTTGTGTTCTCCTCGGGTCATTCTGACCCATCAGTCATTGTGACCCACCGTCGTTTGCAACAACTTTACCGCATACTAAAACAAAGTGAAGCATTTTAACCGTTGGGCTGTCTCAGACCCCCCACATTGCGAAGGTAAATTTTTTTTTTGCTTTTGTATTGGGTAAAATTGGGGAAACACAACGATGGTTCGTTATGAACCTTTTGGTCATGTGACCCGAAGGCAGCACAAGGGTTAAGAGATGACAGAAACTTTCAATTGTGATCTGAGAAATATAGGTACCAACAGGGCGGAGCAAAGGTTGTGTCTCAGGGGTGCGGAAACTGATTGGGGGGCCCCTTGTTATTAATATTTTGCAGTGTAATAAAATATAAGAATAAAAAGTAACCAATAATAAATGTGTTCAGTCATCATAGCCTATAATGTGTGAACAAAATGTAGGCCAGTAGGCTCGCATTCAGCATTCATTAGAATCTCTCACACACAGTATAATGTAGGCCTACACAATTCCATGCATAAAATGGGTTTAATGATCTGTCCATTTACCAAATACATTACATTCAAATTCAACGAAGAGGTCATAAACCCCCCAAAATGACGTTAAAGATATTGTCTACTACTTAGCCTATAGTCATCCTAACAACTTATAATAAACAAACATAAGCCTATATAACAATTCTTTCAGCAACAATTTGGGTCGAGCTACACGCATGAACCAAGTTCCCATGAAAAAACGCGCACTGCAGTTGCCCACCTACAGCCGGCATGCTACAATTTAACTAAAATTCCATTAGACTATAATCCGTTTCTTTTCCGAAATGACATGTATTGGGATTTTCAAAACCAGCAAACTCAGTGTACACAGGTCTAAACACATTATTTAACTTTAGTTTTACAAAGGCAGAATATATAGGCTATGCAGACATGAAACATAGGCCACAACAAATGTCATTGGCTATTTAAATCACCATCTGTCTGTTCTTATCATTAGCAAATCTGGCAATTACTTTGTTAATGTCAATCTCGATGTCCCTCTCGATGCACAGCGTCTAAATTGGACAGCCGCTCCTCTCCCATGCTTAATCGCAAGAAACTATTAATTTCAGATGGCTGAAAGTCCTCTCTGCCTTAGCACTGCTTATCGGAATTGGAAAGTAAATACGATGAAGAATGGCAAGGTTGGGGAAAGCACGGTCCATGTTGTTGTCAATGAAAAATGGTAGGATGCTGTTTGTGTTTATAGTCCATGTTTTTCCATGCTCAGCTCACGGTAGTAGCCTAGGAAATGTAACACATTTGTCAACCATATCATCGTCCTTAGACAGATCCTCCGAATATAATTCCGCAAGCGCTCTAACTTTCCGAGCAGCATCGGGGTGACAATGTTTCGGCCTATATAGTTATATTTAGTAAAATTGTCTACCATGGATACAATCAACGTTTTGTTGCCAAAGAAAAAAAATACATAGATCGTCGGCCCCCTCGGGTGCGAGGCCCGGGGCTTTTGGCGCCCCCACCTCCCCCCCCCCCCCCCCTCCTGGGTACCAAAACCACTGATAAGAACTGTAATCACCAGCTGCATCACAGACACTGCACTATCCATCTATAATTCCAGAAATCTGTGTCACCGACATCATCGCGGGCACTGTGCCCAATCTATAGGCTAATTGAGTGGGTAGAGTTTAAAATTACTACAATAAAATGTTTTATTGACATTAAATAAACTTCTGCTTAACAAGGCCTTAACATTCGATATGGATAATGAGGATTTGAGAAACACAGATTGAATTACTTAAATTTTTTATCCCAACAAATGCATGCCAGGTTTACAGGTTTGGGTAAGGACGATGTGTGTTAAAACCAAAAGGGCTGATATCAGGTTTCTTTAGTGTTTGATGTACAGAAGCATCTCTTGTTGACACATCTCCACAAACCAAAGTGAAAACACCAAACCCCAAACTCTGGTCTAATTCAAACAAGATGCAGACCATGTATGTAACAGCAGGCATGTGCCCCACCCATATTGCATTTCCAAGATCTAATTTAAACAGTTTAGGGCCAAAAAACACCTTGATTACATGGACACTAGACAGTTGACTTTCATAACAAGAGAAAAACACAATATATATATATTGTTTGGGAAATCCAGGGATGAGCATGTTTCACTAGGCCCTTATCAGTTTTTCCTCTGTTCTCATTCACTGTCATCACTGTCAGAATATGCCCCTACAAGGCTGAGCGATGACCCATTCTTCGTGGCGAACAGTTTAGATGGAGCAGCAGGTGGAACAGTTGTTGAGACTGTAAAACAGGAAGTGTACTTGGTCAGAATGACAAAAGATAACAGCAGAAAGCAATGATATTCACATCCAGTGTTTCCCACAGATTAAAAAGCAATTTGTGGTGGTGGTGGTGGTGGTGGTGGGGGGGGGGGGGGTCGCCCCGTGTCTGCTTGAGCAGCACTGGTTGAAGCCTGAAAATATTTCTGGGGAAATTATTGGGTGTAGTAGTTACTGCACTACTACAGAAGTGTAGTAGTTAACTAGCTCTACAATTTACCGGGGCTAGGTCTGAATCTAGGAGAAAAACACAGCTGGCAGCTGTAGGTATATGCAGGTAGCAACGCTAGTGCTAAATAATTATTTAGCTGGTTGGCTCCATGACGCCGGTAAATAGAGCACGTGAGATTGCCCACCAAAAGAACGAAGAGGAACCCACTTGTCTAGCAGATTAAGACATGTTCATTGTAGAGCTACCTAGCAAAAAGTAACCTCAACTTTCCTAGACTTTTAGCTATGGTACTAATAATGCTGAGGGCTCACTCATATCGCTGACTGTCTAGAACAGCGTATCTTTGCGTCGTTGCTAACGTGTGCTGACGTTGTGACGGTGTGTATGTGAGAGAGACGTGTGAGTGACCTAGAGACTGAGGGAGAGCAGGGAAAGGAAATGCAGCTGAACGAATACGCTGCATGTTTTAAATAGCGTAAACTACATAAAAATAAATTAAACACAATATGTTGCGGGCGGTGTTGATTCAAATTAGTCTATGTATGGGAAACACTGACGTCTCAACTTCTGGGGAGAAGTATTTATTCAACAACTTCAGTTAAATCACTTTGTTACAAACTACATTTAATCCCTTCCCCGATAAATTATCCCTGCTCCCAGATCAACCTGGTGATGTTTCTCTTTAGTGTGAGCATGTCTTACCTGGGTGGGAGTAAGTGGCTGCTGCAGGGCCAGTTGACCCAGCTTTACTAACAACATCAGCCACTGGTTTCCTCCTCACAACCAGTGATCCCAAAACCCCTCCACCCCCCAGGGTTCCCACACTCCGCTCCCAGCTCTCCACCTTAGGCTTCTTCACCCCTCCAGAGGGCCCCTAGAGAGCGAGAGAGAGAACCAAAAATAAATTCACAAAGACACAGGTGTTCAAAATTGTTGGTACCCTTACAGCTCATTGAAATAATGCTTCACTCCTCCCGAAAAGAGATGACATTGAAAGCTATTACATCATGTATACTTGCATGCCTTTGGTATGTCAGAATAAAGCAAAGAAGCTGTGAAAAAATATTAATTATTCCTCATTCTACAAAGACGTTCAAAAAAGGCCCAGACACGTGTTACCTTAGAAAACATAAGTTGATTATAATGATTTTCCAAACCAATTAGTTTCTTTAATTTAATTATCACCCATGTCTCCAATCTTGTAATCAGTCATTCAGTCTATTTAAATGGAGGAAAGTAGTCACTGTGCCGTTTGGGATCATTGTGAGCACCACACAGAACATTGACCAGAGAAAAGCAAGCTGCTTCAAGGTGAAGGTACAGGAATTTTACGAAAATGTTTGGTTTTAGAGCGTTAAACCTGTATTTAAATACAAGTATTAAGTAAGGCTGTAATTTGGTATATATTGATAAGGTGCAGTCATATCAGTGGGTTACTTTCTTTCGTTACTGCAGCAAATCTTCTTTAACAAAATAACGGAAGAAACAGTCTTGGCCGATAAAGGGGTCTGGAAATTTGAAGAGTTTGAATCGTGATTAGTTGAAAAATCTCACCAGAAGTCTCTATTGGCTCTTTAAAGTCGCTAGATGACGCAATTACTCTTTTTCAATAATGGACGACTCGCATTGACAGGGAAATATCCGATCTGTCCGCTTACATAGGCAGGCGCAATTGCACGTATCAGATTCATATCCGATTTATTTCCACATATGAATAAGGCCTGAAACAGATCTGAAATTATTGGAATCCATGTGCTTTTTCCTGCTTACACTTGCATGGGTCATATCCGATCTATGCCACATGGGAGGAAAAAAATCTGAATTGAAGTGTTTCCCACATAACTTATTATATTTGTAATGGTAGGCGGGGTAGCCAGACATTATAACAATGTGTTCAAATTTTGGGCTCAGCTCAAAGCTATGACTTAGTATCAGATGTGAATGGTTAGTAGGCCTATCATAATTCTCTGCACAAATGTCCAAAATGTCCACCCTGAAGGGACTTGACAAGAAATGCAATTTGACCGCAAAGGTTTTTGAGCTTTACGTAATATAAACATTATGTTGGACTCATATTGTTATATTTACAGAATATAACTAAGAATATTATTATATTTAAATTGAATGTATCAGGTCGGACATTTTGGACATTTGTGCAGAGAATTATGATAGGCCTACTTACCATTCATGAACTCCAGATTGATTCTCCGGCCGTCTTCTCTGAGGGAAAAAGCCGTTTGTCCTGCACATTGATTCAGAACATGCACGGAGGGGGACTTTTTAGTGACAGGTTCATTGTAGTGAGACACAACACAAGCAGGGAAAGAAGGGGCCGAGCACATCAATGCGCTGCATGCAGCTCTACAATTAATTACTTTTTTGCCATGTTGAAATGAGAAAAAAAAATTGAAAATGTTTTATTGTGGTAGGCCACCACAAATAAATCAATGTATGGGAAACACTGGAGTCACTTGGGCCATGCATTGTAAACAGGGCTGGACTGGCCATCTGGCATATTGGGCATTTTCCCGGTAGGCTGACACACTTTTTGGCTGAATCGCCGATGTAATTTAAAGGCCTTTTTTAGTTTTTTTGCCGCACTGGCCCATAAAGAATTGACAGCAGCCCATTGGTTAATTTTCTTTGTTGGCACTGGCCTGACCCAATGAGCCTGACCCCCCTTCCTTACTCCCGGCCGCAAATTTACAAAGCCAATTGGTCAGGGGATAGGACCTGTACCAATGGGGTTACGTTACCTTGCATAAGCCTACGAACATGTCTTAATCAAAGGTTCCCCTTCGTTGTTTTGGTGAGAAGAAATACATTTGATTGTTGTTGTTGATTTTTTTGAAGGCGTGAATCATTTTGGATGAATATTTAATATAATAAAGTTCTGTGTAGCAAATTATTAACAAAGGAATTATTTCGACCCCCCCCCCCCAGTCTGACATGAAACAACAACCCCTCCCCCACCGCAAATAGCTTTCTAATCTGTGGGAAACACTGTACATACATATTAGAAAAACGTAATTAGCATTGCTACTGGACCAAGTACCTGTGTATCTGTGGGTTTGTCTGTGGTCAGGATGTCAGTAGGCTTGTCTGTGCTGTGTGTCTTTGGTTTAGTTCTGCTGTTCTCCTCATCTGGGTCAGAATCTGAGTCTCTCAGTCTCTTTACCAAAGCTCGCTCCAACATATCTCTAAACATGAGGCAAAAATGAGGTAGAATATTAGTGTAAACACCTTAATCATTCAGTCCCTTATGTCTCATGCTCACTTCACTTCTATTTACCTGGTATCTCTCTCATCCTCCTCTTTCTCACGCTCTTTTTCTCTCTGCTCCAGGTCTCGGTACAGGCCAATCATTCCCTCAAAGTCCACCTGGGCCTGCCTCTGGTTCAGTTCCTTCAGCTCCTGAAGATTTTCCAGAACCTCCATTTCCATTTTAGAGTCCCGTGTTCGGTTCTCCAGAACCTAAAGGAAAACAGAACGTAATCAGCCATGTGTTCTGGTTCCTTTGGGCTGAGCATCAGCACCGATCCTGTTGTGTTCCTTGGCTGTGTAATCATGAGATATGCTTTCTTAGTACCTTCATGGGGTTATTCAGTTCCTCCTCTTCTCTCTCCCTCTGTATCTTCTTCTCCTCTTCCTCAATCAGTTTCTCTGCCTGAAAGTTCCTTGTGGCACCGTGTTCCATGGCATAGTCAGTGTTCTCAGGATCAGTCTACAGAAAGAACAAGTTAATGGTGATACTTACAGTAAGGACTGTGAAAAAAATGACAAAGGCACAGTTTCTTCCAATAGAATGTTCTAAGCGCTATTCGACTGCATGGTATTGGCTCAACTTGACTCGAATAAGTTTGTTTTCCATTGCAGATAGTATCCCATTAATGTAGCTGGTTGTCATATAGCAATGCCACATTAAACTGCCATGACGTCTTTAACGCAACACAGCTCTCCTTGGATCCTTCTTCAACACCTCATCAATTGACAATGGCGTTTTGTGGGTTGACATTTAATAAGTTGTGTGTAAAAAAAATCAATAGCAGCTGCTATAACAGACAACAGTTGCAATTATTGTGTCTCTATATACAGGGTTTCTGCAGGTTTCAGTAAGTCAAATTTAAGACCTTTTTAAAACCATAAAGATTGAAGTTCAAGACCTACACGACACATTGCCCAAAAAATATTTAAATCAAAGAAATCCTTTTATTTCAATGAATTCAGTCATTGAAAAAGCATTTATTAAATTTACAGATAAAGCAATCACATTAGTAGCCTTCCACACCCAACAACATGCCAAATGCCCAAAACCTTACCCAAAAAATGAAAATAGGCTAAAACAAACTTGCCCTCAAATAGAGAGAAAATGTGTGAGTGAGTGTGTGTAGCTTGTGTTTCTCGGCTCTGGCGTGTGACTCCAGCACCTTACACCCAGAGTCCCTAATTGAATATTTTTTGGGCAAAGTTTGCAGCCTCATACCTGGAGTTGGGTACCGCTTTGTAACCAACAGTGGAAATTGCTGTGATCTAGCCGTGTCCGTTGAAAGTACACTTTCCCATTTTCCACACGTGGCCGAACTTTAACAAACTGTGAGGAGACGCTGACGTATCTCGTGGGCAGGTATTGCATTTATCACAGAATTTGTAGTTTTTTTATCCCATACGTCAAGATCCCCCAGAAAGAACTACAACACACCAAACCAACGTTCTGAGGGCAGCTTTCTGCTGCTTTTGTAGCAAATATTCTAGAGCTCCGCTTTGAAGGCTACAACTCAATACTTTGTTGCTACCTTGTAATAACGTTCTGCGGACAGCGTTTCTGGGAATGAACGAGGGTAAAACCTTTGTTAGACCTGACTAAATTAAATTTAAGACTTAGGTTGAAAGTCTGTCAGTTTTAAGGCCTTAAATTTAAAGTTAAGAATTTTTTACTTTTTAAGACCCCGCGGAAACCCTGTATATAAGCTGCATGGCTATTTGATGGGTTTGTGTAGCGTATTCTGTGCAGGGCGGTTTTAGCTAATTGGAGGCCCTGGGCAAAGTAAAATGTCGAGGCCCCCCATAAGCCACCCCCCCAGAATAAGCACTTTGTGTTTGTAAATTGGAGTATAAGCCGCACTTTTAAGCAAACAACGTCACCGTGCGCTGGCTAACGTTGAGCGAACCAATACTCACGATTGATGGATTGCCCAGACGAACTGTCATAGCGGACAGCTTGGATTACGATCTAACTAAACAACATTCCCAATCAAGGTGAACACTCAAATTATCTCAACTATACACCATAGTATTACACATATCAAAACAAAACGAACACAACAATAGAACTCCAAACAATGCTTATTTAACTAAGTTAACGCCATTAAAGTAGTAGCTTTTCAGCTTGCCGCAGGGCATTCTGGGTAACAAGAGCAATGCACATTGTGTAACATACTTCGGTTGTGGATAGTGTGTCCAGAAATAAAGCAAAGTCATTTAGTGGCAGAATCCATTGTTGTGTCTACAAAATTATTTTATATATAGTACAAGTTTAGCTAGCTTGCAAATCCTGAGGATAGCCTACTGTAGCAGACCTTTCTATATGACAACAGACATGGGTGTTTTGTCCCCATGTCTGGAGTTGCTGTAGGCTTGATGCTGAAAGCATTACATGAAATCAGTGCGGGAGAGCAGTGGTAAAATACAAGTTATGAAAAGAGACCGTGTCTGTGTCTTATTGTCCACACAATCATTTACAATTATATCTAAAACAAACTTACAAAGAGCTTGGTTACACTACAAAATTGAATAAGTAATGTTGTTAGCGATGCTAGCGTTATTTTGCTAACTTGCCTATAACATTTCACTGGGTCTTGCAGCTGTTTGATTAACTGAAATTATTATGAAATGTTGTAAGATTTAAACAACTAATCGATTAAATCGATTATTAAAAGTGTTGGCAACAAATGTTATTATCGATTTGTTGTGTTGCACAATTATTATGCCAATATGTTGCGGAGATGTTTATGTATTTTAAAAAAAAAGTTTAGTTGAGTGCGGAGCAGAGTGGAGGTAGAGGAAAGACCATCAGAGATACGTTGTTGAGTAACGTTGTTCTGAAACACATGGAGGAAGCAGAGAAATCAGTACGACCTAGGTCATACAAGGTGTGGGAGCATTTCACACTAAAATACATCGAAAAAGTGTGTTAATTGACCAAGGTGAAGTTAGTTTATATTCGACATTCGTCTCACATTCGGAAGATGCTACTTTTCACTTTTCAGTGAAAACTACCCATACAATTTTAAGAAATGTAGACTTTTATAATATTTTTTGGAATATAAAACCTCAAACAGACACCAGAGTATCTTAATGTCTGGTATACTTCCACAGCCTTGACTTTTTCAATTAAGTTTCAAATAAAATGATAGAAAATCACTAGGCCTAATCTTTGAAAATAGCTTAATCCTCGCAAATTGTAACCTTTTTCAAAATTGTGTCAATATTAAATATACACTAGATTATTCTAATAGACTGGCCTACTTCCACAACCTTTCAATTTTCAATAAAGTTTTAAACAAAACTCAAATAAATTGCTAATCTCTGTAAATAGCATTAAATCCACGCTAATATTAATAACTTTTTCAAAATGGTGTGCCTGTTTGTGCACAGTTTGAAGATTTTTTCACTGTTAGTTCCGTTTTCGAATAAAGGGTTGGAATTTTTTTTATTCGATTCATCGAAAAAAGAATTGACAGATTAATTGATTATTAAAATAATCGTTAGTGCAGCCCTAATGATATGTTCTACTAGCCATTTGCCTATTTTAGCAAGTCACTGTATTTCCAAGCCCTGATTCTGTAGAGATTTTGAGATGGTGATGAAGCCACTTTTTTTCTAAAACCGGACTATAAGCCAATTCTAAATATAAGCCGCACAAGCACAAGAAAACACACAACAAAAAAAGCCACAGTACAAGCTGCAGCTTATTTTCCGTAAAATACGGTAGTTGCTGTTTAAGTGGCTGTTTGTCTGCTGCTGCTAGCAATAGCTCAACTTGGCCCAGCTGCACTTTAAATATGATCAGAGATGTCTACTTCCACGGACGCATTCTTTGATTGGAAAAACTGTGTTAGCTTAGGTAATTTCTCCCTTAACTTCTCTTCCCTTTTCTCATTTATTTTTTCACTGCCACTTTGAAATCGTTTCATGTTTCCGCAATCATACACACTACACCACACTCTCCTGACAGAAACATCATGACCTGAATCATATGTTCCATGATGGATTAAGAAAAAAAAAAATAGCTGTAAAGAATAGAATTAAAGAATTGTGTTTTCATGCTTAATTTGAATTGTCATTTGTTTGCAATGACAAGTGATTCATTTTAATTATTAAAAAATACATTGTAAATACAACGAGGCCCCCCTGGTGGCAGAGGCCCTGGGCAACTACCCAACTTGCCCAATGGGACGCACCGCCCCTGATTCTGTGTCACAACTCTCTCTGACCAGTCAATTGCCCGCAGTGTTTTAATGTCCTTTTGCATCAATTGCGTCAAACATCAATGTATACGTTTGTAACAATGTAAAAAATTAAGTTTCGTGCCTTTTATGAACTCCCCCAAATCTCTGTATATATTTTTAGTTGGTTCCACTACTGGGTTCAGTGTTGTTGCTAATGGGGCAATAATTGGTGTGACACAACTGTAGACTTCCTCTTACTTGGAAGTCTGTGAAAGGGATACCAGCATTGCTACCCTTGTGTGTAATCGCCCATTACTGCTGTGTTGCAGGTGCAATAAAGTGGTGACAGATTAACGTCCACGACTTCGCTGCATGTACCCAGAGACATTTTATTTATAATTATTGTAGCGGGCTGGTTAGAGTCTGTTACATATCTGGTTTGTTTACTCTACAATTCAGACTGCAGCGTATCATCTGCACTGCTGAGGTGATCGGCTGCAATTTGCCAACCCTTTGAGGACCTGCACACCTCGAGGACCCCAAAGTTTCAAAAAGTGCCCCCAATTGTTTCTAAATGCCCCAGGATTTCAGTCAGCGGGGGCAAAAATTGCCTCCAAAAAATATGTACATTTCCTACCCTGCTGTGTTGTGAATTGTAATATAAACCTACAGTTTCACTCTGCAATTTTTGGTTGGGACATGTTCATGTTTCCATGGCACCAGGGACTAGGTACCAGATTTATGCAATGGAAACCAAAAATGGCGAGTAAGTTAATACTATGCAGTGGAAAAACACCTTAACACAGTACTCTGCCTCACCTTGAAGGTAATCTCTGCCAAGCAACGAGTACACTTAATGTAGAACCGGAAGATGGGAAGTCCCATGTACAGCTCATTCTGAACAGTCTCTTTGCGAGCATTAAACTTCTTCCCCTTATAAATGTACTCTCCGCACGTCTTACACCTGGAGGAAAGCAACATAGCATTGTCTGGAGAGAACTATGCGAATCTTCTGTGAATATGACGAACATGAATGGGTAGAAACTATGCAATGAGTGTCGTCTTACCTCATGTTGAATGGAGCCATCAATCTTACAACATACTGACGATCTTTGGGAAGTTTGAGCTTTGGGATTTTTGAAGGGTCGAAGTCTGGGGGATAGTATTTCTGTGAAGCAGAAAATGCAGACAACCGTTTCATGTTAATATTCCTGTATAAAGGGTCCATGGCATTAGGCCATGATAGGGTACAATGTAGCCAGTTGAGGTAATCCCACAAACAGCCAATAATCGCAAGTGTATACATCTAGTAGCTTGTCAAAATAAATGTTGCGTGCAATTCACCCATTCTATTTCAATAACCTTAACCCCTACCCCTACCCCTAGCTAAAGCTAGTCTAGCTGGCTAACGCGTTTGCTTTTCTAGTTAGCACTAGTGCTAGCCTACCTACAGTACTGTAGCAAGCTACCCATGTTTACACAAATTAGTAGTGAAAGCTAAGTTTAAATGAGACATGTAAAAAATAGCAGTAAATTATGACATTACTTACGTTTAAAACTTTTCTTTCAGACATGCTTCGAGGAAAATATTAACTATATCTGTAACACAAATCGCTAGCTACTGTAGCTGTGTTTCGCTTGCTGATGTTGCGAGGAATAACTTGAATCCGGTTCTTGGGACACCACCGGATAGAAAATCAGGAAATGACGTCCTCGAATGAAGACAGTTCGTGCAACATCGGCTATTTATCATGAAATGTATGGAAGTTTATTAGACTCTTTATTCAAATGGCAATGCATTTGTCAAATGGCAATTCAATGCGCAAAGTGACAATGCAATCCGCAAATCAAATGGCAAAGCAGTTGTCAAATGGCAATTCAATGTGCACATGACAATGCAATCCGCAATTCAGTTTGTATTATTTTGAAGAAAAATTTGAATGAACGCTTATTGCATTGCATTTCATATTGACACGGTCTTTTCGACTCTTTATTCAAATGGAGATTCGATGTGGTAGCTAAACAGCGCCCCCAATCTATTGCATTAGCATTTACTTGTTATCACGCTCTTTTTGTTGCAAAATTCAAATGAAAATGCAATCTGTCAGTTCCTCCATCAAGGCGGGTCCCCGCCCCTATTGAGGGTAAGACCAAACTCTACTCTGCTTCTGAGTGGCTACTATGCCGTGAAATTAGTGCCAGGAGAGCGAGCTCTGTAAAAACGATTTGTAACTTGCAAAAAAGATTTGTGTACTTGTAAAAAAAGTTTTGTGTCTCCGTAGAAGAAAAAGATTAGTGTAGCCTACTTGTAAAAAAAAGTTTTGTGTCTCCGTAGAAGAAGGCCCAAAACCATCTAAACCCATCAAATATAGCCAGTTTCTGTGTGTAGTATCATTAGTATCATTTTCGTCTGTCTATCACACATGACCTAGGTCGTGGTAAGTTTAATAGTATTTTAATGTAAATATGTATACGGATATTTAATTAGACAAACAGTCATTAAACCTACCATTAGTTGGACAATGTGCAGCTAAATGGCAGGGAACTGGCGCGAAATATAGTGGTTTTCATTCGAAATGTATTATTTACTGCCAGTGTAACATAGTTATCTGGGTTCAGATTAAATTCCACTAAATTGGCAGAACTACGTCACCTGCTGTTCAAATGTGTATCTGCTCAGTAGCTGTAGCGCAACATTTAATTCCTCAAAGCAACAATGTAAATAACGTGAAAAGTATTTAAAAGTTGACCCAGTTGTTAGGTCAAAAAATGTAAAATTGTTCATTGGGCGCACACTTCTGCCTGCTGAATTTGTGAATAAAACCTTGTACAATAACCAAACGTTCAATGAAATGGTACATTTGTCTAGACAATATGTAATGCAAATTGAACAAGCCTGGTGTATTCCTGGCCTTAGGGTTAGAGACTAACACCTGTGCCACAGGTTGATATGCAGGACTCCAGTGACAAGCTGAACATGGCATAACTGTCATAGTTTCCAAAAGCATCTTCAGGGACTGACACAACATGGTCTGGTTGTCTAATTAAATATCTGTATACATATTTACATAAAAAAAACGATTCAACTTACTACGACCCTTATCCATTAGTTTATTCTAAAGAGTGTGTTAACTGAATAATCTTTAAATGTTGCATTAAAGATACATGCCCATGGATATTTTGAACTATTAAACATTACCAAATGACTCGCCATTGAAATCATCAGCATTCTAGTTTTGTTCTTATTCGTTGACGTTCTTTGTGTGATAGACAGACGAAAATGTCCAATGATACTAAACACAGAAATGGCTATATTTGATTGGCTTAGATGGTTTTGGGAGCAGTGTTCCCGCCTTCTTCTACGGAGACACAAAACCTTTTTTTACAAGTACACAAATCTTTTTTGCAAGTACATAAATCTTGCCTTCTTCTACGGAGACACAAAACGTTTTTTTTGCAAGTACACGAATCATTTTCTACAGAGACACAAATCTTTTTTGCAAGTTACAAATCGTTTTTACAGAGCACGCTCTCCTGGCACTAATTTCACGCCATAGTAGCCACTCAGAAGCAGAGTAGAGTTGGGTTTTACCCTCAATAGGGGCGGGGATCCGCCTTGATGGGGGAACTGACAGATTGCATTTTCATTAGAATTTTGCAACAAAAAGAGCGTGATGACAAGTAAATGCTAATGCGTTAGATTTGGGGGCGCTGTTTAGCTACCACATTGAATCTCCATTTGAATAAAGAGTCGAAAAGACCGTGTCAATACGAAATGCAATGCAACAAGCGTTCATTCAAATTTTTCTTCAAAATAATACAAACTGAATTGCGGATTGCATTGTCATTTGCACATTGAATTGCCATTTGACAACTGCTTTACCATTGGAATTGCGGATTGCATTGTCACTTTGCGCATTGAATTGCCATTTGACAAATGCATTGCCGTTTGAATAAAGAGTCTAATAAACTTCCATAGAAATGACGTACTAAGAGAGGTCGTGTAACTTCGGCTCTTTAAATCGATTGTCAAGAGCGTTTCCATGACGTTCAAAAACACAACCGCGCAAATTGCAATTTATGTCTGAAATGCATGATGAGCAGTCATCAAACAAAACAGGTACTTTATGTAGCAATCTTTGTCAAAATATATTTATTTTATTTCTACAATCTGGTCGTTTTTGAAGTCAGAAGTTGTTTGTAAAGCTATTTGTTTTGCAAGTTTTTAATTAATGACTGATAAGGCCGTCAGAGTTTTCCTTGATGCTAGCTACCGTTGTTAGTAGTTAGTGGGTTGATGCTAACGGTGTTAGTCATTTTTCTGCATTCAGTTACATGTAGGAACATCTATCTGTATTACATGCCAATGTTTATCAGTGTTTATTATGTGGCAACGACGGTACGAGCGTTCTGATTGGCTAATGGGTAGTCATGCCAGCCGCGTATTGCCCTCGTCGCCGGTCAATAAGGACAGAGCCTGTTTAAGGGAGAAGGGTCCAAATCATAGAGTTAATATAACTAGAGACAGCTACTTCTGTCTTCCAAGATGGCTCAGTGGCGCAGTGAGGCAAGCGAGAGCGAGAGACTGGACGCAGCCATCTTTCCACTTTCGTGTCTTCCGGTCTAGCTTCAAACAGTGGCTCCTATTTCCCCTAGCTCCGAGACCTCGTACACGCTTGCAACTAGCCGTACATGTCATACTTTGCGACAACCAGTCGCGAGCATAGATTTATATGGTTACGAGCATGTGGGAATTGCAGTTGCAGAATCTATGGGCAGAATGGGGTACAAGTCCGATAAGAATCAGACACATGATGCAAACTTAACGGAAATGTATTCTGTCACTGTATAGTGATCCTTTCACTTGTTTTTTAGGCTATATGGCTAAATATAGGGCTATTCTAGATAAACTCATCACATATGTTGCTTTTTTTCTTCGTGGAGTATGATTTACAACGCATTGTATCGGATGAAATAAACTGTTAACATGAACAGCTCCGTCGTTGTTCTCGCCAGGCAAACAAAGCTTAATAGTTATTTTGGTAACCGAAATCTTCCATAATGCAGACTTACCATAGCTTACTGTCAACTTTATATTCAAACGAAATGCCACAAAATTCACACTGCCTTCAATTTCACATCAGTGTCGAAATGCGACCTGTGTTTTTCATGCTCAACCTAGAAAACCAAACGTCTATTAATGGATATAACGTGATCGAACAACACGTGTTAATAATGTAATAAATAAAAGCTCGAGAAGTGTGTCTAAAATATACTTTATTGAACATTTGCCTTTGAAAGGGGCATGTTCATAGAACCATAGGCTACAAGACGTTTCCATCAGATGTAAGTGGGGGTGAAACATTGTCCCACAAAAGCAGTCTGGCTTGATGACACGATCAAAAATAGAATAATGGGTGTGTTTAACAAAAGCTCCTGAAGGCAAGATTAATATTATTGGGGTGTGCTTGCCTTCGGCTAGCACAAACCATTGTAATCTCACATATATATTATTGTTGGAATGCTGCTTCAGCATTCTAAGTATTGTTCTTTGAATCTTTATTCAACTTATTATTATTTATCTTCTATTTCTTCCGTGGCACCTTTCAGCGCCTTCAAATCTTCAGCTATTTAAACCATTCAACTATCAAAAAATTCAGCAGTTTCAGGGCTACAACTTTTCAGCTTTGTACCTCTTATGGTTGAATTAATATAAATCAATATTCATAATATTTTTAACATGGGTTTCCAATGGAGTTTTCTTTCAAATCCTTTCAAACTTCTTAAAACTTCTTCAACTTCCAAATCCTTCTTCTTCCTCAATCTTTCAGCTAGAGCTACCATTTAAACTTTAAAACGTTGACAAAACCCTAAACTATTTTTATATAATTCAGCTTTTTGATATCTATTCAACTTTTTTTGATATCACTGATTATGTTTCATGACTTTTTCAAACCGTTTCTGAGATTTACATGGGTGTTTACGAGAAAGCCCACAGTGCATACTGAATCGCTTAGAGCTGAGGGAAGCTTCGAGTGTCGTTGAAAACATATTTCTAGTTTGCCACCATTGCCACAATTTTTGCTCTTCATGCTTCGTTTTTTGATCAATAGTTAGCTAATTTTGTGCTGGTTGTAGACAGTTGTCTGTGGAATCTAAAAGACTTACACATTTGTTCAGAGCCCCACGAAAGCGAGACAAAGTCCAACTCTCGCCCCATAGAGTCCAATGCAAATGTGGTGACAAATTCGTCACAGAAAACAAAAAATAACAAGATTTATAAACTGCCGTTATAGTCGTATTTCGGAACGCACAGATATAAAAAGGACATCTCTGGTTTCGGCAGAGTCTTGGGTCTCGGAAAATATCTTTATTTTTTGGATTGGACGTACAGTTTTGCGTCTACATTAACTTGTTTGAGGTGTGGATTCTTGCTAAATTTCTGGTATTCTCTGCCCTCAGCGCATTAGCAGCCATAGCTGCACCATCACCGTGGCAACCACACAAACAAGCGCCTGTCTCTTACACGGGTGATTGGCATTAGCTGACAAGACAAGCGATTCAGTCAACTCGTCTCATTAAAAGACTAAG
Source organism: Hypomesus nipponensis (assembly GCF_054491055.1). NCBI lineage: Eukaryota > Metazoa > Chordata > Actinopteri > Osmeriformes > Osmeridae > Hypomesus > Hypomesus nipponensis. The sequence continues at coordinate 3,399,606 of NC_140363.1, read as the reverse complement.
AGCACCACAACACAACTACTACCACTACTGATACTGCTATATCTTATGCCACACTACAACTACTAATTCTGAAGATGCTGCTAATATCTCTTTTGCCAACTACTATGCTAATGGTAGGCTACTGTTTTGTTCTACTACGCCACCGAGTGCGTTCACTTGACTATGAGAAACCCGATAGCCATTGTCGGTTTATGCCAATAATAGTAGTGTTTACAAGTTTCATAAGCACTTGCTCAATACTGTTCCTCCAATGAGCAACTGAGCTTTTGTTCTGAGGTAAAGTTCGGTAGTTCTGAAATCGTCTGCTTTTCCCTGTGAAAGCAAGCTGTTTCACCTTTGGCCTATTTCAGACAAAATCTGAATTTCCGCAATCTGAATCTGAATTTCAGCAATCTGAATTTCAAGAATCTGAATTTCAAGAATCTGAATTTCAAAAATCTGAATTTCAAGAATCTGAATTTCAAGAATCTGAATTTTTGAAATGTGTATTTTTGGATCAAATAATTCTGTTTAATTAAATTCGGCATACAAATAATTCAGATATTATATATTAAACAGCAAAATATTTCAGTTTGATGAAATTCGACACACAAATATTTCTTAACTTTCTTATTCAAATTCAGATACCTTTGTCAGCTTTAGCTCCATACACTTTGTACATCTTTACTGTATCTCCCCCACACATAGCATTTCACTCCACTCACTTTCTTCCAACGTCAGAACCACACACCCCTGTCACAATAAAAGCAGACAAGAAAATACCTTACAAGTATCAGCACAATTAGAGGGAGCGCCATAATCTGTGATGTGTCCTCTCGGCCACATCAGTCACACTGATGTCACACTCGGCAATTCAGTCAATTTCCCGGCAAATGTTGTAATGTAATGCAATGCGTATGTGCACACCGCCCCCTACCGAACAAGATGGGTAGCTCGGTCAGCAGGTAGCTGAAAAAGAGAGGCTACTGACGTCACTCTGCTGCGCCGCTCAGAATGCATTTTCGTTTTCGAATTATGGGCAGTTCTTTGCGGGCAGAACACGAAAACGAAAATGCATTTCTGGAAATGCATTTGAATTTGAATTGTGTTCACGATTTTGCAGCCATGTTCTTGAAAATGAAAAAGCATTTCTGGAAATGCATTTGAATTTGAATTGTGGTCACGATTTTGCAGCCACGTTCTTAAAATGAAAACGCATTTCTGGAAATGCATTTTCATTTGAATTTTGGTCACGATTTGCTTCCATACCAAATATTCTAGGTTCTATTAAGATCTTTTTGAACTACATGCAAGACCACAGTGACAAAACACATCAATACAACATAGGTATAAGCATTTTACATTGCAATTGACTTTTTCCAGTCTAAATGAATAGACAACTCATTCCTCGCCTGGTATAATGTGTAATTACAGTAGCCTATACCACTATGACTATTCTGACAGGAGCAAAAGTGATCGTGAAACAAGCCAAGATAGTGAGTACTGTTGAAGCTCCCCTGACTGACATGGGCCCCCAAAAATAGGTAAAGACTAATATGAAATTACATTATATGACATAACATATAAACTGTCACCATTGAGTATAAATATATTTCAAATATGATAATACAATTAACTGTCTCTTTGTTTTTACTTGTTTGGCAATAAAAGTTAAATATCCCCATTGACCAAAAACATCCATATTGACCGACCACCCCTCTGTGTTGGCATGAAATGGTTTATTCCTGCCTTAGCGCACACACGGCAAAGCCGAGGTTTGAAATTTCCCGGCATGACCGACCGGTCGAGGTTAGTAAGTAGTTTATTATATGGCATTTAGCTTTAGCTTCTTTTCATTTTGTAAACGAAAATAAATGGTACCTCTAGGCTAATTGTAGTTAGCTCTCAAGTCTTCTCACGCTGTGTTTCATGTGTTGCCTAGCAACTCATTACTTTTGATAGAAAGCGGACAACATGGTTCTGCTAAAATGGCTTTGATTTCAACACAAAATAACGACACAAGTGATTCAAAGAGTCTAGTTTTCATCCTCTCTTTCGATTACAAATCTTTTCAGCATCATCTGGATAGTAAAACTCAACAGCCGACTCGTCGATATCGCTCATTTTAAAGCTGACGTCAGAGGGCACTACGGATCCGTATCAGAGAATCGGTGCGTTCGACTTCATGCAGCGCCGGCGTCGTCTGCAGCCGCCTGCAGCCCGGCTGACTTGAAGCAGCCAATGACGTTCTCAGATTCAAGGCAGCCGACTGCAGCCGACTGTCGGCGCCGCCGGCGCTGCATGAAGTCGAACGCGCCTAATGTCTCAACTCTCTGGAAAATTCCGGGTTCTGAACTGGTTGAAGTTCCATGTGAGGGCGCTAATGAGCGAGTGCAGAATGAATGGAGGTCTATGGAGCGGTACCCCCTCAAAATCCACTTTTCTCAGGATGTAATTTTTTGTCTAGTAATTTGAATTCTGAATTTGAAAGGGGAGGCAAAAAAATACACATTGCTGGCTGTTAGATTGTTTTAAAGTCACCTTTCTCTTCTAAAAAGCTTTTGAAAATGTCATTGACGTCATACACATCGTATGACCAGAGCTACTGCTTGACGGCAAGCTCTGGTCACTTACTTTTTTCTCTCAGGGCATCGACAACACAGCTGACAGGTTAGGCTCTCCCAGTCAATACACATGCTTGAAAGAGTTTTGGCTTGCTAATGTTGTTGCTAATGTTGCTAATGCTCCGACATTCTGATTCCGCTTCGGATGCCATCAAGCGGGAGCTCTGGTCGTATCAGTCCTTTACTAACCAATCAGCATTCAGTAGCAGAATGCTAGCGTGTTATGGGCAACAACGACTCACCCTGTAAGAAATCAAAAGGACATAAGTACTCGTTCATTCAATTTTCGACCTATAATCCATGTTGAACATGCACAAACTACAATCAAATCGGAGATTTTTCAACGACAATCAGGCAAAAGAGACAAATTTAGCCGTTTAGCTCCATAGACTCCCATTCAACATGCACTCGCTCGCGATCACCCCCAGTGGAACTCTGGTGGAACTGCAGCCAAATTCGGTACAATGGGGTTTAATAGGGAGTGGCAAGGCTCTCCTTAAACAGGCTCTGGTTGCAGTCAATTGCAGTCAGTCAGTTGCGCTAGTAGTCAGAAATAGTGATCACAATGTCGCCTTGTAAACATAAATCGGGTTTTCAAAAAAGTTCAGAGAAAAAACAGAGAGAGAAAAGACTAAGGTGAGGTTTTCAAATAAAATCAAGATTTTTATGTGTAGAGTTGCTGCTACTGTCGTGTTGGCCGCAGCCTGTCTGAAGATTGACTAGCAAGGTGAATAGCAAATGGGATGTGAGATGACGGGTTACGTGACACTGACACACTACATTCAGAATTTTTTTTTTTTCCAAATAGGTTAAAATAAATATTTAAGTCACTCATTGTTGTAAATACAAGTTAGCTTGTTCAAGTCTTTCAAAATTGTAAATGGAGGCTTTGACCATGTCACTGTTGTTATCGTTACTTATTTCAGATATTTTGTACAGGCTCCTGAGGCGAGCGGAATAATTTAGAACGGTGAAAAGACAGTTTTTCTGCAATGACGCAGAAGGTGTCCGTTATCACCCGATGATGTACACCCCTGCAGCCAATCAGAATCGAGTATTCACCCAGAACATGGTATAACAGGTGATATTGGACACCTCGAAGGGCATTATCCGGCCTATACCATGGTCACTTGCCATTAATTCATGTTTTCAGGCGTTTTGCTAAATGAATCTAACGTTTTTTAACGTTAGCCAACTCTGATATTTTATAGTCCGCTCAGCTCATAGAACCAACACCGGCTTTCCCTTGGCTGAGCTACTGTATTAGCCCGAAAGCTAACGTTATGCTAGCAAGACAATCGCTACCAAGACGAAACGTTTGACACCTAGGTTGTCTATGTAGTCCAAATATTAACAAAGTTTTAGGGCGGCAAAAAGAATAATAATAATAATAACTAGAAAAGGCTGTTCCTGCGAAACAGCAGTGAGAATGCTGAAAACCTGAATGGGGATAGCTGACCATGCTAAAAAAGCTGAAAATAGTGACAATTTAGTAGAAAGTTGTAAGCTGAATGTATTGTGAACATTTTAAAGGTTGAATGGTGTCTCTATCTGAAAGTATGCTGAAGAAGTTAAGTTTGAAAGAGGAGGACTGAAAGTATGCTTAAGAAGTTAAGTTTGAAAGAAGAAGCTTTTTTAATGATTTGAAAGGATTTACCATTACTTTTAAAGGGAGAATAATTTGCACAAAAACCTTAACATTTTTTTAAGTATAAAAGGGAGAAATACCAAAACACAGCACACATCTCCTGAAGGAGCTGAACGTTTGTTTTTTTATATATAATTTTTTTTTTATTGCTGAAAATACAGAAATGAGAAAATACCAGCAAGCTGAAAGCTGAAATTAATTTCAAAAATGTGTGAGTCACACAAAAGAGGCAGTGTGGAAGCTGAACTGCATGATCTAACAAAGCTAAGAGCTAAAATAGCCTACAATGAGGGAGAAGCTGAAAGCTGAACTGTTAAACAGAGAAGAAGTAGGCTAGCTAGTCATAACAAGAATATTATCGTTTTAACAGCTGAAAATATAGTTGAGATAGTAATAGCAGTAGCAGATGTAGCCTACCATTGAGTGCATTTACTCGGCTTTCTTAGTAGGATTCAAACATACAGCAGTAGGGCCAATACAGGAAGACACATTGACACTTTTTTGCAGAAGGATGATGGTGCAAGTTTCGTCCGTGGAGCATACAACAATTAATAAAAAGAATCATGTAGACGCGTTTATTGAGTAATCGCATAACTAATTACACATGTAAACGGAGTAATTGTAACATTGGCATAAACCGACATTTGCTATAGGGTTTCTCATGGTCAAGTGAACACACTTAGTGGCATAGTAGAACAAAACAGTTGCATTTTTAAAGTAGTTAGTAAAAGAGATACAACATCTGCAGAATAAGTAGTTGTAAAAGTGGCATAAAATATAGCAGTATCAGTAGTGGTAGTAGTTGTGTTGTGGTGCTCTTATTCTTTTAATGAGATGAGTTGACGAGCTTGTCTTGTCTCCACTAATCAGCTAATACCAATCACCTGTGTAAGAGACTGGCTCTGTTTGAAATGTCTTAAATTGCGTCTTTCCTTCCTTCCTTCCTTTTAAGACAGCAAGGTCTGTTCGAAATGTCTTAAATCTTCTCTTCCTGTCTAATAAGATACCTTGAAATACGTCACATAACGGTCATTTTTTAAGAGAGCATATGAGCTGCCTTGCTGTCTTAATGGCGGCACGTATTACCCATAACTCTGTGCGCGGGGTACACACAGCGCAATGACGTACATCCTGTCTTAATAGGCTGTTCGAAAACAACGGTTTTTAAGATACCTTACCCCTAAGAGAGCTGTCTCGTTAGACACCTGTCTAGTAAGACGTCAAGGATTAAGACAGCTGTCTTAGTTTTCGAACAGAGCCACTGAGTGGCGCGTGTTTGTGTGGTTGCCATGGTGATGGTGCAGCTATGATTGCTAATGCGCTGATGGCAGAGAATAATATAAATGTAGCTAGAATCCACACCTCAAACAAGTAAACAGACGCAAAACTATACGTCCAATCCAAAAATTAAGGATATTTTCCGAGCCCCAAGACTCTGCGAAACCAGAGAGTCCGTTATATGTCTGTAAGGTCAGAAATACGACTACCGGCAGAAATACAACTACCGGCAGTTTCAAAATCTTGCTCTTTCTGCTTTCTCCAACGAATTTGTCACCAGATTTGCATTGGACTCAATGGGACAAGAGTTGGACTTTGTCTCGCTTTCATGGGGCTCTGAACAAATGTGTACATCTGTTGATTATTAGGAATATTATGAATATTGATTTATATTAATTCAAACATAAGAGGTAGAAAGCTGAAAAGTCACAGCAGGCATGGCCTGAAACTGCTGAATTTTTTGATAGCTGAACAGTTTTAATAGCTGAAGATTTGAAGGCGCTGAAAGGTGTCAAGGAAGAAATAGAAGAATATGAAGAAGTTGAATAAAGATTCAAAGAACAATACTTAGAATGCTGAAGCAGCATTCCAACAATAATAATAAAGAGAAACAGGAAAATAATAGTGCATTCTCACAACAGCATTCTCACAATAATAATAATATGTATGTGAGAGAACAATGGTTGTGCTCGCCGAAGGCGTGAGCACACCCAATTATATGAAACATATAAACAAACAGATAAGAAAAAATAAAGTTATTATAAAGAATATAACAACATTTGTCTTTTTTTTTGCCTTTGGCAAGCACAAACCATTGTTATCTCACATATAAGAAATATTGCGTGACTACCTCTAGCAGAACATTAGTTTAGCAGCTTGTTAACTTCTGGGAGATAGCTAGGCTAACTGCTTTACTGCAAGGGAGCTGCAGAAACGCCACAAGCAAATAGGCCAGGTTATACTATTACAACTATTTTACTCATTTTACTTTGTGATATGAAACACAATTGTGAAGTGTAATGTACATTATTAGCTGATATAAGGAAGCAGTTACATCTACTTTCGGAAACAGTAGTCTACTATTTCACTATAGCATTAGCTTCATGACATTAGCCTCTGTTGCCCGGGCAACACATACTACAGCGGTCTATGATGCATCTGTTTTCAATCGTTAAAATAAAAATTCCTAACAAATACATTTTCGTTGTAGGATTTATTATGACATTAGATTACAAGTAAACGATTTGTTGGTGAAATTATCATTACCTGTGGTTTCAAACCAGTGTAGCTCACTGCAATGCTGTACTAAAGCATAGTCTAGTAGCTAAAAAACCCCATCTCCACAGCTGTTTACAGTAGCCTACGTAGGAAGTCAAACAGCGGCACATGTTCGGCACTACCCTTACATAAATCAGAAGTCTTTCAAGAGGTGAAACTATCTGACTAGTGACTACTAACCTGAACTCCATTGCCACAGCCTAAACTTCAATCGGTTCATGAACATAATTCTTTTCAGCCTAGACCGTACAACGGAAGTAACGTTAAATTGAATTCAACCAACGCAATCGCTACCAAGACAGTCTAGTAGTTGTAGCCTACAATTTACCGGGGCAGCTTCTCCACACAGCAGGGCTATATCGCATTTTGCCTTGTTACTGACAATGATCGCTACTACTGACATTTTTATGAATGAGTGATTTTCCCCTAAATAAATGTCAAGCTTATTTAAGTTTTTGGTGGCATATTTTCAGTTAGCAGATGGTACTATTTGAATCGCGATTCCATCTGAGATAGCTACTGCTGGTAACGTTGTTGTTATAATAAGCTTCAAAGGGGGTTCTTTATTAATGAATGAATGCAATATGAGTAGGCTAAATGCCTGAAAATATCACAAGAAGGGAAAGAAATTACAATGACGTTTAAGTCATAGAGATTAGGTCAATTTTTACATCTGTCTGCCAAACGTATTCGTTTTTATCCAACTATGAAGCTGCTGATCACCATTCCCTCTTGCAGGGGAAATGAGAAGACAACTATTTCATTCTACTCTCCACTCTTAGTATTTTGAGTTGTAAATGAGCAGAAAATCCTTTTATCCTTTTAAATCTATGTAATCTTTATAAATAATAAGTAGTCTATCATATAAAATATACAGAATTATTATATGGCAACGACGGTACAAGCTTTCTGATTGGCTAATAGGTAGTCATGCGAGACGCGTATTGCCCTCCTCAGCGGTCAATACGGCTCCGTATTGCCCTCTGACGTCATCTTCAAAATGAGCGACGAGTCAGCTGCTGAGTTTTACTATCCAGATGATACATTCCAGCCTCAGTTTGATATTTCCCGGCATGACCTCACTCTCGGTTAGTAAGTAGTTATTATTGCCCTCTGACGTCATCTTCAAAATGAGCGATATCGACGAGTCAGCTGCTGAGTTTTACTATCCAGATGATGCTGAAAAGATTTGTCATCGAAAGTGAGGATGAAGACTAGACTTTCTGAATCACTTGTGTCGTTATTTTGTGTTGAAATTAAAGCCATTTTAGCAGAACCATGTTGTCCGCTTTCTATCAAAAGTAATGAGTTGCTAGGCAACACATGAAACACACCGTGAGAAGACTTGAGAGCTAGCTACAATTAGCCTAGAGGTACCATTTATTTTCGTTTAAAAAATGAAAAGAAGCTAAACATGCCATATAATAAACTACTTACTCACAGTTAATGTGAGCGCGCGCATCGGGCTGTAGCGCGGCATTATGGGATTTGTAGTTTGTGTGTTATTGATGCTTCATATTGTCGCGGGCCGGATATAATTGTACACCGGGCCGGATGTGGCCCACAGGCCTTGAATTTGACACCTATGATCTACATCATAGAGTGATAAATAGTCATCTATACATAACACTCATATCTAGACAGTAATACAAGCTATTTAACACTGTTGTTAAAATTACTTTTCACGAGAAGCCATCCACAGTGTATAAAAGTATACTTAACATAACACATAATAGTGACATTAATGGAGGGTCGGTAATGTTGTTGTGATGCACTTTTTGTAATATTTGCTGAAATAAACTTTACATCCTGATGTTACGGGTACTACTGTTGAGAAACTCATACTAGTTAGGCTGTGTGCTGTCTTGTGACAACCAATGAGATGCACCAGATGTGATACCAAAGCTGATGCACTGTGTGCTTTATTCTATGGAAAAGTACACCTACACCTACCCTGCCGATAATGCATCGAATCGTGTAGATATTGGACATTCAGACAAAACACTCAATGAAGAGTACCTGATTAGTTTATGGTTGGTGTCAACATGCATCACCGATTTAAGGCCTGGAACTGACTATATTCTTCGAACAACACAACCCAATGCAGTCATTCTGGACAGGACTCCCAATATATCCACTTGATGAAGCGAAGCTCTAACACGATCGTACTTTGTGCCCATCAGCCCTCAAAATGCCCTTCACCATCCTATACCCACAGTGTGGCATTCTGGATTTTATCCCACTGTCAAGTCTGTCCAACTCTTCATCTGAAAGACAACTGTTTAGTGATTTCACTGACAAGTCCGATTCTGCCATATGCCTATGCCCAGTCTGTTTGTAAGAAACTCCTAAGAGGCCAGTGATGCACAAAACAGGAAAATTCTTCTCGAACAAACTAGTCAGATACTCACGACCTATGGCCACTTTAGGTCGCCCAATCCCTCCTTGTTCCAGCTCTGCAACTACCGTGTGCCTGTTGTCATATTTAGCCACATCAATGGCATTATGAAGCTGTCTCAAAGCGTCTGCTTTATCACGAGGCACAGACATCTGAGGAGATATAGCACTGAGGAAAACTAGCTCTTGGGAACAAACAAATTCAAAATAATCTAAATCTAAAGCTACACTGCTAAGGGAATGTTCCATACATGAGTGAAGCCTATCCTTCACAAAATGTAACAGTAATGTCAGATTCTGGAAAGAAAAAGACTTATCCCCTTACTTTGACATGTTCTCATAGCCTACTAGGCGAAGGCAAATACTAAATGTTAAATTTTATAAAGCCATAAACATTGAACATAAACATTGAAAAGGAAGCTATCATTTTGTAATTTAAGTCTTTGAATTTGGCAGAGGAGAAGACAGAGGTTTTACAAGTTTCAAAGTACTTAGCTCATTGGGCTCCATCCTCCAACTCTATCCAAAGAGCGACTCTTAGTTTTTGTAAAGAAGTAAAGTTTGGTTGTTCTGAAATCGTCTACTTTTCCCTGTGAAAGCAAGCTATTTCCGCTTTGGCCTAGTTCAGACAAAATCTGAATTTCTGCAATCTGAAATTCTGCAGTCTGAATTTCTGCAATCTGAATGATAACAATCTGTATTCCCACAATCTGAATTTCAGAAATGTGTATTTCTGGATCAAAATAATTCTGTTTTATTAAATTTGGCATACAAATAATTCAGATATGATATATTCAATAGCAAAATATTTAAGTTTTAGGAAATTGGACATACAAATATGTCAGATCTTTCATTTTCAAATTCAGATACTTTTGTCAGCTTTTAGCTCCATAGAAATTAGCCCACTGACTGATTCTGAATTTGAGATATTCCCCTAAATCTAGCCTATTTGATTAATATGTTTCTGTGGAATAGAAAAAGATACATCGGATGGAGCCTTGTAGTTACATTTGTCTTTTGAGACATTGTGTGGCCTTATTCATTGTGTACAAGACATTCCCCAAGGCCAAATTGAGGTTCTGTGCGACACATCACACATATGCACACAAAGTGTGGTCCAGAGAGGTTAACCTCACAGCAGGAAATTGGATCTTGATTACAGATTGATGTGAAGGTCAGATGTAATCTTAGGTTATTGGGGTGGAAGAACCGTCCCCCCTCCCCCCATTTCATATAAATGTTTGTTTCTTATGCTGTACAGCCATCACTTGACTGTTAAATTAGATTTTGGTGTTACATTACATGATCAAGACTCACGACCTTTCCAGGAAATTGTAGGTCAACCTTGTGTCAGTCCTGACATCATGTGGAACTTGTCATCAATATTGTAGTAGATGGCTGATGTCAAAAACAGCTATAAAGTGTGGGCCCCGTTTACTCTCCGAGACACTGAGCCCACCAAACCCATACAGACCTTGTTGAGCCCCAGTCGGAACCCACATTCCTCCGCAGACTTGTTCAGGCCGTCTTCAGCACCATGGCCAGCGTCAGCACGCTTTTTCTCGCCGCCACCTGTTGTGTCTATTTATGCCTTGCGCATGGGGAGGAATCGTTTGAGACCCGTTCTGTGGAGTTCCCGCCAAAGACTCAAGAAGAAAAGGATCTGGTAGGAACAGTTCAAATGGGTCTTTGCCTTACTGTGTGTGTTTAGAATGACTCCTAGCTGAAGGGCTTTTCAACAGCGGCTGGATAAAAAAACTCAATTTAAAGTGATGGTTTTGAGTAACCGGCATTCTTTCCTAAAAACGGAAAACTCTTGGGATGTGTGCATTAGACTACATTTATCAAATCCAAATTGATAGATAGCAAAAAACATCGGTAAACGCATGCTTTCAATGGTTCCCTTTTAGATTGAAGCTTTGCAAGAAGTCCTGGAAAAACTGAAAAACAAACAAATGCCATCATCGGAGAAAAAACTAGGATGGCTTCCTTCGGTAAGAGACTAATTTAGCCTATAGGCCAAACGAACAAATATTTATTAATTATTTTCCACAATAACTCATAACGAAAATACATTTTCGTTATATATTTTTTAAACGTAGAACATTTTCTAAGTTTGTATTGTCAGTTCTTTTCTAGGTCATTGTCAGAGCTGTAGGCCCACAATTAGTCTACTGATAGGTATGCTTTGTTGTTTGTTTTCAGTGTGACGCGGGCGAACAGTGCGCCGTGCGTAAAGGCGCAAGAGTTGGAACGCTCTGCGGCTGTCCTCGAGGATCGTCTTGCAACTTCTACGTCCTCAAGTGTTTGTGAAAGATGGAATAACAGAAATGTAACTAGCCTCACACAAATTGAATAAACAGTTGATGGTGGAAATTGTTGTATTAATGTCGTGTTCCCTTATACCTTGCTATATTTTCATTTTTGACAGAATTTATTAAAACAAATTAAATGGGATTAATAAAGTATGACTTTATAAAAACTGCGATAAGTTATACATATTTTTATTCAATATGTTGAATTTGTGCATTGGACGCGTACAATGTGTTACAAAAAAAGAAAATAGAACGGACCTGATGAACTGCAGCTTCTGTGCGTGAAAAGGCTTAATAATATGATAACATGCAATAATTAATATAAGCGATCGGTGCTTTGCTGCATAAATTACATTAACTTTAAGGACGTGCATTAAAATACAGGCTACGTTAAATATAGCTTAATTCAGCATAATGTCTCTAAGTATACAGTAACCAGTGCCGTAATTAATTCAAAGTAATCGGTGATGTGTTGTAAAAACGTTAATATTAAGGGACGTGCATCAAAATATAGGCCTAAATGATCAGATTTATCAAAGGCTCTCAATTCTTCAGCGAGTTTCATTGCATTCCACTGGAATGTTTGGGACAATGGCCCGCCTCTTGCACAGTGACTAGGAGAGAGACTAGCGCTCCTAGCGCTGAAAGGTTTACCAATGACATCATATCCCTAAATTACTGTCCAATATGGCGTCCAGTTGGGTAGTGGAAGGGAGAATACAGGAGGAGCCTAGACTAGCAGCGGCGAGAAAGCCCGACTTCTCCGATCATAAATACTCCGTCCTGATCATCATTGGACAGATCAAGCACGCCAACCAGGCGGAACACATCGCCCAGGAGATCGAAAGAGGTATGGCAACTGACGAGGGTCGGCATTATTTGGGTGCAGAGACTTTTTTTCAGATACCGCTGTTCCTGAATTCGCAGCCGAGGTTACCCTGGATAAAAAAAGCATTTTAAGTCAGTGTCCGTGGCTGTACAACTGCATAGCCTACAATTTGCAAGTTACAATGCTGCGTCAAGAGGCGATGTTCCGTCGTGTGCAGATTGTTTCCTCTTTCTTCTCGTTGATTCCGTTTAAGCCGATATGATGCATAACAAACAGCTATACAATATCCCTACCTTATATCTCAATTTCTGTGCTGGCCTTTGGTCAGATTCTTCACAGTGGCCATTGTGCAGTGATATATCCTGCTCCTGGAGACATGTAATATATGCTTTGTGAGGTCTTCATGTGCCTAGGGGAGTGTGATCTGTGGACTGTCTCGGCTATTGTAGGAGCTCTTAGTTGAATGCCCTGCTTCTGGGGGTGCAGGCTTGTGTACAATTCAGTCTCTGTCTCTTTCTGTCTCATGACTGTGTGTGTGTGTGTGCTTGACTGTGTCGTGTCTGTCCAGGTATACGTTCATGGGATGTGGACCTGACCTCCTGCAACTTGAATCTGCACCTCAGAGACTTCCTCTCTCACCACACCCATCAGATACTCAAGGGTACAGGTCAGCTCACAGTGTTGTGCATGTTAGTTGTATAGCAAATGTGTGTGTGTGTGCGGGTGTAATGGTAAATGTGCAGGTGTGTTTGTCTGTTACAATCCATTAACCATATTTATTTTAGAAATACCAGTTGCTATAGTAACCTGCTATGTCAGCTTATCTAAGTTCCTCGGAGGAAGAAAAAAGGAAAATTTAGTTTTTGTGTGTGAAGTGGCTGATTGTTGATATGGTTCAAATATGGGTAGACATAATTGATTGTAAACAATAATTGTGCTGCTCAATGGCAATATAAACCTTTCTTAAACTAGTATGTACAGAGGGCTCCCCCCAAAAATGACAGGCTCCCCCTTAGCAAATACAAGTAAACAGTGTTATAAAAATTCACCTATTTGTAATTCAGTTTTTGAGTTTAGCTAGTGCAAAGTGCCCGTGATGCAGTCGGTGACACACACACGGAGAGATTCCGAGAATTATAGATAGCACACAGTGCCCGTGATGCCGTCGGGAGTAAGATGTTGGTGACATGTCGGTTGATGTTGGTTTCTCTGTCTACATTACAATCATGTCTGTCTGTGTACATGTTTTATAGTGGGATTTCAGAGGAGCGTTTCTTTTAATGATGGCAGTGTTTGAAGTTGTAGGTGTCAGTTCCAGCACCCGAAGATGCGCGGTGCTGCATTTGACGTTATTTGGCAATTGATCCCTTTCAGCCATGTTAAGCTGACAATATTATTATTATTATTATTAGTGTTTGCTGAAAGCAAAGCTGGTCGTAGACAGTTGTCTGTGGAATCCAACAGACTTGCACATTTGTTCAGAACCCCACGAGAGCGAGACCAAAGTCCAACTCTCGCCCCATAGAGACCAACAGAGAAATTCCCACAGACTCCCTGGAATGATGCTAACTGGCATGTCGTTAACACAATGTTGTTCACCTTCTTCACTGGGACAGGAAGGGGTACAGTTATGGGGAGACTGGGGTACTGCTGACTTATCTGTTGTTAAGTCCGCTCAAAGGGGCAGGGAGTTGGGACAATGATTTAATATGAATATCAGTGTTTCCCACACAGACTAATTTGTGGCGGTGCGCCACAGAATCAACACCGTCTGCCACATATTGCGTTTCGTAAAAAGGTTTTTAACGCTATTTAGGTTAAAACACGCAGCGTGTTCGTTCAGCTGAATTTCCTTTCCCTGCTCTCGCTCCGTTTCTCAGTCAGTTAAGTGTCTTTCTCACATGTATACAGTCACAACGTCAGCACACATTAGCAACGATGCATACATACGCCGTTTTAGTAAGACAGACAGCTATATCAGCGAGCATTCAACATTAGTGCTGTAGCTAAAGATCTAGGAAAGTTCAGGCTACTTTTTGCTAGGTTCCTACAAACATGTCTTAATTGAAGGTTCCCCTTCGTTATTTTGGTGAGAAGTCTCAGGAGCTAGCTACTTACCAGGCGTTGTTTGTTGTTGATTTTGTGAAGGTGTGAATAATTTTCGATTCATATTTAATATAATAAAGTTCTGTGTAACGAATTAACAAAATAATTATTTTGAAGTTTGGGTGGAAAATTGCCCAGGTGCTGTTCGATGCCCCCTGATACATCCTCTAAAATTTCCTGGGAAAAAAACGCGAGGTTTTCTCTTTTTATGTTATGCTCATTAATATTTAGAGGAGCTGCGTGCTGATTGGTCGGTTTTCAGCGAGTGAAGCTGCGGATCAGAAACGCAACACGGCCAACAGCACTCACTGAAACACCAAAGGTGGAGACGGAGACTTCAAATAAAAACGTGCAAATACATATATTGTGTCTACACAACACTGTTTAACAGATTGACTAGATATCATCTGAAATGATCATTTAAGTTGTTTCCACTTTTGTCAAAGCAAACTGGATTGACTTAGGTGGGTAGAATTTTACAGCTTAGCATGAACCAAACTATATCATGATTCAACTCAGCTTCAGTTACTGTAGCTAGATATATTGCTGAAAAATAACCTGACAAAGATCTGGACAAACATGCATCGTGAATTGTAGATTTACATGTATTCGAATGAAACAGTCAGGAACATGAAATAATGCGTTAGTCCCTTTGCCAATAAACTAAATCATCACACATTCTACCTATGCTTTTGCGTTAGCAAGCTAAACTAGTTTACGTAAGGGATAATGCCCGACGAGGTGTCCAATATGAACTGATAATGGACGATGGGGAGGCATGAACCGTCCGACGCGCAGCTGAGTCCATTATCAGCTGATATTGGGCAAAGGGCATCATCCCGCTTATACCATGGTCACTTGCCAAAAAAATTTTTTTTTACAAACATTAATTTATGTTTTCAGGCGTTTTGCAAAAGAAATGTAACGTTTTTTAACGTTAGCCAACTCTGATATTTTATAGTCCGCTCAGCTCATGGAACCAGCACTGGCTTTCCCTTGGCTGAGATATTAGCCCGAAAGCTAACGTTAATGCTAGTAAGATTTAAAGGCAATAACATTGTGTACGGTTGACAAACGGTAAATATAATTTTATAGTATGTTTGACAATAAGATTTGTTAGCTAACCAGGCATGTCACTGTCCCAAAATCGATATCAAGATTTTCACAAACAAAGTAGCCTAGCCTATACCGGCCATAGTCTTGGCCACTGTCGCCGACCGCAGCCTGTAGCGAGTTGAACATCAAGACTAGCCAGCTATCCAGCCGTGTCATTGTCCCCAAATAAAATCAAGATTTAAAAAAAGAAAATAATCAGCCATGTGTAGAGTTGCTGCTACTGTCGTGTTGGCCGCAGCCTGTCTGAAGTAGATTGACTAGCGAGGTGAACAGTGAATGGGATGTGAGATTAAAAAGTTACGTGACACTGCCACACTACATTCAGAAAATAAACATATTTGGTTAAAATAAATATTGAAGTCACTCATTGTTGTAAATACAAGTTACAGTAGTTACATACGGTCGGAACAGCACCTCTTTCCAGGTTCAGCTTCCTAGCAAATCCTGCTTGCAATTGTCCAAGGTTGTCAAAACTGTCTTGGGTGAAATGTTCAGAGCAAATGAATGATTGAGTGTCGAACTTTGCCGGGATCTTCTCATAAGACAACAGCAGCCATGCCTGTTGAATGTTTGGCTCCTTGGGAAGACTGTGAGTGTTAGCCTTCCCTGTAGGCTACAGCCTGGAACACAGCATTTACGACCGTGGTCCATTTTCAATATCCTTGTTATAATTCAAAACGTTATTCTTTGTAATTCCTTAAGTAGCTTACACAGAGCAGCGCGCAGCTAAACTAGTATCGGAGATAGACGCTACCTCGGGCTGGTCTGGATGTAAATTCTGGGGCGTGACAAAGGTACAGACCAGAGCCAAAAAGAGGGCGATCACCGGTCCTACGTAGGACTGGTAGCTTTGTTGAAAAGCTAGTTTTTTACAGCCAAATTTTTTCTTTTTTAGATTTGAATAGGAAATGGACTTTGATATTCACGGTATGTTCATTTTACCCACCGAACTGTCGTTATTCAACTATGACAAGGTAAAATCGGTTTTGCAGTCAATTGCCCCTTTAACAATTGAAAACAGATGCATCATAGACCGCTGTAGTATGTGTTGCCCGGGCAACAGAGGCTAATGTCATGATGCTAATGCTTCAGTGAAATAGTGGACTACTGTTTCCGAAAGTAGATGTAACTACTTACTATATCAGCTTATATTGTACATTACTCTTCACAATTGTGTTTCATATCACAAAGTAAAATGAGTAAATAGTTATCACCCTGGCCTATTTGCTTGTGGCGTTTCTGCAGCTCCCTTGCAGTAAAGCAGTTAGCCTAGCTATCTCCCAGAAGTTAACGAGCTGCTAAACTAATGTTCTGCTCGAGGTAGTCACGCAATATTTTGTGACGTCAGTAGCGTCAGTGACTTTGCCTAGCAAGTTAGCCACCGTTAGCTTCACTTTTGCCACAAAAACTTAATTAAAACTCAAACCGTGCATAACATAAAACCGAACATAAATCCCAATAGAACCAACTTTTTTGACATCGACTTGTCAAAAATTATGTAGTCTATATAGTCCAAATATTGACTGAGCCTAAGGCGAAAATAAACAATAATAATAATAATAAATAAATATATATATGAGATAACAATGTGTAGCAGAGAGTCCACAGACAAAGCATGGTACCATCCACACCTTCCCCTACCCCCGACAAGGGAAGGGTCCTTCCCCTTTTGTCCTTATCTCCCAGAGTAGGAGCTTCAAATTCCTGACCCAGCATGGGGTCAGGAACAGAGACCATGGTCTCACATTGTCAGAACAAAAGGAATTACTTGAAGGAACTTACTTGTGTGGACTTACAAACATTACAAGGACTACATGGCTCATGGACACTAATTCAAGGACAGTAGTCGATGTGTTAGAATGTGTTTGTCTCATTTACCTAGAACGTTGTTAATTGATGTTTGATTATAACTTCCCTTCAGGTATAGTTAAATCAGTCAATCTTGGTATCAAAATAATTGTATCATACTAACAAAACCAGTTATGAACGTTGTATTGTTATATTCTGAAGTTTGAGCATTCCATGGACATTTGAGATAATGGAACTCAAAACTATCAGCCACTTCACACCTCTGGGCAGGTCCCAGGACAACGCCCAGGTGGAAGTAACTGACCAATGAGAGAGGTCACCTTCACAGGGATGACCCCCTGTTCTTTGGGGTATTTAACCCCCAAACGTACAATCACCCCCGCTTGTTCGTAGGATAAACTTGTGAGTGAACGCGTCACTCTCTAACCTATTCCTCTTAACCTGCACCTTCACTGAGCGCCCGGAACTTTGACGAGAGATTCCGATTCTGTTCGTTGGACATAACGAACCATTTGACTCCGTTCTTCAAACCGACAAAAGTAACTGCGATTTGCAATATTTCTTACTTGTGACATATTGGCATGTTGTGATTGAATTGTTGATGTTTGATTGTATTCTACAAATGATTTGACTTAATCATCGTTAGGTCAGTTTCCATTGATCGTCCATTGTTACTATAGAAGCCTCTTCCTATCTCTACCTCTTCCTCAACTTCTCCCCTCCCCTCCACACGCGCTCTACGCAACCATTGTGTAGCGCGCTCTCATTAGAATTTAGGCCTACTGTACTGCTTTAGCCCAACTAACCCATAACTTGTCTGGTATGTGTTCACTATAATTACATTCTCTTAAATAAATCATTGTGTATAATACTTGCTTATCTCTCACGTTATATGATCTGCTCTACTTTCATAGAATTTACTACTTAAGATTAGACTGATTATTACGAGTGCTATTATTCGATACTATTAAACAAGGTTTCCTCTGTCCCTTTCACGAATCAGAGGTGGTGCCCCAAGAACTACTATACTTTATTAGAAATTAAGTATTACTAATCTTAAACGAGCAAACCACGCTACAAATGGTTGTGCCCTTGCCGAAGGCAAAGCACACCCAATGATAAAAAATCACTAATCTTTGAAAATAGCTTAATACTCGCAAATCTTAATTTATATCAAAATTGTGTCAAATAATCTTAAATATACACCAGATTATTATAATAAAGTCTGGCCTACTTCCACAACCTTTCAATTTTCAATAAAGTTTTAAACAAAACTCATAAATAGCTAATCTTGGAAAATAGCATTAAGTCCACACTAATATTAATAACTTTTTCAAAATTGTGTTCTTGTTTGTGCACATTCTGAATACTTTTTTACTGTGAATTTACACTGTCAGTTCTGTTTTTTGATATAGGGTTGGAAATTAATGCTTTTTTGTTTTTTTATCCAATTCATCGATTAATCGAATAAAGAATTGACAGATTAATCGATTATTAAAACAATTGTTAGTTGCAGCCCTAATTACTTTATCGGCAATGGTTATTTCATGTTCCTGACTGTGTTTCATTCAAATAAATAACCTGTGTTGTCATGTAAATCTACAATTGAAGATGCATGTTTGTCCAGATCTATTGTTCAGCAAGATAGCTAGAGCTAACTGAAGCTGAGTTGAATCACTTGAAACTGCAAAGGCAGCTCGAGTCCAAGACGGATTTGAGAGACCGCAGATTGCTGCTATTCTGGGTTGTTATGTTTTGGAGACTGCAAAGGCAGCTCGAGTCTAAGACAGACTCAAGACACCACAAAGACTGCGGCTTGTATTTTTTTTAAATTACCTTATCACTTGTATTATAGTTTTTATTATGATTGTTTATTGATTTTATGTAAAGCACATTGAGCTGCAATTCTTGTATGAAATGTGCTATATAAATACAACTATTTATTATATCACGATAGTTTGTTTGCTAAGCTGTAGTGCTAACGTTACCCCCCCAAGTCGATCCCAACAACAACAGAAGTGGAAACAACTTCCAAGAGAGAGCTTTACAAAGTGCATAGGTCACTGATAATAACAAGATAGCCCCAAAGCATTGCGGGTAGCCAAAACAAGAAACACACATTGTGAACAACCCAAAAATAAGTGCCAAAGGGAAGAACCGTAAGAGCAGGTAGTTAAGCAAGTTACAATTAAACAACATGAATCTCTAAGTGCAAGTGTACCTGTAGAAAAAGCAAGCAACGTTAAAAATAAGATTAACTAAAATAGAATATTTTGCAGCGAATACAACAGTTTAAATCAGTTACCACTAACCAACAAAAGCAACAAGTCTCTAAGCTAGAGTCATGTGATCCTTGAGGAAACTAGCATTGGGTTCAGCAAACCATTCCTAAATACCGTTGTACTCCCGGAACAAGTGCGTCTTGAGCCTTCTCTTGAAGGTGGAGTGACAATTTGTGTCTGATGGAGGTGGGGAGTTGATTCCACCACTGGGGGGCCAGGCAGGAGAAGAGCTTATGTTGGGACCGGGCAGTCTTGAACGGTGGGACCACCAGGCGGTTGTCTGAAGAAGACTGTAGGTGGTGGGTGGGGGTGTAATGACAAGACAAGGACTGGACACAAAACAGGAACCTAAATACACAGAAACAAACAAGACACAGGTGGACACAATGAAACTAACGAGAACTGAGCAAGGCACAGGTGAAGACAATGAGACAGGGAAACACTAGGGCAGGGCAAAACCAAAAACGGGGGCACGGCTGACATCAACAGCATTGGCACTATCTTAATCTCCGACTGCATCACCGGTACTGTGCACTAGTTATTTCTTGATGATCGATTTTTGTTTTTCAAAATAAATGTACTTCTATTAAATGTTGGATGGTTCTCATTTGACAATAAGCAGAATTACCAAAACATGTATCAAATCGCGAGCATATGTAATCTTTCATACGAGCAGATATTAACTTTTCACTCGCCAGATGTAAGTACGCACACAGCGTACTTGATGATGGGGGCCTTGTCTAACAATCCAATAGTTTACTCTGAAATTTGGTTGGAACATGTAAGTAGCTAATAGACGTTTATGTAGTGTAGTTTGTGTAGCATCAATTTGTGCGTCTTGTAAAGTAAGCTGTCAATCAAGGTACAAGGATGTCCCTGTGGGTGTGATTGCATTTAACGCAACCAATAATAAGAGGGTCAGTGCTTCCATTGGTTTCTGCCCCCAAACTGTCAAAAATAATTGACTCGGGGGAGCTGAAATTCACTTCACAAGCAGAAATTTACTGCGTGAGCAAAACTCAGCGAGCAGGACCCACCTTGCAGGAGCAAAATTTCACTGCTCGCAAGCAGATTTAACCTATGAGACTGTGCCGGCACCTGTACAACTCTCGGTTGTGTGCGAGTACTTATATCTATCGAGTGATATCTGCAAGTGTGAAAGAATATATACGTGAAAGAATATATACGCTCGTGATTTTTGACTCAAATGACGCCATGAAGGGATGCCAGTAATCTTGCAGCCTATATAGTATGTGTGTTTGTGTGTGGATGATAAACAACAGTTATATAGTGTATGATAACCTCAGTAGTTAACAGGCTGAAAGGCTTTCTCTCAATGGAGCCCAGAGTAATCTATGTAAAGTGTTAATATTCAAAATGACATCATATGTCTATGTCATGATATTTAGTTTGTCATCCTCAGTGAGAGATGAAAAAGGAAAAGAGAGATACTTTATGACTGGGTTTCTTTGACAAGCTCTCTGTGATCAGGTCATCCAGCTATCCTCAGATGAGACTGGATTTTCTAACCCAGGTCCCTCACTCTGCGTCTCCTTTTCAGCTAGGTGGTCTTGGAGTAAACATTTTCCAGTCCTGATCGTTCAATCTATGCACTGATATACACTGTGGTTGGCTTCCCTAGTCTGACTGGACACTTCACATTTTATATCCTGTTTTCTCATCTTTCCTCTCCTCTCTATACTGGTATAATGTCAAAATGTTTCCAACTCCCTGACACCAACCCCTGAAAATGCTTATTTTTGCATTTCTCTCACTTCCCATCCTCAGGGCAGAGGTGCCTGCGATATAGCTCAGGAGTGTTGGACACTCAGGTGCTGATTAGCCCATCCCAAGAGATCCTCTACTCTGAGGTCAGGGCCTAAGTTGTCTCCATCATACAACCTACATCTATTATAGTTTGACAATTGTTTACAGTGAGAGGATCTCCCTTGACAGGTGTGTGGGCTCCTGGAGAGTCAGTCTGGGCATAAGCTGCTGGTCCTTGCTGGACAGAGCTGGGAGGATACTGGAGACTTGCGGATACACAGCGGACTGTTGTCCCCACACCACCTGACGCACATTCTCACAGAACAGGTGAGACTCATGAAAAACCAAATGGTCCCAAACCTCAGAAGTGTTTTCAAGAATACTTTTTCCATTACAGGTTAAATAATTGTTTTCCCATTCCCTCAGTTTATAGATACGGCCAGCTCCACTTTTTCATCACTCCCCACCTCTGAAGCTGTCCTAACCCTGAGCTGTCCTAACATTGGCCAGTGGAAAAAAGCCCTCTTGGAGAGCAAACCCTTCCAGGGGCCCATGTCTCTCCACATCAACCCTCCAGTAGGGCTTCCCACCATGGAGGCTCTAGGGGAGTTTACCTCCCTGCTCACCGGTACCCTTTCCCCCTGGTCCCCCTTTGACTGCCTCCAACCCCCCAGTACTGTGGGCTTCCTCAAGCTCTCCCGTCCCTGTTGTTATGTGTTCCCCGCCGGTCGAGGTGACTGTGCTTTTTTTGCGGTTAACGGATTCACCATTCTAGTAGATGGAGGGTCCGACCCTCAGGCTTGTTTCTGGAAGCTGGTCCGACACTTGGACCGAGTCGATGCAGTTTTGCTGACTCACATTGGGACCGAGAACCTCCCCGGGGTCAACGCCCTCCTCGAGAGGAAGCTGGCTGAGTTGGAGATGGGCTCAGATGTCAAAGGTGATACTATATCATACTATAATGCCAGAAATCTGTGTCTGTCTCTGTGTGTGTCTGTGGCTCAATTATCTTGCAAACAGGGCGTTTTATGAAGTTGAAATTGTTGTACAGGTGTATGGCTCTGAACCCAAGGACTTGCATTGAAGTTGGTAAAGCTTTTTGGAAGCGCCAAAAATATCTGAAATAATATAAATTGTGCAACTTTTTAACAGAGAAGGCAGGCCACAGCCTGTTAAGGGGTCCCTGAGGGCTACCAAACGGACGTTTTACGTAGGCTATTTGCTAAGTAAGATACAAACTTGCATGATTTCCGAAGCTAACTAACATTCTTAAAATTTGAACTGACAGTAAATGAAGAGTTGGGACGTTGAGCAGGTATTGACAAAAATCTTTGTTTATCTTTTAAAAAGAAAGCAATGTGTTTAGTAGGGGTGGAGGAAAAATAGAATCGCGATTCAGTCTTCTAGTAATTCACATCTTCAAAAATGTCAAAAATCAATATATATTTCGTTTTCTTGGAAAAAAAAATTGAATCGTGACCCCAAGAATCGATTTTAATCGAATCGTGAGGTACCAAAAGATTCCCACCCCTAGCGGTTAGTGGCTAGTAGATAATGATAAGGCACTTGACTGCAATAACTTGGTAGCTAGCAGGCTGAGAGTAAGTCATTGGTGGCCAAGCAGCGAAGCTTCGAAGCCACCTAGAGGGTTTCTGCGTATTCTTATTAGGATTCCTCTGTAAGGAGGAAACTATTGTTATTAGTTTTATTAATATTATTAGGGGCCAAGAAGCGAAGCTGCGAGGCACCTCTTGTATTTGTTAGTATTATTAGGGTTCTTCCGTCAGGAGGACCCTATTGTGTTTGTTGGTATTATTAGGTTCCTCCGGTAGGAGGGAACCTAGTGTGATCAATGGTATTCTTATTAGGTTCCTCCGGTAGGAGGGAACCTAGTGTTATTGTTGGTATTCTTATTATTATTATTTTTCTTCTCCTTGCACCCCAATATCTCAAAAAGTCCCTGGTCATAAATTTTCTAATTTGGCACATTGATACTACATCTAAGTGGGTACAGCCACACCGAATATGGGCCACATCGGACCATAGGGGGCGCCACAGGCCACGCCCAAAAGTCCGATTTTCAAAGTGATGGCATTTCCACCCCATTGCTCCAATTCTTCTGAAACTTGGTGTGCATGCCTCATTTTTCATGAGGAACAAAAAAGCCTCAAGGACCCATAAGGTCCGCCATGATGGATTTTCCTGTACTGTGATAATTTGGGAAAACCTTCAAAATTCCTCCTCTTGAACCAAAGGTGAAATTGACTTGAAATTTGGTACAGATATGTATCATTGACGTATTTAAAAACGTTACTTAAGGCAATTGAATCAAGTACAAAATGGCTGAAGTGGTTGTATTTATGTAAATGTCCACATTTCCTCAATATGTTTGTGTCACTAAATCAAATGTATTTTTGAAGGTTGGTTCAAACCTAATAAGCTTTAAGGTGGCATGCCTCTGAAGTACCACGCAAAGTTTCACCTTGATATGTCAAAATATGACTGAATTACAGCTGTTTGAACTTGGACCAAATCTGCCAATGCTCGCCATTGGAGAAACAGCTTTTTTTAACTATCCAGTTATTGAACTTTGTGCATTCCATGCCTGGGAATGGCTCAATTGGCTGAGATGTTATGGCGGTAAGCAAAGGGTTGTAGGTTCAAAACCAGTCAGAGGCATAGTTTTTTATTTTTTATTCTGACAAAACGGTTTCTAGTCTTCAGATAAATCCTCCGGTTGTAAAACATAGCAATGCGTGTTTATTTGAGCCCATCACAACACTCCAATCATCTATTTAGCGTGACTATGTAAACCACTGCAAAACAAGTCAGGTTCACCACAGTAGCTAGTTACTTTTAGTCTACGCATGGTAGAGATAACGCTAATGGTTATCTCTAATGAAGCAAATTGAGTGTTCAGGTGGATCCCTTGTCTTTTGCACAAATTCATTTCAGTAACCTAAGCCAGGACACATCCCCACTGATGCTAGGCATGATTTTAAATTCCCTTCCATGACAAGTTATGGCACTCCAAACAACCTTTTAAAAAAACTATAAGTTATTCTTTACAGCAGGAACCCAGTCATCCTGTTGTCCCATTTTCATAGGAAATGTACAAGCAGTTTCAATTTTGGCTGAATCTAACAACGCTTACCACAGGAGAAACAGCTTACTTTTTAATACAGTAACTGAACATGACAATATTCAACACTGAGAATAGCTCAATGGGCTGGGATGGTGACCTGTAAAGTATAAGGTAGTAGGTTGGAATCCAGCCATTATCTTTTGGCCTGTCATCATTTTGATTATCTGTTTAGTTCAATAGGATGACATCTTTCTGAAATACCATGCACAATTTCATGCAATTTCACCTGGAAATGTCAACCGTTTCTTAACCTTTATCCCAAAGCTGACCTAAGCTAATACTCTGCCCTTTCTATTCATGCAATCTCAACAGTTGGTGTGTAGCAGAGAGGATAGAGAGACTGACTTGTAACCTTATGCTCATGAGTTCAAATCCCCATTCAGCTTGTTGTTGGCCAAACATGAAGTAGTTTTGCTCTTTTGTAGTCCAACTCTCGATCTTCTAAAGTTTACATGTTTATAATATTTTGCGGAGTAACGCGCATCGCTGCTTGCAGCTATATTTAGGTTCCTCCGGTAGGAGGGAACCTAGTGTTATTGTTGGTATTCTTATTATTATTAGATTATTATTTTTCTTCTCCTTGCGCCCCAATATCTCAAAAAGTCCCTGGTCATAAGTTTTCTAATTTGGCACATTGATACTACATCCAAGTGGGTACCCCCACACCAAATATGGGCCACATCGGACCATAGGGGGCGCCACAGGCCACGCCCAAAAGTCTGATTTTCAAAGTGATGGCATTTCCACCCCATTGCTCCAATTCTTCTGAAACTTGGTGTGCATGCCTCATTTTTCATGAGGAACAAAAAAGCCTCAAGGACCCATAAGGTCCGCCATGATGGATTTTCCTGTACTGTGATAATTTGGGAAAACCTTCAAAATTTCTCTTCTCTTGAACCAAAGGTGAAATTGACTTATAATTTGGTACAGATATGTATCATTGACATATTTAAAAACGTTACTTAAGGCAATTGAATCAAGTACAAAATGGCTGAAGTGGTTGTATTTATGTAAATGTCCACATTTCCTCAATATGTTTGTGTCACTAAATCAAATGTATTTTTGAATGTTGGTTCAAACCTAATAGGCTTTAAGGTGACACGCCCATGAAGTACCATAAACAATTTAACCTTGATATGTCAAAATATGACTGAATTACAGCTGTTTGAACTTGGACCAAATCTGACAATGCTTGCCATTGGAGAAACAGCTTTTTTTTGTTCAGTAACTGAACATGCCAACACTCAACACTGAGAATAGCTCAACGAGCTGGAACGGTGACCTGCAAAGTACAAGGTCGTAGGTTCAAATCCAGCAACACTGAATCTGTCTTAAATTTGAATACATGTTTAGTTAAACAGGATGACATCGTTCTGAAGTACCATGCGCAATTTCACCTTGATATGTCAAAAAATCTTTGAATTACAGCTGTTTAAGCTTTGGCCGAATCGAACAAGCCATGCTACAGGATATACATCTTTTTTGGGGGGGGACAGAAACTGATCTGAATTTCTCAGCCTTGCGGGTAGCTCAATAGGTTGAAGTGTTGTACTGCAAAGGGTAATGCCACAGGTTCGAATCCAGGCACAGTCTTTTGGCCTGTCATAATTTTGATTACTTGTTTAGTTAAACAGGCAGACATCATTCTGAAATACCATGCACAATTTCATGCAATTTAACCTTGAAATGTCAAACTTTTCTTAACCTTTGTCCCAAAGCTGATAAAAAACTAATACTCATATCACGCAGTCAGAGCACAGCCAGATAATCAGCGTCAGCACCCTTGGGTACCCAGCATGCAGTGCGGCATGTCCAAAAATGCAAAGACTTGTGGAAAATAGTTTGGTTACAACAGCCTTGCGAGGGATTTCAGTTGTTGTGTTTGTTCATTTAGATGTTTGTAATGTTTTTGTTGGTTAGTTAATATAATCTTGTTGGTCACGCTGATTGTGTATGTTGTATAGTTTAATGGGACTAGAGAGTCGGCTGCTGAACTGCTACAGGCTTTTCTTGCAAGAAGCTGAATATGAACGCTGTCTTGCCCAGTTGATCACATGATTTCAGTTAGTTGTCTGTTGACTGAGAATCTGGAATCAATGGTGGCCAAACATGAAGTCGTTTTGCTCTCTTGTTGTCAAAAGTCTCGATCTTCTGCAGTGTATATGTTTATAATATTTTGCGATTTTGCGGAGGAACCCGCATCGCTGCTTGCAGCTATATTTATTATTATACTTATTCTGCCATGGGAGTCTATGGCAGCCCATAGAACCGCTTGTCGGAAAGTTTTTAAATTTGGCACTGTGATTGGGGACAGTACAGTGGCTCTTGTCACCAAGTGTCATGCCAGTGTCTCAAGCACTATAGCGCCACCAATGGGGCAAAGTTGGAGTGTGTTTACATACGTAACTTTTGAATCGTATGTCCTATTTTCAAAAATTAGGTACCTTTTGGATTCCCTGGATAAACACAAATTCAATGCACTCAATTGCGTCATTTCCGGTCACTAATTTTAGTCATGTTTATTATACTCTTTAGTCTAGTCAAGTTTCAGTTGACTAAAAGTCTGAGCATATTAGTCTTATTTTAGTCAGAATTATCCATGACTTTAGTCTACTTTCAGTTGACAAAAATTGATGACATTTAGTCTAGTTTAAGTCAATGAACATTTTATTTTAGTCTCTTTTTAATCAAAACAGAAATAGTCTAAGAAGTATTCTCAAGAGGCATGTTAATACTAAAACAATTTGTTTAACGTAGGCCTATTGGTCTAGAATAAGATATTCAAAGTCATGTTGTTGAAGCCAAATTCAGTTCAGTTTGATTGCTATGTGAATGACAAAACTAGTTACAGTATTTGGCCAACAAGGGATGCTTAGTACACATGCAGTCAGTCAGGTAGGAACTAAGAACCCACTTTACACTCTCTCATTCAAACAAATACAAACGCACACACACAGTAGCTATACACACTAGTCACACATGGTAACCCACTTTACACTCTCTCACAAACAAACACACACATGCTAGTCACACACGTTTGTCTCATTAACATTAAAAGCTAACGTCTAAAGCTAACGTTAAAATGAGACACATTAAGCACAGCCTCATGAGTTAGCTAATAATAATAACGCGACCAAACGAGACAAAATAACCTTGTAACATTTTGTCTCATTTTTATTTTGTGAACTACATTTTGTGTCGCTTTTATTCGTCAACGATATTGCATTATACATTTAGTCATCGTCACATCAGCATTTACGCTGCGTCTTGTTTTTTATCACTGAAAGTTTCGTTGACAACGATATTTAGTCATAATTTTCATTGACGAAAGCAACACTAGAAGTACCACAAACAATTTCACCTTGGTATGTCAAACTATGATTGAATTAGAGCAGTTTCAAAATTGGTTGAATCTAACAATGCTTACCACAGGAGAAACAGCTTACTTTTTTATACAGTAACTGAACTGACAATATACAACACTGAGAATAGCTCAATGGGCTGGGATGGTGACCTGTAAAAGGTAGTAGGTTGGAATCCAGCCATTATCTTTTGGCCTGTCATCATTTTGATTATCTGTTTAGTTAAACAGGATGACATCATTCTGAAATACCATGCACAATTTCATGCAATTTCATCTTGAAATGTCAACCGTGTCTTAACCTTTGTCCCAAACCTGACCGAAGCTAATAGTCTGTCCTTCCTATCCATACAATCTCAACAGTTGGTGTGTGGCAGAGAGGACAGAGAGACTGGCTAGTAACCTTTTGCTCATGAGTTCAAATCCCCATTCAGCCTGTTGTTGGCCAAACATGAAGTAGTTTTGCTCTCTTGTTGTCCAACTCTCGATCTTCTGCAGTGTACATGTTTATAATATTTTGCCATTTTGCGGAAGAACCCGCATGGCTGCTTGCAGCTATATTTATTAGGGACCTATTGTTATTGTTAATATTATTAGGGGGCAAGCAGCAAAGCTGCGAGGCACCTATTGTTATTGTTAGTATTATTAGGGGCCAAGCAGTGAAGCTGCGAGACACCTATTGTTATTGTATGTATTATTGGGTGTGCTTGCCTACGGCAAGAGCACAACCTTTTGTTATCTCACATATATATTATTATCATTATTGTTTCTCTTCACACCCCTAAAACTCAGTAAATATTTGGACTACATAGACAACCTAGGTGTCAAAAGTTTTGTCTTGGTCGCAATTGAGTTGCTTGTATTGGGATTTACGTTACGTCTAATATTTCACTGAAGCATTAGCATCATGACATTAGCCTCTGTTGCCCTGGCAACACATACTATAGCCAGAGAATGTCTAATATAGAGAGAACCACAGACATAATAAAGAGTAGACACTGCATTGGCTGCTGGGCGCGAGAAATGCAGCCGCCATCTTGGAAAGGTCAAGTTCCTCATTGCTTAGCGTCAGAATAAACAAGATGCCAGCACTGTGCAGCATATTCCTGCTCAAATCGGCGGACAATCGCAAACAGGGCTCGGGGGATTACTTTTCACCAGTAAGATTTAACATTACCATACTATTGGTTATATTTTGTGAAAATAATAACCATGTCCTGTATCATAGCTACATGTATGACCTTTGCAGCAAAGCAAACCGCGTGAAAATTAGTTTGGTATTCAGTTTGGTATGATTAATTAAATGCGCTGCCAGCTCATTGCCCCTGCCAAACAGATTACACTGAGTGGAGCGAGTGACCTTTCCAAGATGGCGGCCCCACGGCTAGTCAGCGCCAGTAGGCAGTAGCTAGGGTTGCCAACTTCAACCCCAAATGCGGGACACTTTCTCCCCCCCCGCTAATGTATGCAAATTGTTTGCCTGATGTGATGCTAGTTAGGGACTTCCATGGTTAATGCGAGCATGCGAGCAAATGTTTTGGGCTGATTTCAGTGAAAAATAGTTTTTGGAGCTTGAAACAAACAAACATAGCCGTTTGTCCAATTGGTAAAACGTTGTCTAGTGAAGGTAATTACGTTTACGTTTCTTAGCCTGGTTTTCCATCTTTATATTGTCTCAAATTAGCTTTCGATCTGTCAGTGTCACTGTTGTGTGTAAGCGGCACTAAGGGCTGCATATGTTCATTTTGAATTTTCCACTGGAGCTTTAGCTAGCTGGCTAACGTTGCGTTCTCTCCTCCTGTGTTCAATGACTCAATTCATCAAGCTGTAGCTAACGTTATCTAAGTCTGTCAACAGAGCTCCTGGGTAACTTAACTTGAATATACCAGAAAATATACAAATGATTGAAACCATCATTCAGTAAATCGCCGAGGCCAGGAGTGCTTTCAGCTTCTGAAGGTCGTCTGCACTGGTGATGCAAGACCCTTCGCGTTAACATTTCCATGCACTCGCGCTCCCTTCTGACACGCGCACCTGTTCGCAATTCACTGAATATGAATACTGGCGAGGCTGTGACTGGAAAACGGGACTGGAGCTGTCCCGGGCGGGACAAATCAATATCACCCATAAATCGGGATGTCCCGGACAAATCGGGACGGTTGGCAACCCTAGCAGTAGCGGTCGATGAGGTGTCTACTGTTAATTATGTCTATGGAGAGAACTGCCACTCTCAGGAAAGTTCCGGGTTCTGAACTGGTTGAAGTTCCATGTGAGGGCGCTAACGAGCGAGTGCAGAATGAATGGAGGTCTATGGAGCGGTACCCCTCAAAATCCAGGATATAATATTTTTTATTAAAGGATATAAAATATTCCGATATTTTTTCAGGATATAATTTTTTGTCTAGTAATTTGATTTCTGAATTCGAAAGGGGAGGCAAAAAAATACACACTGCAGGCTGTTAGATAAAGATTTAAAGTCGCCTTTCTGTTCTAAAAAGCTTATGAAAATGTCACTGACGTCATACACATCGTACGACCAGAGCTACCGCTTTACGGCAAGCTCTGGTCACTTTTTCTCTCAGGGCATCGACAACACAGCTGACAGGTTAGGCTCTCCCTGTCAATACACATGCTAGAAAGAGTTTTGGCTTGCTAATGTTGTTGCTAATGTTGCTAATGCTCTGACATTCTGATTCCGCTTTGGATGCCATCAAACGGGAGCTCTGGTCGTATCAGTCCTTCACTAACCAATCAGCATTCTGCAGCAGAATGCGAGCGTGTTATGGGCATCAAGACTCACCCTGTAAGAAATCAAAAGGACATAAGTACTCGTTCATTAAACTTTCGACCTATAATCCATGTTGAACATGCAAAAACTACAATCAAATCGGAGATTTCTCAACCACAATCAGGCGAAAGAGACAAATTTAGCCGTTTAGCTCCATAGACTCCCATTCAACATGCACTTGCTCGCGATCACCCCCAGTGGAACTCTGGTGGAACTGCAGCCAAATTCGGTACAATGGGGCTTACTAGGGAGTGGCAAGGCTCTCCTTAAACAGGCTCTGCTACAGCGGTCTATGATGCATCTGTTTTCAGTCGTTAAAATAACCATTCCTCCCAAATACATTTTCATTGTAGGGTTTATTATAACATAAGATTACAAGTAAATGATTTGTGAGTGAAATAATCATTAGCTGTGGTTTCAAACCAGTGTAGCTCACTGCAACGCTGTAGCCTCGTTTAGGTGATAGAGACGTTCTTTCACGCAAATTGGAGCTTGTATTTTGAGTGAAAACAAAATTCCCAGCCGTTGGACTTTGTTGAGAAAGCGGTTTCGAGTGGAACTGCCATCTCGTACTTTTGATCTAGGTTGTGAAAGTCTTTGTAATTTGAACGAGTGCGGGTCGCCCATGACACCGCCTAGTATTTTAGGCGGCAGCCATGCTAGAAAGCGTCATAGTAGCTAGTATTTTCGTAATTTTATAGTTCAATTTTACACAAAAAAACTGAAAGAGGGAAATGTTATGACGATATGACAATTGTGAAGACAGCCAGCTATTGCGTGAAATTAGTGCCAGGAGAGCGAGCTCTGTAAAAATGATTTGTAACTTGCAAAAAGATTTGTGTCTCTGTAGAAAATGATTTGTGTACTTGCAAAAAAAAGTTTTGTGTCTCCGTAGAAGAAAAAGATTTGTGCACTTGTAAAAAAAAAAAAAAGTTTTGTGTCTCAGAGAAGAAGGCGGGAACACTGCTTCCAAAACCATCTAAGCCAATCAAATATAGCCATTTCTGTGCGAAGTATCATTGGACATTTTTGTCTGTCTATCATACAAAGAACGTCAGACAAAACTAGAATGCTGATGATTTCAATGGCATGTCATTTGGTAACGTTTAATAGTTCAAAATATCCATGGGCATGTATCTTTAATTCAACATTTAAAAATTATTCAGTTAACACACTCTTAATAGTATAAACTAATGGATAAGGGCCGTAGTACGTTGAATAGTTTTTTTATGTAAATATGTATACAGATATTTAATTAGACAACCAGACCATGTTGTGTCAGTCCCTGAACATGCTTGGAAACTTGTGTGACAATTATGCCATGTTCAGCTTGTCACTGGAGTCCTGCATATCTACCTGCGACACAGGTGTTGGTCTCGTCTAAGGCCAGGAATACACCAGGCTTGTTCTGCATTATATGCAGGCTATGGAGGAATTGCGGTCGTGCTTGGACTCTACTGACTGGGATATGTTCATGACTGCCTCCAATAGTCTGGGTGAGCTCACAGAGGCTGTGACATCATACATCAGCTTCTGTGAGGACTGCTGTATACCAACACGCACCAGGGTGAGCTACAACAACAACAAACCCTGGTTTACAGCTAATCTCAGAAGGCTGAGGCTGGACAAAGAGGCCGAGTTTAGGAGTGGGGACAGGGACAGTTTCAAGGAGTCGAAGAACAGGTTTAGCAAGGTGGTGAGAGAGGCTAAACGACTGTACTCAGAGAGGCTGAAGCGCCAGTTCTCTGCTAACGACTCTGCTTCTCTCTGGAGTGGGCTCAGGCAGATCACCAACTTCAAGCCCAGAGCCCCCCACTCCACTAACGACTCTCGTCTGGCCAACGACCTGAACGAGTTATACTGTCGTTTTGAAAGACAATTGGACAGTCCTGTACAACTCCTTTCCACCCGTGAGGCCTCCCCCCTCCCCCCCTCTACAGTGACGACCCTCTCCATTCAGGAGAGAGAAGTGAACAAACTGTTCAAGAAACAGAACCCCCGCAAAGCAGCTGGGCCGGACTCTGTCCCTCCAGCCACCCTCAAGAACTGTGCTGACCAGCTGTCTCCGGTGTTTACCTACATCTTCAACACCTCCCTGGAGACATGCCATGTGCCAGCCTGTCTCAAGTCCTCCACCATCATCCCTGTGCCCAAAAAGCCCAGGCCAACTGGACATAATGACTACAGACCCGTCGCCCTGACCTCTGTGGTAATGAAGTCTTTTGAGCGCCTGGTGCTGGCACACCTTAAAGCCATCATAGACCCTCTACTGGACCCCCTGCAGTTTGCCTACAGAGCCAACAGGTCTGTGGACGATGCACTTAATATGGCCCTCCACTTCACCCAACAGCACCTGGACTCCCCAGCATCCTACGCCAGGATCCTGTTTGTGGACTTCAGCTCTGCCTTTAATACCATCATCCCCGCTCTGGTTCAGGACAAGCTCTCCCAGCTGAACGTGCCTGATTCCACCTGCAGGTGGATCACAGACTTCCTGTCTGACAGGAAGCAGTGCGTTAAGCTGGGAACACAAGTCTCTGATTCCCGGTCCATCAGCACTGGATCTCCCCAGGGCTGCGTCCTTTCTCCTCTACTCTTCTCCCTGTACACCAACAGCTGCACTTCCAGTCATCCGTCCGTGAAAATCCTGAAGTTTGCGGACGACACCACCCTCATTGGGCTCATCTCTGGTGGAGACGAGTCTGATTTATATGTGGGAAGCAGACAACCTGGTGACCTGGTGCAGCCAGAACAACCTAGAGCTCAATGCTCTTAAGACAGTGGAGATGGTTGTGGACTTCAGGAAGAACACAGCCCCCCTCACCCCCTTCACCCTGTGTGACTCCCCAGTCAACACTGTGGAGTCCTTCCGCTTCCTGGGCACTATCCTCTCCCAGGACCTCAAGTGGGAACTGAACATTAGCTCCCTCACCAAGAAAGCACAACAGAGGATGTACTTCCTGCAGCAGCTGAAGAAATTCAACCTGCCAAAGACAATGATGGTGCACTTCTACACAGCCATCATTGAGTCCATCCTCACCTCCTCCATCACCACCTGGTATGCTGCTGCCACTGCCAAGGACGAGAGCAGGCTGCAGCGTATCATCCGCACTGCTGAGAAGGTGATTGGCTGCAATCTGCCTTCCCTCGAGGACCTGCACACCTCGAGGACCGTGAGACGGGCGAAGAAGATTGTGGCTGACTCCTCCCACCCTGGACATTCCCTGTTTCAGTCCCTCCCCTCTGGCAGAAGGCTGCAGGTCCATCAGGACCAAAACCTCACGCCATACAAACAGTTTCTTCCCTTCCGCTGTTGGCCTCCTCAACAAGGCCAAAACTCACACTGACTGAATGTCCTAAAAAGCTTTTTGCACTACACTCAACTCCTGTAATATTTGTATTTTATATTGTATTTTATATTGTAAATTGGCAACTTATATTCAACTTTATTGTATATTCTATTTTATTTTAATTGTATTCCACTTAGTACTGCTAGTTTATGTATCCTTAGTATAGTTAGACCACATAATTAAATTTAAGATTCCTATATCTTTACTGTATGCACCTTCCTGCCAAAGCAAATTCCTTGTCTGTGCAAACTTTCATGGCGAATAAATCCCATTCTGATTCTGATTATAATGTCTAGACAAATGTCCCATTTTTGGTGGGAACAATTTTAAAATGTTTGACCTAACAACTGGGTCAACCTTTAAATACTTTTCACGTTATTTACATTATATTGTCCTCCACAAGCATTCACTACTAGCCTGACGTTGTCATACTCATAATTCTAGTCAGAATATGAGTCTGAAAACTTTCCATTGGGCTGTGACTATGGGGCGTGTTTCAACCGAACTCGTAAAACAAATGCCTCTTCGCTCAATTGGATAGACCTACAACCAATCAGAGCAACGTAATAGGTTGTTTGTTGAAAACAAATTCAACCCAAGGGCTCTTTCGTGACGTTGTTGATTACGTTACCGTTGATCATCTGTCCATCATCGTATAAAGCCCGCCCTTGCAATTTCATTGGTCCGCCCAGATCCTGGTTTTATATAGTTGTTCCCAATACGAGACCCTCCAGACCCAACTTCCCGACCAAATTTGTTTGTGGGCGGGGCGAAGTTGGGCTGGCAGCCAGGCTATCAGACCAAGCCTCACAAAAGTAAAATAATTTTAATCCTCACAACCGTTTGTCCGGTACAGCCAATCAAATTCAGCAGAAAAGCCACCAAACAGGAAATGAAGTCATATCTCAGCAGTTCTTTGAGGCAGTGATCTAGGGCTGCAACAACAAATCGATTAAATTGATTAAAATCAATTATTAAAAGCGTTGGCAACAAATTTAATTATCGATTCGTTGTGTCGCGTGATTATTACACCAATCTATAAGTCGCGGAGATGTTTGGCTATTAAAAAAAAAAGTTTCGTTGAGCGCTGTGCAGAGCGGAGGTAGAGAAAAGACCATCGGAGAGACGTTGTTGAGTAACGTTGTTCTGAAACACATGCCAGAGAAATCAGTACGACTGAAGTCATCAAAGGTGTGCAGCATTTCACACTACATACGTCGAAAAGGTGTGTTAATTGACCAAGGTGAAGTTGGTTTCATATTCAACATTTGTCAAATATGAAATTCGCCAATCAAATTCAGCAACTGATACGGAAAAAGGGAAGTGAGGTCATATCTTTACGAATCTTTGCATTGACTACAAAGTTGGTGTATGGATTCATGACCCTGTTGTTAAGAGGTCCGAAAAAGGTAGTGTCATTTTAGCTCTAGGGGGTGCTACAATAGGATACCAGACAAATTGATGAGGCCGCCATATTGATTGAATACAACTTTTTTCCCTACTCCTACACAATGTATCCAATAGTCACCAGATTTGGCACAGATTATCTTCACACCACAATCACCTTGACATGTCAAAATAGGACTAAATTACAGCTGTTTAAACTTGGGCTAAATCTGACCACGCTTGCCACTGGAGAAACGGCTTTTTGCATGCAGTAACTGTACACAGCAATTCTCAGCGCTGAGAATGGGTCATTGGGATAAGACGGGCTTCTTTGAAGTACAAGGTCACAGGTTCGAATCCAGCCAAAGTTTCAAGCATGTCATGATACTGGTTTATCTCTTTAGTGAAGCCAGGTATGCGGCAGTAGCTGTCGAGCAATATAATCATAATGGACACAATAATGTTTAATTCTCAGGGGATCTATACTCAAGAGGAGTCAGATTTATTGTGCTTTGTAGATGTGTCCTCTAATCTCTCGGGGGACGATCCTGTGTCTGACGCATGTTAACTTGTGATACCAGCCGAATTGATGCTGCCATTTTGAATAAATTAAACGCTTTTTGTCTTATCCATCTACAAAATGTATCAAATATTCACCAAATTTTGGACGGATTATCTTCAGACCCCAATCCCCTTGACGTCAAAATAGGACTAAATTAAACTTGGGCTGTTTAAACTTGGGTCAAATCTGACAACTGCTTGCCACAGGAAAAACTGCTTATATCTTTACCCAGTAACTGAACTCTGATTTCCAGCACTGAAATGGCTCACTAGGATAAGTTGGTGTCCTGGCAACGGCAATGTCAGGGCTTCGAATCCAGTCAAAGCTGACAAGCTTGTCATTTCTCTGATTCACTGTTTTGCGAGAGAAACAAGGCCCGATACACCGCAGTCGCTAGCTACCTGTAGTCAAGCTGTGTATAGTCAATGCAATCCTCACACAAACTATCAAAATGATTTTAGATTTTCGAAACCATTTGTCCAGTACAGCCAATCAAAGTCGGCAGCAGAGCCGCCAAACAGAAAGTTGCGTCATATCTCAGCAAATCTTTGATGGATTCAAGCCAAACTTGCTGCGTGTACTCAAAACCCTCTTCTGAGGATGTTGAAAGTTTCTTCTGGGTCATCTGACCTTCTTGGCCACCCCATTGCTGCTTGCAGCTATATTTATCAATGTATTCATTTAGCTCTATTAAGCTACAGTATTGAATCGTCATCACCGTTCAACTCGGATCAACACTGACAATTTACAATTATACAGCAATAACCTCAACAACAACACTACAAGTCTTTCAATAAGAATCATTGTGATCCTGGGGGAAACTAACATCAGGTCCAGCCAATCATTCCTAACTGTCGTGGTATTCTCGGAACAATGCGTCTTGAGCCTTTTCTTGTAGGTGGGGAGACAGTCAGTGCCCCTGATGGAGGTGGGGAGTTGATTCCACCATTGGGGGGCCAGACAGGAGAAGAGCTTGTGTTGGGACCGGGCGCTCTTGAGCGGGGGGACCACCAGACGGTTGTCTGAAGAAGACCGTGGGTGGCGGGTGGGGGTGTAAGGCTAAAGGAGAGACTTGATGTAGTCGGGTGCAGTCCCGTTCACCACTCGGTGAACGCCACTCAGTTAACGGAAACCAATTCAAACCGTGTACCTATTTACATTTACATTTATGCATTTAGCAGACGCTTTTATCCAAAGCGACTTCCAAGAGAGAGCTTTAAAAAAGAGCATAGGTCACTGATCATAACAACGAGGTAGTCCCAAACATTGCAAGCAGCCAAAACATGAAGCATACATTGTGAAAAAACTAAACAAGTGCCGAAGGGAAGACCCATAAGAACATGCAGTTATACGAGTTACAAATAAGATCAGGTCCAGCCAAGCATTCCTAAGTGCCGTTGTACTCCCGGAACATTGAATCTGATACGGGCTGTGATGGGTAGTTAGTGGAGAGAGATGAGGAGCGGGGTAACATGGGAGCGTCTGGGTAGATTGTAGACCAGGCGGGCCGCTGCGTTCTAAATCCTCTGTAGAGGGCGGGTTGTACATGCTGGGAGACCAGCGAGCAGCCAGTTGCAGTAGTCCAACTTGGAGAGGATAAGTGCTTGGACTAGCAGCTGGGTGGAGTGCTCAGACAGGTATCTCCTGATCTTCCGGATCTTGTAGAGGGTGAATCTACACAACCGGGAGACTGCAGCAATGTGGGCCGTGAGGGAGAGCTCGTCATCCATGGTAACCCCAAGGTTCCTGGCAGAGGATGAAGGGGTCACCGTTGCAGATCCCAGGGGGATTGCGAGATCGTGGGAGATGGAGGGTTTAGCCGGGATGAGAAGTTCTGTCTTGGCGAGGTTCAGCTGGAGGTGGTGCTCGGTCATCCAGGCGGAGATGTCTGTGAGGCAAGCCTCAATCCTAGCTGAGATCCCAGGATCAGTCGGGGGGAACGACAGGCGTGTCGTCAGCGTAGCAGTGTTAGGAGAAACCATGGGAGGTGATGATTGGTCCAAGTGAGGTGGTGTACAGAGAGAAGAGGAGGGGTCCAAGGACGGAGCCCTGTGTGACACCAGTGGAGAGCTGGCGAGGGCCTGACAGTTTGTCTCCCCAGGAGAGCTGGTAGGATCTTCCCGACAGGTAGGATGAGATCCACTGGAGTGCAGTGCCAGTGATGCCCAACACTGCAGAAAGCTCCAGCAGAATGATGGATGACCTGGAAGCCGCTCTGGCAGACTGGAGGGCAGTGGTGACTGAAAGGAGGGCAGTCTCTGTGGAGTGGCCAGTCTTGAAGCCCGATTGGTTGGGGTCAAGCAGGTTGTTCTGAGAGAGAAAGTTTGACAGTTGGTTAGATACAGCACTTTTAATTGTTTTTGAAAAGAAGTGTAACAGTGATACCGGTCGGTAGTTCTCATTCCGTTTGTTTTTTATAGGCGACTTGGCCAAGAGGCTGATCTCTCCAGAAATTGGAGTGGTGTTCTTCAACGCCCCCAGCAGCCTTCCGACAGAACTACAGCCAGGTGAGCAGACTGCAAATCAACAATACAAAACACTCTATCCTGTTTTCAAACCTCAGAATTTTTGGTATATTTAACAACTCAAATACACACTTCCTTTATTTTGGTCTTGATAGTTCCTCATCTTGTTCCTAGGTGTAGATGGTGTTCTGACTAGCAAAGAACAGGCGTCCCTAACTTTGCAGCTGCTCAAGAAGTTAGACATCACACCACAGCCTCTGTTCCGTCCACGAGCAGCCTCTATTGAGCCCCTCACCCTCTTTCAGAAGATGGGGGTGGGCCGGCTAGAGTTGTACGTCCTCAACCCAGCCAAACAGAGTCAGGAGTATCAAACACTGCTGCAGAACCGGCCTGACATGCCCACATCCACCACATCCTCCACCACGTCCTTCTCAGCACAGACACCCCCTCTGACCCATCCCGTCACGACTCTGGCATCTGTGTGTGCCCTGCTGGTATGGCACCCATCCTGCCCCCAGGAGAAGGTTGTCAGAGTGTTGTTCCCTGGAGTCACCCCACAGTCAAAGCTCTTAGATGGACTGGAGAAGCTGAGGGGCCTGGCCTTCCTCCAAAAACCCACCATGACCACTGGAGAGGTGGAGGGATGGGGGGAGATGGAGACGAGGGAGCCCAGACAAACAGAGAGCCAGGACAGTGGGAGGTCTGTGGAAAAAGAGGTTCCAGTGAAGTCTGGCAGTGGTACTGGGAAAGACAGGGGGAATCGAGAGGAAGGCAAGAAGGATGGGACAATAAAAGAGAAGAATAAAGTGACTAATGGAAATGGGGGTAAAGAAGAGTTCAAGAAAGAGGTTGATAAAGTCAGGGGAAGAGAAGGAAGTGTGAAGCAGAAAGCAAGCCTGTCAGAAAAGCCTGTCAAGAAAGTGGGAGGGAGAGATGTAAAAAAGGACGAGAAGGTTGTGAAGAAAGAGGAGAATGGACCTAAGAGAAAAGAACTTCTGAAAAAGGAGGCTGTCTTTTCAAAACCAAAGAATGATGTTAAGAGCAAAACAAAAAAAGAAATGATGAAGAATGATCTGAAGACTGGAAAAATTACAATTAAACCATCAAAAGAGATCAAGACAGATTTTAATTTAGACACCAAGAAGACTCAAGGGGGCTCATTAAAGCAAACTAAAGCAAATGTGTCAAATATCTCTAAGACAGAAAGTACCCAACCATGGAAGTGCCTGAAGGTCGACCAGAACCTAGAGATTGAGGGATATTCAATCTCCAAGACGTCCACTCCTGAAGATATGACAGCTGATTTCCTCAGATTCAGAAAAGAAGCAGAGGAAGAAGAGGTGGAGAAGAAGAAGGGGTTTGATAAAGGAGAAAAGAAAAGTGGAGAGTTAAGTAATGAAGATTTAGGTAAAGAGACAGACAGCAGTGTGACAAAAGAAGAGGTGAGTGCAGTAGGTGGAGAGACAAATGGAGATCGTCAGATGGGAGGAGAAAATGCAGGGGATCGGGTTGAAAACCGTGATCAACCAGAGAAGCCTCCAGCCAAAGTTGTGGGGTTTCCAGCTCCTCTGACCAAACCACCCAAAGGTGACTGCAGCATCATCCAGGATCTTACCCCTACAGAGTACACCCTCCTAGAAGGGGGCCTGCAGGAGAGCCCCCCCCCCGGACTCACCCCTGAAGACCAGTGCCCGCCAGGCCCCAATCCTGACGAGGAGACAGTGGAACTGGCCTCTCCAGAGTCACGACCCAACAGTGCAGGCCATACGCCTTACTGTCTGTCACCAGATGACGTGTGGGGCTGTAGGGACAACAAGAGTGGCAGTCTGGTAGCAAAGTCCTCCACCCCAGAGCACTTCAGGCAGGATGAGGGGCAGCCTGCATCTGACTCCAAAACCACGGTAAACTCCAGAGAGAAACATCTGAGTTTCCTGTCTCTGGGTTCGCTGAAAGAAGGACTTACTGATGTCTCTCCTTCTGTCACCGCCACCACCATCACCACCACCACACACTCTTTGCCCGCCGAGGTCAGTTCCCCTCAGTCCACTGAAGTGGATGAGTCCTTGTCCATGTCATTTGAGCATGGTGCTACCACTGTGAGCCAGATAGAGGGGGAGGACGGTAACTCACAGACACAATCTAATGGCAGCCATTTTGTAGAGGCAGACTTCAGAGTGGGGATGTCTCTACCACTGAAGAAGTCTCATAGACCTCTGGGACCGGGCTCTGAGATGGGGCGTCCCTCAGGTCCCAACACCCTCCATTTTGACTCTCCAGCTCATGACGTGGACTTGTGCCTAGTCTCACCCTGCGAGTTCAAACATTTCAAACCGCCAGACTCTTCACAGCAGCCCCAGCCGTCAGATGCAGGCCATTGCTCCCAGGAAGTATCTGTGCCTCGTAGCCACAGCAACAACAACAGGGACAAGTCTGTTAGCGAATCTAATGCCCCCCTGGGCACCGAGGATTGTCCCTCTACCACAGCAGATGGAGTTCTGGATTCCGATGATGAGTCGTGTAGTGAGCCATCCAACTCTTTCCATGACCCTCCCACCCATCACCCTCTCTCTCCAGATCCTTCCCCTGTGCCCCTTAAGGACATCCCCCCTTTGCCCCTCCAGCCTGGATCCTGCATGCCCGTACCCCTCCCTGACACTGTGGTTCATGGGAAG
This sequence comes from Hypomesus nipponensis, assembly GCF_054491055.1. Taxonomy (NCBI): domain Eukaryota; kingdom Metazoa; phylum Chordata; class Actinopteri; order Osmeriformes; family Osmeridae; genus Hypomesus; species Hypomesus nipponensis. The sequence goes on along the minus strand of NC_140363.1, from coordinate 3,358,449 downwards.
GTTGTGAAGAGTGGTGCAATGCGAGGGAAGAAGCTCTCTATAGTAAGTTTGAGTCAATTTAATTGTATAAGAAATACAAATAGCTCATTGTAAATATGTAAAGATACATATTATTTTAAATGTCATTCTTAGACAGTTGTTTCAGTTGCAGCATAATAGGAATTGAAGTCCCCGTTACGCATGTTTTATTTGAGCGAATGGGACATGATGTCCAGCTTTTTCCTTGTGATCATCAAGTTGTTGGTTTAAATTGATTTCTTTGACAGCTGTCGGAGGCCCCCCAGAAGCCTGGGGTGGGCGGAGGTCCGACGCAGACCGCCAAAACCAGAACTGGATTCCAAGCGGGAGCCATTAAGGGTGTCAAGAGTCTAAAGATGGCGCCTGGCAAACCAGGTTGGAGTTGTTGCAGATCATAGTTGCACTGCTGCTGTTTTGATGTCTTAACTATCTGAATAACTATATTAATAACTTAGCAATATATGTGATGCGGGGAGCCTGATAGGTGTTTTAAGGAATACCGCACCATTTTAATTAAATAATTAATAAAAAAACTTCACAACAATTCCAAGAGCTTCTGTGTCATGGATCACAAACTGTACGTTGTTGAAACAACACTTAGATTTTCTTTTGTTCTCTTATAGGGTCTAAGGCTGGTTCTGAGGGTGTGGTCAACGTGTATGTGGACCTTGCTTACCTTCCCTCTGGCACCGCCTCCACAACTGTTGACGTGGAGTTCTTCAAGCGTGTTCGCTCTTCATGTTACATCATCAGCGGGGACAATCCAGAGGGGGAGGGGCTTATGAGGCCTACTCTGGATGCTTTGTTGGATGCCAAGGCCTCCTGGCCAGACTCTGTAGAGGTTAGACACACTCACACCGCCAGACAATAAGACAGTTACCCTGTGTCATTCAGATCTTGTCTCCTCACCTCTGCCCATCTACCATTTCTCTCTCTCCTCACTTTTCATCTTGTTCTCCTCTCTCCACTCTCTCTCCCCTGCAGGTCACCTTGATTCCTACCTTTGAGTCAGGGGCTATGCAGGAGTGGTACCAGCAGACTCTGCACAGACAGAAAGAGCTTGCTGTTATTGTGCTGGGCTCAAACAGTACTGTGGCCATGCAGGATGAGACCTTTCCTGCCTGCAAGATTGAGTTTTGAGGGAGAGCTCAAGGTGGTGGGGTGGCAGAGTGGGGAGGTTGGTAGAGACAGGGAGGGATTGGTACAGATGCTTCTAGCCAGATCTTTCACACACAGGGCTGTTATGTGTGTTCACCTCCATCTCCTGCTCTCTACAGGGTTTGCGAAAAGCCAGAATACGAAGGAGGTTCAGTAAATAGGTTTAGAGAGTTAGAAAAGGAAAGGCCATGACTAAAAGCCAAAACAGTAGTCGAAATGAAGTAACTATCTGACAGGTATCTACACTATATATGTTAACGAAAGAATTTGATGATAAAAACATTTAATTGGATGTGTTTCGAAATCAAAACACAAAATCAAAAAAATGTATAATACATCGTTTCATTGTAATGTGTATTTTACTTACAGAACAAAGTCCAAAGTTCTTGAAATTTGAGTTGTAAATGTATTATGCAAGTCCAACCTATCAGAGACAGTAGGTTATAATGCGAGTGTATTAAATGCTATGCTAATGTACTTCTTGTACCTTTATTCCTGAGACCCAATCATGTAACATTACAGATCAATTACTGTCAAACATTTGTTATTGATTCTTTTTGGAAGATCACTCTAGGTCTGAATGTTGAATAATAATCAATCAATAGCTTTCCTTTTTTTTGCACTTGATTGTAGATGTGCTTAAATGTGGCCTATTAATGCACACAAAGGAGAGTAGCAAGGTGAGATGTTATGAATATATGTTATTGTTGGTAGTCATGTCTGTCCTACACAACTCTGTTGCTTCCCACAATGCTGTACATGACCGAAACAATGACGGGCCCTGGTCAGTTCATACTCATCTGTTGTGAAGGTTCAGGTTGGTGTTTGAGGAGTTCAGAAATCATAAATAATCCAATACAGTACATCAGTAGTCCAAGAAAATGGAGAGCCTTTTTGTTATGAAGTGAAGTTTAATCTCATGTGCCGTGCATGTAACACATATGTTTGTTTCATTCATGATATTCATGAGGAGTGACACTGTGAGAGCACTGGGGAGTCTAACCTTAGAACTGAGAGCACTTTTTGGAGGAATACAGGAAAACAACTGTTCATGCGTAAGTTGATGTCGGCATTGTCTTCAAGTATGTACTGTTACACTGTCGGAGTGATTAAAGGTTAAAATAAGAAATTGGCTCCATGATATTCAGAGGAAATCCGCACTCTCAAGAGATCCACTAGAAAACTAGAACATAACTGGCGTACCACTAAATTGGAGGTTTTCCGTCTGGCCTGGAAGGACAGCCAAATGGAGTACAAGCCAGTCCTCATCAGGTCCAGATTAGAATATTTCTCTAAGTTGATTAGTAGGAACAAACACAACACTAAGTTCCTATTTGATACTGTTGCAAAATTCACTAAGAAAGGTACATTCTGTGTTAGTTCAGATCTCTCTCCCAATGATTTCTTAGATTTCTTTGACCAAAAAATCTATGCAATAAGGGACAAACTACAGACTAGTCCTGGAGGAGTGGCCATCAACACTGAACTTTCCTCTATACCCAGCATGCTACTTGAGGCTCTCACTCACTTTAACTATAACTTTAACTATTTCTATGGAAGCGTTCATCAAGCTGATAGACTCCTCGGAACCCACTAACTGCCTTCTCGATCCCCTCCCTGCCAAACTCTGTAGGGAACTTCTCCCTATTATTGGACCACCCATGTTTAGTATTATTAATGAATATATTGAAACTGGCCAAGTCCCCGACAATTTCAAACAAGTTATTATTATTTAGCTCCTTCTTAAAAAAACAAACCAGGTTGTCTTAGAAACTACAGGCCAATTTAAAATTTGCCATTTCTCTCCAACATATTTGAAAAGGCTATAGCACAACAGCTCACTAAGCACCTCTCCTCAAATCAGCTTTAGGAACCTTTCCAGTCTGGATTTTGTCTTCACCACAGCACTGAAACTGCATTAGCCAAGGTAGTCGATTATCTATTATTAACCTCTGATGCGGGCTCTATCTCTGTCCTGGTTCTTCTAGACCTAAGTGCAACTTTTGACACTGTGGATCATGAGATTCTCCTGGAACATATGGAGAACTATGTTGGGATTTCTGGTACTTCACTTCAGTGGATTAGATCGTATCTATCTGATAGATCACTCACTGTTATGCAGATGATACTCAGCTATATATGTCTATTAAGTCTGGAGAATTTCCACATGCAATGGAAAAATGTGTTTCCAGGTTGAGAACTTGGATGACAAATTTCCTTCTTCTTAATTTGGATTAAACCGAGGTTTAAAATTTTCGGTCCTAAAAAATACAGAAATAATTTATCCAATCTGACCTTAGACAGCGTCAAAGTCTCTCAAAGCCAGCTGGTAAAAAATCTAGGAGTCACAGTCACACTTTGCCTAGGGCGGCGAAGGTACTCTCGCTGGCCCTGGTTGAGGGGCAGTTCTATGGGCGTATGTGAGACCGTCTGTGACATGCTGGAGTGTAAAAAGGGCTTTACAAATACATTTTGATTTGAAATAAAACAAGTTCATCATGGTTTCTTTCAATAATTGTTGAGAAATTAGCAGTAATGTTTGTGAGCATATTTTATATTGGGAAATGTCTTGTGTGGACAAAAACACACAATTAAATTTTTACATTACATATTTCAGATGATGACTTGCAAAATGCGTAATATTTAAAAAAATGAATATTAATTAATTCAAACACTCAATTGCGTTTCATTTCCAATTTTATTGCCTTTGTTTACAAATTATGTAAACAAAGGCAATGAAGCAGACAGACAGATGAGCAGAATGATATGGTTGTTTTACCATAACCAACTAAAATATTTTCTACCACAAATATAGGATTAGCTCACCCAATTGTCCCTCATGACAATTATATAAGCAGTTACAGTGCATGAACTAAACACACATTTGAGATTTTAAAAAAAAACAAGAGTGAGTTGCACTGCTAACTAGAGTTGCTCTATGTGTGCAAGTAAATTGATAATTGTGCTGTTGGCTAGAGTCGCAACATGGTTGACTGGTTATTATGGCTATATGGCTTCCTAGTCGCCCTTCTCCAGACCCTCCTCAGACACATCATCAAAGTAGTTGTCTGTGAAGCGCATCATGTGGACCAAAGCACTCAGCAGCAGGATGTCCATGTTCAGGTCCAGATCCACTTCCCGACTGTAGTTCTTCACTGGGAGAACAGAGGCTTCGGGCACACCCAGACATACACTGACCTCAGACATCTGAAGACACACACACTTGTTATATTGGAATCTATAAATGGTACAGTACACAATGGACATTTGTGATCATTTGCTATCTATGTCAGAACTCACCATTTTTCTTATGTAATGGCTGTAATAGACTTTGGTCAGGTCATTGTTCACCAAGGGGCAAGCCTCATCCACCTTGGTTAGGAGCACCAGCTGTGGCACACCTGCAAAACACAACTGATGTTTAGGTATGGGAAAACACACCTAGCAAGGCATAGGAAACCCTACTCCTCCACCACTGCCACCATATATAGGAATAGGAAAAGGCAGATGAGTGTTTGAATCTTTTCAAGAAAGTGGATATGAGTTCAATGTTGACCCCAGTGATGAGAAACCTTAGTAGCGGCCTGTTAAGCTCACATAACTGACCAATAGAAGAAGTGAACATGTTCTTACCAATATGATTAACTTTCTTGCGGATTGCAGTTAATTTCTCCAACAACTTGGGGGAGAGCAGTTTCACTTTGCAGGCGTCCATGATGTAAACCACACAGTGGATCCGGTCCTTCAGTTCCGGGGACTTATAGAATGCAGAGTCGTCTGACTGCAGAGGGACCATGGGGTTGAACTGAGGAAGACACAAAGAGCTAGGACATCAGCCATGTACCATAATAACTAGTTAGAAATAAGAAAAAAGAGAAAAACATAGACAGGCGGAGAAATGAAGTGAAGAGGAGGTAGGAGAAGAGAAAGGCAGGTAAGAACAAAACAAGGTGTACATTATATTGATAATGTTTGCCAACAGTTATCTTAGACACCAGCACCTTATAACGAGGTTGGCCACTTGACCATTCCACTCACCTGGTACCTGTCCGGGACATTGCCCTTCAGAATGGTGGGGATGTCATCCACATCCAGGCCAGCATTCAGCCCCTCCTCCAATCCCATGGTGTCACACAGCACCACAGGGAGAGGCTTTCCCCCTCTGCCAGCCTTGATGTTGTATGTACGGAACTACAGACAACAGAATAGCATAGTTCAGTAGCATAGTTCACAACAGTAATACGAGAGCATAGTTCAGTAACATGCTCCACATTAAAGTGATCTAATACTATACCATGCTGTGTTTGAAAGTTAGTATTTTGGAGAAATAAACCAACCAACATACACAAATACACATCATAAAGTACCTGGGTAGACAGACTGGTGCCTGCAATGCCAGTGATTGCTTGGCCAGTCACATTTCCTCTGAAGACGGAGTTGATGGAGTTGAAGAAGCTGGACTTGCCAGATCCGACCTGCCCCACCAGCAGAATCCTGGCCTTCTCCACAGAGTTGATGAGAGGTCTGGAACTCTGCACATACTCCTTTAGCTCCTTACATTTCCTGTCAAATCAGTGATAGATGGATGGATAGATGGAAAGTTAGATACAGAGCTGAAAGGTAGACAAACAAAACAGGATGAGAGCAGGGTGGAGTACACAACCATGTGGGGCATGCTGCGAGTAAGATGTGGTTCGAACAGTAAACCTGTACTTCATCAAAGGTTGTTAAACTGAAGCAAAGGTACCACCAGTAGTATCAATAGTACTAAAGGGGTAACAGTAGTTGCAATACTGTAATAGTAATACAAATCGATAGTATTCCCTTCACAAGGCACATTTGGTGGGAGTGTACATCACATATACCCCTCACTGTTCCAGGGTATTTCTCTCCAAGGTTTCTCCAGGAAGCCTCCACGGTCTATCAAAGACAAGAGAACAAAGGCATAGATTCTTTATGGAAAAAGAGATTACATTTTTTACTGGCCCATTTCTTATCCATACAAGAGTATTTTACCTTCTACTCTGTATACCTCAAACTCTGCCAGCTCAAGGTCATTCCCATGCATCAGTGCAGGATCAAAGTTGTATTGGATTCCTGGTTGAGATTGGGCTTTAGCTGCATTATCATGCAGAAACACCAAGGCACCATAATTAGGACCGGTGTCCCCGTTGGTAAAGCCATACAGGCCGTTGGTGCTTGACACCCTCACTGGCTTCTCTCTCTCATTGTGGATGCTGAAGAGAAATGCTTTATCATCGTTGATGTCTTGGGTAGTTTTAGTGTAATCCTTGGAGACATATGCCCCAAAAATGAACCCAGATTGGTTGTAGGCCACAGTTACGGTGGGTCCCTGGCGATCACAACGAGCGTGGAAGTCAACAGCAGTGTAGTCATGGACACTGGCTTTGTAGAGCAGACAGAGCCTGGCCTGGCCAAACAGAGACAACAGCTGCTTCTCCTGGTCCTCGGATAGTCTGGAGGTGACTGCACTCATGATGAAACACAGAAACGTTGGAATATGGAATCCTGCAAGTCGGAGACTGAGAGACAGGGGTTGATGGACATTTAAAAAGATAAGACATTTGAGATATTTGACAAACTGAACAACAACAAACCTGCATTTTATATTTTCTTGAACCAAGAGCACCAAAGCAGCACTTAGCAGTAGGGATGGGTAGATGTTCTTTATCGCAAGAAAACCAAAAGACAATTGTATTGTATTGAATTTCCATTATCAGCCTAATTAAGCAATACCACAAGATGGACTGTGATATTGCTGAATATCAGCACTGCTGTGATTCAATTGTAGTTATGAGGCAGCCATTTATCATCAAACATGATTTGTCTGATTGTTTAATCATTTATTTTGCTCCACCAACACAAAATGGTTAAACAGTGCCCCCAGTGGTGGTAACCAGTGGTCCAAAAAACTCTATGGCAAAGAGCTTGAACCTTTATTTTGAAAAGAAGGGTACAGTACACCTAAGACTAGGTGTGTTCGACACATAGACCTATATAATTAGACCAAGCCAAAGAGTATAGAAGCACAAGAGGCAAAGCTCAATACAACATTCCATTGCAACATCTGCATCCAGCAGTGGTCCTACAAATCCAGTAAAATGTCACTCCAACAAATAGCCATATCAATGTACAAACACAATAATCAATATTGTATCACCATATATTTAATGTCTACCTAAATAACATGTTTAACTATTACATAGGCCTATATAGCCCACATAAATATTCATACTAATTATTTACTTGCTTATTAGGCTAGCTACAATTGTTAAAAGAATCAAAGCCGAAATGTGATAACTATTCTTTCAGAATTGTATTGATTACATAAACACCAAAAATGACGAATATTAGGCTACATGATTCCTTTGTTCATTCATTTTCTTTGAATTTAGAATAGCTACATCTTTAATAGCAATCAACAACAACAAAAAGTTCATTATTAAAGCAATTCCATGATTCTCAGTACTATATATATGTATCCAATGAGTTGCTGAAAGCATGTGCAAAGCGCAAAAACTTTGTTGCACTGAAATATGGAGTAAGACCGTTTCTCACCCATTTTCAGGTCAGGTTTTGTATAGGCGGGGCAAAACCCAACCTATCTACATCACAGCCACCTAACTACGTCAGATCACAGACAATTTATATAACCTGCATTCTGTTACTCAGCTGGTACGATGCAAAGACAAAGTAATTAACACATAAAACACTCAGACACTGCAGGTAGGTCTGTTCTGATATCTGCAATAGATTTAGCTAGTTGTTGCTGTTGTTGCTAAATTCAATAAATTCGAGGAGGCGGAGCTTCAGCTCCTTCAGGTGACACGCCCCCCCCAGTATCCAGCAGAGAAGACTGCTGATTCTCTCACAATTTCTAATCCTAATTTAGCATACTTGTCTGTGTTTTTTTCCACTTGAATTTGGATGGGTGGTTAACAATACATTATTCTGTGTGTGATGAACTTGGAACTCATTTTCAGTTCTGCTTTACAGCATCTTTAATAGTGTAGCAGAGAGTCAACAGACAAAGCATGGTACCATCCACACCTTCCCCTACCCCGACGAGGAAAGGGTCTGTCCCCCTTTGTCCTTATCTCCCAGAGTAGGAGCTTCAAATTCCTGACCCAGCATGGGGTCAGGAACAGAGACCATGGTCTCACATTGTCAGAACAAAGGGAATTACTTGAAGGAACTTTCTTGTGTGGACTTTGATCGTCCATTGTTACTATAGAAGCCTCTTCCTCAACTTCTCCCCCTCCCCCTTCACACGCGCTCTACACAACCATTGTGTAGTGCGCTCGCATTAGAATCTAGGCCTACTGTACTGCTTTAGCCCAACTAACCCATAACTTATCTGGTATGTGTTCACTATATACTTACATTCTCTTAAATAAATCATTGTGTATAATACTTGCTCATCTCTCACGTTATATAATTGGCTCTACTTTCATAGAATTCACTACTTAAGATTAGACTGATTATTACGAGTGCTATTTTATTAAACAAGGTTTCCTCTGTCCCTTCCACGAATCAGAGGTGGTGCCCCAAGAACTACTATACTTTATTATAAACGAAGTATTGCTAATCTTAACCGTGCAAACCACACTACAATAGCAAGCTCCAAAGAGACATTACAATATTTGGAAGAATTACACTTTCTAAAGTGGAGAGCCTCTCAAGAGTTATTTACCCAAGCTATTTGCTGGCAATCTCTATATATTTTTTTCATAAGATTAGGATTTTATTTGGAAAAACAAATGTCACGTAAGGTGACATTCTAAAACATTATAAAGATGGTGGACTGAACACAATTGATTTTGACATTACATGAATAGAGTGCTCTAATTCAAATGGTTGCAAAACAATCATCATTTTGGTACAACATTTCTTTGAGAGTACATGTGACTTTTTCTAATTTCTAAACTGCCTTTGAAACTTTTGACTGTCCACCAACAGGTCCGTCTATACTGGAAACATTATTCAAGCACCATTTTAGCCCACATTATATGACAATATGGAACATATTATGTATATTATCAAATAGAAAATCATTATTTATAGAAGACTGGTAGGATAAAGGAATATGGTCAATGTGACATATTATGGACATTGAGTGTACTGGGTGGGAAAACTGTTTAAACTACCCAATCCCAGCCCTGTGTTCCAATTCATCAAATCCATTGAATGGATGGAAACCAGAAATCCCAATTTGATGTCACACGAGTCAACAGACGGAAAAGTATGACAAAGTGAGCAATACCAGAGAATGTCTAATATGGGGATAACTGCCACTATTGGGAAACATCTGGCTTCTGGTTGCAGTTCCACTCTGGTTGCAGTTCCATATGAGGGTGCTAATGGGCGAGTGCAGAATGAATAGAGGTCTAAGGAGCTATACCCCTGAAAATCCACTTTTCTCAGGATATATTTTTTTTTCTAGTAATTTGAATGTTGAATTTGAAAGGGGAAGCAAAAAAAATACACACTGCTGGGTGTTAGATTTTTTTTTTGTCACCTTTTAAAATGTCAATTACGTCATACACATTGTACGGCCAGAGATACTGCTTTACGGCAAGCTCTGAGCCTTCCTGAGGTTAGGCTCTCCCTGTCAATAGACATGCTAGAAAGAGTTTTGGTTTGCTAATGTTGTTACTAATGTTGCTAATGCTCTGACATTCTGGTTCTGCTTTGGATGCCATCGTAGTCAGTCCTTCACTAACCAATCAGCATTCATTAGCAGAATGCTAGCGTGTTAAGGGCAACACAATTTGCTGCATGCTGCTCTGTGTACTTCCACGGAATTACAAAGAAAAACGTTTTTCAAGGATATTGAAAATGGACTACGGTCGTAAATGCAGTGCTCCAGGCTGTACAGGGAATGCTGACACTTTTCAGTCTTCCCAAGGAACCAAACACTCGACGGGCTGTGATGTTTGTCTATGAGAAAATCCCTGTGTAGTCCCTGTGACCCTCAATTACACATTTGCTCCAACCATTTCAGCGTTTTGAAAACCTGGGACAATGTAAAGCAGGATTTGCTATGAAGTTGTTTGCTGAAAAGAGGTTCTGCTCCAGCCTTATGTTCATCACAACCGCAAGCTGTTAGCTTGACGTTGTCATACTCATAATTCTAGTCTGAATATGAGTCTGAAACCGCTCCATTGGGCTGTGGGTATGGGGCGTGTTTCAACCGAACCCGGCTAATAAATGCCTCTTCGCTCAATTGGATAGACCTACAACCAATCAGAGCAACGTAATATGTTGTTTGTTGAAAACAAATTCAACCCAAGCACTCTTTGGTGACGTGGTTGATTACGTTACTGTTGATCATCTGTCCATCATCGTATAAAGCCCTCCCTGACAATCTGATTGGTCCGAACAGGAGCTGTTCGGACCAACATACTTTTTCAAGAGTATATGGCTGCAGCCTCCCGACTCATGCCATCCCGTTTCATGCCCTCCCGTCTCATGCTTCTACTTTTCAAAATAAAAGCTTGTCTGGTCCGCTATTTCTCCTTCCTACTTAAGTGTACGTGTTTTTTTTTGCTAGACTACAAACTAGAAATCCATTTTACAGCTGCAGCCTGGGAGGCCCGGTTGAGTTTACAACCAGGAGTCGTAGCAGAGGTCGAGGTTAAGGTTAGGCACAACCACCACGGTTGGGGGACAATGATGGTTGGTACAGCACACGTGCATTTTGTCACCTGCGGTGTGTTCTTTTTTTTAAAGACACTATGTGTACCTTAAGGAAAATCACGAAAAGAAACCATCAAAGTCTGCAACCATAAATTGCTCTAGGTAACGTAAGCTAATATTCGCTAACAAATGTCAACATAAAACGCTGATGCAGTTTTAAATGAAGGTCATTGCAGGTTTCATTAAATATACGTTAACATCAGGGACAGAACAATAACATCCAGAAATCAGCAAACTATATGGATAAAAAAAAAAAAAATCAAGATTTTCAATTTATTGCAACAAACGTGCTCAAGAGATTTACTCCATCCGTAAAGTAATTTGCGATTTAGTATTTTTGACCCTCTTAATTTACCATTGGACAGCTTGGGCATGAGACGGGAGGGCATGAGACAGGAGGCTGCAGGCTGCAGCCATACCCATCTCTACTTTTTCCCAAAACTAGCAATCCCAGACCCAACTTCTTGACAATTTTTTCTGTGGGCGGGGCTAAATTAGTCTGGCAGCCGGGCTAGCAAGCTGTAGTATGTTTTTGTCACTAACAGTTATTAGTAATGCTAACATATCCTGTATCTATCATAGGTAGAATGTGTGAGGGCTATTTCACAGGGTGCATATGGGCGCATAGAACAGCACCCGGGCCATTTTCAGCCCAACCAATTTTACATACCCTATTTGGAGACCTTAAAGATCCTGTAAAGGGGATTGAAAATGAGTTTTAAGTTCATCACACCACAGAAGAATATGTTGTTTACCACTAGGGTTGCCAACTTTCTCAACCTTAAATGAGGGACACTTTCTTCCAGGTGCGCACACCAGGCCCGGATGCAGCCTGCTTTGACTAGGGGGGCAGTGAACATTTCTGGGGGGGCATCATGATAACGGAAGTGGGTCGTATAATTTTTTATATAACCATTATGTTAGCATTTTTGAGTCTGCTTCACAATCCGAGTGTTAATCAGGCACAGAGCCATACGTTATAAACATCCGGTGCTTAACCCAAACCCATGACATATCCTGGGTTTGGTGTGATGCTTGATATAGGATCGTCCACAGTGCGAGCGCGCGCGAGAACAATTTTGGGGCATTCATGTGCAAAATAGTTTTTGGAGCTCTATGTAGCTCTGTTCGAAAACTTAGACAGCTGTCTTAATCCTTGATGTTTTACTAGACAGGTGTCTAACGAGACAGCTCTCTTCAGGGTAAGGTATCTTAAAAAACGTTGTTTTCGAACAGCCTATTAAGACAGGATGTACGTCATCGCGCTGCGTGTACTTATGTGCTCGCACCAGCGCGCTTTGTCAGACGGCAGTCAATTGCATTGAGTTTATTGCCACACTAAATCAAGTTAAGCTGTATTTAAACTTGTGTTAGATATAGGCTCAATAGCTCATAACATTTGTGTTTGTATTTCACTCATTTGATAGGATTATGATAAAACGCAGCAACTAGCTAGTGTCTGCACTGCATGGCGATGCTAGCTACTGTACGTTATCGAAAAGTCGGAGCAAATTTACAAATAAGGAGTGTCATCAATAAAATAAGTACATTTTCAGCAACTACACTGCCCACTTCTCAATACATTTTTATTCAGATGCTGATTTACAAGTACCGTTTAGCTGAAATGTGAATTGTAAAAACGTAGAGCAGTGGCGGTCAAAGGATTCTGTTTAACTTTTTGCTTACGGTAACCCCGCGCACAGAGTTATGGGTAATACGTGCCGCCATTAAGACAGCAAGGCAGCTCATATGCTCTCTTAAAAAATGACCGTTATGTGACGTATTTCAAGGTATCTTATTAGACAGGAAGAGTGGATTTAAGACATTTCGAACAGACCTCGCTGTCTTTAAAGGAAGGAAGGAAGGAAGGACGCATTTTACGAGTTTTCGAACAGAGCCTGTAAATTAAACCGCCGGCGCCGCCGTTTCCTTTGGTAAAAACCTTGTCTATGAAGGTGATGTCTTTATCATTTCTGGCTCCAAATTATCGACAGGAGAAGCAGAAACATGCATGTAGCTTGGCTGAGTACTCTAACAGTGCGTGTCCACTGCAGCGACGCGAATCGCTTGCCATCGCTTGCCTTCCCACAGTTCACCACGCTCGGGGCCGTTTCAAACAGATTAATGTAGAATGTAGTTCTCTAAAGTCACTGTTGTAGTTGTCATGGCCAAGTGTGCAGACTTGGGTTTACGTAGTTGCAACATCGATCAAAATACAACTTGTTTACAAAATATAAAACTGTTTAATACTGTAGACATACACGTTGACATATGTAAAAAAACGTTTTACTATATATTCCTCAATCTCTGCTAATCTGCCGATACGATAGGGAGTTTCAGCCCGGCTAGCTAACTAGTTAGGACAGAACGAAGTTACGTAATGTGACTAAACTGAATTTGAAAGTACAAGCACCCACAACTTCGGCAAACCTTGCGCCATGCATCGTTTTTTTGTATTAACATCTCTGTACGAATACAGATATGTATCGTACAGGACTGGGTAAGCAGCCACACAAACGATTAGTTTCTCCTCCAGTTTGAAACCTAGAAAGCTAGAAATGTTAACCATGGTTTCTACGTTACGAGAAACAAGAAAACACTCCGATTGGCCATCGCTAGCGAAAATCGCTCCTCATTAGCAGAAAGTTGAGAAAATCTCAACTCGAATCGCTTGAATCGCGTCGCTACCCACAATGCACCACGCAAGCGATTCGCCTGACTCCATAGAAAATGAATGGAAAACATGTTGTCGCTCGCATCGCGTCGCTGCAGTGTGAACGCACTGTTACAGTTCCCTCTTAGCTTTGTTAAATTGCTGCACTAGTCCACACTTGACCGGTGGGGATCTCATTCTATTACGACTGAAACTGTTAGCTGCTCCTGGCATTCTCTAATCCCTGTTCTCCTCTCTGTCCCCCCCACACATCCCTTGTGGTGTGGGGGGTCTGAGCTGTCAGGACCTGCCTGGTCGTCGGTCTACCAACGCTGGACCAGGTCGTCAACCGGAAACCAGCCTCCATGACGGCCAACAGCGAGTTTCCAGGTCCCATCCAACGTCTATAAAGCCGAACAATGGATTTTTGGTGTTTCAAAACCCATTGACACTGTATGACTATGTTTAGCTTGTGTTCTGCTCCTCTCTCTTGCCAACCGTCTCTGGAGGAGGGGATCCCTCTCTGAATTGCTCCTCCCAAGGTTTCTTCAATTTTTTCTCCCGTTGGGAGTTTTTCTGGGAGTTTTTCCTTGTCTTCCTTGAGGGTTTAGGTTGGTTGAGGGGCAGTTCTATGGGCGTATGTGAAGCCCTCTGTGACATGCTTGCGTGTAAAAAGGGCTATACAAATACATTTGATTTGATTTGATTTGATGAATCTGTTTGAAACGCCCCCGAGCGTGGTGAACTTTGGGAAGGCGAGCGATGCCAAGCGATTCGCGTCGCTGCAGTGTGAACGCACCGTAACCAAGTATGAGTGCGATGCCTACCTTGGCTAAAATGTGCACGTTTGCAGAACAGGCTGCATTGGATTGCTGTCATTCAAACCATGCTCGCCTTCAACCACAGTAGCGGTAACGTTGGTACCGAGAGACAGGGAAGTGCTTCCACTAGGACCAGCACACTCTGCCTGCTCTGGAGTAGGATATGAGTTTAATATCCCTTGTCGCAGGGGCAGTAGTAGATGGTTTGGGGATCAGAAATCGATGCATGATAAAAGGTTTTTCTCTGTAGGTACAAACACGCACGCAAAGAACAATCGATGGCTAACGAAGCTAGCCTACTGTAAACGTCTTTAACCCGTGTATCTTCTACGAAAACAAATAAAGATTAAAACTGAAACAGAAGTATGAAATTCCAGGGTTTAACATTAAACACCAATGCTAAACTTTACTATTCGTCAAAAATCCTCCACAAGAGACCAATATACAATAACTTCGAGAACAAGTGAGTGGCAAGAGATTCGAGGTTGATTTCATTTTTATCGGTAAACGTGGATGCGGAGCTCTAACCTACGTTGCCCATTATCAACCAGACAATCACTGGGGAATCTTTTTAAAAGATTGGTAAAAAAGAAAAAGCATATTACTGAAAGCACTAACAGACTTTTTCGTAACTTCAACATGTAACCATATTGGCTGAAGTCAGAAGAAGTTTGGGGGGGGGGGGGGGGGGGCGCAGCAGAAATCTGGGGGGGCACAGCCCACCCCAGCCCCCCCCCTGGATCTGGCCCTGGCGCACACATGCGCGCACCGACAGCTGACCAACAATAACGGAAATCCCAAGCTTTCATTAGCCATAAACCCACTAATTTCATTGTAAGTTTGTCAAACCACTAATAGCTACTTGCTTGGATGTATGTTCATAGTAATAGTGTAGACAAGTATTACAAGTTTCTCCTTTTGACACACAATAACGGTCACCTCACCAGTGGTTAACACACACTGTCACCAACAAGCAGCCACCGGGTCCCATAGCAACGTTTGCGTGAATTTTTGCGCCTTTATGTAGCACAGGATTGTAGCACTTGAACAAGTGTTGACTGAACTGTCTAAAACAGAGCCTATGTCTATGGTGGAAAAGGCTTTTTAGAACAGAAAGGCGACTTTACAAACAAATTTAACACCCAGGGGTGTTCATTTTTTTGCCTCCACTTTCGAATTCAGAATTTAAATTACTAGACAAAAAAAACATCCTGAGAAAAGTGGATTTTGAAGGGTATAGCTCGATAGACTTCCATTCATTCTGCACTCGACCATTAGCGCCCTCATATGGAACTAGTGGAACTGCAAGCAGTTCAGAACGCGGAAGTTTCCCGAGAGTGGCAGTTCTCCCCATAGATATAAATATATCTATGGTTCTCCCTTTATTAGACATTCTCTGCTACTGTGCTTTGAATCTTGTTGTATGTAACCTGTTGGAGGTAATAAAGAGCTCAACTTTTCTACACCCAAGTGTCTTGGAGTGGTGTAACATTTACAGTAGCCTACTAGCCTATTATCCGGTGAGGCTGTGATTGGATTACGGGACTGCAGCTGTTCCTGAAATCACCCATAATTCGGGATGTCCCGGACAAATCGTCAATCATCTTTCACATGAACTATTGAAAACAATGTGAGTTGTCCTACCGTTCTGTAGTGAAGATGCTGTAGAAATTTACCAAAGAATTAATTATATTGTGTTTGCCCTAGAATACAGCCAATTCACAGCAGGAATGTCAGAAACGAAAGTTGGTCAACCAAACGTAGAAGTGAAAGTGAAAGTTCGTTTGTACGCAAAGTTCGTGCGCAACATTGGAGCTACTGACTGGTGGCTCCAAATCCACCCATAAAACACTTTAAACTGACGGTTTAAAAGACCTAAAGGGCATTGTATTTCATAGGGTCATAACACAATGTTAACATTTTAAACGAGTCTTTATGAACAATTCTCGAAATAATTAAAATATATGTAGCCTATATCTAGGACAACCCAAACCATAACATATTGTTTTTCAAGTCTATATTGTCATGAGATTATACTGTTGATTATGTAAAAATAAAATAAAGGCGTAAATATATGGCCTACACTTACATGCAATTCATACTAATTTAAATTGACAAAAGTTATTGAGTCATCCAAAGTTAATGTAGCTAGCTACATGCTATGGTAGCCTTCGGCAGTTCTGGTTTAGCTCAACAGCCTGCTAAACATGGCCGTCGTTCTCAACCATAGAGTTCTCAACCATTCACGTGCTAGCGCCGTCCATGCTAATCAGGGACGGCACTCTGAACAGCATCGCTGTCCATCGCCGTCCATGCTACTATGCTCCCTCTAGCAACGGACGTCCATCGCCCTAGCATCGCCGTCCATCGCCGTCCATGCTCTATGCTCCCTCTATCGCTGGACGTCCCTGCTAATCCATCGCCGTCCCTGCAAATCCATCGCCGTCCAAAATATATGCTCCCTCGATTGCTGGACGTCCCTGCTAATCAGGGACGGCACTCTGAACAGCATCGCCGTCCATGATCTATGCTCCCCCTAGCAACGGACGTCCCTGCTAATCAGGGACGGCACTCTGAACAGCACCACCGTCCGTCCGTCCATGCAAAGATCAGGCACCCAAACTCCCCCTAGCGAGGCCGTCCATATGGCCGTCCATGACGCAAAAAAAGATTTAGCTGCCTCTCTGTTGATGTTCAGCCTATTCAATTTAACAACTTCAGAAGGACAACCCAGGCAGTGGATAATATACTGGTTAAAAATGTCTATTGTGGTGCTATTACTAGAAACATTGGGACTCCAGTTCCAAGAGTGGATGGCGGGAGAAGCCCATATGAAAGTAGCAGTCTATTCTATCTATTACTAGATAGGCCTACTAACTAGCCTGCCAGATCATTTAGAGTTGGCCTTAAGTTTTCTTCACTTTACATCTATGGACTAAGTAGAATAACTGATTTATAGCCTAGGCCTTATAATAAGATAGACCTGTATAAACGATTAGGCTAATATTGTGCTAAACATGTAAATCTAACTGTTTGCTTATGCCTGCATAGCCATAAGTTAGTTATTTGTAAGGTGTGACTATGAAAGGCCTGTGACACTAGTGTAGGTCAGAGGTCACAATAGTACCAAAGTGTATACTGCCATGCAACTTTGAAGGAGGAAAATAGGTGGAGCGTCAAGGCCATTTCTAGGAGCCCTATCTAAAGACCTAAACAAATGCCATCTAGCATGCAGCGTCCTCTTTCTGTGCTTGCAAAGGCTAATTTGATTATCACCCCCTGACGTTTGTTGTGAGAGTAAAACTCCTCATATTGTGATATTATTTAACTGCCCTGATTCCTGTATTCATGGTCCAGTCTTCTGAGATGCTCAACTTGAGTGTATCAGACACGTGCACTTTATACATCTATAATAAATACGTTGAATTTATCTTGAACTTGTACTTGGTGATTCACTTCATGGACTTGGTACTTTCACAGCAATTGGGTATTATCTAATACATCTTCAGTATTAACCCTGTAAGTTGTGAATTTAATGGTATAGAATCATGTTTAAAGCAATATCAATAGGCTAGTGACAAATAAACTTTGGTATCATGTTACAGTGTGCTAGGTTCTGGTAGTGTAGCGTCCACACAAAAAAATGAAAACCTTAACTGATTGTCTGAATATGTTTAATTTGCTGTCTTGCACTTCTACACCAGAGCTAAGCAGAAAAGTGTAGTCAGAAGGCAACATTATCAATTAGCAATAGGCTACATTCATTAGTAACTTATTAGAACCACCAAGTTAGCAAACACATCAAACAAACTCAATACAACTAGACTACACTGTTGCCACATGTTGGGAAATAACCAAATACAAGCAATATAACAAATGTAATGAATGCAAACTTTGCAAGCACCAAATACACAGTATTGTGCTCACCTAGACTATTCTAGGTTGTGGTTCAGTGAAAGTACAGCTTCTTTAGTTGGCTATAAATGTTAAATACTACTTGAGAAAGCATATCTTCACAGATGTCAATAGGACATCACAATTACCTGAATGACTTGTAGTGATCGGGAGGTTATGCCTGTTCTGATGATGTCATGAACCATGTTAGATTGTTAGCTCTGTGCATTGTTTGGTTCTCTTCTCCCTGTCTGTTTTTGTGTCTTTGTTTCTGTTGCAGGATGGCAGGCAGGTAGAGGAGCTGTGATTGCTGCAAGAGTACACCTGTGATCTGTGCCTTGGTTCTTAATAAGTTGTGCCCTAATATGCTGGGTCTCTCTATTACTAGCAGGAACATCATCACTGTTTGCTTTTTAGTTTGTAATGATTCTCTACAAACTCTACACTTGCACTGATCCCACATCCACTCCCTACACTACTAATTTACATGACCCTCACATCCAACTGTTTCTTTGTAAGCCCTTTTTATTGAATAAATACACTGTTATCCTTATTTTCTGTACCTTGTCACTGCCTGAAGTGCCTACGTATCTATCTATTCTTCCTTCATATATGAAACCAGTTATGACAGCTTTAAACAAGCACTGGTTGGCTACACACCTCATGCCGGACTTATACAGATGTGTGTATTGGCACTTTGAAAGGTTTGAATGATTATATCCACATATCAATGTATAATTATTAAATGTCAAAATGTTCAAAATGTGAATAGCCTACAAACAATTAGCATACTACAGGCTAGAGGCGATTCTACGTTTTAAAACATGCTCAAAATGAATACTGGATCTTAAAATGGATAACTAATCATTAGAGTACAACAAACCATGATAGAACATACAACTCTGACAGCACTTTAACATGTTCTAAAAACCTTTAATCGTCTGTGTACATTAGTTAGAAAATGTATTTTTTTCATCCCAACAGTAGGGGGTGCAAAAGCACCCCCTGCACCTGTTGTAAAATCCTCTATGCTACAGGCTGTGCACAGTTGGCTACTATAGTTCTCAATAAAGACATTTTAACATATGAAACATGTAGCCTAATGCACGACTTGATTTCACTCAATAAGGTTTGAAAAAACAAGTCAATGAAGTTCTCAATAAAGACATTTTAACATATGAACCAGGTAGCCTTATGCACGACTTGATTTCACTCAATAAGGTTTGACAAAACAAGTCAGTGACGGCGGCAACGTAGCTACTTAGTAGGTGTGTTGTTTGGTATGGAAGGCTATGGAATATGGAAGGCCTAGTGGGCAAGTATTAAGACGCCCCCGTGTGTTAACCACGCGTAATTAACGCCAACTTGGCATGCAAAGCTATGGAAGGCCTAGTGGGCAAGTATTAAGACGCCCCCGTGTGTTAACCACGCGTAATTAACGCCGACTTGGCATGCAAAGCTATGGAAGGCCTAGTGGGCAAGTATTAAGACGCCCCCGTGTGTTAACCACGCGTAATTAAGGCCGACTTGTATGGAAGGCCTAGTGGGCAAGTATTAAGACGTCCCCGTGTGTTAACCACGCGTAATTAACGCCGACTTGGCATGCAAAGCCGTCTCAACCACGCGTAAAAAACGCCGACTTCCATGCAAAGTCGGCGTCTTTTTCGCCTCGAATAGACGCGTGTCAAGTGACACGTTGCCATTTACACACGTAAATTACGTCTCAAACTTTGAGACGTGTCAAAAGCACGCGTCTAAAAAAACGCGTGCTTTGAACGTGTCACGTGACACGTTGCCATTTACACACGTAAATTGCGTCTCAAATTTTGAGACGTGTCGAGCAAACCACACGAAATTAACGCCTGGTTTGGCACAATCAGCGTCTGGTTTTCCAAAATTAAAGTCTGCTTGCTTGAATCTCCGATGGGAAATTATGACAACAATTGTAACATCTAATACGTAAGTCAAGTAGGTCTAGGGATGCTCGTGCGAGCTACTATCAAATGCAATGTGGGTTAGCTAGTTAGCTATTAGTATGAAGTTGGTGGTCACACTTGCAATACTTGAAAGGGGTGCAGACTAGAGACAAATAAATGCAGTAATATCAGGCTGGCTGGTTGTCTGGCTTGGAGCTTTGTGAACTTTCCTTGCACTGCGATTGCGTTGCCTCAGTATTGTGCGCGATTTGGTTTCACTGCCAACATTCCTTAATGTAAGAGGCAATGTGCAAACTCAGTTGGTGGCAAAATAAAACTGTTGTTACTATTCATGTCAAGTGTATTTTATTGTCATTTTTAATTACTTATGGTTGTACAAACGAAACAGAGTTTCCCCAGGACCATGATGCCATATTAAAAAACATGACAGTAAGGTACCAGGGTCAACGTATATGTAGCCAACAGTGACAGGGCAGTATGTACACTGACAGGAAAGTATGTTCAGTGACAGGACAGTATGTACAGTGACAGGGCAGTATGTACAGTGATTGGAGGTAGCAGTTATGAAGTGATAGGTTCTCGTGCCAATATATTGTGATGCCAATTTGTTGAGCGGTCATCTTTCTTGTATAGACTTAGAAAAGTGAAATACACACGGTGAGATAAATAAAGGTTCATCGGCTGTCCTTCACATTCACACACTGTTGTCTTTATACTTAACAGATCATCTATGATGTCCCAAAGGCCCAACTCATTTCAGGTCAACTTATGGCAGCAACCTTGCAGGTGGGTTTCACTGTGCAACCAGTCCAAAC
The DNA here is from genome assembly GCF_054491055.1 of Hypomesus nipponensis. NCBI lineage: Eukaryota > Metazoa > Chordata > Actinopteri > Osmeriformes > Osmeridae > Hypomesus > Hypomesus nipponensis. The sequence goes on along the minus strand of NC_140363.1, from coordinate 3,337,433 downwards.
CAAGCTGCTGCTGGGCCAAGGGATGATTGTAATGGCACACTGGGACTTGTAGATGACCTGAAATAAATATTTGTCTTTCTGCTGTGTAAGATGTAGGCCTAGTGCTTTTAACTTGAGTTGAATGCTGTTAAACACTGCCATGGTCATCAAACACTAGCCATGGCTCTACTTCAGAAAGGATACTGTTCACAGCTGTATGAGTCAATAGGACATTACCATTACCTGAATGACTTGTAGTGACCGGGAGGCTATGCCTGTTGTGATGATAGTATAAACCATGTTAGATTGTTGCCTTTATGTGCACTGTTTGGGTCTCCTTTCTCTGTCTTCTGTTGCTGTGTCTTTGGTTCTGTTGCAGGTTGGCAGGCAGCTAGAGGAGCTGTGATTGCTGCAGGGGCACACCAGTGACCTGTGCCTTGGTCCTTAATAATCTGTGCCCTAACAAGCTGGGTCTCCATTACAAGCAGGAACATCATTACTGTTTGCTTTTTAGTTTGTAATGATTCTTTACACTCAACACTTGCACTGATCCCACACCCATTCCCTAAACTACTAATTTACCAAACGTTTCTTTGTGAGCACATTTTATTAAATAAATACATGTTTATTCTTATTACCGTGGCTTGTCACTTCCTGAAGTTCTTATCTAATCTTCTTATTAATCCAGTTATGACAGCATTAAACAAGCACTGGTTGGCTACACACCTCATGCCGGGCTTATACAGATGTGTGTATTGGCACTTTGAAAGGTTTAGTGTAGGCTACCATCTTGTGTAAATGAATACATTCAACGTCTGTATAGTGACCTGTATCCATTTACGACATGTCTAGCACCTCTACTCTAAGGAAAATACTATATTTTGACTATCTTTCTGTCCCCCTGGTCCTCCCCCAGCACCAAGGGTGTTCCCAGAGGCCAACACCTGTGACATAACCCTGAGACTGCCCATACACACAACCCATGTACAACTGTACAAACAGTACATGAAGTCTGGTATAATACAGTCACCCACCTTTGGACAGGCATAATGTCACGGCCACAGCCGTGCCCCCGTTTTTGGTTTTGCCCTGCCCTACCGTGTCCTTGTGTCTGCCATTGTCTTCACCTGTTTCTCGTTGAGTGGTTTCAGTTCTTGTTTGTATTATCTTGTCCACCTGTGTCTTGTTTGGTTCTGTGTATTTTAGGTTCCTGTTTTGTGTCCAGTCTTTGTCTTGTCCTTACCCTTGTTAATGTGAGTACCCTGTCCAGTGCCGGTCTTTCCTATAGGCGACATAGGCAGCCGCCTAGGGCGGCATAAGAGTGGGTGCTGGTGAAAAATCTTGCCTAGGGCGCCAAATGTGCTAACACCGCTACTGACCCTGGCTGTTTCCCGTTTAAAAGAATAAACCCTGTGTTTGAGGCAATGTATGGCTACTCTCCTGCGTTTGGGTCCTACCCCACCACACACTGTGACACATAAGGCATAATTGAATTAATTAAAGACATCAAATTAAATTGTATAACCTTACTTTTAGAGTGTTTGATTTTAAAAGGGTTTCTTAGTAGCAATTGGCTTCTGAGTGTAGGTGGCAACCTACAGATATTACCGTTGGACTTACAAAAATGTCTATTATAATTCTTTAAACTTCTCTTTAATCAATGCATCTGCAGTCGTAATCCTGAATGGAAGCTTAGTTAAAATCTAGTATTTTTCACCCTTTACCAAGACACTGTAGCCTAATGATGGTACATTGTGTTAGTTTGGAGTATGTTATTAGGCTGAATATAGGGGAAAGTGTATTACATGAGAAGGAAATGTAACAAAAGATTAGGGTATGATTTTCCAGATAATGAAAATGGTGTTACCCATATAGATGGTGTCACTAAAGGGTCAATTACCTGAGCGTCAGGTCACCTCATAAAAGTAGAGGACGCATTGCGTTATTTGTTATGGAAAATTATGCCTAGTGAGCGGGAACTGTGAAGATAAATGAAAGTTATCACAATTATTTTATTAGTAGCCTAACACTGCATTGCGAGAGCAGGTTTCTGCTCTTTTGTGTTTTTCTGAAGGAAGTGGCAAGCCACATGAATATGGATAACAGCGTATTTATTCAATAGAAAGTGCTTACAAAAAAACTGTTGTATGTGACGGTCATGTAAATTAGTAGTTTAGGGAATGGATGTGGGATCAGTGCAAGCATAGAGAATCATTGCAAACTAAAAAGCAAACAGTGATGATGTTCCTGCTAGTAATGGAGATTACTAGCTTGTTAGGGCACAGCTTATTAAGGACCAAGGCACAGGTCACCGGTGTGCCCCTGCAGCAATCACAGCTCCTCTACCTGCCTGCCATCCTGCAACAGAACCAAAGACACAGAAACAGAAGACAGGGAGAGGAGACCCAAACAATACACAGAGCCAACAATCTAACATGGTTTATACTATCATCACAACAGGCATATCCTTCCGGTCACTACAAGTCATTCAGGTAATGGTAATGTCCTATTGACTCATACAGCTGTGAACAGTATCCTTTCTGAAATAGAGCCATGGCTAGTGTTTGAAGACCATGGCAGTGTTTAACAGCGTTCAACTTAAAAGCAGTAGGCCTACATCTTACACAGCAGAAAGACAAATATTTACTTCAGGTCAAATATTTATCTACAAGTCCCAGTGTGCCATTAAAATCATCCCTTGACCCAGCAGCAGCTTGGGTAGGCCTGGTTGCACAGTGAAACCCACCTGCAAGGTTGCTGCCAGAAGTTGACCTGAAAATGAGTTGGGCCTTTGGGACATCATAGATGATCTGTTAAGTATAAAGAATGATCTATTAAGTATGTGTGAATGTGAAGGACAGCCGATGAACCTTTATTTATCTCACATGGCTGTGTATTTCACTTTTCTAAGTCTATACAAGTTTACAATCTGCGAACTGAGAACTGTCTAATTGTGGCCTAGGCGATGGTGACAACCCAGGCCTACTCATACACTAACTTTCACCTGTGGATTGCGTCTCTGTCTTGGGTCATGACCAAGGATGTCTCCATGGCAATACTATCTGCGAACTGAGAATCTGACTGATTGTGGCTTAGGCGAAGGCGCCAACCCATGCAGGCACACTCATACACACCCCTTCCCCCATCCAACTCCTTCGCCTGCTTGTTCCCCCGGTGTGGCTGGCGGGTCTGTGACCAGCGCCTATATAGCTGCAGGTCCAGATGCTGCTTGTCCATACCCCTCCCCCCCTCCCCGTTGCAAGTCATGTGGTTCTGTAATGTTGTACAATGTATGTGCTTATGTGCTGAGGTGTTTTTTGCCAGTTCCCACACTGTACTCCCCTAGGAGCATAGTCTGGGGGTTGCCTTTTTTTCTCCTCTCTCCTCATGTTATGCTGAATATTTCTTCCCGTCCTGTCTACCCCCTTGTCATGTTTGTGTATTAGAAACTGCAAGTGGCAGCTCGGATCTAAGACGGATTCGAGAGACCGCAGATAGAGTGCGGCTAGTTAAATCAACACTTTTATTATTGTTGTTTTTGTTGATTTTATGTAAAGCACTTTGAGCTGCAATTCTTGTATGAAAAGTGCTATATAAATAAAGTCTTACTTACTTACTTACTATACAAGAAAGATGACTGCTCAACAAATTGGCATCACAATATATTGGCACGAGAACCTATCACTTCATAACTGCTACCTCCAATCACTGAACATACTGTCCTGTCACTGTACATACTGTCCTGTCACTGAATATACTGTCCTGTCACTGAACATACTGTCCTTTCACTGTACATACTGTCCTGTCACTGAACATATTGTCCTGCTACTTTACATACTGTCCTGTCACTGTACATACTGTCCTGTCACTGAACATACTGTCTTGTCACTGTACATACTGTCCTGTCAGTGTAGATACTGCCCTGTCACTGTTGGCTACATATACGTTGACCCTGGTACCTTACTGTCATGTTTTTTAATATGGCATTGTAGGGGGGTAAATATTGTCCAAACAACCCAAACTAATTCCCCTATGGTTTAAAGGAAGATGGGAAACTGAAAAGTGTATTAGCATGAACCAAATAATGCCAATACCAATATAATTCCAGGTATTTTACTCTATGGGTTAAATCAGAGCAAGAATGGTCAAAGTACGGTTAAATGAAATACGCATTTAATAACTTTGCAAATGAATGAAATCAATTACAAGGCAAACATGTTACAATATGAAAGTTTTCAATCTTACCTACTCTACCATGATCATTGTAAATCAGAGAGAAAGCAAGAGGTGAGGAAGGAGTAGGACAGTAGGACAAGGGAGAACTGAGGAGAAGGTCTCAGGAGACGAAGAATCCAAAGAACAATGCATTACAATTGCCTTTATACACAAGAACAACCAATCAGACCACATCTTGAATGGGGTGTGAGAGCCATCAAGTTGAGACCGTCCAGAAACTCCAGACTTTAGCATATGAGAGGTGGGGGCGGGTTTGACACCCAGCCTTACAATCCTCCCTCTTGGACACAAAAGCACAGCAAAAGCTGCAGTGTTCATCGTGTGATAACCTGCACCCATAGGAAAAGGAACTTGATTGCAGACAGGTCAGCATTGAGATTCTAATGGTCATGGCTATTGCTCAGAGGATCACTTTTGGATCATGGCTAGTGATCAGTGGACCAATTTTGGATCATGGCTATTGCCCAGAGGATCACTTGGAAGAACCTTTGTATTGGCATGCAGACGTGCCCTTGGTTAGCATATTCCTGCTACTTACGTTCTTGTCCTGTTACAGCAGAACACAATTGGAGCACAGCACTTGGTTAACAATGAAAATGGAAAAGTTTGGAGTGGTCTGGGGTCTGAGTGAGTCGGATTGGATACAAATGGAAATTAGTGAGACAGTGTCCTAAAACTCAAATGGAAAAAATAGGTGAACAACAGTCCTCCCTTTTGATAGATGAGAGGTACACAAACATATCATCTAGCAGATGAAAATGGCAATTAAAACAAAAGCGTTCTTGGGTCCAAAATAAACAAAACACAAATTACACAGCAATAATAAAATAAAATACAAGTTATACCAATCTACATTTACAGGTCAGGAACCATTGTGAGTTTAGCTAAAACCTAGAACATTTACCACCAACTCTATAAAACACACAAAGGTACATACTGATCCACAATACCCAAATCTCATCCACACAAACCAACATAGGAACTCATGGATGGACAAACCATATGCACTATGCATATGCAGCTAAAGGAACTGGAGCAGCAACAAATAAACTGTCCCCAACGAATCTTTGAACTACAACAAAGACTAAACACAGGGGTAATACAGTAGGAATGTAGCAATATCACAATTTGGACCTGAATTAAGTAAATGTAAAAGATAGTTGAAATTTCATGTAATCACGTAAAAAAGTTTAAGATTTGGTTGTCTTGATAAATTTTCAGCTTATGCTGCATGAAAAATGGGGGAGGCCTACCCTTTCCCAGATCCCAACATTTGGACTCAGTGTGACCACTTCTTAGACAAGCACGACAAAATCTAGCTTTGTTGTTAGCATAAAACAAGCGTGTGGGTGGAATAGGCATATTTCTGCCAAGATCCCAACATCGCATTTTGGTGTGTCCTTGTCTTTTACAGAAGTTACACTGTATATGATGGGGCTGCTGGGGCTTGGGTTTTACCTCTGTCGCCATTTTTATGGCAGCAATGCGTGGCGGATCAGGAGCACGACGGTTCTTTGTAGAACCCAGTTTGGGAATTTGCGCACCAATTCCACTATCTGTGTCTGAACACTCATTAGTAGAATGTGAGCCAGCATGGCTGGTCTCTTCACTGCTTTTATTAGCGGTGTGTTGCCTTGTGGCACAAAAAGGTGTCGCTGCTTTGAGGACAGAGTTGAGAAGACATTTGCCAATTAAATGTACAGTAATCTTCAATGTTTGTTTCTTTTCTGCTTTGTTTTTATGGACTCCTAGAGTTCGCCAATGTTCAATTATTTCAGCTAGCGTAAAATCAATTTTAAGACCGTTCTTGTCTTTCTTGCTCAATTCAGATAACGTTCGGTTAACGCTAACTTCTTCCCATAGGTTAAGTAATTTGTTAACTTCAGTTTCCCATTCCATTTTTGTTCATTTCATGCAGGAGCTAATATCAGAAACTAGTAATAGGCTTCTACCAACAGAACCAGGTGGAACACAATTAATGTACATTTGTAACTCACCGCACCATGGTTTGAAACGCCGGTTTGCCAAACTGTAACTGAATTGCTCGAAACATATCACGTCGGGGTCACCAAAACTGTAGGGGGGTAAATATTGTGCAAACAACCCAAACTAATTCCCCTATGGTTTAAAGGAAGATGGGAAACTGAACAGTGTATTAGCATGAACCAAATAATGCCAATACCAATATAATTCCAGGTATTTGACTCTATGGGTTAAATCAGAGCAAGAATGGTCAAAGTACGGTTAAATGAAATACGCATTTAATAACTTTGCAAATGAATGAAATCAATTACAAGGCAAACATGTTACAATATGAAAGTTTTCAATCTTACCTAATCTACCATGATCATTGTAAATCAGAGAGAAAGCAAGAGGTGAGGAAGGAGTAGGACAGTAGGACAAGGGAGAACTGAGGAGAAGGTCTCAGGAGACGACGAATCCAAAGAACAAGGCATTACAATTCCCTTTATACACAAGAACAACCAATCAGACCACATCTTGAATGGGGTGTGAGAGCCATCAAGTTGAGACCGTCCAGAAACTCCAGACTTTAGCATATGAGAGGTGGGGGCGGGTTTGACACCCAGCCTTACAGCATCATGGTCCTGGGGAAACTCTGTTTCGTTTGTACAACCATAAGTAATTAAAAATGACAATAAAATACACTTGACATGAATAGTAACAACAGTTGTATTTTGCCACCAACTGAGTTTGCACATTGCCTCTTACATTAAGGAATGTTGTCAGTGAAACCAAATCGCGCACAATACTGAGGCAACGCAATCGCAGTGCAAGGAAAGTTCACAAAGCTCCAAGCCAGACAACCAGCCAGCCTGATATTACTGCATGTATTTGTCTCTATTCTGCACCCCTTTTAAGTATTGCAATTGTGACCACCAACTTCATACAAATAGCTAACTAGCTAACCAACATTGCATTTGATAGTAGCTCGCACGAGCATCCCTAGACCTACTTGACTTACGTATTAGATGTTACAATTGTTGTCATAATTTCCCATCGGAGATTCAAGCAAGCATACTTTAATTTTGGAAAACCAGACGCTGATTGTGCCAAACCAGGAGTTAATTTCGCGTGGTTTGCTCGACACGTCTCAAAATTTGAGACGCAATTTACGTGTGTAAATGGCAACGTGTCATGTGACATGCTTCAATTCGAGGCGAAAAATACGCCAACTTTGTATGGAAGTCGGCGTTAATTACGCGTGGTTGACACACGGGGGCGTCTTAATACTTGCCCACTAAGCCTTCCATACGCTTCAATTCGAGGCAAAAAAGACGCCGACTTTGTATGGAAGTCAGCGTTTTTTACGCGTGCTTGAGACGACTTTGCATGCCAAGTCGCCGTTAATTACGCGTAGTTAACACAGGGGGGGCGTCTTAATACTTGCCCACTAGGCCTTCCATAGCCGCCGCTGCCACGTCGCCGCCACGTCGCTGCCAGTCTCTCGTTTGTGGTCCCATTCACTTCCATTCAAAAAATCCACACGGTCTGGTGGCGACGTATGGTTAGGCTGCTCCTTTATCCTTCTCCTGGTAAGCCTAGGAATGACCCTTTCCGCTTGCCATACTCATCAACCCTGTGAATCTTCTCTTCAACCATTTTCTCTTCATCGTTGAGCTTCTCGTCATATATCCTGCTGCTGACGCCTTTGATCCATAGAGTTAATATAACTAGAGACAGCTACTTCTGTCTTCCAAGATGGCGTCCCCATTCATTTCTATGAAAAGTGCTCAGTGGCGCAGTGAGGCAAGCGAGAGCGCGAAATGGGCCGCGCCATCTTTCCAGACCGACTCGTCTGGTCTTGCAGAGAAACTTGTTCCTAGCTCTGAAACTTGTCTATTGAGAAATAGACAAGTTTCATACAAATGTAAGCTATTTTTCTTCTGAGCTTTTATTGTGAAAAAAGGGGGTCGTGGTTCGGACGGTCTAACAAGAGAGTGTGGTTCGGAAAATAAAGTGAGACGTGCGGTGCCGTCTTGGTTTCGGCATCGGAATCCCGTGTCCTTATTTTACAGCCAAACATAATAGCTATTGTCTAAAACATTCGGCTACACAAAATAGGCTATGTTCAAACACTTAACAATTCTCAAAAGGCAGACATAGTTGCAAATTACAATAATTAGCATCAATGAAACCTCAAATCAAGGAAAAGAAAGGAACGGAAAACAAAAACAAAAGAAACAAACATGTATATCAAAGTAGGTTGTTGCAAGGGGTACCTAGGAGTTATAGGTCACATATTTCATTGAAGAAATTAGCTACTCTAGAAGCTTTTTCATTTCAGATGGTACAAAGCGAGGAAGCAAAAGCCCTAAGGTCATTAATAAAATGAGGAAAGGATGGAGGGGTCTTCAAAAATCTGCACTTATTAATGAAATATTTGGCAAATAAAAAAAGGTTATCGACCATGTATTGTTGTGAACAATCTTTTTTCATTACACCAAACTTAACTTGTTTGTATTCAAGGGGGTTCACAGTTGTAATAATACGTGACATTTTACTGTAAGCCTACAGCTGTGACCAAAACAACTTTGAAGAATCACAATAAAGGAAAATATGCTCCGTAGTTTCAATGTGAAGTCCACAAAATTTACCCGAGTTATCACCAATATTAAACTTTGTGTTAAGGAATTTTTTTGATGGTATATGTCATTTATCATTTTAATATGAAGTTTTTTCACTTTAGGGAGACTGGGAAAATTAAGATAACTCATTCTCAGTTCCTTCACTTCCTCCGGGTCAAAATCTTTGAAAACATAATAACGTTTAACTTTGTTTGGATGAAGCCTAACAATGAATATATTTCTTATATATTTATTATTGCATTTATGATCTCTAATAGAAAATTCACCCAGACAAGGAGATGGGAGCGAGAATGTTACAGATTGGTGTGAAAGAATCCCTTTTACCAACGAAACTATGGGTTTTGGTATGGCTTTTACAACCGTAAAAATCTCTCTAGGATAACATACAAACCCATGTTTCAAACAAAAATCATTGTAGTTAAGAACATTACCATAGATGTCCACCATGTCCAGTAGGGAAAAAATGATATATCGGACCCAGTTTTCATAGAATAAAGATTTGTTGTGGTAAAGAACAAAACGATTGTTCCAAATACAAGTTTTGTGTGGACTAAAATTGTGAGAAAATGCTAATTTCCAACACAAGAGAGCTTGTTGATGGAATGCAGACAGTTTAAGGGGTAATTTGGATAACTCAAAGTCACATCTAATCAAATATCCAGGCCACCTATTTTCCCAAATATTAAAGAAGAGACCGTAAACCATAAACTGTCTGTATTACAAAGAACCGATTTTAACCATTTAGTTTTTAAAACACTATTCATTATTTCTAAGTCAATAACATTCAACCCTCCGTTTTCGTAATTGTGAACTAAATCATTTTTTTAAAATAGTGATTCTTATTTTTCAAAAAAAAGTCAAATAATGCAGTGTTACAGTCTTTTAGTAAGTGGAGTGGGAACGCTAGCGAGGAGGCTGGATAAACAAATCTAGAGAGCAGTTCCATTTTAGTTAACAAAACTCTTCCAAAAATGTAGATATCTCTTTGTAGCCAGTTATTGAGAATATGTTTTGCCTTTGAAAGATTTTTAACAAAATGTTCTTGAACGCTTTGATTGCTGTCTCTAGAAATTGTTACCCCCAAATATTTTACAGATGTTTTAACCGGTATGTTACATAAAGAATCCAACTCGCTACTATGAATTGCAAATAACTCACATTTATTTAAATTTAAGTATAAGCCAGATGCTTTGGAAAATAGATCAATTAGTTGGATGGCTTTATCAACTTGATATTGGTCCTTTAAAAAGATCACTGTATCATCAGCTAACTGGCTAATACCAATTTGTTTTCCAAACACATTTAGTTTATCAAAATTGCTGTTTTCATCTACCGAAATAGCAAGCATTTCTGCTGCTAATATAAACAGAATAGGGGAAATGGGACATCTTTGTCTTATTCCCGTGAAATGTTGAATCTTTGGGTTGTTCCAAATGAAAGTGAAATAGAACTATTAATGTCTTTATATATTTACTGCCAAAACCAAATTTTTCGAGGGAGTTAATTATGAAATTGTGGTCTATCGTGTCAAATGCTTTTCTAAAATCTAGAAAAAGAATATAACTGTCATCCTCAATCCAAGCTTGATAATCTAAAATATCCAGGATTAATCTGATGTTGTTATGTATTGACCTGCCTTTTATGAAACCAGATTGTGATTCACGCACTATTTGATGTAGGTTTTTCTTGAGTCTGTTGGAAAAAATATGAGCTAGAATTTTATAATCACAGTTGAGTAGCGTGATGGGACGAAGGTTATCTATATGTTGTGTATCTTTACCTGGTTTGGGAATAAGAATAATTAAACCTTGTTTCATAGTCCAAGACAATGTAGTATTTTGTATACATTCGACAAAGGCTTGAAACAAAAGTTCTCTCAAATCCAGCCTAAAGAACTTATAAAATTCAGACGTAAGGCCATCAGGGCCTGGAGATTTTCCTGAAGATAAATGTTCTATCACTTTATCTAGTTCCTCTATTCTAATTTCAGCCTCGCATAAATCTCTAAATTCCTGGTCTAACCGTGGTAAGCTAGCGTGTATATTATCAAAGAAAGTCTTACAGGCAGATGCAGAGAATGATGAGTTATACAAGGAGCTGTAGAATTGTGATATTTCTGAGGAAATGATTTTAGGGCATGTTTTTATAACTCCATTTACATAGAGAGGTTATGGCATTTCTCTCTTGCCGCCTTTTTTCAAGTCTATAAAAATAATTATTTTTTTCACCCTTTTCTATCCACTTTGCTTTGGACATCACATATGCTCCTTTAGCTTTTTGAATATATAATTCGTCAATTTTGGACTGCAAGGCTAGAATTTGCAATTTAGTTTCATTGTCCATTTCACTTTTATTACATAAAGAGCTTAATTCTCTTGTTATTTCTAGCTCCACTTGTGTTCTGGCTTTACTTAAATTTGTACTAAATTGTATAGAAAATTCTCTAATCTTGTGTTTTAAATATTCCCATTTACTTAGAGATGAAATAAGGTCTTTATGCAATGCTACCTCATTAATTATAGATTTGATTTGCGAGCAAAAGGTTTTGTGTTTTACTAAATCAGCATTGAATTTCCAATAACCCTTGTTACGTGATTCTCTTTTACCCGGGTAGAAAGATATAAAGATACAACAGTGATCTGTCAAAGGTGCTGTGGAAATTGAGGTATCTTTAATGAAGTCGGTTAGGCTAGCTGATGTTAACCAAAAATCAATTCTCGATTTGGAAGTACCATTAACTTTCAACCAGGAAAATTGTTTAAGATTTGGGTTCCCAGCTCTCCAAGCGTCCACTATATTATTATTTAAACAAAAATTGAGAAAGTTAAGATTTGGATGATAGGTATCAAATTTGGGCAGAAAGCGATCTAATGCTTCATCCATAACCATGTTGAAATCTCCTCCTATAATTATATTATCAGTAGGATACATAAGCTTCAAGTTAAACAGTGCATTAGAAATTTCAGAGAGTAGGTTGTTATTTGGGGGAACACAATTGTAACCATACACATTAAATAAGATAAACAAAATATCGTCAATGTTTGTAACAACTGAAATCCATGGCCATGTGAATTTGTCAGTACCTTTATGATCTTGCCTGGCAGGTTGTTAAATAGAATTGCCACTCCTGCAGAGTTCGTAGAAGCATGGCTGAAGATTATCCTGTCCCCCCATTGACTTGCCCAGAACTTCGCGTCATCAGGGCTGGAATGAGTTTCTTGCAAGAAGGTACAGTGTGAGTTTTTGCTTTTGCAGAAGAGAAAGAAAGCTTTCCTTTTGATAGAGTTACGGAGGCCCCTTGCGTTCAAAGAAGTACATGAAAAATAAGATTTCACTGAGATCATTTAACAGAAAGAAACAAATAATAAATAAAATTAAGTAGCCTATATGTAATAAAATATAAATAATCAAATGAAAAACGCTTAACCGTGCTCTAAGCACACAGAATAGGCTAAGTTTCTCTCAAACAAAGCACTGTAACGATCTCGCTCAACAGCGAAAATATAACAAGCCTTCACTTTTACACCTCCTGCCAGGAGGATGAACGTGGTTGATATCAACCTTCCTTGATGATCCGTGTGCTTTCAATGTAGCCATAGGGACCACGGTAGTATGCTTTCTTCCCTGCAGCTCTAGCCTCACTAATCCTCGGCCAAAGTGCAGCGCGAGCTTCACGATCTTCTTTAGACAAATCTTTAGTGAACTTTACACCCTTGCGTTTACAGACATCCGAGCCTTTAGTGGAGCGCCAGAACTCGTCTCTGTATTTCCGCATGCAGAACTGAATGATCACCTGTCTGGAGTTATCCTTCATTTTGGGGCCAATGCGGTGGACTGTATCCACAATATCTTCAAGCTTGTGGTGCAGGTGAGGAGCAATTTCCGCTAAGAGTGAGATGACTTCTCTTCGGATATCTTCTCCAGCTACTTCCTTCATTCCGATAATTATGTAGGCTGGCTGCCAGCCCAACTTCTCCCCGCCCACAAAAAAATTTGGTCGGGAAGTTGGATCTGGAGGGTCTCGTATTGGGAAACAACTACAGAAGACCAGAATCTGGGCATACGAATGAAATTGCCAGGGCGGGCTTTATACGATGATGGACAGATGATCAACAGTAACGTAATCACCCACGTCACAAAAGAGCGCTTAAGTTGAATTTGTTTTGAACAAACAACATATTACGTTGCTCTGATTGGTTGTAGGTCTATCCAATTGAGCGAAGAGGAATTTGTTTTCCAGGCTTGTTTGAAACACGCCCCGTAGTCAAAGCCCAACGGAGAGTTCTCAGACTCATATTCAGACTAGAATTATGAGTATGACAACGTCAGGCTAATAATTATGAGGTTCCATCCTCTTTTGTAGCGTTCGAGCTCCGATGTGCGGTTTATCAGATCTGCATGAGATGTGGTAACGGAGTTGAGTTGTTTATCGAACAATTAATTTAGCTTTACAGTCTTTTATCTCCGCCGCGTTGAACTCCACAGCTTTTGTCAGGCTGACGATGAGTAGACTGTTCTCAGTAATCTTACGCTCAATGCTACTCAGCTTGCCATCTTGTAAATAAAATCTGGCAAGTAAAATTTCCATGAGAGTTGCAGTAGAAACCTCGGGGCTCTCGTAATTTTTCTGTTTTTCTGTAAGGATGAAAGGTCTTTGCGTTTCTCTGTATGATCGACGTGGGAGACTTCCATGACAAACTCGTGATCAGCAAGAGTGTCCGATGTTTTAGCCATCCCTTTTTGCCCTGAAATCACTATTTTCGGGATATTGGAACCTTTTTTTGCTGCCATTGCACGGATGCACACAGAGACGTAACGATTGGGATGAATTGAATTCTAATATAAAGGCAAGATTCGCTGGAGAGCCGAGAAAATTACATGTGCCTAGCCCGCCATCTTATTCGCCCCCCCCTAGCTCCGAAACTCGTGCATGCTTGCAACTAGCTGTATACGTCATACTTTGCGACAACCAGTCGCGAGCTTGTGAGCTGGAGCTAAGGTATAGCAGAAAACTGTCAGAATGTGGTACAAGTCCGATCAAGAAGCAGATAGCCTACATGTGAACGTTACGAAGATCAATACTATTAGTACAGTAGTATTATACGTGCAGGGCCTATACGTTGTTTGTTTTGCTTCGTGTTTATAGTTTGACTGCTGTATTGTGTCGGATAAATAAACTGTAAAGTTATATATCTGCCTCCGTCATTGTTCTAGCTTTGCAAAGCAAGCTAAATTAAGCCTAGCCTACCTATTATAATGATGATGAGTGTTGTTTACTATTACTTGCTTATTGTTAATGCCATCGTTGTGTGTTGACATAAGTTGACAAGTTATAACAATATAATGACCATATTGTGGCTATCAGACATGATTTATTCATATTCGTCTTTGCTCCAGAATAACATGTCAACAATCAATAATGACGCCGTAACATGCCACAATATTACAACAAATTATACTATGCTATAATTACGTTTGTCATGCCGTGAGCATAATAGCGTTCATTACGAAATGGTTAAATCTGCTTTAAAATAACGGACATAAACTCTACAAACAACCGCCATGTATGTGTGCAACCATTTGTAAAACGTGCTACAATAAAGGCAGGCAACTGTAGATTATCAAGCCCTTTCTCCTTGTTCTCATTCAGCTCAGGTAAATCAGCGATTTGCTGATGTTCCTTTTTGTGCTCTCCCCTGTTCGTATCCGCGAACACGTTTCCAGGCAACTTATCTTGACGTAAGCAAATAAATGGGCTGCTAGTTTAGCCATTTCGGATTGTTTTCAAACTTAGCAAAAATCAGGAAAAATTATTCTATGAAAAAGCTAGTAGTATGAACCAGGTTTCGAGAATTGAACAAAAAATATTGGGGGAGATAGTTTTAGTTAATTGACTGGAGTTAATAGAATAAAAACGACCGGACGAGTCGGGTAGAAAATCGGAAATGCAATACCACCTATATCCACCGGGGCTGTTGCCTCAAGCCGAGAGGCGAGGGGTGGGGGCTTGCTTTGATCCCGCGCACGTGAGGCTACGACGTACCCAATTAGCATGGGTACCTATTTCTTCGAGTAAAGGCTGCAGTGTTTATTACTCAATTCTCAGTTTTGGTGTGGCGTTTATTCGAGGGCGGAGTTTAATTAGTAAGTGTTACGCACGATGTTAAAGGTAACAATGTTTGACTGACAGTACTGGACCAGCGGAGGGTGTCAACGGTGTAGCCAGGCACAAACGATGCAGCGGGGTCATACGGATTATGTACATTTATTAATACAGCTGCAAAAAGGTATCGGCAAGCCGCAACAAGTGAACAAATAACAAGGACCAATAGACAAGGGACGTACCAGTACATAAAGACACGGAGAAGGGACTATGAGCGATTCCTGATGAGACAAACAAAGTGCAATACGCCAGGGGCGTTTCTAGGATTCAAAGAAGGGGGGGGCTTAGGCCCAAGGGGAGTGGCATGTTTGCGTGCGGCTTCTTTTTTTTTTTAAGGCCCATTTGGGGCCGCGGATATCCATTGTTTCAGACAGTTCATAGACTGGTTTAATCAGAACGAGAGTGATTTTGCTCTGTAGTTTTGCATGCATTCAGTATATGATAACACAAGAGACAGAATGTCAGGGTCATAGTGAAATTTGACAACACAAATATGAACTTTTCTCAAATAAAGAGAGAAATAATTTTCTCTGCTTTTATTTAAAAGGATTGCAAGGAACAGAGAAAAACACTATAGGACTAGATCCAGGACAGCATTAAAGGCAGATTTAAAAAAAGACACAAATACATTCAAATTATATTTAAAAAAAAGAATCCAATGCACAGGAGATTTCAGACAATTGGGACAGGGGTGGTATGGAATCACAGGTCAATGATTATTTAGTGGGTGGAAGCATCAAAGAATGCCTTCTGTTTTTGAGGGTGGCAAATCGGTCTTTCAGTGTGTTGTGACTCAGTCCCCCTAGAATGTCACTTTCAATTGACATGGCTGCAAGACTGTGACGCCTTTTCTGGCCCATTGTCTTACGCAGCCAGGAGTGCAGCCGACGCAGTGCACTAAAGGACCTCTCACATGAGCAGCTGCTCACAGGCACTGTTAAGGCAACTTGAAAGATTGCCTTCAGAGAAGGAAACATGTCGGAGTCTAGGAGGTTGTGCACAGCTAGCATATCTCGGGGTGGACATGCAGCCTCTGTTTTGCAGGCAAGGAAGTTTCTGGCCACCAGAACCTCCTCTTTTTTCAGATTGATGCTGTAGTGCTTGGCAAGCTCATCTAAGTGTGATTCACTTAAGAAGTTCTGAGATTTAGGGCTGCATGCCTGGATGCCTTTTAGCAGGCCTGCATCTACACTAGAAAAGCGTTGTTCAAGCTCACTAACCATCCGGTCCACACAGGGGAAAAGTAACTCTGTTGTCGATGTGTGAGTTGATCAACTCTGTGCCTGAACCCAAGGTTGATTCCAACACAAAATCCTCATTTTTTCTCTGTTTATGCCTTTTCTTGGCATCTGGTTCTGGGATACTGTGGGTGTGGCACAGGGCCTTGGTTCTCTCATACAGCTCTGTGGCAAATACATCTGTGCGTTTGCCCCTCAGTGTGTCACATACAGCTTGTTTGCTGATAAAAGCTTCTGCCAGGTCTAAAGTCTCTTTCTGAAGGAACTTGTGGAGTCCTTCAGTTACAGACAGAAGTGTCTGAAACATCAGAAGTGAATAGACTGTTGAGAACTTGTAGAGCTTCGCTCTGAGACCAACAGCTATGGGGGATCCAATGGCAGAGAGACACTCAAAAATGGCAGGTAATGTCTCAAGAATTGCATTGATTGATCGCAGCTGGCATGCCCAGCGAGTGTTTGAAAGTTGCACAAGCTCAACTGCTGTCAAGCCAAGCTTGGACTGAGCCTCTTGGAACTTGTGATGATTAACTAGGGAGGTGCTGAAAAAAGAATACACACACTCCAACAAGTTGAAAAGCTCCACAGCCTCTGAAACAGCCCTGCAAGTATGGCACAACACCAGGTTTAGCTCATGAGCATAACAATGCACATATATAGCCTCAGGATGGAGCCTTCTAAAATGTACCTGCACACCTCCAGTGGACCCACTCATAACAGCTGCACCATCATACGTCTGTGCTACACACTTAAGCTCTACAAGACCACTGTTCTGGATCTGCTGCTGCAGCTCGTTTGCAATGGACTGAGCATCAAACAACATGATCTCTGTAAGTGCTAGAAAACGTTCCTTCACTGCCCCCTCTGACACGTACCTAACACAAACAGCCAGCTGCTCTGACCGTGCATCCCTTGCCTCATCTGCCATAATGGCATACATTTTGGACTTTGTCATCTCAGATACAATGACACTCTTTACTTATTGAGCACAACACTCAATCATCTCATTCTGAGATGTTGGTGAGATATAGGTAGCATTTGAGGGAGGGTTATATTTTTGAAGGAAAGGATCAAACTCCTTCAAAAGTTCCATGCAAGCAAGAAAGTTGCCTCTGTTTGTGCTGTCTTGGCCTTCATCACTGCCACAAAAAGGGAGTCCCTGTCGCCCTAACATGGAGGTGACTGCAACAATTCGCTTAAGATACTCCCTTCTCTCTACTATCTCACTTGCATGTGCAGATGCTATCATCTGTGCAACGTTTCCCTGTCGACTAGTTGCCTGGTAGCTTTGCCATGCAACAACACTGTCCCTATGTGTCTGTGCCATCTCGTGCTTGCCAAAGATAAACAATGCTTTCTTCCAGTTCTTGCAACCACTACTGACCAAAGCATCATGTTTGATGTTTTTGCCAAACAATCTACATGGGAAGCAGAAAGCTGCATTATGGTTGACTGAATATTCCAACCAACTGTGCTTCTCAAACCAGCTGTGGTGAAATGACCTGTTCTGAGCACCAAAGCTGTCCTGTGGGTAACTCTTCAGCTTAACCTGTCTGGGCCCTGTGTCTTTTTCACCTAAATCATTTGTTGCTGCAGCTGCTTGGTCTGTCTCTTCCTCTCTCTGACTTGAACAGCTTCCCTTTTGGCACCCTAGGTGAGGTTTACCCCTGGTGACCCCCCCCCCCCCCCCAGTCACAGCAATCCAGAGAGCAATCCAGAGGTTGGGGTGGATTCCTATGAGCTGCTTCCCAAGTATGAACTTCAGCAACTCAAGAGATGTCATGGCCTTGGATGGCAAGTCAGGCACGTTTTTCAGCTCTTGGGCCAGCTCCTTCCCATCCAAATCAACTGTTCTCCACAGTTTAAGGTGTGTCCAAGGGCCTCTACTTGCTTTATTAACTCCTGGTGTGGCTGGCTTTGGAAGTTAGTGAGCACATTAAACTTCCTTTCCACTCCTACAAGAGTCAGGAATCTCTCCTTAAGTGATGAGATGGCAGCATCAACAACCATATTGAAGAATGTCACCTCCAGATTTTTCAGAGCATCATGCAATGGCTCATCAGGAGACTTGTAGGAAAACTGTCTCTTTGTGGACCTCAGCCTCTTCTGTGTAAGGACTGCTTCCACATTCATTGTTTCTCATGTCCTTAGCTGAGGTTTGTGCAGCCACAAAACCTGTGGCTCTGTAGGATTGGAGATATTGTTCAGCCTTTTTCAGTAGACTAACTGCTACATCCACTTGCATTGACTGTGACTGCACTGTGATTGCTCACCTGCTGTATTTGACTCAAGATGTCATACCAGACCACTGTGCAGAGTGAAAAGCGGAATGATCTTTTTGGTTGGGTCTTTGGAATTGCTCCTCACCTCAAGCAGTGCCTCTCTCATAGCTGCTGTCTCATATCGGAGAGGCTCAACAGCCTTCTCTCTACTCTCCCATTTTGTTTCTGACCACATTATAGGGTAAGGTTTGCATGTTTCTTCAGGATGGCCCATCTCTGTACAGATGCAGAAAACGGAGTATAGCTTCAGCAAGACACCCAAAAAAAACCTGTGGTATCTTTGGAGTTTTTGGCAGCATCAGCAACTACCAGATTGAGTGTATGAGCATCACAAGGCACAAACAAAGCCCTGGGGTTTCTCTGCAGTAGCCAGGCCTGTACTCCCTTGTTTTTCCCTCTCAAGTTTGCGCCATTGTCATATGACTGTCCTCTGCAGTCATCATCAAAGGGAATCTCTAAATCCTCCAGCATTTTCAAAATTTGAGTGGACAAACTTTGCCCAGTGGACTCCTGCCACCAGGAATCCCATGAAGTGGTTCATCATTTACTTAGAGATATTCAGCCAGTGGCACAATTCTGATTAATACTGACAGCTGTTCAGTATGGCTAACATATGGGGTACAATCTTAAATGAGGGAAAAGTACATGGATTTCTTTATCTCCTGCACCATTGTTGATACAATCTCCCCACTAATGCATTCTATCAACTTGTTTTGAATGCATTTGCTGACATGTGATGCTTTACTTTCAACCTTGTGGATGTGATCTTTCATCACTGGGTTGAATTGGGCCAAAAGCTCAACCTCTTTCAAAAGGTTTCCATTTAATGGAGAGTGGAGTATTTCTGTGTCCCCTTTAAGTGCCATATTCCTCACTGCCAGAGATTGTACAATGGCAATTAGCAGTGCCAGCACTGCTCTCCATTGGTTCTTCTCAACCTCAAACAGTGCCTGCTCTTGTTTGTCTATGGTTTCACCTAGTTTGAGCCACAACTGAAATTCTTTCCATGAGCCCAAATGCATTAAATGTTCTAGACTAGTGTCATGGGAATTCAGCAAAGTAGTTGCATTTATCCAATCTGCCAGTCCTCCATTTTTTATAAAAGTTTTTGGAAGAGAAAAGTTTGCAGCAGAAACAAAAGAGACTGTAATTTTTGTGTAAGTAGGTTAACCAACTTCTTTTGATCTTCTCACCATTCATTAAGGTGCTGCACTATGTAGGTGCTGCTGTATACAGTAGGCCTATTACAGCAAAGTATGAATAGTGCAAGTCAAGTTCACTTCAACTGATTCTATAAATATATAAAAAACAATATGTGTTAATATATTATTTAGTTGCATCTGCTGAGTATATTAAGTTATTACTGACCCATGTCATAGCTTGACTAGCTTGCAAGTTGCCTCTATTCATAGCCTATAGATAGACTACACAAATTATATTATTAAACTCAAATTTCTATGTCATTCTAGTAAGTGAAACTAAGTAATTTATATCTTAGGTTGCATTATGTTTTGATGACAATATCTTCATGTCAATTTTCAGCTGTATGTAACAAGACTGAATGTCTTGTTTCGTAGAGGATATTTACACACTACCCTGGAAGCCTTAAAGAGCGACAGAATCTTGGTCCCCACTCTAGTGCTTTGAGTCTCAATATGCACATTGTGTATATGTTTTACCTGACACTATTTTACTACATACTACAGGAATAAGTAGCGTAGGCTTCAGATGAGTAAATCAATACGGTGGCCTCCTGAAGTCCATGTGGTGGAAACAAGCTCACATTCACATCCCCACCCACCTAATCCTAATAGTGCCAGTGAGACGCCCCTACCCCAAGGTGACTTCAGCCATACTGTCAGATGTCTTAATTTTAACAGGTAATTTATTTTGCCTAGCTTATGTTACTCTATTTCCTTTAACCCTTGTGTTATCTTCGGGTCATTCTGACCCATCAGTCATTGTGACCCACCGTCGTTTGCAACAACTTTACCGCATACAAAAACAACGTGAAGCATTTTCTTTTAACCGTTGGGCTGTCTCAGACCCCCCACATTGCAAAGATTAAAATAAAATTATTTTTATTTGCTTTTGTATTGGGTAAAATTAGATAAACACAACGATGGTTCGTTATGAAACTTTTGGTCATGTGACCCAAAGGCAGCACATAAAATGACAAAAATACAAATATAGCTGCAAGCAGCGATGCAGGTTCCTGTTTAAGGAGAGCCGTGCCACTCCCTATTAAGCCCCATTGTACCGAATTTGGTTACAGTTCCACCAGAGTTCCACTGGGGGTGATCGCGAGCGAGTGCATGTCGAATGGGAGTCTATGGAGCTAAACGGCTAAATTTGTCTCTTTTGCCTGATTGTCGTTGAGAAATCTCCGATTTGATTGTAGTTTTTGCATGTTCAACATGGATTATAGGTCAAAAGAGTACTTATGTCCTTTTGATTTCTTACAGCGTGAGTCGTTGTTGCCCTTAACACGCTAGCATTCTGCTAATGAATGCTGATTGGTTAGTGAAGGACTGATACGGCCAGAGCTCTTGCTTGATGGCATCCGAAGCGGAATCAGAATGCCAGAGCATTAGCAACATTAGCAACAACATCAGCAAGCCAAAACTCTTTCTAGCATGTGTATTGACAGGGAGAACCTAACCTGTCAGCTGTGTTGTCAATGCCCTGAGAGAAAAAAGTAAGTGACCAGAGCTTGCCGTAAAGCAGTAGCTCTGGTCGTACGATGTGTATGATGTCAATTACATTTTCAAAAGCTTTTTAGAACAGAAAGGCGACTTAAAAAAAATCTAACAGCCAGCAGTGTGTATTTTTTTTGCCTTCCCTTTCGAATTCAGAATTCAAATTACGAGACAAAAAATTATATCTTGAGAAAAGTGGATTTTGAGGGGTATAGTTCCATAGACCTCCATTCATTCTGCACTCGCTCGTTAGCGCCCTCACATGGAACTTCAACCAGTTCAGAACACGGAAGTTTCCAGAGAGTGGCAGTTCTCTGTATATTAGACATTCTCTGGTCAAACTAAACCAGAGCCTGTTTAAGGAGAGCCTTGCCACTCCCTATTAAGCCCCATTGTACCGAATTTGGTTGCAGTTCCACTGGGGGTGATCGCGAGCGAGTGCATGTTGAATGGGAGTCTATGGAGCTAAACGGCTAAATTTGTCTCTTTTGCCTGATTGTCGTTGAGAAATCTCTGATTTGATTGTAGTTTTTGCATGTTCAACATGGATTATAGGTCGAAAGTTCTCTCTATATTAGACATTCTCTGGCTAAACTAAAATGTGTTGCAAATAATTTCAAACAGGCGGAAACAGAATCTCAAAAGACAGTTCCGTCGAGTAAATTCCTGCACGCAAAGCACTTTAGTCCGTGTTCGGAAACGTAAATTCAGACTTTTTGAAGTGCAGACATGAATGATTTGCGTGTTTAGGCCTACTTCATCTCCAAAAAATATATTAATTTAAATCAACAAGTTAATAAATAATGTCACTTTATCTGTTTTCAAAAGCCGTTGGTTAATTTACATAAAATAAGGCCTTAGAAACTAAGGAGAGCCTCAAGACAAGTTATCAATTATGGCGTATCCGTTCTTTGACAAGCCTGTGGTGGATGAAGGTGCTCAGATTAGACAAAGAGCGTTTATCCCACCAGCCCCAAGGGTCTTCAGAGACAGAAGTAATGCTTCCCTGACCAGTATCTGTGGAAGAAGTATAGGTTCAGCAGGCCCAGCATAGTTTATCTAGATAGATTGAATTGTCATTCTTAAATAAAATAAAACAGAAATAATATATATATATATATATATATATATATATATATATAAAATAACACTTTAGCAACTCTTAAGGATGGCAATGAACACATAAGAGCAGCCTACCATCCTTTGTAGAAAGTAATAGAAAGGAGAGTAGACTATAATAGTAGAAAGGAGGGTAGTAGACTGCAGTTTATGTAGGTAGGCCTAGACTATGTAGTCTGCTGGAATCACACACAAGGAAGCAAACCCACTGTAGCCAAGCCTTGACACTGTTCAGTCTGTCTGCATCTGTCTATGTCTTCGCATGTGGGACGTTCTTGAACTATGGAAAGGAAATATGAAGGGTCTACTTTGCTCCAAGCAGTACCTGAATATTATCATCAGTTTTTCAGGTAATCGTGAAACACAAAGAATCAAGGAGACTTTTTATTCAATTGTATAAAGTATTTTCATTGCTAAAAGTAGCCTATATGTTGACAAGCCTCTATATTACCTCCCCTCTGGCTTCCCCAATATTATAGGTGCAATATACTGTCCCCATGGGTGTTTCCAGGCCCATTGGAAGACTCAGGGGGTGACTGCCTGGTTCCCCCATGGATGAAAGTGTTTCTAAAATGCCTTAGAGTGGCAAAAATAAGACCAAGTGCCCTACTGTCTGCCATTCACATTGTGAAATATGCTTGAGTGCCCAGGATGCCCCATGCAGTAAATGACAGTGTGCCCTCTATAAGTGTAAAAACATCTCTTAATGAGTTCATTTATAGTATAGAAAATGTGATGCAGTACCCTATATGTTGCCCTTATAATGGCTTAAATTGGACTGTTCCCATGCCCTTACTTCCAATGGAAACGGGTGCTGTTATGAAGTGCCCTTTATGCTGCATCTACATGAGTGTCCCACATGTTGCCCTTTCCAAAGAAGACAATTAGATGCTGTGCCCAACAGTCTCCCCTAATGTTCCCAGTAGGGCATGCTTTCTCAAAGTGAGTCTATCACTGTCCAAGCCCCCTCTGGATCTGTGGAGGCAGACTATGTTAATTGGAAATACTTGTGATATAATAATGATAGTCTTGCTGAGCAATTTAAAATGACTGTTCTGCCAAACAAAGTGTGCAGTTTGGGTCACCTTCTGATCTAAAAAGTCAGCGCTGGATCTGTGCAATAGCCTATAAGTCATTTCAGTGAATCCCTATTTTAGTCATGGTTATCTTTCCCTTTTATCTTAAAGCTCAGCATTTAGCCTATCAGTTAATAAATGCGTGTGGCAAAGTTATTTTGATTTTGTTCAACATGTGTAGACAAAAACATTATTAGCCCACATCAAGTGCAATTAACCATGGCTTTCTTCAGTGTTTTGAATTTTATCCTACAATTTTCAATTGATCTCACGTTCTTTTTTGGGCTATTATTCTCAATCTCCTGTTGAGAATATCGGCCATAGGCTAGCCTGTCAGAACGGTTTCAGACAGCTCATCAAATTACGCTAATTATCAGTAGGCGTAAATGCATATATATATGTTAAGTAGATTTGGTTGGTCTACAATATACGCATTTTAACGGTCGTAATGGTTTGACAAGTTGTCTCCCTTGCCATGTTAATTGCGGCAACATTGCCCTTTTTGGCAACAACAAAAAAAAAAGTCAAAAAATCAATTTACACTGCTGAAACAACACCTCTCTGCTGCTTTACGCTTTGCTTTTTGCGGCATAACTCCTCTTTTCGACGATCGCCTGATCTGGGCTGCAGAGTCTAAGCTTATTGAGGTTTAGCTTGAATTAGCGTTGCCTGTTAGTGGAACGGAACGTTAGTGGAACGGCTTCAGGCTTAAGTCCTTGACGTTTACCCAAGTGAGTCTTATTCGTTGACGTTGCGTCGACGTTGATGGAACACCCCCCAAAAGATCGAGATTAGGACAACAAGATAGCAAAACGACTTCATGTTTGGCCAAAAACAATTCCAGACTCTCAGTCAATGCACAACTAACTAAAGTCATGTGGGCAACTGGGCTTGGGCAGAGTTCATATTCAGCTCCTTGCAAGAATAGCCTATGACGGTTCAGCAGCCGACTCTATAGTCCCATTAAACTCCACAACATACACAATCAGGATGACCAACAAGATTATATTAACTAAACAACAATAACATTACAAACATCTAACTGAACGAACACAACAACTGAAATCCCTCGCAAGGCTGATGTAACCAAACTATTTTCCACAAGTCTTTGCGTTTTTGGACATGCCGCACTGCATGCTGGGTACCCAAGGGGGCTGACGCTGATTATCTAGCTGTGCTCTGATTGCGTGATATGAGTATTAGTTTTTTGTCAGCTTTGGGACAAAGGTTAAGAAACAGTTGACATTTCAAGATTAAATTACATGAAATTGCGCATGGTATTTCAGAATGATGTCTGCCTGTTTAACTAAACAAGTAATCAAAATTATGACAGGCCAAAAAACTGTGCCTGGATTCAAACCTGTGACCTTGCGCTTTGCAGGACAACGTTTCAACCCCTTGAGCTACCCTGAAGACTAAGAACTTCTGGTCAGTTTTTGTAAAAAATAAAAAAAAAAAAAAAAAAAAACGTATCTCCTGTATCATGGCTTGTTCGATTCGGCCAAAGTTTAAACAGCTGTAATTCAATGATCTTTTGACATATCAAGGTGAAATTGCGCATGGTACTTCAGAACGATGTCATGCTGTTTAACTGAACATATATTCAAATTTAAGACAGACTCAGTGTGGCTGGATTCGAACCTACGACCTTGTACTCTGCAGGGCACCGTTCCAGCTCATTGAGCTAAAGCTGGGGAACAATTTCCAGTTCGAGGGGGGAACAAGCCGGAGAAGGGAGGGGGAAGAAAAAGGGAGGAAAAAGGGAGAAAAAAGGGAGAAAAAGAGAGAAAAGGGGAAAGTGGAATGTTTATAGTTCAAACACATTTAACCCGTTACGTTTTAAGATAATTCGAAAAAACACCCGAAATTACGAATTTTACAGTGTTTGGGGAAGACGGAGAATGGAACCAAAGGTCCGCGGTTCGCGTCCCACCTATGGCAACTTTGACTATTTCTAAATATCTCTACAACCACTTCAGTCTCAAAGTGTGTTTATGTTATCAAAATGTAACAATTTAAGATTGACGGATACGTTGCTAATTTAGAGTAATTTGAAAACCATTTGTATCCACTGGGGAGTACATTATTTATATTTTACATGGTTATCTATTGTACACTATTTGCCTTCATTTTTATTCACTCCACACAGCTCGGTGTTTTTAGTTTCTGCACTTACCATATCAACACTTGCATGATCTGTTTATTAAATATTTTAAAACAATGTGCGCAAGCAAGCTGAAAATTAATCACTTTTTGATGTTCTTTCTTCTTGTAGACTTGCCGTATTTGGTTAGAAAGAGTAGTGATTGGGAAATAACGACGGACTGACCAACAAATAGTTGATAAATAGAAACATTTATCCACAATTGTAAAAATAGAAATATGAACAACAACAACAATAAATTAAAACTATATATATATACAGGCAAATGGTATGCTAAATTACAATATTTACACAATGACAGACAGTGGACCTGGCAAGTTTATGCCCTGCTGCAGTACAGCCAGATCCTGCCTCTTTACCCTGCGGTTGTACCACTGGGAGAGGGTCGACTGGTTCACCTCCACCAGCTGCAGGGTGGTGCCCTGCATGATGGCCCCATTGCCCAGGATGAGCTGCCGGACCTTGCGGTAGTCCTGCAGGATCAGAGTCCACCTGGACATGCTGCTCTTCCCCTGCTTCCTGGGACTCTTGTGGATGTCCGAGAGCCGGACAAAGATGGCTTCCACAAGGCGGCAGCAGTCTAGCCACTGAGCAGGCGAACCAGTGGACCCCAGGACACACCTCTCCACACTCTCCACACCTGGCGTGAACTCCACCTTTTTTTTGTGGCGGAACCGCCCCTTGATCAGCCTGTCCAGGTGCCGCGCAGCAAACACCACCCTCTGCATGTCATAATCCAGCAGGTCTTGCCACAGCCCCACAATGTTGCTGACCTAAGAAGGAAAGAAAACATATATTTTTTAATTATAAATATATAAACAAATATCTGTTGTACAATATATGTCTTGCTGACCTGCTGGTTATCGAGGATCATGTTGGTCTGATGCCTCAGCTCCACTAAGCACTCTGCCAGTCTATCCACCCGATCCATGCCTGGCCTGGCATGCCATGCTCGTCCACAGCCTGAAACATTAAACAATTTCACATTAGTGGTGGCAAAGGCATGTTATATTGACTGCTGCTGCTGTGTGTTTTATTTGTTTGCTGTCAATTACTGTGTGTTGTTCCTAATAATCAATTGCACTTGTATTCAGACACTTTCCTATCTACTGAACTTGTTAGTTTCTATGAATGACAGTTAATTACTAGTAAAAAGTTAACATACCAGCTGTTCTTCAGGCACCTGAGAGGAGGCACCTGGGACACAAGGCTGGGTTATGGGGAGAGGCAGGGTGGTAGCTACAGGCATGGGGGTGACAGGCAGAGTGGTGGTAGTGACAGGTAGGATGGAGGTGGTTAGAGACAAGGTGGTGGAAGGCAGGGTGGAGGAGGTGAGTGGCAGGGTGTTAGAAGGCAAGGTGGAGGAGGTGAGTGGCAGTGTGGGGACCACAGGCAGGGTGGTGGAAGGCAGGGTGGAGGAGGTGAGTGGCAGGGTGGGGACCACAGGCACTGTGGTGGAAGGCAGGGTGGAGGAGGTGAGTGGCAGGGTGGGGACCACAGGCAGGGTGGAGGAAGGCAGGGTGGATGAGGTGAGTGGCAGGGTGGGGATCACAGGCAGGGTGGTGGAAGGCAGGGTGGAAGACGGGAGGTCTTCCGAAACACTACCAATGGTGAGGTCCTGTTCGTCATCCTCAAACCCTTCATCCGCCTGTTCCTCCTCTGTGGCATGGTCCTCCAGCAGCTGGTCTGTCTCCTCAGAGTCGGGGTCCATGTCCTGCAAGGGCTGCCCTGTCTGCCTAAGCAGGTAGTTCACCCCGAGCAACTCTCCTAAACATGAACAACAATGCAATGCTAATTAGTATTAAAAAACAGATATGGAACTTACCATAATGCATAAATACTGAGCTCTCAACAACATAATTATTTGTATTCATATTTGCCCTGAGACTTACCGGTGTACTTTCTCGGTGGGATGAAGGAGGGGACATACTTCCTTCCAAACACCTTCAGGCTGTTGCTGTTGACGGACTCCAGCACGTCCCCCGCGTACGTCAACAGCGCCATGCGCTTGGTGGTGATGGAGGCCGCTGCCCGGTTCTGGTTCCACCTGTTCAGGCCTTCCAGGAGGTACAGCTGGAAGTTGAGCAGGTTTGCACTCGTTCCAAAAAAAAAAGAGAGAACGTGAACTATGATGAACAAGGCTATTTGAATAAAATGTCATCAGTAAGAATAATGATAAGATGATGAAATCTACACCAACCTGGAATAAACCTGTTCAGGTGGCAGTGGAAGGACTCCAGGGAGCTGGAGCCTCTTGCACACCTGTAGGTAGTCAGCTGGATCCCCTCCCTGGTGGAACTGCCTGTCTCAGTGTACAGGAGTACACCTGGCACATCCTGGATGCACTTCACGTGCCTCTTCTGGGTGCGCCAGATGTGCTCCATCTTTGCCTGGTCCAGCAGCGGAACCCCCAGCAGGTCTCTCCCCTTCTCCCCCATCAGCTCCTGCAGCAGCTGCTCAATGCGGAGGACCATGGCGTCTACTCCACGTGTCCTCCGCCTGCAGAACTGGGACAGCTCAGCCTTGGTGATGGCCTTATCCACCATGTCACTGGTGATGAGGGGCACACCCTCCCTTTTGAGCTGCTCCCTCTTCACCCTAAGCAGTAGGCCTACGTCTGCTGCGTCCCACTCGAACAGGCACACAGACAGGCGGCTCATGAAGAGGGGGTACAGGGCATGGGCATCGGTGGTGCATCTCACGGCCAGCCGCCGCATAAAATGCCAGATGTCCAGCCTTATCTTCAGGTCTGGCCACCCACCAAACCTGGCCTGAAGCTTGGTCTCCCCCTCCTCTGAACAGCAGCCACAGTCCACATAGAGCAGGACCGGGGGAGCTGCACCTGCCTGGGTGTACCTCTCAATGAGGCCAGAGACCATCGGGTCCAGCCCTGGTCCCTCCTGGACAGTCAGGACACTGATGAGGACCTGGCCGATGCAGTCCCTTTTGCTGCACCAGCCAGCTTCTTTGTCATCTGAAATGACAAAATTCACACAGAAAACTTTATGAGAGCTTTCAAAAGAACGTCTGTTAAATAAACACAGAAGTGTATTTATGTATTTATTTATGTATTACTGCAGTCTAATCAAAGGCATGGATGTGTGTGTGTGTATGTGTGCTTGTAAGAATACAAATCATTGAGGATTCATGTTTTCATTGTGTTGTACATCATTTACAACATGAATTTCCTTCATCTTATTACCTTCTTGGTGGAGTCCATCTTCAAAATGGACCCAAAGGTAGATGTGATGGACGCCTTTATATGGTCCATCCGGCTGATATTGTCCCTTCCATACACCGACAGCACCCACCGGCTGGTTGGGGCATCGAGGGGCTGTGGAGGTTCCTGGCAGGTGACTGGGAAGAGGCTGGGCTGGTCAACGAAGGCCGCACACTCCCCAAAGTAGTCGGCCAGGCGGTCCAACCACTCCTCCCCATGGTTCTCCCGCAGCTGCTTCACCAGACACGCCGGGCTGTTGCCAAGGGTCCGTTCCCGCAACATGCGAATGACCCGTATGTCACAAGCATACCTTGAAGAAAAGACCGATTAGTTTCAAGAACTTGTTCAATTATGTAAGGACCTGCAGCAGGCATTATTCAGAAAATGATTGTAGATTTTCAACTGACAAGCGTGTCAGGATCATCCTGAACTTCCTCCTGTGAGGCAGGTCCAGCTGGTCCAGGACAGCCTGACTGGTTGCCAGATGGGTCAGGCGACACACTGTACACCTGAGTGTCTCCGTCACCATCAGGTAGTAGCGGTCCACGTCCAGGACTTTACGCACCCTCTTGTAAGCGGTCCGGTGTTGGAGCCTGGTGGTAGATCAGGGCAGAGGCTGGTGGCTCATACCAGAGCTTCAAGTTCAAACGCAGCTTGCCAGACTGAAAAAGGGTGGACGCAATCCACCACTGGTCCTGAACCGGGATTGTCTCCTTCATTCTGACAGGAAGCCAGAAGTCAGGAGTGGGACCAGGAGCAGGGCCAGGAGCAGGGCCAGGAGCAGGGCCATGAGCAGCAAGCTCATCCTCATCATGCACCTCCTGTTACAAAACAAGAGAAATGTATTTACAAAAACAGAATTGCCCAGTTATATGAGAACATCCTCATCCTATAAAACAGTTCAAAGAACACAACACTTACAGCAGCCATTGCAGGGCTGGTGCTGGTCTCAGAGACAGTGCTGTGGCTGGAAGCTGTGCTGGGCCTCACAGAGGTCATCGCAGGGCTGGAGCGGGAAGATGGCCTCATGGAGGCTTTGTAGGGGGTGGATGGGGGCTTTGAGAGGTGTGATTCGGTCCTCACAAAAGCCATGGCAGGGCTTGATGGTGTTCTGGGCCTCACAGAGGCCATAGGGGAACCGAAGCCAGGTAGGGTGGTCCTCACAGAGGCTGAAGGGGAACCAAAGCCAGGTGGGGTGGTCCTCACAGAGGCTGTAGAGGAACCAAAGCCAGGTGGGGTGGTCCTCACAGAGGCTGTAGAGGAACCAAAGCCAGGTGGGGTGGTCCTCACAGAGGCCGTAGGGGAACCAAACCCTGGTGGGGTGGTCCTCACAGAGGCCATAGGTGAGCTGGCAGTGGCCTGGGTGTCGCCTGTCATGGTGGGTGGACTGGACAGAGGCTGGGAGAAGGATGGGGGGAAGCATTTATAAAAAGTAGAGATCAATGGACTCAAATCAAGCTCTTACAATTTAGGTTTGCTCATATTAACCTATACATATTTATTTACATATAATCATATTTACCTTTGCTTTCCTAACCACATTCACATTGGGCTTTGCAGCAGCACCATTTGAGCCTCCAAATCGTGGTTTAGAAAACTGTGGTGACAATTACAGCATTTATCAAAGGAATACATTGTAAACCTGAAATGCTCTTCCATTTTGCCATCATCATATGTAATCAGTGGTTGTCCATATTTGAAAGCTTGAATGACAATAATAATATTGAAATACTCACCATAGACAAATTCAGTGTGGGCCGTGCTGGGAGAGAGGCTGAGGCAGAGGCTGAGGCCGTTCCCAGTGGAGGAGGGGCAGAGGCAGAGGCTGAGGTAGAGACTGAGGTTCCCAGTGGAGGAGGGGCAGCAGAGGTAGAGGTCTCTGCCACAGTTTTCTCAGTGGTTGGCTGTATTAAGGACAGAAAGATCCATGTAAGACATCACATTACTGAGCACATCACAAAGTGATTTATTTTAGTGTTTTGGTGTCAAGAAGTCTCATTCACATTACCTTTGGGTTGTGAAAGCCACAAGCACACTGCTGTGCCCCACCAAACAGCATTCTTTGGCCCAGTAACTGTAACGGACACTTCTCAATCTGTTCCAAATAAAACAAACACATTTTTTAAAGAAAACAACCCAATAGAAATGGAGTGTTTTGACATATCTTCTATTGGTGACTAAACATGACATTGACACTGAAGTTGCTGTTCATTATCCTTATCAAGGTCTCATACTGTGACTGGTATTTCTGGCATATCAGTAATCTTTCATAGGCCAACATAATTTTTTTCCAGTGATCTTTTGGTAATTTTACATACCTTTTGAAAGAGGCCGAGGTGAAATCAGTTTCATATTCGAGATTCAACAGACATTCATATTCGTACCTCCGCGTCATATTTAGGGACCGGGGTAAAAGAGTTGACAATCCGAATGTTTCTTCAATATCTTTGTCGAAATCGACCATACAAACTTCAAACTTGTTGCACATTCTTCTAATACTGACTGACCAGTTTGTCCAACCTTTGGATTGGTGATAACATTGATTATTGATTAACCCATTGCCAATAACTCAACAAAACACCAATATTGCAGTATTTCCTCAATATCTTTGTCAATAATGACCACAGAACCATCAGACCTGTTTAATATTATTCTACTACTAGCTGAACAAGTTGTCCAAGCTTTGTTTTGGTGATAAAATTGATTATTGATTAACCCATAGCCAATAAATCAACAAAAACACCAATATTTCAGTGTTTCCTCAATAACTTTGTCAAAAAGGAACATAGAATCTTCAGACCTGTTTCAAATTATTCTACTACTAGCTGAACAAGTTGTCCAAGCTTTGGTTTGGTGATAAAGTTGATTATTGAGTAACCCATAGCCAATAAATCAACAAAAACACCAATATTTCAGTATTTCCTCAATAACATTGTCAAAAAGGAACATAGAAACTTCAGACCTGTTTCACATTCTTCTAATACTAGCTGACCAAGTTGTCCAAGCTTTGGTTTGGTGATAAAGTTGATTATTGATTAACCCATAGCCAATAAATCAACAAAAACACCAATATTTCAGTGTTTCCTCAATAACTTTGTCAAAAAGGAACATAGAAACTTCAGACCTGTTTCGCATTATTCTACTACTAGCTGACCAAGTTGTCCAAGCTTTGGTTTGGTGATAAAGTTGATTATTGATTAACCTATATTGCCAATAAATCAACAAAAACACCAATATTTCAGTGTTTCCTCAATAACTTTGTCAAAAAGGAACATAGAAACTTCAGACCTGTTTCGCATTATTCTACTACTAGCTGACCAAGTTGTCCAAGCTTTGGTTTGGTGATAAAGTTGATTATTGATTAACCCATAGCCAATAAATCAACAAAAACACCAATATTTCAGTATTTCCTCAATAACTTTGTCAAAAAAGAACATAGAAACTTCAGACCTGTTTCGCATTCTTCTATTACTAGCTGACCAAGTTGTCCAAGCTTTGGTTTGGTGATAAAGTTTATTATTGATTAACCTATATTGCCAATAAATCAACAAAACACCAATATTGCAGGATTTCCTCAATATCTTTGTCAATAATGACCAGAGAACCTTCAGACCTGTTTTAAATTATTCTACTACTAGCTGACCAAGTTGTCCAAGCTTTGTTTTGGTGATAAAATTGATTATTGATTAACCCATAGCCAATAAATCAATAAAAACACACATTTTCCAGTATTTCCTCAATATCTTTGTCAATAATGACCACAGAACCATCAGACCTGTTTAACATTATTCTACTACTAGCTGAACAAGTTGTCCAAGCTTTGTTTTGGTGATAAAATTGATTATTGATTAACCCATAGCCAATAAATCAACAAAAACACCAATATTTCAGTGTTTCCTCAATAACTTTGTCAAAAAGGAACATAGAAACTTCAGACCTGTTTCACATTATTCTACTACTAGCTGACCAAGTTGTCCAAGCTTTGGTTTGGTGATAAAGTTGATTATTGATTAACCCATAGCCAATAAATCAACAAAAACACCAATATTTCAGTATTTCCTCAATAACTTTGTCAAAAAGGAACATAGAAACTTCAGACCTGTTTCGCATTATTCTACTACTAGCTGACCAAGTTGTCCAAGCTTTGGTTTGGTGATAAAGTTGATTATTGATTAACCTATATTGCCAATAAATCAACAAAAACACCAATATTTCAGTGTTTCCTCAATATCTTTGTCAAAAAGGAACATAGAAACTTCAGACCTGTTTCACATTCTTCTACTACTAGCTGACCAAGTTGTCCAAGCTTTGGTTTGGTGATAAAGTTGATTATTGATTAACCCATAGCCAATAAATCAACAAAAACACCAATATTTCAGTATTTCCTCAATAACTTTGTCAAAATTGAATATCTACTACTAGAAAACCAATGTATCCTACCTTTGGTTTGGTGATGAAGATGTCAAAAATGAATATAGAAACTTTGTTAATGTTTATTTTGTTTCCTTTATTTAGCAAACATTTCAACAAAGTGCCGTTCAAGACTTCAACAGATCCAATATGGAATAGCAAACATAACGAACAAAAACATTTATGTAGTGAACATGCCAACTAAATCCTGTTCTAGAATCTTCTCTTCTCTTGCTTTCTTTCTCTTTCTCCCGTCTCCCATCTAGTCGAGTTATAGGCCCTTTGAGTTGGCACCAGCACATACTGCCTCTCCTGTGCAATCACACACCTGATCAGTATCTGGTAATTTTCAGCCGCCTTACTTTAGAAAAGACCTGACATCCAGTGCCGTCTCAGACATTTAAGTATTTATATGTTTTGTAACCTGCCTGTTTGCTTGCCTGTCGTTCTTACCTTTCTCTTCCACCCCAAATGCCCACCTTTGACAGGCAGATAAATTACTCTGGAACTTACAACCCATGAAATTAAAGCTTGCCTCAGCCAGTTCACTTCGATCAGCCAATCACTAGAAAGCTTCAATCCCAGATCGGAGACAGAGCCCCACCACTACCAGCCACCCCTGTCCCATCTCATTCTATCCTTATTGTTATCTAATGAATCTTTTGAGACTAACCAACTGTCTCCAATCTGTTTTTGGGTTCCTAGTTCCTACCAGAATTGTTATATTTAGTACAACATACAACTTACAATTGTCACCTTTTCAATTGCAGAGACAGCATTTCCACTCTGGAGACTGTTTAGCATCAGTGAAGTCCCTTTTTGTCATACCAAGATAATCACAATGAAACCACCTCATGCATACTGAACATGATATCTGAGGATTTAAAATAAAAGCAAGACGGTGACATGACCTACAATGGAAACATAACTCTATAACCTCTTACTAATTATTGTTTGAATTACAATGTTTAATCATCGTAGGAGCTTTAAGAATGTCAAAGTTCACCATTTCAATTAAGAAGTTGTCTAAATACTAATAAATACTAACCCATTTTGTCACAGTGCCAGTTCCTGTGAGCGAATGACACCCACACAAAGAACAATTATGTTCTCTCTGGAAAACTGTAATAAAGGAAATATTATATATAGTGTTATTACTAATATTATTGCAGGGGTCAGATGATTTAATGCAACTTAATAATATTCTTTTTTTTTATTACCTGATTTTTCCAAAAGTTTTTCAGAAAACTCTTTTCTTTTCAGTGCCATCGCCTTTTTTGATGTGTCTATTGTAATTTGTAATGGCAAGGTTGGGAAGCTGGTGATCATCTGTCTTCCCATCTTTATATTCATATAAAAAATTAGGCCATTCGATGAACAAAAATAACAAACAATGTTAATAAAGGTAAACTAGCCATTTGGTCCAGAGATGTTTTTGTGTGTGCTATAATATATATTTGCTTACCTGCATGACAATGACACCACAGCTACATCCATCTTGTTGTAGGGAGTGAGGGATTGTTGCTCCCTTCCATTTGATGCCGACCCAGTCAGCCTTGCCAGGTTTGTTAAGGCGCATTTTAAAGTACTTCCTGTAGAGTCAAAATATTTCATAACTTTTTTTTTATCCAAGCATAATTCACTTGTGGTTATGAATGTTATGGCTTTGTTTTATATGTTGGGCATCATTTATAAATGTTCTGATGCTCCAAAGGAACCCGGTCCTAGATACTGACCCTATCCAAGTCATGTAATTATTATAATCGTATGGTGGCTACTAAAGTGTAATTATTTTTGATATGATATTTTTAAGTATAAGCAATACATTCAGATTGTGAACCAACCTCAGTCTGTTGGCAGCGATTTCGGACTCTTTTTGCTCGTCTCCCCCTGCTGGATCGACGAGGAACACATTTCCAGATGCAGGTTGGAAGAACTAAAAAGAAAAATGTCTGGTTCACTAGATATTGCATGTAAGATTACAGTGCAACCATTTAGATGTATGTATTATAAAACAAGCTTACCAAGAACCTCCAGTGCTGGTTGTTCATATTGACAAAAGATATTACTGCATCGTAGTCTGTAAAAGTCACCTGAATGAAGAGAGATGTGAACATTGGCAAACATGTGACATATTTAAGTAGGCCTACAAGTAATCTACAGAGAAATAGAAGAGTTCTAGTTGGTTTAATGCATGTTAATTCACATGCATGAAGTTGTAATTATTGCGTTTTAATTGGGGACACAGAAGGATGTTAGATGTTTTGTATTTTTTACAATTTGTAACCAATATGTAAGTGCATCTTATTGATTCTCATAGGAAAAGACTGTGAAAAGAAAACAGTACCTTTTTGAAGCCATGAGAAGTTATTTGGTCACGAGTGCCATTGACAACTACACCTCCACTAAAATGATTGAGCAGGAATATTTTTTTCCCCTTGCCAGACTCATTTAACACCACCTGCAGGTATGCTTCAATAGCCTGAAAATACACAACATAAGAGATATGTCTTAATTGATTAAAGAAGATTCAGACTTTGGTTGAATGTACTGTATGTAAAATAATCACATGATATGAAATCCCTGCAATCAACACATATATTTCATTGTTTGTTTTTGGTAATTGTTTTGCTAGCCTTTTAAATGTAGGCACTTACTGCCAAATGACTAAAATGTCAATGTAGTAAATGTACATATAATTCTTGTTGAACATATATTATATATCTTGTTGGCATATATTACAACGTAGCAATCAATCATTTGCCTACCCAGCCAGCCAACTGTGTGGCTTCAGAGTCTTAAATTCACTGTGGTGCAGGGTGTAAGACACCTTTGTATCTACAGCTGACTGGATCTTTACCACCACCACACCATTGTCTGGCTTCTTCCAGAGAGCTTTTACCTGTAACACATGGACACTTTGTTGATACACACCATTTCCAGTGTACAGTATGGAGGACTAAATGTGCCTAAATAAATACATAAATAAATAAATACTTAACTAAATACATTACAGTACATTATTTTGCGAAATCTGAGAAAAAAATTAAATTTCCTACCTGTTTTGATGAATCTGTAGACGTGTTGTTCTGGCTTTGGGTCAAGTGAACGTGGCCTGTTTGCTTATGATTATCCTGCAGTCCACATAAAATATATATAATTATTTTAACACAATCATGAATCCTGTATCCATTGAGTCTAAAATGTTATACAGAAAAAAGTCATCTGCTTATATTCTTAACATTATTTTCCACGGTAATACAATAAATTGTAAAACAGAATTCCATTACATAATTATTAAATACAATTTTAAAATACCTTTTTGGGCTCACAGTAGGCACTGGACTCTACTTTTTGGGTTGTTTTGGAGCAGGCATTTGTGATGGGGCATCGAAATATTTAGTTTTTTTTGTTGCACCTGTGCTTGACAGACACCGTTTGGCCCATTGCTCCTCACAGTGGTCCATGGATTCTCTCTGTTTTTCCTCGAAATGTGCTCCCTGTACCTTCCTCGAAGGGATGTATGTTGCCTCCTAATGAAGGCTGCAGGTCGGAGGCTACGTTCTTTCCGCAGGATTTGGTTTTTAACTATCCCAAACCACTGCTCCACGTATGTGTTTGTCTCCCTTGTCTTGTGTGGTATCAGTACTTTGTCATTACCCAAGACATATCTTTGGAGGTCACCTAGGAGGACACCACTCCAGAGGGGAAAAAGTCCAAGGTAATCAGCAAATAACACCTCTAACAGCTGTGGGCAGTAATATATGTTGCTCTGTGCTCCTTGGGTCATCTCTGCTTCCATATCTTCTTTGGTATTTTCAAACACACTTCTGAATTCCATTGTAAATGGAGATTTTGCAAGGATGGTGTTTGAATTTGGTGGCATCTGGATGTCAATTGGCTCCCCTTTAACCTCACCGCCATCGTCTAATTTGCCTTTTTTGGAAATGAGATTTTGCAGCTTTGCTACACTCTTGCTCACTCTTTTGCTTATGTCCTCTGCCATGAAGACCACACACATGTGGTGAAAGATATCCAGGCTGGTCTCAAAGGATGTACAGATTAACAACTGTGCAAACGTGTACACGGCAAACTCCTTTAGGCCCTTGTCAGCTGTTTTCCTTCCAAAAGACTGCCTTGATGATGTGAGCCGAACAGAGGTGGATGATTGTTCGATGTTTGACGTCTTTCCTTGACAGCTTCTTCATGAGGGTTTGGTGAGACTTTTCCAGATAGGTACTTAGGTTCTCTTTGTTGAAGGCAGAGCACAACACTCTGTATTAGGGCCCAACTATAGTCAGTCTCCACTTGACTGACTCTGATGGATGTAACTTTACTAATCTTTGCGATACTCTGCATTAGCCAAAAAGTCACATTTGGAATTGTATGATCATTTGTCACCATTTCTGTGACTGGCAGAGGGGGCCTGTCTCTTCTCTCTCCTGGCAAAGCAAGACAGTAGTAGAACACCCTTTTATTTTGATTTGGAATCTTGCTCACAATTCCACCAGTCGCATCCAAGAACAAAGTGACAGGTTTGCAGTGGCGTAGATGGTAAATCCCGATGCTTAATCCCATCTCAGTGTAAAGGTGCACTGTAAATGGATCTACCTGCAAAAGCTGTATGTAGCCGGGACAAAAGGAGTATCCACTATCCGATTCCCGCATGAACCTTTGAGTCAGAATTAGTTCCAAGATTACATCGTCATGCAGACATTTGCCGCGCCGGAGTTCAGAGCCAATAGCTTTCAATACATCTTTGGTCAGGGTTTGGCTCATATTGCCTGCCATCAACTCATTCAGTGGAGTTTTGCTCATTTTAGAATAGTATATGTTACTTACTCCTTTATAGAGTACTTTGGCTATTTTGCCCCTCTTCAAGTACGTGGCAGGACGTGCTTTTAAAGATGTTGTATTACGAATTATTTTGCCTCTGTGATTCACCAGGACATTTACAGTCTCACTTTTGTGTGGTTTCTCGTGTAATGTGAACATGTAGGTTGCTCTACATTCCTTAAAGGAGCAGACAGCTTTGATCTTGAGATAAGGGCAACACTTTTTTCGACTGTGCTTTAATTTAATGTGCTGATACTTAAATATCAAAGTACAGCATG
Source organism: Hypomesus nipponensis (assembly GCF_054491055.1). Taxonomy (NCBI): domain Eukaryota; kingdom Metazoa; phylum Chordata; class Actinopteri; order Osmeriformes; family Osmeridae; genus Hypomesus; species Hypomesus nipponensis. The sequence goes on along the minus strand of NC_140363.1, from coordinate 3,299,129 downwards.
GATTTTTATTTCTGAAGCATTTATAGATAATATCTGTCCATGGCTTTCGCAGCAGATGGTTGCCAGGTAAAGGTTTTATATTGTCCCATTTTTTGGGGTCTATTTCAATGGAAAATTTCTTTGGCATGTGGTTAAGCTTTCTACATGTTTTTTTCACTATTGACATTCTTCTCTCCACTCTTTTTATCTTTTGCCTTTCCAGAATCCTTTGTTATATCCTCTGCAAACTCATGGTTGTCCTTGACAATAGCCTTGTCCTTTGACACCACTACACTCTCCACTTCATTTTCCTGGAAAACTGCCTCCTCAATGGGCTCCATTTCTACATTCTTGTTTTCATTTTTATTGTCAACAGATTCCTCTTTGGACATAGCCATCAATTTTCTATTTTTAATGACCATATTGTTCGCCATGGTTTCTCCCATATTAACCGGCTAGACTGTGTCTCCATTTGGTCTTTCGCAAAGCCATGGACATCATCGTCCATGACTACAGCACATCCAGCACATAACTGATTTACAGATGACTTAACTTGCCATCTATTTTCATGCCAAAGAGTATACAGCCATCTTCTTAAACTTAAACATTGTGTATTTACATTTGGGAAATTCAGAGCATAAAATGTATTAATTACTACCTCCAAACCTCCAGATTCCCTTAAGATGTCTTTCTTTATCTTCACCCTGCCCATGGTTTTGTACAAATATGACTAAAATCTAATTTAAATCAAGAGCTAATTGTTAGAGCAACTGACCTCCACCATGCACAATGATCTAAGATTCTATTGTGACTGTTTCCCTCCAATTATTTGAATACTGTCAAAAACTGTACTGACCTTTAGTGGCCGATATGTGTCACAAAGAAATAGCAGTACGCTATTTTGGGGAAAAACATTATTCAAATTGTGAAATATTTCACTATAACTGTGGCAATGTTTGATAGTAGTAGCATATTGTGAAACAGGTCTGAAGTTTCTATGTTCCTTTTTGACAAAGTTATTGAGGAAATACTGAAATATTGGTGTTTTTGTTGATTTATTGGCTATGGGTTACTCAATAATCAATTTGATCACCAAACCAAAGCTTGGACAACTTGGTCAGCTAGTAGTAGAATAATGTTAAACAGGTCTGAAGTTTCTATGTTCCTTTTTGACAAAGTTATTGAGGAAACACTGAAATATTGGTGTTTTTGTTGATTTATTGGGTATGGGTTAATCAATAATCAACTTTATCACCAAACCAAAGCTTGGACAACTTGGTCAGCTAGTAGTAGAAGAATGTGAAACAGGTCTGAAGTTTTCTATGTTCCTTTTTGACAAAGTTATTGAGGAAATACTGAAATATTGGTGTTTTTGTTGATTTATTGGCTATGGGTTACTCAATAATCAATTTTATCACCAAAACAAAGCTTGGACAACTTGGTCAGCTAGTAGTAGAATAATGCGAAACAGGTCTGAAGTTTCTATGTTCCTTTTTGACAAAGTTATTGAGGAAACACTGAAATATTGGTGTTTTTGTTGATTTATTGGCTATGGGTTAATCAATAATCAACTTTATCACCAAACCAAAGCTTGGACAACTTGGTCAGCTAGTAGTAGAAGAATGTGAAACAGGTCTGAAGTTTCTATGTTCCTTTTTGACAAAGTTATTGAGGAAATACTGAAATATCTGTGTTTTTGTTGATTTATTGGCTATGGGTTACTCAATAATCAATTTTATCACCAAACCAAAGCTTGGACAACTTGGTCAGCTAGTAGTAGAATAATGTTAAACAGGTCTGATGGTTCTGTGGTCATTATTGACAAAGATATTGAGGAAATACTGGAAAATGTGTGTTTTTATTGATTTATTGGCTATGGGTTAATCAATAATCAATTTCATCACCAAACCAAAGCTTGGACAACTTGGTCAGCTAGTAGTAGAATAATTTAAAACAGGTCTGAAGGTTCTCTGGTCATTATTGACAAAGATATTGAGGAAATCCTGCAATATTGGTGTTTTGTTGAGTTATTGGCTATGGGTTAATCAATTATCAATTTTATCACCAAAAAAAAGCTTGGACAACTTGTTCAGCTAGTAGTAGAATAATTTGAAACAGGTCTGAAGATTCTATGTTCCTTTTTGACAAAGATATTGAAGAAACATTCGGATTGTCAACTCTTTTACCCCGGTCCCTAAATATGACGCGGAGGTACGAATATGAATGTCTGTTGAATCTCGAATATGAAACTGATTTCACCTCGGTTTGAAAGAGGTCATACCACCTCTTCTGTCTTGGGGCTGGCCTGTTGCCTGCATCAGCAGGCCAAACCCCAGAGCTGGCAAACCTCTTCAAACGGGACATCCAGTCCCCATCCCCCATACCTTTGTGGCTCTTTGAACTCGACACCTAAAAGGTAAAAGGATTTTTTTTTCACACTAGTACAATTACATGTATTTATTGTTATAATTAGCTTTTTAACATACCAAATATTTAGCTAGCTACTATTTCCAGAGGAATATTTTGTTTTACTTTTCTGGGTCACTTTATTACCACAAGTGAAAAAGTTCTATTTATTTCGTTTTGTCCCCTGTGACATATATAATATATAACAGGTAAAATATTGCTTTTGCTTGTCGGAAAAACATCTGTCGCTACAGTAACCTATTACTAATAGGTTATTAGCAATTGCGTAAAAGCTAAATGACAGCCAATACTACCTGAGGAAATCTACTACAGTAGTTACATGACAAACTCTGAAATGACAAACTCTAATATTCGTGATATTACTTGTCATTGACCCGATGAATGACAACATGTATTGAAATGTCAAACTGATTATTTTGGGGATTAGCTATGTATGTATTTACCTTTGCGGTGCGGTACTGAAAACAACTGGAAGTAGCGTATCCTTCAATGAATGAACTGACGCGATTTACTGTCACTCAGGTCACAACTTCGGTGGGGGTCTCTGGGGTCGTGAACGCCGTTGCTATGGCTCAGCTCTGCGTGACGTAGTTGGAAATGTACGTGTTCCGATTGGCTCAAATCGGCCTGACGCAATTGGACAGTGAGAATCCGATTGGCCCTCGAACCGAGGTAGCTAATTGGTCGCGATAGCCACTCGAATGTGCTCCGGGTGCCGCTATTCTCAGTGTTGAGTACTGGCATGTTCAGTTACTGTACAAAAAAAAGCTGTTTCTCCAATGGTGAGCATTGTCAGATTTGGTCCAAGTTCAAACAGCTGTAATTCAGTCCTATTTTGACATACCAAGGTGAAATTGTGTACGGTACGTCAGAGTGATGACCCCTTAAAGCCTATTAGGTTTGAAAAACCATAATTGAAAATGACATTTGATTTAGTGACACAAACATATTGAGTTAATGTTGAAATTTACATAAATACACCCCTTTCAGCCATTTTGTACTTGATTCCTCATGAAAAATGAGGCATGCACACCAAGTTTCAGATGAATTGGAGCAATGGGGTGGAAATGCAACCACTCTGAAAAGTGGACATTTGGGCGTGGCCTGTGGCGCCCCCTATGGTCTGATGTGGGCAAGTCTGTGTTTGGGCCGTAGTTGTGGCATGTTGTATCAATATGCCAAATTTCAAAACTTTTTACCAATGTGTTCATGAGATAAATTACAATAATAATAATAATAAATATAACTGCAAGCAGTAATGGCGGATTCCTCCAAACATCGCGAACCAGAGGGTATCGAGTACACGCAGCAAGTTTGGTGTGAATCCATCAAAGATTTGCTGAAATACGACCCAACTTCCTGTTTGCTGGCTTAATGGCACATTTTGATTGCCTGTAGTGGGCAAACAGTTTCGAAAATAAAATAAAAACATGTGAAAGCTTTTGTGAGGCTTGGTCTGAAGATAATATCTGCCAAATTTGGTGAAGATTGGACAACATTTGTAGGAGGAGTAGAGAAAAAACTTTTTCAATTAATTCAAAATGGCGGCAGCATCAATTCGGCTATTATCACAAATTATTATGAGTCACACACAGCATGTCCCAAGATATCATGAGACAAAGGAATCACTTAATAAAAGCAAACAAATCGACAGTTATTGGGCGAAACACATTTTTGCTTCCTGCAGCCACGCCCAGTGATCACATGACACCAAATTAATTGGACAGCCTCAAAATAGGGTTCCGAGTCATCATATTAAGTTTGGTGTTGATTTCTCAAAGATTAGCTGAGATATGACCCAACTTCCTGTTTGGTTGCTTTGTTGCCGATTTTGATTGGCTGTACCGGACAAACGGTTTTGAAAATCGAATATCCTTTGATAACTTCTGTGAGGGTTGGTCTGATGATAATGTGTGCCAATTCTGGGGAAGATTTGAAAAAAATAAAAGTAGTTGAAGCGAAAAAACTTGTTTCCTTAAAATTCAAAATGGTGGAAAATCTATATAACCGGAAATTGACGTCATAGGGTGTGTTGAACTCGTCTTGATCCAGGGAATCCAACGGTACCTCATTTTTGAAAATCGGTCATACGGTTCAAAAGTTACATGTGTAAACACAAGTCCAATTTTGACCAGTTGGTGGCAGTAGAGTGCTCCAATGAGAGACATGAAACTTGGTGAATATAAAGAGGGGACTGTGCTTAATGAGTGTGCCAAATTTCACAACTTTTTACCATACGGTTCTAGGGGCTGCCATAGACTCCAATGACAGAAGAAGTGTAATAATAATAAATATAACTGCAAGCAGTAATGGCGGATTCCTCCAAACACTGCAAACCATTGAACAATGTTTATTCTTGACAAATTGTAACTGTATAGAAGAATGTATGCTGCAGAATTACCAATGGCATACCAAATCTGAAATGCAATACCATCAAGATCCACAAGGGCCTTTATTTCAAGCCAGTAAGTGAAGGAAGGGGGCTTGGTGAGCTTATCCATTCCAGAAAGCCTTGTATCTTTATGCATTAAGGCGTGGCCTGTAGCGCCACCTATGGGTAATGGTGGGCCATTTGTGGTGTGGTAGTTACTCTTGGCCTATACTATTAATGTTTCAGGATTTTAAAAACTTTTTACCACTGCATATAAAATCGAAAATGCAATACCAACAGGATCCACATGGGCTTTGGGTAAAGTGTGGTAGTTACTCTTGGCCTGTACTGTCAATGTGTCAGGATTTGGAGACCTTTTTACTATTGCATACAAAGTAGGAAATGCAATGACACCAAGGTCCTCAAGGGCCTATGCTGATATTCAAGGAATGAGTTGGGGCTTGGTCAGCCCACACAGTCCTGATATGTTGCGTGTATGTCTTGCCGCGCGTGTCAAGGGAAGAATGAGTGTGTGAGAATTTGGAGCATGCGCGGGGAGGAGCAGGGGACACATTTCATTGTAAATTTCCCTAGAAATTAGCCAAGCATGCATGTTTCAAAGATTCACCAAAAATCGACCTTTCATCTTAGAGTCAACTTTTTCTCAGATTTGTGTACTAAACATTCTCAAGAGTCTTCATATGAACTTGTTTGACTGGCTTACATGTAAAGCATTGCGAACCATTGAAAAATGTATATTCTTGACAAATTGTAACTGTATAGAAAAATCAATGCTGCAGAATTTCCAATGGGATACCAAATCTGAAATGCAATAACATCAAGATCCACAAGGGCCTTTATTTCAAGCCAAGAAGTGAAGTGCTTTAATCTTCACAAGAAGTGAAGTGCTTTGTGCTTTAAGGCGTGGCCTGTAGCGACACCTATTGGTAATGGTGGGCCATTTGTGGTGTGGTAGTTACTCTTGGCCTATACTATCAATGTTTCAGGATGTTTTTAACTTTTTACCATTGCATACAAAATCGGAAAAATATACCAACAATATCCACATGGGCTTTTGTTAAAGTGTTGTTGTTACTGTTGGCCTTTACTATCAATGTTTCAGGATTTGGAGAACTTTTTACCATGGCAAACAAAATCTGAAATGCAATACCATCAAGATCCACAAGGCCTTTGCAAAAGACCAAGGAATGAGTGGGGGCTTGGTAAGCCCACACTCTCCTGAAATGTTGCGTGTGCGTCTTGCCAAGCCCGCGCGTGTGTCAAGGGAAGACCTATGGGTAATAGTGGGCCATTTGTGGTGTGGTAGTTACTCTTGGTCTATACTATCAATGTTTCAGGATTTTTATAACTTTTTACCATTGTATACAAAATCGGAAAAGCAATACCAACAAGATCCACATGGGCTTTTTGTTAAACTGTTTCTTTGCCTATACTATCTATGTTTCAGGATTTTGAGACCTTTTTACCATTGCATACAAAATCGGAAATGCAATACCATCAAGATCCACATGGGCCTTTTTTCAAGCCAATACGTGAAGGGAGGGGGCTTGGTGAACCTATCCATTCCAGAAAGCCTTGTATCTTTGTGCTTTTGGGCGTGGCCTATAGCGCCACCTATGGGTAATGGTGGGCCATTTGAGGTGTGGTATTTACTCTTGGTCTATACTATCAATGTTTCAGGATTTGAGACCTTTTTACCATTGCATACAAAATCGGAAATGCAATACCATCAAGAGCCACATGGGCCTTTGCTAAAGACCAAGGAATGAGTGGGGGCTTGGTCAGCCCACACTCTCCTGAAATGTTGCGTGTGCGTCTTGGCCGCGCGTGTGTCAAGGGAAGGCTGAGTGTGTGTGAGATTTTGGAGCACGCGCGGGGAGGAGCAGGGGAGACATTCATTGGAAATTTGCCTAGAAATTAGCCAAGCAAGCATGTTTCAAATATTCACCAAAAATCGACCTTTCATCTTACAGTCAACTTTTTCACAGATTTGTGTTATGAACATTCTCAAGAGTCTTCATATGAACTTGTGATTGAATCAGAGTATCAGTTTTTGACTGGCTGATGTGCAAAGCATTATTTTAGCGTTAGCGATAAGTTCAATTTGATTTATATCAATCATTTTTAGAGATATGAATTTGCCTTTGCACATGGTAATATGTTGTAGTGTCTTCCTCCGATTTACCAAGTTTAGTGTTGATATCTCAAAGATTTGCTGAGACATGACTTCACATCCTGTTTGGCGGCTTTTCTGATGAATTTGATTGGCTGTACCGGACAGACGGTTATGAGGATCAAAATTCCTTTGATAACTTTTGTGAGGCTTGGTTTGAAGATCATCTCTGGTGATTTTGAAGAATATATGACAAAAATTGTAGGAGGAGTAGGCTTTCAAAGGTTTTTGATAAAACCGGAAATGGCGGGAAATCTATATAACCGGAAATTAACGCCATGGTGTGCGTTGAACTCGGCTTGATCCAGGGAATCCAATGGTACCTCATTTTTGAAAATTAGTCATACGGTTCAAAAGTTGCGTGTGTAAACACAAGTCCAACTTTGACCCATTGGTGGCGCTAGAGTGGTCTAATGGGAGACATGAAACTTGGTGTAGGTATAGAAGAAACTGTCCTTAATGAGTGTGCCAAATTTCACAAAAAGTTGTCGATGGGGTCTAGGGGCTGCCATTGACTCCCATGGTACAAGAATTACAAATAATAAAACCACCAATAACAATAGGTTTCCTCCTTACGGAGGAATCCTAATAAATATAACTGCAAGCAGTAATGGCGGATTCCTCCAAACACTGCGAACCATTGAAAAATGTTTATTTTTGACAAATTGTAACTGTATAGAAAAATGTATGCTGCAGAATTACCAATGGCATACCAAATCTGAAATGCAATACCATCAAGATCCACAAGGGCCTTTATTTCAAGCCAGTAAGTGAAGGAAGGGGGCTTGGTGAGCTTATCCATTCCAGAAAGCCTTGTATCTTTATGCATTAAGGCGTGGCCTGTAGCGCCACCTATGGGTAATGGTGGACCATTTGTGGTGTGGTAGTTACTCTTGGCCTATACTATTAATGTTTCAGGATTTTAAAAACTTTTTACCATTGCATATAAAATCGGAAATGCAATACCAACAGGATCCACATGGGCTTTGGGTAAAGTGTGGTAGTTACTCTTGGCCTGTACTGTCAATGTGTCAGGATTTGGAGACCTTTTTACTATTGCATACAAAGTAGGAAATGCAATGACACCAAGGTCCTCAAGGGCCTATGCTGATATTCAAGGAATGAGTGGGGGCTTGGTCAGCCCACACAGTCCTGATATGTTGCGTGTGTGTCTTGCCAAGCCCGCGCGTGTCAAGGGAAGAATGAGTGTCTGAGAATTTGGAGCATGCGCGGGGAGGAGCAGGGGACACATTTCATTGTAAATTTCCCTAGAAATTAGCCAAGCATGCATGTTTCAAAGATTCACCAAAAATCGACCTTTCATCTTAGAGTCAACTTTTTCTCAGATTTGTGTACTAAACATTCTCAAGAGTCTTCATATGAACTTGTTTGACTGGCTTACGTGTAAAGCATTGCGAACCATTGAAAAATGTATATTCTTGACAAATTGTAACTGTATAGAAAAATCAATGCTGCAGAATTTCCAATGGGATACCAAATCTGAAATGCAATAACATCAACATCCACAAGGGCCTTTATTTCAAGCCAAGAAGTGAAGCGCTTTAATCTTCACAAGAAGTGAAGTGCTTTGTGCTTTAGGGCGTGGCCTGTAGCGACACCTATTGGTAATGGTGGGCCATTTGTGGTGTGGTAGTTACTCTTGGCCTATACTATCAATGTTTCAGGATGTTTTTAACTTTTTACCATTGCATACAAAATCGGAAATGCAATACCAACAAGATCCACATGGGCTTTTGTTAAAGTGTTGTTGTTACTCTTGGCCTTTACTATCAATGTTTCAGGATTTGGAGAACTTTTTACCATGGCAAACAAAATCTGAAATGCAATACCATCAAGATCCACATGGCCTTTGCAAAAGACCAAGGAACACTCTCCTGAAATGTTGCGTGTGCGTCTTGCCAAGCCCGCGCGTGTGTCAAGGGAAGACCTATGGGTAATAGTGGGCCATTTGTGGTGTGGTAGTTACTCTTGGTCTATACTATCAATGTTTCAGGATTTTTATAACTTTTTACCATTGTATACAAAATCGGAAAAGCAATACCAACAAGATCCACATGGGCTTTTTGTTAAACTGTTTCTTTGCCTATACTATCTATGTTTCAGGATTTTGAGACCTTTTTACCATTGCATACAAAATCGGAAATGCAATACCATCAAGATCCACATGGGCCTTTTTTCAAGCCAATACGTGAAGGGAGGGGGCTTGGTGAACCTATCCATTCCAGAAAGCCTTGTATCTTTGTGCTTTTGGGCGTGGCCTATAGCGCCACCTATGGGTAATGGTGGGCCATTTGAGGTGTGGTATTTACTCTTGGTCTATACTATCAATGTTTCAGGATTTGAGACCTTTTTACCATTGCATACAAAATCGGAAATGCAATACCATCAAGAGCCACATGGGCCTTTGCTAAAGACCAAGGAATGAGTGGGGGCTTGGTCAGCCCACACTCTCCTGAAATGTTGCGTGTGCGTCTTGGCCGCGCGTGTGTCAAGGGAAGGCTGAGTGTGTGTGAGATTTTGGAGCACGCGCGGGGAGGAGCAGGGGAGACATTCATTGGAAATTTGCCTAGAAATTAGCCAAGCAAGCATGTTTCAAATATTCACCAAAAATCGACCTTTCATCTTACAGTCAACTTTTTCACAGATTTGTGTTATGAACATTCTCAAGAGTCTTCATATGAACTTGTGATTGAATCAGAGTATCAGTTTTTGACTGGCTGATGTGCAAAGCATTATTTTAGCGTTAGCGATAAGTTCAATTTGATTTATATCAATCATTTTTAGAGATATGAATTTGCCTTTGCACATGGTAATATGTTGTAGTGTCTTCCTCCGATCTACCAAGTTTAGTGTTGATATCTCAAAGATTTGCTGAGACATGACTTCACATCCTGTTTGGCGGCTTTTCTGATGAATTTGATTGGCTGTACCGGACAGACGGTTATGAGGATCAAAATTCCTTTGATAACTTTTGTGAGGCTTGGTTTGAAGATCATCTCTGGTGATTTTGAAGAAGATATGACAAAAATTGTAGGAGGAGTAGGCTTTCAAAGGTTTTTGATAAAACCGGAAATGGCGGGAAATCTATATAACCGGAAATTAACGCCATGGTGTGCGTTGAACTCGGCTTGATCCAGGGAATCCAATGGTACCTCATTTTTGAAAATGAGTCATACGGTTCAAAAGTTGCGTGTGTAAACACAAGTCCAACTTTGACCCATTGGTGGCGCTAGAGTGGTCTAATGGGAGACATGAAACTTGGTGTAGGTATAGAATAAACTGTCCTTAATGAGTGTGCCAAATTTCACAAAAAGTTGTCGATGGGGTCTAGGGGCTGCCATTGACTCCCATGGTACAAGAATTACAAATAATAAAACCACCAATAACAATAGGTTTCCTCCTTACGGAGGAATCCTAAATATAACTGCAAGCAGTAATGGCAGATTCCTCCAAAAATTGCGAACCAGAGGGTATCGAGTACACGCAGCAAGTTTGGTGTGAATCCATCAAAGATTTGCTGAGATACAACCCAACTTCCTGTTTGCTGGCTTAATGGCACATTTTGATTGCCTGTACCGGACAAACGGTTTCGAAAATCAGAAAACCATGTGTTAGTTTTTGTGAGGCTTGGTCTGAAGATAATCTCTGCTAAATTTGGTGAAGATTGGACAACATGTGTAGGAGGAGTAGAGAAAAAACGTTTTTCAATGAATTCAAAATGGCGGCCGCATCAATTCGGCTATTATCACAAATTATTATGAGTCACACACGGAATGTCCCAGGACATCATGAGACAAAGTAATCAATCAATAAAGGCAAACAAATCAATAGTTATTGGCCAAAACACATTTTTGCTTCCTGCGGCCATGCCCAGTGATCACATGACACCAAATTGTGTAGATATCCTCAGAAGAGGGTTCCAAATCATCATATCAAGTTTAGTGTTGATATCTCAAAGATTTGCTGAGATATGACTTCACTTCCTGTTTGGCTGCTTTTCTGCTGAATTTGATTGACTGTACTGGACAAACGGTTGTGAGGAACAAAATTCTAATCGATAACTTTTGTGAGGCTTGGTCTGAAGATCATCTCTGGTAATTTTGAATAAGATTTGACAAAATTGTAGGAGGAGTAGGCTTTCAAAGGTTTTTGATAAAACCGGAAATTGCGGAAAATCTATATAACTGGAAATTGACGCCATGGTGTGCATTGAACTCGGCTTGATCCACGGAATCCAACGGTATCTCATTTTTGAAAATGGGTCATACGGTTCAAAAGTTGCGTGTGTAAACATAAGTCCAACTTTGACCCGTTGGTGGCGCTAGAGTGCCCAAGTATGGGACATGAAACTTTGTGAATTGGACCAGGGGACTGTCCCCAATGAGTGTGCCAAATTTCAAAACTTTCGACCATGCGCTTATGGGGGCTGCCATAGACACCCAGTCCTAAGAATAATAATAATAAATATAGCTGCAAGCAGCAATGGAGGGGCCAAGCAGTCCAGAGCAGGACATGGCCTCCATAGCACCTGCGCAACAATTAAGTCACATTAACCTGTTGCACTCATGCAACACACCAAGTTTGGTTGAAATATCTGTTTGCGTTCAAGAGTACTGAGTGTTCAAATTTTTTTTCTTTCTGGTATAACACCACAGGCCTCCTCTGCTCCTCGTGGGAACGATGGAACCCAAGTTTGGTGACAATCGCACAAATGGTTGCTGAGTTACGGTCTCACGTGTCTTTTGCGGCTTCGCTGCAGCCTTTGATCGGCTCTACCGAACAAACGGTTTTGAAAATGGAAAATCGATCTTACACCTTTTTGAAGCTTGGTCTGAAGATCATCTGTGCCAAATTTTGTAAACATCGGACAAAATTTGGGGCGTGTAAAAGGTTTTTACACTTTTCCATTAAATCCAAAATGGCGGCCGCGTCAATTCGGTTGTTATGAAATATTATCGATGGTCAAGCTTGATAACTCATATGACATCAACAGACAAAGAAATTACTTTATTAAGGTAAACACTTAAATAGTTATTAGCCAAAACACGTTTATGCTTCCGGCCACACCCTTTTAGTCACATGACACAATATTTGGAGGACATCCTCAGAATAAGGTTCCGAGTAGGCATACCAAATTTGGTGTCACTGTCTCAAAGAACTGCTGAGATATTACTTCATTTCCTGTTTGGTGGCTTTCCTGATGACTTTGATTGGCTGTCACGGACAAACGGTTGTGGGGATCAAAATGCTCTACCATAACTTTTGTGCGGCTTAGTCTGAAGATCATCTCTGGTAATTTTTAAGAAGATTTGACTAAAATTGTAGGAGGAGTAGGCTTTCAAAGGTTTTTGATAAAACCGGAAATAGCGGACACTCTATATAACCGGAAATTGACGCCATGGTGTTCATTGAACTCGGCTTGATCCACGGAATCCAACGGTATCTCATTTTTGAAAATGGGTCATACGGTTCAAAAGTTGCGTGTGTAAACATAAGTCCAACTTTGACCCATTGGTGGCGCTAGAGTGCCCAAGTATGGGACATGAAACTTTGTGAATTGGACCAGGGGACTGTCCCCAATGAGTGTGCCAAATTTCAAAACTTTCGACCATGCGCTTATGGGGGCTGCCATAGACACCCAGTCCTAAGAATAATAATAATAATAAATATAACTGCAAGCAGTAATGGCGGATTCCTCCAAACACTGCGAACCATTGAAAAATGTTTATTCTTGACAAATTGTAACTGTATAGAAGAATGTATGCTGCAGAATTACCAATGGCATACCAAATCTGAAATGCAATACCATCAAGATCCACAAGGGCCTTTATTTCAAGCCAGTAAGTGAAGGAAGGGGGCTTGGTGAGCTTATCCATTCCAGAAAGCCTTGTATCTTTATGCATTAAGGCGTGGCCTGTAGCGCCACCTATGGGTAATGGTGGGCCATTTGTGGTGTGGTAGTTACTCTTGGCCTATACTATTAATGTTTCAGGATTTTAAAAACTTTTTACCACTGCATATAAAATCGAAAATGCAATACCAACAGGATCCATATGGGCTTTGGGTAAAGTGTGGTAGTTACTCTTGGCCTGTACTGTCAATGTGTCAGGATTTGGAGACCTTTTTACTATTGCATACAAAGTAGGAAATGCAATGACACCAAGGTCCTCAAGGGCCTATGCTGATATTCAAGGAATGAGTTGGGGCTTGGTCAGCCCACACAGTCCTGATATGTTGCGTGTATGTCTTGCCAAGCCCGCGCGTGTCAAGGGAAGAATGAGTGTGTGAGAATTTGGAGCATGCGCGGGGAGGAGCAGGGGACACATTTCATTGTAAATTTCCCTAGAAATTAGCCAAGCATGCATGTTTCAAAGATTCACCAAAAATCGACCTTTCATCTTAGAGTCAACTTTTTCTCAGATTTGTGTACTAAACATTCTCAAGAGTCTTCATATGAACTTGTTTGACTGGCTTACATGTAAAGCATTGCGAACCATTGAAAAATGTATATTCTTGACAAATTGTAACTGTATAGAAAAATCAATGCTGCAGAATTTCCAATGGGATACCAAATCTGAAATGCAATAACATCAAGATCCACAAGGGCCTTTATTTCAAGCCAAGAAGTGAAGTGCTTTAATCTTCACAAGAAGTGAAGTGCTTTGTGCTTTAAGGCGTGGCCTGTAGCGACACCTATTGGTAATGGTGGGCCATTTGTGGTGTGGTAGTTACTCTTGGCCTATACTATCAATGTTTCAGGATGTTTTTAACTTTTTACCATTGCATACAAAATCGGAAAAATATACCAACAATATCCACATGGGCTTTTGTTAAAGTGTTGTTGTTACTGTTGGCCTTTACTATCAATGTTTCAGGATTTGGAGAACTTTTTACCATGGCAAACAAAATCTGAAATGCAATACCATCAAGATCCACAAGGCCTTTGCAAAAGACCAAGGAATGAGTGGGGGCTTGGTAAGCCCACACTCTCCTGAAATGTTGCGTGTGCGTCTTGCCAAGTCCGCGCGTGTGTCAAGGGAAGACCTATGGGTAATAGTGGGCCATTTGTGGTGTGGTAGTTACTCTTGGTCTATACTATCAATGTTTCAGGATTTTTATAACTTTTTACCATTGTATACAAAATCGGAAAAGCAATACCAACAAGATCCACATGGGCTTTTTGTTAAAGTGTTTCTTTGCCTTTACTATCTATGTTTCAGGATTTTGAGACCTTTTTACCATTGCATACAAAATCGGAAATGCAATACCATCAAGATCCACATGGGCCTTTTTTCAAGCCAATACGTGAAGGGAGGGGGCTTGGTGAACCTATCCATTCCAGAAAGCCTTGTATCTTTGTGCTTTTGGGCGTGGCCTATAGCGCCACCTATGGGTAATGGTGGGCCATTTGAGGTGTGGTATTTACTCTCCTGAAATGTTGCGTGTGCGTCTTGGCCGCGCGTGTGTCAAGGGAAGGCTGAGTGTGTGTGAGATTTTGGAGCACGCGCGGGGAGGAGCAAGGGAGACATTCATTGGAAATTTGCCTAGAAATTAGCCAAGCAAGCATGTTTCAAATATTCACCAAAAATCGACCTTTCATCTTACAGTCAACTTTTTCACAGATTTGTGTTATGAACATTCTCAAGAGTTTTCATATGAACTTGTGATTGAATCAGAGTATCAGTTTTTGAATGGCTGATGTGTAAAGCATAATTTTAGCGTTAGCGATAAGTTCAATTTGCTTTATATCAATCATTTTTTGAGATATGAATTTGCCTTTGCACATGGTAACATGTTGTAGTGTCTTCCTCCGATCTACCAAGTTTAGTGTTGATATCTCAAAGATTTGCTGAGACATGACTTCACATCCTGTTTGGCGGCTTTTCTGATGAATTTGATTGGCTGTACCGGACAGACGGTTATGAGGATCAAAATTCCTTTGATAACTTTTGTGAGGCTTGGTCTGAAGATCATCTCTGGTGATTTTGAAGAAGATATGACAAAAATTGTAGGAGGAGTAGGCTTTCAAAGGTTTTTGATAAAACCGGAAATGGCGGGAAATCTATATAACCGGAAATTAACGCCATGGTGTGCGTTGAACTCGGCTTGATCCAGGGAATCCAATGGTACCTCATTTTTGAAAATGAGTCATACGGTTCAAAAGTTGCGTGTGTAAACACAAGTCCAACTTTGACCCATTGGTGGCGCTAGAGTGGTCTAATGAGAGACATGAAACTTGGTGTAGGTATAGAAGAAACTGTCCTTAATGAGTGTGCCAAATTTCACAAAAAGTTGTCGATGGGGTCTAGGGGCTGCCATTGACTCCCATGGTACAAGAATTACAAATAATAATATAACTGCAAGCAGTAATGGCGGATTCCTCCAAACACTGCAAACCATTGAACAATGTTTATTCTTGACAAATTGTAACTGTATAGAAGAATGTATGCTGCAGAATTACCAATGGCATACCAAATCTGAAATGCAATACCATCAAGATCCACAAGGGCCTTTATTTCAAGCCAGTAAGTGAAGGAAGGGGGCTTGGTGAGCTTATCCATTCCAGAAAGCCTTGTATCTTTATGCATTAAGGCGTGGCCTGTAGCGCCACCTATGGGTAATGGTGGGCCATTTGTGGTGTGGTAGTTACTCTTGGCCTATACTATTAATGTTTCAGGATTTTAAAAACTTTTTACCACTGCATATAAAATCGAAAATGCAATACCAACAGGATCCACATGGGCTTTGGGTAAAGTGTGGTAGTTACTCTTGGCCGGTACTGTCAATGTGTCAGGATTTGGAGACCTTTTTACTATTGCATACAAAGTAGGAAATGCAATGACACCAAGGTCCTCAAGGGCCTATGCTGATATTCAAGGAATGAGTTGGGGCTTGGTCAGCCCACACAGTCCTGATATGTTGCGTGTATGTCTTGCCAAGCCCGCGCGTGTCAAGGGAAGAATGAGTGTGTGAGAATTTGGAGCATGCGCGGGGAGGAGCAGGGGACACATTTCATTGTAAATTTCCCTAGAAATTAGCCAAGCATGCATGTTTCAAAGATTCACCAAAAATCGACCTTTCATCTTAGAGTCAACTTTTTCTCAGATTTGTGTACTAAACATTCTCAAGAGTCTTCATATGAACTTGTTTGACTGGCTTACATGTAAAGCATTGCGAACCATTGAAAAATGTATATTCTTGACAAATTGTAACTGTATAGAAAAATCAATGCTGCAGAATTTCCAATGGGATACCAAATTTGAAATGCAATAACATCAAGATCCACAAGGGCCTTTATTTCAAGCCAAGAAGTGAAGTGCTTTAATCTTCACAAGAAGTGAAGTGCTTTGTGCTTTAAGGCGTGGCCTGTAGCGACACCTATTGGTAATGGTGGGCCATTTGTGGTGTGGTAGTTACTCTTGGCCTATACTATCAATGTTTCAGGATGTTTTTAACTTTTTACCATTGCATACAAAATCGGAAAAAAATACCAACAATATCCACATGGGCTTTTGTTAAAGTGTTGTTGTTACTGTTGGCCTTTACTATCAATGTTTCAGGATTTGGAGAACTTTTTACCATGGCAAACAAAATCTGAAATGCAATACCATCAAGATCCACAAGGCCTTTGCAAAAGACCAAGGAATGAGTGGGGGCTTGGTAAGCCCACACTCTCCTGAAATGTTGCGTGTGCGTCTTGCCAAGCCCGCGCGTGTGTCAAGGGAAGACCTATGGGTAATAGTGGGCCATTTGTGGTGTGGTAGTTACTCTTGGTCTATACTATCAATGTTTCAAGATTTTTATAACTTTTTACCATTGTATACAAAATCGGAAAAGCAATACCAACAAGATCCACATGGGCTTTTTGTTAAACTGTTTCTTTGCCTATACTATCTATGTTTCAGGATTTTGAGACCTTTTTACCATTGCATACAAAATCGGAAATGCAATACCATCAAGATCCACATGGGCCTTTTTTCAAGCCAATACGTGAAGTGAGGGGGCTTGGTGAACCTATCCATTCCAGAAAGCCTTGTATCTTTGTGCTTTTGGGCGTGGCCTATAGCGCCACCTATGGGTAATGGTGGGCCATTTGAGGTGTGGTATTTACTCTTGGTCTATACTATCAATGTTTCAGGATTTGAGACCTTTTTACCATTGCATACAAAATCGGAAATGCAATACCATCAAGAGCCACATGGGCCTTTGCTAAAGACCAAGGAATGAGTGGGGGCTTGGTCAGCCCACACTCTCCTGAAATGTTGCGTGTGCGTCTTGGCCGCGCGTGTGTCAAGGGAAGGCTGAGTGTGTGTGAGATTTTGGAGCACGCGCGGGGAGGAGCAGGGGAGACATTCATTGGAAATTTGCCTAGAAATTAGCCAAGCAAGCATGTTTCAAATATTCACCAAAAATCGACCTTTCATCTTACAGTCAACTTTTTCACAGATTTGTGTTATGAACATTCTCAAGAGTCTTCATATGAACTTGTGATTGAATCAGAGTATCAGTTTTTGACTGGCTGATGTGCAAAGCATTATTTTAGCGTTAGCGATAAGTTCAATTTGATTTATATCAATCATTTTTAGAGATATGAATTTGCCTTTGCACATGGTAATATGTTGTAGTGTCTTCCTCCGATCTACCAAGTTTAGTGTTGATATCTCAAAGATTTGCTGAGACATGACTTCACATCCTGTTTGGCGGCTTTTCTGATGAATTTGATTGGCTGTACCGGACAGACGGTTATGAGGATCAAAATTCCTTTGATAACTTTTGTGAGGCTTGGTTTGAAGATCATCTCTGGTGATTTTGAAGAATATATGACAAAAATTGTAGGAGGAGTAGGCTTTCAAAGGTTTTTGATAAAACCGGAAATGGCGGGAAATCTATATAACCGGAAATTAACGCCATGGTGTGCGTTGAACTCGGCTTGATCCAGGGAATCCAATGGTACCTCATTTTTGAAAATGAGTCATACGGTTCAAAAGTTGCGTGTGTAAACACAAGTCCAACTTTGACCCATTGGTGGCGCTAGAGTGGTCTAATGGGAGACATGAAACTTGGTGTAGGTATAGAAGAAACTGTCCTTAATGAGTGTGCCAAATTTCACAAAAAGTTGTCGATGGGGTCTAGGGGCTGCCATTGACTCCCATGGTACAAGAATTACAAATAATAAAACCACCAATAACAATAGGTTTCCTCCTTACGGAGGAATCCTAAATATAACTGCAAGCAGTAATGGCGGATTCCTCCAAACACTGCGAACCATTGAAAAATGTTTATTCTTGACAAATTGTAACTGTATAGAAAAATGTATGCTGCAGAATTACCAATGGCATACCAAATCTGAAATGCAATACCATCAAGATCCACAAGGGCCTTTATTTCAAGCCAGTAAGTGTAGGAAGGGGCTTGGTGAGCTTATCCATTCCAGAAAGCCTTGTATCTTTATGCATTAGGGCGTGGCCTGTAGCGCCACCTATGGGTAATGGTGGGCCATTTGTGGTGTGGTAGTTACTCTTGGCCTATACTATTAATGTTTCAGGATTTTAAAAACTTTTTACCATTGCATATAAAATCGGAAATGCAATACCAACAGGATCCACATGGGCTTTGGGTAAAGTGTGGTAGTTACTCTTGGCCTGTACTGTCAATGTGTCAGGATTTGGAGACCTTTTTACTATTGCATACAAAGTAGGAAATGCAATGACACCAAGGTCCTCAAGGGCCTATGCTGATATTCAAGGAATGAGTGGGGGCTTGGTCAGCCCACACAGTCCTGATATGTTGCGTGTGTGTCTTGCCAAGCCCGCGCGTGTCAAGGGAAGAATGAGTGTGTGAGAATTTGGAGTATGCGCGGGGAGGAGCAGGGGACACATTTCATTGTAAATTTCCCTAGAAATTAGCCAAGCATGCATGTTTCAAAGATTCACCAAAAATCGACCTTTCATCTTAGAGTCAACTTTTTCTCAGATTTGTGTACTAAACATTCTCAAGAGTCTTCATATGAACTTGTTTGACTGGCTTACGTGTAAAGCATTGCGAACCATTGAAAAATGTATATTCTTGACAAATTGTAACTGTATAGAAAAATCAATGCTGCAGAATTTCCAATGGGATACCAAATCTGAAATGCAATAACATCAAGATCCACAAGGGCCTTTATTTCAAGCCAAGAAGTGAAGTGCTTTAATCTTCACAAGAAGTGAAGTGCTTTGTGCTTTAGGGCGTGGCCTGTAGCGACACCTATTGGTAATGGTGGGCCATTTGTGGTGTGGTAGTTACTCTTGGCCTATACTATCAATGTTTCAGGATGTTTTTAACTTTTTACCATTGCATACAAAATCGGAAATGCAATACCAACAAGATCCACATGGGCTTTTGTTAAAGTGTTGTTGTTACTCTTGGCCTTTACTATCAATGTTTCAGGATTTGGAGAACTTTTTACCATGGCAAACAAAATCTGAAATGCAATACCATCAAGATCCACATGGCCTTTGCAAAAGACCAAGGAACACTCTCCTGAAATGTTGCGTGTGCGTCTTGCCAAGCCCGCGCGTGTGTCAAGGGAAGACCTATGGGTAATAGTGGGCCATTTGTGGTGTGGTAGTTACTCTTGGTCTATACTATCAATGTTTCAGGATTTTTATAACTTTTTACCATTGTATACAAAATCGGAAAAGCAATACCAACAAGATCCACATGGGCTTTTTGTTAAAGTGTTTCTTTGCCTATACTATCTATGTTTCAGGATTTTGAGACCTTTTTACCATTGCATACAAAATCGGAAATGCAATACCATCAAGAGCCACATGGGCCTTTTTTTCAAGCCAATAAGTGAAGGGAGGGGGCTTGGTGAGCCTATCCATTCCAGAAAGCCTTGTATATTTGTGCTTTTTGGCGTGGCCTGTAGCGCCACCTATGGGTAATGGTGGGCCATTTGTGGTGTGGTAGTTACTCTTGGTCTATACTATCAATGTTTCAGGATTTTTATAACTTTTTACCATTGCATACAAAATCGGAAATGCAATACCAACAAGATCCACATGGGCTTTTGTTAAAGTGTTTCTCGGCCTACACTATCAATGTTTCAGGATTTGAGACCTTTTTACCATTGCATACAAAATCGGAAATGCAATACCATCAAGAGCCACATGGGCCTTTGCTAAAGACCAAGGAATGAGTGGGGGCTTGGTCAGCCCACACTCTCCTGAAATGTTGCGTGTGCGTCTTGGCCGCGCGTGTGTCAAGGGAAGGCTGAGTGTGTGTGAGATTTTGGAGCACGCGCCGTGAGGAGCAAGGGAGACATTCATTGGAAATTTGCCTAGAAATTAGCCAAGCAAGCATGTTTCAAATATTCACCAAAAATCGACCTTTCATCTTACAGTCAACTTTTTCACAGATTTGTGTTATGAACATTCTCAAGAGTTTTCATATGAACTTGTGATTGAATCAGAGTATCAGTTTTTGAATGGCTGATGTGTAAAGCATAATTTTAGCGTTAGCGATAAGTTCAATTTGCTTTATATCAATCATTTTTTGAGATATGAATTTGCCTTTGCACATGGTAACATGTTGTAGTGTCTTCCTCCGATCTACCAAGTTTAGTGTTGATATCTCAAAGATTTGCTGAGACATGACTTCACATCCTGTTTTGCGGCTTTTCTGATGAATTTGATTGGCTGTACCGGACAGACGGTTATGAGGATCAAAATTCCTTTGATAACTTTTGTGAGGCTTGGTCTGAAGATCATCTCTGGTGATTTTGAAGAAGATATGACAAAAATTGTAGGAGGAGTAGGCTTTCAAAGGTTTTTGATAAAACCGGAAATGGCGGGAAATCTATATAACCGGAAATTAACGCCATGGTGTGCGTTGAACTCGGCTTGATCCAGGGAATCCAATGGTACCTCATTTTTGAAAATGAGTCATACGGTTCAAAAGTTGCGTGTGTAAACACAAGTCCAACTTTGACCCATTGGTGGCGCTAGAGTGGTCTAATGGGAGACATGAAACTTGGTGTAGGTATAGAAGAAACTGTCCTTAATGAGTGTGCCAAATTTCACAAAAAGTTGTCGATGGGGTCTAGGGGCTGCCATTGACTCCCATGGTACAAGAATTACAAATAATAAAACCACCAATAACAATAGGTTTCCTCCTTACGGAGGAATCCTAAAAACCACCAATAACAATAGGTTTCCTCCTTACGGAGGAATCCTAAATATAGCTGCAGGCAGCAATGGCGGGTTCCTCCTTAACATTGCAAACCATTACCAAATTGACATGACACAGACATGTATTTCACACATGTACACAATATTCCAAGACAATTGGATCAGTGGCTGATTTTAAGTCATTTTCAAAAATTCTTCACAAATTGTCACTGTAGAGAAATGTCCATGCTGCCGACATTGTGGGTTCTTGATACTCTTTTGTTCCCCATGAGCAATATGAGGCATGCGTACCAACTTTTAGAAGTTTTGGACAAACGGGGTTAAAATGCTGTTGTCGTCGTTGTCATCTACCGCTTGTCCGGGGGTCGGGTCGCTGGGGCAGCAACCTAAGCAGGCCCCGACTTCCCTCTCCCCGGCCACTTCCACCAGCTCCCCCTGGGGGACCCCGAGGCGTTCCCAGGCCAGCCAAGAGACAGTCCCTCCAGCGTGTCCTGGGTCTTCCCCGGGGCCCCTTCCCAGTGGGACGTGCCCAAAACACCTCACCAGGGAGGCGTCCAGGAGGCATCCTGATCAGATGCCCGAGCCACCTCAGCTGGCTCCTCTCGACGCAGAGGAGCAGCGGTTCTCCTCTGAGCCCCTCCCGGATGACCGAGCTTCTTACCCTATCTCTAAGGGAAAGCCCGGACACCCTGCGGAGAAAGCTCATTTCGGCCGCTTGTATTCGGTCACCGCCCATAGTTCGTGACCATTGGTGAGGGTAGGAACGTAGATCGACTGGTAAATAGCGAGCTTTGCCTTTCGACTCAGCTCCTTCTTCACCACGACGGACCGATGCAGAGCCCGCATCACTGCGAACGCCGCACCGATCCGCCTGTCGATCTTGCGCTGCATTCTTCCCTCGTGAACAAGACCCAGAGATACTTGAAGTCCTCGGCTTGGGTCAATGTGCCTTTCATCAACCCCAAGTTTGCGTGCTACAGGTCTGTTGCTGCTTGTGAGTGCTTTCTGCACAGCTTTCTGTTTGAAAGCTAAAATATAAGAATGTTTTGGCATGCTAATTCAGATTTCTACAAAAAGGAGAGACACGCGCAGCTTCAATTTTACACTCAGCGTTTGTTTGACCTCCTTGTCTAGTTGTTTGTCTGCAGCGTTTAATCAAAGAAATATGGTATATGACAGCAATATTTTGTATGTAACTGGCCTTTTTAACATCACAAGTGGCCGCAGCTTTGCCCCTTATGGTCTAGGACTTCCCCTAGCTGCATTGCAAATCAAGAATAGAGCTTTTCATTTGGCCCAGTGGCAGACTGTCTGAGGTTGTCAAATGTCACCACTCATGGAATGCTTCTTGTCCAATAAAATAGACTTACTTGAATGGAACTAATTGTTGTGCACACATTTATATTCCAGTTATAAACAAACATCAACCATATTGTACATGGACAAAGTTGCTTCCTAATTGCATTCACTCTTATTTCATAGTTTTTGTGATGTCAAAGTAGAATAACTACATATGTGTCTTACATAAACATACACACTCAATTTTAAATCAATTGTAGTCAGTGTAGTTAAATGTGGTAATATGTCCATATCATTGTTGTGTTGGAAATGTATGTGAATGCTGGGTGGTTGACTATTTCTTATTGTATGATCTGTTTGAGATGTAAGCAAGGTAAATATTCCGTGAGGTCTTAAGATAGATAGCAGTTTTAGAATAAACAAATACTTTATTAGCAATGAACAAAATTTACAAGTTAAAGGCAAATGAATAAGTAACATGAATATAAGTAAAAGAACGTATGTCGAGCACACTCATGCTGTTTGAGGTTGTCAAATATCACCAGACATGGACTTCTGCCTAAATTGACATGCACCAACTCAGAGCAATGAGTTTCAACAACCATCAGCACAGTTATTCAATTTGTTGACTCTACTCTTAATGCAAGACTATGTTAAAGTTATTGTCTGACATTCTTTGTCGGCAACTGTTTATGGAGGAACCATCCCTCAACAAATTGCTTTGGTCATGCTTTCTTAAAAGTCTAGTCCTTAATTTAGATGTGCCAAAGAAGATGATAACATGACCAAGCTGTGTTTGGTTGATTCAACTGTATAGTTCTGAAGAAGAAGAAGACCTTCTGTTTCTTTTAACAGTAGAATTAGCTGTGGCCAAACTAATCACAGAATGCCTACTAGTCTAAAATGTCTACTAGACTAAGGAGTGAAGGTGGGAGCTTGGTACTGTTGGGGCCATGTACTGTTATGGTTTTTGAGTCAAACAACTTGCTAAATGATTAAATGTCAAATCCAACTTTAAATGTATAAAAGAGAGAATTAAACCTAGAGGTTTAAAAGGCTACATTTGTTTAAACAAACTACAGACAGGATTTGGGGTAAAAGCTCTAGAAATTAGCCAAGCATACATATTTTAAATATTCACAATTAATCTACTTTTCATCTTACATTAAACTATTTTTCAGATTTGTGGGGGTGCCGTTATAGGTTCGAGAGGCTTTTTTGCTCCTCATGAGAAATAAGGCATATGTAATGAATTTCAGAATTTTGGGACAAATGGGATGCAAATGGCATCACTTTGAAAATTGACAATTGGGGGGGTGGCCGTACGCCCACCTATGGATAATGGTGGGTCATTGTGGTGTGGTAGTTACTCATGGCCTATACCATCAATGTTTCAGGATTTTGAGAACTTTTTACCTTTGCATACAAAATCGGAAATGCAATACCATCAAGATCCACAAGGCCTTTGCTAGAAACTAAGGAATGAGTGGGGGCTTGGTCAGCCCACACTCTGGAGATGTTGCGTGTGCGTCTTGTCAAGCCCGCGCGTGTGTCAAGGGAAGGCTGAGTGTGTGTGAGGATTTGGAGCACGCGCGGGCAGGAAGAGGGGAGAGAGGATTTAGCCAAAAATCACTGAAATTAGCCAAGCATGTATATTTAAAATATTCACTAAAAATCTACTTTTCATCTTACAACCAACTTTTTTTCAGATTTGAAGACTAAACATTCTCAAGAGTCTTCACAAGAACTAGTGATAGTATCAGAGTATCCGTTTTAGACAGGTGGATGTGTAAAGCATTATTTTAGCGTTAGCGATAAATTCGATTTGCTTTACATCAGTCATTTTTTAAGATATTAAGTCAATTTTTCACATGGGAACATGTTGTAGTGTCTTCCACCGATATACAAAGTTTGGGGTTGATATCTTAAAGATTTGCTGAGATTTGACCCAACTTCCTGTTTGGTTCCTTTGTTGATGATTTGGATTGGCTGTACCGGACAAACGGTTTTGAAAATCAAAAATCCTATTGATAACTTTTGTGAGGCTCAGTCTGGAGATCCTCTCTGGCAACGTTGAAGAACATTTTAACCAAAAATGTAGGAGGAGTAGCGAAAAAACGTGTTTCCTCAATCTTTATTGTACAGAAAAATCCAATATGGCGGCCGTTATAGGTTCTAGAGGCTTTTTTGTTCCTCATGAGTAATAAGGCATATGTAATAAATTTCAGCATTTTGGGACTTATGGCCTGCAAATGGCATCACTTAAAAAATTGACATTTTGGGGCGTGGCCTGTAGCGCCACCTATTGTCTCACATGGCCCATGTTTGGTATGGTAGTTACTAATGGTCTGCAGTTTCAACATGCCAAATTTCACAACTTTTTACCATTGTGCTCTAGGGGCTGCCATTGACTCCCATGGGTAAAACATAATAATAAATATAACTGCAAGCAGTAATGGCGGATTCCTCCAAACACTGCGAACCATTGAAAAATGTTTATTCTTGACAAATTGTAACTGTATAGAAAAATGTATGCTGCAGAATTACCAATGGCATACCAAATCTGAAATGCAATACCATCAAGATCCACAAGGGCCTTTATTTCAAGCCAGTAAGTGAAGGAAGGGGGCTTGGTGAGCTTATCCATTCCAGAAAGCCTTGTATCTTTATGCATTAAGGCGTGGCCTGTAGCGCCACCTATGGGTAATGGTGGGCCATTTGTGGTGTGGTAGTTACTCTTGGCCTATACTATTAATGTTTCAGGATTTTAAAAACTTTTTACCATTGCATATAAAATCGGAAATGCAATACCAACAGGATCCACATGGGCTTTGGGTAAAGTGTGGTAGTTACTCTTGGCCTGTACTGTCAATTTGTCAGGATTTGGAGACCTTTTTACTATTGCATACAAAGTAGGAAATGCAATGACACCAAGGTCCTCAAGGGCCTATGCTGATATTCAAGGAATGAGTGGGGGCTTGGTCAGCCCACACAGTCCTGATATGTTGCGTGTGTGTCTTGCCAAGCCCGCGCGTGTCAAGGGAAGAATGAGTGTGTGAGAATTTGGAGCATGCGCGGGGAGGAGCAGGGGACACATTTCATTGTAAATTTTCCTGGAAATTAGCCGAGCATGCATGTTTCAAAGATTCACCAAAAATCGACCTTTCATCTTAGAGTCAACTTTTTCTCAGATTTGTGTACTAAACATTCTCAAGAGTCTTCATATGAACTTGTTTGACTGGCTTACGTGTAAAGCATTGCGAACCATTGAAAAATGTATATTCTTGACAAATTGTAACTGTATAGAAAAATCAATGCTGCAGAATGTCCAATGGGATACCAAATCTGAAATGCAATAACATCAAGATCCACAAGGGCCTTTATTTCAAGCCAAGAAGTGAAGTGCTTTAATCTTCACAAGAAGTGAAGTGCTTTGTGCTTTAGGGCGTGGCCTGTAGCGACACCTATTGGTAATGGTGGGCCATTTGTGGTGTGGTAGTTACTCTTGGCCTATACTATCAATGTTTCAGGATGTTTTTAACTTTTTACCATTGCGTACAAAATCGGAAATGCAATACCAACAAGATCCACATGGGCTTTTGTTAAAGTGTTGTTGTTACTGTTGGCCTTTACTATCAATGTTTCAGGATTTGGAGAACTTTTTACCATGGCAAACAAAATCTGAAATACAATACCATCAAGATCCACAAGGCCTTTGCAAAAGACCAAGGAATGAGTGGGGGCTTGGTAAGCCCACACTCTCCTGAAATGTTGCGTGTGCGTCTTGCCAAGCCCGCGCGTGTGTCAAGGGAAGACCTATGGGTAATAGTGGGCCATTTGTGGTGTGGTAGTTACTCTTGGTCTATACTATCAATGTTTCAGGATTTTTATAACTTTTTACCATTGTATACAAAATCGGAAAAGCAATACCAACAAGATCCACATGGGCTTTTTGTAAAAGTGTTTCTTTGCCTATACTATCTATGTTTCAGGATTTTGAGACCTTTTTACCATTGCATACAAAATCGGAAATGCAATACCATCAAGATCCACATGGGCCTTTTTTCAAGCCAATACGTGAAGGGAGGGGGCTTGGTGAACCTATCCATTCCAGAAAGCCTTGTATCTTTGTGCTTTTGGGCGTGGCCTATAGCGGCACCTATGGGTAATGGTGGGCCATTTGAGGTGTGGTATTTACTCTTGGTCTATACTATCAATGTTTCAGGATTTGAGACCTTTTTACCATTGCATACAAAATCGGAAATGCAATACCATCAAGAGCCACATGGGCCTTTGCTAAAGACCAAGGAATGAGTGGGGGCTTGGTCAGCCCACACTCTCCTGAAATGTTGCGTGTGCGTCTTGGCCGCGCGTGTGTCAAGGGAAGGCTGAGTGTGTGTGAGATTTTGGAGCACCAAAAATCGACCTTTCATCTTACAGTCAACTTTTTCACAGATTTGTGTTATGAACATTCTCAAGAGTCTTCATATGAACTTGTGATTGAATCAGAGTATCAGTTTTTGACTGGCTGATGTGCAAAGCATTATTTTAGCGTTAGCGATAAGTTCAATTTGATTTATATCAATCATTTTTAGAGATATGAATTTGCCTTTGCACATGGTAATATGTTGTAGTGTCTTCCTCCGATCTACCAAGTTTAGTGTTGATATCTCAAAGATTTGCTGAGACATGACTTCACATCCTGTTTGGCGGCTTTTCTGATGAATTTGATTGGCTGTACCGGACAGACGGTTATGAGGATCAAAATTCCTTTGATAACTTTTGTGAGGCTTGGTCTGAAGATCATCTCTGGTGATTTTGAAGAAGATATGACAAAAATTGTAGGAGGAGTAGGCTTTCAAAGGTTTTTGATAAAACCGGAAATGGCGGGAAATCTATATAACCGGAAATTAACGCCATGGTGTGCGTTGAACTCGGCTTGATCCAGGGAATCCAATGGTACCTCATTTTTGAAAATGAGTCATACGGTTCAAAAGTTGCGTGTGTAAACACAAGTCCAACTTTGACCCATTGGTGGCGCTAGAGTGGTCTAATGGGAGACATGAAACTTGGTGTAGGTATAGAAGAAACTGTCCTTAATGAGTGTGCCAAATTTCACAAAAAGTTGTCGATGGGGTCTAGGGGCTGCCATTGACTCCCATGGTACAAGAATTACAAAATATAACTGCAAGCAGTAATGGCGGATTCCTCCAAACACTGCGAACCATTGAAAAATGTTTATTCTTGACAAATTGTAACTGTATAGAAAAATGTATGCTGCAGAATTACCAATGGCATACCAAATCTGAAATGCAATACCATCAAGTTCCACAAGGGCCTTTATTTCAAGCCAGTAAGTGAAGGAAGGGGGCTTGGTGAGCTTATCCATTCCAGAAAGCCTTGTATCTTTATGCATTAAGGCGTGGCCTGTAGCGCCACCTATGGCTAATGGTGGGCCATTTGTGGTGTGGTAGTTACTCTTGGCCTATACTATTAATGTTTCAGGATTTTAAAAACTTTTTACCATGGCATATAAAATCGAAAATGCAATACCAACAGGATCCACATGGGCTTTGGGTAAAGTGTGGTAGTTACTCTTGGCCTGTACTGTCAATGTGTCAGGATTTTGAGACCTTTTTACTATTGCATACAAAGTAGGAAATGCAATGACACCAAGGTCCTCAAGGGCCTATGCTGATATTCAAGGAATGAGTGGGGGCTTGGTCAGCCCACACAGTCCTGATATGTTGCGTGTATGTCTTGCCAAGCCCGCGCGTGTCAAGGGAAGAATGCGTGTGTGAGAAATTGGAGCATGCGCGGGGAGGAGCAGGGGACACATTTTATTATAAATTTCCCTAGAAATTAGCCAAGCATGCATGTTTCAAAGATTCACCAAAAATCGACCTTTCATCTTAGAGTCAACTTTTTCTCAGATTTGTGTACTAAACATTCTCAAGAGTCTTCATATGAACTTGTTTGACTGGCTTACATGTAAAGCATTGCGAACCATTGAAAAATGTATATTCTTGACAAATTGTAACTGTATAGAAAAATCAATGCTGCAGAATTTCCAATGGGATACCAAATCTGAAATGCAATAACATCAAGATCCACAAGGGCCTTTATTTCAAGCCAAGAACTGAAGTGCTTTAATCTTCACAAGAAGTGAAGTGCTTTGTGCTTTAGGGCGTGGCCTGTAGCGACACCTATTGGTAATGGTGGGCCATTTGTGGTTTGGTAGTTACTCTTGGCCTATACTATCAATGTTTCAGGATGTTTTTAACTTTTTACCATTGCATACAAAATCGGAAATGCAATACCAACAAGATCCACATGGGCTTTTGTTAAAGTGTTGTTGTTACTGTTGGCCTTTACTATCAATGTTTCAGGATTTGGAGAACTTTTTACCATGGCAAACAAAATCTGAAATGCAATACCATCAAGATCCACAAGGCCTTTGCAAAAGACCAAGGAATGAGTGGGGGCTTGGTAAGCCCACACTGTCCTGAAATGTTGCGTGTGCGTCTTGCCAAGCCCGCGCGTGTGTCAAGGGAAGACCTATGGGTAATAGTGGGCCATTTGTGGTGTGGTAGTTAGGCCGAATCCCAATACTCCCCCTTACCCCTTCCCCTTACCCCTTACCCTTAATTTACCCCTAGCCCTTGGCCCTCGAAACTAAGGGGTAAGGGCTACATAGCCCTAAGAAATGGGACAGCACTTGGTTACAGGTACGTCATCTAGCACGTATCGATACCTCCAAAGCAAGTAGTGTTATGCACTGATTTAAACAAAATTCGCTGCTAATGGAGTTTACTTTAAACTGTAGACATGCTAGTCAAAGAAATGCGGGACTGTTGTGCAATTCAGCACTGTAATATTAGCGTACCAAACTAGCGATTTTTAGAAACGTTTCAATTAGGAAAATGGTTGCAAATATAAATGTTCATGACTGTAAATAACACAAAACATGACTGTCATAATTTTTTTATCAATTAATTAAGCCGAAAATATTATATTTAGCGGACTCTCTGGATGATCTGGCCGCCTTTGTTGCCGGTCGCGCAGTTTTTACATAGCCCTCGGTTTCAAGTAAGCTCCCGACCTCACTTGGTTTTAAGGGGTGTATACCCCTTAGTCTTAGCCCTTCCCCTAGCTCAAAAAGAGTATTGGGACACCACTAGCTCTCACGGGAACGCGCAAAACGAAGGGGAAGGGGTAAGGGGGAGTATTGGGATTCGGCCTAACTCTTGGTCTATACTATCAATGTTTCAGGATTGTTATAACTTTTTACCATTGTATACAAAATCGGAAAAGCAATACCAACAAGATCCACATGGGCTTTTTGTTAAAGTGTTTCTTTGCCTATACTATCTATGTTTCAGGATTTTGAGACCTTTTTACCATTGCATACAAAATCGGAAATGCAATACCATCAAGATCCACATGGGCCTTTTTTTCAAGCCAATAAGTGAAGGGAGGGGGCTTGTTGAGCCTATCCATTCCAGAAAGCCTTGTATCTTTGTGCTTTTGGGCGTGGCCTGTAGCGCCACCTATGGGTAATGGTGGGCCATTTGTGGTGTGGTAGTTACTCTTGGTCTATACTATCAATGTTTCAGGATTTTTATAACTTTTTACCATTGCATACAAAATCGGAAATGCAATACCAACAAGATCCACATGGGCTTTTGTTAAAGTGTTTCTCGGCCTACACTATCAATGTTTCAGGATTTGAGACCTTTTTACCATTGCATACAAAATCGGAAATGCAATACCATCAAGAGCCACATGGGCCTTTGCTAAAGACCAAGGAATGAGTGGGGGCTTGGTCAGCCCACACTCTCCTGAAATGTTGCGTGTGCGTCTTGGCCGCGCGTGTGTCAAGGGAAGGCTGAGTGTGTGTGAGATTTTGGAGCACGCGCGGGGAGGAGCAAGGGAGACATTCATTGGAAATTTGCCTAGAAATTAGCCAAGCAAGCATGTTTCAAATATTCACCAAAAATCGACCTTTCATCTTACAGTCAACTTTTTCACAGATTTGTGTTATGAACATTCTCAAGAGTTTTCATATGAACTTGTGATTGAATCAGAGTATCAGTTTTTGAATGGCTGATGTGTAAAGCATAATTTTAGCGTTAGCGATAAGTTCAATTTGCTTTATATCAATCATTTTTTGAGATATGAATTTGCCTTTGCACATGGTAACATGTTGTAGTGTCTTCCTCCGATCTACCAAGTTTAGTGTTGATATCTCAAAGATTTGCTGAGACATGACTTCACATCCTGTTTGGCGGCTTTTCTGATGAATTTGATTGGCTGTACCGGACAGACGGTTATGAGGATCAAAATTCCTTTGATAACTTTTGTGAGGCTTGGTCTGAAGATCATCTCTGGTGATTTTGAAGAAGATATGACAAAAATTGTAGGAGGAGTAGGCTTTCAAAGGTTTTTGATAAAACCGGAAATGGCGGGAAATCTATATAACCGGAAATTAACGCCATGGTGTGCGTTGAACTCGGCTTGATCCAGGGAATCCAATGGTACCTCATTTTTGAAAATGAGTCATACGGTTCAAAAGTTGCGTGTGTAAACACAAGTCCAACTTTGACCCATTGGTGGCGCTAGAGTGGTCTAATGGGAGACATGAAACTTGGTGTAGGTATAGAAGAAACTGTCCTTAATGAGTGTGCCAAATTTCACAAAAAGTTGTCGATGGGGTCTAGGGGCTGCCATTGACTCCCATGGTACAAGAATTACAAATAATAAAACCACCAATAACAATAGGTTTCCTCCTTACGGAGGAATCCTAATAATAAAACCACCAATAACAATAGGTTTCCTCCTTACGGAGGAATCCTAAATATAACTGCAAGCAGTAATGGCGGATTCCTCCAAACACTGCGAACCATTGAAAAATGTTTATTTTTGACAAATTGTAACTGTATAGAAAAATGTATGCTGCAGAATTACCAATGGCATACCAAATCTGAAATGCAATACCATCAAGATCCACAAGGGCCTTTATTTCAAGCCAGTAAGTGAAGGAAGGGGGCTTGGTGAGCTTATCCATTCCAGAAAGCCTTGTATCTTTATGCATTAAGGCGTGGCCTGTAGCGCCACCTATGGGTAATGGTGGGCCATTTGTGGTGTGGTAGTTACTCTTGGCCTATACTATTAATGTTTCAGGATTTTAAAAACTTTTTACCATTGCATATAAAATCGGAAATGCAATACCAACAGGATCCACATGGGCTTTGGGTAAAGTGTGGTAGTTACTCTTGGCCTGTCCTGTCAATGTGTCAGGATTTGGAGACCTTTTTACTATTGCATACAAAGTAGGAAATGCAATGACACCAAGGTCCTCAAGGGCCTATGCTGATATTCAAGGAATGAGTGGGGGCTTGGTCAGCCCACACAGTCCTGATATGTTGCGTGTGTGTCTTGCCAAGCCCGCGCGTGTCAAGGGAAGAATGAGTGTCTGAGAATTTGGAGCATGCGCGGGGAGGAGCAGGGGACACATTTCATTGTAAATTTCCCTAGAAATTAGCCAAGCATGCATGTTTCAAAGATTCACCAAAAATCGACCTTTCATCTTAGAGTCAACTTTTTCTCAGATTTGTGTACTAAACATTCTCAAGAGTCTTCATATGAACTTGTTTGACTGGCTTACGTGTAAAGCATTGCGAACCATTGAAAAATGTATATTCTTGACAAATTTTAACTGTATAGAAAAATCAATGCTGCAGAATTTCCAATGGGATACCAAATCTGAAATGCAATAACATCAAGATCCACAAGGGCCTTTATTTCAAGCCAAGAAGTGAAGCGCTTTAATCTTCACAAGAAGTGAAGTGCTTTGTGCTTTAGGGCGTGGCCTGTAGCGACACCTATTGGTAATGGTGGGCCATTTGTGGTGTGGTAGTTACTCTTGGCCTATACTATCAATGTTTCAGGATGTTTTTAACTTTTTACCATTGCATACAAAATCGGAAATGCAATACCAACAAGATCCACATGGGCTTTTGTTAAAGTGTTGTTGTTACTCTTGGCCTTTACTATCAATGTTTCAGGATTTGGAGAACTTTTTACCATGGCAAACAAAATCTGAAATGCAATACCATCAAGATCCACATGGCCTTTGCAAAAGACCAAGGAACACTCTCCTGAAATGTTGCGTGTGCGTCTTGCCAAGCCCGCGCGTGTGTCAAGGGAAGACCTATGGGTAATAGTGGGCCATTTGTGGTGTGGTAGTTACTCTTGGTCTATACTATCAATGTTTCAGGATTTTTATAACTTTTTACCATTGTATACAAAATCGGAAAAGCAATACCAACAAGATCCACATGGGCTTTTTGTTAAAGTGTTTCTTTGCCTATACTATCTATGTTTCAGGATTTTGAGACCTTTTTACCATTGCATACAAAATCGGAAATGCAATACCATCAAGAGCCACATGGGCCTTTTTTTCAAGCCAATAAGTGAAGGGAGGGGGCTTGGTGAGCCTATCCATTCCAGAAAGCCTTGTATATTTGTGCTTTTTGGCGTGGCCTGTAGCGCCACCTATGGGTAATGGTGGGCCATTTGTGGTGTGGTAGTTACTCTTGGTCTATACTATCAATGTTTCAGGATTTTTATAACTTTTTACCATTGCATACAAAATCGGAAATGCAATACCAACAAGATCCACATGGGCTTTTGTTAAAGTGTTTCTCGGCCTACACTATCAATGTTTCAGGATTTGAGACCTTTTTACCATTGCATACAAAATCGGAAATGCAATACCATCAAGAGCCACATGGGCCTTTGCTAAAGACCAAGGAATGAGTGGGGGCTTGGTCAGCCCACACTCTCCTGAAATGTTGCGTGTGCGTCTTGGCCGCGCGTGTGTCAAGGGAAGGCTGAGTGTGTGTGAGATTTTGGAGCACGCGCGGGGAGGAGCAAGGGAGACATTCATTGGAAATTTGCCTAGAAATTAGCCAAGCAAGCATGTTTCAAATATTCACCAAAAATCGACCTTTCATCTTACAGTCAACTTTTTCACAGATTTGTGTTATGAACATTCTCAAGAGTTTTCATATGAACTTGTGATTGAATCAGAGTATCAGTTTTTGAATGGCTGATGTGTAAAGCATAATTTTAGCGTTAGCGATAAGTTCAATTTGCTTTATATCAATCATTTTTTGAGATATGAATTTGCCTTTGCACATGGTAACATGTTGTAGTGTCTTCCTCCGATCTACCAAGTTTAGTGTTGATATCTCAAAGATTTGCTGAGACATGACTTCACATCCTGTTTTGCGGCTTTTCTGATGAATTTGATTGGCTGTACCGGACAGACGGTTATGAGGATCAAAATTCCTTTGATAACTTTTGTGAGGCTTGGTCTGAAGATCATCTCTGGTGATTTTGAAGAAGATATGACAAAAATTGTAGGAGGAGTAGGCTTTCAAAGGTTTTTGATAAAACCGGAAATGGCGGGAAATCTATATAACCGGAAATTAACGCCATGGTGTGCGTTGAACTCGGCTTGATCCAGGGAATCCAATGGTACTTCATTTTTGAAAATGAGTCATACGGTTCAAAAGTTGCGTGTGTAAACACAAGTCCAACTTTGACCCATTGGTGGCGCTAGAGTGGTCTAATGGGAGACATGAAACTTGGTGTAGGTATAGAAGAAACTGTCCTTAATGAGTGTGCCAAATTTCACAAAAAGTTGTCGATGGGGTCTAGGGGCTGCCATTGACTCCCATGGTACAAGAATTACAAATAATAAAACCACCAATAACAATAGGTTTCCTCCTTACGGAGGAATCCTAAATATAACTGCAAGCAGTAATGGCGGATTCCTCCAAACACTGCGAACCATTGAAAAATGTTTATTTTTGACAAATTGTAACTGTATAGAAAAATGTATGCTGCAGAATTACCAATGGCATACCAAATCTGAAATGCAATACCATCAAGATCCACAAGGGCCTTTATTTCAAGCCAGTAAGTGAAGGAAGGGGGCTTGGTGAGCTTATCCATTCCAGAAAGCCTTGTATCTTTATGCATTAAGGCGTGGCCTGTAGCGCCACCTATGGGTAATGGTGGACCATTTGTGGTGTGGTAGTTACTCTTGGCCTATACTATTAATGTTTCAGGATTTTAAAAACTTTTTACCATTGCATATAAAATCGGAAATGCAATACCAACAGGATCCACATGGGCTTTGGGTAAAGTGTGGTAGTTACTCTTGGCCTGTACTGTCAATGTGTCAGGATTTGGAGACCTTTTTACTATTGCATACAAAGTAGGAAATGCAATGACACCAAGGTCCTCAAGGGCCTATGCTGATATTCAAGGAATGAGTGGGGGCTTGGTCAGCCCACACAGTCCTGATATGTTGCGTGTGTGTCTTGCCAAGCCCGCGCGTGTCAAGGGAAGAATGAGTGTCTGAGAATTTGGAGCATGCGCGGGGAGGAGCAGGGGACACATTTCATTGTAAATTTCCCTAGAAATTAGCCAAGCATGCATGTTTCAAAGATTCACCAAAAATCGACCTTTCATCTTAGAGTCAACTTTTTCTCAGATTTGTGTACTAAACATTCTCAAGAGTCTTCATATGAACTTGTTTGACTGGCTTACGTGTAAAGCATTGCGAACCATTGAAAAATGTATATTCTTGACAAATTGTAACTGTATAGAAAAATCAATGCTGCAGAATTTCCAATGGGATACCAAATCTGAAATGCAATAACATCAACATCCACAAGGGCCTTTATTTCAAGCCAAGAAGTGAAGCGCTTTAATCTTCACAAGAAGTGAAGTGCTTTGTGCTTTAGGGCGTGGCCTGTAGCGACACCTATTGGTAATGGTGGGCCATTTGTGGTGTGGTAGTTACTCTTGGCCTATACTATCAATGTTTCAGGATGTTTTTAACTTTTTACCATTGCATACAAAATCGGAAATGCAATACCAACAAGATCCACATGGGCTTTTGTTAAAGTGTTGTTGTTACTCTTGGCCTTTACTATCAATGTTTCAGGATTTGGAGAACTTTTTACCATGGCAAACAAAATCTGAAATGCAATACCATCAAGATCCACATGGCCTTTGCAAAAGACCAAGGAACACTCTCCTGAAATGTTGCGTGTGCGTCTTGCCAAGCCCGCGCGTGTGTCAAGGGAAGACCTATGGGTAATAGTGGGCCATTTGTGGTGTGGTAGTTACTCTTGGTCTATACTATCAATGTTTCAGGATTTTTATAACTTTTTACCATTGTATACAAAATCGGAAAAGCAATACCAACAAGATCCACATGGGCTTTTTGTTAAAGTGTTTCTTTGCCTATACTATCTATGTTTCAGGATTTTGAGACCTTTTTACCATTGCATACAAAATCGGAAATGCAATACCATCAAGAGCCACATGGGCCTTTTTTTCAAGCCAATAAGTGAAGGGAGGGGGCTTGGTGAGCCTATCCATTCCAGAAAGCCTTGTATATTTGTGCTTTTTGGCGTGGCCTGTAGCGCCACCTATGGGTAATGGTGGGCCATTTGTGGTGTGGTAGTTACTCTTGGTCTATACTATCAATGTTTCAGGATTTTTATAACTTTTTACCATTGCATACAAAATCGGAAATGCAATACCAACAAGATCCACATGGGCTTTTGTTAAAGTGTTTCTCGGCCTACACTATCAATGTTTCAGGATTTGAGACCTTTTTACCATTGCATACAAAATCGGAAATGCAATACCATCAAGAGCCACATGGGCCTTTGCTAAAGACCAAGGAATGAGTGGGGGCTTGGTCAGCCCACACTCTCCTGAAATGTTGCGTGTGCGTCTTGGCCGCGCGTGTGTCAAGGGAAGGCTGAGTGTGTGTGAGATTTTGGAGCACGCGCGGGGAGGAGCAAGGGAGACATTCATTGGAAATTTGCCTAGAAATTAGCCAAGCAAGCATGTTTCAAATATTCACCAAAAATCGACCTTTCATCTTACAGTCAACTTTTTCACAGATTTGTGTTATGAACATTCTCAAGAGTTTTCATATGAACTTGTGATTGAATCAGAGTATCAGTTTTTGAATGGCTGATGTGTAAAGCATAATTTTAGCGTTAGCGATAAGTTCAATTTGCTTTATATCAATCATTTTTTGAGATATGAATTTGCCTTTGCACATGGTAACATGTTGTAGTGTCTTCCTCCGATCTACCAAGTTTAGTGGTGATATCTCAAAGATTTGCTGAGACATGACTTCACATCCTGTTTGGCGGCTTTTCTGATGAATTTGATTGGCTGTACCGGACAGACGGTTATGAGGATCAAAATTCCTTTGATAACTTTTGTGAGGCTTGGTCTGAAGATCATCTCTGGTGATTTTGAAGAAGATATGACAAAAATTGTAGGAGGAGTAGGCTTTCAAAGGTTTTTGATAAAACCGGAAATGGCGGGAAATCTATATAACCGGAAATTAACGCCATGGTGTGCGTTGAACTCGGCTTGATCCAGGGAATCCAATGGTACCTCATTTTTGAAAAAGAGTCATACGGTTCAAAAGTTGCGTGTGTAAACACAAGTCCAACTTTGACCCATTGGTGGCGCTAGAGTGGTCTAATGGGAGACATGAAACTTGGTGTAGGTATAGAAGAAACTGTCCTTAATGAGTGTGCCAAATTTCACAAAAAGTTGTCGATGGGGTCTAGGGGCTGCCATTGACTCCCATGGTACAAGAATTACAAATAATAAAACCACCAATAACAATAGGTTTCCTCCTTACGGAGGAATCCTAAATATAACTGCAAGCAGTAATGGCGGATTCCTCCAAACACTGCGAACCATTGAAAAATGTTTATTTTTGACAAATTGTAACTGTATAGAAAAATGTATGCTGCAGAATTACCAATGGCATACCAAATCTGAAATGCAATACCATCAAGATCCACAAGGGCCTTTATTTCAAGCCAGTAAGTGAAGGAAGGGGGCTTGGTGAGCTTATCCATTCCAGAAAGCCTTGTATCTTTATGCATTAAGGCGTGGCCTGTAGCGCCACCTATGGGTAATGGTGGGCCATTTGTGGTGTGGTAGTTACTCTTGGCCTATACTATTAATGTTTCAGGATTTTAAAAACTTTTTACCATTGCATATAAAATCGGAAATGCAATACCAACAGGATCCACATGGGCTTTGGGTAAAGTGTGGTAGTTACTCTTGGCCTGTACTGTCAATGTGTCAGGATTTGGAGACCTTTTTACTATTGCATACAAAGTAGGAAATGCAATGACACCAAGGTCCTCAAGGGCCTATGCTGATATTCAAGGAATGAGTGGGGGCTTGGTCAGCCCACACAGTCCTGATATGTTGCGTGTGTGTCTTGCCAAGCCCGCGCGTGTCAAGGGAAGAATGAGTGTCTGAGAATTTGGAGCATGCGCGGGGAGGAGCAGGGGACACATTTCATTGTAAATTTCCCTAGAAATTAGCCAAGCATGCATGTTTCAAAGATTCACCAAAAATCGACCTTTCATCTTAGAGTCAACTTTTTCTCAGATTTGTGTACTAAACATTCTCAAGAGTCTTCATATGAACTTGTTTGACTGGCTTACGTGTAAAGCATTGCGAACCATTGAAAAATGTATATTCTTGACAAATTGTAACTGTATAGAAAAATCAATGCTGCAGAATTTCCAATGGGATACCAAATCTGAAATGCAATAACATCAAGATCCACAAGGGCCTTTATTTCAAGCCAAGAAGTGAAGCGCTTTAATCTTCACAAGAAGTGAAGTGCTTTGTGCTTTAGGGCGTGGCCTGTAGCGACACCTATTGGTAATGGTGGGCCATTTGTGGTGTGGTAGTTACTCTTGGCCTATACTATCAATGTTTCAGGATGTTTTTAACTTTTTACCATTGCATACAAAATCGGAAATGCAATACCAACAAGATCCACATGGGCTTTTGTTAAAGTGTTGTTGTTACTCTTGGCCTTTACTATCAATGTTTCAGGATTTGGAGAACTTTTTACCATGGCAAACAAAATCTGAAATGCAATACCATCAAGATCCACATGGCCTTTGCAAAAGACCAAGGAACACTCTCCTGAAATGTTGCGTGTGCGTCTTGCCAAGCCCGCGCGTGTGTCAAGGGAAGACCTATGGGTAATAGTGGGCCATTTGTGGTGTGGTAGTTACTCTTGGTCTATACTATCAATGTTTCAGGATTTTTATAACTTTTTACCATTGTATACAAAATCGGAAAAGCAATACCAACAAGATCCACATGGGCTTTTTGTTAAAGTGTTTCTTTGCCTATACTATCTATGTTTCAGGATTTTGAGACCTTTTTACCATTGCATACAAAATCGGAAATGCAATACCATCAAGAGCCACATGGGCCTTTTTTTCAAGCCAATAAGTGAAGGGAGGGGGCTTGGTGAGCCTATCCATTCCAGAAAGCCTTGTATATTTGTGCTTTTTGGCGTGGCCTGTAGCGCCACCTATGGGTAATGGTGGGCCATTTGTGGTGTGGTAGTTACTCTTGGTCTATACTATCAATGTTTCAGGATTTTTATAACTTTTTACCATTGCATACAAAATCGGAAATGCAATACCAACAAGATCCACATGGGCTTTTGTTAAAGTGTTTCTCGGCCTACACTATCAATGTTTCAGGATTTGAGACCTTTTTACCATTGCATACAAAATCGGAAATGCAATACCATCAAGAGCCACATGGGCCTTTGCTAAAGACCAAGGAATGAGTGGGGGCTTGGTCAGCCCACACTCTCCTGAAATGTTGCGTGTGCGTCTTGGCCGCGCGTGTGTCAAGGGAAGGCTGAGTGTGTGTGAGATTTTGGAGCACGCGCGGGGAGGAGCAAGGGAGACATTCATTGGAAATTTGCCTAGAAATTAGCCAAGCAAGCATGTTTCAAATATTCACCAAAAATCGACCTTTCATCTTACAGTCAACTTTTTCACAGATTTGTGTTATGAACATTCTCAAGAGTTTTCATATGAACTTGTGATTGAATCAGAGTATCAGTTTTTGAATGGCTGATGTGTAAAGCATAATTTTAGCGTTAGCGATAAGTTCAATTTGCTTTATATCAATCATTTTTTGAGATATGAATTTGCCTTTGCACATGGTAACATGTTGTAGTGTCTTCCTCCGATCTACCAAGTTTAGTGTTGATATCTCAAAGATTTGCTGAGACATGACTTCACATCCTGTTTTGCGGCTTTTCTGATGAATTTGATTGGCTGTACCGGACAGACGGTTATGAGGATCAAAATTCCTTTGATAACTTTTGTGAGGCTTGGTCTGAAGATCATCTCTGGTGATTTTGAAGAAGATATGACAAAAATTGTAGGAGGAGTAGGCTTTCAAAGGTTTTTGATAAAACCGGAAATGGCGGGAAATCTATATAACCGGAAATTAACGCCATGGTGTGCGTTGAACTCGGCTTGATCCAGGGAATCCAATGGTACTTCATTTTTGAAAATGAGTCATACGGTTCAAAAGTTGCGTGTGTAAACACAAGTCCAACTTTGACCCATTGGTGGCGCTAGAGTGGTCTAATGGGAGACATGAAACTTGGTGTAGGTATAGAAGAAACTGTCCTTAATGAGTGTGCCAAATTTCACAAAAAGTTGTCGATGGGGTCTAGGGGCTGCCATTGACTCCCATGGTACAAGAATTACAAATAATAAAACCACCAATAACAATAGGTTTCCTCCTTACGGAGGAATCCTAAATATAACTGCAAGCAGTAATGGCGGATTCCTCCAAACACTGCGAACCATTGAAAAATGTTTATTTTTGACAAATTGTAACTGTATAGAAAAATGTATGCTGCAGAATTACCAATGGCATACCAAATCTGAAATGCAATACCATCAAGATCCACAAGGGCCTTTATTTCAAGCCAGTAAGTGAAGGAAGGGGGCTTGGTGAGCTTATCCATTCCAGAAAGCCTTGTATCTTTATGCATTAAGGCGTGGCCTGTAGCGCCACCTATGGGTAATGGTGGACCATTTGTGGTGTGGTAGTTACTCTTGGCCTATACTATTAATGTTTCAGGATTTTAAAAACTTTTTACCATTGCATATAAAATCGGAAATGCAATACCAACAGGATCCACATGGGCTTTGGGTAAAGTGTGGTAGTTACTCTTGGCCTGTACTGTCAATGTGTCAGGATTTGGAGACCTTTTTACTATTGCATACAAAGTAGGAAATGCAATGACACCAAGGTCCTCAAGGGCCTATGCTGATATTCAAGGAATGAGTGGGGGCTTGGTCAGCCCACACAGTCCTGATATGTTGCGTGTGTGTCTTGCCAAGCCCGCGCGTGTCAAGGGAAGAATGAGTGTCTGAGAATTTGGAGCATGCGCGGGGAGGAGCAGGGGACACATTTCATTGTAAATTTCCCTAGAAATTAGCCAAGCATGCATGTTTCAAAGATTCACCAAAAATCGACCTTTCATCTTAGAGTCAACTTTTTCTCAGATTTGTGTACTAAACATTCTCAAGAGTCTTCATATGAACTTGTTTGACTGGCTTACGTGTAAAGCATTGCGAACCATTGAAAAATGTATATTCTTGACAAATTGTAACTGTATAGAAAAATCAATGCTGCAGAATTTCCAATGGGATACCAAATCTGAAATGCAATAACATCAACATCCACAAGGGCCTTTATTTCAAGCCAAGAAGTGAAGCGCTTTAATCTTCACAAGAAGTGAAGTGCTTTGTGCTTTAGGGCGTGGCCTGTAGCGACACCTATTGGTAATGGTGGGCCATTTGTGGTGTGGTAGTTACTCTTGGCCTATACTATCAATGTTTCAGGATGTTTTTAACTTTTTACCATTGCATACAAAATCGGAAATGCAATACCAACAAGATCCACATGGGCTTTTGTTAAAGTGTTGTTGTTACTCTTGGCCTTTACTATCAATGTTTCAGGATTTGGAGAACTTTTTACCATGGCAAACAAAATCTGAAATGCAATACCATCAAGATCCACATGGCCTTTGCAAAAGACCAAGGAACACTCTCCTGAAATGTTGCGTGTGCGTCTTGCCAAGCCCGCGCGTGTGTCAAGGGAAGACCTATGGGTAATAGTGGGCCATTTGTGGTGTGGTAGTTACTCTTGGTCTATACTATCAATGTTTCAGGATTTTTATAACTTTTTACCATTGTATACAAAATCGGAAAAGCAATACCAACAAGATCCACATGGGCTTTTTGTTAAAGTGTTTCTTTGCCTATACTATCTATGTTTCAGGATTTTGAGACCTTTTTACCATTGCATACAAAATCGGAAATGCAATACCATCAAGAGCCACATGGGCCTTTTTTTCAAGCCAATAAGTGAAGGGAGGGGGCTTGGTGAGCCTATCCATTCCAGAAAGCCTTGTATATTTGTGCTTTTTGGCGTGGCCTGTAGCGCCACCTATGGGTAATGGTGGGCCATTTGTGGTGTGGTAGTTACTCTTGGTCTATACTATCAATGTTTCAGGATTTTTATAACTTTTTACCATTGCATACAAAATCGGAAATGCAATACCAACAAGATCCACATGGGCTTTTGTTAAAGTGTTTCTCGGCCTACACTATCAATGTTTCAGGATTTGAGACCTTTTTACCATTGCATACAAAATCGGAAATGCAATACCATCAAGAGCCACATGGGCCTTTGCTAAAGACCAAGGAATGAGTGGGGGCTTGGTCAGCCCACACTCTCCTGAAATGTTGCGTGTGCGTCTTGGCCGCGCGTGTGTCAAGGGAAGGCTGAGTGTGTGTGAGATTTTGGAGCACGCGCGGGGAGGAGCAAGGGAGACATTCATTGGAAATTTGCCTAGAAATTAGCCAAGCAAGCATGTTTCAAATATTCACCAAAAATCGACCTTTCATCTTACAGTCAACTTTTTCACAGATTTGTGTTATGAACATTCTCAAGAGTTTTCATATGAACTTGTGATTGAATCAGAGTATCAGTTTTTGAATGGCTGATGTGTAAAGCATAATTTTAGCGTTAGCGATAAGTTCAATTTGCTTTATATCAATCATTTTTTGAGATATGAATTTGCCTTTGCACATGGTAACATGTTGTAGTGTCTTCCTCCGATCTACCAAGTTTAGTGGTGATATCTCAAAGATTTGCTGAGACATGACTTCACATCCTGTTTGGCGGCTTTTCTGATGAATTTGATTGGCTGTACCGGACAGACGGTTATGAGGATCAAAATTCCTTTGATAACTTTTGTGAGGCTTGGTCTGAAGATCATCTCTGGTGATTTTGAAGAAGATATGACAAAAATTGTAGGAGGAGTAGGCTTTCAAAGGTTTTTGATAAAACCGGAAATGGCGGGAAATCTATATAACCGGAAATTAACGCCATGGTGTGCGTTGAACTCGGCTTGATCCAGGGAATCCAATGGTACCTCATTTTTGAAAAAGAGTCATACGGTTCAAAAGTTGCGTGTGTAAACACAAGTCCAACTTTGACCCATTGGTGGCGCTAGAGTGGTCTAATGGGAGACATGAAACTTGGTGTAGGTATAGAAGAAACTGTCCTTAATGAGTGTGCCAAATTTCACAAAAAGTTGTCGATGGGGTCTAGGGGCTGCCATTGACTCCCATGGTACAAGAATTACAAATAATAAAACCACCAATAACAATAGGTTTCCTCCTTACGGAGGAATCCTAAATATAACTGCAAGCAGTAATGGCGGATTCCTCCAAACACTGCGAACCATTGAAAAATGTTTATTTTTGACAAATTGTAACTGTATAGAAAAATGTATGCTGCAGAATTACCAATGGCATACCAAATCTGAAATGCAATACCATCAAGATCCACAAGGGCCTTTATTTCAAGCCAGTAAGTGAAGGAAGGGGGCTTGGTGAGCTTATCCATTCCAGAAAGCCTTGTATCTTTATGCATTAAGGCGTGGCCTGTAGCGCCACCTATGGGTAATGGTGGGCCATTTGTGGTGTGGTAGTTACTCTTGGCCTATACTATTAATGTTTCAGGATTTTAAAAACTTTTTACCATTGCATATAAAATCGGAAATGCAATACCAACAGGATCCACATGGGCTTTGGGTAAAGTGTGGTAGTTACTCTTGGCCTGTACTGTCAATGTGTCAGGATTTGGAGACCTTTTTACTATTGCATACAAAGTAGGAAATGCAATGACACCAAGGTCCTCAAGGGCCTATGCTGATATTCAAGGAATGAGTGGGGGCTTGGTCAGCCCACACAGTCCTGATATGTTGCGTGTGTGTCTTGCCAAGCCCGCGCGTGTCAAGGGAAGAATGAGTGTCTGAGAATTTGGAGCATGCGCGGGGAGGAGCAGG
This sequence comes from Hypomesus nipponensis, assembly GCF_054491055.1. Classification (NCBI taxonomy): domain Eukaryota; kingdom Metazoa; phylum Chordata; class Actinopteri; order Osmeriformes; family Osmeridae; genus Hypomesus; species Hypomesus nipponensis. Next base: position 3,255,327 of record NC_140363.1, on the reverse strand, counting down.
GGACACATTTCATTGTAAATTTCCCTAGAAATTAGCCAAGCATGCATGTTTCAAAGATTCACCAAAAATCGACCTTTCATCTTAGAGTCAACTTTTTCTCAGATTTGTGTACTAAACATTCTCAAGAGTCTTCATATGAACTTGTTTGACTGGCTTACGTGTAAAGCATTGCGAACCATTGAAAAATGTATATTCTTGACAAATTGTAACTGTATAGAAAAATCAATGCTGCAGAATTTCCAATGGGATACCAAATCTGAAATGCAATAACATCAAGATCCACAAGGGCCTTTATTTCAAGCCAAGAAGTGAAGCGCTTTAATCTTCACAAGAAGTGAAGTGCTTTGTGCTTTAGGGCGTGGCCTGTAGCGACACCTATTGGTAATGGTGGGCCATTTGTGGTGTGGTAGTTACTCTTGGCCTATACTATCAATGTTTCAGGATGTTTTTAACTTTTTACCATTGCATACAAAATCGGAAATGCAATACCAACAAGATCCACATGGGCTTTTGTTAAAGTGTTGTTGTTACTCTTGGCCTTTACTATCAATGTTTCAGGATTTGGAGAACTTTTTACCATGGCAAACAAAATCTGAAATGCAATACCATCAAGATCCACATGGCCTTTGCAAAAGACCAAGGAACACTCTCCTGAAATGTTGCGTGTGCGTCTTGCCAAGCCCGCGCGTGTGTCAAGGGAAGACCTATGGGTAATAGTGGGCCATTTGTGGTGTGGTAGTTACTCTTGGTCTATACTATCAATGTTTCAGGATTTTTATAACTTTTTACCATTGTATACAAAATCGGAAAAGCAATACCAACAAGATCCACATGGGCTTTTTGTTAAAGTGTTTCTTTGCCTATACTATCTATGTTTCAGGATTTTGAGACCTTTTTACCATTGCATACAAAATCGGAAATGCAATACCATCAAGAGCCACATGGGCCTTTTTTTCAAGCCAATAAGTGAAGGGAGGGGGCTTGGTGAGCCTATCCATTCCAGAAAGCCTTGTATATTTGTGCTTTTTGGCGTGGCCTGTAGCGCCACCTATGGGTAATGGTGGGCCATTTGTGGTGTGGTAGTTACTCTTGGTCTATACTATCAATGTTTCAGGATTTTTATAACTTTTTACCATTGCATACAAAATCGGAAATGCAATACCAACAAGATCCACATGGGCTTTTGTTAAAGTGTTTCTCGGCCTACACTATCAATGTTTCAGGATTTGAGACCTTTTTACCATTGCATACAAAATCGGAAATGCAATACCATCAAGAGCCACATGGGCCTTTGCTAAAGACCAAGGAATGAGTGGGGGCTTGGTCAGCCCACACTCTCCTGAAATGTTGCATGTGCGTCTTGGCCGCGCGTGTGTCAAGGGAAGGCTGAGTATGTGTGAGATTTTGGAGCACGCGCGGGGAGGAGCAAGGGAGACATTCATTGGAAATTTTCCTAGAAATTAGCCAAGCAAGCATGTTTCAAATATTCACCAAAAATCGACCTTTCATCTTACAGTCAACTTTTTCACAGATTTGTGTTATGAACATTCTCAAGAGTTTTCATATGAACTTGTGATTGAATCAGAGTATCAGTTTTTGAATGGCTGATGTGTAAAGCATAATTTTAGCGTTAGCGATAAGTTCAATTTGCTTTATATCAATCATTTTTTGAGATATGAATTTGCCTTTGCACATGGTAACATGTTGTAGTGTCTTCCTCCGATCTACCAAGTTTAGTGTTGATATCTCAAAGATTTGCTGAGACATGACTTCACATCCTGTTTGGCGGCTTTTCTGATGAATTTGATTGGCTGTACCGGACAGACGGTTATGAGGATCAAAATTCCTTTGATAACTTTTGTGAGGCTTGGTCTGAAAATCATCTCTGGTGATTTTGAAGAAGATATGACAAAAATTGTAGGAGGAGTAGGCTTTCAAAGGTTTTTGATAAAACCGGAAATGGCGGGAAATCTATATAACCGGAAATTAACGCCATGGTGTGCGTTGAACTCGGCTTGATCCAGGGAATCCAATGGTACCTCATTTTTGAAAATGAGTCATACGGTTCAAAAGTTGCGTGTGTAAACACAAGTCCAACTTTGACCCATTGGTGGCGCTAGAGTGGTCTAATGGGAGACATGAAACTTGGTGTAGGTATAGAAGAAACTGTCCTTAATGAGTGTGCCAAATTTCACAAAAAGTTGTCGATGGGGTCTAGGGGCTGCCATTGACTCCCATGGTACAAGAATTACAAATAATAAAACCACCAATAACAATAGGTTTCCTCCTTACGGAGGAATCCTAAATATAACTGCAAGCAGTAATGGCGGATTCCTCCAAACACTGCGAACCATTGAAAAATGTTTATTCTTGACTAATTTTAACTGTATAGAAAAATGTATGCTGCAGAATTGCATACCAAATCTGAAATGCAATACCATCAAGATCCACAAGGGCCTTTATTTCAAGCCAGTAAGTGTAGGAAGGGGGCTTGGTGAGCTTATCCATTCCAGAAAGCCTTATATCTTTATGCATTAAGGCGTGGCCTGTAGCGCCACCTATGGGTAATGGTGGGCCATTTGTGGTGTGGTAGTTACTCTTGGCCTATACTATTAATATTTCAGGATTTTAAAAACTTTTTACCATTGCATATAAAATCGGAAATGCAATACCAACAGGATCCACATGGGCTTTGGGTAAAGTGTGGTAGTTACTCTTGGCCTGTACTGTCAATGTGTCAGGATTTAGAGACCTTTTTACTATTGCATACAAAGTAGGAAATGCAATGACACCAAGGTCCTCAAGGGCCTATGCTGATATTCAAGGAATGAGTGTGGGCTTGTCCTGATATGTTACGTGTGTGTCTTGCCAAGCCCGCGCGTGTCAAGGGAAGAATGAGTGTGTGAGAATTTGGAGCATGCGCGGGGAGGAGCAGGGGACACATTTCATTGTAAATTTCCTTAGAAATTAGCCAAGCATGCATGTTTCAAAGATTCACCAAAAATCTACCTTTTATCTTAGAGTCAACTTTTTCTCAGATTTGTGTACTAAACATTCTCAAGAGTCTTCATATGAACTTGTTTGACTGGCTTACGTGTAAAGCATTGCGAACCATTCAAAAATGTATATTCTTGACAAATTGTAACTGTATAAAAAAATAAATGCTGCAGAATTTCCAATGGGATACCAAATCTGAAATGCAATAACATCAAGATCCACAAGGGCCTTTATTTCAAGCCAAGAAGTTAAGTGCTTTAATCTTCACAAGAAGTGAAGTGCTTTGTGCTTTAGGGCGTGGCCTGTAGCGCCACCTATGGGTAATGGTGGGCCATTTGTGGTGTGGTAGTTACTCTTGGCCTATACTATCAATGTTTCAGGATGTTTTTAACTTTTTACCATTGCATACAAAATCGGAAATGCAATACCAACAAGATCCACATGGGCTTTTGTTAAAGTGTTGTTGTTACTGTTGGCCTTTACTATCAATGTTTCAGGATTTGGATAACTTTTTACCATGGCAAACAAAATCTGAAATGCAATACCATCAAGATCCACATGGCCTTTGCAAAAGACCAAGGAACACTCTCCTGAAATGTTGCGTGTGCGTCTTGCCAAGCCCGCGCGTGTGTCAAGGGAAGACCTATGGGTAATAGTGGGCCATTTGTGGTGTGGTAGTTACTCTTGGTCTATACTATCAATGTTTCAGGATTTTTATAACTTTTTACCATTGTATACAAAATCGGAAAAGCAATACCAACAAGATCCACATGGGCTTTTTGTTAAAGTGTTTCTTTGCCTATACTATCTATGTTTCAGGATTTTGAGATCTTTTTACCATTGCATACAAAATCGGAAATGCAATACCATCAAGATCCACATGGGCCTTTTTTTCAAGCCAATAAGTGAAGGTAGGGGGCTTGGTGAGCCTATCCATTCCAGAAAGCCTTGTATCTTTGTGCTTTTGGGCGTGGCCTGTAGCGCCACGTATGGGTATTGGTGGGCCATTTGTGGTGTGGTAGTTACTCTTGGTGTATACTATCAATGTTTCAGGATTTTTATAACTTTTTACCATTGCATATAAAATCGGAAATGCAATACCAACAAGATCCACATGGGCTTTTGTTAAAGTGTTTCTCGGCCTACACTATCAATGTTTCAGGATTTGAGACCTTTTTACCATTGCATACAAAATCGGAAATGCAATACCATCAAGAGCCACATGGGCCTTTGCTAAAGACCAAGGAATGAGTGGGGGCTTGGTCAGCCCACACTCTCCTGAAATGTTGCGTGTGCGTCTTGGCCGCGCGTGTGTCAAGGGAAGGCTGAGTGTGTGTGAGATTTTGGAGCACGCGCGGGGAGGAGCAGGGGAGACATTCATTGGAAATTTGCCTAGAAATTAGCCAAGCAAGCATGCTTCAAATATTCACCAAAAATCGACCTTTCATCTTACAGTCAACTTTTTCGCAGATTTGTGTTATGAACATTCTCAAGAGTCTTCATATGAACTTGTGATTGAATCAGAGTATCAGTTTTTGACAGGCTGATGTGTATAGCATTATTTTAGCGGTAGCGATAAGTTCAATTTGCTTTATATCAATCATTTTTAGAGATATGAATTTGCCTTTGCACATGGTAACATGTTGTAGTGTCTTCCTCCGATCTACCAAGTTTAGTGTTGATATCTCAAAGATTTGCTGAGACATGACTTCACATCCTGTTTGGCGGCTTTTCTGATTAATTTGATTGGCTGTACCGGACAGACGGTTATGAGGATCAAAATTCCTTTGATAACTTTTGTGAGGCTTGGTCTGAAGATCATCTCTGGTGATTTTGAAAAAGATATGACAAAAATTGTAGGAGGAGTAGGCTTTCAAAGGTTTTTGATAAAAACGGAAATGGCGGGAAGTCTATATAACCGGAAATTAACGCCATGGTGTGCGTTGAACTCGGCTTGATCCAGGGAATCCAATGGTACCTCATTTTTGAAAATGAGTCATACGGTTCAAAAGTTGCGTGTGTAAACACAAGTCCAACTTTGACCCATTGGTGGCGCTAGAGTGGTCTAATGAGAGACATGAAACTTGGTGTAGGTATAGAAGAAACTGTCCTTAATGAGTGTGCCAAATTTCACAAAAAGTTGTCGATGGGGTCTAGGGGCTGCCATTGACTCCCATGGTACAAGAATTACAAAATATAACTGCAAGCAGTAATGGCGGATTCCTCCAAACACTGCGAACCATTGAAAAATGTTTATTTTTGACAAATTGTAACTGTATAGAAAAATGTATGCTGCAGAATTACCAATGGCATACCAAATCTGAAATGCAATACCATCAAGATCCACAAGGGCCTTTATTTCAAGCCAGTAAGTGAAGGAAGGGGGCTTGGTGAGCTTATCCATTCCAGAAAGCCTTGTATCTTTATGCATTAAGGCGTGGCCTGTAGCGCCACCTATGGGTAATGGTGGACCATTTGTGGTGTGGTAGTTACTCTTGGCCTATACTATTAATGTTTCAGGATTTTAAAAACTTTTTACCATTGCATATAAAATCGGAAATGCAATACCAACAGGATCCACATGGGCTTTGGGTAAAGTGTGGTAGTTACTCTTGGCCTGTACTGTCAATGTGTCAGGATTTGGAGACCTTTTTACTATTGCATACAAAGTAGGAAATGCAATGACACCAAGGTCCTCAAGGGCCTATGCTGATATTCAAGGAATGAGTGGGGGCTTGGTCAGCCCACACAGTCCTGATATGTTGCGTGTGTGTCTTGCCAAGCCCGCGCGTGTCAAGGGAAGAATGAGTGTCTGAGAATTTGGAGCATGCGCGGGGAGGAGCAGGGGACACATTTCATTGTAAATTTCCCTAGAAATTAGCCAAGCATGCATGTTTCAAAGATTCACCAAAAATCGACCTTTCATCTTAGAGTCAACTTTTTCTCAGATTTGTGTACTAAACATTCTCAAGAGTCTTCATATGAACTTGTTTGACTGGCTTACGTGTAAAGCATTGCGAACCATTGAAAAATGTATATTCTTGACAAATTGTAACTGTATAGAAAAATCAATGCTGCAGAATTTCCAATGGGATACCAAATCTGAAATGCAATAACATCAAGATCCACAAGGGCCTTTATTTCAAGCCAAGAAGTGAAGCGCTTTAATCTTCACAAGAAGTGAAGTGCTTTGTGCTTTAGGGCGTGGCCTGTAGCGACACCTATTGGTAATGGTGGGCCATTTGTGGTGTGGTAGTTACTCTTGGCCTATACTATCAATGTTTCAGGATGTTTTTAACTTTTTACCATTGCATACAAAATCGGAAATGCAATACCAACAAGATCCACATGGGCTTTTGTTAAAGTGTTGTTGTTACTCTTGGCCTTTACTATCAATGTTTCAGGATTTGGAGAACTTTTTACCATGGCAAACAAAATCTGAAATGCAATACCATCAAGATCCACATGGCCTTTGCAAAAGACCAAGGAACACTCTCCTGAAATGTTGCGTGTGCGTCTTGCCAAGCCCGCGCGTGTGTCAAGGGAAGACCTATGGGTAATAGTGGGCCATTTGTGGTGTGGTAGTTACTCTTGGTCTATACTATCAATGTTTCAGGATTTTTATAACTTTTTACCATTGTATACAAAATCGGAAAAGCAATACCAACAAGATCCACATGGGCTTTTTGTTAAAGTGTTTCTTTGCCTATACTATCTATGTTTCAGGATTTTGAGACCTTTTTACCATTGCATACAAAATCGGAAATGCAATACCATCAAGAGCCACATGGGCCTTTTTTTCAAGCCAATAAGTGAAGGGAGGGGGCTTGGTGAGCCTATCCATTCCAGAAAGCCTTGTATATTTGTGCTTTTTAGCGTGGCCTGTAGCGCCACCTATGGGTAATGGTGGGCCATTTGTGGTGTGGTAGTTACTCTTGGTCTATACTATCAATGTTTCAGGATTTTTATAACTTTTTACCATTGCATACAAAATCGGAAATGCAATACCAACAAGATCCACATGGGCTTTTGTTAAAGTGTTTCTCGGCCTACACTATCAATGTTTCAGGATTTGAGACCTTTTTACCATTGCATACAAAATCGGAAATGCAATACCATCAAGAGCCACATGGGCCTTTGCTAAAGACCAAGGAATGAGTGGGGGCTTGGTCAGCCCACACTCTCCTGAAATGTTGCGTGTGCGTCTTGGCCGCGCGTGTGTCAAGGGAAGGCTGAGTGTGTGTGAGATTTTGGAGCACGCGCGGGGAGGAGCAAGGGAGACATTCATTGGAAATTTGCCTAGAAATTAGCCAAGCAAGCATGTTTCAAATATTCACCAAAAATCGACCTTTCATCTTACAGTCAACTTTTTCACAGATTTGTGTTATGAACATTCTCAAGAGTTTTCATATGAACTTGTGATTGAATCAGAGTATCAGTTTTTGAATGGCTGATGTGTAAAGCATAATTTTAGCGTTAGCGATAAGTTCAATTTGCTTTATATCAATCATTTTTTGAGATATGAATTTGCCTTTGCACATGGTAACATGTTGTAGTGTCTTCCTCCGATCTACCAAGTTTAGTGTTGATATCTCAAAGATTTGCTGAGACATGACTTCACATCCTGTTTTGCGGCTTTTCTGATGAATTTGATTGGCTGTACCGGACAGACGGTTATGAGGATCAAAATTCCTTTGATAACTTTTGTGAGGCTTGGTCTGAAGATCATCTCTGGTGATTTTGAAGAAGATATGACAAAAATTGTAGGAGGAGTAGGCTTTCAAAGGTTTTTGATAAAACCGGAAATGGCGGGAAATCTATATAACCGGAAATTAACGCCATGGTGTGCGTTGAACTCGGCTTGATCCAGGGAATCCAATGGTACCTCATTTTTGAAAATGAGTCATACGGTTCAAAAGTTGCGTGTGTAAACACAAGTCCAACTTTGACCCATTGGTGGCGCTAGAGTGGTCTAATGGGAGACATGAAACTTGGTGTAGGTATAGAAGAAACTGTCCTTAATGAGTGTGCCAAATTTCACAAAAAGTTGTCGATGGGGTCTAGGGGCTGCCATTGACTCCCATGGTACAAGAATTACAAATAATAAAACCACCAATAACAATAGGTTTCCTCCTTACGGAGGAATCCTAATAATAAAACCACCAATAACAATAGGTTTCCTCCTTACGGAGGAATCCTAAATATAACTGCAAGCAGTAATGGCGGATTCCTCCAAACACTGCAAACCATTGAACAATGTTTATTCTTGACAAATTGTAACTGTATAGAAGAATGTATGCTGCAGAATTACCAATGGCATACCAAATCTGAAATGCAATACCATCAAGATCCACAAGGGCCTTTATTTCAAGCCAGTAAGTGAAGGAAGGGGGCTTGGTGAGCTTATCCATTCCAGAAAGCCTTGTATCTTTATGCATTAAGGCGTGGCCTGTAGCGCCACCTATGGGTAATGGTGGGCCATTTGTGGTGTGGTAGTTACTCTTGGCCTATACTATTAATGTTTCAGGATTTTAAAAACTTTTTACCACTGCATATAAAATCGAAAATGCAATACCAACAGGATCCACATGGGCTTTGGGTAAAGTGTGGTAGTTACTCTTGGCCGGTACTGTCAATGTGTCAGGATTTGGAGACCTTTTTACTATTGCATACAAAGTAGGAAATGCAATGACACCAAGGTCCTCAAGGGCCTATGCTGATATTCAAGGAATGAGTTGGGGCTTGGTCAGCCCACACAGTCCTGATATGTTGCGTGTATGTCTTGCCAAGCCCGCGCGTGTCAAGGGAAGAATGAGTGTGTGAGAATTTGGAGCATGCGCGGGGAGGAGCAGGGGACACATTTCATTGTAAATTTCCCTAGAAATTAGCCAAGCATGCATGTTTCAAAGATTCACCAAAAATCGACCTTTCATCTTAGAGTCAACTTTTTCTCAGATTTGTGTACTAAACATTCTCAAGAGTCTTCATATGAACTTGTTTGACTGGCTTACATGTAAAGCATTGCGAACCATTGAAAAATGTATATTCTTGACAAATTGTAACTGTATAGAAAAATCAATGCTGCAGAATTTCCAATGGGATACCAAATTTGAAATGCAATAACATCAAGATCCACAAGGGCCTTTATTTCAAGCCAAGAAGTGAAGTGCTTTAATCTTCACAAGAAGTGAAGTGCTTTGTGCTTTAAGGCGTGGCCTGTAGCGACACCTATTGGTAATGGTGGGCCATTTGTGGTGTGGTAGTTACTCTTGGCCTATACTATCAATGTTTCAGGATGTTTTTAACTTTTTACCATTGCATACAAAATCGGAAATGCAATACCAACAAGATCCACATGGGCTTTTGTTAAAGTGTTGTTGTTACTCTTGGCCTTTACTATCAATGTTTCAGGATTTGGATAACTTTTTACCATGGCAAACAAAATCTGAAATGCAATACCATCAAGATCCACATGGCCTTTGCAAAAGACCAAGGAACACTCTCCTGAAATGTTGCGTGTGCGTCTTGCCAAGCCCGCGCGTGTGTCAAGGGAAGACCTATGGGTAATAGTGGGCCATTTGTGGTGTGGTAGTTACTCTTGGTCTATACTATCAATGTTTCAGGATTTTTATAACTTTTTACCATTGTATACAAAATCGGAAAAGCAATACCAACAAGATCCACATGGGCTTTTTGTTAAAGTGTTTCTTTGCCTATACTATCTATGTTTCAGGATTTTGAGACCTTTTTACCATTGCATACAAAATCGGAAATGCAATACCATCAAGAGCCACATGGGCCTTTTTTTCAAGCCAATAAGTGAAGGGAGGGGGCTTGGTGAGCCTATCCATTCCAGAAAGCCTTGTATATTTGTGCTTTTTGGCGTGGCCTGTAGCGCCACCTATGGGTAATGGTGGGCCATTTGTGGTGTGGTAGTTACTCTTGGTCTATACTATCAATGTTTCAGGATTTTTATAACTTTTTACCATTGCATACAAAATCGGAAATGCAATACCAACAAGATCCACATGGGCTTTTGCTAAAGACCAAGGAATGAGTGGGGGCTTGGTCAGCCCACACTCTCCTGAAATGTTGCGTGTGCGTCTTGGCCGCGCGTGTGTCAAGGGAAGGCTGAGTGTGTGTGAGATTTTGGAGCACGCGCGGGGAGGAGCAAGGGAGACATTCATTGGAAATTTGCCTAGAAATTAGCCAAGCAAGCATGTTTCAAATATTCACCAAAAATCGACCTTTCATCTTACAGTCAACTTTTTCACAGATTTGTGTTATGAACATTCTCAAGAGTCTTCATATGAACTTGTGATTGAATCAGAGTATCAGTTTTTGACTGGCTGATGTGTAAAGCATTATTTTAGCGTTAGCGATAAGTTCAATTTGCTTTATATCAATCATTTTTTGAGATATGAATTTGCTTTTGCACATGGTAACATGTTGTAGTGTCTTCCTCCGATCTACCAAGTTTAGTGTTGATATCTCAAAGATTTGCTGAGACATGACTTCACATCCTGTTTGGCGGCTTTTCTGATCAATTTGATTGGCTGTACCGGACAGACGGTTATGAGGATCAAAATTCCTTCGATAACTTTTGTGAGGCTTGGTCTGAAGATCATCTCTGGTGATTTTGAAGAAGATATGACAAAAATTGTAGGAGGAGTAGGCTTTCAAAGGTTTTTGATAAAACAGGAAATGGCGGGAAATCTATATAACCGGAAATTAACGCCATGGTGTGCGTTGAACTCGGCTTGATCCAGGGAATCCAATGGTACCTCATTTTTGAAAATGAGTCATACGGTTCAAAAGTTGCGTGTGTAAACACAAGTCCAACTTTGACCCATTGGTGGCGCTAGAGTGGTCTAATGGGAGACATGAAACTTGGTGTAGGTATAGAAGAAACTGTCCTTAATGAGTGTGCCAAATTTCACAAAAAGTTGTCGATGGGGTCTAGGGGCTGCCATTGACTCCCATGGTACAAGAATTACAAATAAATAATATAACTGCAAGCAGTAATGGCGGATTCCTCCAAACACTGCGAACCATTGAAAAATGTTTATTTTTGACAAATTGTAACTGTATAGAAAAATGTATGCTGCAGAATTACCAATGGCATACCAAATCTGAAATGCAATACCATCAAGATCCACAAGGGCCTTTATTTCAAGCCAGTAAGTGAAGGAAGGGGGCTTGGTGAGCTTATCCATTCCAGAAAGCCTTGTATCTTTATGCATTAAGGCGTGGCCTGTAGCGCCACCTATGGGTAATGGTGGGCCATTTGTGGTGTGGTAGTTACTCTTGGCCTATACTATTAATGTTTCAGGATTTTAAAAACTTTTTACCATTGCATATAAAATCGGAAATGCAATACCAACAGGATCCACATGGGCTTTGGGTAAAGTGTGGTAGTTACTCTTGGCCTGTACTGTCAATGTGTCAGGATTTGGAGACCTTTTTACTATTGCATACAAAGTAGGAAATGCAATGACACCAAGGTCCTCAAGGGCCTATGCTGATATTCAAGGAATGAGTGGGGGCTTGGTCAGCCCACACAGTCCTGATATGTTGCGTGTGTGTCTTGCCAAGCCCGCGCGTGTCAAGGGAAGAATGAGTGTCTGAGAATTTGGAGCATGCGCGGGGAGGAGCAGGGGACACATTTCATTGTAAATTTCCCTAGAAATTAGCCAAGCATGCATGTTTCAAAGATTCACCAAAAATCGACCTTTCATCTTAGAGTCAACTTTTTCTCAGATTTGTGTACTAAACATTCTCAAGAGTCTTCATATGAACTTGTTTGACTGGCTTACGTGTAAAGCATTGCGAACCATTGAAAAATGTATATTCTTGACAAATTGTAACTGTATAGAAAAATCAATGCTGCAGAATTTCCAATGGGATACCAAATCTGAAATGCAATAACATCAAGATCCACAAGGGCCTTTATTTCAAGCCAAGAAGTGAAGCGCTTTAATCTTCACAAGAAGTGAAGTGCTTTGTGCTTTAGGGCGTGGCCTGTAGCGACACCTATTGGTAATGGTGGGCCATTTGTGGTGTGGTAGTTACTCTTGGCCTATACTATCAATGTTTCAGGATGTTTTTAACTTTTTACCATTGCATACAAAATCGGAAATGCAATACCAACAAGATCCACATGGGCTTTTGTTAAAGTGTTGTTGTTACTCTTGGCCTTTACTATCAATGTTTCAGGATTTGGATAACATTTTACCATGGCAAACAAAATCTGAAATGCAATACCATCAAGATCCACATGGCCTTTGCAAAAGACCAAACAAAGACACTCTCCTGAAATGTTGCGTGTGCGTCTTGCCAAGCCCGCGCGTGTGTCAAGGGAAGACCTATGGGTAATAGTGGGCCATTTGTGGTGTGGTAGTTACTCTTGGTCTATACTATCAATGTTTCAGGATTTTTATAACTTTTTACCATTGTATACAAAATCGGAAAAGCAATACCAACAAGATCCACATGGGCTTTTTGTTAAAGTGTTTCTTTGCCTATACTATCTATGTTTCAGGATTTTGAGACCTTTTTACCATTGCATACAAAATCGGAAATGCAATACCATCAAGAGCCACAAGGGCCTTTTTTTCAAGCCAATAAGTGAAGGGAGGGGGCTTGGTGAGCCTATCCATTCCAGAAAGCCTTGTATATTTGTGCTTTTTGGCGTGGCCTGTAGCGCCACCTATGGGTAATGGTGGGCCATTTGTGGTGTGGTAGTTACTCTTGGTCTATACTATCAATGTTTCAGGATTTTTATAACTTTTTACCATTGCATACAAAATCGGAAATGCAATACCAACAAGATCCACATGGGCTTTTGTTAAAGTGTTTCTCGGCCTACACTATCAATGTTTCAGGATTTGAGACCTTTTTACCATTGCATACAAAATCGGAAATGCAATACCATCAAGAGCCACATGGGCCTTTGCTAAAGACCAAGGAATGAGTGGGGGCTTGGTCAGCCCACACTCTCCTGAAATGTTGCGTGTGCGTCTTGGCCGCGCGTGTGTCAAGGGAAGGCTGAGTGTGTGTGAGATTTTGGAGCACGCGCGGGGAGGAGCAAGGGAGACATTCATTGGAAATTTGCCTAGAAATTAGCCAAGCAAGCATGTTTCAAATATTCACCAAAAATCGACCTTTCATCTTACAGTCAACTTTTTCACAGATTTGTGTTATGAACATTCTCAAGAGTTTTCATATGAACTTGTGATTGAATCAGAGTATCAGTTTTTGAATGGCTGATGTGTAAAGCATAATTTTAGCGTTAGCGATAAGTTCAATTTGCTTTATATCAATCATTTTTTGAGATATGAATTTGCCTTTGCACATGGTAACATGTTGTAGTGTTTTCCTCCGATCTACCAAGTTTAGTGTTGATATCTCAAAGATTTGCTGAGACATGACTTCACATCCTGTTTTGCGGCTTTTCTGATGAATTTGATTGGCTGTACCGGACAGACGGTTATGAGGATCAAAATTCCTTTGATAACTTTTGTGAGGCTTGGTCTGAAGATCATCTCTGGTGATTTTGAAGAAGATATGACAAAAATTGTAGGAGGAGTAGGCTTTCAAAGGTTTTTGATAAAACCGGAAATGGCGGGAAATCTATATAACCGGAAATTAACGCCATGGTGTGCGTTGAACTCGGCTTGATCCAGGGAATCCAATGGTACCTCATTTTTGAAAATGAGTCATACGGTTCAAAAGTTGCGTGTGTAAACACAAGTCCAACTTTGACCCATTGGTGGCGCTAGAGTGGTCTAATGGGAGACATGAAACTTGGTGTAGGTATAGAAGAAACTGTCCTTAATGAGTGTGCCAAATTTCACAAAAAGTTGTCGATGGGGTCTAGGGGCTGCCATTGACTCCCATGGTACAAGAATTACAAATAATAAAACCACCAATAACAATAGGTTTCCTCCTTACGGAGGAATCCTAAATATAACTGCAAGCAGTAATGGCGGATTCCTCCAAACACTGCGAACCATTGAAAAATGTTTATTCTTGACAAATTGTAACTGTATAGAAAAATGTATGCTGCAGAATTACCAATGGTTTACCAAATCTGAAATGCAATACCATCAAGATCCACAAGGGCCTTTATTTCAAGCCAGTAAGTGAAGGAAGGGGGCTTGGTGAGCTTATCCTTTCCAGAAAGCCTTGTATCTTTATGCATTAAGGCGTGGCCTGTAGCGGCACCTATGGGTAATGGTGGGCCATTTGTGGTGTGGTAGTTACTCTTGGCCTATACTATTAATGTTTCAGGATTTTTAAAACTTTTTACCATTGCATATAAAATCGGAAATGCAATACCAACAGGATCCACATGGGCTTTGGGTAAAGTGTGGTAGTTACTCTTGGCCTGTACTGTCAATGTGTCAGGATTTGGAGACCTTTTTACTATTGCATACAAAGTAGGAAATGCAATGACACCAAGGTCCTCAAGGGCCTATGCTGATATTCAAGGAATGAGTGGGGGCTTGGTCAGCCCACACAGTCCTGATATGTTGCGTGTGTGTCTTGCCAAGCCCGCGCGTGTCAAGGGAAGAATGAGTGTCTGAGAATTTGGAGCATGCGCGGGGAGGAGCAGGGGACACATTTCATTGTAAATTTCCCTAGAAATTAGCCAAGCATGCATGTTTCAAAGATTCACCAAAAATCGACCTTTCATCTTAGAGTCAACTTTTTCTCAGATTTGTGTACTAAACATTCTCAAGAGTCTTCATATGAACTTGTTTGACTGGCTTACGTGTAAAGCATTGCGAACCATTGAAAAATGTATATTCTTGACAAATTGTAACTGTATAGAAAAATCAATGCTGCAGAATTTCCAATGGGATACCAAATCTGAAATGCAATAACATCAAGATCCACAAGGGCCTTTATTTCAAGCCAAGAAGTGAAGCGCTTTAATCTTCACAAGAAGTGAAGTGCTTTGTGCTTTAGGGCGTGGCCTGTAGCGACACCTATTGGTAATGGTGGGCCATTTGTGGTGTGGTAGTTACTCTTGGCCTATACTATCAATGTTTCAGGATGTTTTTAACTTTTTACCATTGCATACAAAATCGGAAATGCAATACCAACAAGATCCACATGGGCTTTTGTTAAAGTGTTGTTGTTACTCTTGGCCTTTACTATCAATGTTTCAGGATTTGGATAACTTTTTACCATGGCAAACAAAATCTGAAATGCAATACCATCAAGATCCACATGGCCTTTGCAAAAGACCAAGGAACACTCTCCTGAAATGTTGCGTGTGCGTCTTGCCAAGCCCGCGCGTGTGTCAAGGGAAGACCTATGGGTAATAGTGGGCCATTTGTGGTGTGGTAGTTACTCTTGGTCTATACTATCAATGTTTCAGGATTTTTATAACTTTTTACCATTGTATACAAAATCGGAAAAGCAATACCAACAAGATCCACATGGGCTTTTTGTTAAAGTGTTTCTTTGCCTATACTATCTATGTTTCAGGATTTTGAGACCTTTTTACCATTGCATACAAAATCGGAAATGCAATACCATCAAGAGCCACATGGGCCTTTTTTTCAAGCCAATAAGTGAAGGGAGGGGGCTTGGTGAGCCTATCCATTCCAGAAAGCCTTGTATATTTGTGCTTTTTGGCGTGGCCTGTAGCGCCACCTATGGGTAATGGTGGGCCATTTGTGGTGTGGTAGTTACTCTTGGTCTATACCATCAATGTTTCAGGATTTTTATAACTTTTTACCATTGCATACAAAATCGGAAATGCAATACCAACAAGATCCACATGGGCTTTTGTTAAAGTGTTTCTCGGCCTACACTATCAATGTTTCAGGATTTGAGACCTTTTTACCATTGCATACAAAATCGGAAATGCAATACCATCAAGAGCCACATGGGCCTTTGCTAAAGACCAAGGAATGAGTGGGGGCTTGGTCAGCCCACACTCTCCTGAAATGTTGCGTGTGCGTCTTGGCCGCGCGTGTGTCAAGGGAAGGCTGAGTGTGTGTGAGATTTTGGAGCACGCGCGGGGAGGAGCAAGGGAGACATTCATTGGAAATTTGCCTAGAAATTAGCCAAGCAAGCATGTTTCAAATATTCACCAAAAATCGACCTTTCATCTTACAGTCAACTTTTTCACAGATTTGTGTTATGAACATTCTCAAGAGTTTTCATATGAACTTGTGATTGAATCAGAGTATCAGTTTTTGAATGGCTGATGTGTAAAGCATAATTTTAGCGTTAGCGATAAGTTCAATTTGCTTTATATCAATCATTTTTTGAGATATGAATTTGCCTTTGCACATGGTAACATGTTGTAGTGTCTTCCTCCGATCTACCAAGTTTAGTGTTGATATCTCAAAGATTTGCTGAGACATGACTTCACATCCTGTTTTGCGGCTTTTCTGATGAATTTGATTGGCTGTACCGGACAGACGGTTATGAGGATCAAAATTCCTTTGATAACTTTTGTGAGGCTTGGTCTGAAGATCATCTCTGGTGATTTTGAAGAAGATATGACAAAAATTGTAGGAGGAGTAGGCTTTCAAAGGTTTTTGATAAAACCGGAAATGGCGGGAAATCTATATAACCGGAAATTAACGCCATGGTGTGCGTTGAACTCGGCTTGATCCAGGGAATCCAATGGTACCTCATTTTTGAAAATGAGTCATACGGTTCAAAAGTTGCGTGTGTAAACACAAGTCCAACTTTGACCCATTGGTGGCGCTAGAGTGGTCTAATGGGAGACATGAAACTTGGTGTAGGTATAGAAGAAACTGTCCTTAATGAGTGTGCCAAATTTCACAAAAAGTTGTCGATGGGGTCTAGGGGCTGCCATTGACTCCCATGGTACAAGAATTACAAATAATAAAACCACCAATAACAATAGGTTTCCTCCTTACGGAGGAATCCTAAATATAACTGCAAGCAGTAATGGCGGATTCCTCCAAACACTGCGAACCATTGAAAAATGTTTATTTTTGACAAATTGTAACTGTATAGAAAAATGTATGCTGCAGAATTACCAATGGCATACCAAATCTGAAATGCAATACCATCAAGATCCACAAGGGCCTTTATTTCAAGCCAGTAAGTGAAGGAAGGGGGCTTGGTGAGCTTATCCATTCCAGAAAGCCTTGTATCTTTATGCATTAAGGCGTGGCCTGTAGCGCCACCTATGGGTAATGGTGGACCATTTGTGGTGTGGTAGTTACTCTTGGCCTATACTATTAATGTTTCAGGATTTTAAAAACTTTTTACCATTGCATATAAAATCGGAAATGCAATACCAACAGGATCCACATGGGCTTTGGGTAAAGTGTGGTAGTTACTCTTGGCCTGTACTGTCAATGTGTCAGGATTTGGAGACCTTTTTACTATTGCATACAAAGTAGGAAATGCAATGACACCAAGGTCCTCAAGGGCCTATGCTGATATTCAAGGAATGAGTGGGGGCTTGGTCAGCCCACACAGTCCTGATATGTTGCGTGTGTGTCTTGCCAAGCCCGCGCGTGTCAAGGGAAGAATGAGTGTCTGAGAATTTGGAGCATGCGCGGGGAGGAGCAGGGGACACATTTCATTGTAAATTTCCCTAGAAATTAGCCAAGCATGCATGTTTCAAAGATTCACCAAAAATCGACCTTTCATCTTAGAGTCAACTTTTTCTCAGATTTGTGTACTAAACATTCTCAAGAGTCTTCATATGAACTTGTTTGACTGGCTTACGTGTAAAGCATTGCGAACCATTGAAAAATGTATATTCTTGACAAATTGTAACTGTATAGAAAAATCAATGCTGCAGAATTTCCAATGGGATACCAAATCTGAAATGCAATAACATCAACATCCACAAGGGCCTTTATTTCAAGCCAAGAAGTGAAGCGCTTTAATCTTCACAAGAAGTGAAGTGCTTTGTGCTTTAGGGCGTGGCCTGTAGCGACACCTATTGGTAATGGTGGGCCATTTGTGGTGTGGTAGTTACTCTTGGCCTATACTATCAATGTTTCAGGATGTTTTTAACTTTTTACCATTGCATACAAAATCGGAAATGCAATACCAACAAGATCCACATGGGCTTTTTGTTAAAGTGTTTCTTTGCCTATACTATCTATGTTTCAGGATTTTGAGACCTTTTTACCATTGCATACAAAATCGGAAATGCAATACCATCAAGAGCCACATGGGCCTTTTTTTCAAGCCAATAAGTGAAGGGAGGGGGCTTGGTGAGCCTATCCATTCCAGAAAGCCTTGTATATTTGTGCTTTTTGGCGTGGCCTGTAGCGCCACCTATGGGTAATGGTGGGCCATTTGTGGTGTGGTAGTTACTCTTGGTCTATACTATCAATGTTTCAGGATTTTTATAACTTTTTACCATTGCATACAAAATCGGAAATGCAATACCAACAAGATCCACATGGGCTTTTGTTAAAGTGTTTCTCGGCCTACACTATCAATGTTTCAGGATTTGAGACCTTTTTACCATTGCATACAAAATCGGAAATGCAATACCATCAAGAGCCACATGGGCCTTTTTTTCAAGCCAATAAGTGAAGGGAGGGGGCTTGGTGAGCCTATCCATTCCAGAAAGCCTTGTATATTTGTGCTTTTTGGCGTGGCCTGTAGCGCCACCTATGGGTAATGGTGGGCCATTTGTGGTGTGGTAGTTACTCTTGGTCTATACTATCAATGTTTCAGGATTTTTATAACTTTTTACCATTGCATACAAAATCGGAAATGCAATACCAACAAGATCCACATGGGCTTTTGTTAAAGTGTTTCTCGGCCTACACTATCAATGTTTCAGGATTTGAGACCTTTTTACCATTGCATACAAAATCGGAAATGCAATACCATCAAGAGCCACATGGGCCTTTGCTAAAGACCAAGGAATGAGTGGGGGCTTGGTCAGCCCACACTCTCCTGAAATGTTGCGTGTGCGTCTTGGCCGCGCGTGTGTCAAGGGAAGGCTGAGTGTGTGTGAGATTTTGGAGCACGCGCGGGGAGGAGCAAGGGAGACATTCATTGGAAATTTGCCTAGAAATTAGCCAAGCAAGCATGTTTCAAATATTCACCAAAAATCGACCTTTCATCTTACAGTCAACTTTTTCACAGATTTGTGTTATGAACATTCTCAAGAGTTTTCATATGAACTTGTGATTGAATCAGAGTATCAGTTTTTGAATGGCTGATGTGTAAAGCATAATTTTAGCGTTAGCGATAAGTTCAATTTGCTTTATATCAATCATTTTTTGAGATATGAATTTGCCTTTGCACATGGTAACATGTTGTAGTGTCTTCCTCCGATCTACCAAGTTTAGTGTTGATATCTCAAAGATTTGCTGAGACATGACTTCACATCCTGTTTTGCGGCTTTTCTGATGAATTTGATTGGCTGTACCGGACAGACGGTTATGAGGATCAAAATTCCTTTGATAACTTTTGTGAGGCTTGGTCTGAAGATCATCTCTGGTGATTTTGAAGAAGATATGACA
Source organism: Hypomesus nipponensis (assembly GCF_054491055.1). Classification (NCBI taxonomy): domain Eukaryota; kingdom Metazoa; phylum Chordata; class Actinopteri; order Osmeriformes; family Osmeridae; genus Hypomesus; species Hypomesus nipponensis. The sequence goes on along the minus strand of NC_140363.1, from coordinate 3,235,831 downwards.
AAAATTGTAGGAGGAGTAGGCTTTCAAAGGTTTTTGATAAAACCGGAAATGGCGGGAAATCTATATAACCGGAAATTAACGCCATGGTGTGCGTTGAACTCGGCTTGATCCAGGGAATCCAATGGTACCTCATTTTTGAAAATGAGTCATACGGTTCAAAAGTTGCGTGTGTAAACACAAGTCCAACTTTGACCCATTGGTGGCGCTAGAGTGGTCTAATGGGAGACATGAAACTTGGTGTAGGTATAGAAGAAACTGTCCTTAATGAGTGTGCCAAATTTCACAAAAAGTTGTCGATGGGGTCTAGGGGCTGCCATTGACTCCCATGGTACAAGAATTACAAATAATAAAACCACCAATAACAATAGGTTTCCTCCTTACGGAGGAATCCTAAATATAACTGCAAGCAGTAATGGCGGATTCCTCCAAACACTGCGAACCATTGAAAAATGTTTATTTTTGACAAATTGTAACTGTATAGAAAAATGTATGCTGCAGAATTACCAATGGCATACCAAATCTGAAATGCAATACCATCAAGATCCACAAGGGCCTTTATTTCAAGCCAGTAAGTGAAGGAAGGGGGCTTGGTGAGCTTATCCATTCCAGAAAGCCTTGTATCTTTATGCATTAAGGCGTGGCCTGTAGCGCCACCTATGGGTAATGGTGGACCATTTGTGGTGTGGTAGTTACTCTTGGCCTATACTATTAATGTTTCAGGATTTTAAAAACTTTTTACCATTGCATATAAAATCGGAAATGCAATACCAACAGGATCCACATGGGCTTTGGGTAAAGTGTGGTAGTTACTCTTGGCCTGTACTGTCAATGTGTCAGGATTTGGAGACCTTTTTACTATTGCATACAAAGTAGGAAATGCAATGACACCAAGGTCCTCAAGGGCCTATGCTGATATTCAAGGAATGAGTCGGGGCTTGGTCAGCCCACACAGTCCTGATATGTTGCGTGTGTGTCTTGCCAAGCCCGCGCGTGTCAAGGGAAGAATGAGTGTCTGAGAATTTGGAGCATGCGCGGGGAGGAGCAGGGGACACATTTCATTGTAAATTTCCCTAGAAATTAGCCAAGCATGCATGTTTCAAAGATTCACCAAAAATCGACCTTTCATCTTAGAGTCAACTTTTTCTCAGATTTGTGTACTAAACATTCTTAAGAGTCTTCATATGAACTTGTTTGACTGGCTTACGTGTAAAGCATTGCGAACCATTGAAAAATGTATATTCTTGACAAATTGTAACTGTATAGAAAAATCAATGCTGCAGAATTTCCAATGGGATACCAAATCTGAAATGCAATAACATCAACATCCACAAGGGCCTTTATTTCAAGCCAAGAAGTGAAGCGCTTTAATCTTCACAAGAAGTGAAGTGCTTTGCGCTTTAGGGCGTGGCCTGTAGCGACACCTATTGGTAATGGTGGGCCATTTGTGGTGTGGTAGTTACTCTTGGCCTATACTATCAATGTTTCAGGATGTTTTTAACTTTTTACCATTGCATACAAAATCGGAAATGCAATACCAACAAGATCCACATGGGCTTTTGTTAAAGTGTTGTTGTTACTCTTGGCCTTTACTATCAATGTTTCAGGATTTGGATAACTTTTTACCATGGCAAACAAAATCTGAAATGCAATACCATCAAGATCCACATGGCCTTTGCAAAAGACCAAGGAACACTCTCCTGAAATGTTGCGTGTGCGTCTTGCCAAGCCCGCGCGTGTGTCAAGGGAAGACCTATGGGTAATAGTGGGCCATTTGTGGTGTGGTAGTTACTCTTGGTCTATACTATCAATGTTTCAGGATTTTTATAACTTTTTACCATTGTATACAAAATCGGAAAAGCAATACCAACAAGATCCACATGGGCTTTTTGTTAAAGTGTTTCTTTGCCTATACTATCTATGTTTCAGGATTTTGAGACCTTTTTACCATTGCATACAAAATCGGAAATGCAATACCATCAAGAGCCACATGGGCCTTTTTTTCAAGCCAATAAGTGAAGGGAGGGGGCTTGGTGAGCCTATCCATTCCAGAAAGCCTTGTATATTTGTGCTTTTTGGCGTGGCCTGTAGCGCCACCTATGGGTAATGGTGGGCCATTTGTGGTGTGGTAGTTACTCTTGGTCTATACTATCAATGTTTCAGGATTTTTATAACTTTTTACCATTGCATACAAAATCGGAAATGCAATACCAACAAGATCCACATGGGCTTTTGTTAAAGTGTTTCTCGGCCTACACTATCAATGTTTCAGGATTTGAGACCTTTTTACCATTGCATACAAAATCGGAAATGCAATACCATCAAGAGCCACATGGGCCTTTGCTAAAGACCAAGGAATGAGTGGGGGCTTGGTCAGCCCACACTCTCCTGAAATGTTGCGTGTGCGTCTTGGCCGCGCGTGTGTCAAGGGAAGGCTGAGTGTGTGTGAGATTTTGGAGCACGCGCGGGGAGGAGCAAGGGAGACATTCATTGGAAATTTGCCTAGAAATTAGCCAAGCAAGCATGTTTCAAATATTCACCAAAAATCGACCTTTCATCTTACAGTCAACTTTTTCACAGATTTGTGTTATGAACATTCTCAAGAGTTTTCATATGAACTTGTGATTGAATCAGAGTATCAGTTTTTGAATGGCTGATGTGTAAAGCATAATTTTAGCGTTAGCGATAAGTTCAATTTGCTTTATATCAATCATTTTTTGAGATATGAATTTGCCTTTGCACATGGTAACATGTTGTAGTGTCTTCCTCCGATCTACCAAGTTTAGTGTTGATATCTCAAAGATTTGCTGAGACATGACTTCACATCCTGTTTTGCGGCTTTTCTGATGAATTTGATTGGCTGTACCGGACAGACGGTTATGAGGATCAAAATTCCTTTGATAACTTTTGTGAGGCTTGGTCTGAAGATCATCTCTGGTGATTTTGAAGAAGATATGACAAAAATTGTAGGAGGAGTAGGCTTTCAAAGGTTTTTGATAAAACCGGAAATGGCGGGAAATCTATATAACCGGAAATTAACGCCATGGTGTGCGTTGAACTCGGCTTGATCCAGGGAATCCAATGGTACCTCATTTTTGAAAATGAGTCATACGGTTCAAAAGTTGCGTGTGTAAACACAAGTCCAACTTTGACCCATTGGTGGCGCTAGAGTGGTCTAATGGGAGACATGAAACTTGGTGTAGGTATAGAAGAAACTGTCCTTAATGAGTGTGCCAAATTTCACAAAAAGTTGTCGATGGGGTCTAGGGGCTGCCATTGACTCCCATGGTACAAGAATTACAAATAATAAAACCACCAATAACAATAGGTTTCCTCCTTACGGAGGAATCCTAAATATAACTGCAAGCAGTAATGGCGGATTCCTCCAAACACTGCGAACCATTGAAAAATGTTTATTTTTGACAAATTGTAACTGTATAGAAAAATGTATGCTGCAGAATTACCAATGGCATACCAAATCTGAAATGCAATACCATCAAGATCCACAAGGGCCTTTATTTCAAGCCAGTAAGTGAAGGAAGGGGGCTTGGTGAGCTTATCCATTCCAGAAAGCCTTGTATCTTTATGCATTAAGGCGTGGCCTGTAGCGCCACCTATGGGTAATGGTGGACCATTTGTGGTGTGGTAGTTACTCTTGGCCTATACTATTAATGTTTCAGGATTTTAAAAACTTTTTACCATTGCATATAAAATCGGAAATGCAATACCAACAGGATCCACATGGGCTTTGGGTAAAGTGTGGTAGTTACTCTTGGCCTGTACTGTCAATGTGTCAGGATTTGGAGACCTTTTTACTATTGCATACAAAGTAGGAAATGCAATGACACCAAGGTCCTCAAGGGCCTATGCTGATATTCAAGGAATGAGTGGGGGCTTGGTCAGCCCACACAGTCCTGATATGTTGCGTGTGTGTCTTGCCAAGCCCGCGCGTGTCAAGGGAAGAATGAGTGTCTGAGAATTTGGAGCATGCGCGGGGAGGAGCAGGGGACACATTTCATTGTAAATTTCCCTAGAAATTAGCCAAGCATGCATGTTTCAAAGATTCACCAAAAATCGACCTTTCATCTTAGAGTCAACTTTTTCTCAGATTTGTGTACTAAACATTCTCAAGAGTCTTCATATGAACTTGTTTGACTGGCTTACGTGTAAAGCATTGCGAACCATTGAAAAATGTATATTCTTGACAAATTGTAACTGTATAGAAAAATCAATGCTGCAGAATTTCCAATGGGATACCAAATCTGAAATGCAATAACATCAAGATCCACAAGGGCCTTTATTTCAAGCCAAGAAGTGAAGCGCTTTAATCTTCACAAGAAGTGAAGTGCTTTGTGCTTTAGGGCGTGGCCTGTAGCGACACCTATTGGTAATGGTGGGCCATTTGTGGTGTGGTAGTTACTCTTGGCCTATACTATCAATGTTTCAGGATGTTTTTAACTTTTTACCATTGCATACAAAATCGGAAATGCAATACCAACAAGATCCACATGGGCTTTTGTTAAAGTGTTGTTGTTACTCTTGGCCTTTACTATCAATGTTTCAGGATTTGGAGAACTTTTTACCATGGCAAACAAAATCTGAAATGCAATACCATCAAGATCCACATGGCCTTTGCAAAAGACCAAGGAACACTCTCCTGAAATGTTGCGTGTGCGTCTTGCCAAGCCCGCGCGTGTGTCAAGGGAAGACCTATGGGTAATAGTGGGCCATTTGTGGTGTGGTAGTTACTCTTGGTCTATACTATCAATGTTTCAGGATTTTTATAACTTTTTACCATTGTATACAAAATCGGAAAAGCAATACCAACAAGATCCACATGGGTTTTTTGTTAAAGTGTTTCTTTGCCTATACTATCTATGTTTCAGGATTTTGAGACCTTTTTACCATTGCATACAAAATCGGAAATGCAATACCATCAAGAGCCACATGGGCCTTTTTTTCAAGCCAATAAGTGAAGGGAGGGGGCTTGGTGAGCCTATCCATTCCAGAAAGCCTTGTATATTTGTGCTTTTTGGCGTGGCCTGTAGCGCCACCTATGGGTAATGGTGGGCCATTTGTGGTGTGGTAGTTACTCTTGGTCTATACTATCAATGTTTCAGGATTTTTATAACTTTTTACCATTGCATACAAAATCGGAAATGCAATACCAACAAGATCCACATGGGCTTTTGTTAAAGTGTTTCTCGGCCTACACTATCAATGTTTCAGGATTTGAGACCTTTTTACCATTGCATACAAAATCGGAAATGCAATACCATCAAGAGCCACATGGGCCTTTGCTAAAGACCAAGGAATGAGTGGGGGCTTGGTCAGCCCACACTCTCCTGAAATGTTGCGTGTGCGTCTTGGCCGCGCGTGTGTCAAGGGAAGGCTGAGTGTGTGTGAGATTTTGGAGCACGCGCGGGGAGGAGCAAGGGAGACATTCATTGGAAATTTGCCTAGAAATTAGCCAAGCAAGCATGTTTCAAATATTCACCAAAAATCGACCTTTCATCTTACAGTCAACTTTTTCACAGATTTGTGTTATGAACATTCTCAAGAGTTTTCATATGAACTTGTGATTGAATCAGAGTATCAGTTTTTGAATGGCTGATGTGTAAAGCATAATTTTAGCGTTAGCGATAAGTTCAATTTGCTTTATATCAATCATTTTTTGAGATATGAATTTGCCTTTGCACATGGTAACATGTTGTAGTGTCTTCCTCCGATCTACCAAGTTTAGTGTTGATATCTCAAAGATTTGCTGAGACATGACTTCACATCCTGTTTTGCGGCTTTTCTGATGAATTTGATTGGCTGTACCGGACAGACGGTTATGAGGATCAAAATTCCTTTGATAACTTTTGTGAGGCTTGGTCTGAAGATCATCTCTGGTGATTTTGAAGAAGATATGACAAAAATTGTAGGAGGAGTAGGCTTTCAAAGGTTTTTGATAAAACCGGAAATGGCGGGAAATCTATATAACCGGAAATTAACGCCATGGTGTGCGTTGAACTCGGCTTGATCCAGGGAATCCAATGGTACCTCATTTTTGAAAATGAGTCATACGGTTCAAAAGTTGCGTGTGTAAACACAAGTCCAACTTTGACCCATTGGTGGCGCTAGAGTGGTCTAATGGGAGACATGAAACTTGGTGTAGGTATAGAAGAAACTGTCCTTAATGAGTGTGCCAAATTTCACAAAAAGTTGTCGATGGGGTCTAGGGGCTGCCATTGACTCCCATGGTACAAGAATTACAAATAATAAAACCACCAATAACAATAGGTTTCCTCCTTACGGAGGAATCCTAATAACTGCAAGCAGTAATGGCGGATTCCTCCAAACACTGCAAACCATTGAACAATGTTTATTCTTGACAAATTGTAACTGTATAGAAGAATGTATGCTGCAGAATTACCAATGGCATACCAAATCTGAAATGCAATACCATCAAGATCCACAAGGGCCTTTATTTCAAGCCAGTAAGTGAAGGAAGGGGGCTTGGTGAGCTTATCCATTCCAGAAAGCCTTGTATCTTTATGCATTAAGGCGTGGCCTGTAGCGCCACCTATGGGTAATGGTGGGCCATTTGTGGTGTGGTAGTTACTCTTGGCCTATACTATTAATGTTTCAGGATTTTAAAAACTTTTTACCATTGCATACAAAATCGGAAAAATATACCAACAATATCCACATGGGCTTTTGTTAAAGTGTTGTTGGCCTTTACTATCAATGTTTCAGGATTTGGAGAACTTTTTACCATGGCAAACAAAATCTGAAATGCAATACCATCAAGATCCACAAGGCCTTTGCAAAAGACCAAGGAATGAGTGGGGGCTTGGTAAGCCCACACTCTCCTGAAATGTTGCGTGTGCGTCTTGCCAAGCCCGCGCGTGTGTCAAGGGAAGACCTACGGGTAATAGTGGGCCATTTGTGGTGTGGTAGTTACTCTTGGTCTATACTATCAATGTTTCAGGATTTTTATAACTTTTTACCATTGTATACAAAATCGGAAAAGCAATACCAACAAGATCCACATGGGCTTTTTGTTAAACTGTTTCTTTGCCTATACTATCTATGTTTCAGGATTTTGAGACCTTTTTACCATTGCATACAAAATCGGAAATGCAATACCATCAAGATCCACATGGGCCTTTTTTCAAGCCAATACGTGAAGGGAGGGGGCTTGGTGAACCTATCCATTCCAGAAAGCCTTGTATCTTTGTGCTTTTGGGCGTGGCCTATAGCGCCACCTATGGGTAATGGTGGGCCATTTGAGGTGTGGTATTTACTCTTGGTCTATACTATCAATGTTTCAGGATTTGAGACCTTTTTACCATTGCATACAAAATCGGAAATGCAATACCATCAAGAGCCACATGGGCCTTTGCTAAAGACCAAGGAATGAGTGGGGGCTTGGTCAGCCCACACTCTCCTGAAATGTTGCGTGTGCGTCTTGGCCGCGCGTGTGTCAAGGGAAGGCTGAGTGTGTGTGAGATTTTGGAGCACGCGCGGGGAGGAGCAGGGGAGACATTCATTGGAAATTTGCCTAGAAATTAGCCAAGCAAGCATGTTTCAAATATTCACCAAAAATCGACCTTTCATCTTACAGTCAACTTTTTCACAGATTTGTGTTATGAACATTCTCAAGAGTCTTCATATGAACTTGTGATTGAATCAGAGTATCAGTTTTTGACTGGCTGATGTGCAAAGCATTATTTTAGCGTTAGCGATAAGTTCAATTTGATTTATATCAATCATTTTTAGAGATATGAATTTGCCTTTGCACATGGTAATATGTTGTAGTGTCTTCCTCCGATCTACCAAGTTTAGTGTTGATATCTCAAAGATTTGCTGAGACATGACTTCACATCCTGTTTGGCGGCTTTTCTGATGAATTTGATTGGCTGTACCGGACAGACGGTTATGAGGATCAAAATTCCTTTGATAACTTTTGTGAGGCTTGGTTTGAAGATCATCTCTGGTGATTTTGAAGAATATATGACAAAAATTGTAGGAGGAGTAGGCTTTCAAAGGTTTTTGATAAAACCGGAAATGGCGGGAAATCTATATAACCGGAAATTAACGCCATGGTGTGCGTTGAACTCGGCTTGATCCAGGGAATCCAATGGTACCTCATTTTTGAAAATTAGTCATACGGTTCAAAAGTTGCGTGTGTAAACACAAGTCCAACTTTGACCCATTGGTGGCGCTAGAGTGGTCTAATGGGAGACATGAAACTTGGTGTAGGTATAGAATAAACTGTCCTTAATGAGTGTGCCAAATTTCACAAAAAGTTGTCGATGGGGTCTAGGGGCTGCCATTGACTCCCATGGTACAAGAATTACAAATAATAAAACCACCAATAACAATAGGTTTCCTCCTTACGGAGGAATCCTAATAATAAAACCACCAATAACAATAGGTTTCCTCCTTACGGAGGAATCCTAAATATAACTGCAAGCAGTAATGGCGGATTCCTCCAAACACTGCAAACCATTGAACAATGTTTATTCTTGAAAAATTGTAACTGTATAGAAGAATGTATGCTGCAGAATTACCAATGGCATACCAAATCTGAAATGCAATACCATCAAGATCCACAAGGGCCTTTATTTCAAGCCAGTAAGTGAAGGAAGGGGGCTTGGTGAGCTTATCCATTCCAGAAAGCCTTGTATCTTTATGCATTAAGGCGTGGCCTGTAGCGCCACCTATGGGTAATGGTGGGCCATTTGTGGTGTGGTAGTTACTCTTGGCCTATACTATTAATGTTTCAGGATTTTAAAAACTTTTTACCACTGCATATAAAATCGAAAATGCAATACCAACAGGATCCACATGGGCTTTGGGTAAAGTGTGGTAGTTACTCTTGGCCTGTACTGTCAATGTGTCAGGATTTGGAGACCTTTTTACTATTGCATACAAAGTAGGAAATGCAATGACACCAAGGTCCTCAAGGGCCTATGCTGATATTCAAGGAATGAGTTGGGGCTTGGTCAGCCCACACAGTCCTGATATGTTGCGTGTATGTCTTGCCAAGCCCGCGCGTGTCAAGGGAAGAATGAGTGTGTGAGAATTTGGAGCATGCGCGGGGAGGAGCAGGGGACACATTTCATTGTAAATTTCCCTAGAAATTAGCCAAGCATGCATGTTTCAAAGATTCACCAAAAATCGACCTTTCATCTTAGAGTCAACTTTTTCTCAGATTTGTGTACTAAACATTCTCAAGAGTCTTCATATGAACTTGTTTGACTGGCTTACATGTAAAGCATTGCGAACCATTGAAAAATGTATATTCTTGACAAATTGTAACTGTATAGAAAAATCAATGCTGCAGAATTTCCAATGGGATACCAAATCTGAAATGCAATAACATCAAGATCCACAAGGGCCTTTATTTCAAGCCAAGAAGTGAAGTGCTTTAATCTTCACAAGAAGTGAAGTGCTTTGTGCTTTAAGGCGTGGCCTGTAGCGACACCTATTGGTAATGGTGGGCCATTTGTGGTGTGGTAGTTACTCTTGGCCTATACTATCAATGTTTCAGGATGTTTTTAACTTTTTACCATTGCATACAAAATCGGAAAAATATACCAACAATATCCACATGGGCTTTTGTTAAAGTGTTGTTGTTACTGTTGGCCTTTACTATCAATGTTTCAGGATTTGGAGAACTTTTTACCATGGCAAACAAAATCTGAAATGCAATACCATCAAGATCCACAAGGCCTTTGCAAAAGACCAAGGAACACTCTCCTGAAATGTTGCGTGTGCGTCTTGCCAAGCCCGCGCGTGTGTCAAGGGAAGACCTATGGGTAATAGTGGGCCATTTGTGGTGTGGTAGTTACTCTTGGTCTATACTATCAATGTTTCAGGATTTTTATAACTTTTTACCATTGTATACAAAATCGGAAAAGCAATACCAACAAGATCCACATGGGCTTTTTGTTAAAGTGTTTCTTTGCCTATACTATCTATGTTTCAGGATTTTGAGACCTTTTTACCATTGCATACAAAATCGGAAATGCAATACCATCAAGAGCCACATGGGCCTTTTTTTCAAGCCAATAAGTGAAGGTAGGGGGCTTGGTGAGCCTATCCATTCCAGAAAGCCTTGTATATTTGTGCTTTTTGGCGTGGCCTGTAGCGCCACCTATGGGTAATGGTGGGCCATTTGTGGTGTGGTAGTTACTCTTGGTCTATACTATCAATGTTTCAGGATTTTTATAACTTTTTACCATTGCATACAAAATCGGAAATGCAATACCAACAAGATCCACATGGGCTTTTGTTAAAGTGTTTCTCGGCCTACACTATCAATGTTTCAGGATTTGAGACCTTTTTACCATTGCATACAAAATCGGAAATGCAATACCATCAAGAGCCACATGGGCCTTTGCTAAAGACCAAGGAATGAGTGGGGGCTTGGTCAGCCCACACTCTCCTGAAATGTTGCGTGTGCGTCTTGGCCGCGCGTGTGTCAAGGGAAGGCTGAGTGTGTGTGAGATTTTGGAGCACGCGCGGGGAGGAGCAAGGGAGACATTCATTGGAAATTTTCCTAGAAATTAGCCAAGCAAGCATGTTTCAAATATTCACCAAAAATCGACCTTTCATCTTACAGTCAACTTTTTCACAGATTTGTGTTATGAACATTCTCAAGAGTTTTCATATGAACTTGTGATTGAATCAGAGTATCAGTTTTTGAATGGCTGATGTGTAAAGCATAATTTTAGCGTTAGCGATAAGTTCAATTTGCTTAATATCAATCATTTTTTGAGATATGAATTTGCCTTTGCACATGGTAACATGTTGTAGTGTCTTCCTCCGATCTACCAAGTTTAGTGTTGATATCTCAAAGATTTGCTGAGACATGACTTCACATCCTGTTTTGCGGCTTTTCTGATGAATTTGATTGGCTGTACCGGACAGACGGTTATGAGGATCAAAATTCCTTTGATAACTTTTGTGAGGCTTGGTCTGAAGATCATCTCTGGTGATTTTGAAGAAGATATGACAAAAATTGTAGGAGGAGTAGGCTTTCAAAGGTTTTTGATAAAACCGGAAATGGCGGGAAATCTGTATAACCGGAAATTAACGCCATGGTGTGCGTTGAACTCGGCTTGATCCAGGGAATCCAATGGTACCTCATTTTTGAAAATGAGTCATACGGTTCAAAAGTTGCGTGTGTAAACACAAGTCCAACTTTGACCCATTGGTGGCGCTAGAGTGGTCTAATGGGAGACATGAAACTTGGTGTAGGTATAGAAGAAACTGTCCTTAATGAGTGTGCCAAATTTCACAAAAAGTTGTCGATGGGGTCTAGGGGCTGCCATTGACTCCCATGGTACAAGAATTACAAATAATAAAACCACCAATAACAATAGGTTTCCTCCTTACGGAGGAATCCTAAATATAACTGCAAGCAGTAATGGCGGATTCCTCCAAACACTGCAAACCATTGAACAATGTTTATTCTTGACAAATTGTAACTGTATAGAAGAATGTATGCTGCAGAATTACCAATGGCATACCAAATCTGAAATGCAATACCATCAAGATCCACAAGGGCCTTTATTTCAAGCCAGTAAGTGAAGGAAGGGGGCTTGGTGAGCTTATCCATTCCAGAAAGCCTTGTATCTTTATGCATTAAGGCGTGGCCTGTAGCGCCACCTATGGGTAATGGTGGGCCATTTGTGGTGTGGTAGTTACTCTTGGCCTATACTATTAATGTTTCAGGATTTTAAAAACTTTTTACCACTGCATATAAAATCGAAAATGCAATACCAACAGGATCCACATGGGCTTTGGGTAAAGTGTGGTAGTTACTCTTGGCCTGTACTGTCAATGTGTCAGGATTTGGAGACCTTTTTACTATTGCATACAAAGTAGGAAATGCAATGACACCAAGGTCCTCAAGGGCCTATGCTGATATTCAAGGAATGAGTTGGGGCTTGGTCAGCCCACACAGTCCTGATATGTTGCGTGTATGTCTTGCCAAGCCCGCGCGTGTCAAGGGAAGAATGAGTGTGTGAGAATTTGGAGTATGCGCGGGGAGGAGCAGGGGACACATTTCATTGTAAATTTCCCTAGAAATTAGCCAAGCATGCATGTTTCAAAGATTCACCAAAAATCGACCTTTCATCTTAGAGTCAACTTTTTCTCAGATTTGTGTACTAAACATTCTCAAGAGTCTTCATATGAACTTGTTTGACTGGCTTACATGTAAAGCACTGCGAACCATTGAAAAATGTATATTCTTGACAAATTGTAACTGTATAGAAAAATCAATGCTGCAGAATTTCCAATGGGATACCAAATCTGAAATGCAATAACATCAAGATCCACAAGGGCCTTTATTTCAAGCCAAGAAGTGAAGTGCTTTAATCTTCACAAGAAGTGAAGTGCTTTGTGCTTTAAGGCATGGCCTGTAGCGACACCTATTGGTAATGGTGGGCCATTTGTGGTGTGGTAGTTACTCTTGGCCTATACTATCAATGTTTCAGGATGTTTTTAACTTTTTACCATTGCATACAAAATCGGAAAAATATACCAACAATATCCACATGGGCTTTTGTTAAAGTGTTGTTGTTACTGTTGGCCTTTACTATCAATGTTTCAGGATTTGGAGAACTTTTTACCATGGCAAACAAAATCTGAAATGCAATACCATCAAGATCCACAAGGCCTTTGCAAAAGACCAAGGAATGAGTGGGGGCTTGGTAAGCCCACACTCTCCTGAAATGTTGCGTGTGCGTCTTGCCAAGCCCGCGCGTGTGTCAAGGGAAGACCTATGGGTAATAGTGGGCCATTTGTGGTGTGGTAGTTACTCTTGGTCTATACTATCAATGTTTCAGGATTTTTATAACTTTTTACCATTGTATACAAAATCGGAAAAGCAATACCAACAAGATCCACATGGGCTTTTTGTTAAACTGTTTCTTTGCCTATACTATCTATGTTTCAGGATTTTGAGACCTTTTTACCATTGCATACAAAATCGGAAATGCAATACCATCAAGATCCACATGGGCCTTTTTACAAGCCAATACGTGAAGGGAGGGGGCTTGGTGAACCTATCCATTCCAGAAAGCCTTGTATCTTTGTGCTTTTGGGCGTGGCCTATAGCGCCACCTATGGGTAATGGTGGGCCATTTGAGGTGTGGTATTTACTCTTGGTCTATACTATCAATGTTTCAGGATTTGAGACCTTTTTACCATTGCAAATTACAGACAATATTAAAATAATCCAGTTTGAAACATTAATTTAGATTGAATTATGGCCGTTAAATGACATCTATAGATACAGACTTTATTATTCCCATCATGAAGGGCAATTTATTTGAGAAGCTTGCACACACACCAAAATATCTATTGGATCTATTGGAACTGTACGTAATTTGGGTCAATGTTCTGTGTTACTGTCATTTATTGGTATATGACATATTTTTATACATACTGTATATATCACAGTATATATGTATATATCACATGCATTGTGTACATCCTACAGAGCCAGGGCCCTCTCAGGTCACTGGGTTACAGAGAGGGTTAGAGTGTGTGTGGTGGGGTGGTGTGAGGGTTTACTTGTCTCCTTGTGAGTGTTTCAGGGAATGTTACCAGGAAATGACCAGTTGCTCCATAGTAACTGTGAAGGTCTAAAAACAGAACTGAGATTGTGAATATTCTAGAAATGTAGGCTTGGCATTTAAACCATTTTCTGATATGACCTAGTTGGGGAATCGCATCACCCATTAGAACTGACCCAGGTTCAGATATGCTGGTCAAGATGATTGTAGATGATGATATTATCTGCCTTGTGTGCTCTGGAAGAAACAACTGAAAGCCTTTGCTTTTGTTAAATAATGCTTCAACTAAATATATTTTTAAAATCCATTCACAACAGTTGTTAAAAAAAAAAAAAACTTCTGGGGGTTCACATGTCAATCATTTCACTTTACTCTCTCCACCTTTATAGGCTACCTGTAGGAGCAGACCTAAAATCTTCTCATGAATCCTGATCCATCCTCACAGTAATGGAGTCAGGATAAGCTTGTATTTTTTTTATTTATTTTTTTATAAAAAAATAAAATACATTTGGATCAGCATCTGAAAACAGCTCTTTCACCAGGTGGCACAACTAAAGGTCTGGCCCAGTAGGAGGCACAGGCTAGGAGAATTGAACCAAATGCAGAACAATTAAAACAACTGAACGACTGTTTGTCAGCTTATAGATAGCCTCACACAGCATTTCTCCAATTGTTAACTCAACTGATTCTATGCACACCATGTAAAGTTTTGCATGTACACAATATGTGTTTGTCCCAGCTTTCAGTGTGTGTGTAAAAGAGAGATTAATTGAACATTCTTGAGTTGTGTGAGTATTAGTCCATACTGCATGTGAATAACATATTACTTAAGTTAACCCTGCAAACAAACCAACACAGCACTGTAAAAAAACTAAGAGTCTGCACCTATTATATCATGTTTTTATTTCATGTTATCTACTTTTCAATATATTTTTAAACAGCAATATCCATAAAATATTAACAGTGTGCAAGAAAACATGAGTTATGGCACATTAGAGAACAGTTACAAAAAATATATATATTTTCTTTATAATCAATCAAGGCAAAAAGATACATGTACAATATATGTATACACAGGAGATCAGAACTAAAAAGATGAGTCTCAGGCAGGGCACAGAGCCGACTGGTTGATGTTTGATACTATACTGTAGGTCCACCAATAACAAACCTCTATTCACCTCAAATGACCAGAAATGTATTTTGGGGTACAACACACACAGCAGATGTTATTCCTCGAGTTCAATCTAGAGCTGAGTGTTCTCTTTTAGACTGTTATTGTCAAATGAGTCAATCAGGTGCCAGAAGACAACCATGGAACAAAATTCACAAATATAAGGCAAACAATCAACCAACCAATTAATCAAGACAAGCCACCAGTCAAGCAGTTACTTCAGTTGGTTGTCATTGATATGAACCCAACAACTGTTGGTATTAATGACAACATAAAATATCCTTCTGAGTTTTGGCCTCAAACAGTTTCAGTGAGTGAACTGTGAAAGCTGTGTCTGTTTCTGAAGCACAAAGAGAAACAGAATCTGTGTGTGACTGTATTAATGCTCAATGTTTGCCTTCACAGTGCTTCAGCAGCAAAAATGAAGCCATAGTTATCTCCACAACTACTACATAGATACTATCCTGTGGTAGTACAGGCACCAGATGCTGGTTTTACTGCTCAACTGCAGCTCTTCATCATCAGACAACCTTTTGTGACATTTGAGAGAACATTTTGATTTGACTGTTTAGCTCCTATTCTCTCTCAATGCTTGATGCTTCCATACCAGTCTTTGTTCTCTTTCAGGAACCCTTGTTCTGTGTTTCTGCTGGTCCCATACTGTCTATGGCCACACTCAAACTTCTGATCTCAGATATCTGTACTAACAGCACAGTCTGTTCTTTTTTGTGTTTGTGTAAGGTAAAAGACAGTGGCCCAAAATTAACAACCATCCCGAGCAGTCTATTTCTCACACACACACACACTACTCACCAACACACAAAGTGTGTGTTAATAACAAAAACAAACATGCACACACAAATGTGGTTGAAAGCACATTCAGTCATGCACACACAACACCTCCCACACTATCCATAGTTCTCCTGCAGTCCGGATTCCTGTACAATGGTCACTCACACACATACAAACACACAGTTATCACTGATCCTGCATTCAGGCTCAGCACAGAAACCTGGAGTTTTTCAAACAAAGCCACTGACCAATGCAGACTTCTGTCCTCACCCAGCCCAACACAACATAATCCTCTGCCGAAGTACTGAGACTGCTTCATTCTTATTCTGATCACCCTGCTTCTCTGCCTTGTGGAGTTCGAGAACATAAACTTCTCTCCAGAAGGTAGTGGTGACCCTAACCACTTCCTGTTGGCCAGAGTGTTTCATGTGTGATGGGCCTATGCTTCAACCATCGGAGATGGGAGGTAACATCTACCTCGAGCTGCTCTGGCCTGAAATGACTTAACAAAAATACGGACAGAATCCTGACAGAACAGAACCGCTTACGCAAAACAATAAAATACTAAAAGAATGAAGATTCCATGTTAGTTTTTATCTTACAAACACAACAGAGTAATACTCCACTGATCAGGTGCCATGGACTTCATATAGAGGAAACTCAAACTAACCCAAAACAACTACTCTCCATTGATTCACTTCATCACGTGTCTGAAATAAAGTTTATACACTTATTTTGTTTCTTCTGGCATCGTTTTCCTTCTTGTCCTTTTATACAATCAAGTGTGTTTTAAGTTTGGAGAACAGAACCATTGCGGTGGAGACAGAGGACAGCAAACTGTTTGCTGGTGCTCCACATTTGCACTAGAAGCCAGACAAAGCAATCCGCTGGCTCTCATTGGGTTACAGAGACGGTTTGAGGGTGTGTGTGAGTGTGTGTGTGTGTGTGTGGGGGGGGGGGGCAAGTATGGAACTGTCTGGTTTTACTTGTCTCGTTGTGAGTGTTTCAGGGAATGTTACCACGAAATGACCAGTTCAGTGACTAAAGGTCAGGGGATCAGTACCCTCGCCTTAGACCAGAATACTCAGGTTCACTTCCAGGGCTAAAATATTATTATTGGCTTAGCTCAGTGAGCCAACAAATTAGACAGACAATTACAGTTAAATAACTGACTGGTTTTACACTCACACTCTTCCTTATTTTCATCCCACCATCGGCCTACACTATCCTTCCCTATTCCGTCCCTGTTCTTTACCGTCCTCTCCTCCAATATACAGCCAACCCATCACATGTACAACAAATTATATCAGTCTAATGCTCACTGTATGCAGATTACTAGAAATTATATAAATCCAAATCCCTTCTTAAAATGAATCCAACCCCATCCAGTAATGAGATCAGGATGTGTGAATGCAACCCAGACTATAAACACTGCCCGGTCATACTTAGGAACGCAGATAAATTGAACTCAGGCCAGAATGTGTCTAATTCTTTGCCCAGACCTGCCCTTAACTGTGGCTGTGGTGTTGTTTAGAATGCAACCAGCGGGAGTGAGCTTGTAGAGGGCTAAGTACATGTTCTGTATGTGTTTAATTGTGGGAGTGTGTGTTTATGTTTATGTGAGTCTATGTGTGTATGTGTAGGTATATTGTAGAAGGGGACAGGCACGGCTATAGGATGATGCAGGGTTTCTTGTCCTTGAAGGGGTTTTCAGATGTGGGCACCCCCACCAGCAGGGGATCACTACGAGCATGCTGCTCACAGTAACTCATCAAGTCTGCTGCTGCTTTGGACACCTGTACAGAGATAAGGGATTGTGTGTGTGTGTGTGTGTGTGTGTGTGGGGGGGGGGGGGGGTGGAGGTAGAAAGGAAGAAAAGGAAAAAGTGTGTGAGAGAGGGAGGGAGAACAGACTTAAGATTTAATATACAGTATTTGTTCTGATTTGATCTGTAGACGCACACACCCCATACATTACCTTAATGCGTTCTATTCCAGCCTCAATCCTCAGTTGCTCAACCAGTTTTCTGGCCTGGGCGATGTTATTAGTGGTAGACATGATCCATCAGTGTTCACCACACTGGAGAAGAACTGAAAGAGAGTGGGGTTGGGAAAGAGAGAGTACATTATCTACATTGTATCTTGTTGATTATGTTTACTGTTTAAGTATTCCGGTTTAAGTATTCCGGATGTCCGACGTGCGGCCATTAAAAGGAAGTTGCATGCAGTTTAATATTTTCGAGTCCATTGATTTCACCTACCTACCAATCATATGCGAGGAACACAGCTATAACTAATGTTAATAAACCAAATTCGGATTCAGATTCTGTTACAAGCCTATCAGAAGTAGAGCAGGGCGGGTCCTGGCAACCTAGTGTGAATGAGATCCATACGTCACGTTAGCCTTGTTGGTGAAGCATGGAGCGCAAATTTGTGAAGCACGTTGGTTTGTGTCTTACGCTGTTGATGGGGGCGTGGCCCAATATTTTGGGAAATGGGGCTTAAGTGACAAATGACAACATAAGACGACTTGATAAAAAAATACTAAGGCATTTATTTCTGCTTTATACAGTTTCTGTTCGGGATGTTTTTTTTGTTTTGTTTTTCGTGCCGTGAGGTTGGGGGGGCCGGCAGGGTGGCCAATCTTTGACCAATGGTGGCCATCATAATTAAAATAATCACTTGTGATTGGAAACGGATGACAAGTTAACTAAATTAAGCATGAAAACACAATTTCATCAATTCTATTCTTTATAGCTAATTTTTTTTCTTAAATCCATCATGGAACATATGATCAGGTCATGATGTTTCTGTCAGGAGAGTGGTGTAATGTGGATGATTGCAGAAACAGGAAACGATTTCAAAGTGAAAAAAGAAATAAGAAAAGGGAGAAGTTGAAATTACCTAAGCTAAGGCAGTTTTTCCAATCAAAGAATGCGTCCGTGGAAGATGAAGACATTTCTGATAACATTTCAAGTGCTGCTGGGCCAAGTTTAGCTATTGCTAGCAGCAGCAGATAAACAGCCACTTCAACAGCAACTAACGTATTTTAAGGAAAATAAGCTGCGGATTGTAGGCATACTGTGGCCTTTTTACAGTTTTCTTGTGCTTGTGTGGCTTATAGAGGGTTTTCACGGCGCGTCACCAGACCGGAAGTCGCCATATTGGAGTCACTCCGCATCACAACAAAGCACAGGCACTGAAGTATATACCGCACGTCGTCAAGGAAAATTGTTAATTATTGCCGTGTTTCAGGTTGCAACAATAGGACAGATCTAGAAATACACATGCAATAATATAGCTTCAAGCAACGATGCAGGTTCCTCCGCAAATTGGCAAAATACTATAAACATGTACACTGCCCAGAATGTGACGTCGGTGAAAACCCTCTATATTTCGAAGCGGGTTTTAGAACAAAAAAGTGGCTTTGTCACGGTCTCAAGATCTCTACAGAACGTACAGCTAATTTCAAGCTCGACACTTGAACAAGGGCTTATTATTTGAAAGAGGAATTATTTACTGTGTATTTACTATTACTGTGACGTGCTCAAGTAGGCAAATGGCGAGTAGAACATAACATTTCATAATAATTTCAGTAAATCAAACAGCTGCAAGACCCAATGAAATGTTATAGGTTAGCTAGCAAAATAACGCCAGCATCGTTAACAACATTACTTATTCAACTTTGGTAGTGTAACCGAGCTCTTTGTAAGTTTGTTTTTGTCCACGCCATCATAATTGTATATGATCGTGTGGACAATAAGACACGGACATGGGGGTGTTCCATCAACGTAGATTAAGGAAAAGCAAGACTTATTTCGCCAAGTCTCACTTACTTTAGCGAGAGTTCCGTTCCATTAAGGTGGATTATTCTAGTTGTAGCTACGTAACCAAGGTTCGGAACTAGCCTGACCCGTGTCAGGCTAAAAGTCAAGCTAAACCAAAATGTGTTGCAAATAATTTCAAACAGGTGTAATCAGAATCTCAAAAGACAGTTCCATCGAGTAAATTCCTGCAAAGCACTTTAACAGAGCCTGATTAAGGATTAGACATTCTCTGACTTTTTGAAGTGCAGACATGAATGATTCACGTGTTTAGGCCTACTTCATCTCCAAAAAATATATTAATTTAAATGAACAAGTTAAGAAATAATGTCACTTTATCTGTTTTCAAAAGCCATTGGTTAATTGACATGAAATAAGGCCTTAGAAACTAAGCAGAGCGTCAAGACAACATACAATCAATTATGGCATATCCGTTCTTTGACAAGCCTGTGGTGGATGAAGGTGCTCAGATTATACAAAGAGCGTTTATCCCACCAGCCTCAATATGACCTCTTGTCGGCTTCCCCAATATTATAGGTGTAATATACTGTCCCCATGGGTGTTTCCAGGCCCGATGGAAGACTCAGGGGGTGACTGCTTGGTGCCCCCATGGTTGAAAGTGTTTCTAAAATGCCCTCGAGTGGCAAAAATCAGACCAAGTGCCCTACTGTCTGCCATTCAAATTGTGAAATATTTTTGAGTGCCCAGGATGTCTCACACAATAAATGACAGTGTGCCCTCTATAAATGTAAAAACATGTCTTAATGAGTTCCTTTATAGTATAGAAAATGTGATGCAGTACCCTATAAGGTGCCCTTATAATGGCCTAAATTGGACTGTTCCCATGCCCTTACTTCCAATGGAAACGGGTGCTGTTATGAAGTGCCCTTTATGCTGCCCCTACATGACAGTGTCCCAAATGTTGCCCTTTCCAAAGAAGACAATTAGATGCTGTGCCCAACAGTCTCCCCTAATGTTCCCAAAAGGGCATGCTTTCCTAGAGTGAGTTTGTCACTGTCCAAGCCCCCTCTGGATCTGTGGAGGCAGACTATGTTAATTGGAAATACTCGTAATATAATAATGATAGTCGTGCTGAGCAATTGTGTGCAGTTTGGGTCACCTTCTAATCTAAAAAGTCAGTGCTGGATCTGTGCAATAGTCATTCTAGTGAATCCCTATTTTAGTCATGGTTATCTTTCCATTTTATACGGTGGCCCTGAAGTGCAAAACACCCCCCCTAATATGAGTACATCCCCCAAATGAAAACACTCCCCCGAATACGAGTCAACTCCCCCCAAATCTGATGACTTCTTCACCTCCCCCCAATACAAAAACACGCTCCCCCAAATGGAAAACAACATTACATTAACTCAAAAACACATTACATTAACTCTGAACAGAAAGGGTAGGTACTGCACTTCAGCACTGATTGGATGCAGTAGGCTAACAGTGCGTGTCCACTGCAGCGTCACGATGCAAGCGACAACATGTTTTCCATCCATTTTCTATGGAGCCAGGCGAATCGCTTGCGTGGTGCATTGTGGGTAGCGACGCGACACAACAGAGTTGACATTTTCTCAACTTTATGCAAATGAGGAGCGATTTTCGCTAGCGATGGCCAATCGGAGTGTTTTCTTGTTTCTCGTAACGTAGCAACCATGGTAAACATTTCTAACTTTCTAGGTTTCAACAGATCCTGTTTAAGGAGAGCCTTGCCACTCCCTATTATGCCCCATTGTACCGAATTTGGCTGCAGTTCCACCAAAGTTCCACTGGGGGTGATCGTGAGCGAGTGCATGGGAATGGGAGTCTATGGAGCTAAACGGCTAAATTTGTCTCTTTCGCCTGATTGTCGTTGAGAAATCTCCGAATTGATTGTAGTTTTTGCATGTTCAACATGGATTATAGGTCGAAAGTTGAATGAACGAGTACTTATGTCCTTTTGATTTCTTACAGGGTGAGTCGTTGTTGCCCATAACACGCTAGCATTCTGCTAATAAATGCTGATTGGTTAGTGAAGGACTGATACGACCAGAGCTCCCGCTTGATGGCATCCGAATCAGAATGCCAGAGCATTAGCAACATTAGCAACAACATTAGCAAGCCAAAAACTCTTTCTAGCATGTGTATTGACAGGGAGAGCCTAACCTGTCAGCTGTGTTGTCGATGCCCTGAGAGAAAAAAGTAAGTGACCAGAGCTTGCCGTAAAGCAGTAGTTCTGGTCGTACAATGTGTATGACGTCAATGACATTTTCAAAAGCTTTTTAGAACAGAAAAGCGACTTTAAAACAATCTAACAGCCAGCAGTGTGTATTATTTTTGCCTCCCCTTTCGAATTCAAATTACCAGACAAAAAATTATATCCTAAGAAGTGGATTTTGAGGGGTATAGTTCCATAGACCTCCATTCATTCTGCACTCGCTCGTTAGCACCCTCACATGGAACTTCAACCAGTTCAGAACCCGGAAGTTTCCCGAGAGTGGCAGTTCTCTCCATATTAGACATTCTCTGGTTTCAAGGTGGAGGAGAAACTAATCGTTTGTGTGGTTGCTTACCTGTACATAGCTGTATTTGTACAGAGATGTTAATAATAAAAAACGATGCATGGCGCAAGCTTGCCGAAGTTGTTGGTGCTTGTACTTTCTAATTCAGACATTACGTAACTTCGTTCTGTAGTAACTAGCTAGCTAGCCCGGCTGGAACTCACTATCGTATCGACAGATTAGCAGAGACTGAGGAATATAGTAAAACGTTTTTTACACATGTCAACGTGTATGTCTATTAAGCAGTTTTGTATTTTGTATACAAGTTGTATTTTGATCGATGTTGCAACTACGTACACCAAGTCTGCACACTTGGCCATGACAACTACAACAGCGATTTTAGAGAACTACATTCTACGTTCATCCGTTTGAAACGCCCCCGAGCGTGGTGAACTGTGGGAAGGCGAGCGATGGCAAGCGATTTGCGTCGCTGCAGTGGACACGCACTGTTACTGGCCAATTTATACTTCTGCGTTTTTACGCACACGCACACGGGGAACGCCCTCTCCGTCAAGAAACGCTCTCTGCGTGTCCTCGTAGAGCCCTCGCAGAGCTCTGCGTGCGCTTCCTGATTTTCCTGACTGTCCGTCGGTCCGTGCGTCTTTTTACGGATACCCCTTGGCTATGATTGGTCTGTATTACGAACCGTTTGCGTCAGGGGTGGGGGCGGGGTTGCCGTGACCAACAAGAGAACAGAATCCTTTGACCGCCATTGTTAGGGTAAGGGTTAGGGTAAGTTTTTACAACTCTTATTTCAGCTAAACAGTACATGTAAATCAGCATCTGAATTAAAATGTGACGAGAAATGGGCAGTGTAGTTGCTGAAAATGTGCTTATTTTATTGATGAAATGGTTCATTTGTTCATCTGCTCCGACCTTTCGATAACCTAGCTAGCATCGCAGTGCAGCGTCATCTACTGTTCTGGCTGTGAATTGCTTTCAGCACGCAGAGCCGTCGGAGTAGTATAAATTCAACCAGTCCGTCCGACTCCGTGCGTGCGTCTGTCCGTTAACGGAGACGCAGAAGTATAAATCGGCCTTAACAAGAAATATGAAATTGATCGACAGAAGTACAAAATGCAATCGCCTGGCAGAGTTACGTGCACCAGGACATTTGTTTGGCTATCGAAGAATGTAGCAAATTAGTATGCTACTTAGGCAAAAGTATTTAGTGTTAAATGTAAAAATCGATAGTCAAACAATAACTATCCACATTACTCAGTCGTTGTGGCATTTCGGTGTTCTGTAGTGGAATATTAGTTTTTTCTTCTGAGAAGTCCTGCTTCCTTCAACTGCGTTTTAAGCGTGCGCATAGGCTAGGCCAGTGTTTCCCAAAGACTGGGTTGCGACCCTCGGGTGGGTCGCAAGAGATTTTTGGGGGGTCGCCTTGTCACGATCTGAATCTCTGCCAGTGGCGATTTCTTAAACTAATTAATGGTCTAATATTTACTATTGTGTTAACATTTTAAATGCGTTAGAACACGTTCATATCGAAGACGAGTTCATTCAGAATCAGCTACATAAATTAGCAGGTCGACTGACTGATTTCCTTCTCATACATTCCCGTAGCGCCACAGTGCATTTCCCTGTTGAAGCTCAGCTTCTATGGACTTCAAAGGGGCTGCTTTGAACTGTTTTTTTCAGTGCTTCGAAACTATACGGTCATTGGATAAATGCTGCGATTATGTCCCGCCCATGGACGCTCAGGTGGGGGTGAATGGAGGAGTGGACTGGCCTGGATGCAGGGCTTCCGCGTGATGATTGGAGGGTCTGTTGAGAGACATCTCCTTTTGATTGACAATAATTTTGTACTATAAAAAGTCACCGAAGCTATTCAAGCTCAGTCCCATCGCGGATTCTGTAAGTGTAGTCGAATTGTCGAAAGAGCTGCTGCAACTTATCTCTTGGTATTTTCTTGGCGAAGTTGCTAGCGAGTTTTTATCATACATTTCAGACAATTATACACCACATGCCTTGTTTCTGTTTAACTTAATTCACACATTTTCTTCGAGTTTAATATTGTTTCGTTGATCGTTCCTTCATTCATTCATTCATTCATTCATTCATTCATTCATACATAGGCCTACTATACATACAGTAGGCTCGGCTAGTGTCCTAAGGGCCAGTGAACTAGAAAAACAATGTAAAATATATATGATTTATGAAAATGAACTTCCCCTATTTGAAAGACCAGCAGCCGTCTGTGCGTAATAAAACTCTTCTCGTTGCGCTCATTGTGAACTTTGATCGCTATTTTCCAACAGCGAGGTATGCCTTTCTGAATGATGAAAGGTGGATGCAAAATCCCTTCGAATTTGAGAGTCCTCAGGCTTAACTTGAGTTGACGCTTAGTCCTACAGAAGAAACCGAGTTGTTGCAGCCCAGCTGCGATCGCACTGACGCTATGGATCTGTGACCTTATCATTCTGGATAAGCATTTTGTCAGAATATCCTGTCCTCAGTAGGGCCAGTATTTCTAATTCTATGCTTATTCTTTTCACTACCACGTACATGTGCGAATTGGGATTTTCTGTGCTCACAAAAATGAAGACAAGCACAGAAACTGACTGAATGCTGCGTCTGATATGCGTGTTGCGCTCTCCTCCTGCACCACGGACTGAAACGCACTACAAAAACGCAGACAGGCTCACCTATCCCATTAGCAATGTTGAAAAGGATACAACATGTTTTGTATAATTTGTAATCTTTTTGTAATTATTTCATATTTTGTTCCAATATTGCTGGTTCAATTGAATGTTGAAAATAAGAATACATGGGCTATATGTTTTTTATAGCTGTATGTCCAATTAGGCACTTATTGGATACCTTCTTTAAACATTGCTGTTTCAATTGTTCAGAGAGAAGTGATCACTCAGTCTGAGATAGCTTATTAACAATGGCAGTAGGCGTACAAGTTCTGAAATAACAATACAATAACAGTAAAATATCCTCACTATTGTGCAATAATGGTCAAATCCACCTTTATTTTGTGATTTACGAATAATCTCTATTGGCTTGGGTCGCGAAGGCTTGTGACTTTTAAAATATGGGTCCCCAGAAAAAAAGTTTGGGAAACACTGGGCTAGGCTACTTATTGTAATATTGTGAAACATTAACAGCATATTTAAGATTATTTCATAGGAATGACCCTGATTAAAATAAAGAGTAGTGTCATGACTCTGAATTGTTAACACAAATGTTTCCTCTTTCCTTCCAACCAAAACGATCAAGTTCATGATAATGACAGAGTTACGTGGACTAGTTGTTTGGCTATCGATGTTTAAGTTTAACACGCAATTTATGCTTTTGCATAAGTAGCCTATGCTACATGCTTCGATACCCAAATAAATGTCCCGGTGCACGTAACTCTGTCAGGCTATTGCATTTTGTACTTCTGTCGATCAATTTCTTATTTCTTGTTAGTTAGCCTACTGCATCCAATCAGCGCTGAAGTGTAGTACCTACCCTTTCCGTTCAGAGTTAATGTAATGTGTTTTTGAGTTAATGTAATGTCGTTTTCCATTTGGGGGAGTGTTTTTGTATTGGGGGGAGGTGAAGAAGTCATCCGATTTGGGGGGAGTTGACTCGCATTTGGGGGTGGGGGGGGTTTTTCATGTGGGGGATGTACCCATATTGGGGGGGTGTTTTGCACTTCAGGGCCACCGTATAAAATGGAAAGATAACCATGACTAAAATAGGGATTCACTAGAATGACTATTGCACAGATCCAGCACTGACTTTTTAGATTAGAAGGTGACCCAAACTGCACACATTTGCTCATTGCTTTTATCCCAAAGCTCAGCATTTAGCCTATCACTTAATAAATGCGTGTGGCAAAGTCATTTTGCCAGATTGATCTGTGTTATGAACCGCTGACACAAGCCCATAGATAAAGGACTAAAAAATAAATGCCGCTGGGCATGGATAGAAGTGGATAGAAGAAGGTAGACGGCGAGCCTTTTGGCATTTGGCAGAAACTAAGAGAGCCTGGTGCTTGTTTCTGCGCGTTTTGCTCGAGGAAGCTACTATATGCTAGCAGCAGTAAGAAAGTGCTTGCCACGATGTTGCCGGAAGCAGCTGACCTTTGTCTATGACTGACCGTGTCTGCGACTTAAAAATATGTTTGTGCACATTTATTGCAGAACATGACTTGTCATTCACAATTTGTTAGCTACTGTTCACCTTGTGCAGAAAACTAGCAGAAAACAAAAATGCATTTCTCCCCCCCCCCCCCGCACCTGCCCACCTAAGTAAATTTCTTGTTTCTGGCCACTTATTATTCGAAGCTGGGAGGGCCGCCGGCCCTCCGACCCATAATTTTTTACTACTAATAAAAATGTCGGGGGGGGGGGGGGGGGTGTTTTCATTTGGGGGATGTACTCATATTAGGGGGGGTGTTTTGCACTTCAGGGCCACCGTAATTTTATCTTAAAGCTCAGCATTTAGCCTATCACTTAATAAATGCGTGTGGCAAAGTCATTTTGCCAGATTCTTGTTTCTGGACAGTTATTATTCGAAGCCGGGAAGGCCGGCCCATAATTTTTTACTACTAATAAAAATGTTGGAAGAAGATTGAGCAACACGGTTTGCCGGCCCCCCTTTCCCCCAGGCCGGTTGGTCTATTCCAAATGAACGTCTATGCAGCCCTTAGTGCCGCTTATACACAACAGTGACACTGACACATCGAAAGTTAGCTATAGAGACAATATGAAGATGGAAAACCAGGTTAAGAAACGTAAACGTAATTACCTTCACTAGACAATGTCTTACCAATTGGACAAAAGGCTTTGTTTGTTTGTTTTACATCAAGCTCAAAAAACTACTTTTCGCTCAAATCAGCCAAAATAATTTGCTTGTGTGCTACGCGCGCTCGCATTAAGCGTGGAAGTCCCAAAGCATCACATCAGGCACAGAATTTGCATGCATTAGCAGGGCGCTCGCTGTGGTGGCGTATACGGGACCAGTTCTGGTAGTCTGGTCTGGATCAAAGTCCAAGGCCTATTTTTACTCCCAGTCCGTCCCTGTAGGTAATGGATAGAGAGAATCCTTGAATCACTTAATCTTAATGGTTTTATTCTGTCCTCCTGTGGCCTAAACAAAAACATGTCAGGGCTAACCAGGATGCTCAAATCCTTCCCTAAATAAATCAAATGAAAACAAACACCTGAACCCTGAAAAATTATGTTAATAAAGTAGATCCACATGCCTTCACACTGTATGGCATTTACACTTTGGGATGTCACTGAATAACTAACATCACACCCCTCCACTGTCTGGTTGTAAGTCAGGTATTGCAGGATTTCCGGATGTGACTTGAGACACATCTAACAGCGGCAGAGCAGGGAATCAGGGCTTTATTTTTCGGACTGGTTTCTATGGAGATGGTTTGTCTCTGGCCAGGGGCAGTTTTAGGC
This sequence comes from Hypomesus nipponensis, assembly GCF_054491055.1. Lineage (NCBI taxonomy): Eukaryota > Metazoa > Chordata > Actinopteri > Osmeriformes > Osmeridae > Hypomesus > Hypomesus nipponensis. The sequence continues at coordinate 3,208,508 of NC_140363.1, read as the reverse complement.
ACGGGCAGACTGCCATCTCACCGCCATGTCACGTGGGGGGCGCACGAGCATTTAAAAAAAAGAAATCTCTGAGCGGTTTTCTCTTATCGATCATTTCAGTTTGTGGGGAATTGGCATATTGGCGCCCCCTTCAGGCAGCTGCAGGCAACCTCTGCTTGCTGAGACGGTGCCATGCAGCATTTTCCTTCATTTGTCGCTGCCAGGTAGTAGCTGCTCCTCCCGTGGGCTGTGGCCGACGGGGTAGGGGGCGGCACAAGATTGTCTCTGGCAGAGTCAGGTTAAACTGTGTCTGAGGTGCTGGCACAGCCATGTGGTCAGAATATGTTACTGCAGGTCTTGAGGCTGTCATAGAATAGCAATTCTCAATCCTGGTGTTTGGGACCCCCTGCCCTACATGTTTTAAAGGGGTGGGGGGGGGGGGTGGCTTTGCAGTCCTTTCTGATAGCTGCAGCTGCTTACCTCTGACACACACACACATACACAGACACAACAGCCTTATGGGCTTACCTGGCTGATGGTGTGCAGATGGGGTTCTGCTCTGTATGACTGAAAACAACAGGTCAATGACAGGTGAGTTGTGGCAGGGGGATGTGCAGGGTTGGTTAGATAGACATACTCAGGTGTGTATGACTGTTGGACAGGAGAGAGCTGTGGACAGAAAAGAGCATGTATAGAGAATACTACATACAGTATTCATCTTACTGAATGTTACAGTCACACACACACAAAGAGAACAAGTACTTTACACTTCAATTTCCCAACCTCCAAATCAGATTGATAAAAGGTATTTTCAAGGCAGGATAGGTATGTTTTGCTAACTATTTTGACCTGAGTTTTAAGTATCTAAACCTAAATATCCCACACCCTCCATTCAAAGACACTCCCCTAAAACACATGAACTACCGTCAGCTCTGACAGTTCTTTTTTACTTTCAGAGCATTTGATAAATTGATTACTATCAGGATGTGAAGTGTATTTAATCAAAAAGTGCTATTCAAGAACATTACCTATCGTAGCTTTTCGTTAACAGACTACAAAGTCCTAAAATTACTGTAAAAACTACAAAAACTGAAAATATTTGAAGTATGACAAATAGAAAGAATTGTTGAGGGAATGTAAAGAAAACATGAACGTCTCTGGGAAAACTGACCTTGTACAGGCCATATTAATTCTGTAATTAAAACATGACTATGTCAAATTATCAGTCCTCTTCTGCCCAACTTCTCTCATCCTCTCTTCGTGCCTCTTTACAATCTACACTTTACCCACCCGCCCCCTCTCCCTCCATTTCTCCCCCTGGAGAAGGAACAGGAGTGTCACTTTAATTACTTCTCCTGTGCAGTAGCTAAGTAATTCATATATGTAATTGTGGAGCTTTGTCAGTTAGTGTGTATGTGTAAAAGAGAGGAAAGGAGAGAGACAGAAAGGAGAGAGGAGACAGGATGCAGAAAAGAGAGAGGATGGAGTGAGAGAGTAGAGAGAAATAGGATATATTCTAAAATGGCCACATGTTGGTTTATGAGTCTTCCCTCCCGCAAAATGAATATGCACTCTCCGTTTGGGTTTCTGCACATTTGTTAGGTTTAACACTAGATTTTTTGTGTCATAAAAATATGAAAGGAATTGTGTAGTAAAAAATAATAACAATAGGCCTAATAATAAATAATCCGTTTTTCATTTTCTCATTGAAATTTGCAAACTATATTTTAAGGAATCCAGTTTCTAAAAAATAGATCGAGGCTACAATGCTGTTTCACATTTAAATACAAGGGTGGTCACCATTTAACGTTAAGATCTGACAATAATTAGCTATGTCGCAAACTTTATTTTAAGCAATCCAGTGTCAAAAATATGCGCACGTAAACCTTCTACACTGAATCTGAAACACAGACAGCTATTCTGTATCCATTTCAAATTGACCGTATGGACCCGGTGACGTTAGAGGGCCTACAGCAGGAGACATCAATCGATAACATTCACGAAAATTCATTTATCCCCTGGGTATATAGGCCTGTCAATGTCAGGCCTATGTAACGGTACAGCCTGCTAGCACAGGTATCACTACAGTGTTGTCCGGGATCAGCCTACTCTCACACACCAGTTAACACCTACCATGCAGACGCAAACGTTATTCGTATAGGTAAGGGACAGCTTTATCAGCATCAGATTGCAGTGATATGTTCGCTCGGTGTTGCCGAGTCCCCAGATCCATAGACCAGGCATTCTACCGTGTGAAAACACAATGCGGGCATTTTGATAGATAGAACAGCATGTCCTCTCTCATGGCTATCTATACCCGCTTACACACACAAACAGACCCTGGGAAAGCACATACGGCCATAGGTCTAACGTAAAATGTATGACCGCTTGATAAAAGAGGTAGACAAATAGGCCCTATTCCGATAATAATTGTTTGCTATGAGAACAGGGTGGTGACATGTTTTAAAGCCGTCAATGTGAACCTATAGCCCAGCCATCGGGATACAATAGCCAATGCATTTATTTCACAGCAGTATTAAAGTAAAACAGACACTCCAAAGACATGTGTTACAATTCGATTTTCTGTAGTCAGCTACAGCGGTCTATCTTCGGCTGACCCTGTCCCCAGTCCTCCCCAACCTCACGCGGACAAGGCTTGGGAAATCTGAATTCGTGACACCGATGAAGCCTTCTCAGCAAACAGCCGCCCTCGGTGGCCAAAATCAGGAGTGACAAGCGCACTTAATTGAAAAAGAGAGACATGCTAAGAGATATTGACAGAATCTCCAAATATTTCTAAACTCACCTCCGAATGCGCTGATTTTGTGACTTAAAGGGCCAGGTTCGCTTCTTCCCCTCTCCTCGTTCACTTCACGTCTTTGCCGAGCCAAACGCCACCCCCTCCGTTACCCATGTCTGTCCACTGCCCCCCTCCCTTCGTTTCTCCGCCGCTTGTGACAAGCGTGGCAAGCGTTCTCTCACACACAAACTTGCTTTCCCCTCTTTAGATAAGGAGGTCGGAATAAAATAGATGAGGGCTTCTTATTGCAGTTCTATTGTCAGTTTGACATTTTTCCCACCAATGACCTAGACAAGAATGTGAGCTCGTGAGCTGACTCCCGATCTGTTGTTGAGAAGAGTGCAATAGGGCGGCCCTTGTCTCAGCACTGAAACCAATCGGCATTACAAAACGGCTTTCCCTCCACCTCCCTTACTCTAAAGTGACCGTTAGGTTGAGGTCACATACTCGATATTTCAAAATACTCTCTTATTGTCAGTAGGTACATTGCCTGTCTGAACGCCCATGGCCAGATTTCCCAGATTCGTTAAGAAGCTCTTAACGCTCGAGCTTCTTAGAGTTCTAAAAACGCTCTAAAACGCTCTTAGCGTTAAGAGCTTCTTAATAACCAATCTGGGAAACCCGGCCCCTTTCGTTGTTGTGTCACCACATGTTTGTGCAGATGCGGTGGCAGCCTGAATTGGAGAAAACCCACGTCTAGCAATAACACATAGTGACACTAGAGCACGCCATTACTCAAGTACTTCGACTATGTACTTGCACGACAAATGACACCCCATCGCAATTTTCATCCTTTCCTTAGAAGGCCAAATATGCTCTAATTCAACATGGATTACTATTCTCCTTCCATTCAATTCCTTGAAATCAAGATATAACACTTGACAAGCTTATACCTGGAATACTGAGAATAGCACCAAATGCAGGTCATAGTCCTGCAGATCCTTGGTCTTTTCCTACTTCAGCCAGTGGTTTATGTTTGACATGACAGGTGGATATAAACTATTGAAATGAATTGTTATTTTAGTTTAGTTAAGGGAATAATCCAGTTAAATGTTGGCACGAAGGTGAAGACATACAACTCACCAGCCGTTTTATTAGGTGCGCCTGTTCAACTGTACATTAACGTAAATATCTAAGCAGCCAAATTTGTGGTCACTCAATGCATTCAGGCATGTAGACATTGGTCAAGACAATCTGCTGAAGTTCAAATCAAGTATCAGAATGATTAACAAAGGTGATGTAAGTGAGTTTGAATGTGGCATGGTTCTTGGTGCCAGACAGGATTATTTGAGTAATTCAGAAACTGCTGATAAACTGAGATTAGCACTCATAACCAGGGGAGTTGCTAGGGTTCCTGGGGCTGCTGGCTATTTTCTTTTTTACTTATAAAAAGTAAAACAAATGTAAAAAGCACTTTTCAGCTAAGAACAGGAGACTGGCAACAATTTGCACAGACTCACCAAGAAGATTGGAAAAATGTTGTCTGGTCTGAAGAGTTTTGATTTCTGCTGCAATGGTGAAGTCAGAATTTTGCATAAACAAGAGCATGGATCCATCCTGCTTAACATCAATGGTTCAGGCTGATGGTGGTGTTATAATGATGTAGTAACTATTTTCTTAGCACACTTTTGGCCCCTTGAGCATTGTCTAAATCCCACATCCTACCTGAGTACTGTTGCTGCCAAAGTCCTTCCTTTTCTGACCAGAGTGTACGAGCTGTCACAAAGCTCAAATCATCTCAAACTGGTTTCTTGAACATGACAATAAGTTCACTGTCCTTATATGGCGTCCACAGTCACCAGATTTAAATCCAACAGAGCACCTTTGGGATGTGGTGGAACGGGAGATTCACCTAATGGATGTGCAGCCAACAAATCTTCAGCATGTGTGTGATGCTATCATGTCAATATGGACCAAAATCTCTGAGGAATGATAAACCTTGTTGGTCTGTGCTCAATAATTAAGTCAGTTTTGAAGGCAAAAGGGCAGTGTGCGAAATACGGGGGGGTCTGGGAGGGCTCGACCTCCCCGATTACCCCATGAACCCCCCTGAAAGCCTCAAAAGCAAAATTTGAAGGGGGTCTCAATGTTATTCAAAATAAATTAATATTGTCACTAATGGTCACTAAAATGTTTTTAATCTCACCATGTCCAGTATTCAGAATTCAAAAAATTTACTCACAATTCTTTTGGCCAAGCGGAGCCAGCCAGTCCTGTGTACGTATAGTTCGCCAAACCGAAATGTTGAGAAGTCAAGGGCTAGCAAGCGAAAGTAGAGTGTATCATTCACACACTTTGGGTTCACATCCAAAAAGTTGGCACCCAGAGATGAAGAAGAGGCACCGAATGCTGTTGCAGCTAGCACAGTGGGCCCACTCACTACCAGAACAGAGGATCCTCTCCCACACAGTGATTCCCCATAAGAACAACGTTTAGTTGAGGCCGAGTGTTCCGAAGACGCAGCAGGTGCTGAGGTAACGTTAGCTGCTACTGCTGCTAGAACAAGTGACTTGCCGGCTGGTTGGTAAACGAAGCAGGTGGGCGCATGGAAAGACCGCAACTGTATCCGATAGGCTACCTGGCATTTATTCAGTTAATTGCTCTTGTAAATGCGCCAGGTTGGTGCCAATTATTTGTCATGTCTGCATTGTAATGCACAACTTTGCTTCCTTGTTATAAAACCAGGGCCAACCCAAGGCATAAGCGAACGAAGCGGCTGCTTAGGGCCCCCTTGGCCACCAGAGGGCCCCCAAAAGCACATGAAATTACAGTTTAATGTACCGTGTTTATTCGATTAAACGCTGCCCTCGATTAAATGCCGCACCAAAAATTTAAAATGAGCGATGAACCAGAAATACGGTAGGGGCAGCATGTCCTGAAATACCTAGTAGCAGCATGTCATTTTAATAAACATTCTGTTGTGTTGCATTCGGGGTCCACTGCTAGCTATGCGTTTCAAATATCTAAATACCTTAGGCGACTTAGCAAATAGCTCTAGCTAGAAGGAAATAGAAGCTTACAAAAAAAAATCCAGAAAACGAACAGCAGTCTTGCGTATTGCTAACGCCTGTCTAGATTATCTATTGAAAGAACTGGAGAGAGAAGCAGGAACTCTTGTGTTACCAAGCTAAACCAGTTTACATGGCTACAGTAGGTAGACTAGGTGTTTTCGCTATCTAGCTGTTCTTGCATTCCTTGCAAATCAGCATTAACAAAAAGCAGATGAGATAGAGCTAACTAGTCTAACTAACATTGACATTTGATTGTTGTTTAATCTGTGATTTAGAATACCGTACTGTTCAAACTATCTGTACGAACATTTAATGTACCAAACTAACACGTTAGCATGCTAGCGCAGACAGCCTAGAATACCATATTTCTTAGAATAAACGTCACCCTCATACGGTAATTAAGAAAATATTATAATAATTGGCGACGCCGATAGGCCCCCAAATCAATTCTGCTGAAGGCCCCATAAAGGCTTGGGCCGGCCCTGTATAAAACAACGTGCATCCAAACAACTTTAGCCAATGCAACCTCTTATGTCAGTGTTGCTTTACGAATACTAGCCTACCAAATAGAATAATACTAGAATACTAGAATAATAGCATATCGGATGATCAAGAATGGTTAAGTGTGTGCGTGTGTGTGTTGTCATGTATGTAATATACTGATTGTCTTGGCATGCATCCATGAAATAGGTTCTATTTTATACCTACGGCCAGTAGCGGACTGGCCATCGGTAGCGCCATGTTTATTTTACATTAAGCTCCAAAAACAATTTTTCACTGAAATCCAAGCCAAAAAAGGAACTCCCTACTAGCATCACATCAAACCCAGAATGTACATGCATTAGTAGGGCACTGTGGTGGCGTATACGCAAGCCGGTTTTGGTGGGCCGGTCTGGAATCCAAGTCCAGGTCCTATTTTGACTCCCAGTCCGTCCTTGCCTACTGAATTTTTTAGCAAATTTAGATTGGTATTGCGCAACAATCGCGAGATGGGGACCCCCCCGGATATTGACGGGTATTTTGCACACTGCAAAAGGAGATCCAACCCGATACTAGCAAGATGTACCTGATAAAGTGTCTGGTGAGTGGTATATACGGTGGCCCTGAAGTGCAAAACACACCCACTAAGAAGAGTACATCCCCCAAATGAAAACACTCCCCCCAAATAGGATGACTTGCTCACCTCCCCCCAAATACAAAGACATGTTCCCCCCAAATTGGAAACGACATTACATTAACTCAAAACGGAAAGGGTAGGTACAACCCTTTCGTTGTTGATTGGATGCACAGTAACTAACAGGAAATAAGAAATTGAGAAGAAGTATGACATGCAATAATGACAGAGTCCAATCAGCGACAAAAGTGTTGTACCTACCCTTTCTGTTTTGAGTTAAGGTAATGTTGTTTCACATTTGGATGTACTTGTATTAATGGGTGTGTTTTGCACTTCAGGGCCATTGTAGGTTTCCCTTACAATCACTAACATAGATGAGATACAACATTCATGTACACACACATGCATAAACATATTTACATACACACACACATACATGCATGCATAAACACACTCACACACACCCATTAATTACAATTAACATCCATGTACACACTATCTAGGTCTACTGTCCCAGGTTTCTCTAACAGTGTTTCTTTGGTATTATGGACCCTCAGCACAGTCACTTACAACCACAATAGTACTATTTATAGAAAGAGAGAGAGAGCATTTACCGCATTGGCCTAATTTCCTTTGGAGCGTGAAATTATGCTGATGCCTATAAAACTTTTCCTTTGAAGTCTCTCTCTCTCTCAGTCTCTCTCTCTTTTTCAATCTCTCCGATTTCTTCCCTCACTCTCTCTTCCACTTGTTCTGTGACATTTGGTTTGAAGGAACTGCATCACTCAGTCTGAATGAAGACTACACTAGAACCTGGCATTACACTTAGTCTGGGTATTGTGACACATTTTAGCTTACAAGAACTCAGAACATTTAGTGGAACCCCATGACCCCCACTTTCTTCACTTTGGTGTGTGTGTGTCTGTATGTGTGTGTTTGCCTGTATTGTGTGTGATTATCTATTGTCTGGTAAACTCCACATCATGTCTCTGTGCATGTAAGGCATGAGAGTGTTTGTTTTTTAAGACTCTTTTTAAACACCAGATTACATGTCGACAGACAGTGATTAGCTAGATTTTGAGAGAGGGTGAAGTGTGTGTGTGTTTGTCATTAGAGTAGAGCACTACCTCAAACACAAGCAAACAGAGGGATGCTATCCCTTGGGCTCTCTCTCAGTAGACAATACATACACACCTACACACACGTACATACTTGTGTACGCCTCCACACATACAGCTTGTCGTAACACGTCACTCTCTTCACCAGGGTCACACCACGCAGTGATGCAACAGCCGTCACAGTGTGTCTCCATTGCAACCACGCTGGGTGCAGAATTCCCAAGTAAATGTTAACTAAAGAGAGAGGTCGAGTGAAGAAAATAGAAAAAGAGAGAAGAGAGAGAGGGTGGGTGGGTGACTGAGCGGCTGAAAAATTGACTCCTCCTGGACCAGTGTACAGAGGATAAAGATAAAGAAGACTGATAGGGTTTTGAATCATCCAGGTCCATCCAGAAAATGTTTGCACAAGCCAACTGAACCAAAACCCATGCTTTCATGGTTCAGGCGGTCAAATCACAGAAGTTTCAAAACTATCTCTGCTACATTTAAAAACAAAAACAAACAATAGACACAATCCAGCCATTTTTCAATTCACATTTTTATTAGGAAAATCATTTTGCAGATTGGATTATTGTTATCTATTTATATATATATGATATTTTCAGTTTGTCAGAGGATGCGTCAGCACAGTATATCTTAATAGGAAGACTATTGCTAGAATAATTATCTATACATTAGAATAAGGTAAAAAAAAAGGTTGCAACATAATTTCTTTTTACAAAAAATGAAAGCGATAAAACCAAAGCCATTAATGCTGCAAAGTCATTAAAAATACAAAGATGATTCACAGTTTGTGTCCTTGTTCTCATGCTGGCTGGAACACCAATAGGGACCATGCAGGGATGAGGGGTCAGAGATGTAGGATAATTCTCAACTACATTACCCAGAATTCTATAGACCCCAGAGGCCCGGTCCAGAAACATCATCCACAGATCTAAAGGGACTAGACAGGTTTGAGCAACATGGGATATGCTTTCCTTTTCAATGTATTCCATTGAAAACACAACGAGGCAGCTCTTGCCTGGTACTAGATTAGCTCATTTCATAGGTACAATTAAGTCACTTGTCAGTATCGCTTCCTCCTTCACCAGGGATATAGCTAAGGTCTTCTAACTCATGCTCGCAATGTTCACCTTTCACAAACACAGCTTGAGCCAGCTACACCACCGTAAATCTAGCAATTCAATGGCACTAGTAAGCAATATTTATACTAAGGAGTGAGTTACCCAACTCAACTCAGTTACAATAACACCAGATTCCTGTAGATCTAAAACACTGGGTAGTTACTGTTCCGGGCCAGAGGTGTGACTGGGACTGAACTTAAAGATGTCAGCTTTCTTACCTGCTAGACCTGGCAGGTAGACATGAGCTGATGGAACACATTTGAAACGGAGAACCACCGTCATTCTAATCACTCCTGTTCTACTTACTGACTGGGTGTGTCGCAATGTATCTGTGTTGTAGTTCTTGACTTTACTTAACTTACTTAACTTACTTTTTTTAATACACCATAAACCCTCCTCAGCAACGTGACCAGTACCCTGTTAGTTGCTTGCTTTGATATCAAACAATTGGATTATGTGCTTTCTCTCTTGTACCAATCCTAAAATGAGCTATTAACGTTTAGGTCTCTAATACCTTTCTGGGGAGAACAGCATTGAGTTTAAGGGGCCCTAGTAAGCATTGATCCTTCTGTGATCTGTACAAGTTTTCAAAGAAACACTCCATGACACTCATATCCTATACAAGCTCTGATTGGACTAGACAATGTTCAGCCAATGGAGAGAGATAGAACTGAGACTTTGTTGTGTGTGTACCTCAGAATCCTCATCTTCATCCTCGGGTCTTTCCTGTCCTTGGGTCCTCTGAACGTTATTTACAGATATCTACAGATGAAACAGATTGGGGCTCAATCCCAATGTCAGAACCAGACCCAATCTGAAATAAAGAAAAAAAGTGTCCTAGTGGAACATAACTAAAGGGCAACGTGGACTGATCTCCTGAAGGGAAAGGGGCTCAAGTCCTGGGTGGAGTTTAGTGGAGGTACTAAAGGAAAAGGGGCTTCAGTTCTGGGTGGAGTCTAGTGGAGGTAATGAATGAAGAGGAGCTCAAGTCCTGGGTCCCAGAGGTACTCAAGGTAAGTACAGTAACACACCAGTGAGGCTGTCACACCAGAGGGATGGACACAGTGGAGCAGAGAGAGGGATGGACTCAGTGGAGCAGAGAGAGAGAGAGAAACAGAGGTGTGTTGAATGACAATTTTGCAGACACACAGGTCTGACGCACTCTGCACAGAGACAGCTGGACACCCTGTTGCTATGCCTCAGATTGTGTATCGTGTTTACGCATGAGTGTGTGTAAATGGAAGGGGGGAGTGGGATGATCCGCCAGTCTGCTTGGTCTTCATGCTCATTTTGGTGTGTGCTTGTGTGTGTGTTGGTGCATGTGTGTGTCTAAGAGTCTGAGCAATATGACTCATGCTGAATGTGTGGGTAATCTCCACGGGGAAGCTTCAGATATCTGACAGACACTTCATGAAATCGCATGGAAACACACACAAACACACACAAAACAATGCGCACATGTACACGCACGCTAACCCACAGATGTAGAAAATCCTCCCCTGACAAACTGGATGAGACAGAGAGTGGGAGGCAGGGGCATCCATATTAACACAAAGTACAATCCATACTTACACACAGTACACTCCTTACTCACACACAGCATAATTCATACTCACAAACAGCATACTCTATACTCACACAGTACATTCATAGAAATAGTACACTCTTTACTCATGCACAACATACTCCATACTCACACAAAGTACAGTTACATACACACACAGTACACTCCAGACTCAGACACACACAACATAATCCATATTCCCACACAGTACACTTCCATACTCACACACAGCATACTCCATACACACTCTCTTCACCAAGACTCCAACAGTGAGAGCCTGCATTTTGTCACTAGATGAAGATGCTGTGATTGATTGACTTCAAATTAATAGTATTAATAACATAATACAGCATGGTTTCTTAACTATGAGTTTAACAAGGATGAATGTTGTGCTTTTCGGGTTCAGAAATGGCATGTACTTGATGATATGAAAAAGATCCTATTTAGGTCGAGAAAAAACAAACCAAAGAAATAATTTCCTTTCCTCTTATGCATTCTGGGAGTGTGTAAGTAAAGACACAGCTAGACACACCTGTTTTCACTCGTCTGATCTCACATTACGATACCCTGTTACTCTACCACAACCTCATTGTGCCTTGAACGCAATGCCGGTCCTAGCACAAGGTTTACCTGCACCCCCCCCCCCCCCCAGCCATATGACGTGCCGCGGTTAGCGCCCTCTGCTGGTACTGTATTTGAAACTCAAGGACAGTGGAACCTTCTCCACCATTGGTCAAATAAGATGTGAATCCCACGAGATTAGATCAACAGAAGAAAAAGGTACAAAACAATAACAAACATATAGATACGTCTATGCCTTACATTTAGTTGTGCTTCTGTATTCCAGAGCCTAGACTGATTACCTATAGTTTGGATCTCCCAGAACAGCTGTAGTCTCTCTAGAGATATTCTTTCACTTTGTTCAGAGAGTGCAATATGAGGGATCGTAGGCATGTCTCTCTGGTGGGTCTGAGGGCATTCAGATATTTTTGTGAGGCTGTGGTTGTGTAACACCAAACCATCTTGTGTGTGTGTCTGTGCGTTAATACACTATTCCCTGGCAATACCTCTCTAAGCCTTGTGAGGTACAGTACAATGAGAGTTTGATCAGATAGGCATGGGAACAGGAGTACTTATTAGCAAGAGGTCTAGCTCTGGTCACCCCTGAAAACCTTCTGCTCCAAAGCTTCATAGTCTCTGTACTTGTTGGATTCAAATTCTCAGAGGCTTTAAAACCTTTCCAAAATAGTTCACAAAGAAACAAAAGGCCACAGGAAATCCATTCTACAAAATAAATAAATAAAAATAACACAGGGTCAAAGCAAACTGACATTACCAATTTACTTATCTGAATTATCCCAGTCCACTTTCAACTGATTAATAATCTTTCCCATAAACGTTCTCATAACAACGTTTATTACTCTTGCATTCCTTAAACCAGAATGTTCAACCAGGTTCCATCCTCCACAAGGTTCTGTTGAGGACACAACGGATTCATCCAGTAGCCATACAGTCAAACTGAAAACCTCAAAGTCCTCTTATTCTCCAGAACAGTTCTAGACCTGCTTCCCAGTTCTGTCAACAGTATACCATGTTGACAGCTGAAAGATTCTCCAGGTTTTAATAATGTTAGTTGGGGGACAGTTAAGATCTACCTCTATCCTACATGAGGGGGGGTGGGGTGGGGGGGTGGCGGGGGAATAGAGGTGAAAAAGCTGACCGTCCCAGACCCTAAGCGTTAACACTTGTAGAAGAAAGCCAGACTGACCTGGGGCCAGTGCCTAAGGGCACCCTGATCCAGCTCCAGTGTATAGGTATCAGATATTATTTGTGAATTTTGGGGTAGAGTCCATAAGGACAACACTACCACACCTCACCAGTGGGGTCCGGGACTCCTGTTGCTGGGGTTCTGGTGTTGGATGGAATTTAGCAGGGATGTGAGTTGGTTCCAGTCTTGTGACTGAATTCATAGCTATATATTCACTACATCCACAACATTAGGGTTAATTAGAATGTTGAAAGGACTTTGGTCCTGGTTATAAGATCAGAGGGGCTGGCTATGAAGAGCTCCATCTTCAACCTTTCTTTTTTCGCCTCTCGCCTTCCCATCCCTTCCTCCTTCCTCTTCTGTCTCTTCATCCGTTTCTCCTCCCCTCTCTGTTCCTCATCTCTACATCACACTACACTTGCCCTTCAGTCTCTCTGCGCGGGACTGCTTCCCGGAGCGCTTGCCGTCGATGTTGAGGCTCATGTTCCTCTTCTTATCCAGGTTAAGGAGCTCCTGGAAGAGCTCAGTGACATTGTGGTTGGTCTTGGCTGAGGTCTCCATGAAGGCACATTTCCACTGAGTGGCCTGCGCCTCCCCGTCCTTGGTCTCCACCTCCCGCTGGGTCTCATCACTCTTGTTGCCCACCAGCATGATGGGAATGGCCTCCACGTTTCCCTTGATAGCCAGTACCTTCACAGGACAGAAAAGAGTAGAGTAAAACAGTCTTGAGTAAAACACTGGAGAGTAAAACTGAGTAAAATGGAGGATAGTACAACAGATTAGGGTCGATTAAAAACCGAGTGGTGTAGAGTAAAACACAGTAGATCAGAAACAGTGTAGAGTCGAATAGAGCAGAATTAAGTTTACTAGAACAGATCAGAGACAATTATAATGACAGGAATCACAAATACTTTGATACACACACAAACACACACACACACTCACCTGTTGGTAGATGGGCTTGAGTTCCTCCAGTGACTGTTTGCTTGTAATGGAGTAGACCAGGATGAAGGCATGGCCTTTGGAGATGGACAGGCGCTGCATAGCAGGGAACTGGTGGCTCCCGGTGGTGTCTGTGATCTGAAGGGTGCACACGCTCTTGTCACAGCTTATCACCTGCCTGTAGGTGTCCTCCACGGTGGGGATATAGGTGTCCCTAAAGGTGCCCTTGACAAAGCGCAGCACTAAGGAGCTCTTCCCCACTCCCCCCGCACCAAACACCACCACGCGGTAATCATTACTCTGCTCTGGCATTCTGCCCCCTTCAGGCTGCAGACAAAATTACACCTGGACAGAAGGAGAAAGGGGAATGAAGAAGACAGAAGGAGGAAAAGAGAGAGGGAGAGAGAACGGTCCATTAGGTTTGGTCCATCTGTTTGTCATGTTCTGACAGACATCCAGACTGTCCGAGAGGATTCAAACTCTTGCTTCCCACCTGAGGTGGAAACAAAGGCTCACTTGTTGCTTTGCTGCAACTCATCTTTATGTATGTCTCTGACCAACCTGCCTACACTGCAGTGTGTGTGTCTGTGTGTGTAGGTATGTTTCTGTTTGTGAGTGTTTGTATGTGTGTGTTTATTAATGTCTTTGTGATTGTGTACATCCACGTGTGTATGTGTAAACATGTGAATGTGTTTGTGTACGTGTGTGTGTGTGCAGCATGTGTGTCTGTGTATTATTCATTAGATCTGGAACTAAACTCATTATAAAGGGCTCTCTAATACCCTTAATAAGATGCCAGTTCAGCAACTTTATGGAGAGACACAGCAGAGTGACACCTTACTGATGCTCAATGGACTTCCTGTTTGATGTGCACTGTGTGAACACAGTTGGATGCTGTCAATCTGTCTGTCTGTCTGTCTGTCTGTCTGCATTCCATACATTCCTCCCTGGACACCACACATCACAAAATACTTTTGGAAAAGCCTTACTTCCTTTATAATCCTTTTTGCTTCATTTCAATCATACTCATAGACTCAGACAAACTTTTACAGCCTCGACTGGTTCTTGACTAGGGCACAGAGGTTGATGACTATCCTCCCAAAAAGGAGTCGTCTCATTCTTTCCGCTTCCTTCATCCCTGGAATTGGCGAGCTGCTACTCCTTAATGAATTAACAGTATAAATGCATCTGTACCAGCCCCGCCAAACTCCATTAGGAAATAGCTTTGGCACAGAGGAAACTCCTCTCTTCTGGATTGTCCCCCCTCCCCTCCTATCCCCTCCTCTCCACTCCACTCCACTCATGTCTTGGCAGCCTTTGACCATCTTCAAGAAACTGCTTAGAGCTAATGATTCATTCCAGTGTTTCTGTCATTGATGGACCAAAACAATTGGCAGCCAGTTGGCATCCGTTTGGGTTTCTGGTTAGAATCCTGCTTGTTCGATGAAAATTCAAAGGAGTAATGTATGGTAGTTGAGGGTCTGGGGTTGTATTTAGTGATGTTTTTGAACATCCCTAGGAGTTTTACAGTTTTTCTCGATTGGTTACACACATTTTCTGAATGCATACCTCATAGTCTCAGAACTCTACACACAAATCCAAAAAAACACACAATGGGCAAAACCCCTCACTTCTCCTGCTAAATTAAACTTTAAATTCAAAACAATGTTATTTTATCTCAAAATTGTATTTTGTTTTCAAATGACAAACACAAACCATCATATGAATAGACATTTATAAGAACCATTTGAACACTGATGTGCTCAATGTAAAACACTCTGATGAATGGAAAACATTTCTTCTTCCTTCATCATAGTGAGCCATTTTTTTGGTTCAGTGTTACACTTACTACAGACAATACATACATAAGTGTGTTGTAAAATATTTGAGAATATTCTTTTTATACTCAGAACCCAAAAATACACGGTAACAAATATATTTTACGCATTTTTCCCAGAAAAACTATGTACACAGTGTACATCCCAACCAACACAAAGTTGCACATACAGTGGTCTACATACAAAACAACAGAAGAATTTACTGTATAGTGCATACAGTTACATTATTATTAATGTTCTTTGTATTTGCCGTAATGTTATGGCGTTATTTTCTAGGAACATGTTCATGATTTCAGTTTCCTGTTCAGGAGACAGAAGATGTTCCCGACTGCCTTGTGTGGGTAATCTTTCAGTTCTGCCAAACAAATACTGTTACAAATACAAAGTAAAATACTGTAAATACTGTGTAGGAATACAAAGTAGGAATACATTTCCCAAATACTTGAACATACTTTATTTTTAGTCCTACAGAACAGTCCACAGGCAATACTGTACTACTGTACACATTGAGTACTGTATTGATGCAGTAGGCCTATTGCAATTTTGTAGTTAGAGTAGATTTCTTTACTATTCTCATTTCTGAAGGTCCGGATGATGGAAGCTACAGTGTACCTGCTCAAATTTGGCTGTACTCTTTGCCCAGCCTCCCTCATTGTTAGACCATGGTTGACCATATGGTCAACCATGGTCAACCAAAGTGACCATATGGTCAACCAAAGTGGCTCGGATCTCATCAGAGATTACGGTCCTTGGCCTTCCTCATCCTTGTCCTTCCTGTCCTCCTCCTCTTACTCTCCCTCCTCTGGCTCTGCCACTGCCTCTGTTTCCAATGTTGGCATCCATTGCTCAAAAACAGAAGAGGTCACCTGTTGCCCTTTTATGCTAAAGCTCTGATTGCTAATTGTAAAACTGTGTGACAGGTGTTTGTCCAAGCAATGAGTCAGTGTGCGTATTTGCATGGCAGTGTGTTCCTTGTGAAAACAAAATATTTTCTTCATGAAAATTGTGCCATATGCAGAGAATTGTGTGTAGTGTTTTGAAAAAAGTATGTTTTAGAACTGCAATTTGGTTATAAAGCAGGAATTGTGCTTGTAGTTTAGCAGAATTGGTTCATGGGGTTGGTGCATGAGTTACATGTTGTGGTCATTGTGTCTCAAGTACCAGTTTTTGTGTGTAAACAATTGAGAAAAACTGTAATGACAGTGAGATTTGAGGTGATGCCTGTCAGACTCAAATGGGTTTACAGATTGACAATCACACCAGTGTCAGTTTGCCTGCACATGTGTATGTGCAATACGCACGTACACACATACACATTCACTCACATGCACAAGCAACACACGCACACACCATAACACACCTACAAAGTTTCAAGTATACCCTTGGCTTTCAGGTGCTGGCAGATGTTATCAACTGCTGAAGCAGTCTAGAGTGTGTGTATGTGTGCGTTTGAATTTGTGAGTGTGTGTGTGAAAATTAGTGTGTGTATGGTGTTATGCCAAAGCAGTCAGGCAGATGACATCCTGACGCTCTCTGTGCACACATGAGCTCGGCCATTTTCAATTCTGTACATCTGCAAGAAATAGTGAGAGAGAAAAAAGCGAGCGAGGGAGCGAGAGAGCGAGAGAGAGAGAGAGAGAGAGAGAGTGTAACAGAAAGAGAAAAAAAATGAGGGGATGGGGATGGGAGAGGGGGTGGAAACAGAACATGCATTTGTAGACTCTATGTATCTGTTAGTATGTTTATACATCTGTGTGCACTGTTGTGTGTGCGTGTGTGGGTACATGCAAAAGTGTGTGGATCCATTTGTGTGTGTATACATGCATGTGTGTCTGCATGTGGCAGTGATGTGTGTGTTTGAAAGAGATTGCAGCTCTCTGGTCTAGGCTTACTGGCTAATCATTGAGCTTAACCTCCTCTATGCTCCTGGACTGCTCTGCATTGACCCAATTCCCAGGACTTAGCTTACCAGCAGCCTCCGTAAGACATTACACCCAGCTCTTAATATACATGGAATATACTACAACAGAGGCCTCAAATGCACATACAACCAACACATAAAACTGCAACATCTATTCCAGGGTGCCGATCATAACATGCTGTACTAGACGCAGAAGGCAGACGTGAACTTTTTACTTTTGTCTATTCAGGGAGGGTGTCTGATTTAGAACAATGCAAAAATCAGAAGGAAGGAAAAAAAGTGATGCACAACAAAAAAATTCCATCAAACTTAAGCAGAGGCATTCCAAACATTTCGCTTAACTTGGATCATAGAAATCATATTGTAGATTTAATTCTGAATGAATGGAATTGGAACAGACTTGACATTCAGCACTGCTACCAATGGTGGTAGGGGTCCTTAAGGATTCTAATTCCCTCTAATCTGATCTGTGGTGCCCCACATGACCCACAATAAATCTAAAATCCTATGCTGCTTGGTCTCTTCTCTTTAAACTGGGGTTCAAGTGAAGTTTAGACCAGGGTGTACTATGCCTTGGAAATCTGGCTGTTGGGTTTAGACAGACACATGAGTGGCAGGAAAGGCAGACAGACAGAATACAGACGTACAAAGAGGCAAGAGGAAGACAGACAATAAATAGAGACCATCAGACACGAGAGGTGGACATATAAACAGGACATATAAACAGGCAGATAGATAAGACAAGAGGCAGACAGGCAAGAGACAGCGAAACACAGAAAAGACAAACAAACAAACAGGTAAGAGAGAAACAGAGAGGCACGAGAATGTCCAAAAGGATGTCAACAAACCTCCTAAAGGACCAACTGCTCAAACCACACGTGGGTTTCCAATTACAGAGACGTGTACCAAGTGGACTGTGTTGTCAAATTCAACAACATATGGGAATATGACCCTGTATACCACAGCTTTACACACTCAACCTGTAGAACATACCACACCAGACAAATGCCTTAAAACAGGAAATCTCCATAATTGTAATATAACATTCTTCTACCATTCTTCTACATTTTTCTACCTGTGTTTTGTTTTCCTGCTCTATTTCTGGAAGTCGTTGAAGGGAAAGAATGGGGTGCAATAGGAATCCTATCTCTCCCTCCTTCCATCCTTCTAGCCCTCTCTCCCTCTCTCCTACTCTCCATCCTTTTATCCCTCTGTTACTTAGTTTACCCCTAACCGTGTTATACCTTACCCCTCCCTTCATCCCGCCTTCCTTTTCACCTTCCTCCATCCCTACCTCTTTCAGACTTTCAGGGCAGAGAATAGGCAGCTGGCAAACCACCAGCACTAACAAACCCCACCCAGAACTAGCTGACACCCCACCCAGAACTAGCTGACACCCCACCCAGAACTAGCTGGACTAACACACCCAGAACTAGCTGGACTAAAACACCCAGAACTAGCTGGACTAACACACCAAGAACCAGCTGACACCCCGCCCAGAACAAGCTGGACTAACACACCCACCCCTGAGTGTGTGTTCATTGTCATCATCCTAATCATAATCCTTCTCTTTCTCTTCCTCCACCTCCACATCCTCCACATCCATCACCTTCTCTTTCTCTTTGTCACCCTCTCACCACTCTCTTTCCTCATACCGTAGTCCTGTAAACTATTGTTATAAAACAGGAACGTGGGCACACACTGACACATCTTCTTACTCACACAAACACTGAAACACTCACCTACGCACGACCCACACACACCTCCCCCCTCCCCACTGCCTTCCCCTACCATCCCTCTTCCCAACACACACAGGCTTTACTGTCAGGCATCCCCTCGCTTTCTCTCTCTCTTTCTTTCTCTCTCTCTGTCTCTCTCTCTTTCCCTGTCTCACTATTCTCCACTCTTCAAAGCCTAATCATTGGAATAACCGTCTCCCATCACATCACTCCCTTTCCCCAATCTTCTCCTTCCCCATCCCCTCTGTGAACACACAGCAGCATCCATACAGTCACACCTACTCTCTCTGTCTCTCTATCTCACACGCACACACCTAGTCACACAACCCACTTATTCCTGCTCCTCCTTTTGTCTTGACCCCCCCCCCCCCCCCCGAATCCCCCATCCCCCTCACGCTTATAAAACCTCACATCAAACCGCAATCAGGGCAAACACAGTGTTTCCCGATGAAACCGGATGGCAGGGAGGGATTAACTATGAGGTTTAGAGCACGAGTCAGAGACTATGCGTCATGCTGGCGTCATTACGGAGTATGCAGCCTAATGAAGTAATGAAGGCGTGTAAAATTGATGTAATGTGTGCCCATAGCAGTTTTGCAGTGGATGGGCTCGGAGTTGGAGGGGGGGGGGGGTATGAGTTAAATTACATGGTGTGTTGTAGGACCACAGGATACGCAACGCCATTTCAGCCTATAGCCTACTCTGCTCGTTTCATTCATAAATACCAGAAGATCGCCATCTCGCTGGGGTGCCATCATTTTACAGTCGCATAGCCGTCCCCCCCCCCCGTTCCCCCCACACACACCTCAAAGCAAGGAACATTTCGAACACCCAGCTATTTTGCCTCTATTCATCATGTAAATACACACGACTGTGTCCTATGTCGATGGACAGCTTTTTTGTTAAACAATGGAACAATATTTAACGGATAGCAAAACAATATATTTGGAATCAAAGCGATCCGTTGTCCCATCTTTGTTATACAGGAATAGCGTGCGCACAACGGCCAACAGTGGCAGAAGGTAGCGAATTGTAATGCTACAAAATATCAACACTGTCGAACAGAAAACAATATATATTGAAATGCATCTTCATACCTGAACTTAAAGAATAGTTTCGTTTGTGTGTCCTCGGTCGAGACGGATGAAAGTCGAACGCCGAAAGCGTCTTACTGCATTTTACACGATTCATGTAGTCTCGAGCTCATGTCGTCCGATTTCCACAACCACAGCGGTCTTTCTATGTCTCTCTCTATTTCTATCTCTCTCTCTCGCTGAAGCTCCTGATACCAAAGATATGACGTGGGAGGTGCTACGATCTCTATCTCTGCACACTTTATCTTCTCTCACTCAACACTGTTAAAGCGGTGAAATGACAGCACACGTCTCTCCCGTCTATCGGTATGTATCCCCCTACTTCTGAATGGTGCTCCACATCGATCCTGTACACTTGAAGCGCACGACGCCCTACCAGCCCATTACGCACTTGTGCACGTTGTGTTGGTGATGCCTCTTGGTAAGGCTGAAGGAAAACATTCATTTTGCAGCAGCCAGTTTTTAAAATGGTCGTCTAGGGTCACACCATGTCTGTCTCGACAGCTAAAAGCTACACTGACTTAATCTGTACTTGTTTTACTCATAGATAAACCAGTGACAACGTCTAACTGGTAAACCAGTGATGGAATTTAGTCTTGTCTTAACTGACAACGCCACAGTTGCAAATGTTAAAATACACATAAACAAAATCACACAACAGACTGTTAAATTTACGTTAAAAAAAAGCTTCCCAGATTGTAACCAGCAGGCCTAGTTTTAGGGGTACTGGCAACCTCACACAGTGTAGGCTACGGATTCAACACTCTTTAAAACACGAATGAAGTCATGACTACGAACCAACTCTTTATTGGCAATTAAATACTGAGGATGCCGAAGATTGGATACGCCAATGTCATAAAATATGTCACGGTTTACAGCTGGGGTGGTGGTTTTCGCTGAGCGTCAAATCAGGACTACGGACAGCGACTGTGTCGTAAGAAGAAGCATGCTATCTGATTAAGCCATCCGTTCGGGACCACGGAGAGCGTCGACAAGTGAAAGCGTTGAAAACGTGTTCTAGGTTTCTCAATCTCTCTCCAGAATGGGGTTTGTTGTATTATATTATGATGACTTATTACCCGCCCACCCCTGCGCCCTACGCTTGTCTGAGTGCGTCGTTTCTGATTAGATCACGCTTATCTTAAAATTATATATATATATAAAGACGTTATCAATTGGGCAATGGACATTTAGCATCAAGACTACTCTGGTATGATCTATCATTAAGCAATGTACTGCAAGATCACACGATGTGATCGAGCCGTATCGTCCTGAGAGATTTCAAAGGCCGAGCGATGTTCATCCTGACATATGTCGTTTGTCTTCCTCTGTCTGTCAGTCAGAGTATTGCAGTACCTGTATGTAGTACAGCTACATTTTAAGTGTTTATTCTGCATTGTGGTTATGCAAAATATTTGAGCCCAGTTTTGTTTGTGTGTGTCAGTGTGTGTGTGTGTGTGATAGGGAGGAAGGAGGGACTCCTTCCCAGAGGCTCCTCTCTCCAGCTGTTCAATTCTCTGCTGTCTGGTCGTGACAGGCTATACACTGGATATTAACCCTCCACACACATGATCCAAATGACAAAGAATGGTCAGAAAAGTCTTACATTCAAATACATTTAATTTCAAAAGGGAAAACCGTCACAAGTATAGGACCTTCAAACTGAGACACCAAACATTCAACAGATCTTTCCGGACGTTCTATCCCTTCCGTGGCAGTATGGCCATTCTCTGTCCACCATTTTCTTATGTATTACATCCACCACATAGACACAATTGAGCTTGCATTTAGACTCCCTCAGGCGTGAGAATGCAGCCACACACATTACACCATGGATGGTTTAGCCCTGTGAATACCAGTAAATGTACTTGAAGTGACAGGTCAGTAAGGGAGGGATGTAGTCTTTGAAATGATTGTGCTTCAAAGTAAAGTACTTAATTGAGATATTACACAATCAGGAAAACCCAATCTATTTGTGATTACTGTACTGTACATTGCCATTAATGTGTGTTTTGAGTTTCATTACAGATTTATCAACACTTACAGTAGAGTTCTTAACTATTAATAAAACATGTCTGCACACATTTTATTATTTTGAGAAAGACTTAACAAAACAAAATGGAAACCTTCAAAAGTTTAGAAACAAGAAATTAATCTTACAATAAAAGTTATTGGATTTTGAAATGTTACGCCCACAACTTGGATAAATCCCTGTTTGTTCCTTGGATATACACTAGTTCTGTTGCTTTGGCACACCAACACATAGAACAGCGGTACTCAATTAGAAACCCAAAAGGTCCACTTACCAAATTTTCATTAGTCCAGGGTCCGGAACAGTGATGGACAA
Source organism: Hypomesus nipponensis (assembly GCF_054491055.1). Taxonomy (NCBI): domain Eukaryota; kingdom Metazoa; phylum Chordata; class Actinopteri; order Osmeriformes; family Osmeridae; genus Hypomesus; species Hypomesus nipponensis. The sequence goes on along the minus strand of NC_140363.1, from coordinate 3,186,149 downwards.
AATCCCAAAACAGCCTAAGACCCATGCCACTCTTAGATGAGGCTTCAGTTGCACGCTCTTGTTGGGTGGCTGATCTAACTATTACACTGCATGTGGCTTGGTATGATGATTGCAGTTGATTTATTTTTCTGGCCCTTACCTCAGAGTTATGGGGGTAATTTTGTTAAAAGTGTCCATGCTTTGTGTCATAGTGACGTTTCACATTTCCACTTTTGACAAGGGCAACCGTGTCATTGCAGATGAAACACATTGGTTTTGTAATCCCCACCGGCAGCGCAAATGCATTGTCAGTCCACTCAGAGCATTGTCAGTCCAATCGATTAGCCTGCGTTGTTGCTAATGACACACACAACCTGCGTGATCCGCAAAGGTTGCGGCCAACTTTTAGTGAGTGAGTTGTCATGGTGATTACAGTTATTACAGCTCCTTATTGGACCTTTGGATTGGACACGGAAGATAGAAACCACATCTAGTAGGAAAAAATATAGGCTATAGCGTGAAATCACACACCAATTAAAACTCACTTGGATCATGACTAAATTTAAATGTTGATTTTGACTTTGGTACAAATTGTATTGCGTCTAGGTCCCGATCCGGACCGGAGTCCACCTATTGAGTACCCCCGCCATAAGCAATGAGTAATTTATAGCTTTCATGACTCAGTGGAGTGACTATTCTAAATGGCTAACCTGGGCAATATCTCAACACTGAGGTGTACTACTTCTCTCTCAGTCATAACCACAAAACAGGACAGGCAAATAGCACATCTCCATCTGACAGAACCAGCCTTGGTCGATGAGGGAACAAAGGAGTCCTTTACTGCTTCTGTAGGATGGCAATGTTTAGGCTTATCACATGACAGCGATGATGGGTGGAACGTACAAACAGCCACACTCACACACACAGACACGCAGAGTGATGCATACAACTTACAGACATTCAAGTTGACACAAACACACACATTATGTCCAGTCCTCACTTGTTCTTGTCTTGATTGAGAGCCAGGTTAGCCGCTAGAAGCAGAAAGAGAAAGGGAGATGAACAGAGAGACAGAGAAAGACATCGATTGTTACTGATAATTGCAGAGACAGGTAGTTATTTACTTTAGCCTTAGCAACATTTTAGCACTGATCAGTTAGCTGGTGGTGCCCAGAATCTGTTAGTGTGTGGAAGTGTCTCACCCTCTCTGGTGACCGTATCAGCCATGTCTCTGGCCTTGCTGCTGAGGTCATTGACCACACTGTCCACGGTGGCCTGGTGCTTCAAGAACATGGGTCGGACCACACGCTTGTACAACACAGTAGAACCATTCCAGGAGACCGGAGCCATACACCACAGCAGGAACACACACTGGGGGAAGGAGCAAGGTCCTAGAGTTCACTCACAACATCCAAACAAGCAGCGACTTCAATAAGAAACCATTAGCAGGATGTCATCTAGTCCTACCCTTACTCTCCATACCTTGCCAGCATAGTAGAAGGGGAACCAGGATAGGAAGATGTCAGAGAAGAATTCGACAATGCTGAAGTAGCCATACACCACCCAGTAGGTCAGCCACTGTGTGTCATCATCCTTCTTGTTGCTCTCGATGGCCTTGATGCTAATTAGAGAGACAGGAGCAGGTTTAATTGACAAGACCAGGCACCCATTCAGAGACTCAAGTACACAACATTAAGAGAGCTGAGGGGTTTTGGTGCTGGGTCGGGTCTAGAAAGTACCAGCTTTTCAATGAGGCCACAAGGTTGAACTCCCTATTGAGGGACTGTAGGACCAGTAGTGAACCATTACTGATCTACAGTCTAAATGCAACCAATCTTTCTGCCTCACTTACGAAAAATATGCTGGATAGACAAAGCCGATGAGATTGCAGAGGAGTGAGGCTCCATACCCAAACATGAGGTACAGGACAATGAGAGCCACAGCACCTACAATAAAGGAATACAGAGAGGTGAAAAAAAAGACAGGAGAGAGTCTGTCTGCCTATTTACCCATCTCTGTGGCCACTGTGTGTTGAAGAGCTGAATAAACAGTACGTAGCAGATATCAAAAACACATATTGGCAATACTACAGACACACATCTTGTGTAAATAGCTAATGTGAAATATGAGCAATGGATTTTAAGCATGTAAAATATTCCACATTACTTCATATGACTAACAGTGATTTCAATTTAAGCTCTATACAAAATATTCTAATGAGGCCCATTTGCAGTTAAGGAACACACACAATCTACAAACAATGAAAACCGATCTAGGTCCTGAAATAATCGCTTAATTTATTATGACAGTTGTATTGATTGCTATATAAATACAAAACCGGTGGAGCAGGTTAAGAGGGGGAAAATAGCTTGTAGCTATAGGGCATAGAAGGTACAGTATGCTACATGTCTACCACTCTGCTTCCTGTTTGCATATGAAAATCCTAGCATGGTCACATGTCCTTGGTTACATTATCTTTTTTCCATGATAGCATGATGGACTTCTGACTGGCTTCAGCCATAGGACTGAGTAGTGTGTCTATATGGTAACTACCATAATGTCAATGCAATATTAATACAATGCCAAACCACATGTTCTGAGGCAACAGTGAAAGAGCCAAACTCAGACAATGCTGACCTCCCCCCCAGTCCAAGGGAGTAGGTCATATGATCATCTGCCTTGGTATATTATCACATAACACACACTAGGCCCAGGCCAAAATGTAATCTTCTCACCCACAGTCTGACAGTATATGTGCCAACTGCTCACCAACTGTGTTAAAACTAGGCTGGATGAGATGGCAGTTGTTACTACAATATACCACAGACACTTCCTCTTTGCATCAGGACAACACAGAGAATACAACTACGTGGTATTCTCAGCACCCCCACCCGGTCCAAAGTCCAAAACACATGGGTGTCACAAGCATCAGCATGTCACACAAAATGCAGACTAAGCAGAAGTACCACTGTGACATGTACCAGACTGGGGGGGGGGGGGAATCCCTACACAAAAAACAAACAAACAAAAAAAGATATTGTAAAATGAAGGAAAAGATGAAAAAGCATGTAGGGGATATAAGTCTCAATTAAGCTACATGACATGGTGTGCATCAACTGATGGCCAAGTGAATGAACTGGATGGATCAATGAAGACAGTTCGACAACTAGCCAAAATACTACACTGTCACTGACTGTAGTAGGTTAACGCCACTGAATTCATATTAAACATTAAAATTAGAGTAAAACCTGTCCAAACCCAGCTCATCCCAGTGACAGTCATACTATAATCACCCGCCATCTCTGCCTCAGTCTTGCACTTGGTATTTCAGGGCATGTTAAAAATACCCCCTGAGCAGACAGCTGTCATTGGGAAATTAGAAACTGTGAAATCAACTGCAATGCTGAATCAGAATGCTATCCATTATCAACGACCTTCAAAACAGATTTGATTAGGTTGCCTATGCATTTGAAATCATAGGACAAGTCCGGTCAATTTGGCGTATTAATTCGTCAGCTCGTACGCTACTTGATTCGTATAAATACCAACTTGGCAGTTGATCATGGGCAAAACCCATGTTAGCAAATAATGTTAGCAAATATTACTTGCTAGCTAACAGTTTAAAAGTAGCTAGTGTGCTGATCTGGCTTAACGAATTGCCAACTGTTCAGGTCCATGAGTTTAAACTCCAGTTCGCATACGTGCAACATTGTAGCCAAAACCATTATGGCGTCGAGTTATTTACCTGAAGTGATATATTGTTTTTGAACTCCTGTTTTTTCCTCCAACATCGACAGAAAATCTGTCACAAAGTTCTTTTCATTCAGAAAAGCTTCATAGCGGTCTTTGAGTTGAGCCAACATTGTCTCGGACCACTTTGGATTGGATGCCTAAAACAAAGAACAATACCATAAAAACAACTAGTTAACGCCGATGTTAAACACATATAGTTTGTTAATTATTTGTCAAATCCATAATTTTCCTGACCTATTGCTTAATTTGCCCGTAAAGAAAGCGCACTCACTTTTACAGGCGAAGTTTGGGAGGAGTTTTCTATCTTACGTCCCTCTGCCCAATCAGAAGGCGCTTTGCATTGACTTGGTCACCAAGGCAGGTGATAACATTATTCTAAGTTATGGACAGCAATAACTGCAGTTAATCATTACTTTCCCCGACAAACTGTTTTCAATGTCACATACATGCAAATTTATTAACACTTTAATTTAAAAAATACTCACCTAAAATGTCATGAGAAAACATTAGGCTTAGTAGCATAAAATAATAGAACAATGGCAACTACTTCTGCAAATAGCTCCACTGCTTGTAGTTTGCCTACAGGCCTCTTGCCACTAGAGGCCGCTCTATGTTGAAAACAACAGAAGAATGACAAGATATTTTGAACTAGTGATGGGAAGTTTGGTTCATTTTACTGATTCGGTTCGTTGAATCTCGTTTAGTAAAATGAACGAATCTTTTTTCGAGTCATTCGTTCATTACAACCGGGGGGAGGGGGGGGGGACGTATACGTGTATACGTCCACTGCAAACACGTATCATATTCTCATGTAGGTTATTGCACGACATGTGCACCAGCAGATACTATTTCAAAAGAAATTCCTGCATTAAAATAACGTATCATTAGTTTGTATGATTTGGTCATGTATTATCACACTAGCATATAATTATCACGTCACACAATTACACTGCACTAAACTGTAAGTGTAAATGTAAAGTGAAAATAACAAAACTAGTCAGTAGGATGATGTAGTTAGTTATCATTCACGTCTTACTAAAACGGCGGCCACGCAAAAGGGAATAAGGAAACTGTTTCCTCTACTAAAAAATACAATGCGGGTCACGTGAAAAAAAGGATCCAAAGACTCGTAGAAAGACCGAGTCGGGAAATGAACGAATCGTTCATTTCCTCTAACTACAGAGCCTATGCAGGTCACGTGAAAAATGATCCAAAGACTCGTTGAAAGACCGAGTCGGGAAATGAACGAATCGTTCGTTTCCTCTAGCTACAGAGCCTATGCAGGTCACGTGAAAAATGATCCAAAGACTCGTAGAAAGACCGAGTCGGGAAATGAACAAATCACTCGTTGAGAGGACTCGTTACTCCCGAGTCCTTATAAGGATTCGTTCAAAATGAACGAATCGTTCACGAACGACACATCACTATTTTGAACGCAATAAGCCTAGGGCCTGTACTACGAATCAAGATCAACATGCCCTGGATTACTTTCAGTTACCCGGCTACGCGAAGCCTAACAATCGTAATCACGATAAGCAGTACTAAGACGGCGGTTATCAATTCTATAACTCAACCCAGATCTTTCCAGTCTAGAGACGTGCGCGTTCACATAAAGGGGCCGTGTTTGCACCGTATGTCAATTACAAACATGGACGAAACAAGAGCCGCACATTTCACGCAGAAGGAGCAAACAATCTTCCAAACTTTTTCTACTCCTCCTGCGTGAAATATTGTAATACAAGCATATAAGGAATACAGACATGTAATACAGTCAACATTCAACAAATAGCAGACGCTGTAAATGCGTAAGCTACATGACTTATTGAAGATGTGACCATAATTACACGTGTACATTCCACAACGTTAAACTTTTGATGCTTTATTATTTGAGTTGCAACCCTGCAGTGGAAAACGATCGTGGGAGCAAATGAAAAAAATAAAATAAAACCATAATTCAAAACGGTGAGTAGCAGTAGGCAATACTTGCATATATTTTAAGGGCAACAAGTAGGCTACAAGGCTGAATTGCCTGAATAAGTCCCTTTTGTAGGATATTGTATAGCAGAAAAACGACTATAGAACAATGAAATTGCTTGCAGCCAACAGGAATAAAAATTAGGCAACTGGGGGGGAGGGTCTCCTCCACAGGACTTCACTCCTGTCGAGGAGCTGGCCCTCTCCAGCTATCAGGGTAACCCCATGATGGAAGGAGTGGAAGGGGGCATTTTTTCAGACCCTGGTGACAGTGGTGGCAGCAGGTTGGAAGCCCAGGCATATGTATGTTTCAAGTAATCTATGTGACCATGTTCATTCAACAAATATTTATGAATATTGTTGGAGTGAAATGTATTACTGTTCTCTGCATTAACAGGAAATACAGTGGTGTTGCTGCCACCACACACTGTCGTCCCACTGTGCCATACAGAGGTAACAGTGAAACTAATAGTCATACCATAGCCATACAATAGCCATATGTGGTTGCTGAAACTGATCAAATATACCATTTACTTTCTCAAGTTGAGGTCCTAGATGAACAGGAAACTGTGTCTGCCTACTCATTTTGGGGGTACACTTTTGAGTTATATTTACCACTTGCAACAAAGATTGTGAGAGTGTGTGAAAGTGTGGCTGTGATTGAAGTGTCTGTAATGACTTACTAGTGGTGGTGGTCTCAACATAAGACACAAGTCATTAAAGTGCTCATTTAAAAAATGACTCAATTGATTAAATTGCTATGGTGTTAAACTCAGCAGGAAGAGGAACTTCTTCCTCCCCCTGAGCCTAGGGCCTCCACTTCAAGGCCAAGACAAAGACACAAGGTATAAGCAATGAACCACAGTAATCAAATCGACACCTTCAACTTTCTCCAAGTGTGCCTTGCAAAGGGACATTGTTTTTCATTTGTTTCAGGTTGGAGCAGACAATGTGAGGGCCCTGTATAAAAGAACCCTGGAGCTCGATTATAAGAGGTTTTTAATAAAAAAAAACAAGGCTGGAGACAGAAAAACTGGAATATGAGAAGAGATAGTACATGACTGAATGAATGACACTAAACTGACATATTTTTCTGTGTTCGTAGGGGAGGGAGAACACATGAGGATGTATTTGTTAAACTTTTGTCTTCGTTTTGATCTTTTTATAGCCTGACGTTGTCATACTCATAATTCTAGTCAGAATATGAGTCTGAAAACTCTCCGTTGGGCTGAGACTACGGGGCGTGTTTCAACCGAACTCATAAAACAAATGCCTCTTCGCTCAATTGGATAGACCTACAACCAATCAGAGCAACGTAATATGTTGTTTGTTGAAAACAAATTAAACCCAAGGGCTCTTTCGTGACGTTGTTGATTACGTTACTGTTGATCATCTGTCCATCATCGTATAAAGCCCGCCCTGGCAATTTCATTGGTCTGTCCCGATCCTGGTTTTATGTAGTTGTTCCCAATACGAGACCCTCCAGACCCAGCTTCCCAACCAAATTTTTTTGTGGGCAGGGAGAAGTTGGGCTGGCAGCCAGGCTAATCTTTTTATACCTTTTTGTGGCTTTTTGGTTGTGCCTTTTGGGATCTTTTGTGGGGGGTTTCACCACTTCTCTCTTTCAATGTCCTATTTATTATTTTTGAAAAATGCTATAAAAGTGAACGAAACATCAAAATTCAATGAAATTAGTGAGATTATCGTTTATGTATCACTTGTGAAGAGCTTTGTACAGATACACATTGTTCTTTTTGGTTTGAAAGGTTTTGGTGGAAAGAAACCCCAATTTCTGATATGGAAATGATTAGGAAATGGGTCACAGCAACCCAAGGACAAAAGGGTTAAGGGGAGAAACCCCAGTGAATAGGGATAACATATCAACATGAAACCTCCCAAATTGATAATGATAACTAATAGTAAGTCAAATAATGTTTGCATTACTAGTTTCCTGTAAATGTAGGCCGATGTTCAAATGAGCAAATGATTAAGTTGTAAAATATGATATCATTTGCATACATTTCCAGAACGGAAATCAGAACATTGAGTGAAAAACCTTGTTTCATTTTGTCAACATATTAGAGTCCAAAGTTTTTACAAAGGGCACTTTGGATATCTCTTTTTCATCACTCCATTAATCAGAATATGGTGGCAACAGCCATCAAAGAAAATCAATTGAAAATTGCGCGGCACACCGTGTTCTTGCTCAGGTTCTCCGATTCACCCGCACTATAAAACTACCCATAGCGAAATAACGAAACGCTGTGCATTCAGTCTGTGGGACTGAGAGCACAGCTTCAATGCGTCGCATTGGCAACATACGGCTGAAGACGCTGGCAATATACGTAAGTCCCTCTGCTATGAATCTATATCTTTCAGAAAGATAGTCATGATGGAATGCGAAAGGGTTTTGTCGGTCTCTAAATGTTCTGGCTCTTCTGAGCGCACCTCTCACTATCCGCGCACCAAGCACGGATAGTTTTTTTAAATTTATTTATTTTTATTAGCAATTTCAACAATGTCAAATGCTTTTGAGTTTACAAGATGCATAAAGTAAAAAAAAACATCAGAGTAAACATGTATCAATACAAATTAAAATAACAAAAAAAATTACGCTAGGGGATATAAACCTTTACATGAATATATTTAAATTACTACAGATTGTTACTGTTTTAATGGCCTTTTGTCTAAGATAATTTTTTATTGAAAAAATATACTGTCTGAGTTCTCTGTTCAAGGCAATAAAGCAACGTTTTCTTGCCATGAATTTGCATCTATGAATATGATACTTGGCCATAATAATAATAAGATAAATTATATATACAAAGGTGTATTTCCTGGGGGGTGTTCCATCATCGTCGCTAACGCAAGTCGCGCTGACACGAATAAGTCTCACTTGGGTAAACGTCAACTTAGACTTAAGCAGAGCCTGTTTAAGGAGAGCCTTGCCACTCCCTATTAAGCCCCATTGTACCGAATTTGGCTGCAGTTCCACCAGAGTTCCACTGGGGGTGATCGCGAGCGATTGCATGTTGAATGGGAGTCTATGGAGCTAAACGGCTACATTTGTCTCTTTCGCCTGATTGTCGTTGAGAAATCTCCGATTTGATTGTAGTTTTTGCATGTTCAACATGGATTATAGTTCGAAAGTTGAATGAACGAGTACTTATGTCCTTTTGATTTCTTACAGGGTGAGTCATTGTTGCCCATAACACGCTAGCATTCTGCTAATGAATGCTGATTGGTTACTGAAGGACTGATACGACCAGAGCTCCCGCTTGATGGCAACCGAAGCGGAATCAGAATGTCAGAGCATAAGCAACATTAGCAACAACATTAGCAAGCGAAAACTCTTTCTAGCGTGTTGTGTATTGACAGGGAGAGCCTAACCTGTCAGCTGTTTTGTGGATGCCCTGAGAGAAAAAAGTAGGTGACCAGAGCTTGCCGTAAAGCAGTAGCTATGGTCGTACGATGTGTATGACGTCAATGACATTTCAAAAGCTTTTTGGAACAGAAAGGCGACTTTAAAACAATCGAACAGCCAGCAATGTGTATTTTTTTGCCTCCCCTTTTGAATTCCGAATTTAAATTACTAGACAAAAAATTATATCCTGAGAAAAGTGGATTTTGAGGGGTACCTCTCCATAGACCTCCATTCATTCTGCACTCGCTCGTTAGCGCCCTCACATGGAACTTCAACCATTTCAGAACCCGAAAGTTTCCAGAGAGTGCCAGTTCTCTCTATATTAGACATTCTCTGTCTTAAGCCTCAAGCCGTTCCACTAACGTTCCGTTCCACTAACAGGCAACGCTAATTCAAGCTAGACCTCAATAAGCTTAGACTCTGCAGCCCAGATCAGGCGATCGTCAAAAAGAGGAGTTATGTCGCAAAAAGCAAAGCGTAAAGCAGCAGAGAGGTGTTGTTTCAGCAGCGTAAATTGAGTTTTTGAGTTTTTTGGGAGTTGTCCCCAAAAAGGGCAATGTTGCCGCAATTAACATAGCAAGGGAGACAACTTGTCAAACCATTACGACCGTTTAAATGCGTATATTGTAGACCAACCAAATCTACTTAACATATATATATGCATTTACGCCTACTGATAATTAGCGTAATTTGATGAGCTGTCTGAAACCGTTCTGACAGGCTAGCCTATGGCCGATATTCTCAACAGGAGATTGAGAATAATAGCCCAAAAAAGAACGTGGGAGCAATTGAAAATTGTAGGATAAAATTCAAAACACTGAAGAAAGCCATGGTTAATTGCACTTGATGTGGGCTAATAATGTTTTTGTCTTCACATCTTGAACGAAATCAATAAAATACTTCAAAATAACTTTGCCACACGTATTTATTAACTGAGCTTTAAGATAAAAGGGAAAGATAACCATGACTAAAATAGGGATTCACTGAAATGACTAGTATTGCACAGATCCAGCACTGACTTTTTAGATCAGAAGGTGACCCAAACTGCACACTTTGTTTGGCAGAACAGTCATTTTAAATTGCTCAGCATGACTAGCATTATTATATCAGAATATTTCCAATTAACATAGTTTGCCTGCACAGATCCAGAGGGGGCTTGGACAGTGATAGACTCACTTTGGGAAAGCATGCCCTACAGGGAACATTAGGGGAGATTGTTGGGCACAGCATCTAATTGTCTTCTTTGGAAAGGGCAACATGTGGGACACTGTCATGTAGGGGCAGAATAAAGGGCACTTCATAACAGCACCCTTTTCCATTGGAAGTGAGGGCATGGGAACAGTCCAATTTAGGCCATTATAAGGGCACCATATAGGGTACTGCATCACATTTTCTATACTATAAAGGAACTCATTAAGACATGTTTTTAAATGTATAGAGGGCACACTGTCATTTATTGCATGGCGCATCCTGGGCACTCAAGCATATTTCACAATGTGAATGGCAGACAGTAGTCAGGGAGTCACCCCTTGAGTTTTCCAATGGGCCTGGAAACACCCATGGGGACAGTATATTGCACCTATAATATTGGGGAAGCCAGAAGAGAGGTAATATAGAGTCTTGTCAACATATAGGCTACTTTAAACAATGAAAATACTTTATACAATTGAATAAAAAGTCTCATTGATTCTTTGTGTTTCATGATTACCTTGGAGCAAAGTATACCCTTCATATTTCCTGGCATAGTTCAAGAACGTCCCACATGCAAAGACATAGACAGATGCAGACAGATTGAACAGTGTCAAGGCTTGGCTACAGTGGGTTTGCTTCCTTGTGTGTGATTCCAGCAGACTACATAGTCTAGGCCTACCTACATAGTCTGCAGTCTACTACCCTTCTTTCTACTATTATGGTCTACTCTCCTTTCTACTACTTTCTACAAAGGATGGTAGGCTGCTCTTATGTGTTCATTGCAACTTTTATGAACGGTGACGACATGATCGTCATGAATGAGTTTGTGGGCCGGGTTTTTATACTGGTTGATTTCTGATCTCAAATTTAACCTGCTCCCGACCAGGTTAGCCGTTTAGCATGTGTTACCATGGCAATCTACCCCGGTAACAAGTGATCCACCGTCGTAGTACAGACAACCCTGGGGTTGTAAAGTTGGTTGGAAGTTCGATATTCAACAGACATTCGGACGCCCGTATGTTTAGGGACCATCAACAAATTACTCATTTAAAATTTCAAAAGCTTTTCTAGCCTGGCTTCCAGCCCAATTTAGCCCCGCCCACAACAACAATTTGGTCGGGAAGTTAGGTCTGGAGGGGCTCGTATTAGGGACAAACTATATAAAACCAGGAGCTGGGCGGACCAATGAAATTGCCAGGGCGGGCATTATACAATGATGGACAGATGATCAACGGTAACGTAATCAACAACGTCACGAAAGAGCGCTTGGGTTGAATTTGTTTTCAACAAACAACATATTACGTTGCTATGATTGGTGGTAGGTCTATCCAATTGAGCGAAGAGGCATTTGTTTTACGAGTTCGGTTGAAACATTCCCCATAGTCACAGCCCAACGGATAGTTAGACTCATATTCTGACTAGAATTATGAGTATGATAACGTCAGGCTATAGCTTTTCAACAACATGAACTAGAACTTAAATAGCTTTTTGGTCATGTAACCTATCATCCTCAAATCTAATTCAGAGTGTTCATTGACTATGCATACATGTTGCACAGCCTTTAGTTTTTTCTTTTTCACCTCAAACTGGATAACAGTCTACTTGCAAATTACAGACCAATATCAAACCTTCCATTTATTAGTCAAGTACTGGAAAAGATAGTTTCAGTCCAACTAAATTATTTTCTTGAAGAAAATAACATTCTGGAAGTCTCGCAGTCAGGTTTCAGGAAATATCACAGTACTGAAACTGCTCTCACCAAAATAATTAGCGACCTCAGACTAAACTCTGATGCAAATAAAGTCTCTATCTATATCCTTTTAGATCTCAGTGCAGCATTTGATACCATTGATCACAACATCCTAATCAATAGACTGGAAAAGCTTATTGGGTTCACAGATAGTGTATTGAACTGGATGAAATCATATATCACAGGAAGGAAGTTTTATATTAGTTTAGGAGACCATAGGTCTAAGAAACATGAGAACTGCTACGGGGTTGCTCAAGGAAGCTGCCTAGGTCCATTACTTTTCTCTCTTATATGTTACCACTCGGTGACATAATCAGAGAACATAACATGAATTTCCATAGCTATGCGGACGACACACAACTATATATATCCACTGAACCCAACGATGCAACGGCCATCAATTCCATTACCAGCTGCCTGTTGGCAATAAACAAATGGATGAATGATAACTTTCTTAAATTAAATGAAGACAACACTGAAGTCCTACTATGTGGCCCCAAATCCAAAAGAGAGATGCTTACTAAGAATCTAGGAAGTTTAACCCCCTGGCTTAAACCAGAGGTGACAAGTCTCGGTGTAATCCTGGACTCAGATTTGAATTTCAACTCCCACATTAATAAAGTGACCAAAACTCTTTCACCTGAGGAATATAGCAAAGGTACGACCATTCATTGACCAAAATGATGCAGAGAAGTTAATTAATGCTTTTATATCCAGCCGGCTGGACTACTGTAACGCACTTTTCGCTGGTCTTCCCCCAAAAAACACTGAAAGACTGCAGCTCATTCAAAATTCTGCAGCTAGATTATTAACCAAAAATAAAAGGAGAGAACACATTAGTCCTGTCCTAGCTACTTTACACTGGCTCCCTGTTACCTTCAGAATTTACTTTAAGGTCCTATTCCTCACATACAAAGCTCTACACGGACAAGGACCTAGCTACATTGCTAACTCTCTTATAAACTACACACCAGCTAGAACACTGCGATCATCAAATGCAGGCCTATTAGAGGTCGCCGGAAGCAGCCATAAGAAGATTGGTGATGCTGCCTTTGCCAATTACGCCCCAAAACTATGGAATAAATTACCCATAAATATCAGAGAAGCAAATACCCTACACATTTTTAAAAGACAGCTTAAAACCTACCTTTTTAGCAAAGCATTTAACACATTTTTATCTCAGAAGGGCCTTCCAACTGGTAGTAGTTAAATTATTGTTTTAACAGATTTGCTTTGCATTCCCGCAAAGATTGCGGCTTGTGTTTGACTTGCACTATTGCTTATGTGTTACATTTTATCAATTTTTGTTGAGTTATTGTATTTTGTTATTCTGTAGTTTCTATTATTATTATAATTTTACTCCGCAGATAGAGTGCGGCTTGTCTGGGTTGTTATATGTTTGGAAACTGCACGAGGCAGCTCGGATCCAAGACGGATTCGAGAGACCGCAGATAGAGTGCGGCTAGTCTGGTTTGTTATATGTTTTAGATCTATTACTTTTATCACTTGTATTATTGTTTTTGTTGATATTATGTAAAGCACCTTGAGCTGCAATTCCTGTATGAAATGTGCTATATAAATAAAGTCTTAAACTATTTTCAGTGAATTGTTTAGTATTTCAAACTTCAATAGCTTTTTGGTCATGTGACCTATCATCCTCAAATTGGTTTAAGAATGTTAATTGACTATGCATACATGTTGCACAGCCTTTAGTTTTTTCATTTTCACCTCAAACTATTTTCAGTGAATTGTTTAATATTTCAAACTTCAATAGCTTTTTGGCCATGTGACCTATCATCCTCAAATCCATTTCAGAGTGTTCATTGACTATGCATACATGTTGCACAGCCTTTAGTTTTCTCATTGTCATCTCACACTATTTTCAGTGAATTTTTCGGGAATTACATTTAGTCATTTAGCAGACGGTCTTATCCAGAGCAACTTACAACAAGTTCAGGGACATTCCCCCCGAGTCAAGTAGGGTGAAGTACCTTGCCCAAGCACACAACATCATTTTGCATGTCTGGGGATCGAACCGGCAACCTTCTTCCAATTCCCTAACCTTTCAGCCACCTGACTCCCTCCTTCAAAAAACTTCAAAAAAGAGTTTTGGTCATGTCACATGTCATCTTTAAAGGGTTCACTGACTAGTTGAATGAAGAATCAATTAACACGTTGCCGTCTGTCATCTCAAGTTGTTAACTTCTTTCTGGCACAGAAACAGCTGACCAGCTGACTCATCCCCTTGCGTTTTGATTTGCTGTAGTAAACCTACTGATTGAAGGTGTACGCTGACCCACAGGAGAAGACCGTATCTAAACCCGTTGTTTAAAAACTGTTTCTTACCCAATGCAACACAGAATTCCTTATACCTTACTCGTGTGGACAACACACTCTGCAGTGTATTTGTATGTTTTTAAATACTGTTTTTTGTGTTGTCAATAAATATTTGGTGTTAAATGTAAGCTATATGTATGTAGCCTTCTGTCTAAAACGGAGGTTGTCATGTAGTGTAGTCAAGTATGTGTAGAATGTGATTATTAATAGGACTAAGAAATCTACCCCTTTATTACCAAAATATAACATGTTGAATAACTAAATAAATGATAATATTATCAATACTAATTACAATTTTTAAAAGGCAGAAGATTGTTGTAATCATTACAAATACAATACAATACTGTATTTTTCGGATAAGGCTGCACAACAACTAATACTATGGAGCTTTTTTTCTACTAAACTACAAGAATACACATCAAATAAAAATACAAAAAGTAATGATATTCTATACAAAAGGCTAGATGATAGGACAAATAATAAGAGATATGACAAAAACAAGAACAATGCAAATGGTTACGCCATTTTAGTGAGTGCTTGTTCCAACTGGACAACACTGACTGATAAAGCAAGGTGAAACCAGGAGTCCAGTCTTGTGCAGTGTTGATGTCATTGGTGTCCAGTTGACCCATGGGATGGCAGTTCATAGTTTAATACAGCAGACTCCAAAGAGCTGGATCTAGTGATCTGCTTTAACAGCAGGATCTGTACCTAGTTAGTGCTTGTACTTTTGTGCTGGTACAAGTGGACCATTGTATTCACTCACTCTTGACTGACTCCCTGGTGATGAGAGGGGGCAGTGGAGTAGGCCCACACAATCTCCATACTCAAGTAGTATACAAGTAATTGTCAAAGATGCTTTACTGAAAGTAAAAGTATCATTTGAAATTGTGTAATGAAATGAAAGTAGGCCTCAGTAAATAGTAAACTTTTTAAGTATGTACAAAGTATGGAGAATGTGTCACATTATCACATTATCTCCAGTGAACAGAGATACAATATTTAATTATTGTGTCTTAATACCAACAATTTCATCTCCCTTTACAATAAAAGCAGTTTCTTTAGTAGCTTATGCTTCTCTGAAACTGTTGATTACAATGACTGTGTCCAAAGCCATCCTCGTAGGTCCTTTTTCAACTTTCATTTTTTTGGTTTATGATCATTGTCATTGTCGTCATAGCATGTGCGCTAGCTCCACAGATGTATGTCTCTGGGCCATGGCATCTGACTCACACGAAACATATTAATAAGGGGGAGGGAACTTGTAAGAGAAATGATTAGTGTAACAGGTTAGAAAAGCAGTTTGAATAATTGCACAACATATTCTGTTACGTGTATTTCAGTTTCTATTTTTAATCTTTTATTTTGAAATCACAAGCACAGCTGTACTGGGAGTCTCTGCCAGCCCCCCGTCTCCCCTTGTTTTGTTCCTTTCCCCCCCTTCCTCTTTCCTGTTTGTTATATGCTGGGAACGAGGTAGGCGGTTGAATTTCAGTGGTGGAAAACAATCTGATTAATATTGCCTTTAAAAATAGTCATCTATGTTATTATCTATCCTTTTACAACTGATTATTAATATGTGTATAATATATCTGAACTATTTTTGTGAAATATCCCTGTGACGTATGGTTTATATGCTATTTTCTCTTGCCTGTTTGTTATATGCAGGGAACGAGGAATGAGATATATGCTGGCAAAGAGGAAACAAATACAACGTCTCAGCAACGGTTATCCACGGGTCACATTTATTACACAATGCAGAAGTTATACCGGTTACATTAGGCTATCCCAGCGTCAGCATATAAAAAGAACCAATGCCGTCCCTGGTTCATCAAATCAAATCAAATTTATTTGTATAACCCTTTTTACACGCAAGCATGTCACAGAGGGATTCACATACGCCCATAGAACTGCCCCTCAACAAACCTAAACCCTCAGGGAAGACAAGGAAAAACTCCCAGAAAAACTCCCAACGGGAGAAAAAAATAGAAGAAACCTTGGGAGGAGCAATTCAGAGAGGGATCCCCTCCTCCAGAGACGGTTGGTAAGAGAGAGGAGCAGAACACAAGCTAAACATAGTCATACAATGTCAATGGGTTTTGAAACACCAAAAATCCATTGTTCGGCTTTATAGACGTTGGATGGGACCTGGAAACTCGCTGTTGGCCGTCATGGAGACTGGTTTCCGGTTGATGACCTGGTCCAGCGTTGGTAGACCGACGACCAGGCAGGTCCTGACAGCTCAGACCCCCCACACCACAAGGGATGTGTGGGGGGGACAGAGAGGAGAACAGGGATTAGAGAATGCCAGGAGCAGCTAACAGTTACAGTCGTAATAGAATGAGATCCCCACCGGTCAAGTGTGGACTAGTGCAGCAAGTTAACAAAGCTAAGAGGGTATTTGATGCAGCCCCACACACCAGGACAGCGACAGCCCCCCTTGGTTGGAACATGAAATCTGTTCCGGGGGAAACAATTCTAAAATAGGTTATATTTATACGAATAAGGATGAAAACAACCAGTTGTCTCCAACTAGTAAACTATAACAATAAAAATATACAGCAACGGAACTATTACAGTAACAATATACAATAACAGGTTTACTTTATTTGTAACATTTAAATGGCCAGTGAGAACATAAGCTAAAATTACAATTTAAAAGTTACATGTGATACACACATAGGCAAACGCACACCCCGGGTTTACATAGAAAGTACACACATACTTACCTTTAACAATCATAGAATTGACTAAACAAGAACGTTTTTAATCTAGTTTTAAATGTCGAAACAGTATCAGCCTCCCTAATTGAGACAGGTAATTTGTTCCAGAGAAGAGGTGCTCTATATGAGAACGCCCTACCTCCAGCAGTTTTTTCCTTAATTTTGGGTATTACCAGGTAGCCGGCATCTTGAGATCTTAGAGTCCTTGCGGGACAATAGGGTGCAAGGAGACCGGAGAGGTACAGTGGTGCCAATCCATGTAGAGATTTGTAAGTAAGTGTAAGACTTTGAAATCAGCTCTGGCTTGGATAGGGAGCCAGTGTAAAGAGATAAGAGTAGAGGTTATATGATCAAACTTTCTTGTTTTTGTTAATAGTCTAGCAGCAGCATTTTGTACCCGCTGTAAATTTTTCAAGTAGGTAATTGGGAGGCCAGAGAACAACACATTGCAGTAGTCCAATCGGGACGTAACAAAAGCATGTTTTAGTTTTTCAGCATCATCCTTTGAGAGGAATTTTCGTATTTTGGCAATATTACGTAGATGGAAAAATGCAGTTCTGGTGATTTGTTTAATATGGTACTCAAACGAAAGGTCTGGGTCCAATGTGACTCCTAAATTTTTTACCAATTGGCTTTGAGATACTTTGACGCCATCTAAGTTTAAGGTCAGATTGGATAAATTATTTCTGTATTTTTTAGGGCCGAAAATTTGAACCTCGGTTTTATCCGAATTAAGAAGAAGGAAATTTGCTGTCATCCAAGTTCTCAACCCGGAAACACATTTTTCCATAGCATGTGGAAATTCTCCAGGCTTTATGGACATGTATAGCTGAGTATCATCTGCATTACAGTGAAAATTTACCCCAGAGCTTCTAATTATGTTTCCTAAAGGCAACATATAGAGTGAAAATAACAGAGGGCCTAGAAATGAACCCTGTGGTACTCCGTATTTTACAGTAGTGCTCCTGGATGAGCAACCATCATAGTGGACATATTGTGATCTATCAGATAGATACGATCTAAACCACTGAAGTGAAGTACCAGAGATCCCAACATAGTTCTCCATACGCTCCAGGAGAATCTCATGATCCACAGTGTCAAATGCTGCACTAAGGTCTAGAAGAACCAGAACAGAGATAGAGCCCGCATCAGAGGCTAATAATAGATCATTGACTACCTTAGCTAATGCAGTTTCAGTGCTATGGTGAAGACGAAATCCAGACTGGAGAGGTTCATAAAGCTGATTTGAGGAAAGGTGCTCAGTGAGTTGTTGTGCCACAGCTTTTTCAAAAATTTTAGAGAGAAATGGCAAATTTGAAATGGATCCAGGATCCAGGTTTGTTTTTTTAAGAAGGGGCTTAATAATAGCTTGTTTGAAATCGTCAGGGACTTGTCCAGTTACAATAGATTCATTAATAATACTAAGCATGGGTGGTCCAATAATAGGGAGAAGTTCCCTACAAAGTTTGGCAGGGAGGGGATCAAGAAGGCAGCTGATGGGTTTCGAGGAATCTACCAGCTCGATGAACGCTTCCCTAGAAATAGGGTTAAAGTGAGTAAGAGCCTCAACATGCAGCATGCTGGGTATAGAGTCAAATTCAGTGTTGATGGCCACTCCTCCAGGACTAGTCTGTAGTTTGTCCCTTATTGCATGGATTTTTTGGTCAAAGAAATCTAAGAAATCATTGGGAGAGAGATCTGAACTAACACAGAGTGTACTTTTCTTAGTGAGTTTTGCAACAGTGTCAAATACGAACTTTGTGTTGTGTTTGTTCTTACTAATCAATTTAGAGAAATATTCTGATCTGGACCTGATGAGGACTGGCTTGTACTCCATTTGGCTGTCCTTCCAGGCCAGGCGGAAAACCTCCAATTTAGTGGTACGCCACTTATGCTCTAATTTTCTAGTGGACCTCTTGAGAGTGCGGCTTTCCTCTGAATACCATGGAGCCATTTTCTTGTCTTTTCTTTTCCTTGGTTTGAGTGGGGCAACAGAATCTAGGGATAACTGAAGAACCAAATTCAGATCCCTTGTTTTAGCATTTAATGATTTATTTGGGACGTCCAGTGCTTCTAGTGCAGCAGGTAGAATACTAGCCAGTTCCATAGCTGTGTTTGGGGTTATGCAGCGGCTAGTAGAAATATTCTGGGTGCCTCCAGGGCTCTGGCAGAGATCCATTTTAAAGGTAACCAGGCAGTGGTCTGATAATATAGGATTGTGGGGGTGGACAATGATGTCACTAATCTTGATTCCCCGTGTGAGAACTAAATCCAATGTATGCGAGTGAAGATGGGTAGGTTTAGAAACCACCTGAGTGAGACCTGTGGAATCCAATAGAGCAGTAAAGGCCTTACTTAGAGGATCTTTTGGGTCATCCACATGGATGTTAAAATCACCCATAATTAAGACATTATCAGTATATGTCACAAGATCAGCACTAAAATCTGCAAATTCCCCTAGGAAGAGGGAATACGGGCCGGGGGGCCGCTATAGAGTAACTAAACTAAATGAGGGAGGGGGGGCAATAGTAGAAGAATTAGTACTTTTTAGAGTAGTTGGTGGTTTCATGCAAATGATCTCAAATGATTTAAAGGTATTTACAGAAGGTTGAAGCTAGCTTTATATATCATAGCAACACCGCCACCTTTCTTTGAGACACGAGGGATGTGTGAGTACGCAAAATCCGGAGGCGATGCTTCATTCAGGGAGGAATATTCTTCAGGTTTTAACCAGGTTTCGGTGAGTCCAATCAGGTCCAGGCTGCATTCAGACATCAGATCATTAATCAAAACGGCCTTTGGGGATAGAGATCTGATGTTTAGGAGCCCAACATTCCAGTATGGATTTTTGGCAGCTTTAGACGTAGGTAATCCTTCTGAAAAGGTGGCACTGCTATCACGATACTTAGTAGGAAGAGCAACGGGGGAGCAAGGCTAAATACATTTCAAATTGGTATAATTCCTAATAATTGAGGGCCTGAATTTGGAAAAATGGCGGGGGACAGACACCGTCTCAATGGGAGAAACAACATCAGCATCCACGCTGGCTACACTACAAGCTGAGTTATCGGGCCCCCAACAGCTCACAACATGCCTATCAACATACCTATCAGACTCTCTAAGAGACTGTGCCCGGCTTGTTCTAGTGAGTGTCAGGCCTGCTCTAAAATAGCTTTAATATTCCTAGACAAAAGAAAAGCACCTCTCCAGCTAGGATGGAGCCCATCACTTTTCAACAAGCCAGGTTTGGCCCAGAAACGAGACCAATTATCTACAAATCCTAAACCCTGTTCTGAGCAAAAGCGAGCCAACCAGCGGTTGAGAGAGACAAGCCTGCTGTAGATCTCGTCAGTCCCTCTAACAGGTAGTGGGCCAGAGACTATTACTCGATGCCGACTCATCTTTTGAGCAAGGTCACATGCCCGAGCTATATTAACCTTCGTGACCTCTGACTGCCTCAGCCTTACATCATTGGTGCCGACATGAATGACAATATTCTCATACCTATCATCAGTGCGTGCGCCATGTGCCTTAGCCTGGGCATTTGCCTTAGCCCTAATGCTAGCCAGCACCCTAAGATTAGCTTCTATGTCGGTAGCTCTAGCCCCTGGTACACAGTAAACTGTCGCTGGTTGCTCTAATCTAATGTTAAGAGTGATGGAGTCACCGATCACTAACGTCTGAGGAGTCCCACTCCTATTCTTCTTATCACGTTTTTATTTTACACCAGCCCAAAAGGTGGTTCAGCCAGCCAGGCATTCGCCCGATGTGACAAATTACCAGTCCAGGCCTATTTGACTTTACAGTTGGCCTTTGGGTTTTACCCCTTACTCCAATTCCTAGGAGTCGAAGGGTTTGGATATATCACTGTCATTCACACAAATTGTGATTGGATAAGAGAAAGTCTCGGCCTCTAAATGGACATGTGCAAATGTATTTTGTTAGCAGTTAAACAGGCCTTTGAAATATACAGGTCACATGACCGAAAAGCTTTTGACGTTTTAAAACATTCAAAAATTCATCTACAATAGTGTGAAAGGAAAATCCTTCAGGTTTTATTCACCAAGAAGGTTTACACAAACATGGAATTTACTCTGGCCGGAAGGTGCAAACAATAAACATATATGGATCTTCAATCAAAGAGTATAAATCTACAGTAGTCTAACTAATCCTAGGAAATAACAATCTAAAAAACAAAACAATTACAATTCTAAATGGTAAACTGTTTTTTATTTTTTATAATCATATAATAATAAGAATATGTATGGGCAATAGTGCAAATAAGTTGGCTTGCGTGTAATGCAACAGGTGTCGGATGGACTAATAATAAATAATAGTTAAATGTCAGTGGGAGTCCTTGGCCTTGTTGAAGAGGCCAGTAGAGGATGGAAAGAAACTGTTGTTGTGTCGTGAGGTTTTGGTCCTGATGGACCGCAGCCTTCTGCCAGAGGGGAGTAGCTGGAACAGAGTGTCCAGGGTGGGAGGAGTCGGCCACAATCTTCCTCACTCGCCTCAGGGTCCTCGAGGTGTGCAGGTCCTCCAGGGTAGGCAGATTGCAGCCAATCACCTTCTCAGCAGCGCAGATGATACGCTGCAGTCTGCTCTTGTCCTTGGCAGTGGCAGCAGCATACCACATGGTGATGGAGGAGGTGAGGATGACTCAATGATGGCTGTGTAGAAGTGTACCATCATTGTCTTTGGCAGGTTGAATTTCTTCAGCTGCCGTAGGAAGTACATCCTCTGTTGTGCTTTCTTGGTGAGGGAGCTGATGTTCAGTTCCTACTTGAAGTCCTGGGAGAGGATAGTGCCCAGGAAGTGGAAGGACTCCACAGTATTGACTAGGGAGTTGCACAGGGTGATCGGGTGAGTGGGGCTGAAGTCCATATTCACTGTCTTAAGACCATTAAGCTCTAAGGTGTTCTGGATGCACCATGTCACTAGAATGTAAGCTTCCCAGCTGTAATCAGTGAAATGGATTTGAGGATGATAGGTCACATGACCAAAAAGCTATTGAAGTTTGAAATACTAAACAATTCACTGAAAATAGTGTGAGGGTAAAATGGAAAAACTAAAGACTGTGCAACATGTATGCATAGTCAATAAACACTCTTAAATGGATTTGAGGATGATAGGTCACATGACCAAAAAGCTATTGAAGTTTGAAATACTAAACAGTTCACTGAAAATAGTAAAAACTAAAGGCTGTGCAACATGCCTAGAGTATGGGAGTTGAATCTGCGTGAGTGATGCCGTTTGTCTAGAAAACGTGGAGTGGAATTCTATTGCTATGGGTATTTACTCTAGCCTGGTCCTAACCATACCCTCGTACATTTCATTTGTACAGAGGATCTGGGATCGCCCCATAGACAAACGTTAACTTCCTTGAAGGGGGGTCCTCTGTTGAAGTTTAAAACTATTGGATCTGCCCAGAGCCACTCTGATTTGCCATAACCAATCGCAAGCGTTCGCCTTAGCCAACTCCTTCAGCACTACTATGACGGAGCTAGCTGCCGTAGCTGGAAAATCAAACTTTTCCCGAACCCCGTGGGGAGGAGGGTCACAACATCATGGCCACCTACAAAACTCAGCAAGGAATGTTTTTGCTACGGCTTTAACCTATGGATATTTGGCAGCGATGCCACAACCGCAGAATAGTTTTGCTCGCATCTTTCTCCGCCGCCATTACTGAACTACTCAAACTAGTGCACGACATTAACGTCATCGTTCTCAGCCACTCCCTCCGTTCGCTGATTGGACCTACAAAAAATGTGTTTCTCAAAACCAACTTCAAAGTCAAGCTCTCAGACCTAGTACAGAAGCAAAATCCAAATTGAGCGGAAGTACGTAGGAGGGCAGAGCCAGGCTATATTTTCCCTACTGATAAAGTGGAATGGATTTGATTGTGAAGCAATGGAAAGATTGCTGGACTTGTAGACCAGTCATGAACTAACATTTTGATCGCAAAAGTGGGGGAGTCCAAACGGCTCTTTTTTTAATTGGGAGGGAAGTGACCCCCCCCAAGTTACATTGCGGCGACGCCCATAGTTATACTTCACACCATTCTACACCTCAAACATCAGGGAGGGCTGCCTATTGTAAATACGAGCCTGCTGAAGATAGCCAGCATCTCGGATTTCTTTAACCAAGCCTGTTTCATTGATCATTTGCCTGAGACAGCAAGCTCCGTTAGCCAGGCTACTTTGGCCGATCACTTGATCAGGCTATTTAAAGGTATCCGTGTGACTTTTGTGCATTGACAAGTGAAAGGTAAATATACTTGTCCAAAGGACAAGTGCCTCAAAAAGTTAATGTCAAGCCCTGTAATCCAGTGAACAGAAATATATGATGACGATGACCTGATCGACACTCCAAGTGTAGTGTTCTTCCTGGGAGAAGTTCGTCTTTTGCAACCATGCGCAGTTGAGCCAGCTTGACAGTCGTGTGACGTAAGGTGAAAATTGGTCTATAGACCAATTATTTGTTTGTAAACATTCGGGATGCGCGCGCAATGTAGCTGCAGAAAACCGGGAAAGGATAGCATTTTAAATGGCAAAAGGACCACACGGATAATACAAATAGTTAGATTTAAAAAGACCAAAAAGGTTGAGGAGGACAGCCTTTAAGAGAAAGCGATTACCCATTGATCTGTTGCATCAGAATTTTGATTCGGGTCACGAAAGTCTTGAAATTTGAGTGAGAATGTCGCCCGGTACAGACCGCATAGTCGAGCCGCAACCATGTCTTCACGTCATGTCACAAAATTCATAATTTTACAGTTTTACAGTCAATTCTACATCTAAAAAGTAGAGCAGGGCAGCTTTCAAGAGATATGGGAATTCTGCTTTTAGCCAGCTGGTCCGATTATTTTTCTGATTTGTTTAAACTGGCAATCTGAGTGAGACTGCATCCCCGTTACACTGTTTTGACATTAACCTCAGTCAGGCTCGCTCACTGGCAGTGTGCACAATGTTGTATTTCACTCCATACTACACCAGAAACGTCAGGGAGGACTGCTTAATGTAGATACGAGCCTGATGAAGATAGCCAGCATCTCGGATTTATTTAACCGAGCCTGTTTCATTCGTCATTTGCCTGGGAAAGCGAACTCCGTCAGCCAGGCTAGTTTTGCCCGATCACTTGGTCAGGCTATTTAAGGGTATCGGGGTCAAGTGACTTTTGTGCATAGACAAGTGAAACGTAAATGTATTTGTCCAAAGACCACAAGCCTCAAAAAGTTAATATCAAGCCCTGCAATCCAGTAGCCAGAGATATATGATGACCTGATCGACACTCCAAGTGTAATAGACCGGGGAAAAGTTTGTCTTTTGCAACCGACATGCGCAATTGAGCCTGCTTGACAGTTGTGTGACGTAGGGTGATAATTGGTCTATATGTCAGGCCGATCAGGTCCAAGCTCCTTCACTTTGAGCTTCTACGGTGGCTCTGAAGTGCAAAACACAACGGCAAATAGCAAAACACAACGGCAAATAGCTAAACACAATGGCAAATAGGAAAACAGAACGGCAAATAGGAAAACACAACGGCAAATGGGAAAACACAACGGCAAATAGGAAAACGCAACAGCAAATAGGAAAACACAACGGCAAATAGGAAAACACAATGACATTAACTTCTGACGGAAAAGGTAGGGCCTATCTAGCAGAAGATGGACCCTCCTGATTTGACAGACGGACTGTCAACGCCACACTGACGTATCCTCGGCGCGTTCGACATGACCCGACTTCATGCGGCGCTGACTTGAAACAGTGAATTATGGTTACACTTTTTGTCCGACTTGAGACAGCGCCGAGGATACGTCACTGTGACGTCGCCATCAAAGTACCATGAGATCGATTCGAGAACTGCCGGCTGTGTAGCCGAGCGCATTTTCTCAAGAGCAACTGCACGGGTTCAAGTGACGACACAGCTATTTCATGATTGGCCAGACTCACACATGACAACTTTGACGCGTGTTTTGTAATATTCGGACACCTTCAGTCTCGCCAACGATCAAAAAAGTTTAATTGAATTAAAAATGTGTTGAAGAAAGGGTTTTAGTCAGCCTCTTCACTAACAGAGAGACTAAGTTTAATTATAAATTAAATTAAGCAAACAGCGCTTGATCGGCCATGACTGACATCAACGCAGCAAACCACGAGAAGCTGGAATGTCCGACTTCACAGAGCCGTTTTCAACTTCTACCCGACTGCAAGCGGCTACACTCGCCGGTCGTTTGATGCAGCTGCAGTCTATGTCGAACGCACCTATTGACTCAGAGCTTGCCATAAAGCAGTATCTCTGACCGTACGATAGTGTATGACTTCATTGACCTTTTAAAAGGCTTTTATAACAAAAAAAGCTACTTAAAAAAATCTAACACCAAGCACTGTGTATTCTATTTGCCTCACCTTCGAATGCAATATTCAAATTACTAGACAAAAAATTATATCCTGAGAAAAGTGGATTTTGAGGGGTATAGCTCCAAAGACCTAGCCTGGCTGCCAGCCCAACTTCTCCCCGCCCACAAAAAAATTTGGTCGGGAAGTTGGGTCTGGAGGGTCTTGTATTGGGAAACAACTACAGAAAACCAGAATCTGGGCGTAACAATGAAATTGCCAGGGCGGGCTTTATACGATGATGGACAGATGATCAACAGTAACGTAATCACCCACGTCACAAAAGAGCGCTTAAATTGAATTCATTTTGAACAAACAACATATTACGTTGCTCTGATTGGTTGTAGGTCTATCCAATTGAGCGAAGAGGTATTTGTTTTCCAGGCTCGTTTGAAACACGCCCCGTAGTCAAAGCCCAACGGAGAGTTCTCAGACTCATATTCTGACTAGAATTAGGAGTATGAAAACGTCAGGCTACCAAAGACTTGCATTCATTCTGCACTCGCATGTGAGCGCCCTCATATGAAACCAGAGTGGAACAGCAACCAGTTCCAAAGCCGGAAGTTTCCCGAGATTGGCAGTTCTCTCCCATATTAGACATTAGGTTTGTTCGACTTTATGCAGCGCCGGTGTCGCCTGCAGCCGCCTGTAGCCCGGCTGACTTGAGGCAGCCAATGGCATTCTCAGTTTCAAGTCAGCCGGCTGCAGCCAGCCGTCGGCGCCGCCGGCACTGCATGAAGTCGAATATACCTAATCTCTGATGTTACATTATCAAACGCTTTAAGGAAATGTTCCTCTATCTGTTTGTTAGCCTGCCACACACCCGAACTGATATTTCCGCTTTTCGAGCGCATCACTTTTTTTTGCTGAGTATATCAGTTGTTTCGCTACAGTCAGTCCGACAGTTTTGTAAATAACTTGACGAGATTTTGTTATTGGATATTTTTAACACAGAATGTTATCTTTTGCTTTGTCAGTATCACCCCTGTTTAAGCGATCGTTTTCATTTTTTTATCTTGGTTAATGTCAAAAACGTGACTGCGAAACATGAGCGAAAACAGGAGAGCATTTAAAATAGTTCTTCAGATTACATGCCAGCTTCTTTGGGTAAGATATGTATTGATGATTAATACGTAGTCTGTGTTTTTATAACAGTAAAATGAAATTAATCACGGAAGTTATGTTTTACTACAGAAGTTTAAGTAGACGTTATGTGTGCACTCAAGATCGGCCCCATCAATATAAAAAAATTCGACTGTACTTTTTACTGTAGCATTCTAGTGACTAAGTATTGTATGCATGTCTGTCCAATTTATAGTTCTTTCAAGTTGTTGCAGATTAATTGCTTACATGCTGCTGAGTTCACATGACTCATTAGAAGGCATCACAGCCCCTCTCTCTCTCTCTCTCTCTCTCTCTCTCTCTCTCTCTCTCTCTCTCTCTCTCTCTCTCTCTCTCTCTCTCTCTCTCTCTCTCTCTCTCTCTCTCTCTCTCTCTCTCTCTCTCTCTCTCTCTCTCTCTCTCTCTCTCTCTCTCTCTCTCTCTCTCTCTCTCTCTCTCTCTCTCTCTCTCTCTCTCTCTCTCTCTCTCTCTCTCTCTCTCTCTCTCTCTCATGCTTTATTGTCATGACAGTTCGGGTTGAACAGTATTGCCAAAGCAGTCCATATTGAAAGGACATTTTAACAAGTAAAACAGTAGCGTAAGTGTAACTGTAATACATAAATGCATGTTAATATACAAAAAGGTTTTAACAGTCATACAGGGTTGGTTCACTGTCCCTCAGGTTGTGACATTGAGAGACATATCTAGCGGCAAGGCTTGCAGTAGGCCTTTCGCCTAGAGATGTCTTTAATTTCTTGTTTATATCAAGCTCTGTGTAGTTTTCAATTAACTGGTTAAATTTTTCCAGATATTGATCTCTTCTACTTTTATATTTGTAACATTCAAGTAGGAAATATTTTTCAGTTTCAATTTCTCCTGATTTACAGTGCCCACAGATTCTGTACTCTTTAGGTAACCATGTATTTTCATGTATTTTTCGATTGCAAGGGTGTGGTCACACATTCTGTATTTAGTGAGCAGCTGTCTCTGCTTTATGTCCTTGACAGTATATAGGTATTCAACCATTTTATAGTTTCTATTCAGGCCCCAATAGCCGAAGGCCCCTTTTTTAGGAGTTTTTGTTTTCTGTTGAATAGTTTTATTCTGTTTGGTGTTATTAAAGGGGAAGGAGGTGTGCAGGGCGGTAGCTGGTTTGTTAGTCTCATAACCAGCTGGCACAGGGGGCTCTTCTCTGGGTTACCTTCATGGACTGCAAGGGCTTTAGATTGTTTCCTCAGGACTGGATTTTAAATGGGTGTACAATTTTAATTATCTTTCCTGGATTTTTAATGTTAAAGGAAATTGGCCTAATTCAGCACCACATACGTTTGTGTTTTTTGTTGTTGTTGGAGTCTCTATTGGGTGCTTTTCCCAACTATTGAAGTCTAGATGGCTGAGTGGGCACAATATCACTTCCGTAGAGGCTTGATGATGCTGTCGAATATTTTACACCAAATGTTAATTGGGATGGTTATTTTGTAAATGTTGTGTTGTATTGCATCCAAAGCTCTACAAGCTTTTTCTTTAAGTGCATTTACTGCCAAGCAGAAGCTACCAGAGGCTGTTATTTGTAGGCCTAGGTATGTATAACTCATTGTGTGTTCTATAGTTTTGTTTCCCAGTATGAATATGTGCCTCTTTTCCTGACATTTGGGCTTTTTTTGTGCAACCATGATTTGGTCTTTTTTGTATTGACTTCCATGGCCCAATTTTGGCAGTATTCTTCTAGTCAAACCAGTTGCTGTTGTAGCCCTTCTTTTGTGGGTGACATCAGAACCATGATGTCTGTGTGTGTCATGGAGAGGGAGGCCGGGTGCAGTTGATTGTTCAAGGGTCTCTGCTAGTTGATTGATAAAGATATTAAATAGAGTGGGGCTTAAGTTACAACCCTGGCGGACACCCCTCTTTTGAAAGAAAAAAATGTGTGTGTTGGTCACCAATTTAAATACTGCATTTGTTGCCTGAGTACATAGATTTGATGATGTCAAATGTCTTCCCTCCGATGGCACATTGGAGGAGTCTGTAGTAGAGTCCCTCATGCAAAGGCTTTTCTAGTTCACAAAACAGGTAAACATTTAGCTATTTTTCGTTTGGTGTACATTTTTTTAGTGTATAAAGTCTGTACATTTGGTCTGTGGTGCGATATTTGGGAAGGAATCCTATTAGATTTTTGCTGAGTGTACTGTGTTTATTAAGGAAGTTTAGGATTCTGTTGTTTAAGATACTACATAATAACTTCCCCAGATTACTGCTCACACAGATACCTCTGTAGTTGTTGGGGTCACATTTGTCTCCATTCTTGTAAGTAGGTGTTATTAAGCCTTGATTCCAAATGCTAGGAAAGTGTCCAGATTTTAGTATTATATTGAATAACTTGAGGACTCCTGTCTGCATTTCTAGAGAGCTACTTTTAAGAATTTTATTTCTAATATGGTCGGGACCACAGGCTTTTTTGGCCTTAAGGGACTGGATCTTTCTTACCAATTCTTCCTTTGAAATCGGGAAATCAAGTGGGTTTTGTTTGTTCTTCATGGTTGCTTCTAGTTCTTAGTTGTTTGATTGTTAGGTTTTGGTTTTAATCCATACTTAGTGGAATTTCTTCGTATAGGCTTTCAAAGTGTTTTTCCAGATTTCCCCATTTTGGATAGGTGGTACCACTGCTCTTGAGGTGTTCATGTTATTCCACCTTTCCAGAATTGGTTTTCGTCAATTGACTGTTCTATATCATTAAGTGTAGTTTGTTTATATTGTTTGAGGATTTCGCAGTACGTCAGGCGTAGGATCATGGTCCTCTGGATGGAGGTGTTTCAAGTTTGAAAATTTTCTGAGTTCCTTTCTCATTTTTTTGCACTCATAATCAAACCATTTATCTTGTTTAATTTTGTTAGGTTGAATATTTACTTTCTGCAGGCTTGTTTTGCAGCATTGTGAAAGATATGGTTTATATCTCTCAAGGCCATCTTAACACCCTCTTGATCAGCTTCATATTGATTTTGGTCACAGAAGCATTTAATTGTGTTGGTAATTTTTGTTGAATTCAAGGCTAATGTGAATTTGTTGGCACTGTCTGTGTCCCATCTGTAGGGCTGGATACGTTTGTACGGTTTTAGAGGGATCAATCATTGTGCTATTATTGCAATTTGGCTTTTTCAGGAACACATTAATTTGATTGTGGTCTGAGAGTGGGCTTTGCTGCCTTACAGTTAATGCATTGGAGAAAGGGTCCATGTCTGTGACTGTATAGTCTACTATGCTGCTTCCGAGTGTTGAGGAGTATGCGCACCTCCTTAAGGAGTCTCCTCTGATTCTACTATTTAGGAAGAACAGGCTTGAGGTGCGACAAAGCTGTATTAATTCCCTCCCACAATTATTTACTACTCCATCTAGACTGTTCCTCTGAGTTATGCTTGGTGTCATGTATAGAGGACTCAGGCCAAACACATGGTTGTTGCCTGTCCTTGCGTCCAGGTCTCCACACAGCAATACATTTCCCTTGGACTGGAAATGGCTAATTTCTGTGAGGAGGAGGTTAAAAATATACTCATTGTAGTATGGAGATTCTGCAGGGGGATATAAATTGCACAAAGGTATATATCTTTTTCTATGCTACTACGTTTTTGTAGTTTTAGCCAAACGTGTGATTTCCCTTGTTTAACTACAGCTATGTGGTTGGCCAGGTTTCCTTTGTACCATACCAGAATTCCACCAAAGTTGGACAGTGTTCAGTTTTGATGAGGGTACTGAGACTTCATAATCTCTCTCTCTCGCTCTCTCTCTCTGACTTACTGGAGTTCAGAGAGTGGGTCTAAGTAGTTGAAGTTTACAATACTGTCCGATGCACAAACACATGCACAAACACGCATACACAAACACACATATAGGAGGAGAAAGTTGGGATTTGTTCTCACATCAGACAGCGCGCACATCAATCTTTAGAAAAGGATAATGGTTTTACATTTTCCTCCCTTCCTAATTTTTTAACTTTTATCAATTCCTTGTCCCTTCTCTCAGTTGGTCGCTTTGGTGGTGGGCCTGAGTGGGGTTTACCTGCTGTTGAACTACAACCAGAACGGACTTTTCTTCTCTCACATGTACATCATCCTCCCAGGAGTCCTTGCTCTTGCCAGTGCCGCATGCCTATTGGCCAGTGGAGGCTTGGGATGCTGGGTGTCTATGAGAGAGTCAGTATGGGTTCAAGCAGTGGTAAGATAGTGCCTGTGTGTGTGGATGCGAGGTTGGTGTGTATTTCCGTTTGTGGCAGTAGCGTAGCCAGATAAAATATATAATAATAATAATGATAATATATATGCAGAATTATTTATTGGAAGCAATCAAAAATCTGGGGGTCCAGAGATGACAATGAGGGGGCCAAGGCTCATGGCTACGCTATGGGTTTGTGGATGTTAGTGTGGGTAGGTGTGGACTGGATGTGTGTGTGTGTGTGTGCGTGCGTGTGTGTTTGGATCTGTGTGAGTGAGTGTGGTGTGTATCAATGCGTGTGTGTATGTGCACACATTCTTCTGATGTTTTCTTCCCCAGTTTGTCTACGTTCTGGTCATAGTGTTGTGCCTTGAGGCTACTGCTGCTGCACTGGCATATTTCAACATCGGACAGGTACGGTAATACAGACAAAGCTAACACTCACACCCTTTATCACATTATTATATGGTAGCATAATTATGTGTCTGTGTGTTTTCAGGTGCATTCAGAACTGGCTCCTTTCAGAAGTGTGTTTCAGAGATACACAGGCAGCAGCCAGGATCTAGACTCCAGTGCTGTGGATGCCACACAGGACGAGGTAGTCCTGCTTATCAGACAGAGATCCAGATCCCCCACAGGGATCTATACCAGAAGCCTGTACTGCAAAGCAAGTTCAACATACCCAGGATATTTGCGACCTTAGTTGGCTCCACTAAACCTAACAATCATGCATAACCAGTATCACAACGGTGGTTATCATCACGTTAAGTTAACCATGGTTTTCTCAATGTAGCTTTGAGCATGTTCACATAAATCGGGCAGTGTTTAGAAGGAAAGCTGGCAAAAATATCAGACTGTGTGAATATGTAAGTAAATAGGCTTATCAAGATTATTGCCCCATCAATAAGGAACAAGTAGGTCTGACTATAATTACAGTTCTGTATTACATAAAAGTAATGCATCGCATAGATGTTTTCATGCAGCTTGTAAGACCATTTGTGATTTCAGTTGCAACCCCTGCAGTGTTAATATGGGAGCAAGCACAGAACAAATATGAATATAATTAAAACCGGTACATGGGCTTTCCTGCAGATTGTCAACAAGTACAAGGCCTTCCTACAGTAAGAGACCCTCTCACCATTTGAGCACTGATGTCCACAGAATCTTAGAACAATAATGATGCAAGTTTCCAAGAGAATAGATTGGTTGAGAGGTGGTGCTTATATATGTATTGATCTGTTATCTCAAACAATCTGCTCCAAAGCGGTTAGGTGTACAGCATAAATTGCCATGGCAATATACTCCTGTCAAAAGTGAACCACTGTCGGTACACTGAAAACCCAGCATTAAACCTGAAGTTTCCTCACTAATCCCTAATCCTGTATAGTATAGGACCCTTTGCAGTATTGGTCTCAAGTATAGGATCTAAACCTTGATCTTGACCTAAATGTAGACTGTAAACTGAACCTTAACCCCTAAACACCAGATCAAGACCTAAACTAAACCTCAACCCCAAATCACCAGATGGCCTCTTCATTCCACTCAGCATCAAACGTTTATGACTTTTGAAAGATACCGCTACCAATGGGTTTGAAGGGGTCTGGCACCTTGATTGTCCATCCATCCATCATCTACCGCTTGTCCGGGGATCGGGTCGCAGGGGCAGCGACCTAAGCAGGGAGGCCCAGACTTCCCTCTCCCCGGCCACTTCCACCAGCTCTTCATGGGGGACCCCGAGGCGTTCCCAGGCCAGCCGAGAGACATAGTCCCTCCAGCGTGTCCTGGGTCTTCCCCGGGGCCTCTTCCCAGTGGGACGTGCCCGGAACACCTCACCAGGGAGGCGTCCAGGAGGCATCCTAATCAGATGCCCGAGCCACTTCAGCTGGCTCCTCTCGACGCGGAGGAGCAGCGGTTCTACTCTGAGCCCCTCCCGGATGACCGAGCTTCTCACCCTATCTCTAAGGGAGAGCCCGGACACCCTGCGGAGAAAGTTCATTTCGGCCGCTTGTATTCGAGATCTCGTTCTTTCGGTCACTACCCATAGTTCGTGACCATAGACTTCGCCTTTCGACTCAGCTCTTTCTTCACCACGACGGACCGATGCAGAGCCCGCATCATTGCGGACGCCGCACCGATCCGCCTGTCGACCTCGCTCTCCATTCTTCCCTCACTCGTGAACAAGACCCCGAGATACTTGAACTCCTCCACTTGGTTCAGGATCTCCTCCCCGACCCGGAGATGGCACTCCACCCTTTTCCGGTCGATTACCATGGCCTCAGATTTGGAGGTGCTGATTCGCATCCCAGCCGCTTCACATTCGGTTGCGAACCGCTCCAGTGAGAGCTGAAGGTCACGGCCCGATGAAGCCAACAGAACCACATCATCTGCAAAAATCAGCGACCCGATCCTGAGGTCACCAAACCGGACCCCCTCAACACCCTGGCTACGCCTAGAAATTCTGTCCATTTAGGTAATGAACAGAATCTGTGACATAATGCAGCCCTGGCGGAGTCCAACCCTCACCGGAAACAAGTTCGACTTACTACCGGCAATGCGGACCAAACTCTGGCACCGGTCGTACAGGGACTGGACAGCCCCGATCAGGGAATCCGGTACCCCATACTCTCGGAGCACCCCCCACATGAGCCCCCGAGGGACACGGTTGAACACCTTTTCCAAATCCACAAAACATGTGTAGACTGGTTGGGCGAACTCCCATGTACCCTCCAGGACTCCGTGGAGGTTAGAGCTGGTCCACTGTTCCATGGCCAGGACGAAAACCACATTGCTCCTCCTGAATCCGAGGTTCGACAATCCGACGGACCCTCCTCTCCAGGACCCCTGAATAGACTTTCCCAGGGAGGCTGAGGAGTGTGATCCCCCTAAAGTTGGAGCACACCCTCCGGTCCCCCTTTTTAAAGAGGGGAAACACCTTGATTGTTTTCATTTGAAAGGTAATGTTTCCTTGTTTCATATTCCTTGTCCTAGCTGCAGTGCTGTGGTATCCATGACTACAAGGACTGGCAGACCACGCCCTGGTTTAATCACAGTGGAGGCGTCAGAGTTCCACACAGCTGCTGCAACTCCACCTTCCTCACCTGCAATGGTAGCCTGGACCAGCCCTGGCAGCTCTACCCGAAGGCGAGCTCACTCGTCTACTACGAATACCTATCGTCTTCATGGTTACATGCATGACATGGGTGTAGTTATATATTTCAAGTTAAATGATAATCCTTGTCATCACCACCGCATTACCATCACTATGTATAACTCACCTGACACTATCTCTCCACTTGTCTTTTTTTCTTCACTTTCATTCCCTTTATTTGTCCCTTGGTCTCTTAACCCCTATTTCTCCTTCCTTCCTCACAGGGCTGCCAGATCAAGCTGGAGGAGGCCTTGCTGTTTGTACTGAGCCTCATCGTGTGGTCATCTCTAGCTGTGGCAGTGGTGGAGGTAGGTATGCACCATTAATGCAAAAATCAACAACCTGGAGCCAGTCAATTAAATGATTAAAACCTTAATTCAAGACCAAGTCCATGGTGTGGCTGTTTAAGAACTCTGGTTATCAAAAGTAATGTTGGGAAATATATTGTTTGTAATTCAGTGTCTGTTTGTTGGTCAATTTTTATTTCTTAGATTGTTGGGTTTGTGAGTGTGGCCCAGTTGATGCGGGATCAGCCACTGCTGGAGTATCGAATTCTGGACAGAGACTGAAGACTGAGAAACGCAGACTACTTACATTTCCTTCGTCTAAGTTGTCATGTCCTACACATCTACGTTCCCCACATTTATGTGGCACAATAGGAGGGACCTATGGAAAGCAAACTCATGTTTATTAACAGTGCTGAACGATCAGAATTAAAATGATTTTTCCAAGTTAAATCAATCCTTTTTTTCATCATAGTTGTTCATCCATTGTAATATCCCTTTAAATGCAAACAATTCATACATGTGTAAGGGGCACTTATTATAAGGTTAAGTGAAGTGCTGCCTTTCTAAGGGACTTTTCAAAAAGAAGAGAGAGAAGAATAAATATAGAATAGTTTACTCGAATTATATAGCCAGCATTTATTAAACATCAAATATCAAACAGTATGACCTTGAATGAGAAAATAAAGAAAATACAATGACCTCAGAGCTCTGATGAAATAAACCCAAAATAATAAACCAAAGTGCATCTACCCGGGTAGTATGTTTTTGTGTGGTGAGATCTCGTTCTTATCTGTATGATGCAATGAAGGAATGGTGAGTAGAATACAGTCCGTGTTGCAGGCAAGATGACCGTGCACGTCTTCTGCTGCACGTGTCCAACGGCGAACTCGTCCAATGGAACCTTCCCTCAAATCATGCACCCAAAAAAAAAAAAACCTGCATAGCTAGGCAATATTCAATTACTCTCTCAATAACTTAACCAGATCTGAAAATATAACTCTTATTAAATCTTTGCATTCACTATATACATGCAACTCAAGCACTAGCATATCACGTAGTAACATAGCATGGAATGACTTGGAATGACATGAAATAATTAACTCACGTTCAACTCCGATTGGTTTTAGTTTTAAACTTATGCAGTACACATATCATCAATACATTTTCACACAATTTATTAACTGAATTAACAGCAGAATAGAAATATAGAGAACTTCACGTGCTTGACTCACTAAACACATCTATCATGCTATGTCTGCTACTAGTAACACAATGACGAACATAAGTAAAACGCTCACCGGAGAAAAAGAATAGTAGAAGAAAGTAAACTCCTTGTCGTATTTTCGACCCGCTATTTCTTCCTTGGAAGTAGGTTTGGTGGGAAAACCATTTTTTACGAGCTCTTCAATGTTATCTTTAACTTATTAATATATTTTATATACCTCCAGCTCACGATCGTTCTGCTGTAAAACGGTTTTCTTCTTCTTTCTAAAATCAGTAGCAGCTTTCCCTCTCTACAGCACCACCACTGCTACTGCCACCTACTGGACAAATATGGTGTGCAGAGAAACATAACTAAGTAGGCTATTTTCGAGTGGATTACACATGAATAATGTGTATGGTTCAACATCAGGACACAATACGACAGATCCTCAAATTAGTCAATCCTCAAGGTGTTGATCAATTTAGAAAAGAGCAGCGTCTTGACTGTGTCCGGTTGAACCACGAACCAATTGAAAAGTAGAATTTGATCAGGTCATCCATTAGTGCAGGCTTTGTACATGGCAAGCGACTGCGTCTGTGCTGTCACGAGGTTGACCATGCAAAGGGAAGGAATGAGAGAAGTTCCTTGAGAAAAAACAAATCCATATTTTCGACTTAATAATATTGGAGAATCTCCGAGTTTTTTTTCTCGCAAAATTACTAGTTTTTTTTCTTGCAAATTTGTGACTTTACAAACTCGGAGAATGTCGGAGTTTTTTCTCGCAAATTTACTAGTTTTTTTCTCGCAAATCTGTGATTTTTTTTAACCTACTGGCCCTAATACGCCGTCGTAGAAAAGCCTCCAGAAGTGTGGATTGCGTAGATTTAGAAAGAACACTTCACAGTAGATGGCGGTGTATGCACCCTTACGTTGGCTGCGATCAAGGAAGAAGAATAGTGACTAGCTTGGTGGGCGTGGAACCGTATTCGCCATACACTTGCTAGGGTGCTGTCAGTAAGTAACCTTCCGTGGTTGTGCAGCTTGCTGTCAAACTGAGCAAGATCTTAACCGAAAACAGCGAAAGAACCTCTACAAAAACTGGTAAGATTTAGCATATTGGCTATTTCTATGACTATTGTCCATAGTTATATTCTATCTAAGTCATTTGACAACTTAGCCAAGTTGGAACAAAGCAGTCAATGCCTGCCATGCTGTTTTTGAGGCCTTGTAGTGTTCGCTAGCTAGCTTGGCTAACAAGGATTGGCGAGCTTCGAACTCGGCTAGTTAGCTCTAGTTAGATATTTAGTGCTAGCAATGCAAGTCAACACGGCCGAATGAGGCCGTCGACATTTTTTTATGAGTGATATACCGCATACAAGTGTAACCCGTGAAAATATAGGCACGGTTATTGTTTAATGGGTGTCGATGAAGCTGGCGAACTTAGCCCTAGCATAACTAGTTCAGCTAGTTGTGCTAGCCTTCACCCGCGGAAATATGTTCCACGCTGGCGTGGTAGACTAGTAAGTACGCTCAACTGTAACATTTATAGCTATAGTAAGCTTAGTAACTAGCCAGGTATGTCTGGACAAATCAGCAAGCCTGCAAGTCACTCAACTAACCGCCGGTATTGTTTTGATACAGTACTGCTGTGTTGTAGCTAGCGAGTGATGTGCTGGCGCTTTGCTAACTAGTAGCTTGCAAGCTATTACAGTGCCCACGCCCCCTTTAAAAACCTTTAACTAGCTCTAGCTAATGCTACCTACTACTAGACTAGCTCTGTGGCTAATTAACGTGTTAAAAAAGCTATCTAGTAGCTGATTGACTTGAGCCTGTGCTGTGGTCGTATGTTTATTTACGTCTATAGTGGCTGAAAAAGTACAGTAATGTATCACCTTTACCATCTTGCATGTGTTTATAGTTTTTTTTTCTTTCTGTCATTTCCAGCCTCAGGAGCAGTGAAGGGTCTTCATGGCAGTTCGAAGAGGACACATTAGGTACTTAAAAGTGAGTATCAGTCAAAGGCCAGTACTTTGAGGAGTAACGATCGCAGAAAAGCATTTAGGAAATCAAGCAAATGTTTGCACCCTTGAGTGCAACTGACAGGGCTTGTAGAGCACAGACCGCCTCATTCGATCCCACAGGCAGATTTTCTCCACCAGAATACCCAATATTTTGGCATACATAGGATATATTTTTGACAGGTACTCATGAAATTGAAACTTACTGAATCACACACCTATCTGAAGCCCAAAACACAGGACAGCACACTATATAAACTTTTTTTGGACTGTGCAAAGCTATAATTAGATTTTGAACCATAAGCACACTTGGTGCATAGCAACTGTGGCCTACATATAACACCCAAGCATATATTTCACTATTCTGAACCGTGTACATGGACTGCCTCAGTTTGTCATGTTTTTTTAAACAATCAACTGGGTGCCTTTTAGGGCTGGGCGATATATCTTTTTTTATTTTTATCGATTTATCAAAGTAAACTTATCGTAACATCAATTCATTTTCAATAATGTCGATAAGGAATAATTAGGAACAGCAGTCCATTTAATTTCTGTGATGCAGCAGGAAGTTGCAGAGAAATGGTTGCCTACGCTCACAAAAATATGCTGAGCACCTCAAGTGGAGTAGCTAATGTTAACTGCGGAAAATGAGTCTTATTGCCGAAAACAGTGCCAGCGATAGCCATGGCGAGGGAGCAACTTCCAATGAAGAAATTATTGATAAAAAGGGTTTGTCTTCTTCATAAGTTAGGAAGTGATTTGGCTTTTTGAAATCCAAAGAGCAGAGCAATGTTCAGTGCAAATTGTGTAGTAAACAAACAGGTGGCTACCAAGTCTGGTAATACAACCTTTTTTACCACCTGAAGGAAAATCACTCGTTGGAACATGCAGAAAGTGTGAGTTTGTGCCAAGGTATTTATAAAAAAAGCAAGGTTTTTAAAAACCTAAGTTACTTGACCCTTGGTACGTGCTCTCTGGCTGATAAGATGACGTTTGAGAAACGATGGTTTTATGGATTCATTGACATCACCACACACTCTTCCTCTCCCACTCATTCCGAACCCCGGTTTTACATGACTGCATATTTCCTTACTCTTACGAGCCGTTTGCTGCTGTAAATACGTCACTGGCATTGCTGAAGTAGCCACTAGCATTTGTGCTTGGTGCACTGTTGTCAACTTCTACAGGGCTACTCGTAGATTTGTCCTCCAAATCTGCAGATATTGTCCTAATAGTTCCTGTTTTGAGCCACAGTTGTAGTATTTTTAAACCATTCATAATTTTAGCTTCATCCCCTAAATCCCTGTATCTGTCCATCACAGATGATCTTGTAATAGTAGTACTAATACTAGTTAATTAGTTTGTAACTTGTAGACAAATTGTCTAATATTTATACAAATAATACAGGAAAGGCCAAATTTATTTTAAATCCAATTTCACTAATCTCGTGGTTAAGGTCTTTTTAATTGTTAAAAAAAATAAAATAAAGTATTGCATGTTTTAAAAGGAGTTTCACAGTAAGTTTTACATTTCTAAAATATTCTATTAT
The DNA here is from genome assembly GCF_054491055.1 of Hypomesus nipponensis. Classification (NCBI taxonomy): domain Eukaryota; kingdom Metazoa; phylum Chordata; class Actinopteri; order Osmeriformes; family Osmeridae; genus Hypomesus; species Hypomesus nipponensis. The sequence continues at coordinate 3,147,115 of NC_140363.1, read as the reverse complement.
TAATATTTGTCAGAACATGGTTTTCCTACATAATAGGGCTGCACGATTATGGCCAAAATGATAATCATTATTTTGATCAATATTGAGATCACGATTAATTATCACGATTATTTGTTGATTTTAACCTAATCAAATTTTATTGTCACAATGCATTGTACCTGCATAATGAATGTGAATAAAACTCAAAATATACCATCAATAAAAAACAAATACATAGGGCTCGACATTAAGGCTTGTCCGCTTGTCCGGGACAAGTGGATTTTTTTGTAGGGCAAGTGGAAGAGAAATTTACTTGCCCCACTGGACAAGTTAAAACTCACACAAAATAAAATGCCGCGTTACTTCATGTTATGTTCTACTCATTACGTGTATTTTACCGATTTTATTTGACCGAATTCGTCATTAGCAAAACACAGATCTGTGTTCGCTCGAGTGGCTTAGTCCCAAGAGCTCTACAGACCTTGCAGCTAATTTAATGCTCAACAATTGAACGGGGGCTTATTACTTGAAAGAAGAGGAATTGGAAAACTGTGCCTAGCTCAAGGAGGCTAATGGCTAGTAGAACATAACATTTCAGAATAATTTCAGTAAATCAAGCATCGCTGCAAGACCCAGTTAAATGTTATACAGCTAGCAAACTAACGTTAGCTAGCATCGCTGACGACATTGGCTAACTCAACTTCGATCTATCCTCTGTATTTGCAAGCTACCTAAACTCATACTGTATCTAAAATAAGGCTTTAGGGATTAGCGAAGGCAGGTCACAGGTAGTTTTTTTTGTTTTTGTTTTCTTTAAGATAGCAGCCTTATGACCAACTGCTATCTGTTGCAGAATTTTCCTCACGTTACTCTTGTCTGTAACCGTCTACATCTAGAAACTGAGCTGTATGGTGCAGGGAACAACTCTGACTGGCTCATGGAGGCACGTGATCAGACTTTAGGTGTATTTGACTCCATGCAGCGCCGCAGCCGGCTGCAGCCTGCAGATTGGATAAAGAGTTTACCATAGCCAGAGAATGTCTAATATAGAGAGAACTGCCACTCTCGGGAAACTTCCGGGTTCTGAACTGGTTGAAGTTCCATGTGAGGGCGCTAACGAGCGAGTGCAGAATGAATGGAGGTCTATGGAACTATACCCCTCAAAATCCACTTTTCTCAGGATATAATTTTTTGTCTAGTAATTTGAATTCTGAATTCGAAAGGGAAGGCAAAAAAAATACACACTGCTGGCTGTTAGATTTTTTTAAAGTCGCCTTTCTGTTCTAATATCTTTTGAAAATGTAATTGACGTCATACACATCGTACGACCAGAGCTACTGCTTTACGGCAAGCTCTGGTCACTTACTTTTTTCTCTCAGGGCATCGACAACACAGCTAACAGGTTAGGCTCTCCCTGTCAATACACATGCTTGAAAGAGTTTTGGCTTGCTAATGTTGTTGCTAATGTTGCTAATGTTGCTAATGCTCTGACATTCTGATCCGCTTCGGATGCCATCAAGCGGGAGGTCTGGTCGTATCAGTCCTTCACTAACCAATCAGCATTCATTAGCAGAATGCTAGCGTGTTATGGGCAACAACAACTCACCATGTAAGAAATCAAAATGACATAAGTACTCGTTAATTCAACTTTCGACCTATAATCCATGTTGAACATGCACAAACTACAATCAAATCGGAGATTTTTCAACGAAAATCAGGCGAAAGAGACAAATTTAGCCGTTTAGCTCCATTGACTCCCATTCAACATGCACTCGCTCGCGATCACCCCCAGTGGATCTCTGGTGGAACTGCAGCCAAATTCGGTACAATGGGGCTGAATAGGGAGTGGCAAGGCTCTCCTTAAACAGGCTCTGCCATAGCCCAATACATAAAATGACACATTTTCCGACTTAAGGAGACGTTTATAACTCCTCCCCAACAGCAAGCGGCAACTCTTGCTGGTCGTTTCATGCAGCCACAGCCGATATGTCGAACGCACCTATTGGTTTACGGAACGTTAGATTGGCTTTGCAAAAAAAATTGATACGGAACGTTCTATGAACGGAATGACGCATTTAAAAAATCGCTTGATCACGCGAATTTGGGAAGCCAAAATCGAGATTGTGATTAAAATTTGATTAATCGTGCAGCCCTACTACATAATAATAAATAAAAACTGAAGAGGCTACTCTTTCTCATTTAGAAATTCGGGATTTATGAATGTGCAAGTATCAGCGGCCTTTTACATTTAGTCATTTAGCAGACGCTCTTATCCTGAGCGACTTACAGTAAGTACAGAGACATTCCCCCCCGAGGCAAGTAGCGTGAAGGGCCTTGCCCAAGGACACAACGTCATTTTTCATGGCCAGGAATCGAACTGGCAACCTTCTGATTAAAAGCCAAATTCCCTAACCGCTCAGCCATCTGACCTCGACTTTTACCTCACCCACCACTGTTGCATGTGCTCGGTTCACTGGTGAAATCAACGCTTGTCAAGATGGCTAGATGAAACATCAGCCGTTCATGTTTGTGTCTAAAACAGACCCAGACTCAGATGAGAAGTCAGTTGTGCACCAAAATCGGGAACTAGCGGACATATAAGAGTGTAGGTTGCATATGTCATTTGTTTTTGTTGTTTGTTAGCTTGTAATTGGCATTGACTGACACTGCATTAGTGGTTGTGAATTATGGATTATCTGAACTGTATGGGTGTAGAGGGAGACTGTTGTAACTTGTTTTCCAATTGGAAATCATTACTGTTAAAGGCCTGATTGGCAAGGTTTGTGAACCTGGCAATTTTAGCATGAGATTGAAATGATTCAAACCAAAATATCCCACCCTCTCCCTTCAAGCCACTCCTTCAAAACACATGTACCTGCTGCCTGACGACTGCTGGGAGGCAGGCAGACAAATAGCCCGTCCCATCATTGCATTCGGTCCAAATGCCATCCAGTCTTTAGGGCCGTCCGACCTTAGTGATTGGTTGTGTTTATTACAGTCCTGCGATGCCCAATGATATTGGATTGATTTTATTTTACTGTCAAACCTTTTAGATTTATTGGTTGCTGTCAGGATGTGAAGTTTATTTCCATAAATATGTAACAAAATGCTTTTCAATAACATTACCTACCCTGCCTTTTAAGTTATATTCACTTTTTTCTCCACCCATCAATCCACAGGAGGTGTATGACATGTCAAACGGTTATGAGGACCACATGGGAGGGGACGAGGGGAAGGATGCTAAGACCAACTTGATAGTGAACTACCTGCCCCAGAGCATGACCCAGGACGAGCTGCGCAGCCTGTTCTGCAGCATCGGAGAGGTGGAGTCAGCCAAGCTCATAAGAGACAAAGTAGCAGGTACAGAACTGCTTCTCCCATAATGCAACATGGGAGACCCGTCACCTCTCAAGGGCAATAGTGCGCATAGCCAGTTAGCCAGCCATGGGGTGCAGTTGGTCTGCTTGTAAGGGTTACAACATAGGACCGCCTGTGGGCTGGCCAGACTCTCCCTCAACAACACAGAACAACAACCTCCCCCCTCAGTTCAGACACATAAAAATAAAATTGACACTTCCGTGAACATGGAAGGAAATGTGAGTCTTGTCCTCGTTATTGGCTGAGAGCACAGCAAACATGGCCACCTTGAGACTGTTTGCTTGTAGATATTTTGTCATGTTTTACAGAATATGATTCAGTCATTATTTTTTGGCCTAGGCTGTTTACTTTAAGGCATTTTAAATTGTTTTCTTTAAAGGTAGATTTTTATGAAGATTCTGACAAAATATCTGTTCGTTATGGGTTCTGTTTTCAATTGAACTGGATATCTTGGTTGTTTTTCTGAGTAGCATGACATGTGTAGCTTTGTTTTGTTTCTAAATTTATTTGTGCAGTATGCAGTTTTTGAACAATACGTTTTTTTGTTTTATTTTATTGTTTTCCTTTTTTTTTTCTCTAGGCCACAGTTTAGGGTACGGATTTGTTAACTATCTTAACCCTAGTGATGCAGAAAGAGCTATCAGTACTCTGAATGGACTAAGACTACAGTCTAAAACTATCAAGGTAACGTGCAATAAGGTGTTCCTACATGTGTCAACCCAACGATGTCATGTCATTTGCTGTAGCTAACTATCCTCTGGCTCCAAGGCTGTCTAGCTCCTCAACACACCAGATAGGACAGCATTATTAGACTAGTCTGAAAGCTCACTGACAGCCTTGTATATGAGTAGAGAGGGCCCACAGACCTGACAATAGACTTTAATTTATTTTCTTTTTCAAATGTGTTTATTCAAGAAAGTTTTGATTGGGTTATTGAATATTTTTAATCCGGATTACTTAATTTTTCTTCTTTACTTTAATTTGTTTTGTTATTTTTATTTCTAATTGAAACACCGGTTAATGGGATTTCTTAATTAGCCTAGCTCATAGCTTAACCCTTGCTTCCATAAGTCTAATGACCAAGCAAATGGAATTCATCACACTTCTTTTGGGGGGGATTTTAAGAGCTGATTTGATTGTAGTGTATGTTGGAGTATAGTTGAAACAACCCTGAAGTTTGAGATAAAACAGTACTGACTTACCTTATGGACAAATTACATGACACATTAAAATAATGTGTTTAAACACCGGTCCCCCCCTATAAAAAAAAAATAAAATACAGAAAGTTGATGTGATAATAGGGCTCTATGCATTCAGTGCCTGTTTGAAACTCGGAACGTTTTAGCAAGAGAATGCTATCCTCCTTTGCTGACCTTGAAATCTAATCTGCTCTCTGCTGCCTCCTGGTGGTTAGGTGTCGTACGCGAGGCCCAGCTCTGACACCATCAAAGACGCTAACCTGTACATCAGTGGCCTTCCTAAGACAATGACCCAGAAGGATGTGGAGGACATGTTCGCCCGCTATGGACGCATCATCAACTCCCGTGTGCTGGTGGACCAGGCCTCAGGTGGGGCAGGAGATGGTATTACAGAGTCCCAACTTTGTTCTATTCATTCTTCTGCCTATGTTCTAGGATGCTCAAACTTACCTTATTATATTCTTATAATTATAATCGTTAATGAAATGGTATACTCTCCCAGTCACCTAGTATTCCGTGTGTGTAGGTCTGTCTCGGGGTGTGGCGTTCATTCGTTTTGACAAAAGGGCCGAGGCTGAGGACGCCATCAAAGACCTGAATGGTCAGAAGCCGCCTGGGGCCTCTGAGGCAATTACCGTCAAGTTTGCTGCCAGCCCCAACCAGGCCAAGAACACCCAGCTGATCTCCCAGCTCTACCACAACCAGTCTAGACGCTTCGGGGGCCCAGTGCACCATCAAGCTCAGAGGTTCAGGTGAGAGGGGCTTACACACGCACATCTTGTTTGATGAGTGAACCTTATTTTAGGATACAAACACGCTCTCCTTTTTCTGTGAGTAATTTATCATATAACGCACACAATCTCTCCTCAAGTCACTCTAATGAGCCACACGTGCAGCTTTGTTGACAGCATCTCTGCCCAATCCCCCTCCCCCCCAGGTTCTCACCGATGAGCGTGGACCACATGAGCGGCATGTCTGGCGTGAGCGTGCCCAGCAGTGCGTCCTCCGGCTGGTGCATCTTCATCTACAACCTGGGCCAGGACGCGGACGAGGGCATCCTGTGGCAGATGTTTGGGCCATTTGGCGCCGTTACCAACGTCAAAGTCATCCGAGACTTCAACACCAACAAGTGCAAGGGCTTTGGCTTCGTCACCATGACAAACTACGAGGAGGCGGCCATGGCCATCGCCAGCCTTAACGGTTATCGGCTTGGAGACAAGATCCTGCAGGTGTCCTTCAAGACCAGCAAAGGCCACAAGTAGAGCGGGATGGGGAGGGGTGAGGGAGGGAGAGCGACCAAGAGAGAGATGGGTGCCACCAGGCGTTTATTGCAGAGAGTAGGACTTAAGTTGTCAGAACAACTTGTTTAAGCATATTCTAACTCTGAGCTGATTTTCAGTCATTGCATCTTTGTACTAGTCTAAAAATGTATAGACATGACAGATTTTCTTCTTTGTTTTTACACTTATAGGGAGGGTTGGGGGTGTATCCCATGCTGACCAATTTCACATTTTAAGAATGAGTACATATTTCTGTAAGTGAGGCTAGATTATTGTCTTTGCCATACGTTTGCATGGTGGATTCTCATCTTGTAAGAGTCCCTCTAGCCAGTGTGACGGTAAATACAATACAATTCAGTTTCTCAAACATCTGTTAGGTTGATTGGCAGCATTTCACACACTAAATTATGCTTGTTCTTCTGTCTGTTTCCTGAGAAGGTATGCAAAGCATTTCTTTACCAGGAAGCAAGCAGCAGGGTGATATTCCCCTGAACCAAAGCACAGGAAAGCTTTGCTGTGTGCCAGGATTGGACTCCAGTGTAGAAATAGATGCCTTAATTTATCATCAGCTCCACCACCCTGTCACTCACTGTGTCTGCAGTGATTCTGAGAGCAAAGCACTTTTTAATCGTTTTGTTTTTTAGGGTAGCGTGTCAGTAGTTTTGATGTAGTCATCCCAGTCACTGACTGGCTAATGCAGGGTGCATCCAAGTTTTAAACACATCAGTGTTGGCACTGGGGGGGAAAGCAAGTGTGTGTCTACCAGTGAGGGGAAACTCCTAAAAACCGTCCTGTTTAAGGACCTGGAAGTACGAGGTGAGGATAAAAGAGATGGACCAAAGAGATTGAAGGATATATAAAGTATACCCCCCCCCCCCCCATTCGTTAGTAAAGTAAAATGAAATATTGGTCTTCCACTTCTAATTCTTCTCCCCCCTTTTTGAAGAGAATGTCAGAAGAGGTACTAAAACTGATGTCACAGACCTGAGAGCAACTGCGCTTAAAAAAACAACAGATTATTTCATTTTATGGCTTTGTTTTCTTTTTGAAAGAAACATTTATTTTCAACAAGTAAAGATGGGTAAATGTGATATTGTGCTAATGATCGAGTTGAGGGAGAATTTATGGCCTTTGATCCTTTTTGTTTTTAGTTTAGTTTTTGCTTATTTTCCTCCTTTTGTTTTGATTGAATATGTGATCATTAAATTTTATTTCGTTTTGCCGAACTTTCAGTTTTGTTTCATTTCTTTTATTTACTAACAAACTTAGTTTTAAATTTTTATTTCCATGTTGATTTAGGCCCTGAAGAATGCTACTCGTGGTAGAACCCCACTCTGCAGCCAGGATGAAAGAGTTTCTGAACAGACAATGTGTAATTGTAATGTATTTCAGTACAGGTTTCTGGATATATTTGGCAATGTATCAGACAGTATTGGAGCAGGAGGTTTTGGACCAGAACACTGACTAGCCTGTAGATAGAATAGATGGTTTCTTTTCTTGTCCTTTTTCAAGACAGTTTGTTACCACAGTTTGTACTGAGCCTCAGATAAAGATGTATATTACACCAATACAACCACATGACACATACTTATTGGTATACTTAGTGTAAACAGTGAACATTTCCACATGCTAAATGCCAGGGTGTTTATGACGCTATGGGAGAGAGAACTAAACTCTGGCCAGCATGCCCGTTTCCAGGCCAGAGATCTGTAACTGGGACCCGAGGCAAGCAGTATGAAGAATGGGTTGAGTGGGTGCCTGGGGCCATGTGCAATGGTACGTGCTCTACGTGTTCTGGTTTAGCTGTTTAAGTTAGTGGGGAGGCCAATCATTTTGGAGGCATTGTGTGTGATACGTTTGAGTTTGTATGGTAACATTATAGCTGAGGTCTATAGAACCCATGCTTATAAAGGCAAACAGTTGGACCAAACAGAACTACTCTCAGTGGACATGCACAGACCAATCAGTACCTTTCTGTCCATTAATCTCTTGCTTATATTGGTCCAATACACTATAATAACTCCTTTTGTATTTAAGGAAAATTCTTCATTGGCCAAAAAGATGGAAGTGGAGTTGGGTGTTCTTGTGGTTGGTGCATTTTTCTCTGCCCAATACTTCCTGCTAACTGACCTGGTATAGCAATGTATGGAACACAAGTTGTAACTGGTTCCCAGGCCGATGACAGTAATGTGAAGATTGTGTAGGTTTTGGAGATGAATTATCCTTTAAATTATCTTATCAGACATCCGTCCCTCCCGTTATCTCGGTGATTGGACACTTCCTGTTGGCTGTCATTTAGATGCTTGTTTTGCTTGTTTTTAGATGCGTAAAGGATTTTCAGTCTCTCGTTCAAGTCAACCATCTATACTGTTGCTTCTCCCACTTCCTGTTGGCTGTCATTTAGATGCTTGTTTTGCTTGTTTTTAGATGCGTAAAGGATTTTCAGTCTCTCGTTCAAGTCAACCATCTATACTGTTGCTTCTCCCCCCCCCCCCCCCCCCCCCCGTGCACTTTCGCTCTCACAGCGGCCTTGCCTGTCTAACACCTGTTTGACTTTAACAGCCACACACACGCATACGAGGAGCAGATAGACCAGTGCATCCTTTTTTTCTTGTACATGTTTTAGGGAGCAATATGTTAAATTTTATGACTCAAACATTTCACACTCCAGTATGTTGTTAGTCATGCTCTGATTAATTCTTGTTTTTACAGATGGAAATATCCACCACATTACTTTTTATTGTTGGCCTGTAGGCCTAAAATTAATATTGAATACAGAATGTGATATTTAAGGAAATAATGTTTTTTCCATGTAAATTCCCTCCCTCACAATAAAAACAGGTAAGGTACGAGAAATGTCTAATCGTATGTTTTACTCGCATCCTTTTGATATCCTTTTTTTCATTGACTAGTTCCAACACACTGCCTCTCCTCAGACATCAGTGTGAAGAAATCCTTGAGGGGAAACTAGACTCCCAGTTGAACTGATACCTTGTTTTCCAGCCTTAATTTATGTTTGATATTGGAGACCGCCATGTCAGCAGAGGCACTTGGATGTAATTTATTTCACAAGTTTTATGACATAGTACTAAAAGTTTGTACTAATGTTGGGAGTGTTTTACCTTTTTGTTTAGTTTTTTGCTTATGCGTTTTGTTTCAAACAAACCAATGTATATGTTCAATAACTAACATTATTTTTAATAAAATGAGAAATGCCTTCAGATTCTGTGTCAGGATTGTGGGGGAAATTTGCAATAAGGATCAAACACTTTAAATGGTTTGAATTTTATTAGAAAATTAATATCACCAGGACATCAAAAATAACGTATCACGTATAAAAGCAAACATTTTCACTGTATTTCACACAATTTGTTTTCCATCATTCCTGTTGATGCCTCTAAACCAAGTTCAACATACAATCTTAGTTGAATATGTTATCCACCTACTCATCTACCCTATCCAATCACGTGTGATAATTCTAGTCTGCTGACTCAGTATAGACATATGCTACTATACATGGTAAAAGTGGACCTGCACTGTGCCTAAACAAAATATATCAAACATATGGTATGAAGTATTTCAAGTCTCAAGGTTGTAACATTCTCAGCTGTGACATGGTAATGTTTTAAGGCAACTCCAAAACCGACTGCACAATGACACTTAGGATGTGCATAATGGGACAGAGTGGTACATTAAACAGAATACATTTAGTATACTAACAAAAATTAGTTGATTTTATCTCTAACCACGTCGTCAAGCAATAATTTAAAAACTCTGAATACAGAAGTCTGATGTCTACAAAAAACAGTCTGTAGGCTGAACACTTTGCCTAAAATGTGTGTAGCGCATCACAGTCCTGGGCAACTGCTGTTTCAGTCTGACACGATCATATAATGTTGGATCTGTGTACACCTGTGAGACCCAGTCAGTCAGCCAGGCATCCAGTCACAAAATCAGGAGGAAAAGTGCTTCTTCTTCATGGCACAGGTGTGAATAATCAATGTTTTAACAGAACTGATGTCTCCTTTCCCAAACTGCATATTCAGTGTATAGATCTGGAACATTAAACCCACAGGCTTTGATACAGTAAAAACGGTGACCACTCTTTCTTGCTTGATGCCTTGAGATTTTTGTGTGTGTATGCGTGTGTTGAAGGCAGCCATCTGTTGATGGACCTCAGACCTGACAGAGAGCATAGCTTGGGACAGGTTTCTCAGTCACAGACTCTCCATCCACGTCGTACACATAGTCGCAGCGATGAGACAGGAGGGGGGCCTCAGACATTGTCACACTGTGGGTGCCCAGGGAAATCACTGTGTCCCTCTGCGGAAAACACACAAGTACAAATGTTTCACAATATCTTCTTTTGAAAGATTTTAAAAGGATTTCTCTGAAGATTTCATAGAAAAAAGTTGAGTAGCCTCGCTTCTTTTTGTTCTTTCTCTCTCCCTCCCTCTCTTTCCTTCCCTTACAAAGTCAGTAGAAGTAATGTTCTTACCCGATTTGGATTGAAAGAAATCATTGTGTCCCTCTGCAGAAAAACACACAAGAGACACTAGGCAATTAGTTAAATGGTCTCTCTCTCACTCTCTCTGTCTCGCACACACATCCTTTCCTCTCTAGTCAAGTTAATGTTCTTACCCGGACTGCATTAGAGAGGGAGATCACCGTGTCCCTCTGCAAAAAAAACACATGAAACTAATTAGATTATCTCGCGCACACACCTTCTCTTCAGATTTTACACAGTGTGTGCATGCAGCAGACTACAACTATTTGCAAACTGTTCGCAAACTCCTTACAAAGACATGTTTGGTCCCCGCCGTAACTGAGTGATAGCCGGTATTTCGGTGTACCGAAATCGGTGACCTGATCTGTGACCACGGGTTCAGCCAATTTTGGTGGACAGGGGCAGGTCTGGGGGGTTCCCAGTGCCCATGTGACAACAAGTTTGGACCCCCTTGTGGTCCCCCTAAATGTAGAGTCTGAATGATTTTAAACCTTGTTTTTTTTGCCTACAATGCAGTCAAGAAAACGATATGACAACAATCATGTTTAATGTAAATGTAACTGGCCCCTCTAACAGTACAACTGGCCCCAGCTTGCCCCCCCCCCCCCTCCCCCAGTTGAAATGGTTTAGAACCTCTAGTGTCAGTGGAACAGCAGTTTAATGCACACGACTGCATTAAGATCGGTGCCCTGATCAAACTTTGAAACTATTCTCACTAACGTCGGAGATATGTTATTGAACCTACTGTCTAGCACTTGATGTTACAGGTATAATAAATGCACTTTGCAAAGTTGGATGTCCTAGTCATGTTCATACCCGGTTGGAGTTCATTTCTTTTGGTGGACCCAAGTCAAAATCATCCCTGCAGAGGTGAGCCATGATCCCAGCAGCCAAGCCATCTCCCAGGACATTGATCATTGTGCGGAAACGATCTCTGAAAAATCAGACGGTTGTGTACATTGTTGCATGACATCTTATCACCTCCTTGTTAAATCCAACCATAAATGCTGTGGTTTCCAGACAGGCTATTGTACTCACAAGACCCAATCGATGGCCACGATGAGAGTGATGTCAGCGGGCGGCAGCCCCACGGAGGTCAGAACGATCACCATGGTTACAAGGCCGGCCTGAGGAATTCCAGCAGCCCCAATACTGGCTGCTGTTGCTGTGATACTGCGGTACAACAACCAGGATGTGAATCATAGCAAATCACACCACAACATGAGAGAACGAGAGAAATAAGTAAAGAGAGAGGGAAGGAAGGAGAGAGAAAGAAAGAGAGACAGAGAGAGCAAGGGTGTTTTCACCTGATGGTGACCAGCTGCCCGAAGTCCAGCTCATACTCGTTGACCTGGGCGATGAAGATGGCCGCCACAGCCTCGTAGAGTGCTGTCCCGTCCATGTTGATGGTGGCTCCCACAGGCAGCACAAAGCGGGCTATCTGCCGGTCCACTCCACAGTTCTCCAACAGACACTTCATGGTAATGGGAAGGGTGGCCGAACTTGGGGAGGTGACCAGAAATAGACAGGGATAGAGAGAGAGAAAAGGTAGAGATACAAAGACACAGACAGAGGAAAATGGGAGAGAAATGGAGGGGAGATAGACAGAGACAGAAAGAGAGACAGAGAGGGACAGAGAGAAAGAATGAGCATTTTTGATTTTCATTTCATCCCCCTGAATTTGCATGCTGACGGTCCGCTTCCACCCTACCCAAGACCCAGCCCGCAGAGGAAACCCACCTGGAGGAGGTGGCGAGAGCGATGACCAGGGCTTGAAGCAGGCCCCGGATGTAGGTGAAGGGATTTTTGTGGGTGAGGATGAAGTAAAAGAGCGGCAGCAGGATGAGACCATGGACGAAAAGTCCCGCCAGGACCGTGATGAAGTACATGCCCAGCTTCTCCCCCAGATGGGCTGGGTCGTGCATGTCAAGAATCTTCCCCGCCACTAGGAATACGATACCAAAAGGGAAGTACCTAAAACACATAGACACATGGACTGTAAATCCACTGTGCATGGCTATGTAATGTACTGTCCATTCTGCCTGTGTCCTGTTCACGTCACTGGCATCTTTCCAGTGTACTGGGCATTAGACATGCCATGCAGGGTTTGAATTACAGGGGGGATTGGGGGGGTTGACCCCCCTAATTAAGACTTGGACCTAACCCAAATAAGGTAAAAACAACAGGTCGGTCGGCGTGTTTGCGAGTCAGTGGATCTAGTGTGGGAGGAACAGGAGGAAACTAGTGAATCAAGTGAATAGAAAAGTAAATCGGCATGCTCTTCCAGAAGCTGAGGAGGAGCAGAGGGTCTGCATGTGTGTGAACTGCATGTGTGTGAACTGCATGTGCATGAACTGCATATGTGTGGACTACATGTGTTGGTATGAACAAACACAAAATGGTTCATACAGAATGTACGATGTTATATTATAATGTGACCTGGGACAGTAGGTGTGTGCGTAGAGGGCAGGGTACTGCAGAGACTGTAGGTCTTTATACTGTACATGAGATATGCACATTTATCAGATGGTTTCCATTGCAGTGGTTGAGTTGCAGCATCACGACTCATGCCGGGTGACGAGACTAATGGTCCCTGCAATCCTAATCTGAGTCCTGTCCACATGCCTGGATCATCAAATCCCTGCGCTGTGTGTGAAGGACAGTTCAGACACGGATGCTTAATAGTTTTGAAAGTCAACTAATCTTGAGACGTAATCTGGACATGGAAGCTAAACTGCCTAATCTGATAATTCTGTTTGTGTAGGAGAGATTAAGAGTATGGTCAGTTATGAACATTAGATCTCATCTCACCACAGGCACAATATGCAATGAACATCCAGCCTTGTACCTCTTTATGTGTGTATCCTTGTGTGTGTGTATGTGTCCTTATGTGTGCGCTGGAGGTCATTATTGTGTGTGTGTGTCCTTGTGTGTGAAGGATTTGCTGTCTCACCACATGGCCGCGGTGATGATCTTCATGACACACTCATTGATGCACTGGCACACGTGGACCAGGGGTGTCCCACGCATCCCCATCTTCCCCAGCAACAGACCTGCACAGATGGAATGAGGAATCACAAGTCTGTGTGTATGTGTGTGTGTGTGTGTGTCTATACTTGACTGTTTGTGTTTGTAAACATCCATACATATTTGACTTAATGCGTGTGTGTAAATGTATGTGAATTCCTGCAAATATGAACATGTGTCCATGTGAGTGTATGTGTGCCATACCCATGGTAGCAGAGAAGATAACGATCCCCAGAACGTTCATGCCCTTGCTGCTGCCAGGGACAATCTTGTACTTGATGTCTGGAGCAGGGGTGATCTCAAGGAAGACCGGGTGGCCAAGCTGGGGGTTGTGGTAGTCAGGCATCACGTACACGTAGTTGGCCTGGGACTCGCTGCTGCTGGAGGTCACGATGGGCACGAGATCTGTCCGATACTGAGGGGGGAGCAGGGGGTCAGGGTCAGAGATCAGGGTCAGAGGTCAGTGTAAGGATTCCTTTCATATTGCGTGTGCATGCATTCAAATTGTTGGAACCTCAATACATAATATAAAGGTGTGTCCAACATGTGTTTCCAGGACTGTGATACTGACACATCGAAATCCACTCACCTGCTGAAAGGTTGCTTCAACCAGATTGGAGGGGATCATGTTTCTGTAAAGATAGAAAATAGAAGAATGTGTTGGAACTGGAGCCCTTGTCCATTCCATTTAAATGCAGTTCAATTTATTTTTGTGTAGTCAATTGTATTGCATTGTATCATGTTGTGTTTTTCTGTGTTGCATTGTCATGTATTGTGTTCACTAAATACATGGTATACTGCCTCAGAGGAGGATAGGGTAACCTCTTCAATATGATTTGGATCTTAGCAGGACTTAGCCAGGAAGGCATTTTACCAACTCATCTACATGGACATTCCTAAATGAAGACCAGGGTTCCTGAATCAGATCCCTTTACTGAATAACTCATCTTTATTTAGAAAGCCGTATTGGGAAGCAGAGATCTGAAAATGTGGTTATTTTAAGACTCTTCATTTAAACACAGCTGAGAAAAAGCTCAAGGGTTTGACGTTCACCTCAGTTGGCTGTTTCCCCATCGTACCACTTTCTTGACAGACCCCGTCGTTTGAGCTCCAAGGGTGGATGGGAATGGGATTCTGTAAAAGTCTATGTTGTAACTATACTGCCACAACCCCGTTATCATGGTCAAACGGGTTGTCTTGGCTGAGCATTGGGAAGGAGTCAGGTGGTTGTGTGTGTGTGTTTATAGGAGGACTAACGGTGAGGAGTTTGCATGCCTGTAATAAATGCCTAATTTCACTGGATAACAATTAATACATTTATGTATAATTATGCAAAATATTGAATGAATGAGGATGTCTCTTTCTTCGTGAACTACCAGAATCAAATTATAATACACTGCAAATGTTACTCTTCCACAAGTCTGCAAACGCCTTTGTAAGCAGAGATGTGTTCAAAAGTTTAAACAAATCGGGGCGACAAAGCGTTTGCAAACATTTAGTTTCTAGATCCCAAATCAAACGCGGCGAATCAGGAGCAGACACCATGTTGTCAGAGCAATCAGCTGCACTTGCACTGGTGACGTCACTACATCTCCAAGGCAACATATCAACAACTGTAGAGTTTCAATAACAAATACTTTGTTTCTAGCCTGGCTGCCAGCCCAACTTATCCCCGCTCACAAAAAAATTGTTCGGGAAGTTGCATCTGGGGTAGCCTGGCTCTGCCCTCCTACGTACGACGGCTCAATTTGGATTTTGCTTCTGTACTAGGTCTGGGAGTTTCGCTTTGAAGTCCGTTTTCAGAAACACATTTTTTGTAGGTCCAGTCAGTGAACAGAGGGAGTGGCTGAGAACGATGACGTTAATGTTGTGTACTAGTTTGAGTTGTAGTTCAGTAATGGCGGCGGAGAAAGATGCGAGCGAACCTGTTCTGTGGTTGTGGCAACGTTGTTGAATATCCATAAGTTAAAGCTAGAGCAAGAACATTCCTTTCTGAGTTTTGTTGGTGGCCATGATGTTATGGCCTTCCTCCCCACGGGTTAGGGAAAAGTTTGATTTTCCAGCTACGGCAGCTAGCTCCGTTACAGTAGTGGTGAAGGAGCTGGCTAAGGCGAACGCTAGCAATTGGTTATGGCAGATCAGAGTGGCTCTGGGCACATCCAATAGTTTTAAACTTCAACAGAGTACCCGCCTTCAAGGAAGTTGCTTGTCAATAGAGCCATCCCAGACTCTCTGTGCAAATGAAATGTACGGGGGTCTGGTTAGGACCAGGCTAGGTCTGGGGGGGCTCAGTTGCGGAAAAACTATACACAAACAGGAGCTGTTCGGACCAATGAAATTGTCAGGGCGGGCTTTATACGATGATGGACAGACGATCAACAGTAACGATCAATCAACCACGTCACCAAAAAGCGCTTGGGTTGAATTTGTTTTCAACAAACAACATATTACGTTGCTCTGATTGATTGTAGGTCTATCCAATTGGGCGAAGAGGCATTTGTCTTACGAGGTCGGTTGAAACACGCCCCATACTCACAGCCCAACGGAGAGTTCTCAGACTCATATTCAGACTAGAATTATAAGTATGACAACGTCAGGCTACTTTATTTTGTTTATTTACCTCTGCGAACATTCGGGAGGTCAAAAATAACTACTTACTAACCTATTAAGGTCATGCCGGGAAATATCAAACTGAGGCTGGAACGTATTGACCGAGCGATAGCGATATTGATACGGCAAAGCCGATATTTCCCGGCATGACCGAACGGTCGAGGTTAGTAAGTAGTTTATTATATGGCATTTTTAGCTTCTTTTCATTTTGTAAACGAAAATAAATGGTACCTCTAGGCTAATTGTAGCTAGCTCTCAAGTCTTCTCACGCTGTGTTTCATGTGTTGCCTAGCAATTCAGTACTTTTGATAAAAAGCGGACAACAAGCTAAAATGGCTTTAATTTCAACACAAAATAACGACACAAGTGATTAAAAGAGTCTAGTCTTCATCCTCACTTTCGATGACAAATCTTTTCAGCATCATCTGGATAGTAAAACTCAGCAGCTGACTCATTGCTCATTTTGAAGATGACGTCAGAGGGCAATACGGAGCCATATTGACCGCTGAGGAGGGCAATACGTGTCTGGCATGACTACACATTAGCCAATCAGAAAGCTCGTACCGTTGTTGCCATATAATAATATAAGTTAATGTTATACATACATGTTAATAAAGTAGCAGACATACATGATACAACACACCAGTAACCAATTGACATTGTGTTAATATACCGAAAATATCCGTGAAATGAGATGGTGCTGCTGTCTGTCCCGCCGAAAACCATTCAAACAGGTTGACAGCAGTGGGTTTTTTTTTTTATTACAGCGAGCTACTGGAAACATGTGACAAAAAAGCTCTAGCTTTTTTCCTGCGTTTCACTGGCAGTGAGTGTTCACAATGTTGTAGTTCACTCCATTTTACACCAAAAACGTCAGGGAGAACTGCCTTGTGTAGATACGAGTCAGCTGAAGATAGACAGAATATAATACAGATTTCTTCAACCGAGCCTGTTTTATTCGTCATTTGCCTGAGAAAGCGACTTCCGTTGGCCCACTCCATTGAAAACCATTCAAAAAAGTTGACAGCAGTGGGGTTTTTTTGGAACTACAGCGAGCTACATGAACCACGTGATCACGTGTCGGCGAGATCAAAGCGTGTCGCAACTCTTTTTCTATGGTTCTGGGAACAGCGTATTGGTCCAATTATTACACTATTATATAAGATTTTTTTAAATATAATTTCTCTTTTTATTATTATTATTTTTAGGGGTGCTGAGGTTAAATTTTGCTTGAGCACCCCTAAAAAGGGTCTAAAATCGCCTTTGCTTTGCATCATACCAGGCACTGTTCTAGCTATCTATAATTCTAGAAGTGTGTCATCAACATCATCACAGGCACTGTGTCCTATCCATAATTCCAAGAATCTGTGTGTGTGCCACCAATTTTATCATGGACACTATGCACTATCTCGATATAGTTCAAGGAATCTGTAATTGTGTGCTTCACTGACATCTTAATCACTGACTACATCACGGGCACTGCACTGGTGTTTAAAAAGCGTGAAATGACCCCCAAGCCAGTAAACCTATCAAACATGATAGAGGGCTCAACTTACCTCCAGAACCTGTCTTACAGCCTTACATACGCAATCGGCCAGCCCAGGCTCTAAAGATAGCCCTGATCTTGTCGTCTTAGCTGGTGCTCTGACACGGAGCCCCTGATGTAAGCCTGGTCGCAACGCAAGCCTGCACAGGCCCTTCTCAGTAAAGCCTCCACACTCGGCTCTTCTTAGAAGATGGAAGCTTAAGACAGTCTGATATAATGATGACCTAGGATCTCCACTGCCGGAAGAGTTAAAGATCCTGTAAAGCAAATTCCATGATTTGCTTCTCAGTACATTATGTACGTGTGAAATGAGTTCATGAAAGCATGTGCAAAGCATGAAAACTTTGTCGCACTGAAATGTGGAATTAAACCATTGAACAGTTTGTTTTCCGTATTCAGCTCAGGTTTTGTATAGGCGGAGCCAAAACCCGACCAATCTACATCACAGCGACCTATCACAGACGGTTGCATTCTGTTACTCAGCTGGTACGATGCAAAGCAGTGGCAATTTTAGACCCTTTTAAGGGTTGTTGCTAAATTCAATACATTTGAGGAGGCGAAGATTCAGCTCTTTCAGACAACACGCCTCCCCTGTCTCAAGTAGAGAAGAATGCTGATTTTCTCATCATTTTTTTTGTTTGAATTTGGATGGGTACTGAGTAGTTAACAACACATTTTTCTGTGGTGTGATGTACTCATTTTAAATTCCACTTTACAGGATCTGTAAACCGGCCAGACCTAGCAGGTTCTGAAGGGCCTAAATGTGGTCAAATTCAAACCGAGTCGACTAAGGGGATTGTGTGACTGGAACAATTAATAAGAATGAACATGAAACAATAATTTTTCAGTTAACCTGTGATCTTTGATCAACTAATCCAGACTTATCTGATTTTTCTATCCATACATTCAAGTTTGTAATAAAGTTGCCTTCCTGGCACGTGTAGACCAGGTGGTCGTCAGTTTACAGGGTTATACTGGGTTAACCAGGACTGCACTAGGTGCACTAGGTCTAACTGGTTTAACAGAGTAAATCCTCAATACCACCACCAACCACTGACTAAATAACCTGTCTGATCCTATGTTTAGGAAACCCGGACGGAGCATTTGCCAACCTTTGGAGTGGAAATTGGCTGTTGATATCTAAGGTATTTATGTATTTAGAAGGGTCATGCGGAATCCCTGGGATTTCACCAGTCTTAGAGCTACACTCAGATTTGACTCATTGGAAAAGAGTGTGTTTATTTTGTGCCCATGGCTCTTTTCTAAAGAAACATCTGTGGGATGATTTTGAGAATAGCAAAAGAACGTCCTTGTACAAGTCAATTTTTGCAAAGCTACGTGTGTGTATCTGTCATGCATGCTGGAGTCTGTGCATGCATGTGCTCATGTGTGTGTGAAATTGTGCAGGTGTGTGCATGCGTGTATGCTGGTGCCTGTGCATCCAGGTACCTTATGAGGTCCAGCAGGGCATCTGCAGAGGTCATGACCGGGCCGGTCCCTCCATGATGTCCCTCCTTCTCTGAGCCCGTGCCAGGGTGAATGATTAGTACCAGCACGATGCCCACGATGACAGCGATGAAGGTGGTCCACAGATAATAGGTGATGGTCAGAATGCCCAGACGCCCACTAGCCTTAGTGTCCATGGCTGACAGGCCTGACATGAGACTGGACAGAAATGGAAGGACTTTAGCTTTCCATTTTTTTCTACAGTCTGTTCTTCCCATCGTTTCTATCGACAAAATATTGTGTAACCTTTCATTTGTCTTCTATTATGACTGGAATAACATTGCCGAAGCATTCTATTCGAATCAATTGGGTTTGATAGACCATTGTGCTGTTATTATTAATTTACTGTTCAGGGGTTCAGAATGTTACACCAGTACCACAGCCTTGTCTAAACAAGGCAGTCACATTGAGAATCCATTTATTGGAGTACAACTAGAGGCTTCAGAAGGTGCCTATGACACTGTAGCCAAGAGACAAGTGATAGCGACTGGCCAAGAAACCTGTGCACAGCAAATCCACAGCACATTGCTAGATAACTATCTGGGCACTATAAGGTTAAGGCCCTTGTGTATTATTTGGATTCCATCTGGACCAGAGATTAATTGTGTTATTGGCGGCATTTGGGTGTTTTAGTGTTACCTGGAGGTGATGAGAGGCAGGATCAACATCTTCAGCATTCTCATCAGCAGCTCTCCAGGGAAGGAAAAGTAGATCTTAGCCTGAAAGACACACACATGCACACACACAGATGTAAATAAACACACATGCACACACACATGCATACACACACAGACACACACATACATGTGAAGTTTGTGTCTTTATTTCAGGTGCCTGGCAGAGGTCCATTGATATCAACCTACTGTAATCACTAAATTGTGGTCAACAGCAATATATTCTTGTTGTGAAATAAATAAGTACAGTGTATACATACTAATGTTAAGGTTAGGAATTTTCTGAGACCTGTATTGTATTATTTGACAAACTACAGTAGAATC
The DNA here is from genome assembly GCF_054491055.1 of Hypomesus nipponensis. Lineage (NCBI taxonomy): Eukaryota > Metazoa > Chordata > Actinopteri > Osmeriformes > Osmeridae > Hypomesus > Hypomesus nipponensis. The sequence goes on along the minus strand of NC_140363.1, from coordinate 3,127,085 downwards.
CTGGCTCAGGCTTAAGTATAAGATTACTTGAGAGTATGTCAGAAAATTAGACAGTTCAAGTTTTGTCTTACTTAAATAGAGTGGCAAGACATGGATTAACCTTCAGAACTAGAAAGAACAACAGTATTTTACAATGGTCACAGGCTTCTAAATCTCTGTATAAAGACACTACAGAAAAATGTCAACGCCTTTGTACTCCATGTTAACCCCACGTTGAGACCATTGTGCCAGGTTTTTACCCTCATCTGCTGCCTGACCTCCAGTTTGTTTTCTCACATAAGACCTAAAGCTCATGTGGCGTCACTAACTATGGGATCTCCCTGTACCGGGCTCAATGTCTGATCTAAAGCATTTATCGGCAACTAATATTTCCACATCCTCATACTGGATCCCCATGAACACATGTGTCCCCTACACGCCACTCACCTGAGTGGACAGGTTGAAGGTCCGGAGGAAGAAGCCCAGCACACAGCCTGTCACCACCGCCATAACAGACAGGGTCAGGAGTCCATTCCTCTTGCAGTAGTCCTTCACATACGCCCTCACCTTCACTGGCAGCACCCTTTTAGACACCGTCCTTATGATATCCATCCTGCTGGTTTGGGTTACCTACAGTCCTGTTCCTAGCTGGGTCTCGACCTTGTACCACAGTGTGTCTGGTGGCTTTGGGAAAAGGTTGCTAGTCCAGAGCCTCTGGACCTCCAAGCCTGGATGCTCCTTGTTCTCTTGCTCCTGCTGCACTGACTGCTGCTGTATTAACTGCTGTCAGCTCTGAGTGACAGCCAGTCACACACTTCTGGACATACCCAGACTGAAGGAGGAAGCCTTGGCTTAATAGGTCCCAACAAAGCACACGCTAACAGGATTAGACAATCCAGAGTTTATGCTTCCCATAGACTCCTGCCGAAAACAAGCTTAAGAGAGCCCAGGCTTTTCATTCAGAAATACTGTTCATAGAGCAGTACAAAACGCCTCCTCTAAATCTTCGCACCAAAGGTTTTGCAGACAAGACTTCCAGGAAATACTACAGAAATTGAGGCATTCATTTCTGGTCAAATGCTGCAAAGACAGTGTTGATCTGTCAGTGTGCAACAAATGCAACAAATATACAACCATTTAGTGATATTGTATAAGTTGCTGTTGCATTGTCTTGTAAACACAGATGGTGCGATGATGCTTCCTGAAATGGATGATTTGGGGATTTAGTTTGATTGTCCAAAAACTTTGACTTCAAAGATTTTCACTCTGTAATGTGAAAATGCCAGAAACAATGTGACTTCATATTATTAATTACTTACTAACCGAGAGGCTGGAACGTATCAACCTCGCTATTGCTCGGTCGATACGTTCCAGCCTCAGTTTGATATTTCCCGGCATGACCTCACTCTCGGTTAGTAAGTAGTTATCATCAACCAGTATGTGTACAAATCCAACTGTATTTGAGGGCAGGTAACTTGACTGTGACTAGTTAATTTACTGGATTGGTCTCAGTGGATTTACTTTATCATGTTGAAATCATGTAAAAGCTGTGCCATCAAAGTAATATGCTTTAACAGTCAGTTCCGATTTTCTTACTTTACTTGTTATTCTTATATCAAATCTGAACACACATACACTGATTGGTCTTCTTAGATGTCCAATCAAAATAGCAGAAGTCCAGCAAACAAATGCAAAGAAATCCAGGATCACAAAAACAATGTATATAATATATGACTTATTGCATACACAATACATAATTAAGTGCATTTGTATATAAAAATATTATTACACCTTTCCCTTTCCTAAACAGGATTTAAGATAATGTGACGTCTCTAGAGTATGGAGCTCTGTAAGCACGCTGTAGTTCAACTGTAGTTCACAGTATAATTCAATAAACATTACAGGAGGACAAAGTTAGAGACTAACCTTTGTTGTGCTTTGTTACTAAGCTGTGACAGTCTTACCGAGAGTTTAGCCTGAGTAGTCTATTCAGAGACAATGTCAGCCAGTACAGGGATTGCTGTGGCTGAGCCATATAGGTATCACTTTAACACAAGTGTCCTCAGATTATCATAGAAGCACACTCACATGAAGTGGCATGTTGCCACTGTGTTCTATCCAGTCCTGATCTTTTGGTTTTAGAGAGTCCACTGTGGGATTGGTCTAGGGAACACAATAAGGTTTCCAAAGAATGAAATTGTAAAAAAAAAATGGCATTTACGTTCTGGCAAATATTTTGTATACAGTATGCAATGCCGGCCGTCTAGTAATATGAACTATAGGACACTATAGAATGAGGTAAACAAAACTCAATAGAAGCATAACAGGTCAGTACTGTGACCCAGACGTCCCAGATGGTTTCAGATGTTCGGCTGCCCTCCAGGGCCCTGCTAATCCCATGTCTCTGTGTCCTTGCAAGCTAAATCTCTCCTCGGGTTGCATGTGATGCTGTTCCAGCATCCGTGCCAGTATTTGAGTGTCCAGGGCCCCTGTCTCGTCACTCCTTCCTGCCACACCATGCTGGGCAGTGTGACATACAATACAATCACCTCTAATGCCCTTCTGGGACAATGAACAGGAAGAAACTTGAAGGGTGCATATATGTATGCAAAGAAAGATGAGAAAAAGCCTAAACACGCATTGCAGCCATACACTCATACTGTATATATACAACCACACACATACCCAGACATACTGCACACACACACACACTTACATACACACAGAGGAACAGAAAAAAACAACGTGGCCAATGGAAAGGTGAACATGGCGAGCCAATAATTTCATTTGTGGATAAAGGTGATGGGTGTCTAACACGGCATGTGATCTTGGTTCATGTCACTGTTACTCCACATGACAGATGCTTTAGTAGATCTCTATGAGAATTATGTTTGTTTACATTGTTGTTGTCTCATCTTACTCAGGGTGGGTTTTCTAAATACAATGTCCTTAAGCGATCATCTTCATCTGCAGCAAACTAAACATAAATAGTTGAATGAACATAAAAAAGATTCAACAAATAAGACGTAAACTGAAAGTTTTAAAGACATGACTAACGAAATAAAACCATGTGCTGTTGAAACATCTTGTAGAAAGTGTCCCGCATTTGGGGTTGAGGAAGTTGGCAACCCTAGATGTAACTGTCTGGAATGACTGTATTAAAGAGTGTTCAGATAATTACACCTTTAGTGAGCCCTTCTTCTCCAGACATCATTTATGATCCTGTTTTCGAACTGCTCCTCCTTGCTTGCAAGAATAAACAGATAACAGGTCATAGAAATTCCACCACAGACCCAAATGCAGGCACAGACAGTGGAATTTGGTGATGCAAAAAGGTTATAGTGCAAAAGTCCATGTGATGCACAATGGAGATAGGAAGAGTGACAATCCGGGGTCTGGTCAGCAGGAAGGTGTGACAGTCATGCAGGTAGGGCTGACGAATAGTGATCTTGGAGAGGGAAACAGGGTAAGGACAGTGTGTTGTGCGTTTTGGATTATTGCGAAGACTGTGGCCTGTGTTTTGCTGAGTTTGTCAGGTAGTGTCCAAGAAGTCAGAGGCGGTTGCAGGCAAACCAAGGTTTTTATTTAGAAAAACCGAAAAGGCAAAAACTAAACCAAGAACACCTCGGCAACTCGGCCGGAAACAACCAACTCGCCCGTTACAGACGGGGAAAATAACAAAAACTAAACAGATGTTCTAAGCACTGGGGGTAGTCGAAACATTACTTCCACACAAGACACAAGACACAAGACACAAGACACAAGACACAAGACACAAGACACAAGACACAAGACACAAGACACAAGACACAAGACGGGGTGGCCACATACGACGATCTGACAGAGACCTGCACACAGAAGGAACATTAAATAGACAGGGTAATCAGTGGGTTAACACAAGACAGGTGGTGACAATGACCGAAGACAAACGATTTGACATCGAATCTGACAGACAAACAGACACACCCACAAGGGGAGGGGGAACAGAAAGACAGTCATGACAGAGTTACATTTTTATTTATATTGGGAAATCACAAAGACTGTGGCTCGAGATACTACAAAGACTGCAGCCTGTGTTCAGAAGGGTTTTATTACTTTTATTACTTGTATTATGGTTTTTATCGATTTTATGTTCGTTTTTTACAATCGCTATGACAGTTTTTTCAATACCTTTAACAAGTTTCCTAAACTCTTAATACAGTTAGCACAACATCCGTCTGTATAGGCTGTACAATTAACACATTTTTCTTGTTGCTTTGACACAAAGTGCATAGAGTAAACACACATTTTAAATGCTTTAACTTGTTTTACACACAAGCTCAACCAAGACCAAAACAATCGATTTTTACTGCCCAATTTAACAATGCTTTTACACTGTCAGCAAAACAGATAACATCATGTTCAAAACCTAAATTATTGGCCAAAGTCAAAGTGAACATCTGTTTATATTGTGATTTGAAACACAAATATATCCCCTGTATTTTACATATTCCATTGCTACTGAGAAACAACTGAAGTTATGCAAATACTTAAAATCACAGCTGATTCCCAACTAGGAAACACTCAGATGTTGAGGTTCTTTCAATTGCATGACCATATGGTATAGACAGTACAGAGGACCTCTTTGGGATGATCTGGTGTGGAAAAAGAACAATATTAAACTATAGAGCAACACAAAGAAAGTAAGAGTACAGTAATGCTGCTCGAGGGAGAGGGACACAAGTACCAGGACAAGGGAGAGAAAGAAAAGTACCAGGATAAGGGAGAGGAGTGAGACAAGGGCAAGGGAGAGGAGTGGGGCAAGGGAGAGGGAGACAAGTAGCAGGACAAGGGAGAGGAAAACAAGTACCAGGACAAGGGAGAGGAAGACAAGTACCAGGATAAGGGAGAGGAGTGGGACAAGGGAGAGAGAGAGGAGTTAGAATGTGTGGTGGCACTCAGAGAAGGGGCAGAGCTAGGGTAATACTGTGAATGGCAGCTATATGGCATATTTCTTGCAGTAATGTCTTCTTGCAAAGGAAGACTTTACATTATATTTCTGTCTTCTTTTTTTCTTCAATACAGTAACCATACTTTCCATAATGCTACTCTGAGATGGGTCATTCTTTTTTGTTTTTCTGCAGCAAAAGAAACAAAATGCATGCATTTACTAAACCCAACAAAACAAAAAAGTAGAGAGGCTTCAAATAAAACTGCATTGCAAACACAATCTATAATCTATATACTGTGAGACCTGACACATAGAAAATAATGCAGTTTCTGTAATTCCATCTGATGTTAGTATTTTTTATGACATTGTGCTATGAATGATTAAATGTTCCCATTGAAAGAGAACGTGTGTTAGTGTTTTGGTAGACATATGTAATGTTTAGTGTATTTTTGTGTTATAACAATTAGTGTTTGAGTTTAGTTTACATTGTGTGATTTTGAGCATTAAATGAAAAATGTTGCCAATTGTGTGTCGTAGGTGCGTTAACAGTTTAAGAAACTTAGAAGTGTTAGAAAAAAGTGTCATAGCGATTGTAAAAAACTGTAAGCACCTTAAGATGCAATACTTGTATGAAATGTGCAATATAGGCTAATTAAAGTCTTCTTCTTATTATTATTATAGTTGCAGCAAACATGATGGATAAAAAAACACAAAATGGAAATACACCGTTTTGCGGTTGGTCAAAGACGCAAATTAAGCTGCGGTCGCAATGTTAGTAAATGAGGCCTTAGGTATCAATATTGTCCTAGGTTTTTATAAATGTGACCTTTATTTTGCCAAGGTCTGGAAGCTGTTCGTGTCTGTGATGGCTGTTTGATATATCGCTGCATAAGTCATAAGTGTTTCCCACACAGACGTATTCGTGGCGGTGCGCCACAGAATCAACACCGGCCGCCACATATTGCGTTTCTAAAAAAATTTCAAAAATGATTTAGGTTAAAACACGCAGCGTATTCGTTCAGCTGCATTTCCTTTCTCTGCTCTTCCTCCGTCTCACTGTCACTAACGCATCTTTCTCACATTCGCACAGTCAACGTCAGCACACGTTAGCAACGATGCATACCTACGCCGTTCTAGTGGTTGATGTGGTAAAGTAGGAAGGAGGTGTCTTACTTGGTTTGAACAGATTCATGCTTAGTACAGTAAGTAAGACATGACATTGTCTGATGCCACTATACAATAAGTAGCGAAAGGTCTATGAAAGTTGAGGCTACTTTTCGCTAGGTACCTACGAACATGTGTTAATCAAAGGTTCCCCTTCGTTCTTTTGGTTAGAAGTCTCAGGAGCTAGCTAGCTACTTACCCGGCATGATGGAGCCGACCAGTTAGCTAAATAGTTATTTAGCACTAGCGTTGCTACCTGCATATGCAGAAATTATTTGTTTGTTGTTTTTGATTTTGGTAATCATTTTCAACCCCCCGCCCGCCCCCTCCATAAATAGCTTTCTAATCTGTGGGAAACACTGAAATATAATTTTTATGTCTGAAATATGCTCTGAGGACATATCAATGTTGTCACTATTTTGTACTTTGATACTGTCTACGTACACACGACTAACCTAGTTGTAACTGATGAAATGATCTGATGACACCAAGGAAACCATTTGCATGCATCTTAAAAACTGTGACTTTTGGGTGTATATCTATTTGACGACAACATGTAAGAATGCCAAAGTCCTCGCCAAACTCCAACAAGGTCTATAAACGCTTGTCAGAATCATTGTTACTTTGAGCAACACAACTAGAGCCTCGTAGCAGGCAAGTCCTCCTTGTTAGCAGACATACAAATTACTTGACAAAATTGTATTTGCTGTTTAAGCCATATGAATTTAAAATAGTGTGCTGTGGTAAAGTTTCCACCACATGTCATAATGACCGTTCCACAGATGTTCATCATTGTTTATGGTTCAGTGAACAAGCATGGGAAACATTTTTTAACCCTTTAGAATAAAGATCTGTGAAGTTACTTGAATTATAAAAAAATTATTTTTTAAGATACAGTCTCCTGAAAAAGGCAAGTTTCTTGCTAGGAACAGATACAGTTCACCAAGCAACCTAATAGACCTGGAAAGAGAGAATTGAACTAACACTGAAGTGCATACTTTAAACGCATTAACTTATCACACACACACAGACACATACACACAGACATTCAAGAAACAAACATGGACATGAACACTATAAGACAAGAAGGTCTTGTGAGGAGACATTTTAGATATGTGTACATTTGTTATGTGATCATGTCATTCATACATTTCTGTGGACATAAGAGTTTTGGATGTAGAAGCCCAAACTGGGATCCGTAACCATGCCCACTATCTGACCTGATACCTGGAGGTTTCTGTGAGCTGTTGCTATAAGCTGCTGTGGTAACTTGGCTATGATCCAGAACATATGCCCTTAACCCTTGTGCTGCCTTCGGGTCACATTACCAAAAGGTTCATAACGAACCATCGTTGTGTTTACCCAATTTTACCCTATACAAAAGCAAATAAAAATAATTTTCTTTTCACCTTCGCAATGTGGGGGGTCTGAGACAGCCCAACGATTAAAAGAAAATGCTTCATTTTGTTTTTGTATGCGGTAAAGTTGTTGCAAACAACGGTGGGTCACAATGACTGATGGGTCAGAATGACCCGAGGAGAACACAAGGGTTAAGATCCAAACCCTATGTCAAGGGGTGAAACACTGGGGTGCTATGCAGAGGTGCTCGGCAGTGAGGGCACTGTGACGCCAGGTAGCGAGTCCTCCTGGAAACTAGGCAGTGATGATACCTGCAGCAGAACAGGCATTGGGGATGGAGGTTGCAAAACAGGGCCACAGGGTTGGCCAGGAGATGATGGATATGGGGCAGGAGAAGACTTCCAGGGAATAGATGGCTGAACAGACATTAATTCAACCCGTAGTGGTCTGGGTGAGCTGGACTCAACCAGGGGGACTGATGAACTGGGCGGTATTGTCATGGCCGCAGCTGTGCCCCCCTGTTGTTTTTGGTTTTGCCCTGCCCTAGTGTTTCCCTGTCATTGTCTTCACCTGTCTCGTTAGAGTCATTGTGTCCACCTATTTCTCGTTTGGTTCTGTGTATTTAGGTTTCTGTGTTGTTTCCAGTCTTTGTTGTTTCCTGTCTTTGTCTTGTCCTACTACCCATTGTCAAGTACCCTAGCTGTTTTCCTGTTTTTGATTGTTAAACCTCTGTTCATCGTAATGCCTCGCATCTCTCTTGCAATTGGGTCCTACCCCTCCACTCACCCTGATAGAAGGACAAGACCACAAATGTACCCAGCAGAGGGATCACTAAACCCTTTACTAGGGACCCGCCTACCCTTGGGTGGACCCCGAAGCCTGCGAAGGAAGACCGCGACCTGGTTCCTTCCCCCGGCTCCAGCCCCGTTCCTGCCCTGTGCCCCAGCCTCGGTCCTGCCCTGTGCCCCATCCACCGCCTCCTCCGCCAGTGGACTTTTGGCCACCTCCTCCGCCCGACCCTCTGCCCTGCCTCCGGGCCGACTTCCGGACCTGCGCCGACCCTCTGCCTTGCCTCCGGGTCGTCCTCCGGACCCGCGCCGACCCCCTGCCCTGCGGGATGCCGGGAGATGTCCCCTTGAGAGTGGGGTTCCGTCACGGCCACAGCTGTGCCTCCCTTTTTGGTGTTTTTGGTTTTGCCCTGCCCTAGTGTTTCCCTGTAATTGTCTTCGCCGGTCTTGTTCTTGTTAGTCATTGTGTTCACCCATGTTTCATTTGGTTCTGTGTATTTAGGTTTCTGTTTTGTGTCCAGTTTTTGTCCCTAGCTGTTTTCCCGTTTCTGATCATTAAACCTCTGTTCATTGTAATGCCTCGCATCTCTCGTGCAATTGGGTCCTACCCCTCCACTCACCCTGATGGGTATGGGTCCAAGATTGGACTGGGAGGCTACTGGTGAGGAGACTATGCTAATCAGGAGGAATATTGAGCTCCTCACAAAGGTCATCAGACTGGCGACCTCTATGTAAACCATAGTAGCTGGACTGGGGTCTTCTCCAGGGGCCCGTTCTCCGTATGTCACTTATTACATCCGAGATCAAATGACACATCCAAGATGACATCATCGTGCTAATTATGATCTGGCTAATTCGGTTCTTGCAACACCCTTGATGTTTGTTAGTATAGCTGGATTGAGTTATGCGTTGGTCAAAAAGGGGGTATGTATCGATTGTAGAAACCTTGATCAGTAATGCTGCTATTGGCTGCTCACATAAATCTATGGCTCACCATGGCCAAACAGAGCACCCGTGTTTTTCCGCAACAGAGCCAAACAGCTAGAGCTTGCTCGAAGGTTACTAAATTGGAAGATTTAATCAAAATGCCCCAACACCTCAAAGTCTGCAAAATCCAGGAGAGAGCTGGCGAAAAGAAGCAGACAAATTAAATGTAGTGACCACGTTAAATGTTTTATCGCATTTCAGTAGGCTAGGACTATTTCTTTGTATTTTCTTATTTTCATTATTACTTTAATGAAAAGCCCCTCCGTGAGTCACCACCTTACCGCGGTGGAGGGGTTTGCGTGTCCTAGTGATCCTGGAAGCTATGTTGTCGGGGGCTTTATGCCCCTGGTAGGGTCTCCCAAGGCAAACAGGTTCCAGGTGAAAGACCAGACAAAGCGTGGCTCAAAAAACCAACCATGAAGAAACACAACAATGGTTCCCAGTTGCCCCTGCCCGGAAGCGGGTCACCGGGGCCCCCCCCTGGAGCCAGGCCCGGGGGTGGGGCTCGATGGCGAGCGCCTGGTGGCCGGGCCTTTTCCCATGGGGCCCGGTCGGGCACAGCCCGAAGAGACAACGTGGGACCCTCTTCCAGTGGGCTCACCATCCGCAGGAGGGGTCATGGGGGTCGGGTGCAGTGTGAGACGGGCGGCGGCCGAAGGCGGCGGCCGAAGGCGGGGGCCTTGGCGGTCCGATCCTCGGCTGCAGAAGCTAGCTTTAGGGACGTGGAACGTCACCTCGCTGGCGGGAAAGGAGCCTGAGCTGGTGCGCAAGGTAGAGAGTTTCCGGCTAGATATAGTCGGCCTCGCCTCGACGCACAGCACGGGCTCCGGAACCAGTCTCCTTGAGAGGGGCTGGACTCTCTTCCACTCTGGAGTTGCCCTTGGTGAGAGGCGTCGAGCTGGGGTGGGAATACTTGTTTCCCCTCGGTTCGGTGCCTGTACATTGGGGTTCACCCCGGTGGATGAGAGGGTAGCCTCCCTCCGCCTTCGGGTGGGGGGACGGGTCCTCACTGTCGTTTGTGCTTATGCACCAAACGGCAGCTCAGAGTACCCACCCTTTTTGGAGTCTCTGGAGGGGGTGCTGGAAAGCGCTCCTCCCGGGGATTCCCTCGTCCTCCTGGGGGACTTCAATGCTCATGTGGGCAATGACAGTGAGACCTGGAGGGGCGTGATTGGGAGGAACGGCCCCCCCGATCTGAACCCGAGTGGTGTTCTGTTGTTGGACTTCTGTGCTAAACACGGCTTGTCCATAACGAACACCATGTTCAAGCATAAGGGTGTCCATATGTGCACCTGGCACCAGGACACCCGAGGTCTCAGTTCGATGATCGACTTCGTAGTCGTGTCGTCGGACTTGAGGCCGCATGTCTTGGACACTCGGGTGAGGAGAGGGGCGGAGCTGTCAACTGATCACCACCTGGTGGTGAGTTGGCTCCGATGGTGGGGGAGGACGCCGGTCAGGCCTGGCAGGCCCAAACGTAATGTGAGGGTCTGCTGGGAACGGCTGGCGGAACCCTCTGTCAGAAGGAGCTTCAACTCCCACCTCCGGGAGAGCTTCGATCATGTCTCGGGGGGGGCCGGGGACATTGAGTCCGAATGGGCCATGTTCCGGGCCTCCATTGTTGAAGCGGCTGACCGGAGCTGCGGCCGCAAGGCGGTCGGTGCATGTCGCGGCGGTAACCCTCGGACCCGGTGGTGGACTCCGGAGGTGAGGGATGCCGTCAAGCTGAAGAAGGAGGCCTATCGGGCTTTATTGGCTGGTAGGACTCCTGAGGCAGCTGATGTGTACCGGCAGGCCAAGCGGAACGCGGCTCTGGCGGTCGCGGAGGCAAAAACCCGGGCATGGGAGGAGTTCGGCGAGGCCATGGAGAATGACTTCCGAACGGCTTCAAAAAGGTTCTGGACCACCATCCGGCGACTCAGGAGGGGGAAGCAGTGCTCTGTCAACACTGTATACGGTAGGGACGGTGCGCTGCTGACTTCGACGGGGGACGTCCTGGATCGGTGGAAGGAATACTTTGAAGACCTCCTTAATTCCACCAACACGCTTTCCGACGTGGAGGCAGAGTCTGGGGACATCGGGGGGGGCCCTTCTATCTCTGGGGCCGAGGTCGCCGAGGTGGTTGAAAAGCTCCGCGGTGGCAGGGCCCCTGGGGTGGACGAGGTCCGCCCGGAGTTCCTTAAGGCTCTGGATGTTGTAGGGCTGTCTTGGTTGACACGACTCTGCAACATCGCGTGGACATCGGGGACAGTGCCTCTGGACTGGCAGACCGGGGTGGTGGTTCCCCTCTTTAAAAAGGGGGACCGGAGGGTGTGCTCCAACTTTAGGGGGATCACACTCCTCAGCCTCCCTGGGAAGGTCTATTCAGGGGTCCTGGAGAGGAGGGTCCGCCGGATTGTCGAACCTCGGATTCAGGAGGAGCAATGTGGTTTTCGTCCTGGCCGTGGAACAGTGGACCAGCTCTATACCCTCCGCGGAGTCCTGGAGGGTACATGGGAGTTCGCCCAACCAGTCTACACATGTTTTGTGGATTTGGAAAAGGCGTTCGACCGTGTCCCTCGGGGGCTCATGTGGGGGGTGCTCCGAGAGTACGGGGTACCGGATTCCCTGATCGGGGCTGTCCGGTCCCTGTACGACCGGTGCCAGAGTTTGGTCCGCATTGCCGGTAGTAAGTCGAACTTGTTTCCGGTGAGGGTTGGACTCCGCCAGGGCTGCCCTATGTCACCGATTCTGTTCATTACCTATATGGACAGGATTTTTAGGCGCAGCCAGGGTGTTGAGGGGGTCCGGTTTGGTGACCTCAGGATCGGGTCGCTGCTTTTTGCAGATGATGTGGTCCTGTTGGCTTCATCGGGCCGTGACCTTCAGCTCTCACTGGAGCGGTTTGCAACCGAATGTGAAGCGGCTGGGATGCGAATCAGCACCTCCAAATCTGAGGCCATGGTTATCGACCGGAAAAGGGTGGAGTGCCATCTCCGGGTCGGGGAGGGGATCCTGAACCAAGTGGAGGAGTTCAAGTATCTCGGGGTCTTGTTCACGAGTGAGGGAAGAATGGAGCGCGAGGTCGACAGGCGGATCGGTGCGGCGTCCGCAGTGATGCGGGCTCTGCATCGGTCCGTCGTGGTGAAGAAGGAGCTGAGTCGAAAGGCGAAGCTCTCTATTTACCAGTCGATCTACGTTCCTACCCTCACCTATGGTCACGAACTATGGGTAGTGACCGAAAGAACGAGATCGCGAATACAAGCGGCCGAAATGAGCTTTCTCCGCAGGGTGTCCGGGCTCTCCCTTAGAGATAGGGTGAGAAGCTCGGTCATCCGGGAGGGGCTCAGAGTAGAACCGCTGCTCCTCCGCGTCGAGAGGAGCCAGCTGAGGTGGCTCGGGCATCTGATTAGGATGCCTCCTGGACGCCTCCCTGGTGAGGTGTTCCAGGCACGTCCCACTGGGAAGAGGCCCCGGGGAAGACCCAGGACACGCTGGAGGGACTATGTCACTCGGCTGGCCTGGGAACGCCTCGGGGTCCCCCAGGAAGAGGTGGTGGAAGTGGCCGGGGAGAGGGAAGCCTGGGCCTCCCTGCTTAGGTCGTTGCCCCCGCGACCCGATCCCCGGACAAGCGGAAGATGACGAGACGAGACGAGATTATTACTTTATCATCTAATGTCATAATTTAAATGTGGTTCCAACAAATTAGGCTAATGATGTAAATGACACCCTCATGGGAAACCCGATAGGCTGTCTCTCAAAAATTGCACATTAATCGCAATGTGATTGATTAATGATTAATGATTAATATTACATTTTGCTAATAATTTGTGCAGCTTCTGCAACAGGTTGTCGTAAAAACGAAGCAGGTTTAAGCTTACGGAACTGTTGCTATGACAGCAAGTCCAGGATGAGCTTTGAAGAACCGAACAATCCAAGATCATAACAAATCGTCAACAATCAAATCTAGCTAACTGAGTTAAGTACGTACGGAGAACGGGCCCCAGATGTTGACTCCACTGATGTTGGGTAGAGGCCACGAGGAGCCACACAGCCTGACTGAAGTCAAACATTCTTTCAAAGTAGAGACGCTTCTCAGCTGGGTCCAGCCAGGCAGGACTGGTGAGTGGTGAACCTGGAGGTTTTGCAAACAATATGGAGATAAGGCCAACTAGGTTACTCTATTTAGAATGGCTGAGACATTAACGTGTAGCAGTTGAACAACAAACTGTCAAAGTGACTGGAGATCCAGAGAGGATATACTGTTGGGTTGATGAGTTAATAACTGGTAACCAGCAGTTGCTGGAGATTGGAGCCACACTCACACAGACAGACCGATAGGGAACACTAGGGAGCAGGGAAACACTCACAAACACAAGGGAATACATTTTTAAGTAAGCATATAAGGTCAGTTCAAACTTGCTGTCTTTCTGACCATCACTACTTTAGTTTCAATCTGCAACTTCATTTTCAGTCTGACTTCATTCCAGTCTAGATTAAGGGGATTTATTCAGGAAGTTAATGAATAATGTTGATTAAAATACTCCTGACAGTGACGCACACCCTATCCCTTTTAGTGTTTCAGTGAAGAAAACACGCTCTGATGCTGACCCTGAACGCAACCTCCTCCACAGATCCTTGTAAAGAGGATTAGCTGTAGCATCCTGGCAAGAAAGCACATTCTGTTGGCTGGAGCTGATAGGTACTGGCACCTATTGCATGTGCACATCTTGTCATTAGGCTTTACCAGGAGGAAGTGACCCGCTCAACTGATCTGTCTGACTCCTGACCTTTTCATGCTCCCTACTCACCTCTCCATTCTTCATCCCCCCACCTGGTCATATCTGTGTCTCCATCAATCTGTTCCTCCAAACCTCCACCACCCCTTAACCACTCCACTTCATCTCTCCATCCCTCTAATTTACTACTGTCAGGAGAAACTGTCCAAAACATTAACATTAATTTTTTGCCACTGACAAAAATGTTACTTAAAACTAAAAATACTAAATATGACTTTAAAACAATTATTATTTTCAGTAATGATTACAAATATTTAAAATCTTTTAGTCAAAATGAACCCTGCCTGGAAGTAATGGATCCCTTTACATCATTATGTATTTTGCATATTCAGGACAATGAGGCAAATGGAGTGTAAAATAGTATTTAATTTATATCAAAAATTTTATCAATGTAATATGTAACAATTACATGAACACTGTTTTAAAACAATGTTGACTTTGTGAGGTAGATGGTGTGTCAGACGTTACCCAATAAGCAGCAAGTGTATATGAGCCCCACCATGTTAAAAAGGCAAAGTGCCTGCTGCAAGTGAAGACATCGCATAAGCGACATCTTCCCAGATGACAGGATTTGAGGTGTTGCTTGCAGACATTGCTATAGTGTAGCTGTGGGCAGCAAGAGTGTGCTGATGACACAGGCTATGTACACCTGTGCCTTCATGTGGGTGGGGAGTTGGCCATTGTTCCACACTCTAGCTGTGAGCTTCCCAAAAGTTGAGGCTGCTTATCCAATGTGGCTGCTGAGTTCAGCGTTGAGTTGAATTATTAGTGATAATGGAACCATGGTAAGTGAAAATGCATACATCTTTCTGTGTGTAGTTGATGGTAATGTCAGTGCCCTGTCCCATCCTCTTGGTTGTGTTTAGGCTGGAAGTCCTGGCATGCTTGGGTGAACCGGCCCATGAGGATTTATGCTCAAGGGTACTCCTGGGAGTTTGCCATTCCTGTTGCATGGATGACGAGTGGAATAGTTAACCAATTGTCCTTGTGTGTGTGTACACTCCCTCAGTTGATGGGTGCTAACACACATCCCTGCTTGACACCACAACCGATTTTTGGGAGGGATCTGAGCTGGACCCATCAAACTGGATGGTGTCTTGCATGCAATTTCTATCAGATCCAGCTAGTGCTAGGGACCAGTCTGACATTCTCTGACATTATCTCCCTTTGCGTAAGGGTTTAGTGTGTACTCATGGTCAGTGCTGAAATTGTCTAGGACTAGGTCATTGTTAAGAAATAACATACTGGGGTGTTCAAGCTTTACCTGTTTTCACCCAAAATGTACTGAGAGGATTCTGCATTCCAGCAGCATGCATTACATAAGAGCAATTCACATATTACTACATTGTGGGTCAATAACATTTCATTTTGAGTTGATTCATATTCAACCTTGGTGACGTTTAGGTGCAGCAAATATAGTCAATGGTTGAATTGGGAGGATCCTGCTGTTGCTGTCATCTGATTCTGCACAGGCTTCATCAGGGTTGTCTCCTCCATGGGTGGATTATTATTGACTCATAAACTAGTCACTTCGTAAACTAGATTTTAAACATTAATTTAAATGTCATTACAATACAATACAAAGCTTACAAAAAAACAATGCTTAACATAGAGGCTAAACAAAGACATACTATTACAAACTGCACAGTGTATAATGCCATCAGTTTAATTTAGTAAGTTAAAGTAGATAATTTTGTAACCTCATTCACTGAAGAACTGTGAAATCCCACAGACAACAAGCTATATATTATGTGGTATAAATATGACTACATTTAAAATAATTTTATTCATATCTGTATTTTCACCTGTATATTCATGGGTGGCAGGATAGGCACATTTTGTGAGCCTCGCAATATTAGCTTGAGTTTGAAAGGATTCAGTCCAAACTTTCCCACTCCCTCCCTTAAAAGACACTCATCTAAAACACATGAACGTGCCGCCTGACTACTGCCGAGATGCAGACAGACAAGTAGCCAGTTCAATCATTGCAAGATTGGACTGTCTGGTCCGCATGTCATCCAATCATTAGTGCTGGTCCAACCTTAACAATTTGTTTATTACAGTCCTGCTAAGACCACAGATATCGGATTGCCCACGGATATTCAGTTTACTGTCAAACCTTTAGATTTGTTGGTTGCTATCAGGATGTGAAGATTATTTCAGCAAATATGTCAAAAAGTGTTTCTCAAAAACATGGCCTACCTTGCCTTTTGATATGAGCCACAAGGATTACCACCAAAAAATGTTCTTATGCAGACAGAACCAAACTATTTTATATAACATTAGTTTGTAAGACATTGTTGTGATTCATACATAAATGTAATCCTCTCTCTCTCTCTCTCTCTCTCTCTCTCTCTCTCTCTCTCTCTCTCTCTCTGTCTCTCTAAATGTAGCGCTCTTACCTCAAAGGCGCATATTGATGCTTCTTCAACGACACTTGACCGAAGGCTTGGTGGCTCTGGCATTCAAAGCACACAATGATTGACATCACTAAGAGCCAATTAAAATTGAAAGAGCACATAGGATGGCCAATCAGATTACAAGGGGGGGACAAGTGCTCCTTGTGCGATCTGCAAGATTGAACTGGCTGGTCCGCATGCCGTTCAATCATTAGTGCTGGTCCAACCTTAACTATTTGTTTATTACAGTCCTGCTAAGCCTACAGATATCGGATTGATTTCAGTTTACTGTCAAACCTTTAGATTTGTTGGTTGCTGATCTGTGTAGGTGATCTGTGTGGGTGTAGGGGCAAGATAGCGGAGGGGAAGATTAGGATGATTCTAAGGACCGTGGTTGTACAGGGGCCCAGCAGAACCCCATACTTATGATACGTACGAAACTCTCCAGTATGGCCCGGAGTACAAATTAGCCAGGGGCCGCAGAAACCCTAGTGGTGCCCCTGTGTAAGTGTGTCTGTAGCTCAATAATCTCAAGAACCAGGCACTGAAAGAACTTGCAAGTCGACAGGTTTCTTTCTCATGACCCAATGACTTTATTGTGAAGCTGTGACATTGTTTGGATGAGTGCTTTGCGTAAAATAAATATTAAACGCATTGGTTGCCATGAAGGAGCTGTTAAAAGATGGATCCATGGATCCTGTGAGAAATAACCGTGTTAAGCTGCACTAAGCAATGAGGCCATGGTTCTCGCAAGCTGCAAATGGGTATACAACAAGAACATCGTTCTTATGAATTTAGCACAACCCATTATGCAAAAACTCGGCCTAAGTTGCCTTTCAATGCAAACGCACACAAACTCCAGTTTCATTAACTCTGAATCAATTCACAAACATCTTACTCAGCAGTTGCATCGTGGGCACAACACTATTATGCTAAAACTAGTCCCTAACATTAATCACTGGCATCACTGGTAACATTGGCAGAGGCATAGCACTAGTATTTAAATACATATTAAGAACATTTTAGTTTTTTCTTTACCTATAAAAAGGTTGTAAACAATCTAAATAAGAGAACAAAATAGCTATATGTTTGATAATGCAAGGTTTAGGTAATCTTCTCTAACTAAATAACTGGTTATTTGAAATAAGGTTTGGGCATTTTCTTATAACTAATGAACGGCAATTTACCTGTAGGTCTTCTTGCAGTAACCATTAGTAATTAACTAGTGTAGTGTGTGTCAGCCTCAGGGTTGGCCCTATTTTTTTTCCATCCTTGTTGGCTGTGTTCTTTTTGGTTCCAGTAGGGTTGTGGAAGGAGCTATCCTTGATTATCTTGATGCTAAACATGAATCATCCTGGGCTCAGGCCTGCAAGATCCACTTGATCTCTTGCCTTGACCGGCTTACTGACATTGTTCTTTTGTTTGATTCACACTCCACGCATACCATTTCAACACTAACACTGACATTGCAAACAGTCTTATGTTACCAACACACCCTCTTGTATTGTTTATCACATTTACTTAAATTAAAATATGTAGTGTAAGTTGCAAGCTATGTGTGGTATCCCTTTTTTGTCACCTACTCCTGAGCCAGGTTGTGACAAACATTATAAATTGGGAAGAGTGGGGTGAGTTGAGCTACTTTTGATTTTTGGTGACTTATAGAAAGTAGATGACAGTAATGGGTTCAATATATTTCAAGTTGCGTGATTGGAAATTATCCGATCATATTTGAAATAAACCGTTAAAAAAAATGCTGTCACTTGGTTTAATTTGCCCCAAGTGTGAGATCAATTGTAATTTGGGAGATTAAGGCCAATCTCTTTTTTGCTTTATGGGTCTGGCCATCCTCCCATTCATACAGATTTCCCTCCAACATGAAAAGTGTGGGCCAATCAACCTTTTTTCTATGGGGCAAGTTGAATTTATACAATAACTGTACAGAGGAGTAGTCCAGTCATTTTAAGACAAAATGGGGGTCAACCTAGGACAAATTTTAACTGAAGCAAACTCAACTGATTTTGTTTTTGAATTTTGATTTTGAAAAAAGCCCCCCCCCCCCACGGGACGCAATCACACGCAATATGCACCTGTCTTTAACAGAAATGACCATATGACTGTCTCTCGCTCGCTCTAAATACAAAATCCCCGATTTCTGGGATATTGAATAGCATTTGCGGGCGTCAGGGAGCCGCTATTGAAATGCAAGAGACTCCTGGAACTTCCGGGAGACTTAGGACCTGCAAATACATTTTTAGTTTGTCTTGATGTAAGTAATCCACTCAGTAATTTTCATGGTGATATCTAAAGGTTAAATATTTTATCCTATTCACGTGAGAAAAAGAATGAATAGGTATGAATAGGCTTTATTTGGGTCTTTTTTTCGAAACTTTCCCCTAATGGAATTCTTCAGGGCTTTTTTCCCCCTTACTCAGGACATATTGAAGATACAAAATCAGTTGTTTGCTTCTGTTGCAATTTGACCTAGCTTTTTTTATAAAATGACTGGACTCGAGTGCCATTGAGGCATTTTCATAAACCAAGATTACGTTTCATTGCATCTGTCCAATTCTATTCATGTGCGTCTGGAGGGATTTTGGTATGCGCCCATTGATAACACCCTTTGGATTAAAAACATTAAATGAAAGGTTCCAGGCAAATACACATTTGCGAAATGGTCTGGCAATGCCAGGCTAGGCAAATGGGGTAAAATTGTGCCAGTGATCATGTTGAAGTAAAACAGAATATCTTCACCTCATTCTATTTTATATTAACCCTTGTGCTGCCTTCGGGTTACATGACCAAAAGGTTCATAACCAACCATTGTTGTGTTTACCCAATTTTACCCAATACAAAAGCAAACAAAAAATGTTTTCTTTTAAAAACATTAACTGAAAGGTTCCAGGCAAATACACATTTGCGAAATGGTCTGGCAATGCCAGGTTTTGGCTTGCTAATGTTGTTGCTAATGTTGCTAATGCTCTGACATTCTGGTTCTGCTTCGGATGCCATCAAGCGGGATCTATGGTTGTAGTCAGTCCTTCACTAACCAATCAGCATTCATTAGCAGAATTCTAGCGTGTTATGGGCAACAACGACTTACCTTGTAAGAAATCGAAAGGACATAAGTACTCGTTCAATCAACTTTTGACCTGTAATCCATGTTGAACATGCAAAAACTACAATAAAATCTGAGATTTCTCAACGACAATCAGGCGAAAGAGACAAATTTAGCAGTTTGGAACTGCAACAAAATTCGGTACAATGGGGCTTAACAGGGAGAGTCCAATTTTTTTGTGGGCGGGGCTAAGTTGGGTTGGCAGCCAGGCGAATGAAATGGCTGAGGGCAGACGTTCGCGTCAAGATATCATCTGGGATACTTCACCTAAATTACGTTTGAATGTTGTTTTGGATCTGTAAATAAAAGTGGGAAAATGGCACATATCAGCCCAGGAATTTGGGAATTGTGTGTGCCTGCTCAGTCTTGATTGGTCTACTTCTGAGAGCACGAGTGGGTTGTGAAGTGGATGGCCCATCGCTGGAATCAGAGGGTCTGCCTCGCACTGGTCTGCCTGGCCCATCGCTAGATGCAGAGGGTCTGCGTAGTGCAGGGTTGCAGGGTAATTGTATGGGTGGCGCAGGTGCTGGAACATCTTCCTTTGTACCACCTGCAATGCTGGCAGCGATGGCAGTTGTTGGTTTCCTGCTGGTGGTGAGACAATTGGGTGATGGCCCTCACCAGCCCATTCACGGTGCACACAAGCTGGCCTGAATCTCGCCTCAGAGTCCTGCTCATGTGCTGCATGTCCTTTGATAGAGCTTGAAGAGCCCTCGTTTGACCGCGTTGCTCAGTTAAGTGAGTCAAGCTCTTCAACATTTGCACTACATGCAGGGCGTTGAGAGGAGGCAAATCCAGGCACTGTCGAAGCTGTCGGTCCAGGTTCACTGGAGGTGCTTGCTAAAGGACAAACAAAGGATAACACGCTACAAGCATTCTCTGTTCCTTGTTGCCCTATTAAGTGTTGACATACAGTTTGTATATAAAAAAGCTCCCAGTTTAACGCCATGTTGCCCTTTTGCATTTGTCTGTAATAAAATTGATTTGAAACCTGAAATGACCCTTCTTCCAGAAATGACATTTTTTATAAAGTTTAAGTGCATGAATGTTTGTTTGGATTTCAGAGTTCTTAAATGAATGTAGTATAACTAACACATGTATCTGGATATATTTAAGATACAGTATTTCATGCAGACAGAGAAGGTGCAGTCAGGTGTTGAAATGTATTTGACTTTGTATGGTACTTGAATGTTGCATCCCAAAGGAACAGAGAAAAGTACACCATGTGTGTGCTATTTAGTTGTGCAACCACTCACTAACGGCAGCTAAGGCCGTGTGGAGTGAAACCTATACACAAAGGGAGCTCTCCTGCAACAGGATTGGTGACCACTAGTCTAAGGAATAAAAAGGTCAATATCTTTGAGTGACCCAGTGAGTCACCCAGCGAGACCCTAAAATTTAACTGATAAATAACCCATATTAGGCTAATTGAGTTAGATGGGGGAAACTTTTACTTTGAAGGAACAGGTAGTGCTGAAGACACATTCGGCCAATGACAGGCATTTCACGCTTACCTCCACCCACGTGAGAAAAATCCAAATATAAAGTTGTTTTATGGATTATGTTTAAAAAACGGGAAGACAAAATAACACGTCAAAATTTGTTTTTCCGTTTTTGCAGAAAAACAAAAAAACAGACTCACAAACGTTTTTCGTATTCATGCGTGTTCCATTATAATGATATAAGGAATTAAACTCACGTACACGGACCCATTTCACGCTTACCTCCACCCACGTGAGAAAAATCCAAATATAAAGTTGTTTTATGGTTTGTGTTTAAAAACGAGAAAACAAAATAACACGTCAAAATCCGTTTTTCCGTTTTTGCAAAAAAACGAAAAAACGGACTCACAAACGTTTTTCGTATTTATGCGTGTTCCGTTATAATGATATAAGGAATTAAACTCACGTACACGGACCAATGAGGCCCATTGTTTTTTAAGTCTTCTGTTCTGTTGATGGCTGGCAAACAACAATCTTAGAAGGTCTGGGTCACTTGTGGCTGTTATAAGCCACAAGTACAACTAAAGCCCACCACATGAGGCGGCGGTTGTGATTGTACATCCGGTTCAGAAAAACCAAAGGATTATGGTCAGTATACACTTCGACAGGCATGGCCGTTGAACCAACATACACCTCAAAGAACTGTAATGCTAACAGCAACGCCAGTAGAATATCTGGCCTGACAAGGGTTTAACTTGCGGGAGAAAAAACACACAGGACGATCAACGCCTTCATCGTCCTCCTGTAGGAGCACCGCACCTGCCCCCACCACACAGGCGTCCACTTCCACTTTGAAAGGTTTGTCAAAGTTCGGAGCTGCCAAAACTAGAGCAGAGCACAACAATAACTTAGCCATCTCAAAGGCAGTCTGGCTTTCAGGAGTTCACTTAAAGGGCACCTTTGGGCTGATCAAAGCGGTCAGCGGGGCTACTACGGACGTTTTTTTTTACAAAACGTTCTGTAATAACCCACCATGCCCAAGAACCGGCGTAGCAGGCGACGAGAAGTGGGCACTGGGTACCGACTGATAGCCTCGACTTTCCTTGCCACAGGGCGCATCTGTCCACAACCCACCTCCTTTCCCAGATAGGTCACAGTTGTCCACTGTTAAGGAAGCAGCCTGTAACCGCTCGAACACCACCTGCAGAGTGGAGACATGTTCATCCCAAGTAGAGGAGTGAACCACTAAATCATCCAGGTAAGCAGTACAGTTTCTCACCCCAGCGAGCACTTTATTCACTAACTTCTGAAATGTAGCTGGTGCATTATGCATGCCGAATGCCATGACCTTGTACTGCAGAAATGTGTCAGGCGTAACAAACGCTGAGATTTTCGAGGCACGTTCTGTTAAAGGAACCTGCCAGTAACCTTTCAGCATGTCCAATTTACTCACGTAAGTAGCAGACCCGATTGTGTCAACGCAGTCATCAATGTGCGGCATCGGGACAGAGTCGGGCACGGTGACCGCATTGACACGCCTGTAGTCTGTACACAGTCTGGCCGTGCCGTCTGGCTTTGGCATTAAGATGCAGGGATAACTCCACGGGCTGCTGCTGGGTTCTGCCATGTCGTGCTCCAATAAGTACCCTGTCTCTTTCCTCATCAGCTCCCGCTTACGGGCGTTGACTCTGTATGGGTGCTGTCGAATTGGAGCAGCACCCCCTACATCCACGTCGTGCGCCAGCACCGTGGTACGAGTAGGAACATCCTTAAAGATCTCAGGAAAGTTGAGGATTACCGCTATCAGTGTTTACTGTGGTCTAAATGTGGTCTCTTATGGACGGCAAGACTTTCAGACTTTCCGAATTGCTCAACCGTTCACCTTGTACATGAGCGGTCATGAAGGGTCCAACCCTTCCTCCTGATTGTCCTCCAGGGAGTCAGAGCACAGTACTGCAGTAGCAACGACAGCCGGACCTTGGACACTGGGCAACAAAGGTTTACGGACATAATACTCTTTAAGCATGTTCACATGACAGAGCCTTGACGAGCGCCTTCGCTCTGGTGTTCTCACAACATAATTAGTGTCACTTAACTTTCTCTCCACCACGTGTGGACCAGTATACTGAACGGACAGAGACGAGCCCTGTACCGGCAGTAACACTAAGACCTTATCCCCTTCCCTAAACTCGTGGATTTTAGCCTTCTTGTCGTAACGGTTCTTCATTTTTGTCTGGACCGACAAGAGAGTTTGGTGTGCCAAACTGTGACTTGGACGAAAGGATGTTTTCCTTAAGCACCTTCAACGGACCACTTGGGGTATGTCCGAACACCAAATTGGCAGGACTGAAACCCAAAGACTCCTGTACTGCCTCCCTAACAGCAAACACCACATACGGTACTCCCTCGTCCCAACCACCTCCCGTTTCCAGACAATACTTACAAAGCATTGATTTAAGAGTTTGGTGCACCTTGGCTTTCTGGATGGTAAGGACTTGATGTCTGGTGGCGGATGGAGAGGTTACGCAACACGTGACAGTAGTTTGGACATGAAATTGCTTCCCTGATCAGTTTGGATTTCCTTAGGAAGACCAAAAGTAGTGAAGAATTTCATGAGCGCTTTGGCCACGGTCTTAGCGGTGATGTTCCGTAGTGGAACGGCTTCAGGGTAGCAAGTAGCACAGCACATTATGGTCAACAAAAACTGGTTTCCTGACCCTGTTTTTGGTAATGGGCCCACACAATCCACAATAATCCTGTCAAATGGTTCCCCCACCACTGGGACTGGACGGAGAGGAGCGCTGGGAACGGATTGGTTGGGCTTACCCATGATCTGGCGCACGTGACACGTTTTGCAATACTCTACAACATCCGACTTTAACCCAGGCCAGAAAAAGTGTTAGACAATTTGGTCATACGTGATCCCCAAGTGGCCACACCATGCCGGGTCATGAGCCACAGACAGGACCTGCTGTCTATACAACGTAGGAAGCACCACCTGTGACACAGCGCTCCAGTGGCCGTCTATGTCATGCGCTTTCCATTTGCGCATCAGTACACCGTTGTCTACGTAGTACGCTCTCTTACTGGCTTTTGCTTCCTCAAGGGAAACAACTGATCGAAAACATGTCGCCAAACTACCATCCCCCTTCTGGGCCTCAACCACATTGGAGGTTGTAGCGGACAACAAAACATCCCCTAAGTGGGTGCTCTCGACCCTGGCAGCTTTTATGGGTGCCTCGCTCTCCCTTGACACAGGAGCATACTCTAAGACAGAATCTCCTAGATTCACTAGGTCTCCCAACCTTCTGCTTTGTGCTCGAGTGACAACACAAGCTGGAAACACGTGGAAACTCCGAAGACAACACATCATTGTCTGACCCGGTGTTTGGTTTTTCCTCCACTTCCAACACCAGTTTCACTGTGCCGCCCGCAATGTCATTGCCAAGGAGCAAAGACACACCTTTGAGGGGTAGTTTCTCCACCACTCCAACCAGAAAACAACCAGAACCAATGTCGGACTCTAAGTTCACCCAATGCAACGGGACTGCTTTTGTCCCCATTCCTATCCCCTGCAGTAGTACATTAGTGCCTACAGTAGTGCTGTCTGAACAAGGCAACACACTGGCAAGGATCAGGGACTGCGCAGCCCCTGTGTCCCTCAGAATAGCCACACGTTGCCTACTCCTTTGGTCACCTGCCAAGGACACCCAGCCGGTGGACATAAAGGGCGTGTAACTGTCTTCTGACAAAGGGGTTTTAACTGTAAAGATGAACGACTGGACTAACCCCACCTCCTTGGGTCTACGTGGAGGTGATCTCTGCTTGTTTTTCAAGGTGGGGCAGTCAACTACAACATGCCCCACCCGGTGGCAGTAAAAGCACTCTCTACCTTCAGTTTTCGTAGACCTCTCGGCCAATTGAGGACAAGCGTAACGGGACAACACCACAGGTTGGGGATTGGAGAACACGGTCTTATGGGTTAAGGCGTATTCGTCTGATAAGACAGCCGCCTGAGCCATGGACGCCACTCGCTGCTCATTAAGGTGGACCACGGTACGGTCAGGCAGGTGATTCTTAAAGTCTTCCAGCAAGACTAGTTCCCTCACCTCTGTCAGGGTAGTGGCCTTGCTGGCAGAACACCACTTATCAAAAAGGGACTCTTTGTGTCTGGCGAACTGTACATACGTCTTGTTGGTTGTTTTTCTGTGGTTCCTGAAGCGCTGTCTGTAAGCTTCAGGGACCAGTTCATATGAGCGCAACACTGTGGCTTTTACAACATCGTAGTTGAGACTCTTCTAGGGACAGGGAGGCCACTACCTCCTG
This sequence comes from Hypomesus nipponensis, assembly GCF_054491055.1. Classification (NCBI taxonomy): domain Eukaryota; kingdom Metazoa; phylum Chordata; class Actinopteri; order Osmeriformes; family Osmeridae; genus Hypomesus; species Hypomesus nipponensis. The sequence continues at coordinate 3,101,815 of NC_140363.1, read as the reverse complement.
AGCCTTTCCGGTAAGCCTGCACTGTAACAGTAATGGCCACACTTCTTGGGGCCATTTCAGCGCTCCTGCCACCCTCTCAAAAGCTGAGAAATAGTTGTCTACCTCAGCTTCCCTGAAGGGGGGCACAAGAGCAATATTCTTGCTGACGTCAAAATGTTTAAGACATTTTGACGTCACTCGCTAGGTGACAGTGAACCACCCATCCCCGCCTCTAGCTCCATCTGTCGAATCCGGATTTCCTTTTCTGCCTGTATTTGCAGTTTCTTAACCTCTAACTCCCACTCAAATGTCCTCCTGTCTGCCTGGTCCCTCAACACGCCTTCGAGATGGGACAGACGAAGGCTGAGCTGTGTCGCCTCCCCTGAACCAGGAAAAACAGGAGAACCGGGGTTGTATTTTGACAGCATTCGAGGAGCGGGGAGAGGACCCTCAACCCCCCCATCCGCCGGCCGTGCGGGCAAAGACCTCAGCAGCTCTTTGCCTTCCACATCTTCTTCCTTGCTCTCGCCCTCTTCCCCCATCGTAACAACCACTTGATCTAACAAACCACCCGTAACAACTGCCAGGACCTCGGCCCTGAGAGTTTGTTTTCTGGCTGCGATGCCAAAGTGATCCGCGTTCGCTAACAGGTCCGCTTTACGCAGCCCTGACAGGTCTGAATATGACGGGTCATCAACAAATGCTGAAAGAGCTGACGCTGCCATGTTACACTCCTAATGACACTACAAAACACTTCACACAAAGCCTTTACTCACACCCAGAACACCACGCCTCAACCACACCGACCACCAAGGCGTCCGAGCAGCAGAAAGTCAAGATCCCGGACGAGCCCCCATTTGTTATAAGCCTACGCCTGTAATGGAGGGAACCTGACCCCTGCCACCGCTCCGGGACTCTCAAAGGCCAGTGAAGGGTGCGCAGAGCAAGGAGTGCAAATGAGGACTCAAACAAATGGTACCAGCGGAATACTAAGGCTTTATTTTGTGCCACCACGGTATAGTAAATAATAATGGTAATGGAGAAAATAATAAACAGGGACAAGGGGAGGGCTGGACAGGACCAAAGAAAAGAAATCAACATAAAGTTCCCAAAGCTAAACACAAAGCAACTGACACACGAACGAGGTGTCCTAACCAAAAATACACCAGTGGTCTGCCCAGGTCTAGCTGGTGTATATAGACAGTAAGTACTTCCTACGGGTGATGTATACCCCCGGGCAGCTCTAAACTGCTTCCCAGCCCCAGAACAAAAGAACAAGAAAACTGTTCTGGACACACTTAACACTACAAACAAAGCAACTCAACACAACAGGACAAAGAAAACAAGTCAAACGGACAATGGTCAGCACAGAGGGTAATCCAAAAAACTTCTCCTTTTATTATTTTGTCAGCTAGCTAGCCGGATAGCCAGACACTTGGCCTACAGTTGCCGACTTCGAGACCGGTGATAGCCAACATACCACCTAGGAAGACATAGTGTTGGCAGTGATTGTTAGCTTTGCAGACGAGTTCCACGTCACACGAGCGAAAGCCATGTTTATAAAGGTAACTTCAGCGCAACCTCATAGCTATCAAAGATCAAGTCCCCACACGTAGGCTACTAAGTCACCGCCATCACTCCCATACACAGACAGAGATGACACAGACATTATGGGCAAAGCTTGTCTACATTGTATGCTTTTCGGCAGTGCGATGCCACTGTCACCCCCATACAGGTAGCATAGCTATCTGCTGCGTTGGTCTGACGATAACCACGCCCATCTCATTTGCATGTGAGATGTGAAATAAATACAGCACTGAAATAAATGTGGAGTGGAAATAAATGTGGTGTGGAAATACATGTGGAAAAAAATGTGGTGCCGTAAAAGTCTCAAAAAATAAATAAATGTGGCATTAGGAAATAAAAGTCCCATGAATTAAATACATGTTGTCTTTACAAAAACGTCATTTTTAAATAAATAAATGTATTTATTTATTGATGTCGGTAAATGGATTCAGCTATATAATTATATAATGTTATATTTATATATTTATTACCATCTTTTTTTTTTTTTCAGAGTTTATTTCATAGCCGTATTTATTTATGTATGTATTTATCTATTCATTTACCTATTTATTTATTGATTTAATTTTGACTAACTCGGCGTTCCATAGAGCACAGGCGACTGTTTTCTGAAGTATAAATGCAGCAGCCTGAGCGACACTTTTTTTTTAAATCGGCGACCATTTCAAAAGTGTCTGCGACATAAGTATAAACTAGGCTTTATTCCCCCCCCCAAACAAACACAGAGTGGCGCAATATATACTGGTGGAGGGGTGGTTGATGACAGGAACCAGGTGAACCGGATTATGGAGAGGAGGAGTCATGCATAGGTGTTGATGGTTTGATTCGCGCCACCTATGGGGAACAGACAGCACAGCAGGGAACACACACAAATACAACACAGAACACCACAGACTGGGGGTCGTAACAGTGGCACATATTATTCACTCATTTTAAGCAATCAATCTACCTGAACAAAATTAGACGAAACGGAATAGAAATGGAACATTCTTTTTTTTTTGAAAATCGTTGACCCTAGTGCTTTATTCATTGCAAGAATGACAGTGCAAAGTTACGTTGTTAAGATTTCTCAAATATTTATTTCATGACACATCGAAAATGAGGCAAATTGCGGTACGGCTGAACTTGAACTGATGTTTCGACTGAAATAATAATAATGGCAATAATAAGCAACATCACTGGCTAGCTAGTGTTAGCTAACTAGCTAGCAAGATTGCATACAATCCATTCGCTAAAGTTGACAATACAACACTTGGATTTTAACCAGTCGACTATTCCTCACTTGTTGACAAATTACCGTGTTTGTCTTCCTTAATGGGTGTGCTATGCAACGAGTAAGATATTTGTAGGCCTAGTGTTCTTGCACTGGCTATTTAGCCTGGCTTCCAGCCCAACTTAGCCCCGCCCACAACAACAATTTGGTTGGGAAGTTGGGTCTGGAAGGGTTCGTATTGGGGACAAATTATATAAAACCAGGATCTGGGCGGACCAATGAAATTGCCAGGGCGGGCTTTATACATGATGGACAGATGATCAACAGTAACGTAATCAACAACGTCACGAAAGAGCGCTTGGGTTGAATTGAAGGGTGTGTTTCGATGAATCTATCAGCTTTATGAACGCTTCCATAGAAATAGGGTTGACGTGAGTGAGAGCCTCAACATGCAGCATGCTAGGTACAGATGACAATTCAGTGTTCATGGCCATTCCTCCAGGGCTAGCCTGTAGTTTGTCCCTTATTGCATATATTTTTTGGTCAAAGAACTCTAGGAAATCATTGGGAGAGAGATCTGTACTAACACCGAGTGTACTTTTCTTACAGTTTTGCAACGGGATCAAATAGAAACTTAGTGTTGTGCTGGTTCTTACTAATAAACTTCGAGAAATATTGTTATCTGGACCTGATGAGGACTTGCTTGTACTCCATTTGAACACAAAGTTAAACATAATTTGCCCTTACCACATGTCTTCTAAAGAGTTTCGTCATACATGAACACAGATGGGTCTTGATTTAAATCCATTACAGACATCAGACACAGTAAATGGGAGCTGTAATAGTTCCCTCTTCTGTCAACCACTGCCTCATCTCCGAGTAACAAGTCCACAAAGGAATATTTTCAAGTCTATCTTTATTCATAATTTATGCAGACTGTTTCAATGATTTTTCTTCTCAGTAGAAGTTCTCGGTATCATGAATAAGAAAAAACAAACTATAACTAAAGGGATCCTGTTTTCATCAGACTCCATTTGACTTCCGAGTTGGAATGTCTGCTCTATGATTTGCCATATAAAAGTTCCATGTAACAGCTTAGGGGTCACACACAACACCATGGCATCATCTGAGACAGTACACAATACGGTCACCTATCAAATTGTTAGTTACACATAAAAAAGATATTTTATACAGACTTATAAAAGCTTGTGAAAAGATTCCAGATTTTAACAGGGTTTCGTCATTGAAGGTACGTAATATACAAAACAAAATAACTCAATATTGGGGTTTTGCCTACAAAATATGACTTTAAGAAGACACAAATTATTGTCATACAGCCAATTAAACATTTTTCTTTTTTGTAAGTTTTTTAGATTGTTGTTTAGTAAGAACAGAAATGGAACGCATACAGCAAACATGAAAAGTAGAACCACCGTGTAACATCTGAGATATAGTATGACAAGATAAACAGACAGAACAGTTACACAAATGTTCCAGTTCAGGCACAATCCTACATAACCTAGGAAATTTGAAATACCGGGCTTGCTATACGTGTATGTGTGTGTGTGTGTGTATGTATTGTGTGTAGAATAAGATAAATGTATGTATAGGTGTGTGTGTGTGAAGATTGTATGACATATGTGAGGCACTTGGAGGGGAGTTTTGAAAGTAAAAGGTGACAGGGGTGTGTTACGAGGTGGTGTGAGGAGTGCTACCATGGTTCTATGTGTGTTTAAAAGGCACGGGCTAATGGTGCTAATCACTAGCAGTGTGGAAGCAACACTGTCAGTGAAGAAGAGGCACTTGGGTGTTAGCATGACAGGGCTAGATCAGCAAAAAGGGATCTAACCAGCAATGCTACCAATGCTAAGAAGGGTTTATGGCAAACCAGTAATGAGAGCAGTGATCAGGAAAGTTGGCAGATAATCACTAATGCTAGCAGGCAGCCAGGAATGTTAACACAGTGCCAGTGTTTCTAGACATTAAACCATTATGGCTAACTAGTTATAGTATCAACCGTTAGCTTGTTGATCAGTGTCAACCTTTGGTCGCAGTAACTGGATTATCGCAAATGACAAATGTTGAGTTTTTCACTGGCTTGTGCTTCTAAAAACATTTTGCTAGAAGTTTGGCAAGGGGTTAAGAAGTTAGGTGTGACAAGGACAGTAAACAGTCTAATACAGTCCTTTAGATCTCAGATATCTTCTATGAATCTACACCGGACGAGCTGTAACAATCTGGTAATTAGCAAAGTTAGCACAATTGTTAACAAGGATAGCTAGCTCAGGTGAGTTAGCTAGGCAGGCCAAGTCAGCAAAGTTTCCTTGGCTAGTTAGTTTAGCGGTTGCTTTTCATGGCCTCCTTCGCTGCCAGGATGAGAGGGGTGAGGCTTGATAAAGGCTTGGCCAGCTTCAGGAACGGGTGCTGCAAAGACAAACAACACCATGTTAATTTGCTAAACTTCATCCACCAATGTGGTCACAAAGTGTGTATGGGGTGTATGAGCCACCTGCCACTGCGCAGGACTATGCAATGCTACGTGTGTGTGTGTCTATAGTACCTGCAGCAGCTCTCGACCACCCCCACGTTTCTCCACGTCCATCTCCAGACAGCGGGACAGGAAAGATCTGAAGACAGGAGACAGCTTCTCTGGACTTTGCAGCTCAGGGGTGCCGTTGGTGGCGATCAGATACAAAGCCTAAGAAGGGACACAGAGAGATATTCTACTGTTCACCTGTCTCGTCAGTCCAGAAACAATACCCCACAAAATAAAATGGAAAAATCACAACGGCCAAGACTGGATTGTATATCAGTAGTCACTTTACCACAACCACACACGCTCACAAACACACATATGAACATCTTTTACACCCATATTTCTGTAAAGACCAACTTTTCTTGACTAGCTTCATGTGGTAGATTGTTGTGTCCCAGGAACAATCAACATCCCCTCCCACACACTCACCCTGAGGGGGTTCTCGTTGAGGTATGGAGGTTCTCCCTCCACCATCTCTATGGCCATGATGCCCAAGGACCAAATGTCCACCTTGGGCCCGTAAGCCTTGCGGGTCACCACCTCTGGAGCCATCCAGTAAGGCGTGCCCACCATGGTGCTACGCTTACTCTGCTCTGGAGTGATCTGGGCGCAGAAGCCAAAATCAGCTGGAGGACAGAGAAGCAGGGGTCAGTTTATGAACATTAAAAACCCTTTTAATGTACTTTAAAGAATGTTGCCGTGATGGTGGGTCACAGATTTGTAAATGTTACTGTAATGTGTGTGCTTGTGTATTACAATATTGTGACTACTGTGTGTATGTTTGTGACTGTAATTTATCTTGCATGTGTCTTTTTGTGCATGTGTGTGCACGGGTGTGTTCTCACTGAGTTTGACAGATCCATCCATGCCCAGCAACACGTTGTCACTCTTGATGTCCCTGTGGATAACCTGGTTTGCGTGGAGGAACTCCAGAGCCTGCAGACACTGGGGAGGAAGGGAGAGGAGCGTCACGCACATGCACACACACACACCCCGCCCCCCCCCCCCCCGTAATCTGTGCGTACCTCTCTGCAGACAGCGGCGATCTGGGCCTCGTCCATGCATGTTTCAGTCACCACATCAGTCAGGGAGCCTCCTGCCAGATACTCCATCACCACAAACAGCTCATCTCCCACCAGGAAACTACACACACACAAACACTGTAAATGACTACTCTTCACAGACCAAATAAATGGCACATGGGATTTTGGCTGGCTTTTGTTGGTCCAAGGAGTACTGCTGTACCTGTCAACAAAGTTGACAATGTTGGGGTTCTTCATCTCCTTCATGACCAGGATCTCATTAATGATCAGCTCCTTCTTGGGTTGCTTCTGCAGGTTGATCTGCTTGATAGCCACCTGACATACGCAAACACATGGTTTGTTTATCCAGGCTCAGTTCAGTCAGTCGCGCGAGCGAAAGATACAATAAGATACTTTACCTCCTGACCAGTGGCAACATCGATGGCTGTGTACACCGTACCAGATGCCCTGTGAGAGACGGAGAGATTTAAGGAAGTAAAACGTCACGGTGAACACATCTTCCATGTTGCCCTCTATGTGTGCACCAGTTTACCCCTGGCCGATCTTCTCATAGCGTGTGTACTTCTTCTTGGGGTCTCCAATACTGACAATTGTTCCTGGGACACAGCAAACAGGAGTTAGATTAGTCAAGCTGGTCCTAGCGGGAATATGGGTGTTTAAATGGAAACATGCGCGCTTGTGATCGTGTACATTTTTGTGTCTGTGTGGAAATGAACGTGTTGGTTTTTAAGTACAGAAAACAAACACGTGACGGGATATTTAGCGTGCGAGTGTGTGTATGTGCTACTCACTGAGTTTATCCATGATCTCTTCATCGGTCATCTTGCCCTTTCTCCTCTGTCTGTCTGCTGCCTTGGCAGCTGCGTCGCCCTCCACCGGCGGGAGGGGTTCAATCACAGACTTGGTGTACACCTGATGCACAACATGAAGTGACATCAGCACAGGGACAAGTGACATCAGCACCTGTCGCACGTCACAGGCTTCTGTGTTTTGGTCTTGTTTGACATGAAGTCGTGTAAACATGGAAGGGGTTCTCCCCGGGACTCACCGATTTAGTGTGTTCCGGCCTTGGAGCCACAATGGGTGGCGGAGCTTCATCATCATCCTCGTCATCGTCTGCACCCTTTCCTCCTGATGGCGACTGCTCCGAACTCTGCTTCCCTGGCTAAACACACACACATAACCTCAATACACACACTTCACCTATACTGTTCTAGAATTGAAGACATGTCATTAGTAGTGGTATAAAATCAAGTAAACCAGTACTTACCGATTGTGCATCTTTGTCTGAAAAAGAGAGGTGACAGAGTAATGTCATTTCTAATCCATGTTTAGTGTATACAAAGTGAGACAGGGAGAGGAAGCAAATGAGAGAGAGAGACAGAGCTCAGGGTTTCCCGCAGCACTTTAAAATTAAGGCGGCCGCCTAAGCAACACACGCCTACCGCCTTAACTACGACTTGTTACTGCCATGTTACTCTGTCCTGTTTTCTCCCTTCCATTTTAAAACGCCAGGCTCCCTTCCCTGCAGAACACATTAGTCTATCACAGTGGTTCTCAACCCTGGTCTTCAGGGACCCCCTGTCCTGCATGCTGGCATTCAAATGAATGGTCGTTAACAGGCTTCCGCATAACTAGACGACGACCCATTCATTTGAATCAGGTGTGTTGAAGCAGGGAAACCATGTAAAACATGCAGGACAGAGGGTACCTGAGGACCAGGGGTTGTGAACCACTGGTCAATCGCAAACTACCCCCCCCCCCCCCCCCGCATTAGTATATCGCACAAATTTCCACCCCCCCCCCCCGGCAAACCCCACCCTACCACCCAACACATTTTCTGTGGGAAACCCCAGAGCTAGAAAGAGAGAGTGACAGGACGGAGGAGACCAGAGACCGACCTGAAGAGGAGAAGCTGAGGTATTTCTGTTTGCCGCTGGTTGAATCATAGAACTTGAGAATGTCTAGGACAGCCTGAGGATTCTGCTTCTGCTCCGATTTACTGATGTTTGACGTCTGGAGGAGACGGGCCCACTGTTCTGGCATGCCCTGGACACAGACACGCACACATAGGGATCAATACACACACACATAGATCAACACACACACAAATACACACACAAACACATACTTACAGTGAACTCTCCTGTGACGGCATCAAAGCCCACATGAATGGTGTGTTCAAAATCTGAGGGGGAGGAGATCTCAGGTCTTTCCTTGTCACGCTCCTTCTTTCTGCCTCCTGGAGATGGAGAGAGACCATGTTACAGGTCATCAATGCCACGTGTGTGTGTCTGCCCGTGTGTGTGCCCACAAGTGCGTCTTACCCTTCTCTGAGGCAAACATGGAGATGATTTTGTTCCGGGACTTTCTCTCTTCCGGAACTGAGGGCAGAGGCCGAGTGTGATTGGCTGACAGTGGGTCTTTGGCTCCTCCTCCTTGGCTGCTCATCCTGACAGGGGGGGCGGGGGGCTTGTCTTCACACACTCCGCTGTCACACATCTACACACACGTCCACCTGCGCAAAGGGAGAAACCCACACTCTATCACACATCAATACTGAAGCACCTAGGATTGGTTCTGGGTAATGTTTGAGGGAACAGAAATGCAAGTGCATGTGAAGGAAAGGAAGTCAAGTTGTGAGCTCCACGTGTTATGCCGCACATCCAGAGTGTGTGTGTGTGTGTGGCAGAAAGTTTCAGTAGGGTGCGTGTCCACGTGTATGGGGTTCCTGGCCATATATATCAAGGTTTCCCACAACACTTTTCAGTTAAGTTTGTTTTTTTGTTTGCAATATCTACCGTCCTGTTTTGTCCCTTCCATTCCAAACCGTGACCAACGCCAGTCTCCCTTCTCTTCAGGACGCATTAGTCTATCGCACAAACTAGCTACCCCCCCCCCCCCCGGTCTGACAGCAAACCCTACCACCTTAACTAACACAGCAGGAAACCCTGTATATATAATATATACAAGGTTAGATATATTGATACAGTCTTGTCTCGTCTCGTCTCTCGTCTCGTCTCGAGACGAGATATTGAGTATTAAGGCCGATCTTTTGTTAACAATTTGTCCTAATAAGGAGAAATATCCATCTGGCACCTTTTCATCTGTACCTCAAGCACGCACGCACGCACACTGTGCAACATAAAAGCTGAGAAGTCGATAAAGACAAAACTATGGAGCCACTATGGAGATGCACAGGTGACATCATCAACATGAAACAGGAAATGCATAAAGTTCACCGAGCTTCCCCACTTCCTGTGTCTGGCCCTGAAGTTTTCATAGCCCCAAGACTGAACAACAGAGATGCAACACAGTGGTATTCTCATTCCTTTCCCTGTTCAACCACATGGGATAAGCTAATCTTTAGTTTGGATGTTTGAAAATGAGGAGACAATAAGCACCACTCCAAGCTGAACAAGAAGTTACAATTACAGCAACATTTTGTGTAACAACTTTAAGGTGACCTCCATAACTTTTGAGGAACATTCCTAACTGTCAAGCTCTGCTCATGTTACAGCGCAAGTTTATTCAGGTGAAAACTGAAACAACGTGAGTAATAAACAAGCTATGGAAGATAGGATCTTCCTTAAAGTTGCCTTGTCATGTACAGTCTTAGCCCAGTGGAGTTGTCACTGTAGCCAGTGTAAATATGAGTTCATCATGCTTGCCGCTATCACTTTATGCAAGTTCAGCCTTCTTCCTGACATGCAGTCATTCCTCCGCCTGGTGTGGGACCAGAGAAAAGCCTCCTGTGCCTTGTTTGCCGTGCAGGTAGGCTTTTCATTCAGGCTTGTGGCTGTTGATGCTTAAAAACAAAGTTATTTATATTATGCATACAGACAGGAGTCTTACCCTTTCACTGTCTACAGATTGCCATTAGAGAGAACACAGCATCAACAGCTAAGACTATTGAATCTTCTGGACTCTTCTGCCAGCCTTGTTTTTTTATTTCCTCTTTCTTGTTCTTCACAATGCCAATCCCGACAGTCAGACCCTTACTCACCCCTCTGTACTCTCCTCTGTATCTTTCAGAAGAGCAGGTCAATCCAAATGTCACTTTAGCTGTATTCCCAGTCTCTGTCGTGTGTGTCTGTCTTAGAAATATAATTTAAGTGTCTGTCTTTCTCCCCTCCTTCTCTCTCAGAACAGGTTTTTGCAGGCAGGCTCATTCCTCAGAAGGACACAAGTGCAACAAGTACAGACGTGTGTTTAGAGGCTAAGGGAGGGTGCGTATGTGTGTGTCCATGCGTGTGTGGGTACAGGCTGTTTGTCCAGGCTGGGGCTTGTCTCCAGGAATTCCACAACTCCAGGGCTGGAGTTGGGCATGGTCTGTTCTCCTGACAATCCCCCTGGATCCTCCCTCTCTCTAGGCTTGGCTGGCAGATGTTTTTTTTCCCTCGGGGCGCAAGGTGGAGCTGTGCCTTGCACTGCCGCCTCACAGCAACAAGCTCCTTGGTTGGATTCCTCCATGGGACACTGTTCAGATGATCAGATTGGCTCAGATCTCCTGGGCCATTCTGTGTGGAATTGACATGTTCTCCCCATACTCACATGGGTTTCCTCCCCAAATAACCTCAATATAAAACATGCAAACAAATCGCTCTCCTGCCTGTTTGTGAGCACTTGGTGTGGATGCCCACTGCTCCTGTCTTCCCTGGAAGGAAGAACAGCATGATGGGTAGGGGTACCTTTCTCCAATTGATGCTCCAGCATGGATGTGTGCTCCACTGTTCACAGAATTGGTGTGATCAATAAAAGTTTCTTCCTCAGGCACAGGTTACAATCTAAAGCTCCACCCTTCTTCCTGCCCTGACCATCCATTTGCTCCTCCCACAGCAGTCCAGCACAGCCACAACTTTCGCATCTGTTTGGTAGCCTCTGCAGCTTCTCATATAACAGAGAGAGGTGCATCCACACACTGTAGGTAGACCTAACCTACATAGGAATAAAAGGACTTGACTGTACATGTTCTATTTCTGTAGATTAGTGGTGCGTCTTAATACCCATACACCCCCATACCATATAGTATGCATGTGCCTGTGTACACCTTAAATCTATTTGACATTCATAAATACTTTCTTTGAAGCTATTAAACGGACCCTGTGTCAGACAACTAGTGAGCTACATTCTGCTGTTTCTGCATTCTGCTTTTTCTGTTTCTATTCTCTTTTACTGCACTTTCTATTCCTTCTATCTCTATGGGAAGCACACTTCCTCATCCTCTGGAACTCCCAAAGTCCCTGATGGTCACACGGCATTTCTGACCAACCAGACGAAAGCAAACAGAAGCGAGGAGCTGTTTACAGGAAGTGAGCGTCCTTTTGTACTCAGCTTCTATAAAAGGAAATACTGCTTTGGACTTCCTGGAAAGAGGACCCCCCTACTCCTCCTCCCCCAACATCTTCCATTGACCTGCGCGTGCGCACACACACAACTCTCTTTTCACTCATTATCAGATTTTACAATGAGACACACATACCTTCTGACAATAGTGCATGTACCATTTAATTTCACCTCAAGAAAACTGCAACTGCCTATGACAGAATCTAAAGATGTATTTAATGTCAAGTGAGAGACCAAAGGTTCTTTAATCGTCCCAGAAGAATGGACAGTTGTGTGACCAGACCGGCAACTTGACCGTATTCAAATGTACTGTGTTTGGCTGAGATACCCCTCATGGTCACATTCACTGAACCAGGGAGATAGGCAGCAACTACACCAAAATCTGTACTGTAAGACCGACAACTTCCTAAATGTCCAAACATGAGACAACACATAACTGAAATGTTACAAAAAAGAAACAAACTATCTGCATCGGTCAAACTATGTCGGCATATGCCTGTAATGAAATATGTAACCTAAATGTTATTTTTTTAAATTAAATACGCTGACTAAGTGGTTGGTTCATTCCCCTTACTTGAACTCGCAGAATGTTGACGGTAGCAACCCCACTGGAAAAGAAAGCTAGCGTTAGCATAGCCTCGGGGCTTAGATAGCTAGCTTAGCCACAATAAGAGACGCATTAAAGACGGAGCTAAGAAAAGGCAAGTTAGCAATAAGGAACCAACGTTAGCTAGAAGGAACTACTGTAGATAAGTCGGCAACGGTGATGGCGCGATCTGTATATCGGTATAGGTAGGCAAGGTATCAAGAAGCTAGGCTAATTATATAGCTATAATTTAAACGTTACAGCAATCTCCCCCCAAATAACCCGCTTCGTTTGCTAAGTCTGTAAGGTTATAGCTGGTTAAACAATGTAACTAGTGCTAACTAGTATGGTCTCTAACTGTATCGATGGCTAAAGTTGGCTATGTCACTAGCTAGCTAGCTTAGCTGCCTTCGTTAGTTTGATTTTGTTCACTCACCAACTGAAGTCAGCCGTAAACTCCTGCAGAACTCCTGGAAACTGGGCACCAACTCGTTTATCCTCACGCCCCTCCAGGCAGTGGTTATCGCCGTGATTTAATATTTGATCACGATTTGGTTCTAGAAAAGCATCAGCGTGATATTTTTAATCCAGAGAACTTTTGCAAAAATGTTGGCTAAATCAGGGAACAGCCAGAGCGGAAACGGAACCGTAGACCCAGCCCAGATAGGAATCGGAACCTCACGATTTCCCTAATCTTTTTTGTTTTTATATATATCTTTATTCATGCCACATTTTTAACATGGAAGTGTGACAAGTATATAAAAACAAAGGCAATACAAAATGAGTAAATATATTTCACAATAACATTTAATAAAAGCCAGAGAGGAAACGATTTCCCTAATCGCTCATTGGTTGGCGAATACCCACCTTGTCGTTGAAGTAACGGCGCCCAGCATTACCAACGTGCATTGTCCAGAGTACTGTAGCAGAACATTCAGAGCAAATCTTTTGTCGCTAAAGGTAAATAATCATAGAAGGTTGGACAGATAGTAAATTTACTTTCGGTTTTGGTCCGTTTTTGTTTTCAAGGTTTGATTTCAATCCTTTGCTGGATTTTAGTCATTCAAACTCTTAGAGCTAACTGTTATCTCATTAAACGCTAATTTGTGCCTGTTTTAGTGTACTTTTCTCCACTTAGTACCGCTTATGGCATTTATAGGTAAGACGTTCTTGGTAGAGTACGTTTACTTACAGCCCTTTTTCAGTTGTATAACTAACTAGGAAGGATATGGCAGTCGATAACGCTGTCACCGATTTGATTTACTAGTCGTAGTTGCTTTGATAACAACGTTAGCTAACTGAGATGAAGTCTCACGCATTCGCCGTCAGACTCACGCATTTCAGCCATTCCTCACGCAACACCTTGTATTTCTCACGCATTTCAACCATTGCTCACGCTGAGAAATATGGGATAACTTGTCCCGCTATACAATTAACGGAGAAGGCGCAGGCATAATGTTATATCGAGTACAAAGCCAATCAGACCCCCCCCCCCCCCCCCCACTATGCCAGGTAATTGACATTTGCTTGATTACTCTTAATTCAAAGAAAGTTAATATGGTAAAAAGACTCACACAATCTGTGGGAATTGGGTCTGTATTGATGTTTACCCTGGCATGCCAATGTTACAGTAGGGTTTACATCGTTGCCTACATTCACATGCCCTTTCAGAATCAGAATTTGGTTGTATTCGCCGTGTAGGTTTACACAAACACGGAATTTACTGTGGCCAGAAGGTGCAAACAATAAACATATACGGATCGTCAATCAAAAAGTATTGAGGAATGACTGAACACTGAAATGACTATCTGACCAAATGCATTTAGTTACATTGAAGTATGACTAGAATGCTCACTCAGTAAGATACAGTCTTGATAAGATATAGGAATTAATTTTGTTCAGACGTATTGACACTGGATGTTGCTTTTGTTAAAAACATGTTGGTGTCCTGATGCAATAATGTGTGATAAACTGCCCTTTATCAGACTGTAGACATATCAACGGGAAAACTAGTTATTTCTCCTGTTGGAGGCTGACTATTGCAGTTGAATCAGTCGTTTTTACAGGAGCAGATCTGACATGTATGGAGGGCTGGTATCTGACATGTTTGTGTGGACGCTGCGTGTCTTGCACCACCCTGGCAGACGAAAGAAGCCATGCAGTTTGTCGGGCGGAGGTTTGGTTGGACTGATCAAAGCTCCGTGGACCTGTTCGGGGACCGCTCGGAGACAGAGACCTTGTCCCAGGCACTCAGCACGGCGGCGGCAGACGAGGCAGATGCCGATGGCAGTGTGCTGTTTGGGACCCTACGGGGCAATGTGGTGGGGCTGAAGTACTACACTGGCGTGGTATGTATCTATGAATTTACTATGGATACCCCTTATAATACATTTATAGTACCCTGGCTTGGTATATTTAGTATGGTGTCGTAAGGATGTGTACAGGATGGTATGTTTACTACACGGGCATAGAACACATAGAGTGTAGTGTGTATTCATACCATTATTGGAATTAAAATATGGATTATCTCTACACTGATGTGGTCTGTTTAGTTTGGTTATATTCTACACTGGCATGACATGTCTAGCATGCCAGTGTAATGTATACCTGTGAAGATGTGTGCAGGGAGTGTCTTGTGCGTTCCCCCCTCCCCCTCTTAGGTGAACGCAGGGGAGATGGTGTCCCTGGTGCGCCAACCTCAGAATCAGTACGACCGCAACGCTGTGATGGTGGTCAACGTGTACGGCTGCCAGGTGGGCCACATCAAGAGAGAGCTGGCCGCAGCCATGGCAACCATCATGGACGACAACCTGGCCAAAGTAGAAGGGTGAGTGGAGATCTGTGCGAGGAGATCCGAGATTCATGGCTGTCATGCACTTGTGAAGGGGTCTAGGGATCTAGCTGTGAAGCAGTGCTGTGTGTGTGACAGTCTGTCTGAGAGGTTCATGTGCGTGTGTGCTCTGACAGGATGGTGCCGTCAGGGGTGAATAATGCGTTCACCATGCCAGTGCTGCTGTCCTTCTGGGGAAAGGAAGAGAATAAAGATCAAGTTATAGGACAGCTGCGACGACATGGATACAAACTGGGGCCCCCAGGTATCCGCACAAAGAACACCTTCTCACATACATACCAACCATCTTACTATGCAGCCCCCCACAAGGGACACAGAAATCAGACCTTCCAGTGTTTGTGTATATGTGTGTGTGTGCCACATGCTAAGACACCAAAAGAATCACGGTACCAGGCAGAAGCAGTCAGGGTATCTCTGCTCCAGCCAGGAAGTCCACAGCTATCCCTCTGACTGCTAAAGAGGTAACACACTAACATACAGTATACAAAACTGTACCCTCATACATACGCACTGACCTATACCATCATACATATATACCAACATTCTGTATAACTGTACCATCATACATTTAAATACTGTATGCTACATCATACTGTAGCATACAGTATTTAAAACTGTACCATTATACACACTAACATAAAGTACATAAAACGATACCATTGCACATACTTACATTCAGTATATAAAGCAACCTTTGTACATACACACTGACATAGTGTAGGATCTTACATGTACCCCAACGTTAATGTGACAGGGATATGACCTCTGCTAACAATACTTCTCCACCTCCAGCTGAAGAACGCATTTGACTGTCTCTTTGAGGACCTGATGGAGGTCAAGAATGGAGAGATGGAAGCTGCAGATGTAAGTGTGTGTAATCGTGTATGTGTTTTAGTTGCTTCCACGTTAGCGTAAAAAAAAAAAAGCGTGTGTGAGTAGGGGGCTGAGCGTGTGGTGTGGCATGCGAGCACGGTTACAAGCTCCCTGCTCTCCCTCTCTCCGTAGGCTGTGTGCACTCCTTTACTGCCCCATCAGAAGCAAGCTCTAGCCTGGATGTGTGCGTGTGAGAACAGCTCCGCCTTGCCCCCCTTCTGGGAGGAGAGGTGTGGCCTTTTCTTCAACACCCTCACCTGCTTCTCCGTCAGAGAGAGACCCCAGAGGGCCAGGGGAGGCATCCTGGCAGATGACATGGGGCTGGTGAGACGCACACACATACACAACAACTGTCGACAGTGTCTTTCCATGACGGCCAACAGCGAGTCTCCCGGTCCTGTCCTACATCTATAAAGTTGAACAATGGATTTTGGTGTTTCAAAACCCATTGACACTGTATGACTATGTTTAGGCTGTGTTCTGCTCCTCTCACCAACTGTCTCTGGAGGAGGGGATCCCTCTCTGATTTGCACCTCCCAAGGTTTCTTTTATTTTTTCTCCTGTTGGGAGTTTTTCTGGGAGTTTTTCCCTTGTCTTCCTTGAGGGTTTAAGTTGGTTGAGGGGCAGTTCTATGGGCGTATGTGAAGCCCTCTATGACATGCTTTGGTGTAAAAAGGGCTATACAAATACATTTGATTTGATTTGATCTTTCAAACACAGACTCCTTTACTCAAAATCTCAATAATGCTGCTTGTAAAACCCTGGCTAACCCTAGACACACAAACAAAGCTGCATCTTTTGCTCCAAACATATTGAACTCTTTTCCCTCTGAGGTCAAGCATGCTGAAACTGAAAAGAGCATTTTTTTTATCCTCTCTGAACATTTTTGGAATTGCTTTTCTGTGATTATCATATGATGTGATAGTATTTTTGTTAATGCATGTTTTGCATCCTTTATATTCATTCATATTTTGACGGCTGTGTGGGATTGGCCTTCAGGGAAAGACTCTGACCACCATTGCTCTGATCCTCTCCAACTTTCACCATGGGAAACCTCTGCCCCTGGACAGATGTGTAAGTATACTGATCGTCTTTCGTTTCATCTTTCCGTTTGAATGTTCTGGAATATTCTCTAAGGTGTGTGAACATGTGTGTTTCTCTGTAGCGGCAGTACTCCAGTGACTCCAAAGCTGGCATCACAAAGAAGAGCCCCAAACCAGAAAGTAATCTTCTTAGTGTGTGTATTTGTGTACTTGTAATGGATGTTTAGGTGTTTTTGTGTGAGTGTGTCTGTGTACATGCTTCTGCGTGTGAGACAATGTGTGTGTGTGTCTGTGTGTTCCAGAGTGTGCTCCAAAGAGTGGAGAAGCAGCTCACAAAGAAGGGTCTGGTTCATCAGTGAACCCTCGCTCTGACAGGTAACAGTGCTTTGGTTTGGATTTGAGTATCACTTTAAAGGCAGATACAAATACTGTGTGTTTTTTTCAGTCAACAGAAGACGGTGTGTTGGGAATCAGTGGATTTTATGAAGGAGTTGGAGGCGCCCCCGCTGCAAAAGAAAGGTTGTCTGTCACTGCTGTGTGTGTGTACACTGTCTGTGACAGAGTACATTAATGATGTACCTCTCCTCATCTAGCTAAAGCAAAAGGACGGGGCACAGCCTCTCAGTCGAAGAAAGGTAATACAACTGTGTGTGTTTTATAGAAACAGCTAATTCCATCACTTGACTGTGCTCTGTGATATATCCCATGCAACTCTGTGTGTGTGTGTGTGTGTGTGTGTGTAGGGGTATCTAGTGTCCATCTGCCTGTGATGGATGGTACCGAAAACTCAGGAGCCAGAGCCACTCTTATCATCTGCCCGCTGTCTGTTCTTAGTAACTGGCTGGTCAGGACACACACACACACACACTCACTCTGCTACATTTATAAACACACTCACGCTGCTCATGTACTGTATCTACACACACACTGCACATGTATACATACATACATACATACATACATACATACACACACACACACACACACACACACACACACACACTGCAAATGTATTACAAGTACACATGCGCTGCATCTGCATACACACACAAACGCACACTGTACTAACACGTACAGATACAAACAACTCATGGGTTATTGTATGCATGCATGGTAACATACACACACTCTAATGCATGCACAGTAACGTACACACACTAATGCATGCACATTGACTCACACATGCTCTTATGCATGCATAGTAACATACACACACTCTAATGCATGCACAGTAACGTACACACACTAATGCATGCACAGTAACTCACACATGCTCTAATGCATGCATAGTAACATACATATGCTCTAATGCATGCATAGTAACATACACATGCTCTAATGCATGCACAGTAACTCACAAACGCTCTAATGCATGCATAGTAATGTACACACACTCTCTAATGCATGCATATCGATAGGATGATGTCAGTCGTGGCCGAAAAGATGCACAACAATTAAAAAGGGTTGATTTTGTTTATTAGAATGACGCCGGATCATGTAACCATTACCAGCCGAGTAGTCAGATGAATGCAGGCCATGGGTTACAAACAGCCTTATATATAATTAATAGATAAATACAAATATAGTTTCCACAGAGCATTTCCTTAGAGGACACAACAGGTGGTCTGCAAGTTTGTCCTTAAAAGGCTATAACTGTCACTATTGTAACTTAGTGCAGCCTGTTTGTTCCTCTTAACATTGGGACCTTTGTCTAAATGCATACAGGGTTGATTACGTAGCATGACGTCTTGACCTCTGAAGGAGAGAAGTCTCTCATACAAAAACTCTGCGTATCACAGTCATGTAATTGTTCAACCCGTCGTGTTCAGGACCAGTTTGATCAACATGTGCGTGGGGACGTGGAGCCGCGCGTGTATCTGTACTATGGCTCAGAGCGCAACAGGGACACAAGCTTCCTGTCTGCACAGGATGTGGTGCTGACCACCTACAACGTGCTGTCAGCTGACCACGGGGTGAGTGTGGACAGCGGATAGGACGAGTCGGGTCAACACGTTACTGGTTGCACACAGTTATAATAATTACACACATTACTATTCCTGTGCTTGATCTATATCTGTATGTCTGTCTATTTATCTTTCCATCTATCTCTTTCTCTTTCCCCTCCTCCCTCCCTCTCTCTCTTCTCTCTATCTCCTGTTCTATATATCTGCTCCCTTTTATATCTCTGTCCATTGCTCTCTCCCTCTCCTCCACCCTCCCACAGGGTACCAGTCCCCTCCATGTTGTCAGTTGGCTCAGGGTGGTTCTAGATGAGGGCCATGTCATAAGGAACCCCAATGCCCAGCAGAGCAAAGCTGTCCTGGCCTTGAATGCTCACCGACGCTGGATACTCTCAGGTACACACACATACATACACACACATACATATATATCTATAGACACGCAAACATGCGCACGCGCGCACACACACACAGTCAGATATGCACTACTATACTCAAGCTCAAGAAACAATTTCACAAAAACACATGAACAAACACACAGACACAGTGGATAGTCCAGAACATGTGTGTGTGTGTGTCCAGGCACTCCTATTCAGAACAGTGTGAAGGACCTGTGGATGCTGCTGGCGTTCTTGCGTCTGAAGCCGTTTGATGTAAAGGAGTGGTGGACCAGAGTGATCCAGAGACCTGTCACCCAGGGAGACCGGGAGGGCCTGGTGTGAGTCTGCACCACCTTATACTCCTCACTATACTGGACTGGACTATACTCTCCTGGACTCTACTTTACTGGACTATACTATACTGGACTATACTATTGTGGATTACTCTACTGGACTACACTATACTATACTGGACTATACTGTACTGTACTGGACTATACTCTACTCTATTGGGCTTTACTATAGTGGACAATACTCTACTGGAAATACTCTATTATACTATAGTGGACTATACTATACTGGACTCTACTCTACTCTACTGGACTATACTATAGTGGACAATACTCTACTCTACTGGACTATACTGGATTATACTATAGTGGACAATAGTCTATTGTACTTGGCCATACTATAGTGGACAATACTCTTCTCTACTGGACTATACTATACTGGACTTTCACCATACTGTGAACTGGTCTGTATATGCAGGAACCTGCAGACCTTGGTGAAGTGCATAACTCTGCGTCGCACCAAGAGCAGTGAGGTGGCAGGGCACCCCCTGGTGGTCCTGCCCCAGAAGAAGGTGTGTGTGGAGTATGTCACACTCTCCCAGAGAGAGAGGGAGGAGTACGAGCTGGCTCGGACGCAGGGAAGGACTACCATCAGGAGGTACAGCTGTGTGTTTAAAGGTTCTTTACATTTTTCTGAGTGGGATTTGTTTGAGTGTGTCTTTGTGTTGTTTGTGTTTCAATGCGTATCGTATGTGTGTGTGTGTAGGTATGTAGCAGACGGGACAGTTTTGAAGAACTATGCTGATGTGCTGGCCATTCTGGTTAGACTACGCCAACACTGCTGTCACTGTGATCTACTGCCCAAGACCTCCTCAGACAATGGTAGCACAGACACACTCTCACACACACACTCAGTTTTCACCCTTGTGACGCTTTCTCTCATAATTTTCCTCTCCCTCTCCTCTTCTTTGTCTCTCACCCTTCATCTAGGGTCTATCCGTCTCTTTTTCCATCCCTCCATCACCTCCCCAATGGATACCTATTACATATCTTTGCTTGCCATGCCTTGAGAATGTAATTGTTCGGAATGACCTTGTATTTTACTGTGCGTCAGATAAACAAAGCCCTTTGACAATCTCCTTCTTCACTTCACCCCCTCTCCTCCTCTTCTCTCTATTCTCCTCCCCTCTTTCTCCTGTCCCCCTCTCCTCCCCCTCTCCTCCTCTCCTCTCTCTTCTCCTCGCCTGCTTCTCTCCCCCTCTCCTCTCCTCCCCCTCTCCTCCTCTCCTCTCTCTTCTCCTCGCCTGCTTCTCTCCCCCTCTCCTCTCCTCCCCCTCTCCTCCTCTCCTCTCTCTTCTCCTCACCTGCTCCTCTCCCCCTCTCCTCCTCTCCTCTCTCTTCTCACCTGCTCCTCTCCCCTTCTCCTCCTATCCTCTCTCTTTTCCTCACCTGCTCCTCTCCCCCTCTCCTCCTCCTCTCTCTTCTCCTCACCTGCTCCTCTCCCCCTCTCCTCCTCTCCTCTCTCTTCTCCTCACCTGCTCTTCTCCTCCTCTCCTCTCTCTTCTCCTCACCTGCTCCTCTCCCCCTCTCCTCCTCTCCTCTCTCTTCTCCTCACCTGCTCCTCTCCCCCTCTCCTCCTCTCCTCTCTCTTCTCCTCTCCCCCTCTCCTCCTCTCCTCTCTCTTCTCCTCACCTGCTCCTCTCCTCCTCTCCTCTCTCTTCTCCTCACCTGCTCTTCTCCTCTTCTCCTCTCTCTTCTCCTCACCTGCTCCTCTCCCCCTCTCCTCCTCTCCTCTCTCTTCTCCTCACCTGCTCCTCTCCCCCTCTCCTCCTCTCCTCTCTCTTCTCCTCACCTGCTCCTCTCCCCCTCTCCTCTCCTGTCCCCAGGCCTGGCTGCGACCCCTGCAGAGCTGCGGGAGCGTCTGGTCCAGAGGCTGCGGCTGGTTCTGGCCAGCGGCTCTGACGAGGAGTGTCCCGTGTGTCTGGACTCGGTGCGTCTGCCCGTCATCACGCACTGCGCCCATGTGTACTGTAGAGCCTGCATTGCCCAGGTCATCTCCAGCGAGCAGGTATGCTACACACACACACATTCGTACACACGTTGACACACACATACTCACAAGCATGCAGTTAACACCTGCACACATTCCTGCACACACATGCTCGCAAGCACACGCTAACAGACACACACGCAAAGTACTGTCTGCGGAGTCGTTTCAGCATCATCATTTCCTCAGAATATGAACCTGTTCTGGATATATCGGGATGGGCCTTTTACGTCTCTTTCTCTGTGTCTTTCTCCCTGTGTGTGTGTGTGTGTAGGAACAGGCTTGTTGTCCTCTATGTCGAGGTCAGATTAGGAGCAGTGAGCTGGTGGAGTTTGTCCCTGAGGAGGTAGAGGAGGATAACTCGCCTGAGCCACGTGCCTGGAGGAGCAGCACTAAGGTATGATCCCACACGCACACACGTTCACTTCAAAGAAGAGCTCCCAAATGGCCTGTGTGTGTCCAGGTGGAGGCGCTGATGTCCAACCTGCTTGCTCTGCGCGAGTCAGACAGCAGCATCAAGAGTCTGGTGGTCTCCCAGTTCACACGCTTCCTCAACCTGCTGGAGGTCCCACTTAGGTGACACACACGCTATCTCTCTGTCTCTGTCAATGTGTATCTGTCTATTACTCTCTTCCTGTCCTTTCTCCGCTCCTCTCTTCGTCTCTCTGGTTCTCCCTTCTCTCTCTCAAAGTATATATCTCTATTTCTCTCTTCCTGTCTCTTTCTCTCTCTTCTCTTTGTCTTTCTGGTTCTCTATGTTCTCTCTCTCTCTCTTCTGGCAGTCCATCTGTCTGTCTCACGCAGTTGTCTGTGTTCTGTCATGTAATTGCATTGATTGACCAGGCCAGAAAAGATGGACGCCTTCCCTCACGGTCTCAGTCTCCCTCTCTTCCTCTGTCCAGGCAGCACGGCTTCAGCTTCGTACGTCTGGACGGCTCCCTGAGCCAGAAGAGGAGGGCCCAGGTCATCCAGGAGTTCCAGAGCTCCGCCCCTGACAGTGCATTGGTCATGCTTCTGTCACTCAAAGCCGGTGGGGTGGGACTCAACCTGACCGCCGCCTCCCAGGTCTTCATGATGGATCCAGTGAGTCGTTGTGTGACCACTCACACACACACACGCAAGCATACAGACACACACATGCAGACGCGCAAAATAGACACATGTGCGCACAAACAAAAAGAGTGTGTTTGTGTGTATGTTAGGCGTGGAACCCTGCAGCCGAGGATCAGTGTGTGGACCGCTGTTACCGTCTAGGTCAGAAGAGAGACGTGACCGTCACTAAGGTAGGAGCACTGACGAATGGATGTTGATGGTACAGTAACTAAGGGATACGGCAATCCTCAGATTACACTGGATCATTCTCCTTAGTGTTACCTTGAAAGAAATACAGACTTCACCAAAAAGACATTCATGATGAAATAAATATGAAATCAATATTGTTGAGTTGCGATTATGAATCTCTGTATGTGAACTGAAGGTACGTTTTCTCGCATCTTTGCGTGTGATCAGTTCATAGTAAGGAACTCTGTGGAGGAGAACATGGTGGAAATCCAGAGGCAGAAGAAGGATCTGGTAGAGAAGACTTTCGGCTCCGAGAAGCCAGCCGACAGCAAGACGTCTCGCATCGACCACATCAGAGCCCTGATGGAACTGTAGCCACGCTGCTTTCCACCAATCAGCTCCCTCTGTTCTGAGAGTGGACGCTGGTTCGTACCAATGGTTGGACAGTCCATTCTGAGCCCAGATTTGTTTTCTGTGAAGCACCCAGTTTGTCAACATTTTGATGAGTTTCAAATGAGGTCTCTGCTGAGATAGGAGTCTGGGCTTCAGTGATCCTGTTCAGCCCCTGGTTTGCACAATGTGTTCATGCTAGCTGGGTCACTTCAGCCCACAGTGAAGGCCTGGAATCTATCATTCCCTTGGAGAATTAGTTGATTTGCACATTGCTTAAATGTGTCTTTTGTTCTGAATTTGAGTTTGCTGTTAAAGTATTTCTTGTTTCTGTTTGAGGCGTCTGGTCAAATGGCCAAATGTGTGATCTGCTGTGTTATGAACACAGCTCTGAAATGTCTACCAGTGGGCCTGGTGGTCACTCTTGGTCTGCTAGTCCAGTGGAAATAAAATGTTACAAATCAGTGTCAAGTTATTGACTGAGGGAATAACATGCAGAGATTACTGGGCGTGTGTCCATATTCTGGTTTTCCAAAAAGAGGATGCCAATCTTGTTCAATACTTAAAAGCCCAGTTTTAGACCAGATACAGTTCATGCAACTAAAGCCAGACTATTTTGCAAATATAGAAATCCTTGCCAGATGCTTATTTTTATTAAGGTCCTGAGAAAGTATGTATGGTCACCTTAATCTATAGGAGTTTTACAGATCTGAACAACTATATGTACCGTGAGTTTACAGGTGAATCTGAACATATACACAGGAGTATCTGACCATATAGGATACAACAGATATGGTTCTTTAGACTGGAGATATGCAAATCTACAAGTTTCACACATCCCATCTATTACAAGAGGACAAAGAATGTCAGAAATAACAGAACAGCTGGTGTCTCAAGTATTTTATTAGTTTTAGCAGGAAAGTCAAATCTTCAGAGGTGTGATTCTTGAAGACACCCTATGCTGTGAGAGACTGAAGGTCTCCAACAACTCTCCTGCTCCCCATTACCCTTGTCTGATGGCTTTTGACAGTAGTTGCTTTTAACCTTTCAGTCAACACGTTAACCCTCAGAGGGAAACCAACCTCAAGAGTTGTGGCACTGGGGTGGCAGGGGCAGGGTTCGACAGCTGAGGGTAGGGTGAGCTTCAGAAGTGATTGGCATTTATTGTTGGAGGCGAGGAAGGTTTTGTAAACAATGAAGGTAAGGCAACTGATCTCTAAAAACGAGCTAGTCACAGAAAGTGGAAAAAAAGGCAGGGCTTTCAGTATGCACAAATTTACATGCTGGAACACAACTAGACAAATGAACTATAACAGTACAATTTCAAATTAATTTGAAATTTAAGTTAATTTCAAATTAATCCCAAACATGTATATTAC
This sequence comes from Hypomesus nipponensis, assembly GCF_054491055.1. NCBI lineage: Eukaryota > Metazoa > Chordata > Actinopteri > Osmeriformes > Osmeridae > Hypomesus > Hypomesus nipponensis. The sequence goes on along the minus strand of NC_140363.1, from coordinate 3,077,033 downwards.
ATTAACTCATAACAGCAGAAGAATTCATCCAAACTTGGACTGACCCACGTACTTGCTTAATATTAATTAATATTAGAAAATGGATACATCGTCTGCCATGGTATCTGGGTCACAGAAACGGTGAGACTGGTGAACACTGGAGTAACGGTGGTGGTGAGACAGGTGAATGAGCAGCATAATCACAGTAGCTGGACCGTGAGCACGTCTACTACTTGAGGGTTATTTGGGGTTGGTAAATGTGGAAGTTGAGGTTATTCACAGGAAGACTTGCTAAAAGCCAGCTAAACTGCTTCAGTCAAACCTGCAGATGCTGTAGGGCTTAAGACTGAGGTTTGGACCAGTGACATGCTCAGCCACACATGCATACACACATACAAGAAACAGCGTTAAGGTCCAGGATGCACTGCGGCAATTTAATACACAACCCATTTCTGTTCCCTCTTCTGATTGGGTCGAGAGACTGTAGATCCCACCCCTCGCTAAGCTGTCTCTGGCCTTGGATTGGTGCTCTCCCCATCTGTTGCCTCACCCCTGACTTTTTCTACTTGAGGAAGGAGTCCAGTTTGCGCTCAATGTTGTCAAATGAGTCTGCGCCCATGTAGTCAGCCTGGCCTGCCTCCCATCTCTGCTTCCTCTCCTCAGATGAGACTTGGGGGGGATGAAAGGGAGCAGGGGCTGAAGGCTCCACTGCTGCCTCGGACACCTTCTCCTGTAGGAGGGTGGGGGGGAGAGGGCACAAGAGACGGGAGAGGTCCAGTATTAATGGGTTGTCCCTTGGGTGGATGAAAGTCAGTCGTTTCCAAAACCTCGATCAGCCCTCCCTTCAGAAGGTAAGGTATCCCAAACCCTCCCTCAAGTAGTTGGCCAACCAAGAAGAGTTTCACAACCCTGCTGCTTAGCAACCTCCTGTTCTGCAGACAAGTGAGCAATTTCGAAAACTACACCGACTAAAACTTCCGTGTAATGCTATTTGGCGTTATCTGCGACCTACACACATGCCTACCTCAACGCAGCCGGTATTGAAGGCAGTTTGGCCATAGGCCTGTCGTAGCGCAGGCAGCACAGAGTTGGTATAAAGTTCCCACCACAAGGTCAGGTAATCAGGGTGCACCTGGCGGAGGTCAGAGGGCAGAGAATGACCTTTGACCTGGCCACTCTGGGGGTTGTACGAGTAGTCCCACGGCTTCACTTTCCCCAGGAAGTGGACCACCTTGGCGTCGCGCCCGTACCTGTACACACATGGTTGACAAGCAGCATTTCAAACATATGGTTAACTGTGTGCATAGCAGTGGGCTAGTATGAGCAAGAGTAAATAAGGCTCAGCGTAGCTGCTCTATTTTGGGGTTGACAGTCTGTTCTCCGGTAGCAGCGCTTCTGACCCAGCTGCTGTTGCACTGTAACTCAACACCACACACACTCCCAACTTACCTAGGTTCAACTTCTCACTGAAAGTATTCAAGCACACATGTTCTACACCAATATTTCTTATGATCGCCAAGAAGCTCAATAGGGCTGTACTCTTGAGCCTTTGTTATGACTGGAAAAGGTGTGTGTACTGACTGTTTGAAGGCCGGTAGATAGGAGTATATGGCGATGCTGCTGAGGTTGTAGATGAACGGAAGGTGTTTGGAGATGTCTGCTGTCGCCCAGGTGTTGAAGTAGCTGTTGAGAACCCCCTGGTCTCCACCTGGACACACAGACGCAGAGCATCTAACACACTGAAACTTGATGGAGCAGACTTTGCAGGGCAGCCAAATTGTTCAACTAAAACTGCCCCTGTTAGTGGGGGGGGGGCACTCCATAGCAGCATAGTTCACGTCGCAAGCACTCAATATATTGGACACCGTTGCACAAGTACACACGCCTCTACGCAGAACAGCTCAAAGGGCAGGGGTAAGCAGAGAGTTGAGATAAGACCCCCCCCCCCCCCAACTTGGCCTTGTATCTCAGGAGTGGACGAGATATCAAGACATGGACCCTTCCATGACAACATCTGAAGTTCAGCCTTATGGGACCTGCTTTAGGGCCCCTGGAGGAGTGAAGGAGAGTAGGAGAAAAGGAGGAAGAGGAAAGAACCAGAGAAGTGGGAGGAGTAGGGGGGAAAAAAGAGAGGAGTGGAGGAATAGAGAACAGGAGGAGGGGAGCAGAGAACGAGGTATGACATAGTTTTCTGTGAGGAGTTAAGATTGCAGAAGTGAATCGGCAACCCAGGCTTGCCACCAGAACTAAATCAGATTGGCTGGCATTTGGCTTCCACAAGAGGGCATTTTGTTCATAGCCCTTATAGACACCCCTATATAAAACACATGGGGGGGGGGGGGGGGGCACAGCATTCCACCATTTGGGAACCCTTGGAGACAACCCTACAGCAACCATTAAGTGCCTCTCAAAAGGTTGCTGTGATACTGGCTGCAGCCAAGGAGAAGGTATGGGAGAGGAGAAGGAGGACACCCAGGGCCGGATTAACTAATTCTGGGCCCCTTGGCACGAGGGCATCATGGGCCCCTCCCCTCCTTCAAGCAACTGAAAGACCCCTAGTTATATATGTAAAACTATGTCGTTACAAAATGTAACTGATTGCAGCCAATGAAATGAACAGCACACAATCCATAAATGTAATTAAATCATACATAGGCCTACCAGCAGCGAGCACAATAACATGTAATAATAAATAAAGATGCCTCTTCAGGGCTCAACATTAAGGCTTGTCCGGGACAAGTGGATCTTTGGTAGGGCAAGTGCAAGAGAAATGTACTTGCTTTATTTACCTATATTTACTCTTTTTATATGGCTCTGACCTAACCTACCTTTTCAGGAAGTGTCCATGTGGTGCCGATATGCTGAAAAGTTACAAGGGACAACCAACTTTTTTTCTCAATAGAACATTCAGGTTCCAATGCATTCCTATGGGATTTTCATCAACATGACTAACTTATTTTGAAGAAAACAATCTAAACTTTTGTTTAAGATATGTCTCCCAGTGGTGCCAATCTCCTATAACAGGTAGTCAAAGCAGAAAAAACTATAAACAGTATTTTCATACACTTTCTCAATGTTTATTGCAACCAACGTTTGATAGCATTAAGGTGTCTACATGCTAAAAAATGTATGCTTTCTGAACGTTTGATTCAATGCGTTTGCTACCTGCGTTCCAGAATAATTTGACAGTTGGTTAGCCTTGGCCAAAAATGACGCGTTCTATTGTCCACCCTAGTAGTCAAGAAAAGTCAGCCACATTGCTAACATTGGCTGACGAGCTAGCACTACCAATCGTAAAGGGTATGTCTTCTGGTAGAAAATATTCACACAATTGAATTGGTCAATTTTTCATGCTTAAACAGTGAGTGTGTAAACATTGGACAGTTGATTTGCTCATTTTAAGTTATTTCAGTTACACAACATGTCGTTGAGGGGCCCCTGGTGGCCGGGGGCCCCTAGGCAACTGCCCTGGTTGCCCATTTTATAATTCGGCCCTGATGACACTACTCACCGTCAAAGCTGCCGGTCTCCGTGCAGAGGGCGAGTAGCTTGTTGTACGTTTCATTGGACGGTTTAAACACAAACACTCCAGAGTTGAAGCAGTCCGGCCAACCAGGGTCAGGCGCTGCCGACAGTTCCTCCCTCTCAAACAGCTCATCAATGTTTGACAACACCTGAGGGCCCAAACAAAACCAAACATGCATGAGTGCTCAAGTAAAAGACATGAAACCTCATTTTTCCATGTTCCTTTTGTTTGTTTTTATTTACAATAATAGACACTTGCTGCAGTATGTCCTCACCATAGTGTCAGCATCCATGAATACACACTTGCTGTAGCGCGTCAGGGTCCAGCAGTGCAGCTTGGTGAAGGTCACACCCAGGTCAGGCCTCTTCATCATGGCCAGGTGAGCGGCATCGCCCGAATCCAGAATGTCCACCACACACACCTCGTCATAGAGCGAACTCAGCACAGTGCTACACACACACACACACACACACGTTACCTGGACGGTTGGCATGAGTGGGAAGGTTGTGGATTGGATTATGACTAAGGTGTAGGTGTGTTACCGGCAGGGCTCTGCTACTTGTAGTCCTATCAGGGCAACCAGCTTCTTGGTTGTGTTGTGGTTGCGCAGTGACCTGCCAAGAACCATTGCACCTTTGGCATAGTTGTCGTTGGTGGCCAGTGTCACGAATGCCTCACCTGAATGGAGACAAAAACAAAACAAACACTCAATGCTAATTGGCTTCACATTAACAGCAAATACCCCACCAGCCTTTATGCAGATATATAGGCTGGGGGACCCTATAAATCTGCGTTAAGCCAACACCTCCCCTATCCTAACAAGTCCAATACCACTACAATCCACTAAGAGTCTGACTTTCATTCATGCCTTTACTCCAGTGGTTCTCAACCCTGTCCTCAGGGACCCCCTGTCCTGCATGTTTTAGATGTTTCCCTGCTCCAACACACCTGATTCAAATAAAAGGGTTGTTATCTAGCTCTGTTGAAGCCTGGTAATGAACATGCATTTGAATCAGGTGTGTTGGAGCAGGGAAACATCTAAAACAAGCAGGACTGTGGGTCCCTGAGGACAGGGTTGAAAACCACTGCTTTATTCCTACCAAACTCATTTAACCCATGACCACAGTTGAGGAAATGGACAGGTAGCCCAACCATCACGTCATCCACTGGAACAGCCAATTAACATGCCACGTGAATAGTTGCATTTTGTTCCGTTTTTTCTTTTGAGGGGGAATAAATCAACCTGCTACGGAATCGTTTGGAGAAAGGGAGAGTCAGTCTGTCACCATCATCATGAGGATTGACCAACTTGAGGTTCAGTAACTACAGTAGGCTACAGTCAACATACGAAAAAATAAAAATAAAAACATCCCACGGCCGAGTTTACTGCACACACTTGAAAACAACTAGACAACTAGACAAACAAACCACTTTATAGCCCACAAGCATGCTATGATAACGCTCCGAGCCCGAGCTACAAGGCCATCAGACGCGCGTACGCACGCACAGACCTGATGCAGCGACTCCATCAAAAGATAGAACACGACGTTCCTCCTGCATAGTCCCTAATAGGTGTATATAAAAAATCGCATAATCGCAGTCTGTTAACTGTTAGATAATCGGCACCATAAAACAAATCTTGATATTGCATTATCCAAGACACGTTCCGCGGAAAACGTGCGAGGCCAAAACATTGGAATGATTTCGAAGCGGTGAATAAAGTGTCATAAACTGGCAGTGTGTCTGCCTGGCTTACCGGCCATGGTCCGTGTTCGGTCTGTGTTAAGGAGGTTGAGGCAGCGAATGCTAAACTAGGAAGCAACTAGCAAACAAGGACAGAATGTAGTCCCTGACATATATTCTGGATCATGTGATCAGCGACAGATACACTCCCCCTTTATTCAGCCCTACCGCCCCGCCCCCCATTTCTTTCTCTCTAATTAAATGTGCACGTGGGGGACCACTGTTACCATACACGAGCGTCACTCTTTTCGACCGCATTCACACAGTATGGCATTAGCATTAGATGTAGTCCTTTGTCATGTCAAGTTATTTATAGTTTTGTCAAAATGTTTTTGCTTAAAAAGTTTTTTTTAACTTGATTTTATTTTATGCATAGGAATCGACAGTTGCATTTGAGTGAAGGAGTAAACTGAAAGTTTTTCTTTCAATTACATTTTCTGAAAAAAAAATCTGTAAGATTCTGTAGTTTAACTGATCTGTTTTTATTCCACGTATAGTGTAGCAAACTCTAATGATGAACATCATCACCATTGTGGTTGATTCACAAAGGTTGATAATGGAGTTTTTTAAATATGTTGATTGCTCAGGGATGGACGAATACCTGACATTTGGGACAGCTACAGTGGTCATATCAACTCAGGCAAAACAACAACAAATGAAATGGATGGATGTTGAAACAAATATTCAAAATCAGTGCTCCGAGTTGCATCATGTCAGTTTAAGCAGAAGTAGCCACAGGTCAGGGCTGGGAAGTTATGGATCAGCACAGCATTACAGACCTCTGTGTTGTAAACCAGCAGAAAATAGGCTTAGGTGGCTCCTTATGTGGTGATGTGAGTGTAGTGTGCCTTGTCCCTTGCGCAAATCTACCTCAGCCCAAGGATAATGACCATCAAGGAAATGTCAAGTGAAACGTGTAAAATGTGTGAAATGTTAAAACCACATGACCAATTGTAATAGCGTGACATATTTTGTAATGTTGGAGTTATGCACGCTTCCATGTGTTCCATGCTTCACCTTTTTTTCTCTTTTTCTAATTTTCCCTGTGGCTCCCCCTTCTTCCCCTTCCTTCCTTCCTCCTCTAACCTTGTTTTCAAGGCTCTGCTGAATGCCCGTATTAATGGATGGATCAGAGGGGTTGTGCTACCATCATAAAGCATTGCTTGTTTCAAGGTAGGCCGAAATTAAACAGTAGATCATTATGAATGTATTTGTGTGTGTGTGTGTTTGTGTGTGTGTATGTGAATAATGAAGGAGGCTATGAGAACAGTCTCAGGCCAGCATTTGTGGTGACCTCAGCTACTGTTCCAGATTCAGTCTATGCAGCCAAATCCTCCTCTGTCACAGGGTGGCCAGCAGTAAGATCACTGATCCCAGACCTGTATTTGGGGTCAGAGGGTAACTGGAGAGGCCCAGAGAGCCCTGGGAGTGAAACTAGACTGATCAGGTGTCAAAGAGAGAGAGCTGTGTTGAGAGAAAGATGTAGACCTGAACATACAAATGGACAGACTGCAGGGGTGCATAAACAGTGGCTTATTAGTGTCTGTGTGTCATTACAGTTTGTGAAGGCAGCTGAAGAGTTTTTCTGATCCAGTATGTGGGTTTGAGGAGTGTATGTGAGCTTCAGGAGAGGTGAACAGGAGAGGGAACAGGTGGAAAGAGATCTGTAGGAGATCGAAGGAGGAAAGGGAACAAGGTGACAACGCTGGGCCTGATGCCCAGCTAACAGGTCTCTTTGCTGGGTCCAACCCTCCTGCTACCCCCCTGACCAGCCCTGGAGCCGAGGTGTTTTCAGCCAGCCCGTGAGTGACGGTAAGCTACTTACTCCACTCTCTTTCTACATAAATCGGAGCAACTAGTAAAATAATGCTTTAATTGAGCAAAAATCCATCTACTGTATAACCTTTTGAGAACACGTTGATCCTTAAAACAAAACTATAGATGACAGGTAAAGACAACTTCTGAATTATTTTCTCTACTACCCTAAAGTATGCTTGTTTAAAGCACCTCAGAATCAGAAAGGGATTTATAAATTATACCTTAAAGTCGATTTTAAAACAGCTGCTCAAGTTTACTTAGAACAAGCTAGATAATTCCACACCACACAGTGCTAGGTAAATTCAAGTAATACTAATAGCAATATCAATATTATATAGCAGGTTAACACAATTTAACAGTGGCATTATTACTGTTTTCTATATAACATCTACCTCTTTCTATCTGGTCATTCCGAAGCAGATCAAATCTGACTTCCACAGCATCTCTCTGTCCTTGTCTCATCCCACACACTCAATATCTACTGTAACAATAATACATTTGACCTCCAAACATGAAAGCAGCCTTTGCCCTGAAATCTCTCCTGCCACGAATCAATCTCACTTTTTATATTGGTAGCAGAGAAAGTGGCGTACATTTACAAAACCAAAACAGCTTAAGGCTGTGGCTGTAAAAAATATGTATATGCGGCAGTAGAGTGGGGCTGTTTCATGTAGGGGTTCTACCTGGTTCTGCATCAGGTTACAGTGTTTTTTCTAACAGGTGGCAGGGGTGGGGTGGAGTCAAGTCTCATGTTTTAAACATGTCTAGAAACATAAAACACCTGTGGAGCCACAGTGTCCATGTCTGTGTGTTTGGTGTGTGTCTGTGTGTGCATGCATGTGCCTGTGTGCGAACATAATGCCACAAACAAGATGACACAGCTGTCACAAGTGTTAAATGTTAACTAGTAGGCTGAGGAGCCACGCCTGTCCTAGGATTCATCAGGGTCAAGGTCTGTTTGAGAGAGACAGCCAGACCTACAGCCCTTTCAGAGAGACCCAGACAGCCTCAGTCTCGTCTACCCAGAATCTCCCTCAACCTCCCAGCCTAGCCCAGATCTCCACCTCTCCCCCAGCCCAGCTGAGCTGACCCCAGCCAGAGCCCCATTGTTGGACAAACTCTCAGGATTGAGCAGGACAAGGAAGATTTACAGTACTGCACAGGATTATATGAAGGTATTGTAATGAGGAAGTGCAAGAGTCAAATAAGCTAGATGTACAAGAATGTGTGTGTTACAATGCTCTCTGAGATGTGTTTTAAACGTTTTAGTAATCTGTCTTCTATTATTTCATCGGACTGATTATTTTGGTTTCCTTGTTGGTTGGCGTTGTGTCAATACCTTTGGAACAGAAGATATGAGCTGAGGGCATTCCAGAACATAATCTCTTATCTGTCACATACATTTATTATGCCCTCCATTTACTCCACTAGCTTGCTCCCGTTTATCACAAAAGAACCCGTGTGAACTAAGGTCATGAGAGATTGTGTTCTTGAATGCCCTCAGCTTCAAAACGTTCTGACACAGATATGTCTGTAAAATAATTTTCAATGCATCTTTTGCTCTTTGTGTTGTTGTTGTGTCATCAATGTTGTCCAAAGAACGCATGCACCATTATTTAACAGTGTAAAATGTTGGTTGGTGTATGCATCTGTTTTCAGGAATAGGTAGTGGCCAACATGGACAACAGGATAACTCAGATTTCCCGAGAGGACTTGGAAGATCTTAGAGAAGCTTTCAACAGGATTGGTCAGTGCAACACACACATACACACATGAACTGATGTTGGAACGTTTATGTTTAATTACAAAGCCTTCTTCTTAGGGCAAAGGTTTTTCCTGGTTACCTACAGTGTCAGCTGCTGACACAGCTTGAGTCATGGTTAGGCTTCAAGATAACCCTGTTTCTTCTCTTATAGAACCCTCTTTTTTTTCTTCTTGTAATGTAATGTAATGCATTCATTTAGCAGAACATACAATCAAAAACACACACATGCACACAATTTCATCCCATCGACCCTTACTTCAAATTGGTTAAATTCATTGATTATTTCACCCACTTTACATTTCTGGGTTTCTATGTACACGTGTGCCTGTGTGGTTGTGCACGTGTGTGTTTGCAGACATTGACAATAGTGGACATGTGAGTTACTTTGAGTTGGAGGAGCTGTTTAGAGAAGCCAGCTTCTCCCTACCTGGATTTAAGATCAGAGAGATAGTAGAGATATTCATCGCTGGAGACACCAACAAAGATGAGAAAATCAGCTTTGAGGAGTTTGTATCGGTAAGAGATACTCACACAAACACACACACATTTTACACCCTTTTGATAGTACTGTCATCATTCTCAGTCAACCACACAACTGAAACACAAAAAACTTAAAAGATGAAGATGTATTGAAACATTATTTTATATCCAGCAGATACTGTAAATGGTTGTTCATGACCTTAGATCATACTGGTTCTGTGGATGAAATGGAGATCAGATCACAAGTTTAGTGACAGTTAAGAGAACAGGTGTCTTACGCCCATATCCTTCCAAAACAAGGAAACAAAAACAGTTTAAGGAAGGTGGAGGAATACACATTTTAATATTTCAAACACAAACAAACTAAAATGCACACACACGCACACTCACTGTTGTGTGTTAACTGTAGATCTACCAGGAACTAAAGAGTAAGCAGTTAAGTGAGACGTTCAGAAAGACCATCACAAGGAGAGATGGCATTTGTTCATTTGGAGGAACGTCCAACATCTCCAGTGAGGGAACCCAGCACTCTTACTCAGGTAATAAGTTCAAGAGGAAGTGAGAGATTAATGATGCGTGCCAGTCTAGCAGACCAGTGAACACGATACATCAGTATCTTATTCAAATATATATGACAGTGGGATAAACTGTGTCTGTGTGTGTGCTAGATGAGGAGAAGGTGGCGTTTGTTAACTGGATAAACAAGGCTCTGGAGAAGGATGAGGACTGCAAGCATCTGCTCCCCATGAACCCTGAAAATGACAACCTGTTCACCTCCGTCCGCGATGGAATCCTGCTCTGGTAACAGACACACACACACACACATGCACCCCTGTCTGTGCCTCTGTGGGATTATTTGCTGGATAAGAGAGTTTATTGTCTTTTTTCTCCTTCAGTAAGATGGTAAATCTCTCTCAGCCAGACACCATTGACGAAAGAGTCATCAACACCAAGAAGCGGACTACCTTCACCATGACTGTGAGTACATGTTCCTTCATTAGGACTTTGAGCACATACTCACACTTTTTCCTTCACATTCACTCAAATGTTTTCCTTTCTCCATCAACCTGCAGGAAAATCTGGTGCTGGCTCTGAACTCAGCATCAGCTATAGGCTGTACTGTTGTAAACATTGATGCTCCTGATTTGATGGCTGGGAAACCCCACTTGGTTCTGGGGCTGCTTTGGCAGATCATCAAGATTGGTTTGTTTGCCGACATTGAAATCAGCAGAAATGAAGGTAAGTGTGCACCTTTAACCTCATATAACCTAGTGTGACCAAGTACAACCTACTGCAATTTAGTTCAAACTAGTTCAACGTTTCACACAATAAATGATGAGTTATGCAAGCCTCAGCAATGATCTGGTTTGCATTTCCCAGCTCTGATTGTTCTGCTGGGAGAGGGGGAGGAGATTGACCACCTTCTGTCCATGTCTCCTGAGGAGCTACTGCTGCGCTGGGTCAACTATCACCTTGACAACGCCGGGACTGAGACAATCAAAAACTTCAGTGAGGACATCAAGGTAGGACGCCACACACACACATTAGAAACATGTGCCCAGACACACATGCACAAACGCACACATTATCACACACAGGTTTAATCACTTGTGTTTCTGCGCTGCAGGATTCCAGGGCCTACTTCCACCTGCTGGATCAGATCTCTCCTAAAGGAGACTTAGATGACGAGATGAAGATTGATATCGACATGACCGGCCTCAATGTGTGTTCATCTCAAATGTTATGCATGTATCTAAAGAAATGTGTGTGTCATGGTCGAGACCTAACTGGATTGGCTAATGCCGTCTGTGGGTGTGTGTGCATTGCGTGTGTGTTTTTGTGTTCACAATGTGTGTGTTTGTCTGCATAGGAGCGAGATTACGAGCGCAGGGCTGAGCTGATGTTGCAGCAGGCTGCCAGGTTGGACTGCAGGCAGTTTGTGTCTGCCCAGGATGTTACTGCTGGCAACAGCAAACTCAATATGGCCTTTGTGGCCAACCTGTTCAACATGTACCCTGCCTTGCGGACAACACAGACCAACGGCATTGACACAGCGCTGATAGAGGGTCAGAAACACACACACTCACTCTCGCAAACAAACACACAGATAATAGTCACCTCTCAACATTGCTGCAACACATCCGCTATTGGGCGGGTTTCCCAGATTTGTTAAGAAGCTCTTAACACTAAGAGCGTCTTAAGAACTTTCTAAGGGCGCTCTAGAACGCTCTTAGAACATCCTTAAGAAGATCTAAGCGTTAAGAGCTTCTTAACGAATCTGAGAAACCCGGCCATTGTCACTTTACTTTCCCAGACACTGTGAATGACACATGAATGCGACACTGACATATTCTGACACAATTTTGGTACTTCTTGCACTGTACCAACTGTTTACACTGTGGCTCTGCTAATTGCATGTTTGCACATTTGTCCTATGTCTTATGTATATATAGACCGGTATGTTAAAAAAATAAAATCTTATATTAGAACTTTTTGTTTTAGTGTTATATGTAGCAGGGAATTTTAAGAGACAATAATTGTAATACCCAGAAAAACCTTGTGTGATCTGTGCAAAAGGTCAATAAAATACTTTGATTAACTTTGACACAGAAGAGATGATCTGCTCTACAAGGTATTCTCATAAATCTATAATTCCTCAAAATGAAGAGTGTCTGGTTGATGGTATGGTGTTCTTATAGGAGAGTCCAGAGAGGAGAGAACATTCCGGAACTGGATGAACTCACTGGGAGTTTCTCCACGTGTTAACCGCCTTTACTGGTAATCTGTCTGTCCGGGTTTCTGGCTGTCTTGCTGTTTATCTTGCTGACTGACTGTTCCTATGATGGAGGTTGTGTTGATGTTAATGCATGTGCACACTTGTATGTGTTTATCTGTGTGTGTTGCAGTGACCTGTGTGATGCACTGGTGATTCTGCAGCTTTATGAGAAAGTGAATGTTCCTGTGGACTGGAAGAAAGTCAACAGACCCCCATACTCTGCCCTTGGAACTAACATGAAGAAGGTAAATACACACACACACTCACTCATACACACTCATACATACACACACACATTAAGACTCACACTATGTGCTATTATTAGTGACAATAATGTATGCAGATGCTTTAATCCAAAGTGACATACAGTACAGGGGGGATTTGAACATGACCTGCGGTCAAGTGCTCAAACCACTGAGCTATATTCTCCCTATGTTCTAAATTCATGTCTATCTTTTATTGAATAAATACATGTTTTGGGGTGTTTCGGACCCAGTTGGAGAACTGTAATTATGCTGTGGATCTGGGTCGCGGGAAGGCCCGTTTTTCCCTTGTGGGCATTGGAGGAGAAAATCTAAATGAGGGAAGCCCCATGCACACCCTGGCTCTGGTGTGGCAGCTCATGAGAAGGTACAGCACAAAACACAGATCTCACGTCATATGTTTTGTTCCTCTCTATGTACTGTATACATGTAAATGTGTTGCTCTCTCTCTCCTTCTCCTTCTCTCTCTCTCCAACTCTCCCCCCCCTCTCTCTCTCTCTCTCTCTCTCTCTATCTCTCTCTCTCTCTCTTTCTCTCTGACTCTTTCTCTGTCCAACTCGGACTCTCTGTTTCTGTCTCTCCTCTCCCCTCCTCTTCTCCCTCTCCTCTTCACTTTTCTCCTCTCCCCTAATCTTCTCTCTCTCCTCTATCAGGTACACAGTGCAGGTGTTGTCAGACTTGGGGGATGGAGAGAAGGTTGGAGACCAGGTCATCCTTGGCTGGGTCAATTCCACCCTCACTGAAGGACGCAAGGACACTCAAATTAGCAGCTTTAAGGTGTGGGCATATGTGTTCTGATATGCTGTATGCACAGAATACAGCATATCAAGCATATATGTATGTACAGAATGTATGTTTGATAATGTGTGTGCCTGTTACGGTAAACCCATTTCCGGTCCCCTGCAGGACAAGAGAATCAGTACCAGTCTGCCAGTGCTGGACCTGATTGACACCATCGCTGCAAACGCCGTCAAGCAGGAGATGGTGAATAGAGGAGAGAATGGAGAGCTGAGTAATGACGAAAAACTCAACAATGCCAAGTAAACAACCTTTTACCTTTTAACCTCTTACCCTGAACACTACCCACTACCTCAGATACAGACGACTTAAACTAGTTTTTTACTTACTTTCTCTCTCTCTCTCTCTCTCTCTCTCTCTCTCTCTCTCTCTCTCTCTCTCTCTCTCTCTCTCTCTCTCTGTCTCTCTCTCTCTCTCCCTCTCTCTCTCTCTCTCTCTCTCTCTCTCTCTCTCTCTCTCTCTCTCTCTCTCTCTCTGTCTCTCTCTCTCTCTCTCCCTCCCTCCCTCTCTCTCTCTCTCTCTCTCTCTCTCTCTCTCTCTCTCTCTCTCTCTCTCTCTCTCTCTCTCTCTCTCTCTCTCTCTCTCTCTCTCTCTCTCTCTCTCTCTCTCTCTCTCTCTCTCTCTCTCTCTCTCTCTCTCTCTCTCTCTCTCTTTCTTCCTCCCACCCCCAGGTATGCAATCTCTGTGGCCCGTAAGATTGGAGCACGTGTTTATGCCCTGCCTGAAGACCTGGTGGAGGTGAAACCTAAGATGGTATTGACAGTGTTTGCCTGCCTCATGGGGCGTGGCCTAAAGAAGGCAGACCGCTAAGCCACATGCACTGACTCACTGGCAGCCCCACCCTAGCCACTCAGGCCTATCTATCTGAAACTTCTCTTTTTAGTCATAAACACCATGTGACTAAAGTCTAAAGGTTGATATTTTTTTTTTTTCAAAGGTTAGGTCTACTTTATGACTGAGCACTTTTTCTCTCTACACCCTACATCTTTATTGGCTCTTGGTCTTTCTTCATGATCTCTTTCTATCTCTTTCTTTCTATCTTCTTGTCTCTCTTACTTTGTATATCTATTAACTATGTATACAGTAAATATGTTATAATGTCCATGTATGATCAATAATTTAAAAAGCTGTTAAATGTATAAAATATTCCATCTATTGACATAGAAGAAATGTTGCACCTTCCTTCAAATGTCACCGACAGACTATTTGCTAAATGTGCGCACACACCTGCTCTTACTGTAACACTCCAGTAACTAGATGTAATGTATCACTTATATTATTAAACTGATTCACCCAAAAAATGAATTTCTCCATTGCCATTATTTCTTGCAGTTGCTCAGAATATACTTTTGCCACTAGGGATGTTATAACCTCGTGAGAATGTGGGATCAAATAAGGGACTAATATATTTTGAGTGACAAGGTTTATCATCCGTAAAAATATTTTTTGCATCTGTGAAAAAGTTTGGTATCTATGGAAATATGTTGTGCATGTGTCAAAGCATTTTTCTTATGCAAAATATTTTTGGACAAATCTTTTTAACAGATGCAAAACTTTTCTATACATGCAAAATTGTTTTCCACGTGGAACATATAATTGCCACTTTTTGGAGTCCATATGAGAACTAGCTTAACATCTTGACCACTAGAGGACGCCTTTTGTCTGCGGGTGTGCATGAAGATTGAACCTCGGACTTCACCATACCTAAACAACGTCACTTTGGAGCGAAAGTTTTCGAAAGACAGGAGCTTAACATTTCTCAACACTGTTTGGCAGCACTGATTTATTTGAATAACGTGGTGTTGTTGTCGTGCTTTCCTCAACATCCCTGGTGTAATGATGGAGGGTTTGGAAATGTCTGCTATGATACCTGCTCTACAAGAGCTTGCAAGGTGAGTCTTAAGCCTCATAGCTCAAAGATAGCTAAGCTAACCGGGTTCGCATCTACAGTACGGTCATAACAATACAAGTACAAATGTATACAAACTAGATGATCCTCTAGCAAACGAAGTAGTGGAAAATCCTACACGTTGTTCTAAATACAATTAATAGTGTGTGATACTTTACAGTGCCAACGCAGCGGACTACAATATGGTCGTCCAGAAACCACGGCAAATACTGTGTCAGTTTATAGACAGGATACTGACAGACGTTAACGTCGGTAGGTGAACAGTCACGTTTTATGTCCTGGAAATTGGAACACGGTATTGCATTGTAATTGAGTCGAATTCAAACGGTGTGTGTATTCATTGCAGTGGCCTTGGAGTTAAATAAGAAGTCCAGCTCGGAGCCGGCGTGTGTAATGCTGCTAGACTTCGTACAGCATATTATAAAGTCTTCTTCCCTGATGTTCGTTAACCCCGCCTGTCATCCTGTTCATTACAAGGACTCCGAGAAGAGCAGTGTCGGTAAAGAACCCGTCTGACAGACATGATCGTATTTTTGTTAATGTAGTCATGGATACATAGTAAATTCCTCTCTCTCTCCCTCTCTCCTCTCCATTCTTTTACTGCTCTTCATTCCTTTTTCTCTTTCCTCTTCTCTCCATTTATTTTGTTCTCTCTCCTCTCCATCCTCCTCTTTCTGCTCCCCTTCTCTCTCCATCGGCTATCCCACCCCTCTCCTTTCTCCTCTCCATTTCCCATATGTCTCTCTCCTCTCCATCCTCGTCTTTTTGCTTCTATTCATCTCTCTCTTCTCCTGTCTCCATCCTCTCTCCCCCTTTCCTCTCCTCTTCACCTCTTCTCCCCTCCTCTCTTCTGTTTTATCTTCTACTCCAGAATTCAGCAGATGGGTTGTCAGCAGACTCCTGAGAGTGGCGGCAGCCCCAGACTGTAATGTCATCCACGGACACATCACCGCTGTGCTCTGCTCCCTACTGCACACGCTCCGAACCCGAGCTCCAATCACCTTCAGCTCCCTTGCACAGGAGCTACTGGGATTGGCCCAGGACCTTGGCAACATTCTCACCACACACAGACTCACGGCTGGGAAACACACACCTCTCTCCGCAACACACACACACACCCTGTGGCCTGCAACGCTACAGCGCTTCTCCGTGTCTCCTCATGACGCCTCCGCCTACCTCACCCCCTCGCCTCTCCTCCTCTCAGGCCCCGCTGCCATGGAGACCCTGGTTGCCGTGACACTAGACGTTCTGACCGACATCCTGAGGGGTGTCACGTCTCATCGTGACGTGGGCGTGGCTTGGGACACAGCCTGCTCTGTCCTGGCCAATGGCACGGTCAGGCTGAGGAGGATCACCATGGTGATGCTGAGGACATTAGTGGAGCTTGGGGGATTTCCCAAGAGACGGGGCCAGGAGTTCTTTACAGCCTTCCTTCATGTGCTGCACACACACTTCCACAAACTCTCACACTCACCAGTAGAACAGCAACCCTATGGCGGAGAACTTCTCAAATTGACAAGCTGCATTTTCAGACCTGTAGAGGGCCTCCACACACTTAACCCCGCATACACAGTCCCGTGCTTTGAGCGTGCTCACCTGGCTCTACTGTTGGAGCGAGTGTGTGTGTTAGGGGGGAAGAGGGTGGGGCTCGGTGCCGAGATCAGCCAATCGCTGTGTCTGCTCTTTGGTTTCCTGCTCTCTGTCGCCCCTGGATTCGAGAGCGCCCCGGCCCTGAGGAGACAGAGGTGTGTGGAAGTCTGCAGAGCTCTCACGCAAAGTATCGGCACAGAGACACAGGCTGAGGTAAGTACACACACACACATACACTTTGTGACACACACACTCACACACACTGCATGTCTTGGCGTCTCACACCCGCACCTGCGTGTTGCAGTGCGTTGAGGGGTTTCTCCACGCCGCTCTGAAAGCCGAGGTTGCCATTGTAACGCCGGAGAGGGAGGAGGGGGAGACCGTTGCCAAGAGACCCAGGATCTCCAAAACCCCCCAGACGTAGGTTACCTGTCTGCACGTTGACCACAGGTCAAAGGTCAGACAATCACGCGAAAAGTTCTCACTGTGTAAACTGTGACCGTAGCACCGTTTCAGGTTCAGCGTCATATGTGTCTTCTCACCCCTTTGTTTTATGCAGACCTAATGGTGTGTGTGTTTCCAGAGAGGTGGACATGTGTGTGCGGAGTGACGTGTGGGCAGCTGTCAGCAGCAGACTGCAGGAGCTGCTGACCTCTCTGGACCCTGACCTTGATGCTGACCTTGACCCTGACCCCCAGACCACCCTCACCACCCTGCAGGGCCTGGGACTCATTCTACACCTTGCAGGCCTCTGCTACTCTCCCACCAGGTCTCTCTCTCTCACACACACACACACACACACACACACACACACAGTTTCAAGAACTTGAAAACCTCTTGCATCATTTAAGTCTCAAAATAGTATTCAAATAAATGGAAAGCAAAGTCAAATTTGTCTCCTTTTTTGCTGTTCTCTAAAACGTATCTGATCAGTTACTCAAAACTGTGTTTCGATTTGCAAAAGAACATACATATACAAAATATCATATATTTCCATTTAAATATCCAAAACAAAGGACTTAATACCGGCGAGAAAAATACACTGCAATGGTTTCAGCCAAATTACCTGTGTCCTTGTCAGATTGTCCAACCCTAACACATGCACACATTCTCTCGTGTAAACCCACCCTCCCCAACCCACACACACCCTTAATAGGATACCAGCAACTTTTCACTTACTGTACCTCTTCTCCTGTCCTGCTGTGTTCCCCCCAGCCCCTGCCCCCTCCTCTGGGTGTCAGCTGACACTCTGGGCCAGACCCTGCAGACCTGCCAGTCCATCTTGACAGCCATGAGGACTGGTTCCCCTCACATGCAGCCTGTCTTCCAGCTCACAGTCAGGGTCTTGGATTCCATCCTCTATCTAACCAGTAAGAGGAAAGCACACATTTACACATACACACATACATTCACACACACACACATACATTCACACACACACACACACACACACACGTACATTCACACACACTTTATCTCTCTATCCGCTTCTCTGTTTTTCTCACTATTTCCCTTCCCTCTTTCTCTCCCTTCTTTCTTTCTTTCTTTCTTTCTTCTCTCTCTCTCTCTCTCTCTCTCTCTCTCTCTCTCTCTCTCTCTCTCTCTCTCTCTCTCTCTCTCTCTCTCTCTCTCTCTCTCTCTCTCTCTCTCTCTCTCTCTCTCTCTCTCTCTCTCTCTCTCTCTCTCTCTCTCTCTCTCTCTCTCTCTCTCTCTCTCTCTCTCTCTCTCTCTCTCTCTCTCTCTCTCCTTCTCTCTCTCTGCCTTTCTCTCCCTTCTCTCCCCCCTCTCTCTCCCCCACTTCTCTCTCCCTCTCTCCAGTGAACACCCCAGAGAAGGAGAGCCTGCAGCATAGTGTGTGTGCACTGCTGTCCCTCCCCTGGGTGTGGGAGCACGCGTCTTCCCCGGCCTATCAGAGCGCAGCATTCCCCTCTAGTCTTCCCAGTCTGGCTCAAAACCTGGCCTCCTGCTTCTGTAAGTCCTCATCACAAAGATACCAGCTCTCTTTCTAGAGATACCAGCTTTGTTTATAGAGATAACATCTGTTTCTAGATATACCAGATATGTTGCTAGAGACATAAGCTCTGTTGTTAGATATACCAGCTGTTTTTTCTATAGAAGTGTGTGTGTGTGTGTGTGCGTGCAGCCCCACAGGTCCAGGCAGAGTGCGTGCTCCTGCTAGCGCAGCTGCAGAGAGGCGTGTGTGAAACGTGGCGCGTGTGTGTGTTCTCGCGGGCATTGCAGAGTGAACATGAGGGTGTGAGAGCTGGGGCAGCCAGAGCCTTCCCTCTCTTACTGCATCACCTGGAAGCCCGTCACCAACACCTCATACACACCACCCTGATGTGAGTGAACACACACCCATGTATATACCCACACTCATACACACAGTCACTGTATACACACAAACACACTCTATTAAACACATACACACAGTATTTGTATATAGAGACGTACACTCACGCGCACACAAATATACATACTTACAGTACATGCCCACAATACTAAAGGCAGATGAGGATGATTAAATGATGTAAACGTTTAAACATGCTCGTTTCTAGGAGGACACTCAACGACAGTTCTAACCTGGTGAAGGCGGAGCTCGCGAGGATAGCCGGTCAATTGACCTGTGTCCAATCAGGGAGTTCCCAGCTCACTGTCATTCACACGGAACTCTCAACACTACCTATAATCCTCTGCTCCGGCCTCAGTTTGTCTACGGAGCATGCTGGGAGAACAGTGACCCTGAAAGCCGATGTCATCAGACCCCTCCTGCCTTTGCTCCACCCTCAGACACACTGCAGCGTCAAACAGGGTGTGTGTGTGTGTTCCGTTTTACATTTGCATATATTCATTTAGCAGACGCTTTTATCCAAAGTGACTTCCAAGAGAGAGCTTTATAAAAGTTCATAGGTCAATGATCATAAACAACGAGATGGCCCCAAAAACATTGTGGGTAGCCAAAGCATGATGCATACATTGTGAAAAGCAAATAAGTGCCAATGGGAAGAAACACTTGAGCATGTAGTTAAACAAGTTACAATGAAACAACATGAACCTCAAAAGTGCAAGAGTGTACCTGTAGGAAAGCAAGCAACAGTAATATAATTCACAGCGAGTACACAAAGTTAAATCAGTTACCACTAACCAACAAGAGCAACAAGTCTCTAAGCAAGAGTCATTGTGATCCTTGAGGAAACTAACATTGGGACTAGCAAACTATTCCCAAGTACCGTTGTACTCCCGGAACAAGTGCGTCTTTAGCCTTTTCTTGAAGGTGGGGAGACAGTCAGTGTCCCAGGAGGTGGGGAGGTGATTCCACCTTTGGGGGGCCCGACAGGAGAAGAGCTTAGGTTGGGAGCGGGCGCTCTTGAGTGGTGGGACCATCAGACGGTTGTCAGAAGAAGAACGTAGGTGGCAGGTGGGGGTGTAAGGCTGAAGGAGAGACTTAGTCGGGTGCAGTCATGCAGTATGTCATTCTTTTTCAATCTATATATGTATTTTTTATGTATCATGATAGTAATGTGTAATTCTGTTTTTGTGTGTATGTTGTAACGTGTGTTGGTCTGTGTCCTAGCTTTTGTGGAATCGCTGCCACACCTCTGTCAGCATGTGAACCTAGGAGGAGGAGACAGCGACTCGCAAGCTGTCCTGTGTGCCCTGATTGGTCTGATGGAGGATCCAGAGCCAAAGATCAGAACACTCTTCAGCCAATCAGTGCGCTTCTTATTGGCAGATGCGTCCTCAAATCCTGACCAGGGTCTCCTCAGTGAGGTAAGTTCTGTCTGACCGTGAGGACGCCATGACAGTTTTCCAGGACACTTCTGAAAGGTGATCTCTCAGCTGATTGGCTGTGTCTGTATGGCTGCTTCTCCACTCAGCTCCTGGTGTGTCGCCTAAAGGAGGCGTTCACAAACGCCAAGCTTAACAGAGATGATGAGCTACGCAGCACTCTCATCCTCACCACCGGAGAGATTGGCAGGTAGTATCCACACACGGGCATAAGTAGGGGACTGTTTTTGATTTGACAAGATTTTCACTGTTTTTCTCCCCCTCCCTCTGTTTATCCCTTCTCTTCCTCCCCCTCCCCTCCATTTTCTCATTCCTTCCCTCCCTACCTCTCCTTTCTTCTCTCTTCCATGCCTTTCCTCCTTCACTCTTTCACTTTCTCCCCTCTCCTCTCTCTTTTTTTTTCTCCCTCCCTCCCTTCCTCACTCTCCGCTCCATTCCCTTTCTTTCACTTTCCTTCCCTCCCTCCTTCCCTACTTCCTGCCTCCCTTTCCCCTCCTCCCCTCTCTCCCTCCTCCAGGGCAGCTCAGGGTAGCTTGGTGTCCTTCTCCTTGTTGAGGCTACTCCACTGTCTGCTGTCCAAGTCCTCCCCTGTGTCTGTAGCTGCCTACACCCAGATCCGGGCCCTGGCCACAGCCAAGAGCCTCAAACTGCAGACACTCTTCAGCCAGTACAAGAACCCTGTCTGCCAGGTAAAAAAAAAAAAAAATCCACAGAGAACCTGTTCCTCGTAGCATAGCAAAGTATTACCAGCTGATCTAAGCAAATTTATAGAAACTAATTCAGAGTCACTACTAGTAGACTCTGAACTAGTGCATTTTGCCCAATTCAACCAGTTCAAAGGCCAGTACGTACAAACCATAGCACGCTAACCCAGTATAACCGGTATAGACTTATCAAAGCATGCTAACCAAGTTGAACCAGTACAGAGTAACCCAGTCTAACAAGTGCATACTAGCCAAAGGTTAAAGGTTACAGGTTACAGTTAAAGGTGTTACACCAACACATTGTCATCTCTGGTCATCATTGAGAATTCATAGAGAGACTTTCTGATGTGGTGCTCCTGCCGCTGTCTGAACGCACAGTGGCAGTCTGAAAGATAACACTGGTTTGTTGTTCTCTCTCACTCTAGTTCCTGGTTGAGTCGCTGCATTCACGTCATGTGACTGCCTTGAGGAACACTCCGGAACAGAGCAGCGAGTCAGCCAATCAGAGAGAGCTAGCTCTGGACATCCTGTCTCAAGTTGCACATGCCTTCGACTTTCCAGACCTGCACCGCTTCCTCACGGTACACACACACACATGCTAAGACACTAACGCACACACACATCCGCTCTAGATTACACACACACTTATCACAAAACACATTATAATCTTGGGGTAACTTCCACAGGGTTTTTAAGGTTCAGAGAGGTATTTACATGTGTGTGCGTGTGCGTGCAGCGAACTCTCCAGGTTCTCCTACCATACTTGGCAGCTAAGGCCAGTGCCACTGGCTCTGCCCTCATACGTACACTGGCCAATGAGCTGAAAGCAAACCGCCGAGAGATACTCATCAACAACTTCAAGTACATCTTCAGTCACCTGGTGTGCTCCTGCACCAAGGAGGAGCTGGAGAGAGCCTTCCACTACCTCCAGGTATCACACACCCTGACCCCTGACCTTCCACTACCTCCAGGTATCACACCCTGACCCCTGACCTTCCACTACCTTCATGTATCACACACCCTGACCCCTGACCTTCCACTACCTAACTCATTGTAGCCCGTGTGATGTTAATGGAAATCAGGCATTTGCTTGTTAACAACAATGATCAGATAGTAACGTGTACTGTGTGTGCTCAGAGCGAGACAGAGATTGAGCTTGGATCTCTGCTGAGGCAGGACTTCCAAGGACTCCACAACGAGCTGCTCCTACGCCTTGGAGAGCACTACCAACAGGTCTGAACCCACACGAGCATCCGATACCGTTCGCACACCACCTCTCGCATGCACACAAACAAACGTCGTCGGGTCGACACTGTTGTCCTTCGTCCTGTGTGCAGGTGTTTAACGGACTGGCCATCCTCGCCTCCTTCGCCTCTAACGACGACCCGTACCAGGGGCCGCGGGACATCACAACCCCCGGGCGAATGGTAATGACGCAATCAGCCCACTCGGGACTTTACCCACTCAGATCCCCATAAGTAGGTAGACTTAGACTTAGACTTAGTAGGTAGACAGGATACAATCTTGTCTTACAGAAGTCTTCCCCCCCTCCCCTCCTTCTGCCCCCAGGCTGACTACTTGCAGCCCAAGCTCCTGGGCATCCTGGCGTTCTTCAACATGCAGCTGCTCAGCTCCAGCGCTGGAGAGAAGGACCGCAAGAAGATGGTGGGTGGAGTGTGAGGAACGCCTGGAGGAGCCTGCGTTCTTCTGTTCCTCCAAGTGGAGTTGTGTCTGTATACGGTGAACAACCTTACTGGCGTGGACGTAATCTGTTGAGGTGTTTGTGTGTGTGTGTGTGTGGGGGGGGTGTGTGTGTAGGTCCTGACCAGTCTGATGGCTCTGATGCGTCTCATGGGACCCAAACACATCAGCTCAGTGAGGGTGAAGATGATGACCACCCTTCGCACTGGCCTGAGATACCGAGACGACTTCCCTCTGCTCTGCTGCCAGTCAGTACACATGCACGGAAGACGGAAGGACACGTGGCCACAAACGTGTTCCCTCCAGCACATTCACTCTCTCCATCATTTCGCAATTCCTCACTTACCTTGTAAACACACACACACACAATTTCTGTATCAGTCTTTCTTACTATCTTTTTATATTTTTTATAACACATCTTGTATTTCATCTTTTTTTTCCGGGTCCACTTCCTGCTCTGTGCGGTCAGGACGTGGGAGTGTTTTGTGAAGAGTGTTGACCCCACCCACTTGGGGCCTCTACTGAGTCATGTGATTGTGGCCCTCCTCCCACTCATCCCCCTCCAGCCCAGAGAGACAGCTGCCATCATTAGCTTCTTCATACTGGACAACAGGTACCACACAGACGCACACAAACGTTATTATAAACACACACACACGTTCTTAAACACACACGCACTCATTCTTATCAACGCACACATTCTTATCAACGCACACATTCTTATCAACGCACACGTTCTTATACACGCACACGTTCTTATAAACGCACACACGTTCTTATATATACACACATGTTCTTATACATACACACACTCGCACGTTCTTGCGAACATATTCACATGCAAACACACATGTTCACACCCTCATCCTCTCTCCTGTTGTCGTACAGAGAAGAGGTTCAGGATCATCTGCATGAGATCTATTTCCTGCCAGACCACCCTGAGCTTAAGGACATCCATGCTGTTCTGGACGAGTACAAAAAGGTCTGGCACCCTGATGATGATGGTCTGATGATGATGATGATGGTCTGATGATGATGATGGTCTGATGATGATGATGATGGTCTGATGATGATGATGATGATGATGGTCTGATAATGATGATGATGGTCTGATGATGATGATGATGATGGTCTGATGATGATGATGGTCTGATGATGATGATGATGATGATGGTCTGACGATGATGATGATGATGATGATGGTCTGATGATGATGATGGTCTGATGATGATGATGATGATGATGATGATGGTCTGATGATGATGATGGTCTGATGATGATGATGATGATGATGGTCTGACGATGATGATGATGATGATGATGGTCTGATGATGATGATGATGGTCTGACGATGATGATGATGATGGTCTGACGATGATGATGGTCTGACGATGATGATGATGATGGTCTGACGATGATGATGGTCTGATGATGATGATGATGATGATGATGATGATGATGATGATGATGGTCTGATGATGATGATGATGATGGTCATCCCTGTAGCTGACGTCTAGGAGCAGTGACCTGGCTGCAGCCCTGCAGCGCTCCATGAGGGCCGTGCAGCACGAGAATGTGGACGTCAGGATCCACGCTCTCACCAGCTTGAGGGACATGATGCACAGTAACCAGGCATGCACGCACACACACACGCATGCACTCACACACACACACACACATACATGCATGCACTCACACACACACACACACACACATACATGCATGCACTCACACACACACACATACACGCATGCACTCACACACACACACACACACAAAGTAAACATAAAAACACATGCATACACACACACAAAGTAAACATAAAAAGACACATTCTCACATTCATGCACACACATACAGTGAGGGGGAAATTATTTGATCCCCTGCTGATTTTGTAAGTTTGCCCACTGACAAAGAAATGATCAGTCTTTAATTTTAATGGTAGGTTATTTGAACAGTCAGAAACAAAATAACATAAAAAAATCTAATACTAAGAAAAACTACTGTAAAAATGTTTTTCGTTGATTTGCATTTTAATGAGGGAAATAAGTATTTGACCCTTCTGCAAAACATGACTAATTCCTGGGTGGCAAAACCCTTTTTGGCAATCACAGAGGTCAGACGTTTCTTGTAGTTGGCCACCAGGTTTGCACACATCTCAAGAGGGATTTTGTCCCACTCCTCTTTGCAGATCTTCTCCAAGTCATTAAGGTTTCAATACTGATGTTCGGCAACTCGAACCTTCAGCTCCCTCCATAGATTTTCTATGGGATGAAGGTCTGGAGACTGGCTAGGCCACTCCAGGACCTTTGACTTTAGTGCTTCTTCTTGAGAAACTCCTTTGTTGTCTTGGCCATTTTCAATGCCCTGGCTGAGGGAAGGAGGTTCTCACCCAAGGTTTGATGGTACATGGCCCCATCCATCATCCCTTTGATGCTGTGAAGTTGTCCTGTCCCCTGTGGTGGAAATTCTGATGATACTGTGTACTTTGAATAGTCAAGATGGTTTAATACAATCTATTTATTTTGTATGGTACATTAGCAAACAGAGCGCTCTGCGACCAGTCATAACGGAGGACGTCTATAATAGTCGTTTGACAGCGTGGTGCTGAACATCAGAAACATACAGCCTTATATCAACTTATAACATCACAAAACAATCAATCAATGTAGCTGTCCCATGTCTTCTATGATTGCCCTCACTGACTCCCTTAAACATACAATATTATATACAATATAGTGACAGCCAAAACCAGGCCCTGGTGTCCAGAGATCCTCTAGGTCAGGGAGTCATAAACCTCAGTTAACAAATCCCAAAACCATTAACCCTTAAATCACCCCAGGTTTCATGTTTCCAGATATACTCCTCTGGTTGAACCTCTGGTTGAACCATCGCATAGATAAAAGGCCATTTAAGAAGCTTCACCCATCCTCCAAGGGCAACCTATCCCACAGGGCAGTCAGACCTTAGGTCAACAGACAGAAGGCCATCTAAAGCCTTCTGCTAACAATTTACAACCTCTCAACCTTATCCCCCTTTTGACCTGTCTTATACTATTCTCAGGACGTTAATGAACAAAGGATCTAACAGATTACACAAAACCACATACATTGTACATTGCTCAAAAATTATTTTAGACCCCTTAGCAGAAAAATACCCACAGGCTTAATGTTTCCACCTCTGTGTTTGACGGTGGGGATGGTGTTCTCCTCACCCAGTTCTCCTCTGAATCATTCTGATATTCATTGGCAAACTTAAGATGGGCCTGTACATGTGCTTTCTTGAGCAGGGGGACTGCAGGATTTCAGTCCTTCACGGCTTAGTGTGTTACCAATTGTTTCCTTGGGTACCATGGTCCCAGCTGCCTTAACGTCATTGACAAGATCCTCCCGTGTAGTTTGGGCTGATTTCTCACCGCTCTCATGATCATTGGAACTCCAAGAGGTGAGATCTTGCATGGAGTCCCAGACCGAGGGAGATTGACAGTTCTTTTGTGTTTCTTTCATTCGCGAATAATCGAACAACCAACTGTTGTCACCTTCTTACCAAGCTGCTTGGCGATGGTCTTGTAACCTATTCCAGCCTTGTGTAGGTCTACAGTCTTGTCCCTGACATGTTTCCATGTGTTGTGAATTCTAATAGTTGTGACATTAGAAATGATGAAAACATAATCAAAAAGGTAGGCTACGTGACCCTCCGTTCTGCTGCAAGTCTCCTTTCATTTCATTTGGCACTACAAGAAGCTTAGTGTCCTGGCTAAGCAGGACCTCGCAGCAACCTCAGTTCCTGCAGAGAGTCTTTTCTATACCGGGCTGCTCATAAATCGACTTTGTACCCGCCTTTTTTATATGCATTTGTATGGTGGCGCGCACCCTATCCTATAGGATTCCAGTTCCAAGTTAATATCCAGGGGCGGATCTACCGGGGTGGCATGGGGTCCCTAAAAATAGCCTTGCCACCCCAGTTGGCAGCTTTGAAAACAAAGCTCATCGGAGATTTGCGAGAGCGAATTTGTAATATCCCACTGCAAGTGAATGCAGCACTAGACTCCAACCACCCTCCCCATACCGCCGACCAAAGTTGCTTTCAATTGAACACAAGGAAGGTGCGGACTGACCACAGAAGGCTCAAACTCAAGGAAGCAATTGTTGGCACAGACAGCAGACCACACCGGAGGAATAAGCAATTATCTATTAATGACTGAAGAATAATGAGAAAAGTGCAGGGCTAACGGAGTTACAAAGTTAGTTTTCCTTTTGAATTGATGTTAATTACGTTAACTCGTGAATGCTTTGGTAAAGTTGGTTTGAAGTTTGATATTAAACAAATATTCGAGCGACCGCTTAGCCAATGCTTTTGGCTGCCTAAAAAACGCGTATGTTTAGGGACCATCAACAATTTACAAATTTCAAAAGTCTATAGATTTTCAACAACATGAACTAGGAGCGTCAAAATAATGTTCAACTGTTGAAGATGTATGCATTCATGCTGCACTGCCTCACTGCCTTCATTTTCATCTCGGGTTATAAAAAAAATGCTTCTGTTCAAAATAAATCTTCAAACTTCAAATGTCCACTGACTGCGTACATGTTGCACAGCCTTTATTTTTTAATTTTTATCACACAATTTTAGATGAATTTCAATATTTCAAACTTCAATAGCTTTTTGGTAATGTGACTTATAATTCAGTGTTCACTGACTATGCATACATGTTGCTCAGCCTTTATTTTTAATTTTTTTATCTCTTCATTAACTTTTGCATGTATGCATAGTCAGTGAACACTCTGAAATTAATTTGAGAATTATAGGTCACATTACCAACATGAATTTGGCAACAACAGCAACACTAGCTAAATCAATTGCAGATATCAGAACATACCTACCTGCAGTCTCTGAGTATTATATGTTGTTACTTTGCATCGTACCAGCTGAGTAACAGAATGCAAGTTACAAGTTCATTGTCTTTTCGTCATGTTAATAAATTGATCTTTCATTTGTTTTCTTTATTTAACCCTTATTTAATCTAATATCTTAATAGTCATAATTATTGCCAGAATGTGTGGTGGTTCATGTGTTTACTATATGCTTTGCATCATGTCAGGCTAATTAAAACGGAACCGCATAAAAAAAAAAAAGATTATCCGGATATTCAAAAATAATTTTGGATACTATTCCAATAGTAAAATTCCTTTCAAATCCCCATCCCTAATACAAGATATAATGTAATGTGTGTGTGTATATGTACAGTATAATGTACTGTGTGTGTGTGTGTGTTCCAGGAGGGCCTGTTGCTTCATGTGTGTGTATAACATTGTGTGTGTGTGTGCTCCAGGAGTGGCTGCTGCAGCAGGTGTGTGCCAGCGAGGCTGTGGAGCCGGTGATCTCGTCCCTGGTGGCGGTACTGTTGCAGGGCTGCCAGGACTCCTCCCCTGATGCCAGGCTGCTCTGCGGGGAGTGTCTGGGGGAGCTGGGCGCCGTCGACCCCGGCCGCCTTGACTTGTCGCACACACACACACACGGCAGCCGCAACACCTTCGTGGTGAGGGTCCCTCTAACACACTCACACACTCCCTTATAGACTGCAAGCAAATTCCTAAATCACTGCCAAGGTTCCCAGAAAATTATTTGGGGATTTCGATTTTTGGGCTTTATTTATGTGGATGGAGACAGTATGAGATAGAATGGTGAGAGAGAGAGGGGAAGACATACAGGAAATGGCAGGGAGAAGAATTGAACCTGGTCTCTCTACATTACGGCGTTAGCCCTTAGTGGTGTGTGCACTACCCAGTGAGGTCCCCCCCCCCTGAAAATGGTCATACACACTAAAAAGACAGTTAAACACAACCCACTTGCATTACTAGCACATCTCCCCATGGCATTTGTGAGAGGGAATGGTCGAGTTTACCATGCATCTGAAGAATTCAGAGAAGGTTAGCCAACCCATGTACATGTGTGTCTATTTCAGAGTGGGGTGGAGGACTCTAACTTTGCATATGAGCTGCTCACGGAGCTGACCAGAACATTCCTGGCTTACGCTGATGACGTCAGAGCTCAGGACTCTGCTGCTTACGCTATGCAGGTACGCCAGCACATGCTGACACCACATGCCGACTAGGGTGGTGTGTATATGTTCATATCTTGTGTGTGTGTGTGTTATAGGAGCTGCTGTCCATATTTGAGTGCCGTGAGGGCCGTAATGACTCCCCGGGCCGACGGCTTTGGAGAAGATTCCCCGAGCAGGTCCAAGAGATCCTGGAGCCCCACCTGAACAGCAGGTATATGTACACACACACACACAGTGACTCACAGTCATATATACTCACACGCATACACATGCCCAGTGACTCAGTCATATATACACACACACACGCCCAGTGACTCACACTCATATATATACTCACACATACACACACACACCAAGTGACTCATAGTCATATATACTCACACATACACACACATTCAGTGTGTGTCAGTCATAAATACTCACACATACACACACGCCCAGTAACTCACAGTCATATATATACTCACACATACACACACGCCCAGTGACTCACAGTCAGATATACTCACACATACACACACGCCCAGTGACTCACAGTCATAAATACTCACACATACAAACACGCCCAGTAACTCACAGTCATATATATACTCACACATACACACACGCCCAGTGACTCACAGTCATATATACTCACACATACACACACGCCCAGTGACTCACAGTCATAAATACTCACACATACACACACGCCCAGTAACTCACAGTCATATATACTCACACATACACACCGCCCAGTGACTCACAGTCATATATACTCACACATACACACACGCCCAGTGACTCACAGTCATATATACTCACACATACACACACACGCCCAGTGACTCACAGTCATATATACTCACACATACACACACACGCCCAGTGACTCACAGTCATATATACTCACACATACACACACGCCCAGTGACTCACAGTCATAAATACTCACACATACACACACGCCCAGTAACTCACAGTCATATATACTCACACATACACACCGCCCAGTGACTCACAGTCATATATACTCACACATACACACACGCCCAGTGACTCACAGTCATATATACTCACACATACACACACACGCCCAGTGACTCACAGTCATATATACTCACACATACACACACACGCCCAGTGACTCACAGTCATATATACTCACACATACACACACACATTCCCCGTGACACAGTCATATATATTCACAAACCTATAGGCACGGATGCTACCCCTCTTTCTAACACGTATAGGTACAAAAGCAGTCAGAAGGTGGTGAACTGGTCCAAGCTGAAGAAGCCCATCTACCTGAGCAGTCGAGGCCGCAAGTTCTCTGACTGGTCTGCTACCTGGGCTGGATACCTCATTGGCAAGGTGAGCGAGCCCGACGCCCTGAACGTTCCCAACCCATAACGCCCCCACCCTAACACCTGGGACACACTGCCTGCCATTAGCTGCGATCTGCTGCGACGCGCCTGGAAGTGCCGCCTTTTCCTTTCGGCGCCCATGTTATCAAATGGGACCGGCCACACTGGCTGCGAAGCGCCGCGATTGCCTACGATGATTTCGTCAGCTGGTCAAATTTTTTTACGAGACGCTTGTGAAATCGGCTGCAGGATATGATAAAATACACCATATTACTGTAGTTGATATATATTTTAATTAAAAAACGGCAAGATTTTACTACATTCATTGTCGACTACGGTGAATATTTGTAAAGTTGTAGACTTTATAATTATAATTTTTTTAATTACTTTGGAGGCCTACATACTTTACCAATATTCACCCTATAATAAACCTAACTACACAATGTTGGTAACTGATAGGGAGGTTATTCTGAAGGAAGAAGGTAGGCCGAAAGGAGTCACGACAGCAGAAAGGAGTTTTACTTTGGTTTATTTGTCGAGTACCCGGATCAAACAACCAGTTCAAGACAAACTGATGACATGAGTAAAAACTCTTGTCTCTCAGCCATGCTTAAATACATGAGTTGGACAGTACAGATATAGAAATCACAGAATTACGGGTCTTCAGTGGTCAGTACATTGATACACTAGAGCATTCAGCAGCTGAGGTGGTCGTTAATTAGTTCAAGTCGCAGTTCGTACATGTTTTGCCTCACAGTCTCCTAACTGTCTGGGCTGTGTGCTATATTCTGCTCAGAGAGAGGCCTCGCTGCAGGACCTCTTGACCTTACACATACTTAGGCTGTACATGTACACTGAAAATCTGCCTTACAGTAACAAATTGCCTTTCCATGTGGTTTCCCTGATGAAAATGAATGAAAATAAACGGATTGATCTGTTGAGCTAGCATGCCCGTAGTTGTTTTACTTATTTGAGAGAAACGAGTTGTCACGTGTTGCACGCAACACACACGCATGCAGATATTGCCTACCAAGAGAGAGCCCCCAAGTCGATTTCTAAAATCAGCGGGAGATTAACAACATCAAATTAATTCTCAAAGTTGAAAACCGCAGGGAGTTGTATGACCCCCAGCAACAATTTGACAAGGACAACGTAGATAAGGATCAATGCTGGGATATAGTCAATGCCATGTTTATGTACCATGTCAGCATAAAGGAAAACTCAGAGTAGCTGAAAGGCTTGGTGACCGACGTGGAACAGCTTTGAACCGATTGTGGCGCTGCGCTTCGCAGCCAGTGTGTCCCAGGCATAACACCCCACTCTCTAATGTCCCACCCCCGAACATTTGAGATTTTACCAAAACAAAACTGCACAGAGCTCCCAACTCACGAACGCCCACACAGAGCTCAAATGGCATTGAATCCACACGCTTCCCCAGTGCATGTGCACTCTCCAGACTCCAATGTCTTAACGATCCAACCCCAGACATGTTTGTTCCAACCCACCTTAACATTCTAACCCCTAACATTCTAACCCTTAAAGGCAAGGTAGGTAAGTTTAGCAAAACTAGCAATTTTGTTTGAAAGTATCCAACTGCCCCCACCCCCCTCAAAGCCACTCCCCCAAAACACATGAACACGCTGCGCTGCCGCCTGATTACTGCCAGGAGGACGGCAGGCAAGTAGCCCATCCAATTATTGTATGCGGTCCGAACGCAATGATTGGACGTTTTTGTTACAACCCACAGAAAACAATCAATTTTAGTTTATTGTAAGAGCATTTTATTTATTGATTGCTGTCAGGATGAGAAGTTTATTTCAGCATATTTATGACAAAAAGTGCTTCTCAAAGACAAGACCTACCCTGCCTTTAACGCCTAGTGCTAAGTGTTGTGAAGAAGTTCCCCCTGACCTGTGGTGTGTTGAGGTGACCTGTGGTGTGGAATGTTCCAGGTGAGACATGAGCTAGCCAGTAAGGTGTTCTCCTGCTGTAGCTTCATCATCAAGCACGACTACAAGGTGACCATCTACCTGCTGCCCCACATCCTGCTCTACATGTTGCTGGGATGCAGCCCCACGCAACAGCAGGAGGTAAAGCACGCATGCACACACTGTACACATGCGCATGCATGCACACACACTGCACACATACACACACCGTATACACATGCTTAGGGCAATATTTATGCAATTATTCCACCCGTATGGTGGAACCAATCTCTCCGACTTCATTGTGTGAGCAAGATACCAAATTCTTTACATTTTGAAAATAGCATAGACAATAGCATTAGACCATACGCTTGTGCCTTAGCTGGTAGCCCAGAGCATTAACTGGTACCATGGAGCCTTTGTGGATCCTTGTTTGCGGC
This sequence comes from Hypomesus nipponensis, assembly GCF_054491055.1. Taxonomy (NCBI): domain Eukaryota; kingdom Metazoa; phylum Chordata; class Actinopteri; order Osmeriformes; family Osmeridae; genus Hypomesus; species Hypomesus nipponensis. The sequence goes on along the minus strand of NC_140363.1, from coordinate 3,044,411 downwards.
CACATACTGTACACACAAGCTCACTCTGAACACATGCACTTACACACTACACACACCCTGCGTGAATACACGCTGACATTTTCCTACCTTATGTAAAAAAAATAAAAAAACCTTCTCTCTCTCCTTCTTTCCCCCCCCACCACCCCACTCCTGTTCTCTTTCTCTCTCTGCCCTGGTTCCCTCTCTCTAGGTAACAGAGGAGATTTTGGCAGTGTTGACGGAGGGCGACACTCGTGGGGGGTTGAACCAGGAAACGGCCTCCAGCCTATCACAGCTCAGCACTCAGACTGTGTTCAGCATGCTGGCTCACCTCACACAGTGGAGCAGACACATCCTGTCCTCCAGACACAGTGGTGAGACACATACACCCCCTTTCCACCAACCCAAACCTGGTTTTGTTGTTAGCCAGTTCACACTTGGTTCAACTGGCTTACCTTCTAAGAGCAGGTCTTCTTTTCCTATGGGCCAGAGAGGCTGGCTGCATACCGGCCCTGAAATTACCTGAGTGAAAAAAGGGGTGTCACACACAACACACACACACAAATATACTTGGCACACTGAAAATCCTCATATTGCTCATTCATATTAGACAGGGCACAACGAACACTCACCTTTGTGTGTATGTCTGTGTGTTTGCATAGAGAGTGTGGAGTACCAGAGCGTCGTGGCCTTCCTGAAGAGTATCCCCCAGGACATGCTGGCCAAGGCCTCGCTGCGCTCCAAGGCCTATACACGCTCCCTCATGCACTTTGAGGCTCACATCCTGGAGAACAAAGAGAACGTCCAGGACCACCTCACCTTCCTGCAGGTCAGAGGTCACCACGCAGTATGTAAGCCTCATTGACGCTGATGGGTCAAGCTTTGCCTAAACGCTCTCTGTGGCTGGTCATAGACACTGTATGCGGCGATGCACGAGCCGGATGGAGTGAGGGGTGTGAACGCCCTGCGAAGGGAGGAGCCTTCGCTACGGGAACAGATCCTGGAGCACGAGAGCATTGGTTTGCTGAGGGACGCAACTGCATGCTACGACCGCGCTATCCAACTGGAGTCTGACCAGGTACACATACACACACAGATATTTTTATATTAGGGCAGTCAAGAAAAACGTTTTTATCTACATTAATCGCATGATTGTCCATAGTTACTATAAAATAATCACACATACTCTACTTGTACCAATTAATTTACTGTACCTGCGTTAATTTGCGCTAATCCCTTAATTATTGTGTTAACTTTGACAACCCTCATTTATACAGTATATATTGTGTATATATACACACATTAATGTGCATGGACAGACGTAATTGCATTCAGTCCTTTCAATTTTTCTCTGTCCCTTCTTATCTTTATTTCTTTTTCTTTCTCTGTCTCTGTCTCTCTAGATTGGACACTACCATGGGGTGATGAGCTCCATGCTTGGTCTGGGACAGTTGTCCACTGTCATTACCCAGGTCAATGGAGTACTGGCCAACAGGTAACACTCACACTCACTTATACAAACAACCTGCTGTTGTGACTTTTGAAATGTGTGTGGTGTCCCAACTCTTTTTTCTTCTCTGTGTGTATGTCCGCACAGGCCCAAGTGGAAGTCTGATCTGAACACGTACAGGGTCGAGGCAGCCTGGAAGCTAAGCAAGTGGGACCTACTGGAAGACTACCTGAGCTCAGGTGAACACACAGATACACACACAGACCCACACACTCAATCATTCCAGAGAATATTTTACAGTGCCCAAAAAAACTAAAAAGCTGTCATATTGATCCATGTATGTCTGTGTCACCAGACCGTAAGTCCAGTTCGTGGGGGGTTCGTCTGGGCCAGATGCTGCTGTCAGCTAAGAAGCAGGACTCTGAGCGCTTCTACAGCCAGCTGAAGGTGGTGAGGAAGGAGCAGGTGGTACCTTTGTCGGCCGCCAGCTACGAGTGTGGCACCTATCAGAGAGGCTACGAGTACATCGTCAGGTGTGTGTGTGGACACTTCATAGATGACCTTCTGTTCTATTGTTCCTTGTTCTGAAGGTGGAATCTTTTTGAGACTCTGTGTGTGTGTGTGTAATGCGTATGTTGTCTGTGTGTGATAATCACTTATGGTATTATTCTGTGGGTGTGTATTTTGTGTGGGTGTGTAGGCTGCACATGCTCAGTGAGTTGGAGCATGCATACTCAGACCTCCAGAAGCAAAGAGCAAGCTCTGCCTCCAGCCCGCTTCTGCTGCCTCACCATTGGCCAGATCGGCTGGAGATGACCCAGAATTCGTTCAGGGCAAAGGAGCCAATCCTGGCCCTGCGACGTGCCATGCTCAGCCTGAGCTCTAGGTGAGGACAGCCACACACACACACACACACACACACACACAAACGCTCAAATATATTAGTACATCCACACATGTATACAGTAAATGCAGTCACACACATACACCCACACATTATATTTCACTTTTATGTGTCTGTAATACTTTAATATACATAGTGATTAAAATGATAATTGTTTAAAATTAATTAACGTTAAAAAGATTACGATTTATAAAAGTGTAAAAAAGTTTTGTTTTTTTTGCAATGGACAATGGCACCATATACCGTATTTTTTTTTAACTTTAAGGCGCACTGTTATATAAGCTGCAGCAGCTACATTGAATGATGCGTACATATATAAGCCGCACTGGACTATAAGCCTCAGTTGTTTTCATGTTTAATTACCATATGTAAGGGGTTCGTGCACAGAGGGCCTTTAGTACGAAAGAGACGGCTGCTTGAGGAAGCTCCCATTTATTAGCCGTTAGCTGTAAAAATCCATAGATTAGCCACAGAGAGAGAGATCAAATACATCTTCAAAAGACGTGTTATGATACATGTCAACTGTTGTAGTTCTATGAGCACTTTCACCATGATACTTAGAAAAGACCTGGTCCCTAAAATTCCTGTGTGTGCATGTGCCAGGCCCCAGAGTGAGCAGCTAGTGGGGGAGTGTTGGCTGCAGAGTGCTCGTGTGGCCAGGAAGGCAAGACACCATCAGACAGCCTTCAATGCCCTCCTGAACGGAGAGAACACACACCTGGCCGAACTCTTTACTGAGAAGGCCAAGTGGCTCTGGTCCAAGGTGACACACACACACACACACACTAACCACTCCATATCATGTCTGTTTGATTAATTTTCCCTAGATATCAATGATCCTATTAACATCTTTATGTGCAGACTATTTCAAACAATCAGACTGAACCTAGAACCTGTTTTTTATACTGGTGTCCTTTCTCTGTCTTTGTGTCCAATGTATGTGTGCGTGTACTAATATTTTGTATGTGTCATGTCTGTATGTGTGTCCTGCTTGTGTCCTGTATCTGTGTGTGTAGGGGGATGTGCACCAGGCCCTGATAGTGCTCCAGAAGGGCGTGGCTCAGTGTTTCCCGGAGACCCAGGCCCTGACAGACCCTCGCATCCTGCAGACCAAGGGCAAGGCCATGCTGATGGTGGGCCGCTGCATGGAGGAGACGGCCAACTTCGAGTCCAACGCCATCATGAAGGCCTACAAGGTACCTTGTATCTACCCTACCACCTTCCTACCCTACTCTAGCCTCCCACAGAAGGCTACCCTTCCACCTTCCTACCATACGCTAGCCTGGTGCTTGAAGCAGATCCATTTTTGGATCAAGGCTCCTCCAGGTTCTTATGGGTGTATTCATCTTACAAAGGAACATCAAACAGGCCAAGACTTTTTATGAAAGCACTTGCAGGCAGCTGCACATTCTAGGCAAATAGGTTCACAACCGCAAAGAGCGAGTAATTACAGTCATCTTTTGAAATCGGGAACAATTAAAAGGTGTTTGCAGTCTTCACTGGTCTTTTCTCAGCGTCTCTGGCCTCTCTGGGTTTCTCTTCACCTGCTGGCTCAACACCTGTACTTTCTCCAGCTTCACTTTCTCTGACTCGGCGACTACATGCTGTGTACATTGTCTCTGCTATACTGCACACAACCACTTGACTAACAGTCATGCACATGTGCACCCACTTTATGCGTCATTAGTTTAATTGGTACATTAATACCTATTTTTCCCATTTTGTTATCATTAAAATGTAAGCCATTAAAGTCCTGCAAATAACCTGAAGTGGTTCAAAGGTAAACTGTAAAGTGCCAGAGGTAAAAATGAACTAATAGAAGTTTCGGAAATAAAATTCATATTAAAGTTAAATATAACTTGAAATATACTTAAAAATGTATGTTAACAATTCCTACAGGAGTTCTAACTTGTTGATTAATTGCAAACCTTACACACTACACTGCACTCTCTTGAGCATTATTTGGAAAAAAATATAATGACCCAAAACATACTGTTCAGTTCAGACATATGTCAGAACTACCATAGAAGTAAGACGAGTAAGACGGTAGACTTCAAATCATGGAATAGCATAATGACAGCATAATGACAGCTTAATGTCCTGATTTAAACCCCACTGAGATGTTTGGGATAATTTGGTCAGAAGGGTGAAAGCGAAACAACCTATTTTTACATCACATTTTTGTGACTTTCTGCAGCAGTGTTAGAAAAAGCTTTCTGAACAATAATGTTGTTGAGCCTTATTTGAATTAAATTGCAGAAAGACTGTCATGTGGTCAGCTTTGAGTGTCAACATTTAGATGTAATGAATGGTACAAAACCATTTAATGATTATTTTATTTCAAATTGGTTATTTGTTGTTTGTTATAATTTCAAAGGACATGAAGACATTAAACGGCATACATTTCAATAAACTATTGCAGAGCTTCAAATTGCAACCATTTGGTCGCATATGCTTCCAAAATTGCATCTGTGTGGCCTCAAAATATACAGTACTGTGCAGAAGTTTTAGGCAGGTGTGGAAAAAATACTGTAAAGTTAGAATGCTTTCAAAAATAGACATGTTAATAGTTTCTATTTCTCAAAAAAAAAATGCAAAGTGTGTGAACAGAAGAAAAATCTACATCAAATCAATATTTGGTGTGACCACCCTTTGCCTTCAAAACAGCATCAATTCTTCTAGGTACACTTGCCCACCGTTTTTGAAGGAACTCGGCAGGTAGGTTGGCCCAAAGATCTTGTAGAACTAACCACAGTTCTTGTGTGGATTTAGGCAGCCTCAGTGGCTTCTGTCTCTTCATGTAATCCCAGACAGACTCGATGATGTTGAGATCAGGGCTCTGTGGGGGTCATTCCATCACTTCCAGGACCCCTTGTTCTTATTTACGCTGAAGATAGTTCTTAATGACTTTCGCTGTATGTTTGGGGTCGTTGTCATGCTGCAGAATACATTTGGGGCCAATCAGATGCCTCCCTGATGGTATTGCATGATGGATAAGTACCTGCCTGTACTTCTCAGCATTGAGGATAGCATTAATTCTGACCAAATCCCCAACTCCATTTGCAGAAATGCAGCCCCAAACCTCTAAGGAACCTCCACCATGCTTCACTGTTGCCTGCAGACACTCATTCGTGTACTGCTTTCCAGCCCTTCGGCAAACAAACTGGTAGGGCCTATATAGCAGAGGACGGACCCTCCTGATTGGACAGATGGACTGTCTGTCTTTTAACATGAAGAAGAGGTGAAAAACAAGGAAAAGCGCCTATTTTGAAAACATGAGTATTCCTGAAGATACTTTCGCTATTTTTAAGAATTATTGTGATGCAGGGCATTCATATGACGTGATAGTTGATATGTTGTCAACCAAACACAACATCAGGATGAGTATAAGCACTTTGAAGTCACGTTTGAGAGAACCAGTTCAAGTTTCAAGTTTTTATTGTTAGGTGCACAGAACAACATAAGGTCAAACTGGGCACTAAAATTCTTGGGACAAGACAACACAAGTAACCTAGCATAACATGACATATAAGTACTAAGAACATAGATGTAATCTATGATAAGCTCAAATAAAATAGAATACAATAAAAATAAAAGAATAATAATTTACATCCTAATATACCAAAAAGTATGCAATGTACAATATAATTGACTAGACCTCTAATACACATAATGACTATACCTACTGACTAGGGAGAAATGTATCAATGTCCATATCAATGTCCATTCAGAAGCCTGACGACCCCAGTATAGAAACTATTGTCCAGTCTGCTAGTGAGACCGAATGCTATGGTAGCACCTGTCAGAAGGCAACAGGGTAAAGAGACTGAAGGATGGGTGGTAACAGTCTCTTAGGATCCTGCCAGCTATCCGTGTTTTTCACCTCTCCTTCCTGTTAAGACAGACAATCCATCTGTCCAATCAGGAGGGTCCGTCCTCTGCTTTATAGGCCCTACCTTTTCCGGTAGTAGTTAATGTTATGTTTTATGATTTGTTGAAGTGTTTACATATTTGCTGTCGTGGTTATTTTTTGTCATTGGGTTTTATGATTTGATGAAATGTTTTCCTGTTTGCCGTTGTCTTTTATGATTTGCTGTTGCGTTTTTTCTATTTGCTGTTGTGATTTGCACTTCAGGGCCAACGTAAGATTGTTACTTTAACATTAACACAGACTACAGGACCATTTTAACACCAACCCTTAAAGACTAAAGACCCATATACACAAGCACAGAATTTCCTTTTTTTTCTATGGTTGTTTATATTGAGTTGATTCTGTGGTTGTTTGTTTAGGTCGTTGTTTTCTATAGCAATTTTTTATCGTTGTGGTTGTTTGTGTTGCTATTTATATTGTTGTTGTTGTTGTTGTTGACATTGAAGTTTGTCATTCACGTTGTTGTGTGCCAGGATGTTACAAGCCTGCTGCCGGAGTGGGAGGATGGGAACTTCTACCTGGCTAAGTACTATGACAAGGTCATGCCCACAGTGACAGACAAAAAGCTGGAGAAGCAGGGGAACCTCATCCGCTACATTGTCATCTTCTTCGGGAAGTGAGTAGCTCCACCAACCCAGTATCATACTTCTAACCCTAAGCAGCTCCACTTCCCAAAACATCTTCATGCAAGAGGATGAGTCTCAAAGAGCTCATCGATGGTGTGCTTCATAAGTCTGGTTTAAAGTGTCATACTGAGAGTCTACATCATAGGTTTAGTGCATAAGCTTATCACAGGTCGAGTTCATTAGCTCATTGCAGGACTACTTTGTAGGTGTAGTGCCCAAGCACATCGAGTGTCAGGCAAACAAGCCAAAACTAATTTAGAACACACAACACATTCTAGGGAAATCAAAACACAGCAACCATAACATCCAGTGCCAATAAATAACTAAAAACATACTGCTGCAATTAAAAAGATTATGTTGATGTTGTTGGCAGTTTGTTGTTGAAGTTGTTGTGTGATAACTGACTTATTTGGTTAGTCAGTTCTTGGGTCTAGTCTACTTCCTAAGCTCATCGTAGGTCTGCCTGCTGTATTCCTCCCTGCTGTATGATGTCCTCTCCAGAGCTCTGCAGTTTGGGAACCAGTACATCTACCAGGCCATGCCCAGGATGCTGTCACTCTGGCTGGACTTTGGGGCCCGGGTGTACGAACAGGAGAAAGGTGGGTGGCTCCGGCCCCTGGAGGGCTGTGGTTTTGGGCCTTTCTGAAGGGAGTTCACCTTGACTGTTAGGGTTTCATTGCGTGTCTCATCGTGACTCCAGGTCTGTGGTTCTTCAAGGTTGTGAGGCAGTCCGTCGGGGCTTCTAGTTTTAAGACTGTGTGTGTGCGTGTGTGTGTCAGTGGGTCGTACGGACAGGCAGATGCGTGCAGAGCTGGGGAAGATCAACGCGGTGGTGAGCGAGCACTGCGCCAACCTGGCGCCCTACCAGTTCATCGTGGTGTTCAGCCAGCTCATCTCTCGCGTGTGTCACTCCTGCGACGAGGTGTTCTCCGTGCTCATGGCCATCGTGGCCAAGGTCCTCCTGGCCTACCCCCAGCAGGCCATGTGGCTCATGACGGCTGTGTCTAAGGTCTGGGCTCGGGGAATGTCCCACTCACAAAATCTCGCACACACACATACATTCTTTATCTTTAACCAACTCCCACGTGAAATCACTAACTTTTAAATTCAAATTTTTGGTTCATCACAATCAGTTCTATGTGTTACACATAAACTGTGTTTTTCTCGTTTCAAGTTTATATCAGGTGTGCATTAACAGTCGTCGAAATATGAAATGCTTGCTCTACGTGTGTGTGTGTGTTGCAGTCGTCTTACCCCACCCGTATGAACCGCTGTAAGGAGATCCTCACCAAGGTGGTCAGTCTGAAGGAGTCCCTACGCAAGTTCATAGGAGATACCAACAGGCTGACCGACAAGCTGCTGGAGCTCTGTAACAAACCGGTACAGACACCATGCCAACACACACACACCACGCCAACACACACACACACAGATGTTACATAACATACCCACATACAGGACACCCGCATACAGATGCACGTAATCACTGTGTCGCATATTCAACTTGTTTGTGTTTTTAATTTACACTGTGTGCGTGCTCTATTAGGAAAAGCAGTACGATTTACACCAAACACCAACTACACTAGTTGGACATTAACAAATAAGTTGCTTCTACAGTGCCCATATAAAGGACTTCTTCAAGGTTTATCGTTTTACAACAATGAATGTGTGCGCTCGCTCCAGGTGGACAGCAACAACACCACCCTGAGCATGAGTGTCCACTTCAAGCAGCTGAAGCGCCTGGTGGAGGAGCCCTCCTTCAGCGAGGTCCTCATACCCCTGCAGGCGCTCCTCATCCCCACTCTGCCCTCCACCAGCGGGGCCAGCACCAAGCACGACGCCTTCCCCGGCCGCTGGGTCTACCTGGCCGGCTTCGAGGACACGGTCAGTGTCTGATCCCTGTGTCGGTTTTCAAGGTCGGTCGCGACCTGGTATGTGTGGGAACGTGTGTGGGAGATGGAGGGGATTTTTGGTCATAAATGCATCATTGCTTTCGTCTGTCCTTTTTCCCTAGGTTACCCTAGGTATGTAGTGAGTTCATTTTTCTGAACGTGTATGTTTGTGTCGGTTAGCAGTTTTTGTGCTTTACATAAAGTGTTTGTAGGTGGACCAGTGTCCATTTCCTCTGAATGTGTGTGTGTTTCAGGTGGAGATCCTGGCATCTCTGCAGAAGCCTAAGAAGATCAGTCTGAAGGGTTCAGATGGACAGAGCTACACCATGATGTGCAAACCCAAAGATGACTTGAGGAAGGACTGTAGGCTTATGGAGTTCAACTGTCTCATCAACAAGGTAGGTGTGTGTGTGTGTGTTCAGACGATAACCAAGGACTGGACTGCTTACGTGCGTGTGTGTGTTTGTTTGAACGATAACCAAGGACTTAACTGCTTATGGGTGTGCGCGCGTGTGCGTCCAGTGCCTCCGTAAAGACGCTGAGTCCAGGCGGAGGGAGCTGCACATCCGTACCTACGCTGTCATCCCCCTCAACGAGGAGTGCGGCATCGTGGAATGGGTCAACAACACCGCAGGACTGAGACACATCCTCATCAAGCTGTACAAGGAGAGAGGTACACACACCCCCACCCACAGACACACACACAATTGGGCATAACTGCACCAACAAGAATACGTCATTCTCCTGTGTGTGTGTGTGTGTGTGTGTGTGTGTGTGTGTGTGTGTGTGTGTGTGTGTGTGACCCAGGTATCAGCGTGTCAGGTAAGGAGTTGAGGAAGATGGTTCTTCATAAGACGGCAGCGTTTGAGGAGAAGCTGAGGGTCCACAAGGAGCTGTGTTCTCGACATCCCCCTGTCTTCTACGAGTGGTTCCTCCGAACCTTCCCTGACCCCACCACATGGTACACCCAAACCAGATTAACTAAAGCCGTTGACTCTCCTCATAGAGGGTTTCTTATAATGTCCAGTATTGTGGAAGCCCTATTCTAAATCACATTATCTTATTATATGTTGTTGTGGATAATGTTGTTGTGGACAAGTTCCCTTGTATAGTGAAATAAATCCAAGTCTCGAAGTGAATATTATTAGAAGAAAATTATTTTAAGTCCCAACAAGTCATAAATGAGGCTAAGTCCCAACATTGAAAAATAAATTAAGTCCCAACAGATGAAAAATAAACTCCAAAAGTCCAAAACAGACGCACTGGAACTCATTCTGATGCAAAGGTTTATTCCAACACGGTAAAAAAAGGTATCCAAGTGAGTAAGCTCCCAAGAGCAGACTGTCCGTTTCTCTCCGGACAGTCCCTTATATACTGTATTTTCTTCCTATTATTTGTGTCATTTTTTGTTATTAGTACAGTTGGTCACAGATACATTATGCACCCTTACATTATTGGTCCCTTGTCCTGGGGTTTCAGATTACAGGTGTTTTCCTAATACAACAACAATTCTCCCAATTTACGACCAGTGGCACTGGCCCTATGACAATTCTCCCAATTTACGGCTAATGGTACTGTCCCTGAACTCTGCAGTTAGATATGAGTGTGTGGGCGCAGGGTCTCAAACTTGCCACTTTATTTATTAGTGGGGGGCCTCATGCCTGTGAAAGTAGATGCATGTCTTCAAGTGTTTTTTTTCCACATTCCTTAGCCCCTAATATCCAGATCTTTACACTTTGGGCTTAATATTTTCTACCGGTTTGTAGTATTAATAATAATCAGTCAACAGCTTAACATATGGTTTCCAGTAATATAGAATATACAAAAAATGTGGATAAAAGTTTAATTTTAAATCAGATAAACCATTAATCATAAATCATAACCTATCTTCATCATGACAACAATGTGATATCAAATTCTACGTCAATGTGTGCTCCTCTATGTGTGTTTGTGTATGTGCCTTGCATGCGTGTTTGTATAAATGTGTGTTTGTATATATGAATGTGTGTGTGCAGGTACAGCAGTCGCTCAGCGTACTGTCGCTCCACAGCGGTCATGTCCATGGTGGGCTACATCCTGGGGCTGGGAGACCGCCACGGAGAGAACATCCTGTTTGACTCGCTCACCGGAGAGTGTGTACACGTCGACTTCAACTGTCTCTTCAACAGGGTGTGTGTGTGTAGAGGTTTCATCATTTCCATCTGGCATCACTGTCATGTTGCCCATCGGCTCTATCTTTATATTTACCTCCTTCACTCTCTCGCCCTTCCGCCCCCTCTCTCGCCCCTCCTCCCCCTCTCTCACCCTTCCTCCTCTCCCCCTTCCTCCCCCCACTCCCCCGTCTCCCCCTTCCTCCTCCTCTCTCCTCCAGGGAGAGACGTTTGATGTTCCAGAGGTGGTTCCGTTCCGTCTTACCCAGAACATGGTCCATGCCATGGGTCCCATGGGCACAGAGGGCCTGTTCAGACAGGCGTGCGAGGTCACCCTCCGCCTGATGAAGGACCAGAGGGAACCCCTCATGAGGTGTGTACACACAGACAGACATATACATGGTACTTAAAAATACACACATGTACAATGCCGGTATATAACTTTTAGAACACCAGAATTTTCGCAGTTTTCATTGACATTTAAGCAATCCCACAAATTGCCTGAAATGGTACAAAGGTACACTGTAACTTGCCAAAGGTAAATAGAAAAGAAAAATTTAATATTTTTTGTAAAAATAAACTAAAAACTAAAGTTTTGTTTAATGAAAACTAAAGAATGACTTGCATTTCTGAGTTATACACAAAAGCCAACCTTGTTGACCCATAACCGAACCACAGATCCCAGACCTAAACAGGTCCAACAAACCTAAATTGTACTATCCAATGCCTGCGGTCAAAGGCTCTACAATGAAGCCATCTTACATCTTGTTACTCGTGTGGTTAAAACATTCAGTGTTGACGTTGTTGAATAGAAAGCAGACTAGCAGCAGCAGTACAGGGTTGTGTTGTTGTCTCTGCCAGTGTGCTCAAGACCTTCCTGCACGACCCTCTGGTGGAGTGGAGTAAGTCCTCCAGGGGGCCCGCTACAAAGAACCAGGCCAGCGAGACTGGAGAGATTGTCAACGAGAAGGTACTTGTGCACACACACACACACACAGTCTGGACAAAGTTTGTTTAGACTGACGCAAAATGACTTGCCATGAGGATATTGTACTTCTTTCTTACCTTTCTTTCCCTATCTGTCTCTTTGTTCTCTATTTTCTGTCTATTCCCCTACCTTTTTCTCTCTACTTCCCCCCTCTCTCTCTTCCTCTTTCTCTCTACCTGCCCCTCTCTCTTTCTTCCTCCCCCTCTACCTGTCTACCTCCCCCCCTCTCTCTACTTCTCTCTCTACCCGTCTACCTCCCCCCCCCTCTCTACTTCTCTCTCTCCCTGTCAACCTCCCCCTCTCTCTACCTCTCTACCTGTCTACATCCCCCCCCTCTCTCTACCTGTCTACATCCCCCTCTTTCTCTCTACCTCTCTCTCTCCCACCTCTTCCCTTCCCCCCCTCTCTCTCTGTCTACCTGTCCCTGTCTCTTTTCTTCCCCCTCTCTCCCACCCTCCCCAGGCTAAGACCCATGTATGTGAGATCGAGCAGCGCCTGCAGGGGGTGATAAAGAGCAGGAACAAGGTCCTGGGCCTGCCTCTGTCCATCGAGGGCCACGCCCACTACCTCATCCAGGAGGCCACCGATAACAAGCTGCTCTGTCTTATGTACCTGGGCTGGGGGCCCTACTTGTGACGCTCATGCACAAACACATACACTCCAGAAACGTAAACACATGCATGCATACATACATGCACGTACGTACATGCTTTTTGAGAGGCTGAATAGTTTGTAAACTATGTTGCTTTTTGGTTCAGGTCTATTCTGTCCTCGGGAACAAGTGTTGTATTGCTTCACATTCTGTATACAGTGGAATAGATGTGTTTCCTGCACTCATAAATTATGTGATATTTTTGGCATAATTCCTGTGTTAGCATTGGTTCTATCCTATCTGATGTCAGGGAGGAAGGTGTGTCTGTGTTTTAATCTCTTAACCCTGCTGGTCAGATTACTGTAGGAGTTAGTCTGTCAAATGGCTATTTTAATCCCAACACACAGACACAACCATTGGATATGGCTGCTGGACAGAATTGTCCAATCAGATCACTCCTCTTATGCTCTAACACCAAATAGAACGGGGTTACACCGTCAGGTAATAGCCTAAGAGGATGAACCAGAAGGCTATCTGGCAGAGTAGCGAACAGTGAACAAGACATTAGACTCAAAAGAGTAGTCAAGAGATCGGATCTGTTGCTCTGCTATGAGTTCCGACACTCAGAGGGTGACCGTCTGCTTTGTTATTGTCTTCCTCCTTTTCGTCAACGCTCTGCTGTTGTTCCAGCTTACGTTTAGGTAGGCCTAACTGGAAGAGTGAAAGACCAGGCCTGTCCAGAGAGACTGAAGAGAAGAAGGGTAGGATTCCCATTAACCAAATGGCATAAATGCAGCCTAAGACATAACACTAATTATTTTTGTTAAAGTTAGTTGTCATGACGTGCATTAAACTACAAATATGTACAACGCAGCAAGACAGTTGTGAAATTGAGGACTTAAATGTTTTTAAATGCGGCGGGTTTTAATCTGCGTCACGGCGCTGGAGTTCTGCGCAGAGTGCGCGCAAGCCTCTGTCGTCACCAAATCGACGCCCCAAGCAGCGAACCGGAGGATCCTATCTGCACAAGTCAACACAAAGCCAGTCGTCATTCAAAGGATGAACCCAGAAAGGTGTGAAGGATGTTTCAAAAGCGGCAATGTCGTGTCACGTCATTGGAGTCAGTGGGGCGAAAGATGCCACCGCTGTTGTTGACATGTTTTTGAAGGATGTCACAGACACTGGAGCTTTAATCCCGTGGATAATATGTACGAAGGAACCCATGGCCGCTAATTCCTGTTACCGGTATTCTAAAGGTGTCGTAGGACATCGTTTTCAAGTGTAAGCACATTAACATCCTTTGCGACAAGCTACCTGGAGAAGATGGATTTCTCAAGGTTGGCCGTAGACGCTGGTGCGTTTATTAACCGAGCTGTTCAGGTAAACACACGCTTTCGTCACGTATTGTACATCAGCTACGATCATTTGCAGGTCTGCAGCCAATTTGAAACGTTCTTAACTTCAGTATACGGAGGAGACTCTGGGACAGGCGGAGAAGACAGAGTTGGAGGGCAGCTTGGAGGATCTCCTTGCCAAGGCTGACGTCATCAAAACCAGGACGGATCAGATCATCTCACAGACTGAGGTTCTACTTCAGCCCAATCCAGGTTAGTCTGTCTCTCCACTGGTCATATTACCAGTGGGATGGAAGATCTTTTTGTCTACCTCAGTTAGCCGTCCCCATCAAACTAGTCTTGATAAAGTAACAATGTCTTCACCTTCCGTGATTTACTTTCTGGGGAGAGACACGAGGCTAAGGGCCGAAGTATAAGCATGAGCCCAAGTGATGTCAAGGTTATGTAATGAAGGCCTACATGCATCCTCATGCAGGAATGTGGAGTAGAACCAAAGAGCAAGCTCTAACCCTCACTGATCTTTACTGTTACTTACATTTGCATTATAGTTACTGGAGTTGCTGTTGTTACTTACAGTAAGTGGGCCTAGCTACATGCACTTTAGTACATGGCTCTGTGCTCTGGTTTGACCTTTGACCCCTGACCTGCAGGAGCACGTATGGAGAACCTGCTGTATGAACATCTGGACTGGAGCGCCCCTCCAAGGCCATGCCCCCACGAGGTGCTGGGAGAAACCATGAGCCAGGCAGGGCTAGAACTCGGATCTAACACACCCTATGGTATTGCTCTCACCTGCACGCCTGGGCCTAGAAACCAACACACCATATGGAACTACTACAACACTGGGACTTGATCTATACCCTATCTTTAGGACCCAGCCATGGATCACTCCAACAGGAACTGCTATAGTACATATACATTTCTAACTGGGGCTTAACACACCCACTGATAGTACCTTAACAAGATCTATACCTTTACATACCTACAACTTCCCTACTCAGAACCCAACAAAGAAACTGTGACACCACCCATTTCTTACCTGTTAACCTGTTCCTGTGTGTGTGTGTGTGTGTGTGTGTGTGTGTGTGTGTGTGTGTGTGTGTGTGTGTGTGTGTGTGTGTGTGTGTGTGTGTGTGTGTGTGTGTGTGTGTGTGTGTGTGTGTGTGTGTGTGTGTGTGCGTGCGTGCACATGTATGCAGGGACTGCTCTGCTGAAGTGTGGGGAGGCTCAGAGGCAGTTTGGGAGTGCAGAGAGGAAGTTCATCCAGAGCACGGCCATACACTTCCTGTCTCCTCTACGTAGCTACACTGAAGGGGAATACAGAGACATACAGGTAACACTAACACACACACACTCTCTCTCACACTCACACACATACGCCCCTCACACACTGTGCATACAATACATACATTCTCGATAAAAACAACAGCAGTTCAGTACCTGTGTGTGTGTGTGTGTGTACAGAATGAGCGGAAGCTGTTGGTGAACAAGCGTCTGGATCTGGACATAGCCAAGACGAGGCTGAGGAAAGCTCATGAGGCCGATAGAGAGGCCAGAGTGAGTATCAACAAAATACCATGAAGGGCATGGAGTCAAGCACAACTGTCCATTTTATAATTCTCCCTCTCTCTCTGCCCCTATCTCAACCCTCTCTCTCAACCCCTCTGCCCCTCTCAACTTCTCTCTGCCCCTCTCTCACTCTCGCTCTCTCTCACTCTCACGCTGCCCTTCTCTCAACTCTCTGCTCCTCTCAACTTTATCTCTCTGCCCCTCTCTCGCTCGCTCTCACTCACTCTCACTCTGTCCCTCTCTCTCAACTCTCTACCCCCTGTCTGTCTCTCTGTCAGAATCTGAATGCTAACCCTTTGGGAGATGACTACGTGGTCTATGCCTCCTACATGTTCAGCTTCCTACGAGTCAAATGGCTGAAGGTGTGTTCTATCACTAATAATATAACAAAATGACCCAAATGGTTTTGTGTCTCCGTTTTCTCAGTGGCTGATCTCTGTCATTCTATTGGCTGATATCTTTGTTATCCTATTGTATTGGCTAATCACCTTGCTGGCAGATGTGGGCCCAGGAGATCTCCCAGGTAAGTCACAGAACACGTTCTCCTGGGTTATTGGTGCATATTTTAAGTCTGCATATTTCAAGTGTCTGTAAGTTAGTAGTATTATTGATTGTGTGTGTTTGGGTGTGTCTGCAGGCAGAGATGGAGCTGAGGATCTGTCAGAGCTTGTTCGACCGACAAGCTGAGGTCACCAAACGCCTACTGGAGGGGATTAGCAACACTCACGTAAGTACACACACACATATGTACAGTACAAACAAACACAGGAAATCCTATACAGTATGAACATGTTCAGATTTGTTGATACCCCTTCACAAAAAACTAACAATGACAAATTTCCACTGAAATAATTTGAAACTGACTAAAGTAATTGGCATCCACCCTTTTTTATAATAGAAGTCCGATTTTGTTTTCCAACACAAAATTGTAAATAATAAAACAAATGAAAATGACATGAACAAAAAACCTAATATTGTTGCACAACCTTTAGAGGCAACCCATGCAATCAAATGTTTTCTGTAGCTCCCAAGCTGACTTTTCCCGAGAAAACTGCTTCAGCTGTCTCAGGTTTGATGGGATGCATTTTGGGTCACCTGTTGGAAGACCCATGACATGCAGCTTTTTATGTTTTTCTTTCAAAAGTGGACTCCTCTCAGATGGTGCGATCAGAAACTGACGTACCTTGTGGTGTACCAGTGTGGTGCACACAATGATACCAAACTGCACGTTGACTACTTTCCTCCTTTTAAAAAGGCTGAATGACTGATTTACAAGATTGGAGACATGGGTGATACTAAAAGATAATTAATTGATTTGGAAAATTACAATCAAATTATTTATTATCCTTTCTAAGGTGTACTAACAAAGCTGTCCGGGCCATTTTAGAGTATCTTTGTAGAATGAGCAATTCACAGCTCCTTTGGTTTATTCTATGACACACCAAAGGCATGCAAGTATACATGATGCAATAGCTTTTAATGTTATCACTTCATGAGGTGTATGGTTAGCAACAAATTTGAGCAAGTCTGTGAATAGATATATATATATATATATATACACACACACATACGGGTCCACACACACTCCTGAATGTATACTACACACACACAAACATGTACAGTACACACACAGCCCTACCCTGA
Organism: Hypomesus nipponensis; assembly: GCF_054491055.1. Classification (NCBI taxonomy): domain Eukaryota; kingdom Metazoa; phylum Chordata; class Actinopteri; order Osmeriformes; family Osmeridae; genus Hypomesus; species Hypomesus nipponensis. The sequence goes on along the minus strand of NC_140363.1, from coordinate 3,027,331 downwards.
TGGTAACATTGGCTCTGTGTGTGTGTCAGGCCAACCACATGCGTAGTCTGTGTGACTTTGTGGATGCCCAGGCTTCGTACTACGCCCAATGTGACCAATACACCCAAGAGCTCCAGAGGCAGATGTCCAGGTCTGGTGAACACTGTGTGTGTGCGTGTGTATTTGATGTACATGGACGTCGGTTTGTGAATGTTTGTGTGTGTGTGTATTTACACATTTTTATGTTTGTATGTGTGTGTATTTGCATTAGGGCTGGGCGATAATTTTTTAGCGATTTATTGAAGTCATGACTTCCTTCAATAAAGATGTCTTAACATCAATTCATTCGATAATGTCATTTATTATATGGCAACGACGGTACGACCTAATGGGGAGTCATGCCAGAAGCGTATTGCCCTCCTCAGCGGCCAATACGGCTCCATGTTGCCCTCTGACGTCATCTTCAAAATGAGCGACGAGTCAGCTGCTGAGTTTTACTATCCAGATGATGCTGAAAAGATTTGTCATCGAAAGTGAGGATGAAGACTAGACTCTTTTAATCACTTGTGTCGTAGTCCATTTAAGTTCTGTGATGCAGCAGGAAGTTGCATAGAAATGGTAGCCTACGCTCACTAAAATATATTGAGCACCTCAAGTGGACTAGCTAATGTTACCCACGGAAAATGAGTCTTATTGCCGAAAACAGTGGCAGCGATAGCCATGGCGAGTAAGCAACTTCCAATGAAGAAATTATTGATAAAAAAGCTTCGTCATCTTCAGTTATTTGGAAGTGGTTTGGCTTTTTGAAATCCAACACAGAGCAGATCAATGTTTGGTGCAAATTGTGTAGTAAACAAACTACACAATTGGTGGCTACCAAGTCTGGTAATAAGACAAACCTTTTTTTAAACCTGAAGCAAAATCACTAATTAAAACATGCAGAAAGTGTGAGTTTGTGCCTAAAGCAAGGTTTTAAAAAGCTTAACCCTAGGTATGTGCTCCCTGGCCGCAAACATTTCTCTCACACCGCGCTGCCTAAACTTAATGCCGAGTGTAGGGAAAAAGTTGAGGAAGAGACTTATTTTGCTACTACTACGGATCTGTGGTCTATTGTCTTATCGCTATCGAATGGAAATATAAATATCTATATCGATAATTATTTTACCCATATCGCCCAGCCCTGATTTGCATTAACATCTGTGTCGACTCCTTGCAGCATCCCAGCTGTGTTCTGTTCTAACAACTGGCAGTCGACACCCAATCGGAGCCTGGCAATCAACCATGGAAACGGTCAGCCAATAGCAGCCAACCAGACAGTCAACCTCACTGCCATCGAGGTGACCAGCCTGCTGTTAGACATGAACCAGGCTGCCAGCCAAACCCCAAACAATCCCCCAGCCTCAATACCACCACAATGGGCAACAGCAACAACCAACCAGGAGAACAGCCAGCTCTTGTCAACCAACCAGCCATTAGCAACCAAAACTGAGACCAATCAAACGTCCAATGAGCCCTTGACAACCAACCAGGCAACCAATCAGTCCCCATTAGTTAATGGAGAAGTGAACCAATCAGGGGTTGAGTAGTGTGTGTATTCAAGGTGTGGTACCAGGGTTGGAGAGTTGAGAGGAGGACTCAGTTTTGCCAAAACGTGTGCAAGCTGTATGATCTCAATGGTTATTATGCAACGAATTATGTGACTGTATGTCAGTCTTCTGTAAACAACAGATGCATTGTGGGAGGATAATATTAGTACAGCCGACTGTTGTTATGTGATCTATAGACTGCTAGCAAAATTACGTATAGTCACGGTGGGTGCACACTGCTACACTCTAATGAATCATTTGATGAAGGATGTTTGTGTTATTGTTCATTAGTAGATCGTGTTTCTTTTTAAACAGGTGGATTATATGAAACATGTCACAGTCTGCCATTTTGTTATTATGCTGTGTCATCTGAGTAGAATCTGTTGTCCGAGATCATGGACCTCTGTGTAAACAAACAAGTGGAAATGAATATTAGTTATGATACATTATCATCATTATTATAACTAGTGCAGTACCTGTTCTCACGAGATCCATGGCTCCATCGCGTAGTACAGCTCAACATGCGGTGGACGCCATATTTATTTATTGCAAACCGCTCATCAAAACAATGTTACACTCACATTTTATTTTGTACAGTGCCCGGTTTAAGAGATAATCGAGCCACAGGTATTCCTGCCTTTATATTTGCATTAACATTCACTACAACTGGTTAAGCTTCTCTGCTCATCAATTTGATCAGTTCCTCAACCCAAATAGATAATGACCCATTCATTCGAATCAGGTGTGTTGGAACAGGGAAACATCTAGAACACACAGGACGGCGGGCCCTAAGGACCGGGCCAGTCTTTCTGCTGATAGGGAACAGCACCCTCGCTCTTATGTCTGTGTGTGTGGAATCTGATGGTGTCTGAGAGTTAATTCACTCTGTTAGTTACAAGCTGTCTGTCAGTCTATCAATCTGAGTCTATCTAAACCAGTCAACTTCAACGTTTGACTAGAAATCCTCATTAAATGGTGTAGCAACTGATGGTAAACAGATAAGTTGTTAAATGATCAATTAACTGTGCCAATATGTGGGTTTGTGTCTGTGTGTGTGTGTTCATAGAACCATTCAAATATCGAGGTAAATACACTGATGTTGTCTTAAGTTTGTGTGTTTGTAAATGTTGATGTTGATAGAGCTATTAAAATGTTAGAAGAAACACTAATGGCTGAGTTGTGTGTTTGTACATCCTGTATGTGTAAGGGTGTATGTTTTTTTAAGTGTGTGTTTGTGAGCCCCTGCACCCCAATTTCTTTCCCTGCAGTCTGAGGTCATTTTCCATGCGGTAACCTGTTGCCATGGGAACGGAGGACTGGGAGGCGGTCAACAGGCTTGACAGGGTCTCTTGCATGTTCCATGTTCTCAAACATAATCTTGGTCACACACACGCAATCTTTCACTCTACCCCCCCCCACACACACACACACACACAATCTCTCACTCTACCCCCAATCTCCCCCCCCACACACACGTTCCCCCAAGCCTCCCGGTGTGAAGCTGGCTGAAGGTCTTTGTGTCCAGATGTTGATATATTTCTCTGCTCTGTGTCTACCAATGATGCCCTGCATGGAAAGACAAAAAGCTTTTTACATCCGTTGAGGTCAGATTGTGCATTGTTTAATTGAATAATAACATTCACAAAAAAAAGGCAATTCATTTTTTGCATTCACGCAACAACAAACACACACACACACAGTCTACAGGGATGTAAACACCCACTGTAAAAGTCTCTAATATGTTCTGTTTCCAATAACAGTTAATTATAGAATGTGTTTCAGGGTGATGTCCGCTCCTCTGAGCCAAGCATAACAATGGGTTATCTCTCTGTACACACATACACACATGTGCATACAGGCTCCCCCGGTTCTGCTGTGACAGAGTGAGTCAGATTCAGAGCTGGCAGCTGTGGGAGAAATTGAAGGATTTACAATTTGTATTCGTCACAATCAGTTGTACAAATCGTACTTGTACTAGTCCTACAAGTTGTACCATATGTGTGTTGGTGTCACCGCCCCTGCATGTGTATGTGTTCACCTCGCATGACTACATAATAAAGTCGTCTTCTTTGTCTACTTTATTAGAATCCCATGTCATATCATTTGTTGTCTGACAACTTCCTAGTATCAAGCTCTGTATTTTTCTGTAATGCCGTAGCCGGGTCATTCTGTCCTCCAGACAGCCTCGGCATGTGATATCCTCAGCCCCTGGCAGTCAAACAGGAAGTGAGAAGCTTCTAGATCAGTCATCGCGGATACAGATAGGTATATGGACGTCTGTCATTTTGATGTGTCCTGTGTGAGGAGCACAGTGCCTGTCTGTCAGCACGGGGTCAGAGGTCAAAGACAGGGATGCCGGGACACCTGGAACAAAGATCAGCTTTAGGGTAGGACGAGGGTCCAGGGAAGCAGTTGGGGAGTCCTGGTGTGTGTGTGACAGGAAGGGCATTTGTCTGAATAATACTGTACAGAAATAATAATGATATCTCTGATATTTGTCTATTGTCCTGCAATAATGGTTCAGGGGCCTATCCCTTGACAGGACATTGCTTTATTGCATCTCAATGTGCTTTAGTGTTCATAAACACACAGTATGTTATAGCAATTTTATAATACTGTCCAGTACAGCATGGTCACAGAGGAGTGAACACCCCACAAAACTGGCTCATTAACTGACCAGCAACTGGGCTGAGCTTAGTACAATTAGTCTGTGGTTTATTCACCAAGTTAAGTTGTGTTTCTATATTTAGCTCTGTGTATGTGTCGTCACTGCCCTTTTTTTATTATTTTGTAATTTTCTCCCTCCCTCCCTCCCTCCCTCCCTCCCTCCCTCCCTCCCTCCCTCCCTCCCTCCCTCCCTCCCTCCCTCCCTCCCTCCCTCCCTCCCTCCCTCCCTCCCTCCCTCCCTCCCTCCCTCCCTCCCTCCCTCCCTCCCTCCCTCCCTCCTTCCCACCCTCCCTCCCTCCCTCCCACTCTTTCTATCTCCCTCCCACCCACCCTCCCTCCCTCCCTCCCTCCCACTCTTTCTATCTCCCTCTGCCCCTATCCCATTCTATACTTTCTCTCTCCCTTTCTCCCTCCTTCTCTCTCTTTCCATATTTCCCTCCCTGTTTCTGGGTGGGATCAGTGCTGAGAGACAGAAGTGTGTCTGGCCCAGACATGGGTGTGGTCTGCAGGTGGGGGTGTTAAAGAGCGTCTGGTGTCTGGTGATAAATATGCTTTCTCCTGTGTGTGTGTGTGTGTGTGTGTGTGTGTGTACATGTGTGCCTGTGCCTATCCCTGTGTGTGTATATGTATGTGTGTGTTTCTGCTTGTCCCTACCATGATCAGTGTGACCCAGAGGCACATTAACGGGAAGCCATCAGGGGAGACGGATGAAGAGAGGAAGAGTTGATGTGGAAAACGTGCGACGAGCACACATACAGTGCTGACAGATCTGTTGAATTACTTAGTGACGACAAACTGACCGCCCATCCCCCATCTCTTGTCCACTGCACAGGTGGTGCCGCATCCTGCAGTAAACCTGCCACCGGCAGACCCAGGGATGGGGGCCTCCTCTGGCCCTGACCCCAACCAGCTCTGTTGTCTGACCCTCCAGCACACTTTCACATAGAGGCCTGACATCAGTTATCTGTACCCCGGACTGAGTAACAGACACAACAGAGACACAGGGGCCCTTCACCTAAGCATACCTGAGTACCAGATACACAAGAACATGTGTCTGTGTGTCTGTGTGTGTGTCTTGTGCACTGTTCTTTATTTCCAGGCTTGTTGCTGTCATGTCCTTTCCTCTCCTGCTCTTTCCCTTTTCTCCTTCTCTCTCCCCCTCCCCTTCCCACCTTCCAACTCTCCGCCCTCCTCCCCCTGTCCCACCCCCTCGTCCTGCAGGAGGTTGGGTTTGACATGCTGCCTCCATTGAAGCTCTACTCCCCCTCCCTCCCCATCCTTCCCTGGTGGCAAGGCTATAACAGTATGCGTAGCTGCCATGGGCTCAGTCTGGTTAACTTCACAGACCAGGTGGGAGAACAGAGAGGAAAAGAGAGAAGGGAGAGTAGAAAGAGCCAGGAAGAAAGTGAGTAAAAGAGAAGAGATAGTGTGTGTGCAGCACAATATTTAGGACCAAAGAAAAATTCAGGAACAAAGAGAAACTTTCCTTTTTTGTTTTTTGGGGTTCAGTTCCATGCACACACACACACACTCCGGAGCATCAGTATGTGTGTGTGCTGGGTCTGCCGTCTGGTGTGTGTGCTCTGCTGGATGTGTGTGTCGCTGTGTGTGACCAGGGAAGAGTACGAGGTAAACTACACTGATCACTACGACAACGAGATAACACAGGAGCAACAGAGAGGTCAGTTTCTCTCGCTTTCGGTTAACTCTATTCTTCTCGTTAACCCCATTCTTTGTCTTCCAACCTCCTCATCTCTTTCAATTGTTATTGAGTGTCCTGTTTTCGACTTGAATCTACAATAAATTAACTCATTCCCTTCTGTCTTCCCCTTAAATCTAGAAATAATTAACAAATTCACGCATAAAATGAACCGCACCTTCATTTTCAGATCTCCTAACCTGTCAACAGAGGATACACTGTCATGGCTGTCTGGGTTAATGTTCTCTAGTGTTGCTGGTGTTCGCTATATGTTGATGAGGCAGCCAGTTCTTGGTTTGTTCCGGAACTCGTTATCTGGTTTTGTGGTTCTCTGCCTGTTCTGTTCTTCTGTATCTTGTTCTGGTGTTCTTTATCTGTTCTGTTCCTCTGTGCATGGTTCTGTGGTCATCTGTTTTTGTCTTTAGTCTTTGGTTCTCTGTCTGTTCCAGTCCTGAGTGACTGGTTCCCTTGTTCTTTGTCCCTCCAGAGGAGTCAACAGAAACACCATGCCAGGCTGCAGAGTTAACCCGCTGGGATAAGCTGTTCGTTGCTCTGGAGGACTCCCACATGAGGCAGAACATGTTGCTGGAAGCCCTGGACGAGTGCTGCGGAGGGATGGCCTCCCTCACAGCCAAGGTGGACCGGCTGACGACAGGGACTTGCCAGCAGTGTCTGACTCCCACCCTGGAGTCAGTGTGCCAGGGTGAGGTGGAGCAGGTGAGGCTGAGGCTGCAGCAAGGCCTAGTGGAGCTCAGTGCCGAGGGAGAGCAGAGGGAGAGGAGGATCAATGCAACACTGCAGCAACTCCTGCAGAGCAGCCAGGAGCAGAAAGCCCTGCTTGGCAGGCTAGAGGCCGAGGAGCAGAGAGGTGAAGAGACAGGGGGACAATGGCCAATGTGGCCTGGGATGGTTCCTGGTTTGGGGGAGGCGCTTAAGGGAACGGGACAACTAGCAATGAAGCCCGGAGGTTTGGGGGCGGGATTAGCAGCGAAGCCTGTCCCATCAAGCCTGAAAAAACAGGATGTGACATCTTCAACTGACATGCTGAAGCTAGAGAGGGCCCTGGTTACCATCGCAAAGGAGCTGCAGAAGGTGCAGGTACAACTGAGTCTGCTTACAGAAGAAGAGATGATGGAAGGAGGAGGGAACAGGAAAAAGAGCGGATCTTGAAAAGGAGGAGAAGAGGAGAAGAGATGGGCTGGTGATGAAAGGATTTCAACCTGTTCTGAGATCTGTATTTGGGCCTACCCCAGGTACCACTTGCACATATCCTACCATCTTTTATACATTGGCAGAAACATCTGGAAACTGTAGTAGTATATTATAGAACATACTGTGTATATTGTTCTGGAAGTTTGTATTATTTCTGTGAGTTTGAGGACTGCAGTTATATATGTTTTTATGTGGATATAATGAATAAAGACTCTTCAAAACATGTTCATTAGTCTCTGGAAAAAGTCCCTCCCTCTTCCCTCCCTTCTGCGTGTGTATGTGTGCATGTGTGTGTGTGTGTGTGTGTGTGTTAATCAGGGCTATACTGACATCACTCACACATGTTCACTAATGAAAGGTTTATGATCATGGCAATGTGTGTGTGTATGTGTTTGTGCCTTTATTTTTCCACTTAAGTTAGCAGCTGGGTGGTGCACTGCACACCAGATTTCAGACATGTTTGAAAGACCATTGACCATTTTCTTTTATGTCAACAGGTTCATGATAAACATATACAGAAATTGAGAAAGGAGGTGACAGGAGTAAAGAGTGGAGAGGAGCAGAGAGGAGCAAAGAGGAGAGGCTGCCAATTTTTTGGTGTGTGACAGGCAGTTATTATTCTTAATCACAGCTTCCTCTGCCATTAGAGATTCTACCAGGCTCCTGGCCAAACGCACTCCCCTTCCTCCTCCTCTCTCTCTCTCTCTCTCTCTCCCCTCACTCCCTTTCCCTCTATCTCTTCTTCCTCTCCATCTGTCTCATCATCCTTGTCTCTCTCCCACACTTATCCGCCCACCCACACAGGATCATTTGTTCTCCCCTCTCCCTTCCTCTCTCCCTCTTTCTCCCCCCCACGCTAATTCTTTCTCCCCCCTTTCCTTCTCTCTCTTTGTCTATCTCCCCCCACCCTCTCCATGCTAACAGCCAGATAAATGCCATTGATTGGTCTGGCCAACCCTCAACAGGCTCAGAAGGACACTTCATCTTGTGATACACAACCAACACCCCCCCCCCCAACACACACACACACACAAACACTAATAAATCCACAATCCACACAAAGTCTGAAATATCTGGCACTTGAGAGTGTTAGAGAGAGACAGAGAGAGGGCAGCAGTGCACACCATTAAGACTTTAATGTCACTTCACATCACTACTGTAACACACAGGACAAGAAGATTGGCACTTTTCCAACAGCAACAGCAACAACAACAATACAAAATAAATACATCTGTCATTGATATTTTCCAATCCATCACAATATATACACACTGCTCTCTCAGACTCCACACCAAACCCAGCATGAAATAGCGTCTCTTAGGACACAGAGGGAGAGGGAGAGAGAATGAGAAAGAGGGAGGAGAGGAGGGGAGAGAGAGGGTCGGTGTGACAGAGGGAGAGACAGAGCATCAGAGGGAGAGTGTCTGAGAGAAAGAGAGAGTGAGAGAGAGAGACAGAGAGAGAAAGAAAGAGAGAGAGAAACAAGTGTTGTCTATTTGATGGGTGAGTCCAGAATCTCCTCGTACTCCTCCCTCTGTCTCCTCCCAGTGGTGCGAGAGGGGAGGAGCTTCAATGCCACCAGCCAACCCACGCTCGCCGTCACTACCACGCCCCCTATGATCTCACAGACGGTTGGCTCCCACAGCAGCACAACAAACTGCAGCACCATCGCCACAGGGATCTCGATGCTCTGAGAGGCGGACACCAGGGCAGGGTGTATCCGGGAGAGGGCGTGGGTGACCCCCAGGAACCCCCCCACGGCACAGACACACAGCCCCAGGAGAAGGCACCACGCCAGGACCCCCGAGTGCCAGACCATCCCCTCCTGGAGCAGGACCATGGAGCCCCCCGCCGACACACAGCCGGTCCAGCTGATGGCGAACAGGGCTGTGCTGACGCTGAGCCGCTCCTTGAGCGAGCGGTACCCGACCAGTGCCAGGGCCATCCACAAACCTGCCATTGCTGACAGCGACCAGCCAAACGCGCTCCTCCAGAACATGACAGACACCTCGCCGGATCCCAATCGCTCCGTCGCCCCCAGCCCGTTCTCACCGGCATCTGGAACCAGTGCCAGCCCCAGCCCACACACCCCCGCCGCCACCACCACCCCATCGGCCAATCCCAGCCTCTCCTCCAGGAGCAGGAAGGCCAGCGTTGCTGATAGGGCAGTAGTCGCCAGGCGCCAGGTCACTGTGGCGTTGTCGGGGGAGATGAAGGACAAGGAGGAGTAGGTACAGCAAAGGGAGAGGGAGTAGGCGAAGCCAAACAGGGCCACGCGGAGACGGAAGCCCTCGGGGCCCAGGGGATGCTCGCCCTGCTGTAGTGGTACAGCCAGGGAGAGCAGCTGGATCACGGACCGTACCAAGAGGAGAAACAGGGGGCCCAGGCCGAAGCGTTCTGCCGCCACGCGGGTCAGAACCATCACGCAGCCGTTAGCCGCCGCCGCTGCCAGCACGCCCACCCATGTCAGCCGCGACGCCGACACGGACGCTTGGCCAAAGCTCGCCAGCTGCTCTCCCACCCCCCTCCCGGTGCCCTTCAGCCCGCCATCTCCCCCCTCCATCCCCACCACCGTGGGCTTGAGGGACGCGTCTTTGCTTTTGTCCTTGCCCCCGAACAGAGTCCGACCAGGCCACTTCCTGCCCTCGGTCAACTTCTTCCTGTCCGAGCTTTCCTCCAGGAAGGAGCCAAAGTCTTCGAAGGAGGGTGCATCATCGTAGCCCTCGTCCCCAGGCTGGGGGAAGTGTGTGTGGACGCCGGGCTGGGGGGAGAAGGGCGCCTGTGTGGCGTACTTGGCAGTGACAGTGTGAGGGTGAATCTTCACTCGCTTCTTAGAACTTCCCAGGAGGTGGGTGGACTCCATGGTTACACCTTAGAGCAGACACACACACACACCTGTGGGGGCGAGAGAGAGAGTTAGAGAGAGTTAGAGAGAGAGAGAGAGAGAGAGAGAGAGAGAGAGAGAGAGAGAGAGAGAGAGAGAGAGAGAGTCACACACAATGTGGTTTATACAACCATCCATCCAGCCTTTAACTCTGCAACCTCTGTTTCTACTGTATCTGTAAAGCTTGATATTTACACCAGCAATTCTGATTCTCAGGTGTCTTTATTAAGGTGTTTTCTTGCGTCTAAAAGGTACTGACATTGTCGTGATGAGTGCTTTGAATGGAACATAGGCTGGCATTGTCAGTTCACTACATGGCCACTACTTGTGTTGGCAGGAAGTAATTGGTCTGGCTGCAATGTTCTGTAAAGATGTCTGTTTGAAGAAATTGCACAATACAGTATACCTCCTTCAAGTCAAACTACCTCAGGTGGGTTCGAAAGTGACCCATGACTTGACCCTATGACCCTGTTTCCATCCCTCCCGGTTATCCCTCCAAACTTTTCTCACCTCCCCATTCCACCTTTTCTCTCCCTTGCTCCTGCTAGTTTTCTCCTCCCATCCCTCTCATTACTTCCATCCCCCTCTCTCCCCTCCCCAGTAGGGCAGCTGCTTTGACAGGGCCCTGGAATTTATATAGTAAATCAAATTCATTCTGGTTCGACCAACTTCGTGCAAGTTGGTCTGGCTGTATGTCTGTCAGCCTGGCTACCTGTCTGCATCAACCTGTCTTTCTCTCGACCTGCCTCATCTGCCTGTCTGCTGTTCTGCCTGTATATGTCTCCTATCTTGGAAAGATCACCAGGATAGTTGCTGGAACAAAAACTCTCCAACGGTCATATCTATATAATATAAGTCTTATAGTTACTGCCTCATAGACAAACAGTGCATGTCCAGACATTAGGAGTGTTGATGAAATCCTAAGAAGGTATTTCTCTTTTTCTCTCTCTCCTCTTCCCTCCTCCCCTGGGGAGGAGCTAGATGGAGTCAGGTAAGACCTGCTGTTGGGGGAGTGTGGACTGGAGATTGGATGATCTTCACTCTTATCTGGTTCTAATTCACCCCACTGCTGCAGACTGGTAGCTGCAATACTGCTGTCACCAAGAGACCAGCCACACACCTCTACACAACCATACAGCCTGCCTCTCCAGCCCACCTGAACCCTACAGCCTGCCTCAACACTACCGCCTGCCTCAACCCTGCAGCCTCCAGCCAGCCTCTGACACATCTTCACACAACCCAACTGGCTGCCTCACCCCAGCCTGCCTCTGACACGCTGAGAAACACTCCTGGTTCAGAAAGGCTCACAGCATTATAAATGTATCCAGACCACTGTATACCTATGGAGAACGAGTGTCTCTTAAGAACACTACTCTTAATCCCACTACTGTCTCCCGCTAAATTTTCTGATCCTCGGCCACCGAACCTATTGTTTAAAAACGGGTTGGAGCGGCGCTAACGTTACCGGCCACGTTCCTCTGACGTCTCATTCTGACCTGTCAGACCATCTCGGACAAGACGGTAAACAGACGCTGTGGGACGCTGCACGCGCGTCATCCTGTTACTAACCGCGTGTGTGTGATGTCAAGGTTATCTTGGTGACGCCAGCTGATGAACACCCGCACACATACACACACAACGAACTGCAGGCAACGACTAAATATAGATCGACTGTCACCGGCTGTATAACCTCTTTGTAGAAAACATAGTCCGCCTGTGCCGAATTTATGAATGGTACTGAGAGGCGCGTACCCGCCACGCAGCCAAGAACCTCATGCGACCGCAGTTGTTCTGGCTCAGATCAAATGAACAGTGAAAAATCAAAGGTCACACACACAAGTGGGCCAAATAGCCTACAGCACATATCTAGTGAGTTTAGTGTTACATATAATCACAAGCTAATGTTTTACCCTGAACATTTGCTCATGTTTTACCCTGACAAGTTCGACACCTGCGATGATAACGGACCAATACCGTCATACCCTGCCGGTACCGAGTACGCATCTCACCTGCTCTTTCGCAAGAAGAAAACCCCCACCGGAATTAGACTCCCTCAGCGCAAACTCCAGTTGTTTGCCGAGCACATTAATCTGCTGTCTGTAGATTAGAAATCAGCCATCATTTCTTCATGCCTGTCTCTCTGCGACAGTCAACTTCTCCTCAGGGACCACGCGCCCTGGCTCAAGTCTTCTCCCCTGTGGCGCTTGCTCACTTGTCCTCGCGCCAGTGTCCAGCTTGTCGGTGCCAGAAACCGTCTTTAACCAGTCCAAACCAGAACCTCTCATTCACACATCACTGGTGCTGCTCCTTGTCAGCCTTGCGGAGGGCGGAAGAGGGAATGAGGGAGGGTTGTAGGGAGGGAGAGAAGGAGAGGAGGGGAGAGACTTGCTCATTGTGTCTGAGCATGCGTACGAAGAAAAACACCGTGCACCATCAGCACCAATGATCATTGGCCAGTGTATGTGTGTGTGTATGAGAGAGAGTGTCTCACATGTACATTTTGTCTCCTATCTTGGGAATACCTGCCTTTCCTCACTGTCTCCATAGTTGCGTTAGCTGGTGTAAATGATTGTTCTGCTACATTCTGTGTATTGTTTTGTTTGAGCAACGTTTAACCTTCCTGAGCAGCCAGTTGTTGAGTCACAATGAGGGGCTGTTGTCCCTTGGATTGGTTAAGTCTGTGATCAGTGGAGCCCAAGGGAGGGAAAATGACAGAAGGGGGGCATAGAGACAGAGAGAGAGAAGTAAAAAAGAAATTGCAAGACAGTAAGAGAGAGTAAGATGTAATTAGTTTAACCCCATTTGAAAGTAATGTAACAGAGCTTTGCAGAGCAAGACATGAAATGGGAGAGAGACAGAGTTTGTAGGTGAGAGATAAAGGCAGATGGAGACAGTGATGGAGAGACCTTAGTTGTATCCAAATGTTGTAGACTTGTCTTGAGGTGCTGTCTCTCTTCTATCAATGAGCCTATGGGAGGTTGACCTCCTTTCCTGTCCTCTATCTCCCAGCATTTCATCCATTCATTCTTCGTTCTTCTACCGCTCTTCCTGTGTCTCCCTGCACCTTCTCCGTACATCAGTTTATCCTCCTTTCTCTTACTTCTCATCCCTCCATCTGGACATCCTCCTTTCTCCTACTCCTTAATGTAACCCTCCTTTTTTAAATACTCCTTCTTTGTCCAGTGAACTGAAATGACCTCTGGATCTCTACTTCTGTGGCACCTTTACTATGTTTCACTGTGGATTCAAGTCATTAGTCATTTGTGTGTGTGTGTGTTCCCAAGAGGGAACATTGTTCACGGTTTCCATGGTAACAACCGAGAGGACTTTTTAGTACTGAGCTATTTGGGGCAGTGTTGAAACTATGTGCCAGATTTAGCGGTATGAGTTTAAGAGACAAACGGACAAGTTTGTCCGGAATTAGCAATGAAACGGTAGGAAAGGGGAGAGACAGTGGAGGGTGGAGAGTGAGAAGGAGAGAGCCGGGGAACAGACAGGAGAGGTGAATGAGAGAAAAGGACCATTTTGGGGCGAGAAAGAGAAATGTTTGCTGGAGTTGGCGCATGTGTGAGAAAGAGCAGACGTGTGTGGAGGGGGGATGGGTACGGTGGGCAGGGAGGTACTTTCTTATCTCTGTCTGTGCTGACAAATGAATTACAGGCAAGAAGCAGAACAAGGGAAGAGCTTCCAGGGAAACAGAGTCTGACAATCTAAAGCCATTTTCTGTGCTGAAAGAAACGTAATCTACACACACAATCACACACAGGTCCTATGTGAGAGTCCTATTGAGGATAGAGAACATGGGGTTAAATTAGTACTCATGCTAGCAGAGCTATGGCCTCTGTGGAAATCTGATTAATCTCCAAGAATATCTTGACAATCTCTTAATTTTCCAATCTCTCTCATTCTTAGTTCTCAATGTTCACACACACATGCTGTCACGAGAGGTGGTGTGGGGAGGATCCAGGTGCAAAGGAGATGAGGGGGTAGAACGCTGAACACAAAACTTTACTGTACAAAACAGGACCAGGACCAGGGCGGGGACACTCACAAACAGATCTTTAACGATACAAAAACGAACAAAGGCGGGACCAAAATAGAAACTTAAATACAAAACCAAACTAGACACAGGTGGAATCACACGGACGAGAACAGAAAAAATACTCAAAGAGACACAAGTGATGACAGTTGACAGAACAGGGGAACACTAAGGCAGGGAAAACCAAGGACTACACTGAGCATGAAATGGGCACGCCCGTGACATTGACACGCACACACATACACACACACACATTCATATTGTGCTGTGGGAGTCTCTGTGTGCATGTGAGCTCTGAGGGTGGTAATTAAGTCAGTCAGCAAGGCTAATTTTGATCCAAACTGATAATAAGACAGATCAACAGGCCCTGTCATAAATACATATTGTGCAGGGTTGCTACCATCCATAAATCTCCCTCTCTCACATGCACGCACACACACTCTCTTATGCTTAAATCTCCCTCTCTCTATCTCTCACACACACCCACTTTCATTCTCTGTCTCTTTCCAGCACTCTTTCTCCCCGTACCAGGGTGAGGTGAGTGTTCACCAGGGTGAGTGTTTATGGCCTATGAGTGCTGAATCATTATTCATAGACTGTCTCTCTGCCGTGTGAATACAGATTCCCTCATTCCAGCAGGGAGGGAAGGAGAGCAGGAACACAACCTCAGCAGGTGTCCTCAGAAAGCTTTGGAAGCTCTCTGGCCTCATAAACAGCCAGGAACCCTCCGCTGCCACCCATGACGAGACCACTCGGCAAAACATCTCAGTGGCAGCATTGAGACCAGTTTCACACACACATGAACACAAATATACGACACACGCACACACACCCTAATCTATTCTGTGCCGTATGCCCAAGGCGGAGAGGGTGCGGAGGGGATGTTGGCTGGATGATGGACTATATCTGCCCTGCTCCAGTGAAAGGTGATGATTTCACCCTAATGTTCTCTGCCCACAAATAGAGCACTCTGCCTCTCATACATTTTACATTACCCTGTCGGAGGAGAGAGAACAGAAAGAGGCTGATAGAGAGAGAGAAAGAGAGAGAGCGAGAGAGATAGAGAGGGACAGACAGAGAGAGAGCGTGGGGGGAGAGATCAAAAGAGAAGGAAAAGAACCGACAGATGTAAACACTGCAAGCAAGGTCAAAGGGAATAAAACATTTTTAGAAACCAGACCCTCATGGACATGTGTGCACACAAACATGTACAGAATTACATAACTGTAACATGTCGACCAAGTCAATGGTTTTACTGTCTTACAGCAGAGTTATTGAGGGGATCCCTTAATGCAGCACCAAGCGTTCACACTCATGAACACTCACATATACACTGTTGAACGCAATGGGTTTAACGAGGCCCCGAACTGCACACTTCGGACACATGCATGATGCACCTTGTATAGGAAAATCCAACTCGGTAACAAAATGATAATCTTTGGAATCCCTGTTTCCATGGTTACCACAACCCCTTGTCTTAAGTTGCAGACAGGCCATAAACTTTCTCTGTCTGTGCGTGTGTGTGTGCCTGTGCCAAAGAAGCATGGTATACATACACTAGAACAACACACTTTGTCACATTTGGTGAACAGAACATAATAAGGCCTATCTACATGACAAGAGAACAGCCCAGGAAGATAAGGGGGAGGTCTGTATTGGGAGGAGGGGCTTAGAATGGGGTGAGGGAGGGAGTGGACAGTGAGGGAAAGAGAACAGGGTAAGGTAGGGAGGGGGTGTATGTTGAGTCAAGTCATTTTTATTTATAGAGCACATTTAAAAACAGCCAATGCCGACCAAAAAGCTGCACAAAATCATCAAATAGGGCAAAACAACAATAAATAAGAACAACAGACAAACATCACAATTACAGTAAGCACGAGTGACCCTAAACTGACTCGAAAGCCAAAGAATAAAAATATGTTTTAAGACGAGACTTAAATGTCTCGGGGGTGGGGGATGACCTGATAAAAATGGGCAGTTTATTCCACAGAGTAGGGGCTGCAGCTGAAAAGGCACGATCACCTTTCGTTTTCAACCGAGTCTGGAATGGCTAAAGGGGACTGGCTTGATGATCTAAGGGCCCTGGAAGTGTCATACAGCCTAAGTATATGGAGAGATGGTTGGGGAGGTCTATCTGAAGGTGGGGGTGGGCGGAGAGGGTGAAGGAGAGAGGATAAGCTGTTGAGGAAAGGAGAGAGTGGGGAAGGAAAGAAAGGGTGACGGATGGTATGGGTGAGAGAGCGAGGAGGGGGGGGGATGGTGGGAGAAAGGATAGGGTTAGGGGAAGAGGGTGTGGGAGAGAAGAGAGGATTGGAAGAGAGGGAGAGGGTAGGGTAGAGAAGAGTGGGTAGGACAGAGGAGAGGGTGGGAGAGGAAAGGAGAAGGTGCTGAAGGAAGGAAGGACAGGGTGAAGGAGAGAGGAGAGGATGGGAGAGAAGAGAGGGTGAGGGGGAGAGAAGAAATTGGGAGAGAGAGGAGAGGGTGGGAGAGAGTGAGGGACAGAGAGAAAAGGGAGGGGGATAGAGAAGAGGATGGGAGAAAGGAGAGGGAGAGAGGAGAGAAAAGGTGGTGTGTGGAGAGAGCGGGTGGGAGAGAGAGAGATAATAACACATTTTACAGACAACAAACAAACAAAAAACAACCCCTTGGTAACAACTTAAACACCAAAGCCCACTCCCCAATCACAGTGGACAAAGCATCCATTTCCCCCACACAGCAATAAAGTCTTCCATCTTTCCCACCACCAACAATATGAAAACACAAACGTAACCTTTCCAACCTTTCCAGCAATACTGCCGTTGCATCGAGTGACCCGACTTCCAGCCTACTCTTCCATGTTTTCTATTGCCAACTTAGCTTGCCCATATACATTTACATTACATTTAGTCATTTAGCAGACGGTCTTATCCAGAGCGACTTATAGTAAGTACAGGGACATTACCCCAAGGCAAGTAGGGGAAAGTGCCTTGCCCGAGGACACAATGTCATTTTGCACTGCCGGGAATCAAATCAGCAACCTTCGGATTACTAGACCAATTCCCTAACCGCTCAGCCATCTGACTCCTGAAAGAGATGGTGAAAGAGATGGTGGGGGAGGGATGGGGGAGAGAGGAAAGGTTGGGAGACATGAAAGGGGGAGGGAGAGAGAGGAGTGGTAGGCTGAGAGAAGAGGGTGGGGGAGAAAAGAGAGGGTCGGGAAAAGAGAAATGAGAGGGAAAGAGGAGAGGGTAAGGTGAGGCAGAGAGGAGAAGGTTAGGCTCCTCCTGTAGAGATCAGTCTTTCTAGGAGATGAATGGACAACTGTAAGATTGTTCCAGATCCTTGAACATGGATTACTGATCAGTTCTTCACTGGTATATTTCAGAAATTAGTGCCAGTGAGAGACAGGGGAGAAGGGGAAAGAGAGATAAGGAGTGGAAGGAGGTCTGTTGTCAAGATACAACTTGCATGGATCCTGCGTGTAGAGGGACAAGGTGCTGCTGTGAGAGGCTGCAATGCAACGTGTGTGTTTGTGTGTGTGTGTGTGTGCTTGTGTGTCTGTGTCCTACTTTTGGGAAAATAACCTGGATTTCTGATGATTTACATAATGGAGGAGAGAATAAGTAAAATATTGAGAAGGAGAGGAGAGATAGAGTATATGGCCGTTTCAGTAAACTTCTAGGGTGTATGGTGCACATGGCTGAGCAGTGAGTAACTGCTAAACCATCTTGCAAACTAACAGCATGATTGAAAGTTTGAATACAAATCTGAGTGCAGTAATGCTTGCATTAGACTAACACCTTGCTGACTCATGACTTGTATTTGAGGGCTGCGGTATATGTGTTATGCATTAGGCCTGTTGTGTTGCATTGCACCGGTTGATACAACGCGCCCGGCGCTGTCACTGTCAAGTCTTCACACCGTCAAATCCATCCACAGACATAACACACACACACTGCCTTTCCTTTGCAGCACGCTCCCGCGAGTGCAACGTTGGCGGGGTCTTGCAGTCCCTCCCTCTCCTCGTTCCCGGGGCGCGCTCCCGACGCGGTACTTTGTGTCCGCCAGGGGGCGCTGTGGTCCCGGTGTGGAGCTGCGCCATTCCATCTGCATTACAGCGAGGAAAATACCACCAGATGGCGGTTTAGGATTGCTGCTCTTCTCAAAGGCGCGGTTCTGCTCGCATAGCCAATTTTCAATATTAAAATCCTTTCGGTCTAAATAATAATATCTATCGAATAATTCGGGAGATTGTAATTTTGTCAGCGATGGTTGGTGAAGGTGAGTTTCTCGTGTTTTGGGGATGTTTTGGAGCATTGGAAAGAGGGACGGGGCGCCTATTAAAGATGGTGGACATTGAAGCCTGGTGATGTTGTGGGGGATGGGCAGAAGAGCTAGCGGGGGTGAATGTGCTCTCTCTCTCTTTCTCAGTTACGTTTTCAGAGCTATTAGCTTGCTAGCTAGCTGCTATATTTCGGCATGACAACCTGCAGGAACTTGATCGATCAACTAATATTGTCTGACATTACAGGTTGCACACGCCAAATGTCATGCATTGCTTGAGTTTTTTTTGTCAACAAACCAGCGGAGATCTAAGCATCATGTTTCGCTGGCGGAATCCCTTCAGTGTCACCCACTAATACTGGCTAACTAGCCTACCGATGTTTGTGTAGTCTTGTCTACTGTGCTCATCATAGCTCATCAGCTCAGCTCAATGCGTAGTTGCTTACTGAATTCATAGTTTTTTTTTGTGTGTACACGTTTGGGTTGAGAGATCGTGCTTTGTATCACTGACAACATTTGATGTCGGTGTCAATTGTCGCTAAACGAGGCTTCAGATTGTGCTTCAGGTGTTTACATTTGCCCTGTTCATGATCCTTGACTCCATCAGTGACACATTTCTGGCGTTATTTGACTGTAACCCAACATAGGGCTTTAGAATTGATAGGTTTTGACCATTCTTCCCGCCCCCTTCTTTGCTATGAAACAGGGGAATGCGTGTCTACTTGTGGGGGATGGGTGTCGAGTCATAACTCAGTTACCGTCCACTCCTACAGGTTTTCCTATGCATTGGCCACCCCCCCCCCCCACAACCCTTTCTCCAGGAGTCACAGCTTGTGTTGATAGATAAATAATTGTGGTTGTTTGGAGTTGTATCCAGGCAGACTTTGTGCCCTTGGTAATCCCTCTCAGGTTGTAAACAAAGCTGTTATGTAACAGTGTAAGAGAGTCATGTGATTACTTACCATGCAGACTTATTCCCCAGTTTGTGACCAAGAGAAGACTGTTGAAGCAAGTTGTGAATGATCACATTCATTTGGAGGGAAAAACAGTTATGGGAGGCAGTCATAGATGTTAAACTCCTAGAGTATGCTACAAGCTTGGCAAAGCTGTTTACATTACATTTTTTGACACGCTCTACCAAATATTTAGTTTTGGATTATTTCCAACGTTGACAGACAAACGTGTGAGGTGCACAAGCCTTTGGGAAACTCGTCAGGTGCAAAACTGATTTCTTTCTGAAGTGGGAGCCTGTTTTTCTGTTCACATGTGAATCTAGAGTGGAGTACATGTTGTTCTAGGTCATAGCTGAGCTGAGGGAGGGGTAGAGAGGGCTGCATGAGGAAGCGTGTTGGCGGGAGTTCAGATCTCATATCACTGCAAGGTGTGTGTGTGATTCCACACAAGTCTTGTGTCAACCTTTGACCTGTCACTGCAGCCTATTGCTGGAGCAGTAATTACCATGTCGCAGCCATGGCATGCTAGTTTTATGGCAACATAATTTGACCATTCATCCCAGTGGGAGTCAGATGGCTGAGCGGTCAGGGAATTGGGCTAGTAATCAGAAGGTTGCCGGTTTGGTTCCCGGCCGTGCCAAATGATGTTGTGTCTTTGGGCAAGGTACTTCACCCTACTTGCTTGGGGGGAATGTCCCTGTACTTACTGTAAGTCGCTCTGGATAAGAGTGTCTGCTAAAATGTCTAAATGTAAATGTTTCAGTTCTATCCATTCGAATCTGGACATGAAAAGCTGTTGCCTTGTTTTTAAAGGTATTATTTCTATAGGGCCCTGTATTTAGTTCTGTTTATTGATCTTGTTGAATGGTAGGTCTGGACTGTGGCCGAGGGCCCGGTTCAATGATGCCCTGTTCCCATAGATGCTCACAAGTAATTCAACTGAAAGGTGTTTCCTGCCTTACCCTTTACCCTTGCAGCTCCCTCCCCTACAGGATAGCCTGGCCAAGTAGCAGGTGTAGGAATTGTTATGAAAACAGATATAAAAGGCAAAGATGTTGTTGTGGAAGCAGGCTTAGATGGTGGGATGGATGTTGCTACAGAAATGGGTGTAGAAGGTATATGTGTTGATACAGAAACAGCTATAATAAAATGTGTAGAAGTTGGTACAGAAACAGCAATAATAGAAGGTGTAGAGGTTGCTATAGAAACGGGTGTAATAGAAGGTGTAGAGGTTGATACAGAAACAGCTATAATAGAAGGTATAGGGGTTGGTACAGAAACTGGTATGGATAGTATAGTATAATGGAAGGCTTAGAAAGGCTGAAAGCATAACTGCCTCCTCTTACCCTGTCAAAGACAAGGTCGTAATCATAGCAACAAGAACAACTGGAGAGAGAGAGAGATGAGTGTGTGTGACAACACAGGAGGTGATGTGGAAACGGTTCCTTGTGTCAACAGATGGCTGATTATCATAGAGTTGTTATCTCCTGTTGAACAAAGAGAAAGAATTGAGTGTTAGTTCTGATCTGGAAGAGACCAGTATCAGCGTGATCCTCCCGTCTGGGGAGTGTTAAAGGGAAGGAAATTTAAAAATCTGTTTGTAGGTGTTGATGTCCCCCCCCCCCCCCCCCTGTGACATTCTGGTTACAATGCCATCTAGCTTGATTGGTTCTGAGGGAGCTAACAGGCAGTGAGCTCTGCCTGATCTTATTTGAGCTTGCTAGTATTTTAGTTAAGACATCAACTGATGATTATTATTTGATTACGTCTAATTGTGTTTTGGTTGCTTGGGAGCATAATAAAACTGGACAGTTAAAATTTGTCATACTAATATATTTAACCCAATTATAATGTTATTACGTACCTGTTGATACATTCCTGATTAGATGAATGTTAACAGTGTAGCAGTGTTGTATTTACAGTAATTACAATTAGACCTGGCGATAAATAAATACAAAATCTCGATATTGTCAAGATTTTTATGATTTTCGATATACATCTCGATATGTTTGCACTCGCTTTTGAATAATAAAATAACATGATTTTCTTTTGCCCCCATTAGAAAACAACAAAAACAATTTAGATAGAACAGCTTTTGTTACAAAGTACAAAATGTGCAGCGCAAATTTAAGCAGTAAAAAAAAAAAGACCCTCCCCCACCTCACGTCTCTTGCGCGGGAATACGCAACAAGACAAGAAGGGAACGTAATATTGGACGTTCGGCGTGTTGTTTGGGAAAGTATGCTTACATTAGAAATATTTAATATTCCTGATATTTTCAAATTTTACATCGTTGTCAAAATTATTGCAATATTATCGCTAATATTCGATAGATCGCCCAGCCCTAATTACAATTGATGTACAAACTGATGTGGAGCAACGTCATGTATCCCGATAGATCCTGCCTCTATTGCCAGGCAGGTTAGCTGGTTAGGAGACTAGCTAGCTTATGAAACATTGGCCGGTGCCCTTTTTAAAATTGTCTTTCGCTTTCTTATTCGCCGTGGGTCAAGATTGCTGCTTCTTAGAGAGCCCCAAGTCTGGGAATGTCATCAGTAATAGGAGTGCACTGCCAGTCATTTAGATGGTCCGTTTGCATTTGACCATGTCAGACAGCCCCTGTCAGCGGGACTGGGGAATCCTGTAGCCTAAAACCCCTTTTTCCTGGGAATCTGCATGAAACTCATAAGACAGCTTCTGTTACTGCCGAGGACGCTGTGAAATTTAAGTATAGAGTGTACTTATGTGGACTATGTTCACACACACACACACACAGACACACACACACTGTCATTAACCCCAAGCCCTGAGGTAATGAGGGGCTGCCTGTGCGTGTGTTGTGCAGGAATACAGTAGTAATGTGTGAATGAGAGAATTGAGGGACTATTGATCCCAGGGAAGTGTTAATGCTTGCCGCCAGCAGTAGCAGTGACAGCCAGCCCTTCAGTAATGTGCTCTGAAACAAGCACTTGAGCTAAGACAGCACAGCCTAGAGTGTTATGCCATTCAATACAGAGTAAGCTTGTAAACTGTCAAACAGCTGTCTGGTTGGATAACCAGGTAGGTCTAGAGTTAGGTCTGTGAGTCTCCTACAAGCATGGCTATCATACCCATCATCACATAAGCTTACAGTAGGGCCTTAAACTATGTACAGTATATGCTGTAATGTTATCTCTCTGTAATCTTCAAGGATGGAAACAATTTACAGTCACATTTGTAATTTTATAAATACAACAGATGCTTTTATGCAAAGCCACATTTGAATATGGCATATAATAAATACTACAGATAATCAGACAGGCAACAATCAACACAACAACATGCTAAAATGACATTTCAATCTCACAAGACCCACACAATCATACATGGTGTCTCTGTATCTGTATATCTGTTAGCCTACCACAATTGTCATAGAATCTTAGTCATGGTTGGTTAGCCCGATGAATATTGATGCCCTTGCTGAGAATAACCAACCCTAGGATGGTTGGGAATGGGGCCTGCTCTGATGCATCACCACCAATTGCCACTCTCTCCTGCTGTCACACAACAGCATTTTTATTTATTGATTTATCGAAGTAATTACTTAATGACTCAAAGTAATGTTACAATAAAGATATTGTAACATTTATTCATTTTCAATAATATTGATAATGTTGATTGAGAATAATTAGGAACAGCAGTCCATTTAATTTCTGTGATGCAGCAGGAAGTTGCGGAGAAATGGTAGCCTATGCACGCTCACTAAAATATACTGATTTAGCACCTCAAGTGGAGTAGCTAATGTTAACCGCGGAACATGAGTCTTATTGCCGAAAACAGTAGCAGCGATAGCCATGGAGAGGGAGCAACTTCCAATGAAGAAATTATTGATAAAATGAGTTTGTCTTCTTCAGTTATTTGGAAGTGGTTTGGCTTTTTGAAATCCAACAAAGAGCAGAGCAATGTTCAGTGCAAATTGTGTAGTAAACAAACTACACAATTGGTGGCTACCAAGTCTGGTAATAAACCAGACAAACCTTTTTTACCACCTAAAACAAAATAGCTCGGAACATGCAGAAAGTGTGAGTTTGCGCCAAGGTATTGATAAAAAGCAAGTGTTTAAAAGGTTTAAGTTACTTGACCCTAGGTATGTGCTCCCTGGCCGCAAACATTTCTCTCACACCGCGCTGCCTAAACTTAATGCCGAGTGTAAGGAAAAAAATTGAGGAAGAGACTTGTTTTGCTACTACTTCGGATCTGTGGTCTATCGTCTTAATTATCATTATCGAATGGAAATATAATTATCTATCGTGATAATTTTGTACCCATATCGCCCAGCCCTAGCCCACAGTCTAGACCGGATTGGACCATCCGTTGTTTGCCATTTCACTTTCTCTTCCAGGCCCACACCCAGATTAACCCTGCAGGGTTATCCTGACCCAGTGTGCTCTCTTAGCCTCCAGTGAGATTAGAAGAGATTACGTTGTGCTCCATGGTAACCACAGATTGCCACTGACTGATAGTATTCGTATGGGGTCTGGGCTGTGGCTGGTGCCTGGTGTTGCATCCTTTCCGATTTTATAAAGGGTCTGTCTTCATCTGGTTGTGTAGTCTCTCCTGTCTACTTCTGGTTGTGTAGTCTCTCCTGTCTTCATCTGGGAGTGTAGTATTTCCTGTTTTCACCTGGTCGTGTAGTCTCTCCAGTCTACATCTGGTCGTGTAGTCTCTCCTGTCTACATCTGGTTGTGTAGTCTCTCCTGTCTTTACCTGGACTTGTAGTCTCTCCTGTGCCTCAGGGCTGGTCTCTTTAGCAGGCTAATCTCACCTTGCTGCTTAGATGCTCATCAGGTCATCAGGGGACAATGGCAATTCCACACAGTCACTGGATGGGATAGCAGGAGAGTCTTCTTGTAATTGTGTGGGGCTTGTGTGTCTGTGTCTGTGCGGGTTTGTGTGCGGTGCCCTCAATCTACTCAGATTCTCGCTCCTTTCCTCATAAGAGTAGCAACCGGAGTGAATCTGGGCCAAGGTGAGAGAGCAGACACAGACAGAGATGAGAGAACGAACAAATGAGCCTTTTTCTGTCCTCTCTCTCAGCACCCCCCTCCCACCCCCTTCTCCTCTCCTCTCGCTGCTTTCCCTCCCTCCCTTCCTCCTTTCCGGCTCCATTTTGTCTCAGCTGCAGTGAAGCAGGCAGCCATTGCAGAAAGAGTTTGAGAGGGAGAGGGAGGGAGAGAGCTCCTCCATGCGCTACAAAAAAAAAAATATTAATCTCTCTTTCGGTCTGACACTGA
This sequence comes from Hypomesus nipponensis, assembly GCF_054491055.1. NCBI lineage: Eukaryota > Metazoa > Chordata > Actinopteri > Osmeriformes > Osmeridae > Hypomesus > Hypomesus nipponensis. The sequence goes on along the minus strand of NC_140363.1, from coordinate 3,002,776 downwards.
CAATTTATCTATCTTTTATTTACACAGGTGATGCAGGGAGATTGAAAATCAATGTTTCAACAGACAACCCCCCCCCCCCCCCCCCCCATTTAAATAAGGATGGCTCATATTAGACCCCAGAACTGAGAAAACCTCAGAGAAAAGAGAGACAGGGGAGACAGGGTATATCTGGTCAGAATGAGCTGGTTAATATCAGACCACTAGCAAGGTAGCAAGGTTAACTTTGGTCATGAAAGAGAGAGAGAGAGATGAAAAGAGCTCACAATCATAAAGGGGTTGGATATGAAAAGAAAGATAAGAAAAGAGGTAGAAGGTGTATATAGATATTGAAAGGACAATGGTTGGAAGTGAAGCCTGCTGGCCTGGGTATGAATTGAATCCCATGTTCTCTATCCTCTGTAGTGCTGTCACATAAGACGTCTGCGTGATACAGGGATGCAATCGTGTTAGTTCCTAATCCTAATATGGTTAAACCACACTCTAGGACCCTGTTTACACTTGGTTTTAAAATGCGTTTTGGTGATCCGAACATATCTAGAGGTAGTTCAAAGCGTCACGTTGATTTTGCACGGGCTAGCTACGATTTTTTGTTTTCTTTCAAGAACTCGTACTGGCCTTTCCAACTGTTGAGGTTGACAGGACAAAGTAATTTGCATCTCGCAAAGACAAACAGGATATGTTGGAAATGCGGTGGCTTTTCAGTGTTTTCTTCTGTGACGTGACGCCTTGTTGGGTCCAAGTCCACTTCCGGTGACGGTTTGAATGGTTGGGACACAGTGCATCTTAGTGGTCGAATATTTATTTTGCGCTGTCCACTTCACTCGCATTTTAAAACCAAGTTTTAACTCTGGAGAATGGCTTTTGTCCCTTTCTCTTGCTCGCGCCACACCATAATAAACTATTATATGAACCTTTGTTTTCATTGAGGAATCGGTTATCTGGTGGACCGGGATTCAGAACTGAATTGTACAGAGACCCTCTTCTTTGGAGAGCCTTAGTCTTTTTTTTACGCAGCTGAAAGCCTTCTCCGCCGACGCAAACCCTTGGAAATAATGGGGTTTTGGTCGCAGTGGGTGCCCTTGACGTTTTGGGTCTCAAAGAGCAATAATACTTAAGACAAAGGTCGTCTTCTTGTGTTGAGGGACATGGAAAAAAGTTGATTATGTTCAACTTTGATGCGGGTGTCCGTCAATAAATCAACGCATCCCATATGGAAGTGAAAACGTTTAATTAGTGTTGAGTATCTATCGTTTGGGTTCTTTAGATGCGGGTGCCACATCGATACTTTTAAAACGGTACCGGTGCATAGGCTAAATGGTGCCTTAACCGATACAAAAATAAAAGAAAAATAAAGTATAATTTTATTAGCGAACATATGTGGTGATCTTCCGTCCGTTTCGGATCACCATAGGACTAAAATGTCAATGACAGCTTAGGCATTTAAGTGGCACTGCAATGAGGCACCGCAAAGAGGCACCGAAATCTGCGTTTAGGTTTTGGTCCGCTTCATAGGCTACCGGTTATTTAGGTAGGTTTCGGTACCCAACCATACATATAATGCTGTCTATAATCGTCCCAGTGGTAGAGCACATTTGTCTATGATTGCCAATATTTAAATACGCTGATAACTTCCACACTAACTAGCTAGCTGCACGTCGCAGTTAGCTGTGTCGAGACCCAACACAGCGTTGAATTTGTACCAGCGTTGCAGAGCATGGAATATACGTTTCACTGTATATGTGAATGCTAGGTAACTGTCTCCTGGTTGGTCTTTTAGCTTCCTTATTCTGAACACTAATTTTTATTTTTTTATTTTTTTACTTTTTCTGTACTTCCCTCTTTCTTTCCTTCCTTCTCTTTCATTTTCACTTTCTGTCATTCATTCACAATGAAATACCTTTTCTTTCATTTGTTTCTCTCGCTCTCACTGTCTCTTCATCTGTGTTTCTCCCTCGCTCGCTCGCTCTCTGTGGTATTTCCTGTCTCAGGTTGAAAGTCTTGTGTACATCTGAAGAACACGCCTGCTTCCTGTCCTTTCAGTTCTTTTATCCGTCTTTCATTTTCTCTTTTCATTGTTCTGTCATGGGTTTCGAAGACTGCAGGTGTAAGCCTGTGTGTCTGTATGCTTGTGTGGAAAAGATCCTCAGCACAGTTCATTAACTGATGGTTTGAGCTTCTTAACTGTCTGGAGTTGTCCCTGCACTGCTTAGCAGCATGGAAAGCCTATCATTAAAGGACAGTCTAGACTTAAAGGCTTGTCTCCTGGCTCGCATACCTGCCCCTCTCCAGGCCTCATCAGGTTCTCCTCCCCAGCCATACCTAGCTGCCAGCCCCTCTGTGGGGTTCTGGAACCACCCATTGGATTCTTGACTTTTCAAGGGGCCAGCCTCTTGGCTCACCTGGATTACCTTTCTCTGTGGACCGCTGACTCTGGTGCTGAGTCAGCGAGTGCAGAATCAGTTAGCAGCTAGTGTGGGAGCTGGTTGAATGGCTGACGGTTATGAGGACTGTCCTGCTCAACCCTGACCTGCTCTACCCTGACCTGCTCTACCCTGCCCTGCTCTACCCTGCCCTGATCTACCCTGACCTGCTCTACCCTGCCCTGATCTACCCTGACCTGCTCTACCCTGCCCTGATCTACCCTGACCTGCTCTACCCTGCCCTGATCTACCCTGACCTGCTCTACCCTGCCCTGATCTACCCTGACCTGCTCTACCCTGCCCTGATCTACCCTACTCTACCCTGCTCTACCCTACCCTGCTCTAACCTACCCTACCCTGCTCTACCCTACTCTACCCTACCCTGCTCCACCCTGACCTGCTCTACCCTGCCCTGATCTACCCTGCCCTGATCTACTGTGCCCTAATCTACCGTGCTCTACCCTACCATACTCTACCCTGCTCTACCCTGCTGTACCCTACCCTGATCTACTCTGCCTTGCCCTACCCCCCCTACTCTATCCTGACCTACTCTATTCTTTTCTACTCCGACCTGACCTGCTCCACTGTACTGTACTCTGCACTAAGTTACTGTACCCCATACTGTTCTTCCTAAAGCGACTAAAGGGCTCCACTGTACAGAGCTCTGTGAGTGAGGCTGAGTGGTACTGGAATAATACAGCAGCTAGAATGGATTAAGGTGTTTGCATGCTGTGCGTTGGGAGAATGTTCCAGAGTCCCGCACAGGTTTGGGTACCTGATGGGTGATCGGCAAGTTTTAATATGACGGATAAAACATATCCTACTATGTCATTAGCTAGTATGGTTGCACTTGGAAATCAATAGGCCATGGGTGGACTGCAGGCCAGGCTAAAGAAACAAACAAATATTTTTTTCAAAACGTGTACAAAAAATGGAAATATTTACGAATCCGTAAGCCTTCGTTCCAAATTGATAATATTCACTTTTAAAAGTTATGAAGGCTAATCCCGCACGTGTCTTCCCAGAACCTTACTTGAACACCGGAACACAGTTGAGACATCGGAAAGTTTGCATCCCACTGTTGTCAGTCAGCTGTAGTTGAAGGGTTTTGAATATGGGTGTAACAATACACTCAGCTCACGATTCGATACTTATCACGATACTGGGTTCACGATACAATACGCATCACAATATTTTGAATTCATATTACATATTATAAAATGTTTGCATTGCAATATATTGTGGCACGGTATATTGTGCCACCCCTAGTTTTGAACATTTGATTGCTTTTGTGTTACCTGTGAACCAGTAAAACTAGAAATAAATCCCAAAACATTGTGATGTGGTTTGGCTCTCTGAATTGATTTAGGCAGTTGAACTGAGCCGGATAGGGAATGAAATAAGTGCTGCTGTTGAAGGACTGCAGACAGGGGCAGGTACAGAAGAGGAACCGTGAGGGCTCTGGTGTTTTCGTGCTGTTTGTGCTGCTTTGTTTGTGGGAATCCTAACTGTACCCGAGAGACTTGGTCATTAAAGTGCAATTTTGGCAGAAACACTTTAAGGTAATATAGGTCACGATTCTAGTCCTCCTTGGTTGAGTGACCCGGTGGAGCGGGGGTGTAATGGATCCCTGGGAGATCTCAGTAGATCTATTACTTAGTGTTGTTGCCCCCCCCTTCACATTCGACCAATCACATACTCCACCGGGCTTATGACCCGTACGGGTTGCCACGGCAACGCCTGCCTCCCGGAATACATGTCATGCATGTTAAGTGGCTTCCAGACGCTCCTTCTCTCTTGCTCTCTCTCTGACACACACACACACACACACATTTTATGTAACTCCACAGACCGCAAATACGAAATGTGAGTGTGTGTGTGTGGACTGTAGGGAGCGGCGTTCTACATGCTGTGTCTCCTGCCTCCGGCTGTCTGTCATTAGCACTGCAGCTGGGCTGGAGCAAGTCTGCGCCTCTCTGTTTGACTGGGTGGATAGGAAGCTTAACCCGGGTGTGACACATTCCTAGACGACACGCACACACACCTGCTCGCGCTCGCACACAGAGATGCACACCTTCCCAAACGACAGACACACACACACACGGACGTACACACATTCCACAGTGTCCACCTGGTCTTGAGGGTAGAGGTCTTGGAGCAGCAAAGCAGATTTCTCTCAACCAGAGCTGACAGCATTCCTATAACTGGAAAATATGTGTGTGAGTGTAAGAGGAGGGTGATGGTGGTTGGCTACTTTTCCTTAATTTAACTTTTTTGGGACGGGGAGTGGAAAACAGAATTCATGAGGACTGCCTGCAAATTATGTGTAGCCTTTCATTGAAACGCACACAGACGTCAATGTTTAAAGGAGTGGTATTCATTTGGTCGTCAATAACAAGTCTGGCTCCCAGTCATCTCTGGCCTTCTCCCAAGGACACAAATACACACACACTACACTCCGGTTTGTGTGTTCCCATCCTTCCTGAGCACACAAGAAATTGGATATCATTATACCTGGAGAGTAGACAGTTGGACAAACAAGGGCAGATATAGGGGTGTGGGTGAGGTGTGTGTAGGGGGGGGGGGGGTTCTGAAAGGGGGATGGATGGAGAGAAGGAGGAGTGACATAATCAGACCACTTCCTTGTTCCCCTCTGTGTTAACATCTGGCCGGTCTTCAGACATTCAGGCTGTGGATGGTGTCTGTCTGTGGATGGTGTCTGTCTGTGGATGGTGTCTGTCTGTGGATGGTGTCTGTCTGTGGATGGTGTCTGTCTGTGGATGGTGTCTGTCTGTGGATGGTGTCTGTCTGTGGATGGTGTCTGTCTGTGGATGGTGTCTGTCTGTGGATGGTGTCTGTCTGTGGATGGTGTGTCTGTGGATGGTGTGTCTGTGGATGGTGTCTGTCTAACTGTGTACAGCCCTCCTCAGCCTGGCCTTGTTCTAGCAAACTGAAAATGTGTTCTGAAGTTCCTATTTAACTGTGGAAGCATGTCAATGTTTAAAGAAAAACCTATTGATTTCATCATCTGGGCTCTCTTTTAGTCAGACTACTCATGTGTGGGATAGTTTGTGTGTGTGAGAAGCAGAAAGTTGCCAGCATGTGCTGTTCTACCGTCCAGGACTAGTACATTTAAATACACACTCTCTTAGCCTGCCCCCTACTGTTATCCAGTCCCTGGCTCATACACACACACTCACACTCGAACACACTCTGTGCTAAATACAACCCAGACACACACTATAAAAAGAGAAAAGTACACATAAACATGTCTGTAGCTTAATTTGTTTTTAGTTTAAAAAAAATGACGATTGTTTTGCTCTTTTAAGGCTTCAAAGCAGTGTAGATGTTGAATTGTAGAAAAGGACTTTGTGGTTCCTACTGCCCCCGGTGGCTCAGTGTCGTACTGTGTCCTTTGTTGTTCACACTTTAAAATAGTTTTGTGGGAAATGATATTAGCTGCAGAACTTTTGCTCTCCAACTCTGCATCTTTCTATTTCTATTTTCCCCAAGGCATGTTGCTTATCAAGTTGCCAGTTCCCATCTCTCTCTGCTTGAGCATGAACTGAAGTTCAAACATTTTTTAATTCATAACTATTTGGGTGTCCTGTCAGTAAATTAAGAGCTCTGTTTCAGTATCGGAAGTGTTGGGTAAATGTGTTGTCATGACTGGAAAAACATGATTAGTTGCCTCAGCTTCTCAACTGCACGTTTCCCCAATAATTTGTTTCTGCAGTTCTCTACATGGCCAGTTGGGGTCTCTATTTCCCCCACCCCACCTCCCTGCTTTCAGAGTAAAGTGTGTCAGTGCTTCTCATTAATTGCTCTACTGAACACATACACGTGGATTTGTAGAGGGGAAAACACTCAAAATAAGCAGTCGACAGTTTATGGGAGATATGTTACCAATTCAGTTAAACCCTCTCTCTTCCTCTCCCTTTCCTCCCTCTTTCCACCTCCAGGGGCTGGTGTGTTGTGAGTGTGCTGGTTGTGTCTGCAGTGTTGAGTACATCTGTTCCAGAACTCCTGCCATCCTGCCCAGCTGACTTCCACCCTACTCCTGTGGACGGCACACACACACCCACACACACACACACACACACACACCCACACACACACCCTACAGCAGTCAGGATGATCACCTCAGAGCTTCCTGTTCTGCAGTGAGTAGCTCATAACGTGTGTGTACTGTGTACGTTTGTGTTGGGACTTGTGCATGTGAAAATAAATAGTTCTCACTTGTTGTGTTCCGTTAATACGCGTACACAGTTTGTGTATTTACAGTTTGTGTGTCTCTCTCTCTTTCCTTCTCTCTCTCTTTCCCTCTCTCTCTCTCTGTCTCTCTCTCAGGGACTCATCTAACGAGTCAGGAGCTACAGACGCCGTCAGTCTCAGTATGAGTGTGAGTGAGATTGAGGACCCCGCAGAGGCCAAGGGAAAGAAGAGGAGAGGGAGGCCTGTCAAACCTGCAGTAAGATCACCTGACTGGACTGGCTGCTTCTCTCTCTGGATGGCTGGTGGCTTCCCTCGAACGCTGAATGGCGTTCTGGCTAGCTAGCTGCTGACCTATCTACATAAGTCTATGCATGTCTTTCTATCTGTTTTTGTCTCCATATTTCTCTGTTTCAGAGTCTGTGTCTTTGTCTGTATTCTTCTGGTTCTGTCTTTCTCGCTTGCAAGCCTGTTTGTTAGTCTCCTTTGGCCGAGATTTAGACGTGGCATGTGGCCATTGGTTCCTTTCTAGGTGTTTTGACCTCCCTGTCCCCACCCCTTTTCTCCCCCCTCCAGACGGCCAATAAGAAGCCCCGTAAATCGCCGTCGGAAAAAGGTGTGGGAGGGGCGAGAGGGCGGAAGGCCAATGGCGTGGCCCAGCATAATGGAGAAGGCGGAGAACCTGTCACACTGTTCGAGGTCGTCAAGCTGGGGAAGAGCGCCATGCAGGTATGTTGTTGTGAGAGGGGTGGTGTGTACGTAGAGTTAGGAGCAGTGGGATGAGAGGTAGGAGCAGGGCCTGGGCATAGGCGACATAGGCAGCCGCCGAGGGCGGCATCAAGAGGGGGGCGGCAAATTCCGAAGTTCATCCGTTAATTAACCGTCCCGCACCACCAGCAGAGAGCGCCAAGTCACCAACCGTGTTGCGGTTGGGGGGGCGGCACCCTGATATGCCGCCCAGGGGGGAGGGGGGGGGCGGCACCTCGATTTGCGCCCCTGCGCGGGGGGGGGGGAGTAGGATGAAAGGAGTAGTGGGATGAAAGGTAGGAGTAGTGGGATATAGATAGTTTAGTGAGAGGTAGCAACATATTTGGGAGAAGCGCACCACACCTGTATGTGCTTCTGTAGTACCTTTAAAAGCCAAGACTGTAAGTTAGTAACATTGGTGTGTGTGTGTGTGCGTGTGTGCGCCTGTACCTAGTCTGTGGTGGACGACTGGATAGAGTCCTACAAGCAGGACAGAGACATCGCTCTTCTGGACCTAATCAACTTCTTCATCCAGTGCTCTGGGTGCAAAGGTACGCATGATGATCCTGCTCCTCCCCTCCCTCTGTTCTCATCGTGTGTGTGTTCCCTCTGACCTTTCCCCGGCTCTTCCACCAGGAACCGTGAGGATCGAGATGTTCCGGAACATGCAGAACGCTGAGATCATCCGCAAGATGACGGAGGAATTCGACGAGGTAGGTGGATGGATAGATAAGCAAATGAATGTGAGGAGGGAGGGAGGTGAGGGATGTGGAAGTCTGACTCGGTCATCCTGTGCTGCCTGTTTCAGGACAGCGGTGACTACCCCCTCACCATGCCTGGACCCCTGTGGAAGAAGTTCAGGTACAACTTCTGCGAGTTCATCGGCGTGCTCATCCGCCAGTGTCAGTACAGCATCATCTACGACGAGTACATGATGGACACTGTCATCTCCCTGCTCACTGGACTCTCAGATTCGCAGGTCCGAGCCTTCAGACACACCAGCACCCTCGCAGGTGAGAACGAGGAGGGGAGAAAGAAAGACGTTGAGAGCAATGTTGTACAGGAATATCCAAATGTATTTATCATTTGCTACCGGAATTTCGGTGGTCGTCGTTCGGTGGTCTCAAAAACACGTCCCTGCACATGATTTACTCGTATATCTTCCCTCACCCCTCTCCTCCTCTCTCCCCACCCTTTTCCTCCTCTCTCCCCACCCCTCTCCTCCCCTCTTCCCTTCCCTCTCTCCCCAGCTATGAAGCTGATGACTGCACTGGTAAACGTGGCGTTGAACCTGAGCATCCACCAGGACAACACCCAGAGGCAGTACGAGGCGGAGAGGAACAAGATGGCCGGAAAACGGGCCAATGACAAGCTGGAACTGCTGCTACAAAAGAGGAAGGAGGTATGCTGTTGGTTGAGCTAGCCTTAAGGAAGGACAGGGGTCTCGATGGTTTAGTGACGCCCTCTGTGATTGGTCCGTCCTGTGTTGGTGTCTGCCAGGGGTGTTTAGTAAGATCCTTTGTGATTGGCCCCTGCAGCTCCAGGAGAACCAGGATGAGATAGAGAACATGATGAACTCCATCTTCAAGGGAATATTTGTCCACCGCTACAGGTAAAACTCATACACTGAAGAAGATGATGGTGGCGGGGATGATGCTGGGGACTATGATGATGATGATAATGGCGATGATAATAATAGTGATGATGATAGTGATGATGATGCTGGGGATGATGATGATGATAATGGCGATTATGGTGATCGTTGTCCTCAGAGATGCGATAGCGGAGATCCGGGCCATCTGTATTGAGGAGATTGGAGTCTGGATGAAGATGTACAGCGATGCCTTTCTCAACGACAGCTACCTGAAATATGTGGGCTGGACACTACATGATCGAGTAAGCGTGCGCTCACACACATTCCCTAGACAACATCTTTTCCAATATTATAAACCAATTATAAATCAATATTGGCTCACTGTCCATTGTCTCTTCCCCCCCCCCCCCCCCAGCAAGGTGAGGTGCGTCTCAAGTGTCTGAAGGCGCTGCAGAACCTGTACACCAACAGAGAGCTGTTCCCCAAGCTGGAGCTGTTCACCAACCGCTTTAAGGACCGCATCGTGTCCATGACCCTGGACAAGGAATACGACGTGGCCGTGGAGGCTATCCGCCTGGTCACCCTCATCCTACAGTAAGTACCACAATGAAACAGTCCACAATGAATTAGTCCAGAAAGGGACTGTGAGAGAGAAGAAAAGTACCTGCTTGTTGTGTTTTGTCCTGGTGTGGCGTTAGTGTCCCACCTACCTTTTGTCCGGCCCTGTGCTGAGTGGAACGTTTTCTGATTGGCTGTTTCAGGGGCAGCGAGGATGCGCTGTCCAATGAGGACTGCGAGAATGTGTACCACTTGGTTTACTCTGCCCACCGGCCGGTTGCCGTGGCGGCGGGCGAGTTTCTGCACAGGAAGTGAGTCTTGTCTCAGAGGAAGAGCTGGTGTTTTAATGCTAATGTCAAGGGCAGAATATATGCTCTGCTTCCTTGTTAAAAAGACTTACCTTACCCTTACCCTTATACTCCCCCCCTCTTCTCTTTTCCCCTCTTTCTCCCTCCCTCCCTCCCTCCCTCCCTCCCTCCCTCCCTCCCTCCCTCCCTCCCTCCCTCCCTCCCTCCCTCCCTCCCTCCCTCCCTCCCTCCCTCCCTCCCTCCCTCCCTCCCTCCCTCCCTCCCTCCCTCCCTCCCTCCCTCCCTCCCTCCCTCCCTCCCTCCCTCCCTCCCTCCCTCCCTCCACCAGACTGTTCAGCAGACATGACCCCCAGGCAGAGGAGGCCTTGGCTAAGAGAAGAGGGAGGAGCAGTCCAAATGGAAACCTCATCCGCATGTTGGTGCTCTTCTTCCTGGAGAGCGAGGTGACACACACACCCTTGGTTACTTTCACACAGCCTTGGTACACAAACACACACACATTCTTGGTTAAACAACATTCGATTAAACACACGTACACACGGTTGCACACACACACACACTTGCTCTGACATACACACGCTTGCATATATTTACACACAGACAAAATGTACAGTCCCACTCTAAGGGCCGTGTGTGTGTGTGTGTGTGTGTGCAGCTCCACGAGCATGCGGCCTACCTAGTGGACTCCCTGTGGGAGAGCTCCCAGGAGCTGCTGAAGGACTGGGAGTGTATGACCGAACTGCTGCTGGAGGAGGCTGTACAGGGGGAGGAGGGTGAGACACAGGCACACACACACACACACACACACACTTTTCACGCTCACTAAATGATCTCCTCACATGCATCCCTCCACACACACATCAGGGCACTTTTCAGTTAAGTCGGCCGCCTCAGCCACACAAGCCTGCCACCTTAACTACGTTGTCCCAAAAAATAATAGCGATATCTGCCGTTGTCATTCTCCCCCCCTTAACACATTTTCTGTGGGAAACCCTGCGCATGGGTGTGTTAGCTCCTGTGACAGAAAGGCTGTTTTGAGCCTCTTTGAGGGTGTTCTCTAACAGTTCTATCAGTTCCGATCCTTGACGTTGCTGCATTTACTACAACATGCACTATTTTCCCGTCACCATGGATACGTGACCTCGTGGTAAATGGATGGCTGTTCATGCACGGTGTGATGTCTCCAGTGTTGTCAGACAGACAGGAGAGCGCTCTCATAGAGCTGATGGTGTGTACCATACGACAGGCCGCAGAAGCACATCCCCCAGTAGGCAGGGGGACCGGAAAAAGGGTAGGTAGACACACACATACCCCCCACATACACACACACACATGCCCCCCACATACACACACACACGCTTCACACTCACACTTTACACACACATGCCCCCCCACATACACACTCACACACATGCCCCCCCACATACACACACACTTCACACACACACACATGCCCTCCCCCACACACACACGCTTCACACACACATGCCTCACACACACACACACACGCTTCTCTCTTTTTCTTTTTTTTTTTTGTAAAACAAAAATGATTGAAGAAATAATGAAAAAACGAAACAAAAAATGTCTCAACATCCCACTTTTATACTGCCGCACAAATACTGAAGACAAAGAAATACACATGTAAGACAATCTTCACATCAATATCTTGTGTGCCTGAGACTTGTTCTCAGTACTGTACGTGCCACGCACCCTAACCACACACCACACACACACACTCCCACATCCGCACCTGTTGGACACGCCAAACACCGCCACATATGGGAAGCGCTGGCCTGGTTGTAGAGATGTGTGTCATGTGTTTGCGTGTGTCTGTGTCCCCAGGTCCTCACAGCGAAAGAGAGGAAGACACAGATAGACGACAAGAACAAACTGACAGAGCACTTCATCATGGCCCTGCCCATGCTGCTGTCCAAGGTAACACACACACACACACACACCCTTATCTGGGCTCACGCTAGCCGGTAGCACATGTGGCTGTCCCGCAGATGAAAATGTTAACGATTTAAAATAAGTCAATTAATGAATAGCCAATTAAATGGCCTGATATGGTGTGACCTATAAAATATGTTGCCATGGCAACTTAAATCGAACATTGCTTTTCCTTCGCTGTTAACGCCAGGGAGTGTTTGGTCGTGGGGCTGAGTTGGCTTGGAATGCCAATAGACTTTTACTATTTAATTCACAATAGCAAGGATATCTGTTTTATTTCGTTGTTGTATCCTATTTTCAGTTTGCAAAGTTTTGTCGACGTCTTGTGAAGCGTAAATTTGAGCTGTCTGCTTGAACTCAAATACATTTGTTGGATCGTAGCGTTGGTGTTTTGTCCTTGTTCAAACGTAGGCTGTTCAGCAGGACAACATATGTTCGGCAGTCGTTCTGTATAGCCAAATTATTATCGGCCACATTAGCCGGCAAAACATTTTATATGGTAAACTCTGGTGTGGATGTATTATCTATGTATCTATGTTGATTTTGACATTGTGTGTTTGTGTGTACAGTACCAGGCAGACTCGGAGAAGGTGGCCAACCTGCTGCAGATCCCCCAGTTTTTTGACCTCGACGTCTACAGCGCCGGAAGAATGGAGAAGGTTGGATTGTGTGTGTGTGTGTGTGTGAGAAAGAGAGAGATGGCGAGAGAGGGGAGAGCACAGTGAGAGAGAGGTAGAGGGCTGACAGAAGGCTGCAACTTGGATGTTGTACCCCAAGGTTCTCCTAACCCGCTTTGTGACTGAAAGGCGATTGTTCCTCTACCCCTCCACCCCTGCTGTCTCTCCCCCCCCCCCCCCCCCAGCACCTGGACGCGCTGCTGAAGCAGATCCGGCTGGTGGTGGAGAAGCACATTGAGATGGAGGTGCTGGAGGCGTGCAGTAAGACCTACAGCATCCTGTGCTCGGAGGAGTACACCATCATGAACCGCGTGGACATCGCCCGCTCACAGCTCATCGACGAGATGACTGACCGCTTCACACACTCCGTGGAGGACCTGCTGCAGGAGGTAGCAAGTTGGGGGAGTGTGTGGGCATGTGTGTGGGCGTGGATGGGTGTGGCTGTGTGTGTGTGTGTTTACTTCGGTGTGTGCATTTATAGTCTGGTGTGTGTTGCAGGGCGAGGAAGCAGATGAAGACGACATCTACAACGTCCTCTCAACTCTCAAGAGACTCACAGCCTTCCACAAGTAAGTCACCCTCTATCCTTCTGCCTTCCATCCTTCCCTTTTCCTCATCCCATCTCCTTTGACAGATACACACTCTTTCCTAACCGTGTGTGCGTACAATAATAATCATGATTATAAAAATCACGATAATTAAATTGTAATGCTCCTTTTCCTCACTTAAAGCGCTACAGTACAGTAAAAAGTCAAAGTTACAATCATAAACCATAATGTACAATAATAAGAAGCCCATTTAAGAACAAGAACTGTTGTAACCACAGTGCATACAAATACATTTGTTATTCATATTGTGTGTGCGCGCGTGTACGTGTGTGTGTGTGTGTGTGTGCCCACAGCGCCCACGACCTGACGCGGTGGGACCTGTTTGGGAACTGCTACCGGCTGCTGAAGGCGGGGATCGAGCAGGGCTCCATGCCGGAGCAGATCGCCACCCAGGCCCTGCAGTGCTCCCACTACTCCATCCTCTGGCAGCTGGTCAAGATCACCGAGGGAGCACCCTCCAAGGTGCTGGCCCAGCCCCGGGCCACCCGCCCACACCGACACACACACACAGACACACACATCCGCTGAAGCTACACTGCCTGAAGGTTTTGGTGTGTGTCTGTGTGTGTGTGTGTGCAGGATGACCTGGTGGCTCTCAGGAGAGTGGTGAAGTCCTTCCTGGCTGTGTGTCAGCAGTGTCTGTCCAACGTCAACACTCCAGTCAAGGAGCAGGTACAGCACACTGGCTGTAGACCGGGGAAGATGGGGAGGGGAGGAGGAAGGGGTAGACGGGGAGGAGGAAGAAGAGAAGTGTTGACGGTATTTGCATGAGGAGGATGGTTATGATGGTGGTTTGGGTCTTGGTCCTTTAAGAGATGGATAAACGTGACAAACTAAGGTTGGGGAACTTCAAACAGTGAAGAACTGTGTGTGTGTGTGCTCCGCCCCCAGGCATTCATGCTGCTGTGTGACCTGCTGATGATCTTCAGCCACCAGCTGGTGTCGGGGAGCAGGGAGGGGCTGCAGCCCCTGGTGTTCAACCCTGACGCCCCCCTCCAGAACGAGCTGCTGTCCTTCGTGCTGGACCACGTCTTCATAGACCAGGACGATGACAGCCAGAGCATGGGTCCGCCACGCGCTCGTGCACACACTCAATACACGCTCACACGCACACACACACGCTCGTATACACATGCTCATACACACACATGCTTGTATACGCATGGATCGTGTTGGATCCGATGGGACCTAATCTCTCCCTCCATGTCTGTCCCTCTATCTCTCCCTCTACCTTGCTCTCTCCATGTATCTTTCTCTATCTCTACCACTGTCCCCCCTGTCTATCTCTCTCCCTCTCTGTCTCCTCTCGTGTGTCTGTCTGAACAGAGGGAGATGAGGAGGACGAGGCCAATAAGATTGAGGCGCTCCATAAGAGGAGGAACCTGCTGGCAGCCTTCAGCAAGCTCATCATCTACGACATCGTGGACATGCCCGCCGCGGCAGACATCTTCAAACACTACATGAAGGTCTGTCTGCATGATGGGGCTTCATCGTTAAAAAGTCATCCCACTGGTCTCGCTCTCCTCTGGTCTCTCTCTTTCCTTTGTGTTTCTCTCCTTTGATCTCCACACTGGTCTCTCTTCTCTAGTCTCTCCTATGGTCGCTCTTTCTCTCATTTGGTCTCCCTCCTCTGGTCTTTCAGTCTTTTAGTCTCTCTTCTCTGGTCTCATTCACCTCTGGTCTCTCCTTTGTCCCCTCTATCTCCTATAATAACATCCTTCCCTGTCTCTCTGTAGTACTATAACGACTATGGAGATATCATCAAGGAGACCTTAAGTAAGACCAGACAGACGGACAAGATCCTGTGTGCCAAGACCCTCATCCTCAGTCTGCAGCAGGTGGGCTTCTCTCTCTCTCTCTCTCTCTCTCTCTCTCTCTCTCTCTCTCTCTCTCTCTCTCTCTCTCTCTCTCTCTCTCTCTCTCTCTGTCTCTGTCTCTCTGTCTCTGTCTCTGTCTCTGTCTCTGTCTCTGTCTCTCACACACACACACAAACACACACAGCTGCATAGAGTCTAACTGTGTGTGTGTGTCCCAGCTGTTTAATGAGCTGCTGCAGGACCAGGGGCCCAACCTGGACCGGACTTCATCCCACGTGAGCGGCATTAAGGAGCTGGCACGGCGCTTCGCCCTCACCTTCGGCCTGGACCAGATCAAGACCCGCGAGGCTGTGGCTACTCTGCACAAGTACGGCCCCCAGGCACCCACCACACCCCGGCTCCTCCGCGTCACAATCGGGCGTACGCGTTTGACATCTCATCTTTCTCTCTGTCTCTTACCTGGTTTCTCTTCCTGTTTCCTTTCCCTCCTTCCCACTCTTTCTCTCCCATGTTCAATCCCTCCCCCCCCTTCTCCTTCCCCGTCCTCCTTCCCCCCTCCCTCCCCCACAGGGATGGGATCGAGTTTGCGTTTAAGTACCAGAACCCTCGAGGGGCTGAGTTCCCCCCTCCTAACCTGGCCTTCCTGGAGGTGCTCAGCGAGTTCTCCTCCAAGCTGCTGCGCCAGGACAAGAAGACTGTGTAAGCCCTCAGAGAGACACTAGAGAGTATGTGTGTGTGTGTGTGTCTGTGTAAGTGTGTGTGTGTGTGTCTCTGTGCCTGTGTGTCTCTGTCTGAGTGTGTTTGTGTCTGTGTGTATATACATTCATATAAATGCTCTATTGTGTGTGTGTGTGTGTCAGCCACTCGTACCTGGAGAAGTTCATGTCGGAGTCCATGTCGGAGCGCAGGGAGGATGTGTGGCTGCCCCTCATCTCCTACCGGAACAGTCTGCTGACAGGGGGGGACGAGGACCGCCTGTCCGTCACCTCCGGGACCAGCAGCAAGACCAGCTCCATCCGCAGCAAGAAGGGACGGCCGCCGCTGCACAAGAAACGCATCGACGGTGAGCGCACACATATATATATATATATACACACACACACACACATGAGCACATATACAGTACTGTACAAAAGTCTTAAGACACAATTCCAATAAATACAAAAGTAAAAGCAGAAAATGCTATAAGAAATAATGGTATGAAAAGACTAAACAAAAATATTTGCAAGAGGGCACTTTTATACTGCCGCACAAATACAGAAGACAAAAAATATTGAAGATAAAAAATCTTGGCTGCCTAAGACTTCTACACAGTACTGTATACACGTATATACGCGCGCGCGTAACCGAGACGAAATTGGTTAAACTCACAACTTTTGTCCAAAACCGCCCCCCACCCCAGTGTGCTGATGAGCTACACAATGACGTCTGTGACACGCCTGTACATAGCCACACACACGTTCACTCGTTCACTAGATGCACTTGTTAGTATATGTTATACTTCCATACTACAGTTAGGTGTTTTGAGGGTGTGGGGTGAAGATTTGTTGGATATGAATGGTGTCACAAAGACAAAGGAAATCAGATTGTTCCTGGGAATTCTCTCGTTGTTTTTAAGATGGCGTTTTAGAACATGGAAGAGAGAGAAAAAAAACTGCTACAACATTAGCTGTAAACTGTGTGTGTGATTCCAGAGGAGAGTGTGGAGGGCTCGTGGATGATGCGTAACGACACCCTCCAGACACCGGGGGCGCTGCAGACGCCCCAGCTCACCTCCACCGTGCTCCGAGAGAACAGACCCACGGAACACATCCCCGACCCCGACTCGGAACCTGGCTCCGAGAACGACTACGTACACAAGTAAGAACGAAATCCACATACACAAGCTGTGTGTGTGTGTACACGTGTGTGTATGTGCACGTGTATGTGTGTGTGTGAGAGAGAAAGAGAGTGTATGAGGTTAAATCCTGTGTTGCTGCAGTCCCCAGATGCAGATGTCTTGGCTGGGCCAGCAGAAGATGGAGGAAGTTGGCCGGAAAGACCGGTCCAACATCAACTACATGAAGGCACGCAGCAATCAGGGCGTCAGGCAGACTGTGTAAGTGGGTGTGGATGTGAGAGAGCGACAAGATTTAGAGACAGAGAGAGAGACAGAAAGAGAGATAGACAGTTTGAGAGTGTCTCACTGCTTGGTCTGATGTCTCTGTGTGTCTGTGTTAGACGTGGGCTAATGGAGGATGACGCAGAGCCCATCTTCGAGGATGTGATGATGTCATCGCGAGGTCAGCTGGAAGACATGAATGAGGAGTTTGAGGACACTATGGTCATTGATCTGGTGAGTGGCATCACTTGTTGTTGCATGTATTCTCTATTGCATTTACATTTATTCATTTAGAAGACGCTTTTATCCAGCGACTTCCAAGAGAGAGCTTTACAAAGTGCATAGGTCACTGATAATAACAACAAGATAGCCCCAAAACATTGCGAGTAGCTAAAACATGAAGCACTTATTGTGAAAAACCAAAATAAGTGCCAAAGGGAAGAACCATAAGAGCATGTAGTTAAACAAGTTACAATTAAACAACAACTATTGCCCTGCAGGGGAGCGAGCAGAGAACTCACATAAGTTACATACCACTGTGCTAATTATTATCATAACTGTTTCCTCATTCGGTTTTTCAAGCCACCATCAAGAAACAGACGTGAGAGGGCGGAATTAAGACCAGACTTCTTTGACTCTGCAGCGATGATTGAGGACGAGTCGGTAAGTTTGTTGTGCACAACCTGACGGCCTTCCCTCACCTGTTATGTTAGCATATTACCATAACTAAAGTTAGCTCTCCTCTGTTAGCATAGCACACACTGTCCATTAAACTAGCTGAAGTTAGGTCTGCTGTTAGCATAGCACACACTGTCCACTAAACTAGCTGAAGTCAAGTCTGCTGTGCTTTGTTGTTCCAGGGATTCACCATGCCCATGTTCTGATCTGGGAGACACAGCCTTCCTGAGGAACAAGATGACCGGAATCACCTGTCAATCATACTGTCAAAAACAAAACAAAAACCCCTTCTCTCTCTCTTGGTTGGACACCTGGTGGGTTTGAAGTGGATCAGGGATCTGTTGGGATCCACCTTGTGGACGTCAGGGATCCGGTCTCTACAGAGCAGCCAGAGGATCACTCCCAACCCTCAGAATGTCATAACAGGTCATAGTGAATATTGTCCCCATAGGAAGTCTCACTCACCGTGCCGCTAACCTTAGCACAGTTAGCGTTAGCTCTGGTAGCCTTGTGGCTAATCTGGCTCTGGGCTGACGCTGTGGGACTTGAGGCCCGGTGTGTCCGCCTGGCTTGTACCCCGTCACAAAGACGTGAGGTTGTTTTGGTTCCACCACCCCAGTGCCAACACCCTGTACAGTCCCTGTCAGTGTGGCACCTGTCGGTTTCATTTAACCTGAAGAGAATCTAGATATTAACTGTTCTAAATCTCTACTCTTTTATTTAGCCACTCACTTCCCCCCCCTCCATCTTTTTCCTTGTCTGTGATGATTGTGTACTGTATTGATGGTAACACACACGCACACACACAAACAGCTGTGAATGGTTGACGAAGGACTTTGAATAAGTGGAGAAATGTGTATGTTTTTGTGAGAGAAGAGTGTGTTTTGGTTTGATAGCTGTTTGACAGACAGCCTTTGTGTCCCTCACCCCCCTCCCTCACATCTCCCTCCCCCTTACCCCCATCTCAGACTCCTCCCACATCCAAGCTCAAGACACTCGCCACAGAATCACGGCTTTTTAAACATAAGAGTAAAAAAATCTGAAAAAAAGTATTTTGAATTCTGTAGCTTTAGTACAAAGTTTTAAATCAAGTGACTTTTGTTGTTTTTTTGTCTGATGTTTGTACAGCTCTTTCTGAATATATATCTTGTTCGTTGCCAAATTGTGGCCTACATGCTTATATCTTGTCCCAACAACTTATATCTGATTGGTTTAATCCAAGGTGTGGCTATGAAGGTTAGCGGGTTTATCGTCCAAGTCTAGTTGTGGAATTTTTATGGCTGCGCCTTAGTGTAACTAGGAGCTGATTAGTCCACCGCCTTTGGCTCCATGGGATAGACCAATCATGTCGATCTAATGGTTGTTTTTATCATGGATACCTGTCAGCCCTGTGCTCCTAATGGTAGGTTTGGCTGTCCTGTAAATATCAAAGACGACTGTCTCTTTCTTGTAGTGTCAACGACATCACTTGCCCTTAAATGCTTTTTTTCTGTGAACTTAATGAAATTCTTTTTAAGAAAATAAAATCAGTAATCAATTTATGGATTGTTTTAGTGCTTTGCTGGGGGGGAAACAACTGTCGGTGTTCATCAGAGAGGGGTGTGTGTGTGAGAGAGACTGAAGAGACAAGCAGATATCACTCAAAATCTGTTTTCATATCAAACTAGTCATTCGAAGATACAGCAGAAATTAGTTTGAAGTAACACTGATCTTCACAGACAATGAGCAGATCAGGACTTGCATAAGGAGCACTGAGAGAACGCACAGTACTCAATGACTGGACATGGACTTTCTGAACAACACAGGCCAGACAGGGTCCCACATGATTTGGAAGAACCGTCAACCATTTTAACCAGTATGCTCAGTATGGCATTTTCAGGTTCACTGCATCCATTCTGTGGGTGTGTTCTAGACAGGGGCACACAGGTGTGACTGTTTTACAGAGGAATGTTTGCATGTTTTTTCCAGGGGTTTGTTTGCTTTTTGCTGGACAAAACTTCCAAATCTCTACAGATCCTTTTGCGAGTGGTCGACGGCTCAATGATGTCATCAACAAACCCTGCAAGACAATCACAGAGTCACTAAAAGGAACGTGTCATTTGTGTGTGTGTGTGTTTGTAGATATCATGTTAGGGGTATTTGGGTATGGATGTCATGGTCCTGCATGTGTCCACACACCTCTAACTGCAGCAGGGAAGGGGTTGGCAAACTTCTCCACGTATTCAGCCTCGGCCTCTGCCTGGTTCTCCTTGCCTCTGAAGATGATCTGCACTGCACCCTGGGAATATGACCAAAACAAGGTCATGGTAACATCTGCCACAAAGACTGGACTGTGTAGGCCAGTGGTCTTCAACCCTGGTCCTCAACCCTGGTCCTCAGGGCTAATTATGAAGCTCTGTAGAAGCCCGATAATGACCTATTCTTCTGAATCAAGTGGGCTGGAGCAGGGAAACATCTAAAACATGCCGGACAGCGAGTCTTGAGGACGAAGGTTGAAGGCCACTGGTATAGGGGATCGAGGCTTGATTTGCCTAGCGACTAGAGTGTGTTGTGTTTGTGAGAGGGCAGAGATTTCCTTTACCTTGGCCCCCATGACCGCCACCTCTGCTGAGGGCCAGGCATAGTTCAGGTCCCCTCTCAGGTGCTTGGAGCTCATGACGTCATACGCACCTCCGTAGGCCTGGAACAACGTAGCACAGTCTTAGCCGCCGCCGCCACACACACACACACGTCCCTAGTAGAGTGATGTGACTTCACACACACAGAGCTCCCTAGCAGAATGATTAAACTCCCTAAACACACACACACACACACACACACACACACACACAAGCTGGATAGTGTGATGCAACTCCACACACACCTTCCTGGTGATGATGGTGATCTTGGGCACGGTGGCCTCAGCAAAGGCGTAGAGAAGCTTGGCCCCGTGTCTGATGATGCCGCCATATTCCTGGGCAGTGCCAGGCAGGAACCCAGGCACGTCCACAAAGGTGATGATGGGGATGTTGAAAGCATCACAGAAGCGTACAAAGCGAGCCCCTTTAACTGACGAGTTGATATCCAGACATCCTGCACAGTGACAGAGGAAATGGTTTTGTTTTTTTGACAAACAAAAGAAACTAGTGTTACAAAGTTCAAAGTAAAAAAAAAATTTAAAAAAATTAAGAATTAGCACCCAAGATTTCTTTTACTTGAATATTATCTTAAATTATAATTTTTTCCTTCTGTAATTGTATAAAAGTGCAATGTTGAAAACATTGTTGTTTAGTCTTTTCATTTCAGTGTATTTTATTTAAATGTATTTGTGCCCAAGACTTGTACATGTATGAAATAACCTAAACTTGATTTTATTTTCCTTTCACCATCCCGCTCCCCCTGCTAACCTGATGCCACTTTAGGCTGGTTTCCCACAATGCCCACTGTCCGTCCATTCATGCGGGCAAAGCCCACCACAATGTTCTTGGCGTAGCTCGGCATGATCTCAAAGAAGTCCTGCTCGTCCACAACCTAGGAGAGATCCCACACAGGCTGTTTTCACTGTCACAGTCGGGGCTAGGTAGATCTCATGATTTCATGTCAAACAAATCGGCTGCATCTGTACCCCATGGATGATGTCCAGCATGTCATAGGCTTTCGTCGTTTCTAGAGGAACGATGGTGTCCAGACCAGGAACCAAACGGTTGCTAGAGGAGAGGAAGATGAGCTTATCATAGGTAACAGGGATATACGATTGGCTGATCTGTCTTCAAGGCAGTTTGTTGGTAGTGTTGAGAAGCACTGTTTGTCTAATTGGCTGAAATAAACTTCACATCCTGACGGCAACCAATACATCTAAAGGGTTGACTATGAAATTAAATCAATCTGATATCTTTGAGTGTTGCAGGACTGTAATAAACACAACCAATAATTAAGGTTGGACCGGCACCAATGATTGGACGGGCTACTTGTCTGTCTGTCTACCTACGTCCTGGTAATAGTCAGGCAGGTTCATGTGTTTTGGGGGAGTGGCTTTGAAGGCAGGAGATAGGTGGGATATTTTGGTTTAAATCCTTTCAAACTCAAGCTAAAATTGCAAGGCTCGCAAAATGAACCTACCATGCTTTAAGAAAGCCATGTGATGAAATACCTGGGGTCGTGGCACTCGGTCACAGGGGGCAAGTCTTTGTTACTGAGAGGCAGAAAGTTGAAGAAATCTCGGAGATTGAGCAGAGCATCGATGTCATTCTCAAAGGCACGGTGGGCCACACCTGCAGGAAACATGGGGATGCAAGCGTGTCACACACCTTTCGCGTGCGTGTCTAGATGCTTTTGTCGCCTGGTGTGTGTTGGAGAGAAGCACTGACCAGACACAGCAGTGTGAGTCTTGGCTCCTCCCAGCTCCTCCTGAGTCACATCCTCATTGGTGACAGACTTGACCACATCTGGTCCTGTGATGAACAGGTACGAGGTGTCCTACACACACACACACACACACACACACGAGCGAGCGTCTTATTCTCTCACTCATTTCACCCAGTATGTTCCCTTGTCCCAGGGAGGCCTCGTACCTTGACCATGAAGGTGAAGTCTGTCAGGGCAGGAGAGTAAACAGCCCCTCCGGCACAAGGACCCATTATCATGGAGATCTGGGGAACCACCCCTGACGCCATGACATTCCTCTGCATGAACAGAGACCGAGAGAGAGGGATGAGGGGAGGAAGGGACTGTGCTTTTTTCATGTGTGTCCTTGTGCTTGTATGCCTGACTGATTGTATTTGATGGTAATTCGTGTTTTCATGAACAGCACATTGGTCAATGGTAGTTGTTTTTAATAGTGCTCTATAAATAATTGATTGATTTACTAGGAAGATATCAGCATATCCGGCCAGAGACTCCACCCCCTCCTGGATCCTGGCTCCACCAGAGTCATTCAGGCCAATGACTGGAGCGCCAACCATCATTGCCTGGTCCATAATCTACAAACACACAAACCCAGAGATTACATGACATGCCACCATGACCATGTAAAACCTTGCCGATTTTACCAGCCTGGATATCCTACCTTACAGATCTTCTGGGCATGTGCACCAGACAAACTGCCCCCAAACACTGTGAAATCCTGGGAGAAAGGTCGATGCATTAATCAACGAGGTTATTTTACCAGTGCTGTCCATGAAGTTCGTATCCGCATTTACTCTCAGTCTCAAATGCGTACCTGACTGAAAACGTACACCAGCCTTCCGTTGATTCTTCCCTGCCCCGTTACAACACTGTCACCAGGGAACTACAAGGATACGGGGCCAGTTTAGCGATTGGTTTCTTTATAACTTGGTACAGAGACACAATAGACGGAATGTGAATGTGTGGGAGACACCTTATTTCTGTCCTCCTCCATGCCGAAGTCGGAGCATCTGTGCTCCACAAACATGTCGTACTCAACAAAAGAGTCGGGGTCCAGGAGGAGATCGACTCTCTCACGAGCTGTTAGTTTGCCCTGAGAGGATTCAAGATTAACTATTGATGACTCGTTACAGTAAAGGGTACTGCCAAAAACTGTGATTTACTTTGTGTATTCATTTGCACGTGTATTTATTTACCCTTTTGTGCTGAGCATCAATCCTCTTTTGACCTCCCCCGACCAGCGCCGCCCTTCGTTTCTGATCAATTCGTTCTTGAACTGAGAGGTGACTGATGGAATACCATCGGCAGTTCTGTAGGAGGCTCCTTTGAGCCACGGAATCTGCTGCCATGCCATGCTTTACCTGTGTCAATCTATTCACGGAGGCTTTAAGTCCACTCAGAAGACCGCAGCTTCTCCGTGCAACTGCGAAGGCCGCCATTGCTGTGCTCCAGAGTGAGGATGGGCGTATCTACATGTAATTGACACAAGTTTAAGCCAATGACTTGTATGTATTATTGCATATGGCCAATCATCAAGAATGTAATTGTTGTGATTGTTGAACTCAACCCGTCGAGTTTCCATCAGTGTGCTTCTGATCTAACTTGAATATTTGTAGTTAATAGTCTGAATGTCACTGCTGTAAAACTACACTTCCTTGACATCATATCCGTTTAGTTGGAAATCTCCGTGAGTGGTCGTTTCGACCGACGCCCCCCATACGCCCACCATTCATCCGAAAGAGCGCGATACGGGTAATAAGGTTATTGGTCAATAAAGGGAGCCGTTTCTTTTGTGAGTTTAGAATATTAGAGTAATTGTTAGCAGTACGCACAATTTGCTGCTTTTGATGTAGCTAGGCTAGTTGTCAGCGAATTACTCCTTCGTTCATTCAGGAAAGCGTAACCAAGGTAACTAGCGAGCTAGCCTCGCGTGATTCTTCCAATATCTCGCGGGAGCCCTAGAAGGGGAGAAAAAAGAATGGTGGGCGATGATGTTCATGGATATCTAGCCTTGTAAAGTAGCCTATTTCAATTAGCCAAGCGGTATCTCCCACCATGCAATTAATAGAACGTTTTTTAGCGTTAACCCCACTATAAAGTACTGAATAATAAGCTGTCCCAAGATATTATTCTTATCTTTATTGTAGCTAGTTCTAGTTAGCCTAGCTTGTTCGACTAACGTTACTTTTACACTGTAGCGAGCTAGCGAGTCCTTGCTAACATTATGGAGTTAGCTTGCTAACGTTAGCTAGCTAGTGCTAATTACCAGTGGGATTTGCTCAATCAAATGTAGGGCTAGTTCTGCTAGCTGGGTTGCAGATGTATGTGCACATAGATTCCAATAGCCTTTCACAACAGTGTGCTTAGAAGTTCTAGCTTGCGACACCTCCATGATTTCAAGTGGACCTAGTACTAACTGTACAGACTCAAGACGAGACCAGCGTTTGTTTACATAAAGAAGAGCGCGCGTGGGTTTCCCAGGCAGCTTTCACAGTTAACTAACTTAAGCTAGGTGGAGATCGGGTGAGCTATCCGTTTTGCTACGTGTATTTCTGGAAGAAGTCGACATGCATTGCCTCGGTCTTCAAATGTGCTTAGACCAGTGTCAAAATGCGTGAGGAAACGGGTTGTTCATCCACCTGCACTCGTCGTCGGAGTCGAGACAAAGAGAGGATTGTACACGCGCCTGTGGCTCGAATGTTACTAGAATTGAACATGCCTATTAGATTGCTGTCCGGTGTGGTTCTTCTGGCATCCAAATAGTTAGCTTTTTAGCATATGTAAAAACATATTGCAGTGTAATAAGCTAATTTGGTAGCTTACTATCAACCCCGTGATCAACAGCATCCAGCCTGTGTAAAACGGCAGTTTAAATTGTGGCTAACTAGCACGAGAAGCTGGGTGCTTAACAGTTGAACGGGTTGCTTTCTAGTTAACACATGTAGCTAACTAACCATCATTCACATACCAGGACGGTATCACATGACAATGCAAGCGCATTTTCAGCTGTATAAAGTAATGGAGAGAACAGTAGTCAATGGTGATGCCTCTTCTAGTCTAGCCAACTGGCTAGCTAGCTACATTTGCTTGATTTGATTCGGCAGTGACGGTAGCATGCATGCAGTTGCGTGCAAAAGCTATTGAGCCATCGCTCATTAACAAATTGGGCGATTGACGTTCCACGGGGACCAGATTTAGCCAAGACAGCACCTTGTCGGCGAACGGGGGATTCCCTCTGTCTCGCAACGTCTGGATTTGTCGGTGTGTGTTTTCCCCGGGCCTGGCTGACACTTTGATTCCGATATGAACCCCGAGAATGCCACCGCTTTGTACGTGTCCGCCTGCCGGTCCGTGCTGCAGTGCGACCCGCGGCAGCACCAGACCTTCTCGGAGATGTACAAGCTGTTGCCGTTCTTCCGACAGTCCCTCTCCTGCCTGGTTTGCGGTGAGTAAACACTAACGTCAGGGTGCTTGAATGACATCGATATGGTGTCGATGCTAGAATGTTGGCCAGTGTGTGTACTGTTGGTGTTAAACGGAATATATGTTGCATGCACATCCGACACAGTCATCTTTGACTTACAACTCGGAAGTTCCTTTTAGTTTAGTCATGATGCAAATATATGCATTTTCATATTTTCTTTCCAGCGACTGTGTGCTTAAAACACGCTAGTGCGCTGCTCATTAATAGTTGCTATAATATCGGTGCTGCTGACACGGTGTGTCAGATTCGCCACTGGGTCTCCTAGGCAACCGCGGCTCAGCCCCAGCGGCAGCTGGTCTCCAGTGTTGCTAAGCAAGTCTGTCTGGACTCACTGCCCTGCAATGGGCGGCCTACTCAAACAACACACACCCGTTTGTGGCCTCGAGGTGTCAAAATAAATATTCCAGACAGATTTATATTTGATAGCTGTAGGGGTTGAGCCGCCCAGGGCTTATTATAACACTCGAATCTACGTAGTGTTGTATGTCTGCAACATTTTCAATTGTCAGTCCGCCTATAAAGTTGTATATGAATTCATCTAGATGGTGATGGAAAAAATTATGTTGATTAATGATGGATAGGTGGAGAAATCTCACTTCTAATCCCTATCCCCCCCTATACACACGCATACAGGAAGCCTGGTTCAGGACCCTATAGCCCCCACTAACTCTTCATGTCAGCACTACGTGTGCCGGGCCTGTAAGGGCCAGAAGATGCTTCTGAAGCCCTCCTGTAGCTGGTGTAAAGACTACTCCTGCTTCCAGGAGAACAGACAGCTGTCCCTGCTGGTCCACTGCTATAGGCAGCTGTGCCTGTACATCACCCACTCTCCGCTGCTCAAGCAAATCAACAGCCAGGTGGGTGGGTCTCCGGAGGTGATGACTCTGCTGGAGGAGGTGCTGGTGTCCAAGGAGGAGGAAAAGGAGGAGACGGAGGAGTCTAACCCAGACACGGAAGAACTGAAGCCTTCTCCCGCTCTGACACCCATCGCTCCTCCCCCCGCCGAGAACCCTCCGGAACGATCTCACCCGACCTCCTCGAGCCTGAACTGGCCACAGGGCTGCAACGGAGCGGGCTTGGAGGACCTGGAGCCGTCATCACCAGAGCTGGAGGTGTGTGAGCCAGTGGAGGAGATGCCGCTGCAGGCTCCAGGACCGCTCTCCGAGCCGGGGTCTGGGTCCAGGGCTGGGTGCAAGGGGAGGGACTCTGGGCCTGGCTGTGGGGGACTGGAAGTGACCCCTGGACCCCTGGTGCCCACGCGTGTGTGCTCTTTCGGGGAGGGGCGCTCTGCCAGGGTGGAGGACGGGGAGGTGTTGCTGCTCAGTGTCGAGGAGGTGTTACAGACTCTGGATCCGGTCTCCCCCACCAGAGACTCCCTTGTTCAGAGTCCCACATACACACACACACAGCCCGACAGGACACACACTCCTTTGCACGCGCCGTCCGACCGGTCGCACACTCACACACACCACCCGTCCAACAGGACGTCTGCCCCCCCGCGGCCCGCTCCCACCCCTGCCCCCCAGCCCCCCCTGGCACGCCCCAACAGGAAACGATCTCGTTCAGAGAGCGACCGTGAGAGAGTCCAGCCCCTGCCCATCTCCAGCATCCTGCAAGGGCCCCCCCCTCAGGCCCCCATCCTGCCCACCCCCTCACCGAGCCTTCCCGCCCACACATACTCCGCCATTTCCAACGGCGGGGCTCCTTCCAAGCCCGCCCGTCCGCCCCTGACCTCCAGCAAGGCTGGGAGGAAACACCCGGAGCAGGGCCCCAAAAGGCCCCATGCCAAGGCCCGAGCCGGAGGCCCCAAGGCCAAGGACAGGAGCCGGGATCACCGCCTGCTCTCTGGCTGCCTGCTGCCCCCCATCCCTGCCAAGCCCCTCTACAAGAAGCCCGCAGAGAAGAAGGGCTGCAAATGTGGCAGGGCCACCCAGAACCCCTCGGTGCTCACCTGCCGGGGCCAGCGCTGCCCCTGTTACTCCAACCGCAAGGTGAGCCAGTACCGAGGGAGACCAGAGGAGGGCGGCCCCATGGCACCAATCTGTATTGTTTCTGTGAGAAAGGGGGGGGCATAAGTATGGAAAGTTTGAGAAGCTAATGTGTTACCAGGGAAAAGGCTCTTTTTGAATCTTATGGTGTGTGTGTGTCTCCCCTTCCCTCCTCCAGGCGTGTCTGGACTGCATCTGTCGGGGCTGCCAGAATTCCTACATGGCCAACGGAGAGAAGAAGCTGGAGGCATTTGCCGTGCCGGAGAAGGCCCTGGAGCAGACGCGCCTCACGCTCGGCATCAACCTCACCAGCATTGCTGCCGCCGCTGCCCTGCGCAGCCCGCCCGCCAACAGCGTCCATGGCAACAGCCTCCTCAATGTCACCACGGCGACAGGGACACCCGTGGCCGCTGCCTTTCTGTCGCCCAGCCCTCCCCGAGACCCCGCCTACCAGGACGCCCTGGACCTCGGCTTCCACTGCTGATTGGAGGACGGTTCAGACTCCTGATTGGCCGATGAGCTATTACGTTCGGTGCTGATTCACCGATGGTGGTTCCAGATGGGTGTCAGTCTACTGGCTCCTCCTATAGGGAGTTGAGGCACCAATAGGCCTGAGCTTTCCTCTCTTGACTTCTCCTGTTATGTAGAATGTGTGTGTATGGAATTGTGTGTGCGCTATTGAACCGGTGGGTCATACAGCATGCTACCAGATCACACTCCACACACTTAGAGAAGCCGGCCTGCAGTGTTTGTGTGTCAGCCGTCCTCAGTGTGATGTATAGGGGGATGGGAGAGACCGTAGGGACCCTGGCATGGGCTTTCCACAGCTGTCTACTGACAAGAAGAGTATGTTGTCTGTATGAGCAGTGTAGGAATCATCTCGTGGTGTTCAGGAAGATAAATTGTGACACAACTGTCTGGTGCGCTCTTGCAGGTCCTCGAAGACAACGCATGATGCTGGCAAAAGGGGCAGGACCTAAGCACTTACTGATTAATTGGCCAAATAACAACAAAGCCCTAGTTACTATAGTAACAGCACCACTCTACCCTTATAAGTACCCTGTCAACCGGTATTAAATCAGTTACTCACACGTACCCCTACCCCACCTCACAGAGACATAGATAGTATTGTTTACATTGTCACTCATTGACATAAAGATAGGACCTAGGTGTGTGAGTGTGGAGGTTGGAGGGAGAGTCAGGTGGATAATGAATTCATAGACAGAATGGTTGTTTTTGTCCAGACAGAGCTCTCTCTTTCCCTCTCTCTCGTTCTCTTTCTCTCTCTGTGTGTGTCAAGTCTTTGCTGTTGTAGTGTTCTGACTGACCCGTGACAAAATTAGAGACTATTTTTGATATTGCGTGTCGAGGTCTCGTTGGAGAGACTAGCGCTGTGTTAAGATTTCTGTGTTTTCTGTTTAAACACCTTGAAGCCCTCATATACCTCCGAAGGCATGTCGGTGTTTGTGTTCCTTTGCTCTGTCTGTCTGTCACACCTGTGACCAAAAAGAAGGGAGATGTTTACCGTGTACCTGTGCCATCAGTCTCAATTGGACGGCAACCTGTTGCTACGATTACAGAAAAACTGAACACCTGACATGTGGACTCGGACAGAACCGACCCCTTATTGGCCCTCCGTCTGTAGACCTGGGAGGAAGTGGGTCAGGACACCGTAGGGGACCTGTGTCTGTCAGTGTGTTACTGCTGGGCATTACTTGAACTCCCGATTTAAAGTTTTAATTTGTATTTTTTCTGACTACAGTTTTTGTTGCAATAGAGCCTCTGGTTTTACTGTTGTTGGAACATTCACTGCCACATTAGGAAACATATATAATGCAACATGAAATGAAATAAATTGACCTTTGTCTAGACTGGACAATGCTGCTGTTTGTGTGTGTACGCATGTGTGAATTAAGGTCAAGTATGGAAGAGAGAGTCCTTGGGTATTAAGAACAAAACTATATTCACATTATTTGGGAAACACACACACCTCCAGTATAAGGACTTAACTGTTGAAGCCAACGAACATAGAAACAGAATTTCCAAATGAGATAATGCCAGTAGAATCAGACACTGCACCACACAAGAAGCCCATTACTGGATATGTTACGTTGTCATACTGCAAAAAGACATTTACACACATCCACTGCCTGAATACCTCATCCCAAACAAACAAACCATAACCACACATCCATTAATCTCCTGATCACTCTTCAACCCCCATCAAACACATGCATCACTGGCACCATGTGTGTGATGCTGAAGTCCTCAGCCCCACTCCTGCACACATGACAGAGGATAAGACGTCTGCTCCCTAGACACACGTGGTCTCTGCAGACAGATTATTTACAAGGGCTTTGAGATACTGAACAATCCTTGCTTCCTCCGTTCTCCATACCGCCCGCTACACTCCACACCTACACTCAGGCCCCCTCCCTGGGCATCTCCCTGCTAGGGCCCCTCTAGCCCACAAGGAAGGCCCCGAAGTAGCTGGCCCTCGAGTCTGTCTCCACGGCGCTGGCGTTGCTCACGGTGACGAACAGGCGGTCCGTGGGCTGCAGGCGGGCAGTGCCGGCCTGGTGGAGGGAGAACAGGCCCGACTCCTGACGCTGGAACCAGCAGGCACTTCTGGACGACTTCATCAGAAGGATGGGAACCGAGTACGAGTTCATCTACAACAGGAAATGACCACAGATGACCTGGAAGTAGATCACTTCTTATCTGTTTAAGACTTTCTGTTTGTCCCATTCCACCAGAAATGCAGCTGTTAACCATTTAAAGAGTGAGTATCAAATATTTCCAACGGTCCCCACAGCGTAAGTTATTTTTCCGAAACGGTAGCAAGCAGCTTATTGAGCTGGCATTATAAATTACCTACAATTATACTTGTAGCAATGCTACTACCATGCTAATGTTACTTGCCATCTAAAGCAATTGTTGCTTAGTTTTTTGTCTATCAGAATATATTCAATTGGACTGTTCGAATCACATATATCCGATGTCATTCCAACGCTCATGTGACGCTACTCCTTAGAGGGTTAAAGGGTCAAAAATAGCACAGCTCACCTTCTTGTAAATGTACTGTACGAGCTGCGTCCCCTCCTCCCTCGCCTCCGTCTCCGTCTCCCCCGTGGGCGGGAGGCTGAAGTACGTCTGGGCGTAGATGAAGTACAGGCCGGCGCGGGGAACCAGCAGCTCTCCCCCCTTCAGCTCCACGTTCTGGAGGAAGGACAGCCCCCTCTGCCCGTCCCACTCACGGATACGTTCTCCCAGAAACCCCCTGCTGCTGGGAGATCCTGCACACACACACGAGCATAAATAGGGTGTGGAGAAGAAAAGGGTGAGTTCGCGGAACAGCTCTTTCTATTCTAAACAGGCAGGCCAACAGACAGACAGACGGTGGGAGCTAGCCATCGCCTTGCCCGAGAGGGAGAAGGAAACTGAAACTGAAACATCTGCTGTCCATTCAGGAATGAAGACATGCTGGATCTCGGACAGGTCAGCCAGGATGCCTTAACTTTGATTCCTCTTCTCAGACTCTCTGTCTCACAGATGTGATGCCACGGGGAGAAGAGAAATCATGATGGCACTGTTAGATAAGCCTGATTTCTTAGGATTCTTCCTTTAGGAGAATATTAAGGGAGTAGGAGCCAAGGGGAGAAACAGTGAGATAGCAGAGAGGAGAGGAGACTGCATGGCTCACCCTCTTTTGGTGGCTGTTTCTGTCGGAGGCCTCCTGTCACGTGAGCAGACACCCCAAGACTAAGGTCACTGCAGAACCCCTGGACGGGAAACACCCCAGATACCTGGTCTGGAGTAACGGTGAGAGGGTGAGAGAGAGAGAGAGAGAGAGAGAGAGAGAGAGAGAGAGAGAGAGAGAGAGAGAGAGAGAGGGAGATAGAGAGAAGAGGGGGAGAAAGAAAGAGAGACAAACAGAGAATATACTGTGAGATTTTGAGAAAAAAAGAGAAGTGATGATGGGGAACAAAGGTGGGATGGAAGACAACTTCAACTCCGGTCATAAGGTGCTTTGGATATATGGATCGATATCAGTCAGGTTCCATTGAAAGGATCTTACTTATCACTGGGGCTGACACTTCCCGCTGCAACCGCTCGGCCATGGTCTGCATGTGAGGACAAGAAGTCAAACGCAGTCTCCGTTTAATCCTCTGCTCCCTCCGTTTATTGACAAAAAACAACAAAAGCTACGAGATAAAGAGTTGTGTACCTTCTCAATGCGGTAGTGGAGTTGTTGCATGACCTGCCAACAGGGGTCGGCCTTCTGCTCCCCCCCTGCTGTGTTCACGCTCCCGGGGTGCACGTTGGGGTTCAACAGACACGAGACACTACTCCGCGAGAAGCTCTGATGCATCTGATAGAGAGATCACTAGAGAAGTAGGTATGTGGCTTTCCATTTACACACAGAATAACAGCTTCATGAATAGACGCTTTGCTCCCCATGTGATGAGCAAAGGGTTGAAATCAAATGCCTTGCGTCAAACTATGGTGACCAGGTTGGTTTTCATTTAGGAATTTCAGAGTTCACAGCCTAACGATATTCCAACTCACGCGGAATCATGGAGGCAAAAACAATCCATCTGCTGAATGCTCTGCTTGCGAGTGTAAAGTTACAAGTCGACTGTAATTCTTAACGGCTTGCCTCGAACAGTTTAAAGTTGACTGCAAGTGCGTGCATAGTGGTGTGATACTCAACCAGAACATGGGCGAAAGATCTATTGGCCAAATCAATACTGTAAACCGCCCAAACGGTCTGTTCTTACCGTCTCCAGGACGTTGTTGAAG
Organism: Hypomesus nipponensis; assembly: GCF_054491055.1. Lineage (NCBI taxonomy): Eukaryota > Metazoa > Chordata > Actinopteri > Osmeriformes > Osmeridae > Hypomesus > Hypomesus nipponensis. The sequence goes on along the minus strand of NC_140363.1, from coordinate 2,970,448 downwards.
TACATAAAACTGATGGCGACTGCGATTGTTTGCAGAAAGATTGTTCCCAGTACAATCAGACCCAGGCATTGCTGAGAGAGGGAGAAAGGCATGCTCGTCGATAATCGATACGTCCGCTCGAAAGACGGGGATCCATGCAGTAGTCAGTTCATCAAGGGGTTTTCTCCGCAGCTGTAGCTCAGGGCAGGGGAGAGTGGAGTTAAGGGAGCAGTGCTATTAATCTACAGGGTAAGTATGGAGGACGTTTAGGCAAATTATGTCTCTGAACACCTCCCATGTCCCATCCCTTTTATGTTGAGGAGAGAGGCCAACAATTGTTCTACGCCCTTCTTCAAAACATTACAGGGGTCTTCCTTTTTCATAAAATGCATTGTGAGAACCAAGTGCTAAATGCTAAAATTGTTGATCCATCGTTATTTAGTTAATTTCTTTGGTCTGTTTGATAATCCTTATAAAAGCTCCCCACTTTTTCTCAAGATACAGTGTATTTGGTCAGATATAGTAACAGCTTCTTCTCTTCATTCTTCTTTATTCTTCTCTAAGTATTTTCATGTTCCAAATAAGCTCCTATATCTACTACACCTTCTCCACCTTCTCATCGACCTGCTCCACCTTCGTCTGGAATGAGGAAGAGAGAGACTGAGGTTGAGGCTTTCTGTGCTGGAGGATGTAACCCTTAAATGGCGCCAGAACCAGCGTGATAGCAGGTACACACACGCACAAACAGAAGCCCACTTACTTACACAAACTCCTACACTTCCTGTCCTGGCAGGTTCACACGACCAGAGAAGAATGGAAACAACTGTGCCAAGTTCATATGAGTTTTCATCATCATACTTAAATGTTGTAATTGGAGACTGTAGACCAGAAGTATGTTTTAGTGTTTTTCAACAGATTGGTATCCTGAATCGGATGTGACTGTTGCAGGAGATAACTGAGAGTTTGATTCCCATGGCTGTCAGCTTACCCTTACCTGATGACTTTACCCTGGGGTGGTAAAGCTGACACCCTGAGACACACACACACACACGCACACACAAACACTGTTGACCTAAGGAATGTGGACCAGTCTAATGAATCAAAGTTCCTTCGAAAGTTTTAAGACAAAATCACCTTTGACGTCTGTAACTCCTTTCCACTTATTCTATCCTCCCCCCTCTCCTCCCACCCACTTTACAAGTCTTTAGTCTGTGAACCCAGGGATGTACCATCGACCAATGAGACGCGTCCCCTCCACCAGCCCTAATCCTTCCCAGGCATTCAGGCTTTTTTTCTGTGGAGGGGGGAGGAGGTTTCCCCCCCCCCCCCGCCCCCCAATCTTCCTCCCCTCTTCTCTTTCTTCCTCCCTCTGTCCCCATCACCCTCTTCCCCGGTGATCTCTCCTCGTTCCTGTTCTAATGCAGTCATGGAATTCCCCCGGTCTAGAGAGGGATTGTTTCTCCTCGGTTTGAATGTGAACTGGTACATTACACCAAAAGGAAAATCTAAGAGGTTATGGAGATTTAGAATAGATGGTGAACATATAGCAACAATGTGTATGTGTGTGAGAGAGAGATGGCGCATGTCCTCTTTTGAGAGGGTTAAGTAGTTAGAAGAGATGGTGAACATATTGCGGGTTAAGTAGAGGGTTAAGTAAATTCTGTCCAGTATAGTTGAAGCAGTGACCTGTCTCCAGACAGTTGGTTGTTATGACATAAATTCACCACAGGGGGGCAAGGTTTCATTTTCTTGATTTTGTTGTTTGTTGGACTGGGCATTGTGCGAAGGGGTTGTTTTGTGATGTGGCATAGTGTGTGTGTCTTTGTGTGTGTTTTAGCCTGGGGATTGGGTTTGAGTGTGTAGGTGAAAGGTGAAACTGTCCCTCCGTATGTGAGACTGGTCAGATGTGTGATGTGCTTATGAATCCACTCCAGTCATTAACAATTTATTAAACTAATGTTGAAATGAAAACATTATTCATACTTTGTGTTTTTCTCCCCTGTAACCTCAACACTGTGTCCTTGTCTGTGTAAGTGGGTTTGTGTGTGTGTGTGTGTCTCAGATTGAGTGGGTTTAAGTATTTCGTCATGGCGATTTATGAGTTTGAGAGCTTGAGGAAGAGCAGGATTACACCCTTCTCCTTTCCTCTTCTCCCCTTCCCCTCTCCACTCCTTCTCCTCTCCTTCTCTATCCTCTCCACCTCTACCCTCCTCTTGCCTCCCCCGTCCTCCTCTCCCCCTCTCCACCCCTCTTCTCCTATCCTCCTCTCCCTTTCCCCTACTCTTCTCCTACCCTCCATCCCCCTCCCTCCCTGGCTCTCCCCTCAGACCTGTACCAGGGCGGAAGCAGGACAGATACAGTCTGTCAGGTTTCTGTTTATTAACACTCCCAGAGGTTTGTTGGCTACTGATAGAGCCACAGAATAGCATGGCTGAGAGGATTTGCATTGAATGCTGTAAGTGCCTTTGTGGACCAAATCCCAGTGCAACCATCTGCTATCTATAATAACAATCATAGTGTATCTATGATACCAATCACACAGTATCTATGGTAACAACCATATTGTATCAATAACAACCATTTCATATCCATGATTACAACACACTGGATGTGAGAGTGGGTTTAGTGCCTGGGAATGGGTTCCAACATTCATATAAGCCCAAACACACACACACACAAACCCTACAGGTTCTCTTGCAGCCAAGCGATATACCCCCTGCAAGCCCGCTTCCCAATTTCAAAGTGCTTGAAGCTCAGGCAGCCATGGAAACCATCATCCAAGTGATGGCTGGTAACTGTGATTCCGGCATCCTGCAGCCGTTTGACGTACATCAGCCCGTCATCCCTCAGCACGTCATGCTCACAGGTCAGCACGTACGTCCGCGGACACCTGGCAAGGACGGCCGGCTCCGCCAGCAGGGGCGAGACACGTACATCCCCCACACCCTCCACCTCCTTCCCCACCCATCCCCGGGACCCCTCCGCCCCTCCGCCTGGCCGGTACTGTCCCCTGTGCTTGGCCGGGAGCAGGACACTCCAGTCCACTCTGGCCCGCATGTCCGCTGTGATGCTCGGCTGGTGGAGGAAGCTGTAGTTGTTGGCTACCAGTAGGGGCAGGATGGCAGGGTCGGCCCCCAGGTACTGGAGCCAGAAGCGGACCATGAAGGGCCGGTACAGGATGGGTATGGCCTGGTTCTGCTGGTAGGATGGGGTGTTGAGGTCCAGAACCTGGAGGGCGGGATACACCAGTGCCTGCACGCTGAACTTCACGCTCACGCTGTCGTCTATGGCGATCTGAGGGAAAGAGTTGTACTTTCAGTGCGTGTGCGTTTGTGTGGTGTGTGTATGAATGCATGCATGAGTGTGTGTAGGTGTGGTGTGTATATGTGTGCGCATAGGGGGGTGGATGCGTGTGTGTGAGGGTCTACCTGCTGAGCAACTGCTGCTGCCAGGTTTCCTCCCGCACTGTCTCCAGACACAGCCACACGCTGGGGATCCACCAAGTACTTACCCAGAACCCCTTTCTCCAGGAAGTGTTTGGCTGCGCTTAAACAGTCCTCATATGGCACAGGAAACAGAACCTCTGGAGCCAGGCGATACCTGCAATACACAGAAACGCACTTAAACTTCTGAGCTGGTGTAATAACAGGTGTAATACCTTCAAGTGTCATTCTGCAACAAAACACCTAGCGTAGCCTAGCATAGCCTAGCGTAACCTAGTGTAGCCTAGCGTACGGCCCATGTATCCTGTCTATGTGATGTGGACAAGGTAGCATCCTGGTTGTGTTTAAAGAGGCACACTTACTCCACAGACACCACTACTGCATTCAGGTCATCAGACATCTGCCTGGTCAACATATCATAAGAACCATCCTCTAGACAGGAAACAGACAAAGCCAGAGCAGTAATGAATAGCCCATTTCTAAACACACACATCTACAAAATGGTTTACAGGTGTGACCTCAAACATTAATTAGGACCCTTTTTTATGCTGTTTCTTTGTAAATGCACCGACTGGAGAAGCGCTTTTAATTTTGTTGTATGAAGATATACAATGACTGTGAAGTCTTTCATTCATACATAAACATCACATATACAGACAGCTCAGACTCAAACAGTGCTTTTACATCAACCATGGTTGTTTTCAAATGTTTTTATAAAGAAATATTGATTGATTGAATGAAGTGATATGAAGTTTTACTCACTGGCACTGCCCAGGGCCCAGCCCCCTCCATGGTAGTACATCACTGCCCTCCGTAGCTGCCCCTCCCCTCCGGCGGGGGGCTCGTACACCCGCACTGGCACACCTCCGAAGGTGTCTTCGCTAACCCTCACCCCTCCGCCCCCCCCTCCTGCCAACCCGGATGCCTCCATTAGCTCCTTCAGCCCTTCCAAGCCCCACATAGACCCCCGGATCAACGATATGGCATGGCCCAGGCCCAGCCACTCCCCCACGTCACCCTGGGGGAGACGGGGAGAGAGGGAGGGGGAGAGACAGACAGGGTGGAGGCATTTGAACAGCTTCTTCATCTGTCTGTTAATGTCAGTCTGTTTTCAGTCAATATGTCTGTCCACCCTTTTACCCAGTCTGCATTTTTTTGTGTTCCCCACACCCCCAACACAGATCTGGGGAAAGAGGGGTTTGGCGATACCAGGGGAGACACAGCGGTCACATGGGAGCCCAGGGAGGTGGCCTGTCACCTCCGCTGTAGCTGTGAAACTGTAGCTCTCTCCACCCCTCACACTAGTATCAACGGGGTGAGGGCCAAGGCTGGGAGGAAAATGGGAACACAGTTCACATTTAGCAGACACTCTTATCCAGAGCAAAGTACAGGGACGTTCCCCCGAGGCAAGTAGGGTGAAGTGCCTTGCCCAAGGACACAACGTCATTTGGCACGGCCTGGAATCAAACTGGAAACCTTTGAACTACTAGCCCGATTCCCTAACCACTCAGTCACCCGACTCCCACATACATACACGCTCTCCACACACACTTTTGTCACAAATACCTGCACGTAGGCTACACACTCTCTCTACACACACTCTCCACAAACACACCGTTTCAAGTTTGGTGCGACCAAACACGCTCCGTGGCAAAGTCTCTAGTCCAGATAAAAAGTTCTGATGTAAAAAACTCTTATACTGGTCCAAGGCTAGTTAATTATTTACAGTCAGGTGTAACAACTGTGTGAGGGTCGATGTGTGTGTCTTATCTTGATCGGTCTGCCGTTGGTGACTTTGCCTCAGCAGGCAAAAGTTCATCGGAGCAAAGGAAGAAATCATTCAATACATTTCAATCATGATGGCTTCACAGTATCAACAGCAAAATCGTTTCATAATCTATAAGGGTACTGTCAACAATTTGATTTGATCATACACAGCCTGTTATCTCTCTGTCACGCACGTTTTCCCCAAAACTACAAAGCAGTAAGAATATCTGCTGCATAGCAATAGTGATCTTCATCGTCACTGTACTGAAGGCTGCGATGAAAAAATGACAACTGAGTTAAAGTGCGCTGCACCTGTAGCCATCATTGCGTATCACAGCAGCGCATAGCAGCAAATTGTGCCCTCACACATAGATGTGCTGATTCAGATTGTCACATTGATAATAACATTATACGTAGCCTCCTGTTCTTACCATTTTAATAACAGTGCGGAGTCCAGCATCCAACAACATCAACTTCCACTGTTCATTGATGGTGGCGGGTAAAGGTATGTAAACATAATAAGCGATGGCCACTGTCCATAACAATGTCACAATGACAAATGATGAGCGCATCTTTCCAGTTGGTGATTTGATATATCTGCGACATGGACGTCAAACGCTCAAAGGGCTGCGCGAAATGAGCCGGTTATAGATTATAGGCTCGTATGACCTCTTCAGTTGGGACCACAAACTACACCCCTTTTCTCCACAGCAGTGAGTTGGGTATGGCTGCACCCTGGAGCCTCCCTCCCGTGTCACGCCTGGGACACACTGGCTGCGAAGCGCCTGGACGCGCTGCGCAGCGCCACGATCGGTTACAATCGGCTACGACAGAGCAAAAGCTGTTCACACCAGGCGCCTATTCAACTTCGATAATTGATTTGATGTCGTCCATCTCCTTGAATTTATCAAACATTCTCTGCTGCAGCCATACAGTCTTGACAGCAGTTAGGCACTACAGAATTACAAATGGAAGTCTGGGTTGTGAAGTCTGGAAATAGATGGAGGGATGTTGCAGTTCATTCGTATATCCTCTGAGAGGCACTGTTGCCTGTTTGCAAATTTTGAATAAGCTTGATGTCTCTCTAATTCACTGTTTCAGAATATTTTAACTCTAGACTTAGATAATGGTTCAGGCAGGGGGCTTCCTCAACCAGTGTCAGCTGTCCTGGACCTTGTAGTTCCTCCAAACAGTTCCTAACTGCTGTGTGCTGCAAGAGTGATCCATACAGCACAGGAAGTCCTGACCGGGCAATTAAACTCAGGTCATTTCAAAGAAACGTTCACTCATGTCTCGTAGCTCAATTTACTAGTCCACACCTTATGACTCCATAACCCCTGGTAATACCACTAGAGAAACCCCCAAATTCCAATATCTTGACTGGGAACACAGCACATGCAAAGACAGGCTCTTTGAAGCCAGTTCTCCTGTAAACATCAGTATCTTTTACTGGGCTCCATTACATCAGTGAGCTGGCACCAGATCTGGCCCAGCAAGGTCCAGTCTATCAGACCTCCCTTTGAAAACCTCTGACTGTCCCAAGAACTGTGTCTGATGGTCTCTCTATTTCTCTCTCTCAATCCCTTTTGCTATCTGTCTTTCTCAATCCCTCTCACTATCTCTCTTTCTCTCTCTCTCTCTCTCTCTCTCTGACTCTTCTTCAAGCCGTGTCTCTCTCTCTCTCGCCCTCTCTCCCTCTCTGTCTCTCTTATTCTCTCTCTGTTTCCCATTCCCTACATTTATCTTCCTCCTTCTCTCTCTCTCTCTTCTTCTATGTCCAGCGCTCCAGTCTAACTGTAATCTTCAGTGTGCCCTCTGAGAGCTTGAGTGGAAACATAAACCAGCAGGAGATCTGATCATCTGACCCCTAGCTTCACATTTCCAAAACATGTCTGGACACTACTAGACTAAGTCAGATTAGGACTGTCCCACAGCTGTGCTTGTGTTATGTGTGTTCTGACTCTTAACACACCTCCAAAAAAGTAAAAGAAGTTTAGATGATCAAGTCTGGCATTGTCTAGAGGAGACATCAATGTTTCAGGTACATACTCTTGGCTCCCATGAGCCTGATACAGTGAAGACAGGAACCACAGGCAGACGGACTGTGTACAACATCAACTGAAGTATTGCAGATGATGGCGATGTCAGCCATGACTCACCTAACAACACTTCAGAAACAGATATGTCAAACCCCCAAAATACTTTTGGTGGGCTTTTGGGCTATGGAAAGCATGCACGTACACATGCCCCCCCCCCCTCCCCCCTGTAATGCTTCTTACTAATTCAGTTCAGCTCAGAGGATATGCCATTCCACGCATATATGCACCTGTCCATATTTCGAACCTGTACCAACCTGTCCCGTGATCCACCAGGACGCCCATAACATTACAGTCCTCACTGAGCATCAGATACAGTTACATATTCCTTACTGCAGGACCCAGGAATGCCACTGCACGATGTTACTTCAATCATCCACTGACTAATCCAGCTGCATGCACACACACATGTGTAGATGTTGCATGTGTGAGTGTTCCATCCAACTACTAGCTCTGACTTTTATCATAACTATAAAGGAAAAACAGAGGTAGAAGTTGATGATGGTGGTTTGTATAATCAAAAGGAGGGATATCTGTGTATCGGACACTCTTTGTTGCCATCAGATTGATACATTGACAGACTCCACGGACAGAGACAAACTGTGTGGATCCATCTGGAAGCAGAATGACAGCAGCTACAAGGTTCAGTTACTTCTTATTATTCTTGTATGAATAGCTCCTCCTAAACAGACAGCACAGTGCTACATGCAGAAGTCTGGGCTCCCAGGCTGGTTGACTTTCAAAGAATTCCTTTGAAGGCAATTTATGAAGAACTGCCTTCAAAATATCAACATGCTGCCTCCCCACAATTTGTCTAAGACAAAGTTTCCTACAGAGTGTTTAGGACCAGCAGAACCTACTGGAACCACAGTTTGTGTGATAAAGCAGGCAAAGGAGTCAGCGTCTTTTGAATGAAAGCGCACAAGGTCTTTACTTGAAATAAACAGGGTTATACAAAACAAAGGTCAGATGCCATACAGCCAAAAACATGAAACAAGAACAAGACTCCACAACAAAGTCGTAAACGTCTCTGCTTGTATAGCCGTCCTAATTAGTCCCAACTCAAAACAGGTGCGTCTTAGAATTCCGGTGACGCAGACCGGCGCACCGTCGCCGTGTGCTCCGTGACAGTTTGCACAAATTTGACCATTACGAAAGTACACCAGCTTGTTGAGAAAAAAAAGGAGGTAGACATGCATTGTGACGGTGAAGTTATTCACACAACAACACAGAGATGCATTGGTCTGAAACAAACCCTGCAATGTCACACTCCAAGAATCCCGATGCACCCAGTGTTCAAGTGCAACATTGTTGAACAAGACGCACTTGTTCCGGGAGTACAACGGCACTTAAGAATGCTTGGCTGGACTTGTTAGTTTCCTCCAGGATCACTATGACTCTTATTGAGTGACTTGTTGCTATTGTAGGTTAGATATAACGAAGTTAAGTCTTGTACTTGCTGTGTAATATTTTACTGTTGATTGTTCTTTTACAGGTACAGTCCTGCACTTTGTGGTTCATGTTGTTTTATTTGTAACTTGTATAACTACATGCTCTTATGGGTCTTCCCTTTTGGCACTTGTTTAGCTTTTTCACAATGTATGCTTCATGTTTTGGCTGCTTGCAATGTTTGGGACTATCTCGTTGTTATGATCAGTGACCTATGCTCTTTTGTAAAGCTCTCTCTTGGAAGTCGCTTTGGATAAAAGCGTCTGCTAAATGAATAAATGTAAATGTAAATGTAAACATTCTAAGTCGGTGAGTTTGGAGGAAAAAGGCCCATTTCTCTGTGTCACCAACCTCATTTGCAAGGAGCAGAGAGATGAGTCAAGATTGATGTGCTCCCAATCCCGACTGTTAAGCTGAGCTGTAAGAAGTACTTCTTACAGGAAGAAGTATTTGGCAGCGTGGGGAAACCAATGATACTCCCTTATTATAATCCCATGCTAAATGGAAAAATAGAATCAAAGTGCCCAAGAAAGAAGGCTCACACTTTCAGAGAACCAGACTGAGGCTGAACATACAGTGACCAGTATTTGACGAATGTCGAAATGGTGACGTAAAACACATCCCACTGGTGTGTTCTACGGGAGGGTTCTAATGTTCTAAGTTTTTCTGGAAGAGATGCTTCCCCCATCTACTCTCAGTGTAGCCCCAATGAGGAAATCTGGATCAAAGAGATCATTGTTCTCCAAATCCTATTGCCGGCCAGCTTCTTAGAAAGTCTCTTAAAGGTCCCATGACATGCTGTTTTTGGCTGCTTTTATATAGGCCTTAGTGGTCCCCTAATACTGTATCTGAAGTCTCTTTCCCAAAATTCAGCCTTGGTCCAGAATTACAGCCACCACGAGCAGTCCCACAATGAGCTTTCCTCAGGATGTGCCGTTTCTGTGTCTGTAGCTTTAAATGCTAAGGAGAAGGAGAGAGGCGGGGCAAGCGAGGTAACCATATACGAGTGGTTCTCAACCCTAACCCATATACAGTATAAAGCAACAAAATGATACAGCGTTAGTTGACTTACTTGTCCGAGGTTTGTAGCTGGACCAAGGAGAGTTGGTACTGATCCAGACTTTAATTTCAGATGGTCAGCAAGGCCAGATTTGTATTGGCCCAAGTTGAGAAAACAGTCATCGCTGAAATGTTTGGCGCAGACATACAAAACTTTGGGAAGTTGTGTCGGCGCATTTCCAGAAAAAATACAATTAAGACATTGGTTCTTCAGAGGCTCGGATGAAGGAACAAAAAAATACTTTGGTTTTCATTTGTACATCCAAACACTGATCAACTGCTATGCTTCATTTGTTTGCAACCTACGATGTCTCTTGAGGAAAAAACGATATCGCACTTGCATGGTCGTAGCTCAGTTTGTCATGGGCAGGCCACATTCTCTGGGCTGGCAAAGCAGAGAAAGGGGAGGTAACCTTACCTCTCATAAGGGTAATATTTTCTAAACTGAGAGTTTGAGCTTTCATTTTCTCAAAGGCAGAGAACAATACCCAGGCCTTGGTTTACACCTATCAAAATGTCTAGTCACTGGGGACCAAAAGCAGGCTAGGGGAACTCATATTAATGAGGGTTAGGGTTAGGGTTAGGGTTAATGTCATGGGACCTTTAAGCCTGCTGCTAATGGAGTGAATGTGAGGGGTTCCTTTCTAGAGCCTGTCTTGTCCTCTCCAACCGAAACAGGAGGACAGTGGTGAGTACAGCTGTGCTGTCACACTTGCATTAGTGGAGAGATGGATAGTGGAACACACTTTCTATTGGTTGGTGTATCTCTCTGTGTGTGTTTATTTGTATTTGTTTGTTTGTGTTGTTTGAGTTTTAGTAACTGTTTGAGTAACTGTTTGTGTGTGTGTGTGTGTGTGTGGGTGCATGTGCGTGAGTGAGTGTGTAACTCTGTCTCACTGAAGAGGTTAGAACTCCAATAGCCACCATGCTTAGACACTAGTGGCACTGTAACCACAGCAACATGTCTTACAAACCCACTTATTATGGTCTGTATCTGGCTGATCTATTAAAGTGAGGGCCAGAGGACTGGCTAGGAAAAAAGGATGAGAAATAAAGAGGGTTAGAAAGAAAAGAGCCTGGCAGAGAGAGGGAGAGGGGCTGGAATGGATGTCAGCGTGGAGGGCCACATGCCTAAGTTTTAACCTCTGACCTGGAAGCACTTGGGGACAGTGCTTCACTGTTGATGGACTCACTCTGTCTCCGTCTCCACTTCAAATACACCACATGCAACACACACACTGCAGACACACGCATGGGTGCACATGCTTGCACATGCCCTCAGCACATGCACACACACCCAGCCAACATGCATGCACACACACATGCACAAACACACACTCTCTCCTCCCTCAGTGCTTGACCTCTAACTTCCTCCCAGCATACCCAGCCAACGCCTGTCTCTCTCCCATGAGCCTCTCTGGCCTAAACGAGATCCTGATGTTCTGTTACCCCGCCCCCCGTAACCATGGCCGTTAAAACGTGGTTTCACACGTCTCCCCTCCCCAGCTGTTGCATAGCGACACTGACGAGAGGCAGCTGTTGTCATGGTTCACAAGGCCAGTGTAATATGGGGAGCAAACTAGGGATAGATATACAGTAGCTTGAAAGAAAGATAGATTAGGTAGGTAGTTTGGTAGGTAGGTGGTTAAGTGATTAGCTGGGTAGTTGGGTCTTTGGGAAAGGTGTGTAGAAGACAGTTTAGAAAGCTGTTATGATGACACTCTCTAATAAAACTTCCAGTCACTCAAAAAAAAAATTGGGGGGAGGAAACCCATACACTGACACACGCACACACATACAGTGTATGCTGGTATTGTAGCATTGCAGCATTATACCCTATGGATATGTGTGTGTGTGTGACCTCGTCGTCCTTGCTTGTGTCACGTTGTATTTCTGCTGCTGCCTTGAGTCAAAGACTTGTGTTCGTATCTGTGTACTCATGTGTATGTTTGTGTGTTTGTGTGTGTTTGTCTGAGGTGTTGAGAGATAGTCAGTTCTGTCAGTAAGTGTTAGCCACAGCTGGGACCTGACCCCCCCCCCCCCCGAGCCCCCCTACCCCCCCAAGCCCCAGCCCTCCTCATCCCTCCATTCCTAACTCCTCCACCAGCCTATCCCCCCTCCTCATCCCTCCACCTGCCTCAACCCCCTCCTCATCTCTCCACCAAGCCCACCCCACTCCTCATCCCTCCATTCCTAACCCCATTACAGCACTGCTGCTGGGAGGTCCTCCCTCACCTTGGCAGGGTTGTCTGGATGTGCCAGCCCGGTTGCCAGGTTGGCCTCTCTGACATGATGAATGGTGTGCCGCAGAGGACAGAGGGGGTAGTCACAGCCAATAACAAATCTGGCAATGGGGCCGTTTGACCCACATGCTGGGCACATAGGAGAGGGGTTCAGGAGAACCTTATATGTTGTGTAACACGCCAGACAGACACCTGAGCCCTTGCAGGTGTTGAGGTAATGCCGTGAAGCCAGCTGCCACAGTTACTCAGTCAGAAAGATATTTAGTAAAGAAAATTGCTTCCCGTCAGAATTTGTTTTCAGGTCTCAAACACAAATATTTTCTACTGTGAAGCTTTTGGACTGTGTGACAGAATGGCAGCGCCTTTTGTGTCTGTTTGAGTATGTGTGTGCAAGTGGGTCTGTTGTGTCTGTTGTGTGTGTTTGGTTGTAGCTGTGTGTATGTGTGTGCTTGTATGTGTGTGTGGTTGTGTGTGTTTGTTAGTCAGTTAAAGTGGTCTCAAGTCCTTTTTCTCTGCAGTTACACTGGGTCGTCTAATTTAGCGTTAGTGTTTATTTTTACTCCAGTGTGGGAAGACCAAGATATCGTCAACACACACACACATATAGGATAGATACACAAACACGCAGTGTCATGTGGTTCACCTTGTGATCGTTGATGTTGTTATAGGAGCCACTTACCAACAGGAGGAGAGGGATCTGAGGTGTGTGTGTATTTCCATGTGTGTTTGTATGAGTGCTACAATTCACACACACTGTACATCATCCATCAGCACGTTCTGGCCGGCCACTCTTATCGGCATGGTAACCTTACCCCATCTGCACAAACCCCTTCAGGCCCTGTTCACCAGAAACTACAAAATATGATCTTGCCAAACTGGGTCCAGACTAGTTTGGTTACTGCAGTTAAGCAGGGGCATGTCAGTAAACAGTCTAAACCAGCCATCCAAACTGTCACTGAAAGCCTATTAATAGTCTTATTGCACATGGACAAGCTAATGACTTGATTGTGCATCGATCTGTAGGTAGTCACGGGAGCCTTACCTGGTTTCTATAGCAACAGAGAGAGTAGAGTCACGCACTGCTTTTTTTATCGGCTTACGTTGAAACATTGATAATGTCTTCACTTCGGATACATTATGGGTCATTATTCTCTCAATTCAAAGGAATAAAGTACACTACCTCTATACAGGGCGGTGTTTTAGCCAACAGCACTTATAGTAACGTTGGTTACCAAATAATATTAATATAGGCCTACAATAATTCTTTATCCATTGCCAGTAGTTGATAAATTAAGGAGCCTTAGTAGTAGCCTATTCTTCACTGCAGCCAGAACGTGTTCGTCACTCCGCCCGGTTTGTTCACGGGAACTCCCCCGCTCCCCTCCGCCTAGCGCTGCTCATTCTCTCCACGAGCTGTCACCCCAGCACTGGCCGCACCGTTCGAGCTGCACGGAATCGGTGCCTACGCGCTCTCTTACCGAAACATAATCTCAAGCACTCTTCTCCCGGTACCGAAAAGAGTGTATATCCCCGTAGGTGGCTGCGATAGACACACTTATTGTGGGTCGTGACGGAGTTTGAGGCCGCAGAGTAAAGGTATGGATGTGTTTCTTTTTCGGTTAAAGCAGACTTTTGCCTTGTTTACCGTATGAGCAGCACGCAAGACTGCGTGAGCACCGTGGATGTAAAACCACTGAATGAGTTTAAACAGAACCAAACCTACACGAATTACTAACAATAGCCTGTGTTTTTAAGGTGTTAAGTGTGTCGCTTATGTAGCCTATAGGCCTATGTGATCGTTCATTTAGAATAGCGAATCTGGTTGTTGTGGAAGAAGAGTTGAGGAAAAAGGATCGACTGCTGAATCGGTTAACTGAGATTTGTCCTCGGTTTGCACAGTAAAGTTTGTTTGTATACGCGCTGATTGTGCCAGATCATTGGGCGGCCGATCCGAGGGCAGTCTGGTTGGGTCGGTTCGGGTCGGACAAAGGTCGTACTGGGTCTGGTCACTTATCACTTTTGATGCTTTTCTTGGCACAATGCCAAATCGATATTTCATGACAATCTTTAAGGATTCTTATCAAGGTCCTTTCTCTGGACGCAAACACACAAGCACATAAACACGCACACACACACACACACATACACACATACACACATACACACACACACATACACACATACACACACAGAAGCACATACTCACACACACACTTAATATCATCTGGCACTCCTTTGTGATGTATATGGTAAAAGCTTAATAGTGTTGTGTATGCGTGTTTGTGCATTGTGTGTGTGATTGTGAAATTGTAAGCATTTTCACGGAGGCTCAAAAGCATGTTCTATGTATTGCTGGCTTCGTGTTTGACTGACGCACCTGTATGTGTGTGTGTGTGTGTGTGTGTGCATCAGTGTTGGTAGATGTGTGTTTGATCATGTGTGTCTGTGTGTGTGTTCCCCTGGCTTTCCTTCGTGTGTGTGTCTCTGTAGTGATATCCTGTCAGATCCTCATGGGAGGGGGTCAGTCACAGGGTCTCCCCTTTGGAATTCTCCCTGAATAGACCTGACACACACACACACACCCACACACACACACATACACACACACACACTGGGCGAGATCTTCTGTCTGCTTAACGCTCTGGTTATGCATAAAAATACCTATTACTCACAGTGCTTGCAGCTCTATTGACCTGAAAATGTATTTTTAAATTGTTCATCCACGCTCATGTCCGTGCGTGAAGCAACATAAATATGCTTAAGCCATTTCTGGATCAAGTCATTTTTCTGCTTGGCATTCTTCTTTCCAGGGTGACTTGGTTTTGAGTATCTGACAACTTAGACCAAGGAGAAAGAAGCAGGAAAGCAGAATGAAGGACTCCCAGGAAGAACATGGACACACACAGGGACAGACATAGAGAGAAGGAGAGAGAGGAGAGAAAGAAGGAGAGAGAGAAGGAGAGATCCTGTTGAGCAGTAACTGGAGCTCAGCTGGACAGAGTGACGCTAGGAAAGAGATGCAGTGCCGATGTGTGTGTGAGTGTGTGTGAGTGTGTGTGAGTGTGTGTGAGTGTGTGTGAGTGTGTGTGTGTGTGAGTGTGTGTGAGTGTGTGTGAGTGTGTGTGAGTGTGTGTGTCTCTGTGATCACAGAGCTCCTCCAAACATCCCACCTACATCAACTCCATCACCATGCAGGGTGTGACTGAGCACTGTATATAGACAGGCACACCTAGCCTGTCCCAGTCTGACACACACACACACACACACACGCACGCACACACACACACACACACACACACACACACACACACACACACATACACACTCACTCACGCACGCACGCACACACACTCACACACACACACTCTCTCTCTCTCTCTCTCTCTCTCTCTGTCTCTCTCTCTCTCTCTCTCTCTCTCTCTCTCTCTCTCTCTCTCTCTCTCTTTCTGCCCAAGTATCAACTTCTCACTCCCAAAGAGCTGTCTCTACATATGTGTGGTTCAATGTTTGTGAGCTACGTTGTGAGATGTCAGACGTGTGAGCGCAAGTCTGAAAGTGGCTGTAAGGGCACAGTGTGTGTGTGTGTGTGTGTGTGTGTGTTGTTGAGTATCCTCACGGCCACTTTCAGACGTGTGCTTTTTCACAGATGCTTGCTGGTCCGATCAGGGTGTGTGTGGTGGAATCCGGGAGGGATTTGATGCGAGTGCATGTGTGTGAGAAAGTGTGTGTGTAATGTTTTTCTGGAGTTGATCCATTTCTCTGGGAGGTGTGGGAGGACATCTACTCACGGAATGGTGTGTGTGTGTGTGTGTGCTGAATGAGGTGTGAGACTGAGCCTGATGCACTAGGAGACTAGCGAAGTGTGTGTGTCTGTGTATCTGGAGTTGGAGAATAGAGTTTGACGCACCAGTGTGAGAGAAGTGTGTGACGCACCAGTGTGAGATTGGTGGACACACACCCTTGGGTCAAGTCAGGACAGATCCTTCTAGTTGTTGAGTTCTTCTTTGAGACATCCTGGGCATGTGTGTGTGTGTAAGTGTGTGTGTGTGTGTGTGCGTGTGTGCGCCTGAGAGGTTACTAATGGCAAGCCTAATAAGAATTATAATTGTGTTTCTCCCTCACTCTCAGTAGAGTCTATATACGTACATGTAGCAGCATGTCTGTGTAGCTGTGTTGGGGACGCATTGGGATTCATGCACGCTTACACATACAGAAGGCACTATTGTCCCCTAACCCTGCTTTCAAACTAGTGTTATATCGCAGTTATTTACACTTCCCGAACCTGTGTGTGTGTGTGTGTATGCTTCTGTGGGTGGTCGCCGGTAATAGTACCCATGCTATAAAGAAAGACTTGACAAGTGAAGAGGAGCGTTGGAGCTAAAGGCTGAGCTGGGCTGGGTCTCAACCGTCTAACAAGGCTTCCTCAGACCTAAGGGTTGGGCTGGGTCTCAACAGTCTAACAGTGCTTCCTCATATCTGGGGGTTTGGCTGCTTCTGTGACTGCTCCGCGGTGTCTAGTCAGAACAGTTTGTAAGGAAATGAGGAAAGAAGGAGACAAAGGACAAGAGAAGGAGATGAGGAGGGGATTGCTCCCAGACTGTTACGATTTACTGCTGGGAAAGAGTGAGAGGGGAAGGGGAGGTGTGAAAGTGACAGAGAGGAGTGGGGGAAGGGGGGATTGGTGTGAGAGAGAGAGAAGAGAGAAGAGAGAAGAAAGAGAGAGAAAGAGAGAGAGAGAGAAAGAGAAAAAGAAAAAGGGGAGAGAGAGAGGATGGGGGGGGGAGAACGACGGATTACTGAAGTCACGATAAAGAGTAAGGTATCCCAGGATCTTTAGCTACAGCTCATTGACTAGCCTCATTGTAACTGTGACAGAGCCGTGATTGGCCGGACTTCTGAATGTCACTGCAAACTCTGGAATGTGTGCGTGTGTGTGCGCTATGAGTTAATAGCTATCCGTTGAGTGGTTGATTGTGTCCTGTTGGCCACACTGGATTTCTTTGTCCAGGCATGTACACATACATACTCACACACATACACACACACACGTGCACACTCTCACACACACCACACTCAGAACCAGGCATTCCTCCAGTGACAGGGGACTTGCCAAGGATGTGAGACAGAAAGAAGGTAGAGAAAAAGGGATAGAATCAAGAAAATGAGAACCAGAGGGAGACAGAGGGAGACAGAAGGAGACAGAGGGAGACAGAGAGAGATAGACTGAGAGAGACTGAGAGACTGAGAGAGACAGACAGACAGACAGAGAGAGAGAGAGAGAGAGAGAGAGAGAGAGAGAGAGAGAGACAGAGAGAAACAGAGAGGGATAGACTGAGACAGACAGAGAGAGAGAGAGAGAGAGAGAGAGAGAGAGAGAGAGAGACAGAGACAGAGAGAGACAGAGAGGGATAGACTGAGAGAGACTGAGAGAGACAGACAGACAGAAAGAGAGAGACAGAGAGAGAGAGGGAGACAGAGAGAACAGACCCTTGTGTGGTTCCTGCTGGCGCAGGCTCATGAATGGGGACAGTTTACAATGTTTGAATTGTTGCTCTTTTCTTCTGCTCTGCCTTCTCCATGGCCGTGCTGGAGGAGTAGAGCAGAGGGTGAGTACAGTTAGAACTGTGGAATCTACTGAGGGAGATTCAACAGTGGTCTTATATCACGGAGATCTTTAGGAGACTGAGAGGGAAGAAAAGAGAGTTAAAGAGAGATGGAAGAAGGGTGGGAGACAGAATGAGATGGAGCGAAAGAGAGTGAGGGAGATGGTGAGAGAGAGATGGAGAGAAATGTAAAGAGAGGGTGTGTGACCACTGTTTTTATTATTTGCCAGCATGGTCAGCCGAGCTAGCCAGGCTAAGTAGGTTAGCATATGGGGAAGGAGGGAGGGAGAGGGGTAAGAAAAGAGCTAGGAGAGTGAGCAGGGAGGGGGAGAGTAGGGCGGAGGGAGAGGGGGGACTGGGGAGATGGGAGGACAGGTACTCCTGCTGGAAAAAACTTCTTGCATTCCACCCCTCTCTTCCATCTCGGCCTCCCATGTCTCCTCCTTACTCTCTCTCTCTTGTCCTCCCCAATTCTTTTGG
The DNA here is from genome assembly GCF_054491055.1 of Hypomesus nipponensis. Lineage (NCBI taxonomy): Eukaryota > Metazoa > Chordata > Actinopteri > Osmeriformes > Osmeridae > Hypomesus > Hypomesus nipponensis. Next base: position 2,952,329 of record NC_140363.1, on the reverse strand, counting down.
CTTCACTCATTGTTACTCTCTTCCTCTCTTCCTTCTCCCCCCCCCCTCCAGTGGGAACTATCCTGCTAGTCCCCCCCTCCCCCCAGAGAGAGGGTAAGCAGCGGTCATAAATCTGATTAGACCCTTGGGGTGCTGTATGTATGAGGAGGGGGAGCGAGGGGGCGAGGAGGCGGAGAGAAAAAGGAGAGAGAGAGGGAGAAAGAGAGGTAGCGATGGAACGAGAGGGAGCGAGAGGCGAAGAGGGGAGGAGAGAGAGAGGGAGCGATAGAGAGAAGCGAGGGAGAGAGATTATTTGGAGTGGAAAAGGGAAAATTCTCTTTATTTTGGTCAGTAAACACAGTCCTTGAGAATCATAACATTGTTTTAACACACATATTCACACACACACGCACACACACGGTGTCTCCCACACACACAAACACACATGCATACATTCACACACACGTGCACCCCCCCCCCCCCACACACACACACACACACGCGTACACACACACATGCGCACGTACACACACGCACACACACACACAGGCAGGAGCTGAGGTGGTGAGACTGGCTGGCGGGAGGCTGTAGAGGTCTGGGTCTTCACCAGATCCCCACACACCACAGTCACGGCCAGAGTGTCCAACCTCAACTCTCTGCTGTGTGTTGTGCAACATGCATGAGTACTCTGCTCAAAGGGCTGCTTGCATGACATTCTTCCCTAAACCAGAAGCCTGTCAGACATCCACATCTGAATGTCATTTGTGTCAAATCTGTTTGTGTGTTTGTGCAGGTTGGTGTGTATGTATCTGTATATATGTGTGTGTGTCGAACGTATATGTGTGTATGTAGGACTGTATGTGTGTGTGTAGGGCTGTATGTGTGTGTGTGGGTTGGACTGTGTGCAGGACTGTATGTGTGTGCGAGAGTGTGTGTGTGTTTGTGTGTGTAGAACTGTACGTGTGTGTGTGTGTGCAGGACAAAAAAGAGAAAAATATTTGGTCCAAATCAGGTGAACGGTCTGGGAATTATAACAAATGTTATATGTTCCCCCCCCCCCCACCTTTTTAAGGGACCAAAAGTGATTGGACAATTGGCTGCTCAGCTGTTCCATGGCCAGGTGTATGTTATTCCCTCGTTATTTCATTTACAAGGAGCAGATAAAAGGTCTAGAGTTCATTTCAAGTGTGGTATTTGTGTTTGAAATCTGTTGCTGTCAACTCTCAATATGAAGTCCAAAGAGCTATCAGTGAAGCAAGACATCATTAGGCTGAAAAATTGAAACAAACCCATCAGAGAGATAGCAGAAACATTAGGTGTGGCCAAATCAACAGTTGGCCAGATCAAGAACACTCTCCAGGAGGTAGGCGTATCTGTGTCAAAGTCAACAATCAAGAGAAGACTTCACCGGCATAAATACAGAGGGTTCACTACAAGATGTAAACCGTTGGTGAACCTCAAAAACAGGAAGACCAGATTAGAGTCTGCCACAGTTGTGGAACAACATCCTATGGACAGATCAACATGTACCAGAATGATGGGAAAAGAAGAGTATGGAGAAGGGAAGGAACTGCTCATGATCCAAAGCATACCACCTCATCAGTGAAGCATGGAGGAGGTAGTGTTATGGCGTGGGCATGTATGGCTGCCAATGAAACTGGTTCCCATATATTTATTGATGTGACTGCTGACAAAAGCAGATGGAAAATGACCATCAATGACCAAGCATACTGTGAAAGCAACCAAAGAGTTTAAGGCAAAGAAGTGGAATGTTCCGCAATGGCCAAGTCAATCACCTGACCTGAATCTAATTGAGCATGCATTTCACTTGCTGAAGACAAGACTGAAGGGAAAATTACCCAAGAACAAGCAGGAAGTGAAAAAAGTTGCAGTAGAGGCCTGGCAGAGCATCACCAGGGACGAAACCCAGCGACTGGTCATGTCTATGGGTTCCAGACTTCAGGCTGTCAAGTGACAATTAGATTTATGATTATGTTTGTCCAATTACTTTTGGTTCCTTAGAAAGGGGGGGGCACATATAAAATGTGTTGGAATTTGTACACCGTTCACCTGATTTGGATGTAAATACCCTCAAATTAAAACTGAAAGTCTGCACTTAAAGCACATCATTGCATGGTGGTGTACAGAGCCAAAATGGTAAATTGTTAAAATTTTTGGACCTGATTATGTGTGTGTGTGTGAAGGACTGAATGTGTGTCTGTTTGCAGGACAAACGTTGCTTCATACAAATACTCTTCCAATGGAGGCTCAGGTTAAGTTTAGGCAGTTTCCATGGCTACACTTATGATAGCAGCTCGATTTACAGAGAGAGAGAGTGGGAGAGATGAAGAGATGATCTAACTGCTGGTCAGTGTGAATCTGGAGGGAACTACCCCCCCCCCCTTCTCTCTCTCTCTTGCTCTCCCTCTCTGTTTCTCCCCTCTCCCCCTCACTCACTCTCACGAGACAGATGTCTACCTCTCTCACTCACTCACTCACTCACTCATTCTCTCTCTCTCTCTCTCTCTCTCTCTCTCTCTCTCTCTCTCTCTCTCTCTCTCTCTCATTCCTTCTGTCTCTCTCTCTCTCTCTCTCTCTCTCTCTCTCTCTCTCTCTCTCTCTCTCTCTCTCTCTCTCTCTCTCTCTCCCCCTCCTTCTCTCCTCTTCTCATTCGTCTCTGTGTCCTCAGTGTTTGAGGAGGGCTTGGGGGAGCATCTTCGAGCAGAGTAGCAGAGCTCAGTACATCTCAGTTGAGTAAGGTAAGGCACAGGTTAGACCTTTGCTGGATCCTGTCATTCCTGTGTAGCCCCCGGCCATTCACCCTCCCTCCCGTCCCCTCTCTGTCCTCTCCTGTCTACCCCCTGTCTCTCCTCCTCTCTCCTGTCTAACCCCCTCCCCTCTCTCCTCCCCTCTCTCCTCCTCTCTCCTGTCGGCTGGCTCTCCGGTGAGACTCCCCCCCAGGCAAGCCTGTCCTAGATCCAACAGAAGCATCACAGTCAGGTCTTCTTTCATCGGAACTGTCCATCCATTGGTCCTGGTGTGTGTGTGTGTGTATGATTGACTGTGTGTGTGTGTGTGTGTATGATTGACTGTGTGTGTGTGTGCCCTGGGTGACTCGTTTGATGTGACGTGAGTCTCCTGCTATGTACCTGAAGAACCTAGGACAATGTCACAGAGAAGCTGCACCTGGCTGTTTATCTTTCTTCCCTCTTAATATAGAGACACAGGAGAGGAGGGGAGGGTAAAGTGAGAGTAGAGAGAGACAGGAGAAGAGAGCAGGGTGTAAGTAGAGAGACAGGAAAAAGGAACGCAGGGGAGGGTTAGTGGAGGATGTTGACCTTTGACCTTGACCCTGGTCTGGTGGCTCATGGGAACTAAAGTTTTGCTCATCAGGGCTTCTGGCCTTTATTGTGGTTGATAAACAAACTTCAAGATGTCTCAAGCCAAGACAAATAACAAACAACACAAGGACACAAACCCAAACACATTGACACTGGAGTAGACATTTGAATATACACAGACACACTGACCAAAGTTTCGATGTGGACAAGAGCCAAGAAACTCACCCCAGAGAGCTGTGTAACACTCCTCCCCTCTCTTCCCCCTTCTCTCCTCCCCCATCTCCCCTCTGCTCTCCTCCCCTCTCTTCCCCCTTCTCTCCTCCCCCTTCTCCCCTCCTCCCGATTCTCCCCTCCTTCCCCTTTTCCCCTCCTCCCCTCCCCGTTCCCCCGCTCATCATCCATCCTCCCCATCTTCCCCTTTTCACCTCTTTTCACTTCATCTCCCTCTTCATCAACCTGGCATCGTCTGTCATCAGCATCCCAGTGTGTGTTTGTAGGGATGTGCATGTGTATGTGCTTACCTGTGTGCGTGCATGTGTCTCCTATCTATCCGAGCGCCACTGTGACTCAGGAGAATGCAGGCATTGCTAACACAGCAGCGACATCACACAGTATATATACATAGGCTCTATCTCTAGGATGTTAGCATCTAGATACCTCACACACACACACACACACACACAACAGGACAAACACACCCTGTGCCGCACGCTCACATGCTCTCTATACCAAGCTCAAATACTCTGTAAAGCACGCACACACTCCATACCACAATCACACACGCTAGAACATGCTCCCACGCGCTGCACCACACACACACACACCTGAATTTCCCCATGGGATTAATAAAGTATCTATCTATCTATCTATCTATCTATATATCTAACATGGATCTATCACACACTTTACCATACTCACAGTGCAATATTTTTGATACTGAAGCATACACACACTAGCCCTCCATACAGCCCTGTTATTTAGTGACTTTCCCTTTTTTGTAAGTCACATTTCACTCAGGACTTCCCAGTTAGACAGGATTCACATTTCATGTGTGTGATGCTGCAAGGTGTGTGTGTTTGTTCTTGGTGTTGCTGTATGCGCTCTCATCTCTTTTCTCTCTCTCTCTCTCTCTCTCTCTCTCTCTCTCTCTCTCTCTCTCTCTCTCTCTGTCTCTCTGTCTCTCTCTTATACTTAATCAGAATGTCTGATGCTTTAAGCATAAATCTCGAGCCTCAAAGCCGTGAGAAAGAGCTGTTGGTGTGGATAGACCAGAGACAGGGAGAGAGAGGGAGTGAAACGATAGCAAAACAGAGTCAGAGAAAAAGAGAGAGTGAGACAGTGAAAGGAATGGCAAGCCTTACTTCCATAAACCCATTCTATTTCTCAGAAGATTATGTGACTAGTTTGTCCTGAATGACTTTGAGGGGGTGATGAAGGCCGGTATCTGGTCAGAGGATTGGCTTAGAGGGTGCTGACGCAGACAGGATTGCAGCCAATCCCAGAGGAGTTGAGAGATTGGGAACTTCAAAGGCTTGACTTGGAGCACGTAGCTAATAGCTTTGCTGGTACAGCAGTTTGACATATTACCCTTGGTAGAGTCAGGGAATCTGTGTGTGCATGTGTGTTTTTGTGTGCGACATGCTTTTGTGGTTGTGTGTGTGTGTGTGTGTGATTGAGAAGCCTGATGCTAGATGTGGAGTGTGTCAGGGGAACACGAGACAGATGTGGAACACAGAAACTTGGCGTTATGTGTGTGTGTGTGTGAGAGTGGCATGTCTGTGTCTTTGAAACTGTGGAAAATATTGAATCACACCGTCCATTTCCAGCTCATGTACAGTAATATGGAAACACACACACGCACACATACTCATCTGTACACGCACACACACACACACACACACACACACACACACATACATGCACATACATGCACACACATACACATACATGCACACACACACACATACATGCACACACACACACACATACATGCACACACACACATACACACTCATACACACACACACACACACACACACATACATGCACACACACACATACACACTCATACACACTCATACACACACACACACACACACACACACATACATGCACACACACACACATACATGCACACACACACACATACATGCACACACATACACTCACTGCCGACAGGACCAATGACACATCACAGCAGCATATCACATACCACCATACCAAAGCAATGAGACCCTGGAGAGAGCCTGGCCTTTGGCTGGGGGGGGGGGGGGGGGGGGCTAAGACATGCAGAGAGAAGGGGGGGGGGGTGATAAGGCCATACCAACAAGGCCTGTTTTCCACTTGCTGCACTTTCAGTTGCAACTGAATCATTCTACTGTAAAGTTCTACTGAGGTCTGAGTTCTGTGTGTGTGTGTGTGCTGTACTGGGTGTGTGAGTTTGTGAGTCTGTGACTATGTTTATGTATATTATTGTGTGTGTGTGTGTGTGTGTGTGTGTGAGAGAGAGAGCAGACGTATTGCCTTAGGGAGTAGATGTTCCTCTTACACAGGAGGATCTGACGTGAGATCATGTTTTTGATTGTGGCCCAGACATGGCTAGTGTGTCTGTCAGGCTCTGGGTGTGTTTGTATGTGTGTTTCTCTCAGATATTGTATTCCTTCATATAAGTTCACGTAATGAACATTCATTCCTGCTCTGTCTAAAGTGGGTGTATCTTGGTCTCTGTGGGTTGAGAGACGCCCATATAGTCTTATAGTATTTTAGTTTTGATTAGTGACTTTTTTATACTATTACTACAACACTGTTACATTGGGTTTCTAAAACCTTCTCTTTCTCTCTCTCTCTCTCTCTCTCTCTCTCTCTCTCTCTCTCTCTCTCTCTCTCTCTCTCTCTCTTTCTCTCTCCTTCTCTCTGTCAATAACTCAAGGAGTTTAAGTAAGAGTGTGTGTGTTGGTGTGTCCTGACCCACTGCATGTGTGTGTGTGTTTTGGGTGTGACGGCTCTCTGGCAGTGAGTCTAAGCAGGATGACTGGTTGTGATTAGGAGAGTCTAGACTTTTCCCAGCATGCTCTGCTACAGCACCCCAGTCCTACACACAACACTGCCCAGTAGTGTGTGTGTGTGTCTGTGCATGCATGTGCCAATAAGAGCAAAATAAACTCCCATGTGTTTTTCTGATCTTAACACTAACCCCAAGAAGGGGAGGGACAATAAACAGCCAAGACCCTTCTCTGTCTCTGTGGAAAAGGGCGTGTGTGATGCAGGGAGAGAGAGACAGACAGACGGACACACGCTCTGGTCTACGCACAGACGGGCAGGGCTGGTGATTGGCCAGCGTGGGCACTGCCAGGGTCACATGCACAAACATGGATCCAAAAATAGATGCTAAACACTGGGGCAGAACATAACACTTAACAGTCGTTCAGTGTGCATGTGCACACACACAGTGTGTATGCATTTGTGAATATGTGTACGTGTGTTTATGTAGTTGTGTGTGTATGTGTGTATGATACGTGTGTGTGTGAACTGTGTGTGCATGTATTTGTTTGTGTTTGTGTGCGGAAGCGTGTACTATCTGTGTGTGTATGTGTGTACAGCATGCATGGCTGTATGTGTGTACTGTCTTTGTGTGTGTATTGTAGCAACCCAGGGGACTTGAAAGCCAGAATAAAATAGGAGACTCAAAGACATTTAGATGTAAAACAGGTTTCTGAATGGACACTGATATGGACATTGATACATTTGTCACTAGTCACTTCACACACTGTCACTTTCAGTTCATTATTGCACTATTGCACTAACTTACCCCACTTGTCTTAGGTTAGTTAGGTCTATAAGTGTAGTATAGGTCGTTATGTGTATTAGAGGTGTGCTATATTGTATTGTATATTGCATACTATTTTGTATATTTAGGAGGTTTATTATAATTGTACTTATATTCTATTGTAGCTTAGATGTAATCTATGTTCTTAGTACTTATATGTTAAGTTATGCCAGGTTGCTTGCTTTGTCTTGTCCCCAGAATGTCAGTGCCCAGTCTGACCTTGTGTTGTTCTGTGCACCTGACAATAAAAACGTGAAACTTGAACTTGAAACTGTAACATAAACTGTCCTTTAATAACTGATGTCAGGGTAAGGGTAGTGGGACAAACTTTAACTAGACATGATTCTTCTCATCCGGGGTCTGTCGGCCTTTGAGCGGTGTGTTCCTGTGGGGGGTTTAGAGCAGAGCGAGAGGTCCGTCCCTTTTCCAGCCAGTCTCTTTGCGGAACGACACTCCTACAGGGTTGTCTCTCTGCTCCTTTGTTCCTCTCTCTCCTGCGGCCTCCGACTGGCTCCTTCCATGCCCTCACCTCATCACCTGATGGGCCGCAGGTGTGACCAGTACCATGTGCCAAGTGGCTGCAGCACTTGAACAGGCTGATAGACTCCTTCTATCACCTCCCTTAATCTAAGCCTATGGACTTGACCTGTGCCAGATTGGCTGGTTGGTTTCCCCTGGTTTGCTACAGTATATATACACAGGGTGTGTGTACGGTATGTGTGTGTGTGTGTGTAGGTGTATAAGTATACAGTGTGTGTGTGTAGACGTGTGTGTGTGTCGGTGTATGTATGTACGCTATGTACTCTAGTCCCCAAGGCCAGTACAGGACAGGGTCCCAGTGTGCTGGTAGGGGTTTCTGTCACTTTAAGGCCCTTAGGGAGTATTTATGACCTTGCATACAAACAAGACTGTAAAATAGGACTCCCCTCACCTCTCCCTCAACCTTTCCTCCCTCCCCTCACCCCTCACGGTCCTCCCTCTCTCCCCTTCTCCCTCTCCAGTTCTCTGCTGTACGCATTTAGGACAGGAACTATTACAGACTGAATAGGACTATATCATACCTCTCCAGGAACGTGGAGCTAGCAGTGTGTGTGTTTCTGTGTGAGGGGAACCACCATTGGACAGGGAGAAGGGGGAAAAATAGGAGGGAGAGGGGTGGGAGGAGAAGAGGTAATGATTGAGGGGGTCAGGGAGGAGAGAGGAGAGGTAAGTGGGGTATTGAGGAGGGGGTGAGGGGTTAGAGAGGAGGAGGATAGGGGTGAGGGCAGAACAGAGGAGGGGGTGAGGGGGTAGAGAGTTGGGGTGAGGGGGGTAGAGAGGGGTGGGGTGAGGGGGGAGAGAATAGGTGGTGGTGGTGGGGGGGGTGACAGGAGGAGTGAGTCAGCCATGAGGCAGAACACGATGACTCCCCCTGTTCCCGCCTCTCTGTCTCCGTGACGATGGGCCGTGGCGACGGGGGGTTTGCGGTTAGAAACCCTAATCTGCTCCTCATATGACCTTCTGATGGACAGGGACAGCAGCCGTCACACACACACACACACACACACACACACACACACACACACATACTGTTAGGTAAGTTTAGGCCCCCATGTGAACATGCTCTTAAAAGGCTTTCTGTTCATTTCTGGAGAGTTCTACTCTTTCCTCCATTATAAACACATACCAGAATGTGTGTGAGTGTATATGTGGGTGTGTAAGTATGTTTGTGTGTGGTTATCCTGTGTGTGGAAGCTATGTTCTCTGGTGTATATCTGTATTTAAGCTTCAACTGGTTGAAGTGCATGATAGTCTGGTTCTGCTGTTGACTCGTAGCAGCTGAGCTGAACCTCCAGATCTAAGTTGTTGTTCCAGAGCCATGTACTGTAGATGTTTGTGTTGGGTTTGTGAGTTTGAGGTAGTGTTGGATACAGGTTTAGTTGGGGCTGAGTTTGGGTTTAGGTGTTGTGTCATATTGAGTTGATGTTGATGTTGTTTAGGATACTTGTTGCATTGGATTGAGGTTGTGTTTAGGCTTGAAATAAAGGTTGGTAGGTATTTGGTAGTGGTTGTGTTTCTGGTCATGCATGCAGTGTATCTCCAGCACTGAACTCCTCTATCCAGGTCACTTGTCTCAACTCATCATGTTATCTGTGTGTGTGTGTGTGTGTGTGTTCTTAATGTGTGTTTCTTAGTGTGTATAGTTTTTGTGTGGGTGGGTGTGTTTTTTTTTGCTTGTGTGCACGTGTGTTGGTGTGGACGATTTGTGTGTACGTGTAGATGTGCATGTTTTATGTGTATCTTTTTGACAATGCATATCTGTGGGGTAGTATAAAACAATTACAAATCCATAAATATGACTTCATTTACACCGGACTTTACCCCTGAGAAACCAATGGAGGAGAATATGCTGCTGTTTGTTTGGATATAAAGGTATGTGTGTGTGTGTGTGTGTGTATGTGTGTGTGTGTATGTCTATCAAGAGCTTGCAGGATGGTTGTTGTGAACTAGATGCCAGTTCTCATCATCCTCTTTCGTATCCTTCAGTGGAATTTTGAATTTACACTCTGTTTGCCCTCTGCAATGGAAGGAAGGCTAGTTAAGATAAGTAAAGACATGAGTCACTAATTCTCTCACCCAGAATAACTTCAGACATGGCTTCTGTTAAAACTGCCCCCCAGTATAGAGGATTGACTATGTATGCGCGTTCCTAACCTGGAAATCCCGGGCTGTTATTTTGTGACGAATGGGCTGTTTTGTGACTAATGAACTGTTAAAACAGTCCTGTTTGTGGAAGAGTGGACTCTCTCAGTACCAGCCTGAGAAGAGCATATAGGATGGGAGAAGGAGAGACAGAAAGACAGAGAGACAGAGAGACAGAGAGACAGAGAGACAGAGAGACAGAGAGACAGAGAGACAGAGACAGAGACAGAGAGACAGACAGACAGAGAGACAGAGAGACAGAGAGACAGAGAGACAGAGAGACAGAGACAGAGAGACAGAGAGACAGAGAGACAGAGAGACAGAGAGACAGAGAGACAGAGAGACAGAGAGACAGAGAGACAGAGAGACGATAAGACTTATGAGTTAAGAGGAGAGATAAAGAATAATAGACAGAAAGAAGCAATGCTTTTATAGTGTCTGTCTTCTATCAAAAGGATGGACATGGTTACATCACAAACAGCTGTGTGTGTGTGTATCTGGCATGCAGTTGGGGTTCTCTCGTTATGTCTGCCAAGCCTATCCTCCTGGATGAGACCCAGACAGACATGAGTACAAATCACTGTACCCTGGAGACAGTGAAGAAACAAACACACACACACACACACACTCATAATCAGTGTATGGCTACATGACTTCATCATTGTAGGGGTTAAAGCTCTCTGGAGACTCTGGGTAATAAGCCTGCTGTCCCCTGTATGTATGCGGTGTGTGTGTGTATGTATGTGTGTGTGTGTGTGTGTGAAGGAAATGACTGTGGCTAGGGACAGAGTTCTAGCAATCAGCTGGTAATTACTACTGGGACAAACCCTAAGTAGCTACCCTCTGTTTTTCTGTCCCCCCCACCCCACTCCCACCCCCACCCCCCCATCCCACCCCCCTCTCATATTTGTATGTGCGTCTGTCTCCTTGGTAGGCTGGGATCTCACTCTCTCTCTGCATGTCTGTTGACTGTTTTAATTCTCTACATAGTTCCTTTCATATCTGCAAACAGACATGCATGCAGACTGGAAGGTAGAAGGATAGACAGATGGATGGACAGACAGACAGACAGACAGACAGACTGACAGGACTAGTAGGTATGGAGGGGCAGGGAGGGATAGGGAAGGGAGGAGGTAGAGAGGGGAAGAGGAAGAGAGAGAATGAGGCAGGGAGGGGATGAAGACAGGGGATGAGGTGGGAGGTAGGGGAGGGGAGGGCATTAACTCTGCAGCTGGATGTAGAACTGAGTGGATGTTGCAGGACTGGCAGGGGTCTGGGTCTGGGCTCTGAGTCAGTGACCTGAAGCCTGTGTGTGTGTTTGTTTTTTATGTGTGCGTTTTTGTACATTTGTGTGAATAATTGAGTTAGCAGAGAGGTCGTCATACAGCCAGAGCAGCGTGGGAGGAAGGAAGACAGGCAGAGAGAGAGAAAGAGAGAGAGAGAGAGAGAGAGAGAGAGATAGAGAGAGAGAGAGAGGGAGGGAAGTTGAGGGAGAGAACGAGTGAGGGGAAAAAGAGAGAGAGGGAGACAGAGCGAGAGGGAGAGAGGGAGAGACTATAAGGGTTAAGTGAGTGCAAGAAAGAAAAGTGAAAGAGAAAGAGAGAGCTCCGTTTGCAGTCATGTTAAATAAAGCAACAGACTGTGAGCAGAGGAGCTGTTATAAATAATGTTTACCTTAGTGCCGTAGTGTGTGTCTGTGTTTCTGTGTGTGTTAAGGTTGAAGGTGCGTCAGAAAGAGGCAACATTTGAGCTCCAGTAATCCCTACTTTCAAAAGCTTTTGTGTTTCCTACTACTCCCAGAACAACCCTGGAGGGTGTTTCTGTATTTTCATGTGTCTTTGTGTGGATGTAACTGTGTGTCTGCTTGTGTGTGCGTGCTTGCGTGTGCGTGTGTGTTTGTATGTGCATGTACGTGCATGTGTGTATGCTTGCGTGTGTGTATGAGTATGTGTGTGTGTGTGTGTGTGTGGCAGCGAGGGCCAGTGCAGACCTGTCCTCACTAAGATGTTGCTGTGCTGGTCTGTCTCTCAGGAAGAAGCCTTCTAATGTCAGCCTGGGTCACACACACCACACACACACACACACACACACCACACACACACACACACACACACAGAGGGAGACAGAGAGGGAGACAGAGAGGGAGACAGAGAGATAGACCGAGAGAGAGACAGAGAGATAGACAGAGAGAGAGTTAAGAGAAGTAAGGGGTTAAAGTGCAAGGAGGGAGGGGGGAGGGGGAGGGAGGGGGGGAAGGGGAGAGAGAAAGAGAGAGGGGAGAGAGGAGGGAGAGGGAGAGCGAGGTAGAGGGAGAGGGAGAGGGAGGGGGAGCAAGGGAGAGAGAGGGGGAGAGAGAAAGAGATAGAGAGAGAGAGGAGGGAGAGGGAGAGAGAGAGGAGGGAGAGAGAGAGGGGGGAGAGAGGGGGGAGAGAGAATGAAAAGATGTAATAGTCCAATCCAGCAGTGTGTGTGTGAGGTGTTCGCTGAGAGCCCTATTGGGAACAATCTGGTCTTATAAACATCACTGGAGTATGTTGACGTGTTCAGTGTCACTAAGGGAAACATCTGTACACACACACGCACACACCACACACACACACACACACAGCCGTTAGGTAGACTTAAGATTTAAGAGGATGTGTAGGTTTGTGTGTATGCATGTGTGTGTGAGGCAATGGCATTTCCTGTTGAAGAGACAGCACTATGACTGGGGAGACCCCAAGAGCAAAAAGTCACGTGACTGTGTGTGTGTGTGTGTGTGTGTGTGACTGAACACATGTTTTTTCCGTATACCTCCTTGCTGGTTGTTTTTCCAGGTGCCTTGACCCCCCCCCTACCCACCTTCTCTCCTTCTACCCTTCCTCCTCTTTTCCCTCCCTCCCTCCCTCCCTCCCTCCCTCCCTCCCTCCCTCCCTCCCTCCCTCCCTCCCTCCCTCCCTCCCTCCCTCCCTCCCTCCCTTTCTCCTTCCTTATCCCACCTCCTCCATTCTCCGTCCTCCCCCATTCCCCCCTCCCTCCCCTCCACCCGTCCTAGCTCCTATCCGTTCTCCCTCATCCACCTTCCTACGTGGTGAACCTTCTGTTTTACCCTCTTCCGGTACCATCTGCAATTTGTGTATGTGTGTTATGTTTATGTAAGAAGTGTTTGTGTTCAGTACAATGCTGTGGTATGTATATGTGGTTTGAAGTGAAGTGAGGTTAGCGAGTGTGTGTGTGTGAGAGAGAGAAAGTTGTGTGTATGTGTGCAGTCTTTATGTGGTGTGTGTATGTGTGCTGACCTCTTTTGGGATTTTTGGTTTGTGCGTATGATGTATGTGTGTGTTTCTGCCTATGTGCCTGTATGTGTCTATTATTGTATGCCTGTGTGTGTGTGTGTCAGGTGAACAGCACAGGTGTTTGTGCCTGTAGATGAGTAATCACTGTGTGCTATACAGCATATAATGTGCTACATAGTTTCTGTCTGAGTGATTGACCTCTTTCTTTCCCTCCTCCCCCCCTCTCTCCTTTCCTTCCAGGTGGTGTCCTCCCATCAGAGAGACACTCTCTCTTCATATACTGACAGCGCTGCACCCAACAAGGGACAGCAGCAACGAGTAGAGCAAGACAGCTGGAAGCAACCGGAACTTCATGCCCAGCACGGTGTGCCCTGGCTAGGGTGATGCTGTGGCCTGTCTGCGGGGATAGCAGGGGCCTGGGGCAGCTGTGGATATATGGCTAACTCTCTTCTGCCGAGAGTAAGGCACCTAGCTGTGAAGAGAAGAGGAGGAGAGGGAGGAGGAGGGGGAAGTAGCTATATTTGAGAGCTCCGGGAAGACCTGATTTCCAGTGTGGATGTAAAGCTCTCATTACGTGTCTAAAGGGATATTTACTGAATCTTTGAGAACTGTTTCCCTGAGCACAATCCTATTTATTATAAGGTCTAATTTATTCAACTCCAGGTATAGACTAAGGGTGTTGGTATATACAGTCCTGTCATTGTTTACCTGAAGGCATCTAAAAAGCCCAACTTTTTTTTCTGCACAAATTTTTTTTTTTCACTATATTTGGGACTGTTGCTGTATACCCTGTGTGGAGGCCTAGCGGGGAGACGTGTCTCGTGGTATCCCTAGCAACACACGGTGGTAACCATGGCGGCGGCGTACCGCGTGGTGGTGAGCAGTGTGAGCTGCTACAGCAGTGTGGTGGTGGACCGGCGTTCCCACAGCCATGCCGTGCACTACTGTTCTGGGCCATGTGGGGCGCTGTCCCAGGGCCTGGACTGTACCGTGGCCCACCGCAGCACCTGCTCCGAACTCCTCACCTGCCCCGACCCGGGGCGACACGCCCACGCACCCTCCCGCAACCCCCCTGCCGCCAGCCCCACCCACCACACCAAATATGGGGTTTCCATGGAAACGGGGTGTAACGGGAGTGTGTGGGAGGATAGCCCCCCGTGGCGGGGTAAGAAGGCAGGGGGTGTGGGGGCGGGGTTCGGGGGGGGGTCTGCGGTGGCTGTGGGAGGTGGGCCGACTCCCTCGGGGAGCCTGAAGGACATCACTGGAGAGGCCATCAACCTGGCCAGCGGCAAGCTCAAGGAGTTCTCCTTCGAGAAGCTCCGCCTCTCCTCTAGCCACGTCACCTTCCGGAAGGGTCGCAAGGTCCGACCCGACTCCTTCAGCCGGCGCTCCACCGACCTGGACATAATCTATGGCCACTTCTCCTCCAACACCGCCCCCGCCGCCCCCGCCAACGACGAGAACCAGCCCCCATTCAGCCCAGGCAAGGGCGTGGGGGCGGAGGAGTGCAAGCCCAAGTCATCCGGCCTATTGTCAGCATCAAAGGTGGGCGGCGGCTCCACGGGCAGCCTATCGAGTGTGTGCAGCGGCTCGCTGGAGGCGGGGCTGAACACGGTGGCGTCGCTGTACCTCAGCACCCTGGGCGAGGAGAACCTGATCGCCCGGTTGCTGGAGAAAACCCGCGGGGAATCCGGCGGCGCCGGCGGCGAGGACATCCGCGCCTGCCTGGACATCCTGCTCAAGTGCTCCGAGGACCTGAAGAAGTGCACGGACATCATCAAGCAGTGCATCCGCCGCAAGGCGCCCGGCAGCGGCGAGGACGGTGGGGTGAGCCCGGAGACGATGTACCAGGCGGTGATGAGCAGGCTGAGCTCCTACCTGAAGAGGCTGCCCCTGGAGCTGGAGGGGGGGGCTGCAGGGCTGGGGGCCGGGGGCCAGGGTGCCGGGGGGGGCCATAGTGAGCTCGCAGAACTGGTCAGCAGTCTCCACTCCCTCCAGACTCAGGGGAGCTTCTCGCCCATGTTCGGGAACGAGCAGCCCCCTCGGTACGAGGATGTGGTGCAGTCTCCCCCTCTCCCCAAAGCCGCCCTGCCCTCCACCTCCTCCTCCCCTCCTCCCGCCTCCTCCTCTGCATCTGTCTCCTCCTCCACCACCAAGGTCGTGTCTGGATCCGGCCACAAGCCGAACCAGAACCCCACTTCCAGAACGGCTCCTCTTTCGAATGGCCTGCAGCACGCGCCGCACACGCACTCCCCTTCAACACACGCACACACTCCGTCCGTCTCCCTGCCCGCCCCTGCTCACGGCACCTCCATCCCCTCCTCTACCCCTCCACACGCTCCCCCTGTTTCCCACATGGAGCCGCTGTACATAGAGGAGGATTCAGACCAGGCCAGGGGCCAGGGCCCCATCCCGGCAAGGTCCCCCGGCAGACACGCCACACACAGTCAGCGGGGCACCGGGGCACCGTTGAACCCCCGTGTGCCACACGTGGCCCCTGCGCCTTCTGCCGAGGCCCTGTTGCACCCCCCCGCCTCTCCCCCCTGGCCAGCCCCCGCCGTCAGTCCGAGAGAGGACGACATAGACAAGCTGCTGCTCGACCTGGAGAAACTCTCTCAGAGCATGAGTCCTGAGAAGGAGAGGGAGCCCCCCCTCCCTGCCAAAACTAGGCAGAGATGGGGGGTCCAGGGGGGGGCCCCCGCACAGGCACCCCCACCCACCCAGCCCCCGGAGCCTGTTAGCCACCTAGCTGCTAACGGACAGTCCTCCAGACCTCTGGCTGTGGCGGCCGTTGCTCCCCAAGGAGGGTGCACCGAGGCTGGGCCGAGCGAGGAGGAGGATGGGGCCCTGCTGATGAGGATCCTGGAGAGCATCGAAAGCTTTGCCCAGGAGCTGGTGGAGTCCGGGGTGGGCACTGGGAGCGCTGGGAAAAGCAGCGGTAAGGAGAAGGAGGTGATGAGGCTGTTGCAGGACACTCTGGCCCCAGGGGCCAAGGCGGACACCCCCCCAGCTACACCTGTGCCCTGGCCTGTAGACCCAAAACTAGTGCCCCTGCCTGGACCCAAATCTGAACCCCCACGCTCAGCTCTCTCCAGATCCAGCCCCATACCACCAGCTCAGGCTGCACCTGAACCACTAACTGGGTCTACTCCAGGAGCCGTCACACCTACTCCAGCCCCTGAACCCCTCCCAGCTGCCCCTGCCTCAGTCTTTGCCACTGCCCACACCCCTCTCCCAACCCTCGCCCATGTACCCCCTCCAACCCCTTCTGCCTCTGTTCCTACCCTGGCCACTGCCACTGCCCCAACTACTACCCCTACCTCTACTCCTACTCTAGCCCCTGCCCATGTCCTACAGACTTCCTCAGTCTCAATTCTTGCCCCTGCCTCTACCCCAGCCTCTACCCCAGCCTCAGCCCCAGCCGCTGCCATCACCTCTACCACTTCCTCTACCCCTGCCCCAGCCACTGCCGCTACTCCTGTCATAGTTATGGCCTCCGCCCCAGCCTCTGCCTCTGCCCCAGGCCATGCCCCTGCTCTAGCTTCCACCTTAAGCCCTGCCCCTGCCCCAGCCACTGCCTCTACCCCTGCCTCTATCCCTGCCTCTACCCCTGCCACCATTTCTGCACCATCGTCCGAGGAGGCCCCAGCACCTATCAGCATCTCTGCCCCGGTTGCTGAGAATGACGCGGCTGTCAGCTCCATGGCCATGAGGGACTCTGGCTCGACGCTTCTCATCCAGCAGTCTCCTGAGGTGATCAGAGTAAGTGCCAGATCAATGCTTGTACAGTGACGGCTACATCTTCTCCTGGAACAGTAGTGACCGTAACAGATACGTCCTCTAGGATCCACACAGTGCTGCTAACTGGATGGATCTCTAATGCTGTGACCCTAGAGCTGGGCTTGGCCTGGTCTGGGCATGGATCACAGATCAGATTTTAGCAGCCTTTCTCAGAAGCAGTGGCATTGTGTGGTGGAGGCGGAGCTGGAACTCTGCAACAACAGGCTAGTTGGGTTATTACAGGGTTCTTTTGTTGACTTTTCCTGGCTGCCGCCTATATTTGGTGTTTGTGTGTGTGTGTGTTTGCTTGAGTGTGTTTTAGTGTGCGTAGGTGGTGTGTGTTTTGTTGTGTGTTTGTGTGTTTGTGTGTGCGTGTGCGGGTGTGTTTTCCTGTGTGTGTGTGTGTGTGTGTTTGTGTGTGTGATTGCTCTGAAATGTGGCAGTGTTGAAGAGACAGATCTCCTTTCCTCCCTCTGGACAGTTTAGGGTAATTTAGGGTTGTGAACTGTCACAGCTTGGAACGGGGCAATTACTGTTGTGTGTATGTGTGATGCCAACTCTGCAGAGAAAGAGCCAGAGAGCATGTCTCAATCTCTCATCTGAAGTTGAGAATCTAGCTAATGAACCTATATAATCCAGCCACTTAGAACACTTAGAACACCATTCGATCTGAAGGAAAGAGTTGTTTATGAAGATAGAACCCCCCCCCCCATACCCGTTTCCCCAAATCCGTTTCTCAACTTTCTCCTCCCTCATCACAGCTCTCTCTCTCTCCCTCTCCTCACTGTTTCCAGTCTCTCTCCATACATCATCTTCCTCTCTCGTCCCTCCACCCTGTCCGTTTATTGACTGACCTGTGGAACTTTATGCCCCGCTCATATGTAGGGCACCTATTTATGAGGTTGCCATGGTAGCTGACACTGCCAGAACCCCCCAGCACCTAAGTTAGTGTCACCTCTCTCTTTCTCTCTCTCTCTCTCTCTCTCTCTCTCTCTCTCTCTCTCTCTCTCTCTCTCTCTCTCTCTCTCTCTCTCTCTCTATTTCTCTCTATCTCTCTCTCTCTCTCTCTCTCTCTCTCTCTCTCTCTCTCTCTCTCTCTCTCTCTCTCTCTCTCTCTCTCTCTCTCACTCACTCTCTCTCTTTCATTCCATCTCTTTCTCTCTCTGTCTCTCTCTCTGTCTCTCTCTGTTTCTTTGTCTCTGTCTCTCTCTCTGTCTCTCCTTCATACACACACGACGTGTCAGACAGGCCCTCTGAGCCTCCAAGCTCTGATTGGCCACCGTGTTATTTTGGGAGCCTTTTTTTGTTGTTGTTGCCGTGTTGGAGGCAGAGTGGAGGGTGCTGATTGGATCTCAGTGGGATGGGGGGAGTGGGGGGGGATATGGCACATTGAGTGTTAACGGTGTCATTAACCCACTATAACACACACACACACACCCCAGGCTGACAGACGGAGGTGTGAGTGAGCCTATATGTGTCTGGCCCCCCTGTACTATGGTATCCTGCTAACAGACTCACTGTCGCCACAGTGTAAACGGACCTGAGGGAGAGAGAGAACCAGGGGCGGGGGGCTGTAAAGGAAGCTGGGGTCCAAGGGAGAGAGAGTAACACCAAGAGTGAGAAAGAGAGAGAGGGAGGGAGAACGAAAGAGTGTGACCGGGTGTGTGTACATGTGTGTATGTGCGTATGTGTGTTGGAGGGTAAGCTGACCCAGTGCTACTGTGGGTCACAGCTGAGTTTGGGAATAGCGCTCTGACACCCAACACCAGCGCTGGCACTCTGGTCGGTCACTCTGGGAATTATGCTAATATACCCCAGCTCTGACCCCGCCTCCTGCCCCAATTACACATTAAACTGCCAATCACAGAGTAAACAAGAGTCACAAATACATACTCAAAACTAGCCATCCTCATTCTCTCACGCACACAGAAATACACACTCTCACACTCATACACACACACACACATTCTGAGCAAAACTTTGTGTGTATTTATGTGTGTTGCTTGGCACAAACCTCGTCCTGTCGTGCTGGGAAGGTGTTGGCCTCAGCCTGTTTCACCTCCATCAATATGTGTGTGTGTTTGTCTGTGTGTGCCTGTGTGTGTGTGCCTGGCGGTGCGTGTGTCTGTGTGTGTATGTGCATCTGTCTGTGTGTGTGCATGCGTGCGTGCATTTGTGTGTGTGAGTGTCTGTGTGTGTGTGTATTCCACTGCTGACAAAGTAATACAGGCCTTTCTGCACCTGTCAGGGTGTACCCATTAATCTCCATGGAGACTGGGGAAAGCCAAACGATATAAATCAGAGGCCAGGGAAGCTAGTCAAACACAGTCCAGGGAGTCACAGACCCAGCCTGTTGAGCCCAGAGACATTCCCTGCTTAATGTATATGTGTGTATGTTGTGTTTTGGGAGGATCAGTATAACTTCATATCTCCATATGTAAATCATAGTGGGTGTGGCCCAAACATGGTCACATGATCAATTGGCACACTGCTGTGTGCCCAGAGTTGCCACGGGAACGCCTTCCTCACACACCAGAATCACCCCTGGAGCCCTCCAACTCACTAACCCTAACCCTCCAGCTCACTGCACGCAACCAAGTTTAACTATTGGGTTTAGAGAATGTACTGTGTGTATGTGTGTAAACGTGTGTGGTTGTGTATGTGCGTGTGTATGTGTGTCTGCACATCAATACGTCTTATTTGTTCCCAGTGCAGCTGTCTTCAGGAGAAGCGAGAGAGGGGGAAGTGTAAGGACTGGAGGACAGGATGGGGGAGGAGGGAAACAGCAGGCGGGAGCGAGGAGGGAAACAGCAGGGGGCTGTTGACTTTGAGTCATAGAGAGAGGGGGAGAGAGAGAGGGAGAAAGGGAGAGAGAGGGGAAAAAGAGAGTGAAAAATGGGGAGAAAGCAGAGAAAGAGAGTCTCCGAGGGGGGAGAAGAGGAGGGGGGGGGGGGCTGTGTGGAGTTGTTGACTCTGGGTCAGTGGAGGATGACATCACCCACTGGCTCCTTCTACAGGAAATGAGGTCACGACAGGAACCTCAGCCAAGCGGGAAAAGACGCCCCCACACTGCGCGCACATACACACAAACACACCCACTCACACACACACACTCTCACACACAAACACAAGGCTACATACAACATGTACTTACGGCCTGGGGCTTGAGTTGCCATGTAAATGAAGAGTTAACAGCAAAAACCTTGACTCTCGAGGTTAGCTGACACAATAAAACACACACACACACACACACACACACACACTGTGGTGCTCTCAAGTTGGATACCCACACTGATACACACACATGCATGAACAAATGCGACAGTCTCAATATGAACGCTCTCTTGAGTTCCCAGCCCCGGTGACATCATAATCAACCACTCCCAGAGCTTGCTGGGATAGCATCCAGGAGGGGGATCCCAGTGCAAAACTGGGATATAAGTGTACTCACACGCACAAACACACACTCACACACACAAACACACACGCACAAACACACGCTCGCTCGCACATGCACACACACACACACACATGCACGAACACACCCACACACACACACACACATAGACACACACAAATTTAACACACATGATACACCTTTTCCTCAATGTCCTGTTGACAGGGAAGGGCGGAAAAGCACTTACACAATGGATCTCTCTAGGTATCACCATGGAAACTACAACTTGTTTTTAGATGTTGGGACTCCCCTATCCCACAATACTTTGTAAATGGTGCGTTTTGATTGGCTTGCATGGGACAGAGAAAGGAGGGGTCGTTTGATTAGGAAGAGAAGGACCTGTGTGTGTCTGTGTGTGAGTGTGTTGATCTAGCTGGTGTGGTTTGTGGGAGTTTGCCAATGTTCCAGAAAATTGTGACTCATGAGTACCCCCCCCCCCCCATGATAGACAGATAGACCAATAGACCAATAGACCATGGCACTTTGATACTGCTGATGGCAGCCTCTTCAGAAGGTAGCTGCTGCCCTCTAGTGTTTCACAGGCACTAACAGAGAGAGAGAGAGACAGAGAGAGACAGAGAGAGACAGAGAGAGACAGAGAGACAGAGAGAGAGATAGACAGAGAGAGAGAAAGAAAGAGAGAGACAGAGAAAAATAGGAGAGAGAAAGAGACAGAGAGAAAGAGAGAAAGAGTGAACAAAAAAATTGAAGAGGGCGAGACGGAGAAAGGACTAGAGAAAGGAGGAGGGTGCAGAAAGAAAGAGCAAGCTGCTGTTTCAGAACCACAAGACAAGCGCTACCTCCACCTACTGGAGTATTGCTGGCCACACACCTGTAGGCTTGTTTGTGTGTAGGTGTGCGCGTATGTGTGTTTATCTTTGTGAGACAGAGTGTACTTTTCCCTTGAGTGTGGGAGGGAATTTGTTTTTCAGCCTGTATGGTGGTGCAATAGACCTATAATACATGTTACTAAATAACTGAGGAAATCAGATCCCGTTTTCTCCCTATTTAGTATCCTCTAGTGGTCACACCATGTCACTACGGCTGTTTAGCAACATAACATGTGTATGTGTGTGTGTTGTAGAGTTTGTGTGTGTGTTAGGGTGTGTGTATGTGTGTTAGAATGTGTGTATTTGTGTGTGTGTGTGTGTTAGGGTTTGTGTGTGTTCGTGTGTGTTAGAATGTGTGTGTGTGCGTGTGTATTGTCAGAGGAAGTAAGTCTGGGAATAGTGCAGCCATGAGAAATGTGCTTCCTGGTGTTGGCACGGCAACCCCGGGAGCATTCCACCCGTCACACTCAATCCAGGGAAAGGGTTATCACCATGGAGATGGCATTTGGCATGCTTTTTTCAAGAGTGTATATCCTTGTGTGCATGTGTGTGTGTGTGTGTGTGTGAAGTCTGCCTAGTTCCTGCAGCAGAAATAAACTTCAAATTAGAGGCTATATTTACATGGATACATTTAAACACAGTGGACTTCAAGACTTCCATGTTACAAGGGAGGGGTGTGTGTGTGTGTGTGTGTAACTGTTCTGGAAGTGGTTATGTTCTCACTATTCATCACGCACTGTGATATTTGGAAGGAGCAGATTGTGTTAACTGGCCCCAGCAAGAGAGGTCAGAGTCGAGGAAGCACACACACACACATACACACACACACACACACGCAGAGGATCTGAGTGTGTGTACATGGATTTTGGGACATGGGGGGTGTAGAGGGGTCGAGTGGGAGACGGGGTGGGTTTGAATGCTGAACTGTCAACCCCAGTTGCTCCCTTCCTCATTTCCCCAGCATACACCTGGCCACTACTCTACAGCCAGTCAGGGGGCTGACTCACCTGTTCCCATGGTGAGCATGGAGGTAGGAGGGAAGAGAGGATTTGTAACACCTGCCATTCATCTATCTCACTCCCAATACCTCTCCTTCTCTTCTCTTCCTCCTCTCCTCTCTTTCTCGTCTTGTCTCCTCTTCACCTCCTATTTTCTCCTTCCCCTTTCTTCTCCTCTCCACCTCCTATTCTCTCCTTCCCCATACTTATCCTCTCGTCTCCTCCCCTCTCCACCTCCTATTCTCTCCTTCCCCTTTCTTCTCCTCTCCACCTCTTATTCTCTCCTTCCCCATACTTCTCCTCTCTTCTCCTCCCCTCTCCACCTCCTCTCTTCTCATGGGGGACAGGTTGACTAAGAGTTACACGGTTTCAGCATTCTGTCTCTGTACCCCTCTGTCTGTCTCCCTTCCATTCTCTCCCCCTGTCTCTCTCTCCCTATGTCTGTCCCTATTCCTGGGCGTGTCTGAGACTCAGTATGCGTGGAGAGACCGTATAGCTCCCAGTGCTGATCACACCTTGGTGATGTCACGCTGAAGAGATTTGTAAGCTTGTGTCCAAGGCGTTCGACGTGGTGATTGGCTGCAGGAGAGACGAACAGGGCAGGCTCAGGGACCCTGGTGACACACCGGGGCAGCCTTCCCAGCCTGTCACTCACTAAAGATAAGAGCACACAGCTGCCCTGTGACATCTGTTAAGGGTCCCCTTACACACACATGCACACAAACCAACTGTCTCAGATGTGCTCCTTGAAATGAATGTATGATACACAAAGTGCATGGAAAAAGAGAGGGATGGGGGGATTGTGAGAGGAAGTAACTTTCATGAATCTGAAATCCTGTCTCAGTCAGAAGAGAGAAGGGGAGGGAGGGACAGAGAGATACAAAGAGGAAGGAATAAAGAGAGACAATATGAAACATTTGAAAATATATTAAATATCCAAAGGAAAACCCCCACAAACACATGTTGTGCCGAATTAGGCCAATTCCCATTAACATTAGAAATCCAGAAAATATCATAAACATTTTGCACCCATTTAATACATACAGTCCTGAGGAAACCCTCCAATCTAAAGCCCTTGCAGTCCATGAAGGTAACCCTGAGAAGAGCCCCCTGTGCCAGCTGGTTATGAGACTAACAAACCAGCTACCGCCCTGCACACCCCTTTCCCCTTTACTAACACCAAACAGAATAAACTAACTAATCAGAGAGAGAGAGTGAATGAAAGAGAGAGAGTGAATGACATAGAGAGAGAGAGAGAGAGAGAGAGAGAGAGAGAGAGAGAGAGAGAGAGAGAGAGAGAGAGAAATAGAGAGAGAGAGAGAGAGAGAGAGAGAGAGAGAGAGAGAGAGAACCTTGTAGAGTAACCTTGATGTCAGCACAGGCTGTACTTCTGAATAATCCAGTGAGGAAGGTGTGAGAGGTCGGCTGTGTGTGAGAGTGGGGGGGACCCAAAAGGTGACTTGTATTGTTACATACACTCACACTCAACAATATTATACTCTGCATATCCAGCATGTCTGGTCTTCCTGTCATAACTCAAAAACCCAGCACCACCTGTCAATCAGATGTGTGCTAATATGACAGAGCGAACGCGAGAGAAAGATTGCGACAGAGAGAGAGAGGGAGAGGGAGAAAGACAGGAAAAGACAGCTCGAAGAAGAGAGACAGAGACAAAGAGAACAGCAGAGAGGTAGAGAGAGAGTCAAGAGATATCTGGTGAGATTATTAACAGTAGCCAAGGCTTCGTTTTCTAGAACTTTTCCCAGGCCTTCTTTTCCTTCCTGGTTCCACACTAGCCCCTCCCCTCAGTGCATCTACCGTTGTAACTCCTACCACTCAGAGCTTTGATGACCTCCCGACAGCTGCGAGTGAGAGAGACACCGCTAAGCATTGTGGGATAGCTTGTGTGGCTGAAATGTCAGCAGGGCCTCCTATACTGGTCTGGGAAGCGAGCAAGGGGTGGGGCGTGGTGGTGGTGGGGGGGCGGCCGGATGAGGATGAGGGAGGGGGTTGGCCGGGGCCCATGGGAGGGGAAGGGTCTGCAAACAAGTTCCACCTTACCTCAGAGTCCTTTAGTCAAATGGAATTGAAAAAATGCAAAGGACAAATCAAATAGGGAGGTGCCTTTGCAGGAACAATCCAGTGAAGGACCTTTTCCTCCCAACCAAGGACAGTTAAGTTATTTTCATTTCACCTCATAGTTCAGAGGTGTCATTGACTAGCGTCCACCAGAGGGTGCTGTTCAGCTCTTCATGTGACCCAGGGCTCTACAGTAGTGTTAACAGTTACAGTAGCACTGTCGTAGCCCCTGGCCTCCAGCCTGGCCTGGTGGAGCCAGAGCATAAACACAGGCCTGCTCTGAGGGGCTGGAAGATGGGATTTGGCATCAGGGGAGTTGGCATGGTGGACTGGCAGACCTGGGTGATAGGAGGTACCATGGAGGTCCCATCTGGCACTGGGAGAACATTCCGCTGGCATGTGCAAAGGCATATGCACACACACCACTACAAAACACCGACCCAAACATACATTGGATATGCTGTGGCGGTCTGTGTAGCTGTAAGAATGAATTGTGTCGTAGTTTCACGGGATAGTCCACTTCATGACAGCACAGGTACACACACACAAATACACAACCACACATACTGACACATATGCACAAACACATACTGACACACACACACATACTGACACACACACACATACTGACACACACATACAAATACACGCTCTCACACACACGCACGCAGACACACACACACACACACACACACACACACACACCCACACACACACACACACACACACCAAACAGACCACACAGTCTCTCAAACAGATCTTGTCTGTCTGAAGTATATACTTTTGAGCAGTTAGTTGTCCTCACATCTTCAGACTAGTGGCTAACTTTAGTTGGGTGTTGGGGGGGGGAGGAATTCCTTCCCGCAGCACACTGCACCAACATGCACACACACACTCGCACACACACACTTACAAGCTTACAGATATGCGACACGGTTTAAACCTCCCCACCCCTCTGCTCAGGACAGCCGGTGTGGTCTCTTTGGTGTGTGTGTGTATGTGCGCGCGCGAGTGTGTGTCCTGATCCCGGCATGGCTCATGTTTCCTGGAGCACACTCTCAGTGCGGAGCTTGGAGCGACAGGCACCGGTGAGACCCTCACGGTTCTGTTCTTCCAGAGGAGTAAGGGGCTACATGGAAGGGTTCTAGCCCAGAGAGAGACACTCCGCTGGGCCCCGCGACCATGGTTCTTCCCTCCCCTCTGAGCGCAAGCAGGGAAAACACACGGAATATCTCTTTATGCAGACACACGGCTGGATATCTGCAATTAACTCAGCCTTGAGAGAGAGACAAGAGAACAGAAAGGAATAGAGTGGTGGAGTGTCTGAAGAAGAGACAGAGGAGAAAAGGATAGCCTGTTTTGAGAGTGCTTGAGCGTGTAGAGAGGAGAAAAGGATAGCCTGTTTTGAGAGTGCTTGAGCGTGTAGAGAGGAGAAAAGGATAGCCTGTTTTGAGAGTGCTTGAGCGTGTAGAGAGGAGAAAAGGATAACCTGTTTTGAGAGTGCTTGAGTGTGTAGAGAAAGGAAAGAAAACGATAACCTGTTTTTTCGAGTATTTGACAGTTTAAAGAGAGAGTGGATAAAGTCTGAGAAGACTGGATATAACCGGGCAGCGTTGGCCAGTGGTGGGGTTGTCGGTCTGGTGGAGCTGTTCCACTCTGGCCTTGTCGTCAGCCAGCCAGCCAGCCAGCCAGCCAGCCAGGCCAGTGGAGTATCGTCCTAGGGCTGGGACCGCCACCCTGTCAGTAGCCTTGTCAGTTGTGCCTTCCCTGGCTCTGTCTGGAGGGGGGGTCTGTGTGTCGGCCCCCCCCATGATGATCAAGGAGTCCAGCCTGAGGGGGGACCCTGACCTGAGGGGGGAGCTGGCCTTCCTGGCCCGGGGCTGTGACTTTGTGCTCCCCTCACGCTTTAAGAAGAGGCTCAAGTCCTTTCAGCAACAGCAGGTCAGTCGGTGGAACCGAGGCGAGGTTCTGAAAACAAACACACACACACACACATCGGCGTATGGGACGCATACATGCTCACATTCACAGACATATGTCGATGTTAGGAACACGCGCGGCATATGCCTCACACACACACACACACACACAGACCATAAACATACAAATTACACATAGCATTGTAGGACAGACACAGCACACATATACAGTACACACCTAGACACACAAACACACACATGCCCAGGAAGACAAACTATTCTGAGCCAGATACCAGAGGGTTATTAATAGGGTAAGGGTTTCAGGAATAGAGTGATAGAATGAACGCTGTGAAGAGGAGAGAGGGAGGAGTGGGGGGGGGGGGGGGGGCTGGGTGGGTGGGTGGGTGGGTTCAGCTGTCCTACTCAATACACACTGTTTAGTGTTGAATCTAGAGTGGACAAACACCCACATACATACACTCACATCCACCAGCAAACACACACTTGCACACCCTGATGTGTGCTTTGATGCTGAGGTGGATGTGCAGTGATGTGCTGGGAAGTACTGAGAGTCAGGATCTGGTTTCCTGAGGCACACTGAGTTTCTTATGTGAAGTCACGTCTCTGTGTGTGTTATCTGAATGTTCCAGCACCATGTTCCATAAGCTAAAGTCATGTTGACTAGCTAGTTGTGGATTAAATGACCAGGGACACACACAGACCAGTTCAGTCAGGAAATGATAATTCCAGATTTTCACGTAATGTTTTTTTTTTTGTGTTTTTAAAATTGTTTTATTTGTTACATTCTGCTTTATAATGAAATTGACAGTATGAGCGTGACAGGAAAGGTGGAGAGTGCGAGAGAAGGGATGACATACAGCAAATGGTATAGTAGGAATTTGTGCTTTTAAATGAAAGTGGTTTTATATGAAAGGAAAAAAAACACACTCATATTTTCAATAGCAGAGCTCATTTAGAACCCATGTTCAGGTCTTTTAAAAAAAAAATTATCCTGAATTAAAATTTAAAAAGCCCAGTTGAGACAGTCCAGCCCTGTCATGCAGATTTGGCTCACTATCCAGAATGCAACTCCCTGGCTGCCATCTCGCTAGAATGGGCTGTTAGCTGGCTGGCTTGGACCGTGGTCTCCTGCATATACTAGTAAAGTTCACATGCACACCACACACACTTACCGCCTTCTAATGATGCAGGTCAGTGAGGTAGTATTGAGTTGTTATTTCTATCTTTTTTCGATCCATCCACATGTCAGCCTCCATGGGTTTGTGAGGCGTTGGGCTCCTGCTGCTCGTCTGTGACTGTGGGCTCTGTATACCACCTGGGGTCACCAGGGATGAGGGTCTCACCTGGGGTCACCAGGGATGAGGGTCTTAGCTGGGGTCACCAGTGATGGGGTTGTTAATAGTGATGGGGTTGTTACCGGTGATGGGGTTGTTAATAATGATGGGGTTGTTACCGGTGATGGGGTTGTTACCGGTGATGGGGTTGTTAATAGTGATGGGGTTGTTACCGGTGATGGGGTTGTTACCGGTGATGGGGTTGTTAATAATGATGGGGTTGTTACCGGTGATGGGGTTGGATGTCCTGCAGCATAGCTCTGGAGGAGATGCTGGCCAGTGGGATCCTCTGAGAGTTCAGATCGGTCATGAGTCATGAGGGCTGAGGCTGGACATGAAGCAGGAAGTAGGGCTGCGGCTGGGGAAAGGGTAAACTCATGACTCATGGACTTCTCCAACTCACAAACCACCACTGGGCAATCTCACTCCCCCTTCTCTCCTCTTCCCAGGTCCAGTGTAAGACAGAGAAGAAACCAGGCACCCCCCCACCGGCCCCCACCCCAGCCCCCTCTACCCCCGTCCCCCGCTCACCCAGCCCCCCCCCTGCTCCGGTGGTGGTGACCCCCCCGCCTCCCTCCGTCAACATTCCGAGGTTCTACTATCCCCGGGGGCTGCCTGGCCCTGCCCCCAACCACGACGTCGCCATAGCGTCCGTAGAGGCGGCCTTCAGCGAGTTTGAGGAGGAGAAAGCTGACATCTATGAGATGGGCAAGATTGCCAAGGTGGGCAACACATTGAGTTACCACACACACACACACACACATACCCACACTTGCATAATGCACCCACACACACACACACACACATGTGCATAATGCCCACACACACACCCACAGATGTGCATAATGCCCACACACACACACACACACGTGCATAATGCCCACAGACAAACTCACACACACAGACCCACAGATATTTTTCAGTATATTGTTGAAAGAATGGTAGCTCGGATCAGATTATAGGTTTAGATAGTTTGTTATAAGTTTAGAGCAGGACCACAGCGCTCCAACGGACCTATTCCTTTACTTGTAAAAAAAAAATGGCAATAAACATAAACTACAGTACACACACATGCATTTGCACACACATACACATATCCATGTCTGTGCACGCACACAGACAGAATTGCAAAAATACACACACAACTGTTTGGACCGGGTGTGTGTTGTCTGGTCTTAGGGAGGACATTCTCTGTGGACGAGGTGTGCCTCGGCCTGTCTGAGAGTGTGTTTTCAGGGTTTGTGATTTTC
Source organism: Hypomesus nipponensis (assembly GCF_054491055.1). NCBI lineage: Eukaryota > Metazoa > Chordata > Actinopteri > Osmeriformes > Osmeridae > Hypomesus > Hypomesus nipponensis. Next base: position 2,923,558 of record NC_140363.1, on the reverse strand, counting down.
TGCACAGGCATGCGGGTGTCCTCTCTACTGGAAGGCCCCCATGTTTAACGGCGCAGGCGGAGAGAGGACAGGATTCGTCTCGGTCCACTCCTTCATCGCCACCTGGAGAAAGTAAGGCACTCCTCAGCCTCACCTCGCCAATCGATTTCATTGATGTCATTATGAACATGTTGACACATGAGAGAACAAAATATGTACTCAGGACCAGCAGCGCACTATGTAGAAAATGAATAATAAACAAACCGACAATAACACAACAATATTTAACAGCAACAAATTTTAAAATAGTGCATCATATTAGCATATTACACCAGAACATATGAAACCAGAGTAACATTATGACAAAGCAGCACAGCACAGTGAGGTGACAGGTATAAATATAAATATATATACGTATAAAAGGAGAGAGCAGAGTCTATCCAAGTCAACAATGCTGTTTTTGTGGCTGTGAGGTGAGATGGCTTGGCCAGGACACCAGTGTGCTGACTGTGCTTTTCTCTGTGGGCAGATTGTTGCACAGTTGCTATGATGACTCGTCTAAGTTCATCTCCCTGCTGGCCAAGCCAAGCTGCAACTACCTGGACCAGGAAGACTTCATCCCTCTACTGCAGGTAAGGGGCGAGGCTTGGAGGGAGCGGTTGACCGAGCAGTCGTCCAATAGAATATTTTACTTGAGGTCTTCTTTGTTTGTTTTTTAGAGGTGTTCATCTCTGTCTCTCAATTCAATTCAGTTCAATAATGCTTTATTGAATCTCTCTCTTTTTCTCTTTCTCACTCGCTCTTGTCCTCTCTCTTTGCACCCCCTCACCCTTTCTTTCTCCCCTCCAATCTTTCTCCCCCTCCCCCCTTACAGGACATAGTGGACACCCACCCAGGGCTTACGTTTTTAAAAGACGCTCCAGAGTTCCATTCTCGCTACATTACCACGGTAGGTCCCAGAGCCCCTCCCCCTCCCAGAGCCCCTCCCCCTCCCAGAGCCCCCCCCCTCCTCCCAGAGCCCCTCCCCTCGGTCAGAAGCTTTCTGCGTGTGCCTGCAAGCACGGGTGTGATGGTCATTTGTCGCTGTGCCTTTGAGCGGAACTTATTGGACTGTACTCAAAATGTATCTCACAGCAGAACACACACTGGCAACTCGGGGTAACTTTAGCTACTTTGTGTGTGTGTGTGTGTGGGGGGGGGGGGGCAGGAGGACAGCTGCAATGCATGTAGCACCAGGTGAAGGGCTTGTTGAGATAGAATGTGAGGCGGGGCTAGGGAAGAGGCTGGGGGGTAAGGGTGAGGCTGGGGCTAGGGGCTTGGGCTGCAGCTTGGGGTAGGCCTAGGCAGGGGGCTGTAGCAGGGGCTTGAGCAGGACTGCCCAGTTTACTGGGGATGAGTCAGCCTACTATGATATCACGGAAAGATTGATGCCCCCTACTGCTCACAGCCCCCAGGAACTGCTCATGCCCATATTTAGATACTTCCTCTGCCATGACCGGCTACTGTCCATTTGTAGATGCCTCGTATCAGGAATAAGTGTTTATTCCTGTAGAATAATCCAGAAGGTTCTGGAACAGAGAGGTCACATGTTTTCTGGAAGCTATATGTTTCTAAGTATCAATATTTTCTTTTGAAATCCCTTTAAATAGTGTGCTGCCTTCCTTTAAATAGACTGTTTGTATTCTAGGACAATGCAAGGACATAAAGGATATACTGTATATAGTCTGCCAGAAAAATATTTTGCGTTTTAGGCCAATAACATGATTATTGGTATTTTCCATTGTTCCATTCCATCCTTTGGTAGCATTAGCAAGCTAGCAGTGCGTTAGCTCCATCATTAGGAACTTTCCAAGCATCCCAACACTCCATGATGTGTTGTTATGGTAGGTTTCCATTAGCAACATAATGCTTAGGAAGTATGTGGAGCTCTGGAGTGACACATCCTCTGTGTTCCACGGTTGCCTAGGTGATCCAGCGGATATTCTACACAGTGAACCGATCGTGGACGGGACGCATCACCATGACGGAGCTCCGGAGGAGCAACTTCCTGCAGGTACACTCCCAACTTCCTGTCACCATTACAGACAGGATGCTGTTTTTGATATCATTCTGGTAGTGGAATGTGGCATCGTTATGTTCTCAACAAGGATTAAATGGTAATGTAGCACTGGAATGTTCACCTAACAACTGTCTCTCTCTTTCTCTCTCACACTCTCTTTCTTTCTCCCTTTCTCTCTCTCTTGCCTTCCCTCTCTTTCCCTCCCTCTCTCTCCCTTTCTCTCTCTCCCTTTCTCTCTCTCCCTTTCTCTCACTCTTTCCCTCTCCCTCTCTCACACGTTCTCTCTCCCTTTCTCTCTCCCTTTTTCTCTCTCTTTACCTCCCCCTCTCTCTCCCTCCTCTGTCTCAGACTCTAGCCTTGCTGGAAGAGGAGGATGACATTAACCAGATTACAGATTATTTCTCCTACGAGCATTTCTATGTCATATACTGTAAATTCTGGGAGCTCGACACCGACCATGACCTCTACATCGACCCCAAAGACCTGGCTCGCTACAATGACCACGGTGAGACTATACAGACAGGCAGACAAGCAGACAGACAGGCAGGCAGGCAGGAGACCCAACCAGGTCCCTGCAGACAGGCAGATAGACAGGGAGGCACACAGAGACAGATGGCCAACTTGACAGTCAGCCAGAGGGACACACAGCCAGACAAACAGACAGGAAGAGAGGCAATCATCAGTTAGTCAGTCAATGTGTTCAAAAGCAATTGATTAACCTATTTTATTGTCGCTGACAGCTTCCTCCAACAGAATCATTGAGAGGTTGTTCTCAGGAGCAGTAACAAGGTAAGAAAACACACACATTGACCCACAACGCACACTCACACACACCCAGACCTAACCATGTGAATGCTCTCTGTGTTCTCCAGGGGCAGTTCTGTCCAGAGAGAAGGCAGGATGAGCTATGCTGAGTTTGTGTGGTTCCTCATCTCTGAAGAGGACAAGAAAAACCCCACCAGGTAACACTTAAATATGTCACCAGCTAACCCAGATCACCCTTTAAATATGTCACCAGCTAACCCAGATCATCCTTTACATATGTCACCAGCTAACCCAGATCATCCTTTAAATATGTCACCAGCTAACCCAGATCATCCTTTACATATGTCACCAAGTAACCCTGATTATCTCTTTAATATGTCAGATCATCCCTTTAATATGTCACCGAGTAAAGCAGATTATCCCCTTAATATGTCACCAGGTAACTCAGATTATCCCCTTAATATATCAGATCATTCCTGTGATATGTTACCATGTGACCCAGATCATCCCTTCAATATATCAGCCCACCATGACTCTTCACATGATTGGCTACCCAGTGAGCCCACACCTGTTGCCTGTCTATTCCCAGTGTAGAGTACTGGTTCCGCTGCATGGACGTGGACGGAGACGGGGTTCTGTCCATGTTTGAGCTGGAGTATTTCTACGAGGAGCAGTGTGACCGGATGGAGGGGATGGGCATCGAACCCCTGCCCTTCCAGGACCTGCTATGTCAGATGCTGGACCTAGTCAAACCTGAGAGCCAAGGTCAGCCTCTCTCCGTCTTGTTGTTTGTTCGTCTTCTCTCTGTCTCTCACTCTTTCTCTCCGTCTCGCTAGCCCCTCCTCTCTCTCGTTCTCCGCCTCGCTCTCTGTTTTCTCTCCCCCTCTCTCTCTCCCTCGTCACTGTCACTCTTTCTCTCCATCTCCCGTCATCTTCATCTCTCTCACTCCATCTCAAATTTCTGTTTCTCTCTTATATCTTAACTCTCTCCTCTCTCTCTCCGTCTGTCTCTCTCTCCCCGTCTCCGTCTCTCTCTGTATTTATACCTCTATCTTCCTTTTCCCTCCATCTCAGTCCTTCTCTTCATCTTGTCAGTGAAGTGGTCCTGTCTCTTCATTCGGCCATGTCTTTGCCTCTCTCTGACAATGTGTGTGTGTGTGTTTGTTTGCAGGGATGATCACCCTGAGGGATTTGAAGCGGTGTCGGATGGGTCACATTTTCTTCGACACGTTCTTCAACCTAGAGAAGTACCTGGACCACGAACAAAGAGACCCCTTCGCTGTGCAAAAGGTCAGAGGACACTGACACCATCATCACTTTAAGACCTAAATCGTACCGTTGTTGCTCTTGCACTGACGTTTGTGTGTGTGTGTGTGTGCGTGCATGTTTGTTTGTGCCCGTGTATTTGTATGGATGTATGCATGTGTGTTGGGTGTGTGTGTGTGTGTGTCGTAGGACATAGAGAGTGAAGGTCCAGAGCCGTCAGACTGGGATAAATATGCATCTGAAGAGTATGAGATCCTGGTGGCAGAGGAGACGGCCAATGAGCAGCTGCAGGACGGGTATGACACACACACATGCATGGGTACACATATGTAACATACATACACACATACACACACATGGGTACACACATAGTAACATACACACACATACGGGCACGCACATACACACACACACACATACTAACACACTCGAGCACGGACAAACACATTCTAACACAAAGGAACACACACACACATACAAACACTCACTTGCATTTACACACACACATACGCACACAAGCTTGTGCATGCACAAACGCTGACACACACACACCCCACACAGCAGCAGACACAACTCAGACGGTGTGTGTTTGTGTCCCCAGGTCGTTTGATGAGGACTATGAGTCGGACGATCTTCCTGTTCCTGGGGACATTGGAAATAAGATGGATAAACTGGTCTTATCTGACCTGTCAGCTTGATCTCCCTTGGCCGCCCGGTCGCCATGGAAACATAGAGCGAAGGCTGGAGGGGAGAGAGGGACAGCGTGAAGGATGGACAGACTGAGAGAAGGATGGAGAGACTGGAAGCTGCTTCGCAGACTTGTTTCTTCTCAGAACAGACTGACTTTGAAGTGTGTGAGTGAGTGTGTGTGCGCAAGTGTTTACATATGCAAGTGTGAGTGTGTGTGTGTGTGTGTGTGAGTGTGTAAGTGTGTGAGTGTGTGAGTGAGTGAGTGAGTGAGTGTGTGTGTGTGTGTGTGAGTGTGAGTGTGTGCGTGTATGAAGCAGAACTGCTTGGTGTCATATCTCTACATGTCACAGTTGCTCTCTCTTCATGCTTTTTGACTCTCTACCTGCTGTACAGCTCAGATAGACAGAGTTGGAGAGGGTGAACACGAGACAAATATAAAGGGCTGAGAGAGAGAGAGAGAGAGAGAGAGAGAGAGAGAGAGAGAGAGAGAGAGAGAGGAGAGAGAGAGAGAGAACTACTGTTACAGACAGGAGCCAAGTTTAACATTACTGTAACATGTTGATGCAACTGACAATCAGCTATTTGACAATCCGTCCCCACTCAAGAACATGGCTGTCCTAACTGACAGACAGACAGACAGACAGACAGACATTTGAAGCCTACTGTACACTACACTCATTTATTCAGTTTAAGTATAAAGTGTAAAGGACTGTATGTCGCTGTCTCTTAGTAACTGAGTACGAGGGTTTCCTGACTGCGCGGCTCTACCATGTGGTCACTGACAATACTGCAGGTTTCCCCAGTCACCCACCTGTACAATATGGAGACCAGACTGGTGTTCAGTGTCAAGGGGAAACATGACGAGGGAGTTCTCGGAACAGGTCTGTTCTATTCTTAGCATCTCATTGTCAGTGTTCTACTTTTGAAAGCCCTTGGTGCTTTCGAGAGAACGTTCCGCAATCCATTCATTCATTTCAAGACGTTTATTCTCTCACAGTAGATTGTACATAGACGGAGGTATCGGACTCTCTGGTAGAGTATACGCATATCCCTGTAGACACTTTACTTTAGATGTGCTTATGACTGTGTTTTAATAGCCCGAAAGAGGAAGTGCATGTGTTAGTCTTGGTTAACGGTGGTACCTGGGTCATTTAAGAGGTCTGGTAAAAAAGGGACATTTATATCAGCTCTTTACCAGGAAGGACTAGTTCAGTTTGATTTGAATGAACTTTCTTTCAAATCTACACTCCATATAAGAAGATGTGTAGGATACTCCACTCTGTCAAGCACACACACACACACACACTCCTCCAGAATACTGTTGACTCTAAGACTGTAATCAAAGAAGGTGTGTGTGTGTGTGTGTGTGTATACTGCAGAGAGGAGTGTGTGTTTACGTGTAGATCCTTGGTAGATGTATGTGTCATGGAGTGTGTTGCGCCTAACTATCTGACTGAGTCTGTTCATAGAACATTGTTTCCATGGCGACAGTGTTCCCAGAGCTATTGCGTGTGTTTGTGGTTCTCTTTGGCCACACGCACACACGCACACAAACAAACACATACACACCCACACGCACAAGAGTCATAGTGGCCCTGAAGTGGCTGCTTAGCCCTGTGCTATAGCCATTGTAAATGTGCCCATGTATTTAACTCTGTTTGGCTCAAATGTCATCGTAAATGTTACGTTTTCTCCCATGTGATGCTTTGTATTGATGTGCCACTGTGTGGCTTGTAGGACGTTAAATTATGAAATGTGTGTTTGTGTGTGTGTGAGGTGTAAAAGGATGATGTCATCAGAGGGGTGGTGTGGGGGGCTTTCTAAAGGACTGTAGAGCCCCCTCCTCCCGAATTTGACAATCAGCTGTCAATCACTGGGACATTGAGAAAATGGAATCAAGACCCAAGAATGATCCTGTACTGCTGTAGATACACACACCCTTACACACTCACACACTCACACACACTCACACTGGGAAGAGAGTCATACTGACGGATTCTAAAGAAAAACCACAAACTTGAGACATTTTCAAATCTGTGACTTGTCTCTGTGTTGTTTTTGGCTCTATGCAAAGACTGCTGTGCTGGGAGGCACTGGGGCAGGGAGAGAAGCCAAGACGGAGTTGCCTGCAAGACGCTTCTGGAAAGACTTTTAGCTTATTCCTCAGTGTCCCTCTTTTAATAATAAGGACTTTTAATTTGTAATTCTCTCTGTTTAGAGGACTTTTAATTTGTGTTTTCCCTTCATTTTATGTACTTCCTCCTTGGAGACTTGAGTAGATTCAGACGAGTTCAGACCAGATGGTTCTTGTGTTGGCATGGTTTTACTTTTTTTCTTTCTCTTTTTCTTTCCTTCTTCCTGTCTTTTTCACTCTTTTTTTCTTCACTTCTGTCCTTTCTAACTTGCTTTCTTTCTTTCTTTCTTTCTTACTTAACTTTTTTTTTTTTGATTCTTCTGAAACTGAGTTCAAATAAAGACGTTTTAAAATTGTTCCTTGGTCAGAGAAAGTTCTTTATGGGGTTGTTTGTGTTTACCCCTCACACACACACACACACACACACACACACAAACATGTCACACTCACACAGACACCCTCTTCAGCTCCTCCTTGAGTGCATAGATACTGAGTTTTTGTGTACTCAGGAGCAGTTGCCCAGGTTCCCATGTCTTGCCTACCCTTATTAATGGTACACAGTCTGCACTCTTACACACACTGACTGCTCTCTCATACTCACACACTCGCACTCGCTCAAGCACACACACGTTCACACAAACCCAAACAAACACACTTTTCACTGCTCTCTCCCATCTTGTATCTCTGGATGTCTCCATGTGTGGCTTTCAGGTATAGACCCCTATTGGTGTAAGTGGGTGTGCCATGGCAGGGTGGAGGACTGTAGGGGCCTCTATGATGGCTGTTGGACTGCTCAGCATTCTCTGTGGAGTCCTGGCCTTCTTCCCTGCTGGGTCCTATCACCCCTGGTTCATCAGCTGGGATGCCCAGATCGCTGCCCCGGTCTGGACAGGAGCTCTGGTAAGTATCTGTCTGGAAGGTGTTTGTGTGGTAGGTGTCTGTGTGGAAGGCAGTGTTGGGGTAGTTGCTCAAAAAAAACTTGACTTTACCAGAGGTTGTTTACTACAGTAGAAGCTGCTGAAAGTAACTAGTTAAACTACTAGTTACATTACTTTTGGATTACTCCGTAACATCACCTGAGATGCACTTGCCAAATAACAATATGTGTAACATATATATGCTGAAATCAACTCAAATTCTTATTATAATGAGGACATACACTATATCTCTCTTTTATGCTTTTTAATACCACAAAGCTGACAAAAAAGTTGTGAACATCAACCTAAAAGTTGTCAAGCATAACAAGGCTACAGTACTGGCAGTACGCAAAATGTCTTTAAATAAAATGATGCTTAAAACTTGAAATGGCAACATTTCCTCTACTATGTATGCTGCTACAAGCCTGTTTATCTCTGCTTTGGTAACCTGCTGTTACAAGTCGTGGCTGCTTGGCTGGTGTCAGGATAAATGGCAACGGCAACCTTTTACTGGCATCCGTGTCACTCAGGGTCCGGTGATCTTTAGCTACTCGTATTTGAGTCAGCACGTTGCCATTTAAGATGCTTTGACAGATTACAGGTTGTGTTTGCGGTGGTGGAGAGGTGTTTTTGGCCTGGGCACAATGTACATTTACGTTTTTGTCCTTTCGAGATATGAAATCATATTTTTTGTTTGTGTGTCACATGCTTTGCTGTGTTTATTGTTGTGATCTGGATTGGGATGATTAGATCCCATAGAAGTCACCCTGACGCGTAATAGAACTGAGTTTATTCCAAGGGATGTTTCTGATGGATTTGTACAGATGTCCGACAAGCTCCTGTGTGTTGTCATTCAGGCCACAATAACAGGAGCCAGTGTTGTCACGGCCAACAGAGACCAAAACAGGAAGTCTTTGGTGAGTCAGAAACCCAGGTAATCAATGGATTTAATTGATCTAAAACGGTTTTAACCAAACAGCCTCGAGCTAAAGATTATCAACCATGCTAAAGAAGTCTGTATGGTAAGGAGATAACGGTCGGGCTATGGGAGGAGTTTTCCATGCCTTAGGCATAGGAAGAATGTTAAACATACCACAGACACTATACACATGAGAGATGCATTACATAACATGCACCTTGTCCTTGTGCAAGTGCTAACTCGACGCCCCAATTATCCTGTGAGGTGCTTTGTGCTTTTGCCGCCCCTGTGTGACAGTTGCAGGTAACTACACTGTGTGTTATGTCCTCTCTCCCCTGTCTGGCTAGTGGGAGGTGGTCTACGTCTTTTCCATCCTGACCTCTGTGACCTGTCTGTTGATGTTTGCCGTTGCCACGGCAGCGGTGTTGACTGGACCACTGTGTTATTACTCGTACCTTGGGGCGGTGGGGATTGGGTACCTCTCCCACGCCGTCCGGTATCCATACCCCTACCGAGCAGGGCCAGGGCTGTGTCTGGACCCCCTGGGAGCAGAATGGTACCACCTGGTCTTACACACCATGGACCTGCTTACCAGTACCACCATCTTCATCCTGTCCCTCGGCATCGTTGTCATCCTCACCACAAGCCTGCTGCACTCGGGGCACGTGAGCGTGAGAGGGTGAAACCTCAAGGCTCCATCCACACATACGCTGACACAGCATCAACCTGGGACCAGAGTCGTTGCGCCAGACGAATATCTGGGCTGTGGACACCAATCTTGAGAAAGCCCTGCATTAGATTTTGTCTATCTGTTTGTTTCTCTGCATGGAGGTCACCTCATGTTTTTTTTTTCTTCACTGGAATGCAGGAATGCAATGCCATGGAATGAGAAAAATGCTATGTACCCTCCCAGCCCTCCCTCCATCCCTCCCTTTATCCCAAGGATACTCAATGCCAAGTAGGGTCTGTGCTATAAACCAGAGGTCTCTTCAAGGCCTTCTGCATGAGATCCACATGGTTGTCGTGTCAGATTGACAGCTCACGGGCTCCCCTCTTCCCATTCTGGGCTTGAGATTAGAGCTTGCGGCGGCATTTGCGGCTTGCTGCCTGTCCATTGTGCTACCAGATCCACAGACGAGGTTGTTTGCCCTCCGGATCTTATCCTTGACGTCCGTCCCACCCCTGAATCACACACATTCCACTCCCATGAGGCACACGCCCACTCTGAAGTGATGTCATGTGGTGTGATGTCATCACTGGATCTCCGTTCACTGTGGCTCAGACGGAACACACCACAGGCCGAGGCTGGGGAGAGGCTGGAAAAGAGAGGCTGAGTCAATTCTGGAGGGGGTCGAGAGAGGCTGGAGAGGTTGCTAGGGGAGGCTGAGAGGGGTTGCTAGGGGAGGTTGAGAGCGTCTAGACGGAGGCTAAAGGGTAGGCTGAGGGAGGTGGGGGGTAATAGAGGCTAAGAGAGGGTCTGGGGCCAGATGTTGGCTGTGCAGAGGCTGAGGGCTGAGAAACTCTTCCATTTCAGATGACATCTCCAGCTCCAGCAAGGCTCTGACAGGGCTGCTGTCTGGCAAACTCACTGGAACTAATGCAGCTTATCAAATATGGACTCTCTCTCAACACACAGGCACACACACAGTTTCCCTTGTATACACTGACGTATACTGGCAGAAGTTGACAACACGGGAAAGACTTTATACACACACACACACACACCACCAGATCAGAATCTGATCCCTTGTAATTCAATGTATCACACAGCTTGGTTTTGGAAATGATTTTTTCATAAGTCAATAAAAACATTGAATCACAAATAATGACCATATGTAAAAATAATAAACCAATAACATCAATATCCCCAGAGAGACAGAATGACAGAACAAGCAAGTGAGAGACTGAATGAAAGAACAAGTAGAGAGAGACAGAATGACAGAACAAGTGAGAGAGAGACAGAATGACAGAACAAGTGAGAGAGAGACAGAATGACAGAACAAGTGAGAGAGAGACAGGCAGAGAGGACACAGAGGAAGGCATGTCAGTTCTCGTCTCTGGCAGAATGCTCAGGGTTGACTTCTTTGAACTGCTGATGAGCAGAATTCCATCCTTAGATCCACTAAAGGAAGTGCCTTTGACACACACACACACACACACACACACAGACAGACACACACACACACACACACACACACTCACAGACTTATGCACACACACATACATCAATAGTGTCTACAAAACATGGTACATTGTACTTTGCCTCCCAAACATGAATTCGCAAACACACACACACAAGTAGCAAGCAAGAGACTGGAGCCCAGGAGCAGATGAGGAAGGGGCCCTGGCTGTCCTCAACCACTACCAGTGTTGGTACTTCCCCCAAGTCACTACAACAGGAAGAAGACCAACGTTATGGAGCAGCCTACTCCCAAGACCTCCACAGCATAGGAATGTGTGCACGTGTATGTGTGTGTTTGGGAGGGTGTGTGTGTGTGTGTGTGTGTGTATATGCATGTATGTGTATGTATGTATGTGTGTGTGTGTGTGTGTATGTGTGGGTATGTGTGTGTGTGTGTGTGTGTGGGTATGTGGGTGTGTGTGTATGTGTGGGTATGTGGGTGTGTGCGTTCAAGCTTGAGGGCACATAGTTTGCCACCCACTTGCTCTGGGGTATCAATCCCTGACCTGGACAAATTATTAAAATGTGTTTTTCCCAAATCTTTCGCAACACAAACCGAAGACACAGTGACATAAGAGTTTCCTGTCCACCAATCAGCAGAATCTCTGGGTCCTGATACAAGTCCCCTACATCTGTCCTGCAGGAACGAGCAAGGGTTCCAACACTCACAACCCCCTAACTGAGGGAAGCAATTTCTAATAACCCCCTCAAAAACCGTTTAGAGATAATCATGTAGGAAACAAAAAGAAGGTGAGGAGAAATGTAGGTATTTTCTGTTTAGTGAAGAGTGATGTTGGCTTGGTTGTGCACGCAGGACTTTGATCGTCTGTTCTCGTTCTGGTTTGACCACATTTGCTCCACAAAATACACACAAACAACCAGCGAGGTACAATTCCTCTCCGTCTTAAACTAGAATGTGAACTGTTATGACATGTTCATTAATTATGGACACACTTACACCTCACCTTACATAATTCTTCGAGATTATGGTCTCTGAGGGCTTGTATTATGGATCCCAAGTGCTTGTAAATGGACTGCAATTATATAGCGCTTTTTTACGTACTATCCCGGCACCCAAAACGCCTTACATTACAAAGGCAACTAAATTAAAATGTAACACATTCACGTGACTCATTACAAAAATGTACTCTGGATTAAATATCCATACAAAATAAAGTTATGTATGGCGCCTTTTACCAAGAGACGCCACTGCGCTGTTCAGGCCCACTGTAAAAGGGGCGGGCTTTAACTTCCCATGTGCGTCGCACTTTGATTGACATGGCGGAATCTCCGATAGAACGCGCTGCGTCGCGCCAGTAGACAGCGGATCGCCAAAACCCGACCCTGGAAAAAAAGCAGAGCCACGTCTGTTTGAAGATTATTTTATTGCAGCGAGGTGAGTTCTATAACACTTTTTTGCAAATGTAATACACCGAAACCAATGATATGAATAGACGATCGTACTAAAGTTGCTGTTGAAAAGTTTTATAAGTGTATGAGTTTGGAGGCAGAGAGCTGACGCCGGCAGTCTGGGCTCTTTGGCCAGCGTTGAGGAAAAAGGAAAACTGCTCGAGGGGGGTGAATCGAAACTTTTGGGTAGTTCTTTATGTCGGGTTTAAATATACACCCAATAGGCTGCTGAACCCTGTCGATAAGTTTAATAGGGCCAACGTTTCATTGTGGCCGTGTTTGAAAGTGTCGGTTGGCACTTTGCTTTGTGGGCGACTTCTCTTCTTTGCGAAAGAATGTGTTTTTTGTCTCCGAAGACTTTCAGATGAAGTGAGTGCGCAACAGACGAAAACGCTTTCCGTTTTCCCGTTAAGGCAACCCAAAAGCAGGATTCCTAATATTCCACGGGCTTTGTGGAAATATGTATATCATTTACAGTTATTCAAACTAAGCCATTTGCTGATATAACGTCAGGGGAAAAAAAGTTGGAGCGGATGATGCTTCGATTTGACAGGAGTTAGGAAAGATGGATTATCAACGTTAGCCTTTTATTGCAAGAGATCACAATTATAAATGTTATGGTGTTCGACTTCTAGGACCTTTTCTCAGACTTATTGTATAGTTTTAACGGATGCAGAAAGCAAATATGGCTCTCGAGAGCAGGAGAAGTCTAAACTCCAGCATATCCTAGCATTCCAGCCAGTCTGTCTGTCTGCATCTCTCTCTCTCTCTCTCTCTCTCTCTCTCTCTCTCTCTCTCTCTCTCTCTCTCTCTCTCTCTCTCTCACCAAATTCAGAAACGACTACGTGTCTGTTTCTGCAGGAGACAAATCTCTCTCCCTCTCTCTGCCCCCTCTACCTCTACTTCTGTCTCGTTTTCTCTTGTGTTGACGTGGAAATAAAACAGTTACGGTAACAACAAATCGATTACAATTTGATGCCGATCGAACGTTTTCCTTTCATAGTAGAAAAAAGTCTCTGTTGTCAGGGAATCATGGCGGTCCTTTTATCACTTTGTGGGCCCAGTATTAATGCAGTGAGAAGGTTTTAGAATCGCATTCTTAGCGCAGGCCGTAGGTCGCGGTTATCAGCCCTATGCTCTCAAGATGCTGACGGCTTTAGCTGCCGTCGCCATGGTTCAGGACCCAGAGGCCACATTGGAGAAATAAAGAAAGGGCCTCCACCACACACACGCACGCGCGCAAACACACAAACACACACGCACGCGCGCGCGCGCACACACACACACACACACACACACTGAAGAGTGAGAAATCCGATCCCAAATAGATGACGTCAGATGACATTCCTTTGCTGGAAAGCGACGTGCCCTCCCACTTTTCTCTTGAGCGCTGATATCCGAAGACGTTTCTGTGTCTCGGGGTCTCTTTACCCGACCTTTTGTGTTAAGGTGTGCTGTGTGTCTCGTGTATAATTTATAGAAACCTTTAGGCAATATCAAGACACATCTCAGAGCAGTAAACTCTGTAAAGAGTAGACCCAATGCAGAACTTTGACGGGCATACCTGTTAATTCGATCTGTTCGGCGGTGTCCAATTCATCTGCTACTTGTCTCTGAAACTTTGACATTCCTTTGTAACATCTGTAACCATCTGCATAAACACACGCATATTTCATATTTTATTCAACCTTTATGACCAGGCAGGTAAATTAAGAACATATTCTTCCTTAAAGGAATGGCCTGGCAAGAAACAAAAAGCCTGGATGGCAGTCCAAAACAAAGATAACAATAGCCACTGCACACCCCCAGCAGGGGTGGAAGACCACACCTGCAACCAGCATATCACAACAAGAAGAGAGAAACAACCTGGAACAAAATCAGACTGCCAGGACAACACAACACTATGCAACAACACAACAACATGAACCATAACTCGGCGGCAAAACAACAGCAATGCGACAAAGACATGACTGGCAACACAATGACGCAACATCAACAACATACATGCAGCACAATACACAGTAACAAGCATGTTATGTGAAACAACTGCAATTGTCAAGGAGTATCAGAGATTGTGTCACAATCACACACACCGATTTGAAAGCCTTTCATATACCGTATGTGTCCTGGGAGTGGCAGACCAGAGTGGCAGGTCTAAGGTCAGATGTTAAGGCTGGCCAGGTGAGTGGTGTCATCTGTAAACTGATCCAGGATCAGTGATATCACCCAACAGCCACACCAGGCTTGCTGCTGCTGGTATAGGCAGCTGCGTGATATTGCTGTACCTGTGACCTGTGTGTGTTCTCACTGCTTTAGATTCTATAAAGTACACTCACACAGGTGGTACTGTTTCAATATTTGAGTAAGTCGACAAATTTGTTGTCATCACGTACTGTGTGTGTGTACTTCATATCTGACTTCAGAATAATCTAGAACATGTTATCGCTGGGGTAGTGTTACTGAAAAGTGGCTGCGTGTTAGAAACTGAGGCTGTAACTGTCTTGGGTTTCACCAGGAGGACAATACAGCACTGGAAACTGGAAAGTGTTTGTGTGCACGTGCACCTGTGTGTTATGTCTGAAGAAAGAGAGTTGGAGGGGAGGGGGATAGACAGCAGCTCTTCTCCAAATCGTAGAAGCAGTGAAGGATGTCCCAATTCAGGTTACCTTAACAATATGTGTAGCTGTGGTTCATGCCATGTCTTTATCAGCTGTGTGTGTGTGTGTTTGTAATGTGTGTGTGTGTTGTGCTCAGGATGTGTGTGGAATGGGCAGTGTTTGTGTATCAGTTGTCATCGTCCCAGTCATCTGGTTCTCTGTGGTGCTTTTGTTATTTCCCCTTTGCTTTTTTCATTCCCTATTAGGACTGGGCCTGCGGGGCCACTGTAGGAATGGTGGGCGGTCCGGGCAGTTAGGTGGCAGTTTCCTGCTTCCTCTGAGCGGAGACCTCTGATTGGTCACGCTCTGGGAAGCTTTTCACTGTTGTGGGGTTACCGGGACTGGACCTGGGATGCAGGACATGTTGAGATTCCTTCCACCCTTTTCTTGGTCTCCTCCTCCTGGTCTCCCTCCTGGTCTCCCTCCTGGTCTCCCTCCTTCCTCCTCCTGGTCTCCCTCCTTCCTCCTCCTGGTCTCCTTCCTCCTGGTCTCCCTCCTGGTCTCCCTCCTTCCTCCTCCTGGTCTCCTTCCTCCTGGTCTCCCTCCTGGTCTTCCTCCTTCTGGTCTCCTCCTCCTGGTCTCCCTCCTCATGGTCTCCCTCCTCCTGGTCTCCCTCCTCCTGGTCTCCCTCGTCCCTCCTCCTGGTCTCCTCCTCCTAGTCTCCTCCCCATGGCTCCCTCTTCCTGGTCTCCCTCCTGGTCTCCCTCCTCCCTCCTCCTGGTCTCCTCCTCCTAGTCTCCTCCCCATGGTCTCCCTCCTGGTCTCCCTCCTGGTCTCCCTCCTCCTGGTCTCCTCCTGGTCTCCCTCCTGGTCTCCTCCTCCTGGTCTCCCTCCTTGTCTCCCTCTTCCCTATTCCTGGTCTCCTCCTCCTGGTCTCCTCCTCCTGGTCTCCCTCCTCCTGCTTCTGACCTCCTCCAGTATATTACAGTGTGCTCAGTGTGCAGTACAGTAAGGTGTGCTGTATGCAGATATATAACATAGTTGTGTTTGCTGGATGTAGATAGACAGTATACATCTGTGTGCTGAATGTCTGCTGAATGTCTGAATGAATATGTGTGTGCTGAGTGTGCTGAATTCTGCCTCTGGTCAGTCTATCCATGTGTCTTTCTGTTTCCTGCTCTTGTATCCACCTCTCTTTCACTCTTTCTGTCCCTCCCTCCCTCCCTCCCTCCCTCCCTCCCTCCCTCCCTCCCTCCCTCCCTCCCTCCCTCCCTCCCTCCCTCCCTCCCTCCCTCCCTCCCTCCCTCCCTCCCTCCCTCCCTCCCTCCCTCCCTCCCTCCCTCCCTCCCTCCCTCCCTCCCTCCCTCCCTCCCTCCCTCCCTCCCTCCCTCCCTGCCATGAAGGGTGTCTCTTTGTTGGAGTATCCCAGCATCTCATGTTTGCTTGGCACAGAGCTGTGATGTTTACCCTCCGCCCCTCTTTCTCTTCGCCTTCCTTCTTTTCCTCCCTGGCTCCCTCCTTCCCTCCCTCCTCCGACCCCGCTCCCCCTCTCCTTCCCTCCTCCTGGTCGTTCCTCCGCATTGTTGACAGTTGATTTCGAAGAAGATAAAAGGAGCCTTTCAACTTTGCCTCTCACCCGACACCCCCAAACACCCTCCTCCTCCACCCCTCCACCTCTCTGCTGTCCCCTGCTCCCTCTCTCCTCCTCCTCCAGCCTGGTCCGGAGGAGAACCAGAAATACCTCTGAAAACAGGCAGTGGTGAGATGGAGTTTGTGGACCTGTGTGTGTGTGGGGGGGTATTTGTGTGTGTCCTGTTTGGTCCAGCTCCCATGCTTCTGCTGCAGTCTACCAGCCCAGGCTCCTGCTTGCGCCCCATTGCTTCAACAAGTGTATTGGCCAGTGTGTGTGATCTAGTGAATGTGTGCCGTTAACCGACAATACACACACACTTTACGTGACGGCATTAGCATGCTAAGCGTGTTGGTGTCGCAAGCTGGCATGCCCATGGAAAGTTCCGCCGCTCGGCCAATAATGGCTGTTTTATACTAGTGTGTGTGTGTGTGTGTGTCTGTGAAGTAGATACGTGCTGTGTGGCGTGTGTGGTGGAGGTGTGTGTTGCCTAACGTCAGCACTGTATCTGGGGATTTGGGCTGTGTGTGTGTTTTTGAACAGGGAGTAAGGTTTTGACTAGACCAGGAAGTGTATATTTGTATTCAAATTTTTGATCACCTGGCCCTGAGTCCTGGTGAAATACACCCTGCCCCCCTTCCCTCTCAACCGCCCCCAAGATGCAAACTAAATAACCCCCACCCCTCCTGTTCTCTGCTGCATACCTGTTATTTCCCCTCCCCTCCCCTCTCCCTGTCCTTTTCTTCCCCTATCCTTTCCATGCAGGACCCCCCACAAATCTCTAAAACATCCCCCAACATGCGAACACAAACACACACACACACACACACACACGCACGCACACACTGACAGTGTGTGAAATCCTGAGGCCGATTGAGGAAGAGGAATGTGACCTTATGACCTCAGGCTGTGGGGGGTAGTAAGTGTGTGTGCTTGTGAGTGTCTGAGTGTGTGTGTGTGTGTGCTTGTGAGTGTCTGAGTGTGTGTGTTTGCCCGTGAGTGTGTGGGTGCGCGTGTGCTGGTGAGTGTCTAAATGTGTGTGTGTGTGTGCTTGTGAGTGTCCGTGTGTGTGTAGATGTGCTTACGTGTGTCTCCATACGTGTGGGAGTGTGTTGTGTACATTCCACTCCCTGGTATATGAAGTGTCTTCTCCTTTCAGATTTTTGTCCTAATCTCATATTATTCTAGTGGATTAAGACCACTGCCCTGCCTTTGTCCTACACTGGCCGTTAAAGGCACACACACCCACACCCACACACATACACACTCACACACACCGTGGGAATGGGCAGAGACAACCTAAGGGCGAGCAGTGTGCGTGGATGTGTCCTGACGTGCGCGTGTGTGTTGGTTTCTGTGTGTGTGTGTCAGTGTATTGGTGTAGTGTGAGAGAGATCCTAAAGGTCCTGAAGGCAGTTTTCCCTCACAGACAGTTGTCTCACTTTGGTGTGAAACGCACCAAACACACAATTGCACTTTTTAACCAACAAGAGTCTTTCAGATCACTTGTTTCCTCGACCATGAAAGCCTACGTGCCTCGTGGGTGAAACAGAAGACAAGAGAAGGAGAGAGAGAGAACAAGAGAGAGAGAGAGAGAGAGAACAAGAGAGAGAGAGAGAGATAGAGAACAAGAGAGACAGCGAGTAAGCAGGACGTAGTGAATGAGTTGATGGGTGTATCTCCACCGTTTCATTTCCTGGAATCTGAATGGTCCCTCCAGACCTCGTGGTCCACCTGCTCAGCTCTAGGACCTCCCAGACCTCACTCCAGGATCTCCTGGTGCTCTCTGGGGAGGGGGAAGGAATAGGGCCAATGTTGTTCGGACCTATATTCTGAGACACACTATATGTGTGAATACGAATATGTTCCTGAGAGAAGGAATCCACTCACACACGTGCCTGCACTCTCCTCCAGGCCCAGAGGATGAAGACCTTGAGGGTACTGACTTGCCTGTCTGCGGTGTTGCTGTGAATGCCACTAGACACACAGTCTAGACACACACGTGCCATGCCCGCACGCACACACACATAAACACACATACACACACATACACAGGGCAGTAGCCAGCGCTGTTAATACCGAAGTGGTGTTCGGGTGTGGACTGAGGCAGGGTTCAGTAGTGTTCAGGTGTGGACTGAGGCAGGGTTCAGTAGTGTTCAGGTGTGGACTGAGGCAGGGTTCAGGTGTGGACTGAGGCAGGGTTCAGGTGTGGACTGAATCAGGGTTCAGGTGTGGACTGAGGCAGGGTTCAGTAGTGTTCAGGTGTGGACTGAGTCAGGGTTCAGGTGTGGACTGAGGCAGGGTTCAGGTGTGGACTGAGGCAGGGTTCAGGTGTGCTGTGTTGATCTGCAGGTCCAGATGGTGTGTTGTGCATGCAGGGTGCAGCTGCTGGCTGGGTGAATATGAGGCTGGGTCTGGACTCTCAGTTTATCGGTGTGTGTGAATTCAAAACACAAGCATTGTTATATGCATTCTATACTGTTTTGCCATGTGTGTGTGTGTGTGTGTGTGCGCGCAGTGAAGAGGATGTGGCTGTGTTTGTTTAAACTAAGCACACTCAGCCATGTGGGACAATTTTGCGTGAATGAGCCCTCCCCCCCTCCCCCCCCCTGCCTGCCTGGTCTGAAAGGGCGGCTGGCTTTTGATGGCTGGAGGGGTTGTTTTGGAAGTGAGGGGTGGGGGAGGGCAGGAGAAGGCCTTTGGGGTAGGACTGGGGGATGGAGGGTGGTTGTGGAGGAATAAGGGTTAAACAGAGGTGTTAGGAGGAAGGTGGTGGAATGGATAAGGAAGGGGGGAATGGGGGGAGGGAGGTGAGGTGTGTGTGTGTGGGGGGGAGGGGTGGGGTGGGTTGATGAAGGCAAAATAGAGGGTGAGGAATGGGTGAGGATGGGTTGATGGGGGGAGTCGAGGGTAAGGCCAGAAGGAGTGGTCCTCAACAAAGCCAGCTATAGGAGGCTGATCCTAACTTACCCGTGGTGACTTCCTGTGAGGCCGCAACCTGGGACTACAAATCCCAGAAGTCTGCCAGAGCTTTTGTCGCTTTGTGTACTACAGAGTTGGTCGTATTGGAATAACTGCTTAGCGTGTGTCTGTGCATGCCTACTTCCCCACCTGCCTGCCTGGTCGTCTCTCCCCAGACCAGTGGGTCTGTGTGTGTGGCCGCGCTGAGCTCTTGAGATCCAGGGTTTTAGGAGAGGTTTGGCGGGGAGCTCTGCCCAGGGTCTGTGCATCTCTGTGGGGTGCAGAGTGCTTAGGACCAGCCTCTGGAGCTAGAAGGGAGACGGATGTGCTTAAGGGGGAGGAGAAGGCGAAGGAAGGAGTGAAGGAGGGACGGTGGGAGGAGGGGAGAAAAATGAAAAAGAGTGAAGAAAATTCTGGAAGCGCTGCCCTGGGAGTGGATGAGTGAGTCATATTCATGTGCCTGTGGGAGAGCAACCACTTCCTCCCTCTCTGTCTGACACACACACACACACACACACACACACACACAGACACACACACACACCCACACAGACACACAGACACACACAGACACACACAGACAACAGCATCATATCTGGCTTCTCCATTTAAATGCATAAGTGAGTATTGCAGCAACCATGGCCATGCGTGGATGTGTGTGTGTGTTTCTGATTAGTGGCTACGTTTAGGGTTTAGGGCTCTACTTGTTTATATGTGTCTGCAGATATTTACATGACAGATATTCGCATCACGTTTGTCATCCTGTCATTGTGTGCTCATGAGTGTGTGTGTGTGTGTGTGTGTCAGGGCCGGCCCAAGCCTTTATGGGGCCTTAAGCAACATTGATTTGGGGGCCCCTCGGCGTCGCTTATCACCGAAAAAAAAGAAGAATATATATATATATTTTTACATAATACATGAAACTGTAATTTCATTTGCTCCTGGGGGCCCTCTGGTAGCCCCAGGAGCCCTAAGCAGACGCTTAGTTCGCTAATGCCTTGGGCCGGCCCTGGTGTGTGTGTACCTTTGTGTGCGCAAACAGTCCTTCTCTGTCAGGTATCGTTGGGTTGGAGTGTGTGTTATCATGTTGTGCCAAAGTGTGTGTTGTCAGAGGGTTGGGTTCGAATGTGGGTGTGTGTATATGTGTTTGTTGTCCGACGGTTATAGTGTGTGTATTTGTTGTCAGAGTGTGTGTTCTCTGTCTTGTTCTGATGCAAGAGAGATGCTGTGGCTGCACATTCCATTCTTCTCTTCTTGTCCTCTCCTCTCCTCTGCTGTTAGTGGCTACGTGGCAGTGGCTGGGCTGTCGGGGCCTCTACTGTGGGTTTACTGCTTGCTGGCCCCCTGCCTAGCCACACACACACACGCACACGCACACACACACACACATGGCCAGCCCACAGCCATACAGCTGTTGGAGGGAGGGCTTACTGGCAGAAACACATGTGTTGCAGCTAGGAATGCTAATATACTGCTAGCAGCTAACGCTAGGCTCCTTGTCATCGTTGCTAGGCTAACTGTGTTTCTGAGGTTACGGTTAAAAATAGAAGTTCCTGTCCTGCACCTCACGTCATTTTATTCTCTTTAATCATCTTCCCTGCGCAGACGATGTCCCCCCTTCCCGCCTCCCCTCCTTGCCCCCCCGCCCAGTCTGTAGTATGAGAGCAGTACTAATGTTTACTCTGGAGGGATAACACAATTAGAATTCCACACATTTCTGAACTCACATGGCCCCCTCTCTGGCCCTGCAGACTCTAGGAGAGAGAGAGAGGAGAGAGAGAGGGGAGGGAGGGAGAGAGAGAGAGGGGAGGGAGGGAGAGAGAGGGGAGGGATAGAGATAGAGAGAGGGGGATGGAGCGGGAGAGAAAGAGAGAGAGAGAGAGGGGAGGGATAGAGATAGAGATAGAGAGAGGGGGATGGAGGGAGAGAGAAAGAGAGAGAGAGAGAGGGGAGGGAGGGAGGGAGAGAGAAGGCAGGGAGAGAGAGGGGAGGGATAGAGATAGAGATAGAGAGAGGGGGATGGAGGGAGAGAGAAAGAGAGAGAGAGAGAGGGGAGGGAGGGAGGGAGAGAGAAGGCAGGGAGAGAGAGGGGAGGGATAGAGATAGAGATAGAGATAGAGAGAGGGGGATGGAGGGAGAGAGAAAGAGAGAGAGAGGGGAGGGAAGGGAGGGAGAGAGGGGGGGGGGGCTGAGAGACGGCCGAGAGCTGACAGAGAGGGAAGGGCAAGTGAGGAACAGAAAGATAGTAAGGAGAAAAAAGGAGAGACAAGAGATACAGAGAGAGACCAGAACGAAGTAGAGACCGGAGACCAACAGACAAGCAAAAAAAAAAAGTTTTTATTATTGAACAGCGAGTTGCTACACTTGAAACACTCCTACAGTCAAATGACTCCTACAGTCATTTAGCTGACAGAGATGTTTTCTTCTCCTGGTTGTTCAGTCATTGAGGGAAACTGATGCCCAGGCACCGTTCCCTTTCTTTCTCTCCTTCATTCTTTCTCTTCTTGTTCTCTCACTCTCTTTTTTTGTCTTCACTCCCTCTACTGTCCTCCATTCTCTTCTATCCTGTCACCCTTTTTTGTGCTATGCTGTGTGTTGAAAGAGTAGTCCGAGTTGGTGTGTGTGTCTGTGTGCAGGGTGTTATGTAACTGTAGTCTGACCCTGGGAATGGGCCGCAACGCCTTTGTGCTCTACTTTTTGCTGTCCCGCCCTTAGCCTCCCCAGCAGCCAATCGTAAACCTATGGCCTGTTTCAACTAATGTGAGGAAAGAGGAATGAGAGCATGTGAGCTAATCCTTTAACCTAAGCATTGCATTTCTAAAAACTTTTAAAAAATGGTAATGTTCAGGAGAAAATCCCCTGTCAGCCTATTACCATCCACTTCCCGAAAAAACTCCTGACAGGTGATTTTCTCCTGAACATTACCATTTTTTTAAAGTTTTTAGAAATGCAATGCTTAGGTTAAAGGATTAGCTCACATGTTTGTACATGGAGTCTTACACACATTGATTATGTGTGCTGTGTCCTCTCTTGTGGCCTTATATCCTGGAGACAACGGTGAGAGGGTGAGAGGAGGAAATGAGAGGATGAGAGGAGGAGGTGAGAGGAGGAGAGGAGGAGGTGAGAGGAGGAGAGGAGGAGAGGAGGAGCTGAGAGGATGAGAAGAGGAGAGGAGGAGGTGAGAGGAGGAGAGGAGGAGGTGAGAGGATGAGAAGATGGGGAGAGGGGTGGATAACAGGATGAAAAGAGAGGGGTTGAATAGAGGAGAGGATGACATGAGAGTAGCAGCAGGAGCAGGGTAGACGAGAAGGAGAAGGTGGTCTTCTGAAGGTGCTGAGTTGGGATGACTCCCCACTCTGAGGAAGAGAAGGAGAGACGTGCTGATCCTGTCATTGGTCTGGCTGGGTTCTGACTTGTCAGGAGTCCCACTGTAGAGAACCCTTTACAGAATGTCGGGTATTCAACCACTCAATCTGAACGTGAGAGAGAGAGGGGGGGGGGGGGGGGAGAGGGTACAAGAAAAAGAAAAGGGGGTCGTAATACTGTATATTTCATAATGCTGCTCATACCAATGGTCATTGGAAATTGAATTAAACTTTATCAGCCATTGGTTAGCCAAATGAATTACTACTAGGAGTACCAATGAATCTGTTAAGTTTCTGTTGTTTTAAACAGTCGGCCTCGCAAGGTCCCCTTCGTCTGCCGCCAACATTCATGCACCCGCCTCATGTATATGGATCCTAGATTGGAGGGAGGCTGAGGCTGGGGGTGGGCTAGGGATAGGGCTAGGACTAGGACTGAGACTGGGCCTGAGTAAAGGGTGAAGGAGCAGAGAGCACAGCTCAACAAGTCTCTAATCTGCCAGACTCATGTGTCCTACTGGCACTGCAAGCTCTTCTCACATACCTGACCAAAACCCTCCACCCCCCCACCCCACCTGCACACCGAGCACTCCACCCCCACCCCACCTGCACACCGAGCCCTCCACCCCCACCCCACCTGCACACCGAGCCCTCCACCCCCACCCCACCCCACCCCACCTGCACACCGAGCCCTCCACCCCCACCCCACCTGCACACCGAGCCCTCCACCCCCACCCCACCCCACCTGCACACCGAGCCCTCCACCCCCACCCCACCTGCACACCGAGCCCTCCACCCCCACCCCACCCCACCCTGCACACCGAGCCCTCCACCCCCACCCCACCCCACTTGCACACCGAGCCCTCCACCCCCACCCCACCCCACCTGCACACCGAGCCCTCCACCCCCACCCCACCTGCACACCGAGCCCTCCACCCCCACCCCACCCCACCCCACTTGCACACCGAGCCCTCCACCCCCACCCTACCCCACCCTGCACACCGAGCCCTCCACCCCCACCCCACCAGCACACCGAGCCCTCCACCCCCACCCCACCCTGCACACCGAGCCCTCCACCCCCACCCCACCTGCACACCGAGCCCTCCACCCCCACCCCACCAGCACACCGAACCCTCCACCCCCACCCCACCCCACCCCACTTGCACACCGAGCCCTCCACCCCCACCCTACCCCACCCTGCACACCGAGCCCTCCACCCCCACCCCACCAGCACACCGAGCCCTCCACCCCCACCCCACCCTGCACACCGAGCCCTCCACCCCCACCCCACCTGCACACCGAGCCCTCCACCCCCACCCCACCCTGCACACCGAGCCCTCCACCCCCACCCCACCCTGCACACCGAGCCCTCCACCCCCACCCCACCTGCACACCGAGCCCTCCACCCCCACCCCACCTGCACACCGAGCCCTCCACCCCCACCCCACCCCACCTGCACACCGAGCCCTCCACCCCCACCCCACCTGCACACCGAGCCCTCCACCCCCACCCCACCCCACCTGCACACCGAGCCCTCCACCCCCACCCCACCTGCACACCGAGCCCTCCACCCCCACCCCACCCCACCTGCACACCGAGCCCTCCACCCCCACCCCACCCCACCCCACCCTGCACACCGAGCCCTCCACCCCCACCCCACCCCACTTGCACACCGAGCCCTCCACCCCCACCCCACCTGCACACCGAGCCCTCCACCCCCACCCCACCCCACCTGCACACCGAGCCCTCCACCCCCACCCCACCCCACCCCACTTGCACACCGAGCCCTCCACCCCCACCCTACCCCACCCTGCACACCGAGCCCTCCACCCCCACCCCACCAGCACACCGAGCCCTCCTCCCCCACCCCACCCTGCACACCGAGCCCTCCACCCCCACCCCACCTGCACACCGAGCCCTCCACCCCCACCCCACCCTGCACACCGAGCCCTCCACCCCCACCCCACCTGCACACCGAGACCTCCACCCCCACCCCACCAGCACACCGAGCCCTCCACCCCCACCCCACCTGCACACCGAGCCCTCCACCCCCACCCCACCCCACCCTGCACACCGAGCCCTCCACCCCCACCCCACCCTGCACACCGAGCCCTCCAGTCCTCCCACTGTCTTTGTCTCTCTTCCTCTGTGTGTGTGATAAAGACAGATCCTTCTCATGTTTCCCAGGTCAGGTGTGAACCCCTTTCTCCCAGCGGTAGAATGTATGCCCCCCAGGCGTTCATCTCCTACAGCAGGGAGAAGCTTGTTTTTACATGGTGTGTGTGTTTGTGGAAGTGTGCATTCAAGTGTGCGTGTGTGTATGCTGCATTCCACCCCTCCCGTTCTGAGTTCCTCTGTGTGGATGACATATCATTACTGCAATTACAGGGCAAGACAACTACAACTGCCCTCACACACACACACACACACACACACACATGCTCGGCACAGACATAGCGATATACTCCTGCACACACTTCCTGCACATGTGCAGAACGTTAGCAGACGTGGGAATCCAGGGAGAGTTCCATCTCATATAAAGCCCCTTTCTGTCTCCCTGAATGTGTGTGTGTTCACTCTCCTCTCAAAGTTAGCACAAGCCCAACATTCCTCTCCCTCTCCTTCTCCAATCTGCTCTCTGGCTCCCCTCCCCCCTCCTTCCATCTCCCCCCTCTTCCAGCCCACCTCTCTGCTTTCTCACAAAGGTACTCCTGTGGGTGTGTGTGTGTGTGTGTGCGGGCGCGAGAGAGAGGGAGGGAGGGAAGGAGGGAAAGAGGGAGGGAGGGAGGGAGGGAAGGAGGGAAGGAGAGAGGGAGCGAGCTGGTCTCTCATGGACTGAATACCTTCTGTAAAGAGAGCACAGTTGAGTGGGAGTGGTGTGGGAGACTGCTTCCCTTTATGTTTGGAGCTCTCCTCCCTGCTGTGTGTGTCTGTGTGCACACGTGCGCTCGTGTGTGTCTGTGTGCTCTTAATAAATGTCAGTGCTAGTCATTGGCTGGAAACATTGCGACGGTTCAATGGACGGATCAGAACTTTCTAGATTTGGATGTAGAGAAGAGTGAGTGAGGGAGAGGAAGAGAGTGAGAACTCATTCTCAACACTGCCACCTGAGAGCATTCCTCGCTGGTTAACACACCCGGGAGAAGGAAGACGATACCTGCGTGTGTATGTGCGTGTGTGTGAGAGCACATTTATTTATTCATCCACTGTTGGCTCAATAAACAGTGATCATACTGCTGTATTCTGCACATCCTCAGTCCTATAGACTCAAACCTAACCTGTCCAAGGTACCATTAAGAGCACAGCTGTCTGCCATCTTTGTAGTCTTTCCACTAACCAGGTTTGTAGTTCTGTTTCTAGGCTATGTGCTGACACGCTGCTGGAGATTTATTGTAGACGTGGCTCTTCTCTGTGTTTATTTCTGTACGTGTGTGTGTGTTTATAGAATGTGCTGTGTGATGTCGTGTCTAATCAGAGGGAGTTTTTTCTCCTGGTGTGTTCCAGTGCGTGTGTTCCGGTGTGTGTGTGTTACAGTGTGTGTGTTTGTTTCTCCTGTTGTCTTCCAGTGTGTGTGTGTGTGTGTGTGTGTGTATGTGTGTGTGTGTGTGTTGGGAGGAGCTAACACATGTCATTGATCCTCTTACAGCTTCCTGGTTGTTGTCTTTTCTCGTTTCCCTTTTGAGGATTGTTGTTTAAATGCCTCTGTGACTGAGTGCTTATAACCTTCACATAGCAGGACAGCTACACATGCAAGACAGAGTCATTGGATACACACACGCACACACGCCACACACAGCACACACACACACACGCTCCACACACCGACTGATGGAGAGAGAACAACACACTCAGGTACACCCATGTTGTTGTGGTTCTGTGTTTTTCTTTCATGCATGCTGCGTCATAGCGCGTGGTGTGCGTGTGATCTGTGGAAGGAATGCAGAAGTATGTGTGTGTGTGTGTGTGTGTCTGTGCGTTCAAGTGACTGGAAGTGGGACAGCCAGTCTGTTCGGTGGAAGTGAATCCGAGTGCTGAGTCAGCAGTGTCAGGCTCTAGTCAGATGTGAATGTATTGTTTTTTTGTTTGTGTGTGTGTGTGTGTGTGTGTGAGAGAGAGAGATTCGGTATTACTGTATGTGTGTATGATGGGGGGGGGGGGCTGAATAAATAATGTCTATAATGTTTGGATTCAGAATTGTTCACCTTGCCTCTGCTTTTATATTTGAGATGACAGACACCCCCACACACAGAGGATCATTTTCCATATACACTCCGCATGCTCCATACTGTGTCTGAAAATCAGCACCTTCAATCCTCCCTTTTTCTGGGGGGAGCGATGACTTCAGTGCGTGTGTGTGTGTGCGTGTGTGTGTGTGTGTGTGTGTGAATGTGTGTGTGAATGTGTGTGCCCAGTTTGGTCCAGAACCAGTCCCAGCACAGATGGGCTCCTACTGGCCTCCACACACAGCACTAATCAACATGCTTCCTTAGATCAGCCATGTTTATTACATCTTCGTCTGCCAGACAGACACACACAGACACACACACACACACACACAGACACACACACACAGACACACACACACACACAGACACACACACACACACACACAGACACACAGACACACACACACACAGTTAGGGAGAGGGAGAAGAAGGGAGGGAGAGAGAGAAGGAGAGGAAGAGAGACTGAGGGAGAGAGAGCAGGAGAGAGAGAGAGGGAGGGGGGGGGTGGATGTGCTGGACAGACAAGGAGCTGGAAGGGAAGTCCAGCTCCAAGATGAGAGAAAATGACACCCACGTTTCTGACTTGTGTGAGTGCGTGTGTGAGTGAGAGAAAGCGTGTGTTCATGTGTGTGAGAGAGTGCGTGTTCATGTGTGTGCATGTGCGTGTGTCTGAGAGAGAGAGAGGGTGTGCCCCTGTGTGTGAGTGTGTGCCTGAGAACGTGTGTGTGTATGAGAGTGCTTGTGTGTGCGACAGAGAGAGTGTGTTCGTGTCCTATTGGTAGCATTGCTCCTGGCTATCAGCTCTTTAGCAGTGATCCCGCTCAGTTAGAAAACCCGTGTCACCAAGACCCACCTCTGGCTGGGCCTGTGCGTACATTTGTGCGTGTGTATCAATGTGTTCACAGACGCCTTCTTGACTTGGCAACGTGAAGTACGTGTCTGTGTTCCCTTAAGTGTAATAGAGTGTTTTCGGAATAAAGAGTTTGTATATTTGTGTTTGAACTCCAGGAGAGTGTATAGAATTGTGATGAGATCAGTATTGTGTGTGTGTCTGTGTGTGTGTGTGTGAGAGAGAGAGAGTTGTACAGACATCTGAGAGTATTTATGTCTGTTCCCCCTCAGTTTATTGCCTTATAACATCTAACTGGATCTTTCATCTCCCTCTCTTGCAGTTTCTCTTTCCCTCTCTCCCTCTCTCCTTTCTCGACACTGGAGCATGTGTGTGTGTGTCCCTTTCTTTCTTTCTTTCTTTCTTGCTCTCTCTTTTGTCAGCTCAGACCAGCTAGGTGCGCTCACGTGGCGTGTAGGCGGAATGAAGCGCTCTGATGTGTTGTTGCCGGCCTTCCGCTTTTCCACCCTGATGATTGAAACTTTGTTTTCTCTCTCCTCTCCCCCCCCCGCCCATATCTCTGTCCCTCTCCCTTTCCCAGGTAGGCAGTTCAGTGAATTTCTCCATGAATGTACGTCACAATGATGATGACAGACCAGATTCCCCTGGACTTGGCTCCCCCCCTCCTGAACGGGGAGGTTCCACTCGGCATGCACATGGTTAATGGGGACGCAGCGCAGCAGGTAACACACGCACGCGCACACACACGCACGGAAAATCACACGCACACACACACACACACCCATGCGCGGAAAATCACACACACACATACACACACAACACCCATGCACAGAAAATCACACACAATCACAGAAAATCACACACACACCCACAATCACACACACACACACACACACAAAGGAACATACACATTCCATATTATTTGTGATATTGTCTGAGCTAATAATGACTCGTGAGAGTGAGAATGTCTCATTCGCTTATTCCCCCATTCAAAAAAGGAAACAGTGAAAAGGGCTCCTCATGTCTAATGGCTCAGGCAAAATCTTTTGCTAATTTACCCACTACCAAAATGCACGTTTTGTGAGTCTGTATTGGTGCTTTATTGTGCCTCCGACAAACAGACTGCGGGTGTGAAGACAGATAGTTCATTCTAACGATCAATTTGACAAGGATGAACAGATGTCCACATGCACACACATCTACATGCATAATCCTCAACATGAACAAACACACCTACACACACGCACACAACGCACTGTGACACAGACACACTCCCAGAAGGAAGGGGTTTCTCTCCTCAGGAAACGTGGGTCACCCTTTAGTATGCTGGGGTTCCCATAGCAACAGCAGTCGCAGCAGACAGAGCAGGAAGCGTGGTGTGTGTGTGTGTGTGTGTGTGTGTAAGCGTGTGTGAGATGGTCAGAGCAGGTTAGCGTTGCGATGGGACAGCTTATCGAGAACAGAGGAGGAGCACGGGATCTAAACATGTTGACATGGACCACCTGTAGAGGATAGAGAGTGTGTGTGTGTGTGTGTGTGTTAGTTTGAACGATGGAGGGTCAGCTGTTTCACATCTACAGCCACGTATACACTCTCAACAACCTATACACGGATAATATGAAGGTAAAGTACTATTTCTTAGCGCACACACACACACACACACAAACACACACACACAGACAGACAGCTGTAACAGGTAGCAGTACTGTCAGAGAATCTGTGTCTCAGTTTTGAAGTTAATTCCGTGGGTGGGTCTGTGTGTGTGTGTGCATGTGACTCAGTGGACCCAGCGGTGAAGAGACCTTTTGTCTTGATGATTTCAGAGAATGTTTTAAGGGCTCTCGGGGTCCCCTAGCCATGTCTGATGCTGCTCCCCTCTCTGGGATCTGTTTGTCTGCCTGTTTACCTCTGAGGCTGAGGGGAGGATGTGTACTGTCTCTTCCGTGTGCTCAGTGCTCGCTGGCTCGTGTCTGATCTCTCCACCTGTCCTCTCTGTGCTCGCTGGGTTGTGTCTAATCTCTTTACTGTCTTCTCTGTGCTCGCTGTGTCATGTTTAATCTCTGCACTGTCCTCTCTGTGCTCGCTGTGTCGTGGCTGATCTCTTCTTTGCTGTCTCTGTGCTCGCTGTGTCGCGTCTGATCTGTACTCTGAATTCTCTGGGTGCACTGCGCCGTGTCTGATGCGTGTGCTCTGTGCTTGGCAGGTGATCCTGGTGCAGGTGAACCCGGGGGAGACCTTCACCATCCGCGCCGAGGATGGCTCTCTGCAGTGCATCCAGGGTAGGTCCCCGCCTTATGACATCAGAACCCCTCTGATGACCTCATCAGTAGGGTGCCTTGAGAAATAATTTCAAAACGTCATGTGCTTCTTCTGTTGTATTGATCTGAGAACAGAATAATTGACATCCACTAAGTAGGATACCGTACACATATACAAGATACACTTACAGAATATGAAATATAAATACAGGACACATACAGAGTATAATATTTAAATACAGGCATGTCTGTGGGTTAGGTTGAACAAAATCCAGGTGTTAATCAGTCCAGCCGGGTCACAAGACTTTTGACCTTTGGTAGGAGCGGGGAAAGGGGGGGGGGGGGTTATGCTGCTCAACTATATGGGTCTTACTTTGATTACATCACAACAGCACCCTGAAAAGGCTTCTTTGTTTGTCTGTCTATCCCCCTGCACCCCCCCCTTCTCTCTCTCTCTCTCTCTCTCTCTCTCTCTCTCTCTCTCTCTCTCTCTCTCTCTCTCTCTCTCTCTCTCTCTCTATCTCTCTCTCTCTCTCTCTCTCTCTTTCTGACTCTCTCTCTCTCTCTCTCTCTTTCTGACTCTCTCTCTCTCTCTTTCTGACTCTCTCTCTCTCTCTCTCTCTCTTTCTGACTCTCTCTCTCTCTCTCTCTCTCTCTCTCTCTCTCTCTCTTTCTCCTTCTCTTGTCTTCTCTGTCAGTGATAAGGCTTGTCATTCACTGGTGTCTTAGCCCAGTCAGTGTTATTCTAGCTAATTATCCCACCTCCTTCTTTCCTCTCCCCTCCGTGTAATTCAATTGGGCTTTAAGTACGGGAGAACGGCTGGAGGCTGGGGGAGAGACACACACTCACACACAGATAGACATAAATCTAGATATGCCAGCAGTCTGTGTCTGTGTGCCTGAGTGTGTGTGTGGGTGTAACTTCCGCCATTTATTAAACTTAAATATCAAGTTGTCTCCAAGTAGAGACATTCTCCACTCTGCACTCGCTCATCACAAAATGTACGTGTGTATATGTGTGTGTAGGTGTGTGTGTTGGGCAGGCGGGGGGTGCGATGTATGGGTGCATGTTTGTGCTTGTCTGTTGCGTGCGCTGGCCTCCATGTTTTTGTTGTAATCGTGTGTGTTTATATTTGGGCGTCGTGAGGGTGTGCACTCTCCTGCAACTCTGAGCGCTGCTGAGTGAGGAAGGCCCTAGAAAATGTGTGAAAGACATATTGTGACGCGCATACACGTGTGCCAGAGGAGGTCATTGAGTTTATTGAGAGCTGGGGTGTAGTCATGATGTTACGGAGACGAGAGGAGCCGGACTTGAGAGAAAGACTGTGTGATTACTGAGACCTCAGAGCTCTCTCTTGGTGTGTGTGTGTGTGTGTGTGTGTGTGATTATAGAGACCTCAGAGCACAGCCAGGATGCAGTCTTTATATAAAGTAACCTCTGTTTAACTGCTGCTTGGTGGTACACGCACACACACCGCGCGTGCAGGAGCAGCCTAGAGACAGAGAGATTCTTTTATATGTAGCCTCTCCTCCATCCCTCTCTCCAGCTCTATATCCCTCCCTCTGTGCCGTCTTCGTCCTCCCTCCTACTTTCTACTGCACCGCTGTCCCCCTCTCTCTTCTCTCCTCCAGCATTCCCTCCCTCCCTTCCCTCCCTCTCCTCCCCATTTCCCACTCTCCCCCCTAACTCCATCTCTTCCTCCTCCCTCCACCTCCCCTCCCTCCCCCTCTCTCCAGTCTAAAGTGTGCGTCTGAGTGTGTTACGTCTCTGTTGTGGACAGTGTCTGTGCTCAGAAAGTGCCTCCTGCACGTCTGACTGCTAGGGTCCTGGGCTTCTATGGTTCTGCTCATTAGCGTTGTAGCGGGGGTAGTGTGTGTGTGTGTGTTATGTTTAGACAGACTGACCTCTCAATGCTCCTGGGTCCATTCCAACTGACCCCCCCCCCCGCCTCCCCTTACCCCCCCCTTACCCACCCCCTCACACACTCCCCCTCCTCCCCTTACCCCCCCCCCCCCTCACACACTCCCCCTCCTCCCCTTACCCCCCCTTACCCCCCCCCCTCACACACTCCCCCTCCTCCCCTCTCCCAGTAAGACCAGTCCCCTGAGCTTTCCCACACTCACATCAAAGGCTGAGACTCTGGAGAGTGTGTGAGAGCACCCTGCTCTGGAATGTGTGTGTGTGTGTGTGTGTGAGAGTACAAGCCCCCCCCCCCTCTTTCCACCTCCCTATGTTTACTGTTTGTTCTTTTCAGTGTGTTGTGTGTGTGTCTGTGTGTGTGTGTGTGTGGGGGGGGGGCAGTGGGTGATAAATGCCACATTTGGTATTGCCCAACAGGAAGTGACATCACAGCACAGGGCCTCCTGGCCCATAACAGAACCAGAACCAGATGTTGGTGTGTTATCAGCGGCAATATGTGAAGTGTTGGTTGATGTTAGTTCTTGAGGTCAGAGTTGCAGTCTAATGGTCTATCTAGGGTTCGAGAAGATACCCATGGCTGAACATCCTGTTCCAGAAAAGTCAACTTCAGTTGTCTCTTAGACGAAGAACCGCCTAACTCTTCACATTAGTGGTTGGGGAGCCTATGATGCTACATGCTTTGTTCTGTGATTGGCTGTTTGATTTGTTGGAACGGCTTCAGTCGTTGGTTGTTGTTGGTTGTAGTAGGTCGTGCTTGTGTAATAAGATGCTTGTTGTTGATCACCGACTGAATGAAAGTATGTTTCTCAGAGTGGAAATCGATATGTTTAAATAAATACTCCGTTTTAGTGTCCTTCTGTCCTCTCCTCTTTCCTTTCCTCTCCTCTCTCCCCTCCTCTCCTCTCCAATCCCCCTCTCCTTTTTGTGTGTAGTTATGTCCTATTAGATTTTCAGTTAAGGAAAATGGTCTCTATGACAACGGACTACCTCTCTAGGTAGTGTGTGATGGAATGCAACTCCTAAGGGCAAGGTGTGTGTGTTGGTGTGTGTGTGTGAGAGAGAATAATGCCACTTCTTAATTTTTGTCAGTGTGCAACTAAACAAGGTGAGGAGGGGAGGTGGGTAGGTGAGGTGGAGAGGTGAGGATGTGAAGTGGAGAGGTGAGGATGTGAGGTGTGGTGGAGAGGTGAGGTGGAGTGGTGAGGAGGTGAGGTGGAAAGGTGAGGAGGTGAGGTGGAGAGGTGAGGATGTGAGGTGGAGAGGTGAGGATGTGAGGTGGAGAGGTGAGGTGTGGTGGAGAGGTGATGTGGAGAGGTGAGGATGTGAAGTGGAGAGGTGAGGATGTGAGGTGGAGAGGTGAGGATGTGAGGTGTGGTGGAGAGGTGAGGTGGAGAGGTGAGGAGGTGAGGATGTGAGGTGAGGAGGTGAGGTGGAGAGGTGAGGATGTGAGGTGAGGAGGTGAGGTGGAGAGGTGAGGTGGAGAGGTGAGGAGGTGAGGTGGAGAGGTGAGGAGGTGAGGAGGTGAGGTGGAGAGGTGAGGTGGAGAGGTCAGGATGTGAGGTGTGGTGGAGAGGTGAGGTGGAGAGGTGAGGTGGAGAGGTGAGGATGTGAGGTGAGGAGGTGAGGTGGAGAGGTGAGGTGGAGAGGTCAGGATGTGAGGTGTGGTGAGGAGGTGAGGTGGAGAGGTGAGGTGGAGAGGTGAGGTGAGGTGAGGTGAGGTGGAGAGGTGAGGAAGTGAGATTTTGGACTAGCACATTACGTTAGTGTATGTGTATGTGTGTGTGGTTTTGAAACTACACAAAGAAATAGAGAAATGGCAAGAGTGGAGGGGAGAGAGAGAAGAAGGGAGGGAGGGAGAGAGGGTTAAAGGAGGGAGGGTGAGAGAGGGGGAAGGAGGAGGGAGGAGGGAAGGAAGGGGAAGGAGGTAGCAGACACTGCATGTCTGGTCCTGTCTACTGCTCAGCATTCCGGGCGAGGCCACTTCCCGTGTGCTGACCCTAACCACCCCTGCACTGCACACTTGGTTTGGTCTGCTAGCCTGTGGGTAGGTCTGACACACTTTTGGGACCTGCCCACTGAGGAGGGTCGGGGGGCGGGGAGGCAAGTCTGTGGACGTCAAGTCCCTGCTCTCCGGAGAAAAACGGTGGTTTGTTTGACTGTATGTACAGTATGTCAGTGTGTGTGTGTCGACATGGGAGAGCGTGTGTGCCAGTGTATGTTTGCATGTGTGCGTACGTGTGTGGATCAGAGGTAGTGCAGCGCTGTTTTACATTTTTCCAGAAAGAGGGGGAGAGAGGGAAAGGGTGCTTTTCCAGGACTGGAATTCTTGGCTTTCTGGAAGCTCAGGGTACAGCTGGAGCACCCCTCCCTCCCTCCCTTTTTTCTTTCTTTTTGTCTGTCTGGATCATCCTTCGTTTAGTCAAACTCTTCTTCTGTTCTCTCTCTCTCTACCTCTTTCTCTACCTCCCTCTCTCTACCTCCCTCTCTCTACCTCCCTCTCTCTACCTGTCTCTCTCTACCTCTCTCTCTCTACCTCCCTCTCTCTACCTCCCTCTCTCTACCTCCCTCTCTCTACCTCTCTCTCTCTACCTGTCTCTCTCTACCTCTCTCTCTCTACCTCCCTCTCTCTACCTCCCTCTCTCTACCTCCCTCTCTCTACCTGTCTCTCTCTACCTCCCTCTCTCTACCTCTCTCTCTCTACCTCCCTCTCTCTCTCTCTGACAGATTTCATGCAGTCAGTATTTTTCTGCTACTTTGAACTTTTCTGCCTGCTGTTACATATTCATG
This sequence comes from Hypomesus nipponensis, assembly GCF_054491055.1. Classification (NCBI taxonomy): domain Eukaryota; kingdom Metazoa; phylum Chordata; class Actinopteri; order Osmeriformes; family Osmeridae; genus Hypomesus; species Hypomesus nipponensis. The sequence continues at coordinate 2,888,645 of NC_140363.1, read as the reverse complement.
GCATCATACAAATGTATGTGTGTGTGTCTCAGCTATGTGTGTGTATATGAGCTAGGTTCAAGCTGTTTTCAAGCTGTGTTGAGGACGGACTTAAGGTGGGGGAGTGAGGAGTGGATGGAGGGAATGGTAGGGAAAAAGAGAGAGAGGTGAGGAGGGTGGAGGAGGTGTTTGAGCAGCATAGAGGGGAATAAAGGGGAGTGTTCCCTTTGACCTAGATATCATTCTCCTCTCTTCCCTCTTTTACTCTGTCTCTCTCTCTCTTCTCTTCCCTGGTCTACACTCTCCCACTGTCTTTGTTGTCTGATTAGCTGGTAGTGAGATAGTTGCACACACACAGACACACACACTCTCTTTCTCTCTTTCACACACACACATTCCCTTTCACACACTCACATTCTCACACACGCAGGAATTTAAAGTGGGGAAAGTCCCTCATAAACTAAGATTTCCAGTCTTGCATCTTTCCACTGAAGTTCAGAAGACCCCCCCGTCCTCTTCTCTCCCAGCTTCCCCTGTTGTGCGCTCTCTCTCTCTCTCTCTCTCTCTCTCTCTCTCTCTCTCTCCCTCTCTCTCTCCCTCTCTCTCTCTCTCTCTCTCTCTCTCTCTCTCTCTCTCTCTCTCTCTCTCTCTCTCTCTCTCTCTCTCTCTCTCTCTCTCTCTCTCTCTCTCTCTCTCTCTCTCTCTCTCTCTCTCTCTCTCTCTCTCTCTCTCTCTCTCTCTCATGGCAGACTCCTCCTCTGTCTCGCCAGTCACTCTACAGACAGTGCTCTGTTCAGACTGTGAGTCACACTCCAGGAATGCCCCACATTAACATGTGGAAGACTGGCTTGCCAGTCGGAGGAGGAGGAGGGAGGGACATGGACGAAGGGATAGAGAGGGAGGGAGGGAGGGACATGGACGAAGGGATAGAGAGGGAGGGAGGGAGGGACATGGACGAAGGGATAGAGAGGGAGGGAGGGAGGAGAGAGAGTTGCCGTTCATGCGGTGGGGGTAGGAGTGGGACTTGAAAGCACGGCTTTTACCCAGAGGGGAGATGGAAGTGAGCAATGGAGAGAGAGTGGGGGGGGGGGAAGGAGGGAGAGAGAGTGGGAAGGGGGGAGGGAGGGAGAGATGGGAGGAGAGATGGAGGGAGGGAAGGATGGAGAGCAGGAAACAATTATAAAACACTATGTCTCTTTACACACCAACAGCTGTTACGCCTCTTCACACTCAGTGTGTTTGAGAGAGAGAGAGAGAGAGAGAGAGAGAGAGAGAGAGAGAGAGAGAGAGACAGAGAGAGAGAGAGAGAGAGAGAGAGAGAGAGAGACAGAGAGAGAGAGAGAGAGAGAGAGAGAGAGAGAGAGAGACAGAGAGAGAGAGAGAGAGAGAGAGAGAGAGAGAGAGAGAGAGAGAGAGAGAGAGAGAGAGAAACTGAGAGAAAGTGAGAGAGACACAAATACAGTGTTAGGATGATGCAATGGGCAGTGTGTGATGCAGTGTGCAGTATGTGATGCATGGTTAAATATGTCAGAGGCTCCATTACAGTATGCTGGAATAGCTGAGAGATGTGTGTGTGGTTGTGTGTGTGAGTGTGTGTGAGTGTGTGCGTGAGTGAGTGTGCCGTATGTCTATGATGTTGTTGTCTCTATTTCTCTCTCTCAGTGTGTGTTTTGTTTGTATACATTGCACAGGTGCGTGTCATTACCATGGATATCAGGGAAGTCAACAGATGGAACTGGCTTTACTTTTGGTTGGTTTCCTAGGTGACCGTAGTAAGTTATGTAATCAGAACTATGTGAGATTAACCCCTTTACACCAACACAAACCTAGTTCTGGTCTGTTGCTAATGCCGGTGTAGTTGTAGTTGGTTCAACTTGCAAACCTTTTAAGAACCGGTTTGCTTTTCCACAGGCTCGAGCTCAGCATCATGACGTCACTGCAGACGTCTGTATACAGCCGTGGCCATAAGTTTTGGCAATGAAAAATGTTGTGTTTTCTGGTTCAGTATTTGAGGAAAATGTTTTCACGTTTCTATAGAATACTGGAATCACAATAAGGAACATTTCATATTTTTTTAAGATCTTCGGGGGCGAATATTTTCAATATACGCAAATAGTCCCCTCTTTTACAGCAGTCAATCTGCTCTTAATATCCAATCAGAATGATAGCGTGATTTCACCTGGCTAAAACTAGTTCACACTTTCCCCTGTGGTGATGATAGGACTTACTGAAATTATGTTAGCAGTCATTTTATGCCAAGGCCCAGCAGGCTTTGCAAACACAAAATGTCGCTCCCAATACTTTTGGCCACAGCTGTACATATCTGCTTACCCAGCAATAATAGCGGCAACTCTCCTTGCCGAGCAACGATAGCTGCAACTTACCATGAAGCACAACAACAATGGCGGACGACATTCCTTTTCAAGTGTTGCTGCTGGCTTTGCCTCACATGGCATCAAACACAAGGGGTCCAACCTAGTTGTGCTGCTCCTGCGCTAAGTGTTGGATAGGGTGAAATACAGGCTTTGCTCTCGAAGCTCCCTCAAATGCATTTTGTATTTCCTCGTAGGGACACACTGTCTCCAGCCTGGTCTTAAGCAGACTCTCGTACATTTCATTTGTACAGAAAGTCTGGGCTCGCTCCATTGACAAGCGTTTACTTCCTTGTAGGTGGGTACTTTGTTGAAGTTTAAAACTATTGGATCTGCCCAGAGCCACTCTGATATGCCATAACCAATCGCTAGCGTTCGCCTTTGCCAGCTCCTTCACCACTACTGAAACAGAGCTAGCTGCTGTAGCTGGAAAATCAAACTGTTCCCGAACCCCGTGGGGAGGAGGGCCACAACATCATGGCCACCAACAAAACTCAGCAAAACTTGTTCTTGCTCCGGCTTTATCTTATGGATATTTGGCAGCGTTGCCACAACGGAGTGTATGGCTTCGCTCACATCTTTCTCCGCCGCCATAACGGAACTACAACACAAATTAGCGCACAACATCAACGTCATCGTTCTCAGCCACTCCGTCTGTTAGCTGATTGGACAGGTAGAAAGTTAATCTAAGACTTCTGACTTCCGTACCTCGATCCCAGACGCAGTACAGAAGCCAAATCTAAATTGAGCAGAAGTACGTAGGAGGGCAGAGCCAGGCTACACTGTCTCCTCCACCTACCAAGGTTTAAATCTTTTGTCCATGCTGTTGCTGAAACCAGAGTAGAAGCACTTTAGAAGTTCTTCTCTGTGAAACTAATTCAGTCAGTTGTCAATGATAACCCTGGCTCCTGGCGTAAGTGAAACGGTTCTAGACCAGGTGAGAGTTGGTTCCGCTCTGGAATCAGTCTTCCAGGTCGGGAAGTCGTTTTTTTTGCTGTCGAAAATGCAAATAACCAGTTCAAATGAAGTACCGGTCAAAACCGGCCCTTAAACTGCCTTGGTAGAAAAGTGATATGTGGATACACACACACATGACATTTTGAAAATATTTTTCTACAGCACATACCAGGAGGCAACACAATACGCTTCACAGTGGGGAAGAAGGGGTTGGGGAATACAAACACTTATGTTTGACACTAATTTCAAGCACACTCATATGCACACACACCTATGTACACACACACACCTATGTACACACACACACCTATGCACTAACACACACACACGCACACACACACGCACATGCACACACACGCATGCACACACACACAAACACACAGAGGCCGCATCCTCAGACACAGCATCTTCAGAGATTATAATCTACATTCCACAAAAGTAACTCAAATAGTTGCTTTTGAGAGTGATGCTTAGACCAGGTCCAGAGTGAACTGGTGTATGTGTGTGTGTGTATGCTAGTCTGTCTATCTTGAGTGTATTGGTGTGGGTTAGCGAGGGTGTAGGAATTTAAGGAAGGCCAACTTCCTGCAGCTTTAATTAATTCTGCACAGACACACTGCTCTCTCCCACACACACACACATACACACACACACACACATACAGACATAACATGTCAGCTGGACCTGCATGAGTCACTATTGCAGAGAGAGGGGCAGTGTGTGTTTGTGTGTGTGCAGTATCAGATGTGTCTCAAACCCAGACGACATCCTGTACTGTTTAAGAAGGTCTGTCTACCGTAGTTCCTGCATGGGCACCCTCTTCTCTCTCTCTCTCTCTCTCTCTCTCTCTCTCTCTCTCTCTCTCTCTCTCTCTCTCTCTCTCTCTCTCTCTCTCTCTCTCTCTCTCTCTGTCTCTCTCTCTCTCTCTCTCGCTTTTCCTCTCCCTATCTTTTTCCCTATCTCTCTTTTTCTCTCTCACTTTTTAGGTGTTCTGTGGTAATTCCGTAATTAAGGGACAGAGAAGTAATTATTTTGGTAGAATTTCAGCATCTATGTGTGTGTGCATGTGTGTGTACGTGTACGTGTGTGTGTGCGTGTGTGTGTACGTGTACGTGTGTGTGTGTGCGTGTGTGTGCGTGTGTCAAATAGAGGAAGCCTTGGTGGGAAAGCTCAGGAGAGATAACAGTACCTTGTTAATGCTTACATAACTTCCAGGCAATGCCACGTCACAACTGACCCAGACACAAACAGCACATAAACACCCCCCCACCTCCCTCTCTCTCTCTCTCTCTCTCTCTCCTCTCTCTCACACAAACTCACACACACACTCACACACACAAACACACATACACACACAAACACAACTCTGGAGAGCCCCAAAAGCAGCTGCCAGATCTGGACGGATGTGTGTGTGTGTGTTTGGTATATCCATCTGTACCTTGTTGGCTCTATGTAGGTCAGCTCACAACTAGGCTCCTCCAGTCTGATATCACTGCCTCAGACACACACTTTCCCAGGAGGGTCTGCGTTTCCTCTCAGTTTGGTGACCACATGTGAAGCAGGAGTAGAACCAAAGGGAAAGAGAGAGAGAGAGAGAGAGAGAGAGAGAGAGAGAGGGGAAGGGATGGGATGGGGGAGGGTGAAAGTGAGGCTAGGAACTCATTCTCGTATGCATTGCTTTGAGAGTGGCGATTGCATGTGTTTATGTATGTGTGCGTGTGTGAATGCTTGTTGGAATGAGAGAGTGTGTGTCGTATGTGTCTTTGTGTGTGTGCATGTGTTTTGGTCAGAGAGGGTGTGTGGGTCTGTGCTTCAGAGAGAGCATGTGTGTGTGTTCTAACGCTTTTGCGCCCACTTCAGGTGCATTTGTTTTGCGACGTAAAAGCATGGCGAGGTATGTAGCCTGCAAACCTGCCGCACTGAGGTAAAAGCACAGATGGCCTGTCGCAGGAACTGACTATGGCAAATTGCGCTTTTCCGTGTCATGCACGTGCATTCACAGGAGGGTCAGGGGGAAAGTGGGAGTTTCCCATCAAGAGATTGGAGGGGATGCGTAAAGTGCACCCAATTATATATTCCGCGGTATGTACAAAACCCACCAGTGAAAGCGCCCCTCTATTCTGCGCCTCTTAAAACCCAGCATGCGGGTTTCCTCGCATATGCCTCCTGGTGAAATGGCAGCAGTAATCCAAGCAAGATGAAAGAACATAGGCCAAGGAGACGAGCTTAAAGGATTTTTGCCACAAGGATCACACTTTTTCAGTTGAGTGAACACAAAGTCATTACGCGTTACAGGTTAAGCAGCCATGCAATATTACAGTTACTGGAATTTGTCATTTCGGTCCGGATGGCATTTTTTTTGTCGGTGTGGAATTCTGGCCTTGTATAATATTCAAATTTGCTGTTACCTCATGAACAAGCGATTCAATTTCGTTAACACGAAATCTTTGTTTTTGCTGTTTTGACTTTGGTGGCTGATCCATGATAGACAAAGGGAAGGAGGCCCATTCCATTGCGCGTTTAAATGCTCGCAATTTACGGTATAGTGGGCAGAGAAAGGCGCTGATTACCCGATGAACTGCAGGTTTGGTAAATACGACGTAAACTGAAGTATCACAGCGTGCGCTTCCTGCGGGTTGGCCAGGGCGCAAAAACGCTACGTTTGCAAATGTACGTACATGAGGGCCACAGTGTTACCCTGTGTTATATACAGAGAGTGTGTGTTTGTGTGTTATGGACATAGAGAGAGAGAGCATGTGTGTGTTATAGACAGAAAGAGTGTTTGTGTCCTGGGGCCCAGCTGCAGCTGTCTCCGACAGCTGTATCATGGGAAACATCTGAAGAAACCTTGCATCATCTCCTGTGTGTGTGTGTTTGTGTGTGTCTGTGTGTGTGTACGGTGGAGGGGGTAGAATTGTGTCCCTTTTTTAGCCCACTATGTTGTCCACACAGTCTGCGTGCTTGAATGTCTGTCTGTCTGCCTGTCTGCCTGTCTGCCTGTTTATCTGCCTGTCTGTCTTCCTGCCACATATACCATGACGTTATGAGTCATTCTGGAACGTCCAAGTATTCACTGTAGAGCTACCACTTCCGGGGTAAGCACTGATGTCATTAAAAGTGCAGGAAATGAAGTCGTGTGTGACCTGTGACCTTAGGGAGGGTGTGTGTGCTGCCCCGCCAGGATCACAGACAGGAAGTGACATCCCCTCAATGGATGAGTCTGACCTGCTGAGTGTTTGGTCTAGACCTTACTGCCTAGTACCCACACTGCTGTCAGCAAATCTACAGGATGGAGAAGGTCTTATACACTAGGTTTAGTACACTAGATATAATACACTAGGTTTAGTACACTAGATATAATACACTAGGTTTAGTACACTAGATATAATACACTAGGTTTAGTACACTAGATATAATACACTAGGTTTAGTACACTAGATATAATACACTAGGTTTAGTACACTAGATATAATACACTAGGTTTAGTACACTAGATATAATACACTAGGTTTAGTACACTAGATATAATACACTAGGTTTAGCACACTTGGGGCCCTATCGTGCACCCAGCGCAATTGACTTAGTCAACGACGCAAGTGTCATTCCTAGTTTGCACTCGACGCAAAGCCAACTTTTCCGTCCACAGACGCACGTCGAAATGACTTTGCGCTCCCGTGGGCGGTTCAGCGAAAAAGGAGGCGTGTTCCGGCGCAAACGTTCCCTGGTGCTATTTTGCAGTTTCCGAAAAACAATTTCGCCACTGACCGGGAAAAACTTGGTCTAAAGTTAATGGCGTAATATTCAGATGCTATTTTAAGGGCGCAAGCTTGGCCCGTGCGCACTGCTGGCGAGGCCAGGGTCTTCTTTCTGCGAAGCTACGTTACATTGTTTTGATTTATGGCGTGTTACATTTCTTCAACGATTATAAAAAGATTTTCATAAGAAATTTCTATGTATGTGAACTTCATTTGTAACAACGGTGGCAGTTTCCTCCCATGACTGTTTAACCGAAGCTAATTTGGTTAGGTTTCTTCTCCCACGCCCATCAGAATCAGAATTCGGTTTATTCGCCATGAAGCTTATGCTACACAAATACGCGATTTGCTGTGGTAGGAAGGTGCAAACAATAAACATATGCTGGTATAAATTAAGTACATTACTTTAACTAATTCTAAGAACTAAACTATTTAAAAATATAACAATAAAAAAAAAATATATATATGTAAAATAAGAATAAGAATTTGAATGTGTAGCATGAGTGGGCAATTTAGTGCAATGAGCAAACTGCTCTGCCTTTCTCATACAATGTCACTTCTTTATCTTTTACGGCCCTGACGACAACGTCGATCTCCTCGGCTGTGAACCGCTGGCGTGCGCCTGGCAAATCCGTCGTTATAATAGCAATTCGCCATGGAACAAGCGCTGCTCTTGAAGGGAATGTGAGATGATGCTCTGATTGGTTTATTGCACGTTACGCCCAAACCACACCCATTAGTAATGTAGCTACTTCAGACCAACCCTTTTTAGATTTGCGCCAGGCGCAAAGTCATTTATCCCGCCGGAAAAATAACAACCAAGCTGAAGTCACGCCCACAAAGTTACTTGCGCTTTGCGTTTTGATAATTGCGTTTCAGATCGTCAAAATAGGGGGCTGGTCTTATACACTAGGTCTAGTACACTAGACTCTCCTCTTTCTCCTCCTGTCTCCTCCTCTCTCTTCTCCTCTCCTCCCCTCTCCTCCCTCTCCTTATCCACTTTTCTCTTTCGCTTCCCGTCCCGTCTATTCCTCCCCTTTTTCATCTTCTCGTTGATGTTGCAGTCTGCAATCAGAGAGAGATAGAGGGAAAGAGAGGGGGGCGGAGAGAGATAGAGGGAGAGAGAGGGGGCAGAGAAAGAGAGACAGAGATACAAAGAGGGAGAGATGGGGCAAATAGATGGGGGAGAGAGGTGGGGGCAGAGAATGGGAGTGGGAGAGAGAGAGAGAGAGAGAGTGAGGGAGGAAGAGAGAAAGGGAGGGAGGGATGGAGAGAGGATGGGGGGACAAAGAGCGTCTTGTTATTTGGGGTTAGGTGGGCTTTAGGCTTGTTGGGTCCGGTCTGGGGGGCCTGTGATGGGAACACTGTGTGTGTGTGTGTGTGTGTGTGTGTGTGTGTAAGCAGTGGAATGCTGCTGTTTGCTGAGTGAAGAGCACAGAGGGTGCAGAGACTGTCCAAACACATGTCTGTTTGCCAAGTATGTGTGTGTGCGTCTGTGTGTGTGTGTGTGTGTTGTAGTCTGTGTGTGTGTGTGTTTTCATGCCAGCTTATGCAAGTGGGAGAGTCTGTGAGAGAAAGTGTGTGAGAGAAATAATTGTGAGGTGCATGTCTGCTAATGTGTGTGTGTATGTTTATGTGTGTGTGTGTGCATGCTCTGACCTTCTACTAAATGAAGACCTTCATAGCTCTCTCTGAGGCTCCACGAGGGGTTGAAGGGGACTGAAAGGGCTCTCTCTCTCTGCACCTCTCACCTACACGCACACAAACACACACACACACTCGCCCACTCTGTAGACTTTGCTCCATTTGCGTGAGTGTGTGTGTGGCGTGATTTATGCTGAACCCAGTATATGTCTCTATGGGATAAAATGACTTTAGCAGCCTTGAGACCTTGAGACCACTACCAGGAAAGAGATTGAGAGAGGCAGGGAGAGAGGCAGGAAGAGAGGCAGGGAGAGAGGCAGGGAGAGAAGCAGGGAGAGGGCCAGGGAGAGAGGCAGGGAGAGAGGCAGGTAGAGAGGCAGGGAGAGAAGCAGGGAGAGAGCCAGGGTGAGAGGGGGAGGCAGACAGACAGAGGAAGAAGAGAGAAGGCGGGGTGGAGGGGGGGGTTATGGGTGTGTTTTGTATCTTTATATCTTCATATATCTACCATATTACTGCAACAAAGTCCCCCACCCAATATGCTCTCATAAAATCCCACCCTCTTAAGTCTGTGGTTTCTCACTATACGAGTCAATGTGTGTGTGATTTGTTGTGTATTGACCATTGGTATTGTCTCTATGCTCTCCCAGGTCCTGCTGAGGTGCCCATGATGTCCCCTAACGGATCCATCCCCCCCATCCACGTCCCTCCAGGATACATCTCACAGGTCTGTGTGTGTGTGTGGTTGTGTTTGTGTGTGTTTGTGTGTGTTTGTGGTGGGTGTGTGTGCGTGTTTATGTGTATTGTGTGCGTGTGTGTGTGTGTGTTTGGGTGTGTGTATGCGTGTGTTTTTGCGTTTGCGTGTGTGGGAGGGGGCAGGGTGATTATCATGTTCAAATCTGGGACAGATATAGCCAGGCATTACTTATGTATCCTCATATATCTTGTAAAATAAAGGTTTTGTTTTGTTAGTACTCATTTGGTCATAAAGAGGAGGAGAGAGAAAGAAGAGTGGGTGGGGGGAGAAAGAGGGGGAGGAGAGAGAGATAGAAATGAAGAGAGCGAATGGAGAAGCTGTATTTGATGATGTCTTTCTTCCCCTTCTCCTGGCATGCTTCACAGATCTGTAGATTGTGTGTGTGTGAGTGAGTGAATGTGTGTAAGTGTGAGCATGTGCGAGCGTGTGTCTGTGCGTGTCTTCAGCAGAAGTTTCAGCCGGTTCCACAGGGCTTCAACCTATGCTGCAGCAGGGGATCTGGGAGGGGGTGGGGGGGCCACCAGGAAGGGGAATAGGGGAGTTGTGGGGGGCTGGGACCTCCCCCCCCCCTTTAGAGCTACAAGCAAGAAGAAATGTACTGGATATTGGGGGTTGGGATGTGTGTGTTTTGTGTTTACGTGTGTGCTGATGGCAGTCAGGTCAATGGCTTTCTGGAATTGTGTGAGTGTATGTGTGTGTATGTGTGTGGAAAGGGGGCCGAGCCAAATATAAGCGGGAAACATTGTCCTCATTGCGTAAACAACCTGATAGGAAAGCTCCCATGGAGAGGCCAAGAAAGAGAATTAAGGGAGGGAGGAGGGAGAGAGGGAGAAAAAACATAGGGAGGGGGGAGGGAGAGAGGGAAGGAGGGATGGCGAGAAACCATAGAGAGGGAGGAAGAGAGAGAGGGAAGGAAGGAGAGGAAGAGAGAGAGGGGGAGAGGGTAGGAGGGAGAGAAAGAGAGAGAAGGGAGAGTGGGAAGGAGGGAGAGAAAGAGAGAGAAGGGGGAGGGAGGGAGGGAGGGAGAGAGACAAAGTGAGAGCGGGCTAGAGAAAGAGAAGGAGGAAGAGAGAGAGGGAGGGTGAGGAGTAGGGAGGCAGGGATGGTAGGGAGGGAGGTCTGGTCTATGGAAAGCAGGGTGTACATCATCCATGTATTTGTGTATGCTGCAAGGTGTCCCTGCCAAATGGACTCGGACAGACACTTTGGCCCTGTTTTCCTGTAAACATGCTGTTTTTCTACCACCAAGGGGAGGCGGGGGAGGGAGGGGGGAGAGACAGGGGCCTCTCACTATTTTTCTCTCTTTCTTTCCGTTTTTTCCTCTTCAACTCTCTCTCCCCGCTTCCACCCCATTCCGGTCCTCCCTTCTCTTAGAGAGAGAGTGTGTGTGTGTGTTTGTGCATGCACATGTGTGTGTATGTGTGTGCAAGCGTGAATATGTAAATAGGCTTTTGGGGGGGTGTGTTATTGTGCTGCTGGAGCACCCTGAGAGCACATCCTCAGAGCTGGGGAGTGTGTGTGCTCTCTGCCTGGAATGTGGGCCTGAAGGGGTGGAATGTGTGTGTTTTGTCTGTGTGTGTGTGTGTGTGAGAAAGAATGGAATGTGAATGAGAGTACCTAATTATGACTGTATTTCTCTGGGCAGTTTGCAGGCTCAGTGTAGAGACTAGGGTCAGAAACAGCC